>NC_087438.1:107300625-108740000 GCF_036321535.1 Camelus dromedarius
GCTTGTAGAAGAGAAAGTGTTGAGGTAGTTGTGAAACCTTGGATGCATCACTAAATTCCTCTGTGCCTCAGTTTTTTCATCTGGAAAAAGGAAATAATAATGCCAGATGGCAGGATTATCATAAGGAATGATCAAGCTGCCTGGTGCCGATCTTATAATAGGTGCTCAAAATAATAGTTTTTGCTATTGATAGGAAAATGTTTTATGAAATACACACCTAAGGGATTATGAGGGGGTGATGATTATTTTATTGTTAACAAGATGTCTATTCGTATTGGACCAACTGATCACAATTAGTCCCCTCACAAAGAAAAATGAATTTTGAGTGGGACAGAACACATGAGTTTCTTTGGCCATTTTGTCTGGTGAGTTCTGTTTGGTTGCATTTTGCTGTGAGCCAGCTAATTGTTGAACAGTGGAGCTGAGTCACACACTGGCTAAAGAAGGCCACTTTGAAAAAAGACTTAGAGAGGTCTTAGCTTTGGGGGAGCAAGCCCCTCAGGAGTCAATATGTGACCTGGCTGCTAATACAGATAATGGGCTCTTGGAGTACACTGACAGAAGTAGCAAGCCTACACTGAAGGAAGAAGCTTCCCCAGCCTACACTGAAGGAGCAGATGGCTGGGAAACACTTAAAAATTTGGATTTGGTTCTCTGAGAGTCTTATTGTCAAACTTGAGCACGTCCTGAAGAAGAAGGTGATTGAGACAGGAAGGGTCTGGAGACCTTGCCAAATTGGGAATAAGGAAAAGGATGGGGTATTTTTATCCTGGAGAAGACAAGTGTCAGTGTGATCAATTTAAATTCCTGAAGGGCTGCTGTGGGGAAGAGTGAGATGGTTGGTTCTGTGGGATACCAGGTTTGTGGGGTTGGGAGTTGGTGGGGGTAGCGTCAGTGCTTTTTGCATAGAATTTCAAGAAGGCGTATTCAGTTCAATTTAAAAAGATGCCTATAGCAAAGAGATATGGTCCATGGAATTGGACCACCTTCTGAGGTAGTGGGTACCCTGGTAACTGATATTCCAACAGAGACCAGCCAAAGTGATGCAGGATGCTGTGGAGGTTGTGAGAACAAGATTTGATTTCAGATCTGGGTTCAAATCCTGCCTCTGTCATTTACTAGCTGTGTGGGCAAGGAAGCAAACCTCTCCAGATTTAGTGTCCTTAGCAGTAAAATGGAGATGGTGCTTATTTTCCTGGATTGTGAGGGTTAAATGAGATAATGTATGGAAAGCCCTTACCAGTTGTGGTTCCTATTATTTTGGTTACTTATGGTGGATGTTGTGCTGACAGACTTTCCTTCCCATTCCTCATTCCTGGGTTCTGGGAGTAAACAAGCCACTGCTTTTTCTCTTTCATTGTTCTCCTTTGTTCTCTGCTTTGAACCAATTGCTGTTTTGCTGCATTTTGTTAATAACATAATTCTAGAGAGAGCTGGCCTGATGTGATTGTTTTTTAGTGCTTCTTCCTCATTAATTTAGCTTTTCTTCCCCAGCTGATGAGCATTTTTGCTTAGCAGAAGTTCATTACTTCTCCCCTTCCCCACTCATTCCGGCAACACAATTTAAACAACATTAATCTGGTATTTAGTGAGAAAATGAGGTTTTATAATGGGAAACACTCGGTTTGAGAGTTAATCTTCTTTTTTTGTTCTTAAACATTTTTAAAAGATGCTAATTAAATGACGAATCACCACCAGTGGTCTTGGAGGAAGGTTTGCGAAGGGATGACAGATGAGGGTTAGGGAATTTTAGAGCCAGAGGCACCCTCCTCCAGGCCCCTCGTCTTGTAAATGAGGGACTTGGACCTCAGGGAGGTTGAGTTATGGACTCCAGGCCACCAAAGACTAAATGGCAGAACTGCTGTGGTGTGAATCTCTTCCCACTGTAGCAAGCTGCGTTTCCTCTGCAGTAGTGGCTGTTGGCTGGAATCCTGTTCTCCATTGTATAGCCTGCACTTGGCAAGTGTCTTTTTTTTTAATTAAAAAAAATTTTTTTATTGAAGTGCGGTTGATTTACAATGTTAGTTTCAGTTGTACGGCAAAGTGATTCAGTTATACATATACATATATATGTATTTTATTTTCAGATTCTTTTCCATTATATGCTATTGCAAGAAATTGAATATAGTTTCCTGTGCTATAAAGTAGGTCCTTGTTTTTTGTCTATTTTATATATAGTAATGTGTGTCTGTTAATCCCCAACCCCTAACTTATCCCTTCCTACCGTTTCTCCTTTGGTAACCATAGTTTGTTTTCTGTGTCTGTTGAGTTTGTTTTTGGTCTGTAAATAGAATTTGTATCATTTTTTTTAGATTCACATATAAGTGGTATCATATGATATTTGTATTTCTCTATCTGACTTCACTCAATATGATAATCTCTAGGTCCATCCATGTTGCTGCAAATGGCATTATTTCATTTTTTATGACTGAGTAGTATTTCGTTGTATACATATACCGCATCTTCTCTATCCAGTCATATGTTGATGGACATTTGGGTTGTTTCCATGTCTTGACTATTGTAAATGGTGTTGCTGTGAACATTGGAGTGCATGTGTCTTTTTGAATCAGAGTTTTCTCCGGATATATGCCCAGGAGTGGGATTGCTGGATCATATGGTAACTCTATTTTCAGTTTTTTTAGGAACCTCCATACTGTCCTCCAGTAGTGGATGCATCAGTTTACATTCCCACCAACAGTGTAGGAAGGTTCCTTTTTCTGACAAGTGTTTTAGCTTCACTGAAGCTCAGTTTTTCGATCTGTAAACTGCCCATGTGGTCAGTTCCTTCCTTGTAAGTATTAGGGGTAGGGTGATCTAAGTAAAGCCATTACTCAATTGCTGGTAACTAGAAGGCATGGAAAGAGTATCTGTTGAATGAAGGGAAAGTACGTTCAGGCTGTTGCTGTTGGTAGTTATTATTTACCTGAGTGCTTCCCATATGCCAGGGCTTTACTGAATCCTTGACCAGTGCTGGGAGGGAGGTATTATGTCTCTGCTGTTAGGAAAACTCTGCAACAGTTTCAGTGCTTTTTGCATAGAGTTTCAAGAAGGCATATTCAGTTTGATTTAAAAAGATGCCTGTAGCAAAGAGACATGTTCCATGAAATTGGACCACCTTCTGAGGTAGCAGGTACTCTGGCAACCAATATTCCAACAAAGACCAGCCAAAGTGATACAGGATGCTGTAGAGGTTGTTCCCCAACCTCATCTATTTCCTGCAGGAATTAACAGTGAAACCCTTAAGATGGAAAGTTCTTGGGGATCTGTTTCAGAGCAGCAGGGGCGGTTCCTGGGGAGATGCCTCTTACTCCACGATCAGGGGTGGAGACACCTCACAGTACTGGGTGGGGCTTGGCAGCTGTGAGAAGCACAGGGAGTCAGGGTGACTCACTGCAGGTCCAGGAGGAGGAATTTGACTCATCAGACCTCACCCCAGTAGGTCTCAACTGGGGAACAGTTTTGCCCTTCTAGTGACATTTGGCAATGATCCAAGACATTTTTGGTTGTCACAGTTGGAAAAAGGGGGTGGTACGAGTGGGCTCCTGGCATCTAGTAGGGCGAGATGAGGACCGCTGCTAAGTATCGTAAAGTGTGAAGGATAGCCACCCCCCACCCCACCCCACAACCAAAAATCATCCGACCCAAAATGCCAGTAGTGCTGAGGCTGAGATGCTCTGCCTTCTACGCATCCTGTGATTTGATCTTCACAACAAGCAGGGAAGCTGGAGGGAGGGAGCTAATATTTAGTAAGGGTAATGGCACCTCTTTTGTGCCAGGCATTGAATTAGGCCTGAGTTGGGAAAATAGATGTTAATCTGTGTGCCACCTTGATCAGTTTGTAGGGGCTACTTGAATCAGTTTAGGGACGAGGATTCTGAGGCTCAGGAAGGAAGGTTGCAATCAGTTCGCTCCCAGGTCTGCCGCTTTTCAGCTGTGCAGCATTGGACAATGACTTCACCTTTCTGTGCTTTAGTTTTCATATTTATAAAATGCTAATGATAATAGTGGCTACCTCATGGGGTTGCCAGAGGATTAAATTAATTACTATTCCTAATATACAACGGTGCCTGGCACACTGTTACTTATCATCCTCATCACCTTCACTGTCAGGGACATAACGGTCTTGCCATGTATTTACCATCTTTGCTCTGTTCAAATTAGATACAATGGCTTATCTAAGTAGGCAAGACGTGTATAATTGGTCCCATTTTCAGGATGAGGAAATTGTGTTTTAAGCTGGCTAGAGGGTCCAGAAAAATCCTGAGCATTAAAGTGTAGAGGACAGCCTTTACAGAGACTGTCATCCTAATTCATGAAGTGTTTTGCAACTAGCTTTATCCCTTGCCCAGCGCAGAAATGTCTCTACACGTCCTCAGGGGCTGATCCTCACTGCACGTTTGTATTGTTCAGGTTGGTCTGAGCTATGTTCTTGTCATTAGACAATAAAGGGCACTTTGGTGCTTACTGATCTGAGCTGCCCATGGGGCTTCCAGAATAAGAGTGAAGTGGCATCACGGAGACCAGAGGTTTGCATGTGGTCAGCCCAGATATAGCATTATTTTGTTCAACTTTTCCAATTTTTCCAATTTGTACTTGTGGTCAACATTTAAAAATCAAAGATAGCTAATGAAAATGTACAGTTCCAGTGTCTTTGACAATGAGAATATCTGGTTATACTTGGCCCACCCTACTATATGGCAAAAATTGGCTGGGGTAGCCACTCTCCTCCCTTCACGTGCCAGACTTGCTAGTTCTCCCCACTCTGCACTGTGCCTCAGGGTGGCATCCACGCTGAGACTGATGGCAGCTACCGCCTGCTCATGCATACTTGCCTGCTTCACTTATTTCCATTGCCTGCCGAGCCTATAGGCACTAGAGTTTGCAGCCGTTTGCACAGAGCTGGTTATGGTTATACTCCTTACATGCACAGCGCCGTCACATACGTTGACCTAGGCTGCCTGTGGGGAAGTTGGAGAAGGGATCACTGTGCCCGTTTTCCAGATGGGGAAGTAGAGGCCCAAAGTTAAGCAACCTGTCCGGGATCACATAGCAACTTGAAGGCTGAGGTGGGAGTACTTTTATGGCTGCTCAAGCTTTGCATTCAGTTTACTTTATTCCTTGCCCAATCAACTATGAGAATATAGAGACGTTTAATTTTTTCTCAGGGTCCTCTGCCCTCCACAGCTGTTACAAGAGAAGGCTACTTTTAGATCAGTAGTTTCCAAACTTCATGGATTTCTAACATTTCCAAAAAATTGAGGTACCCAAACACAGGGTTGTCAACTTTGATGTAAACTTTGATTTTGCTGGTAAAAATATTAAAAACAAAACCCCAAACCAGTTACCACTTATGACCTCCACTATTTTATAAAAAGAGGGATAGGTAATAACTATACAAGAAGGAAGAACATCGCCTCAGAATAAAGGGAGCCTCTTTCAGGAAAGGTGTCTATGCATACACACAAGTGTTACTAAACTTTTCCTTAGTTTTTCATTTCACCATCGTAGATGCAGGAACTAGTTTGGGGGGAATCACTGGATTAGGAAATCTTTAAGGTTATTGCTAGCTTACTCATTCTAGATCTTCTTTTTTCTAATGCTTTAGTGAGAGCTGGTTCGCCAGTCCAGGCCCCAGATACACATCAGACTGCCTGATGGTGTCTTGGGTAGTCATCTGGGCACATGCCCTTCTGGTTTCTGTTCTGCTTCTGTTTCCAGAGCATCTAGCCTTCATGAGCACAGAGAAATCACCTGGTCCCTATGAAAAGGTTATTCAAGAACTGGAAGTTAATTTCTGGTCACGAATGGCTCATCCATCAAGTAAAACCTTGCTAAATGTTCTCCCTGTGGGTGACACAGAAGTTGGGCACACGGGGACTGCCTGATCTCAGAAAGCACCGATTGTGAGAAAATAGTTTTGGAAAATTGGGAAAAAATAAGCTGTACTGGAGAGGTTGGGAGATGAGTGTCTGAGTTCCAGTTTTGCTACCAATTTACTATGCAGCCTTGGATAATCCACCTCCCCAGTCTGTGCCTGCGTTTCCTTCTCCAGAAGGCAGAGTTGGATGAGATTGGATGATTTAAGTTTTCTTGTAGTTAGGACATGCCACGATTCAATCTCATTTAATTCATCAAATCAAAATATAAATGGGGAAGACCTTCAGTGGTTATCTAGTAGAAGTACCCTTCTGTCTTCAACTAAATGCAAATAAAACCTCTCAGCCACAGCTTCAAGGAAGCTCCAGATGCCCCTTCTGTCCCTCAGAGCGGTGCTTTGTTCTGAGAGAGGCAGGGCAGCGGAGTGGTGGAATTACCCAGGGCGCCTTTCTTGGGTTAAGAAAGGGCTTCATTGTTTCGTGAAGAGCCCAACTTTCCTGTCCCTGGGCTACAAGGCTCTTACAGGGAAGAGTCATCCTTTTCTGCTATTTGTTAAGACTCTAGTTAATCTTTTTATTCTCAGCTAGGAG
Organism: Camelus dromedarius; assembly: GCF_036321535.1. NCBI lineage: Eukaryota > Metazoa > Chordata > Mammalia > Artiodactyla > Camelidae > Camelus > Camelus dromedarius. Next base: position 107,307,093 of record NC_087438.1, read on the forward strand.
CAAATTATGACAGCCTCTATGGGTTTACTTCTCTGCTGAAATTTTTTCTTTGGAATTTAGGGGATGAAAGGTAGATGGGGTGGGTGGATGGGACTCTCAGGTCCTTAGACTGTCAGGGTTGGAGGGACACACAGGATCCAGTTTGGATCCTCATCTGAAGTGTGAGTTGCTCCAGGTACCTTCCTATCAAATACTTATCTAGCCCTTGCTTGACTACCTAAGGGAAGCACTCTGTATTTTGCTGTAACACTGAATGATGCCCGTTCGACTAAGCTGAAATCTCCTTTCTGTGATTTTTTTTTTAATCAATTGTTTCTGGCTCTGTCCTCTGTAGCTAGTCAGAAGAAACCCGTTTCCTTCCTAATTTTCAGGTTGGCCTGGTAGCTTTTCTCTTAGCTGAGCTTTCTTTCCCTTTACCCTCAGCCATTTCTCTTATGATATAATTTCTCATCACTCCTTGGGCCTCACCCTAATTTACTTGTTCAATTAGTTTCAACAAGTGAGTAATCTTTATTATGCAACAAATGAATAATGTTTACTAGATGCCTGCTGTGTGCCAGGTGTTGTGCTGGGTGCTGGTGATGGAGTGATGATTGGAACCTGCTTCCTGGCTTTTGAGGTCTGATGGGAACAACACAATGAATGAGGAATTCTGAAGTTAGAGTGGGTGGGTCTGAACTCCGGCTACACCACTTACCATCTCGTGCCATTGGTCAAATTGTTCAGTGTTTCTGGTCCACAGTTTTCCTGTTTGTTTAATGAGGGGAAATAATAATAACTACTTTATTAGTAGTTAATAGTTATTAATAGTTAATATATAAAAAGTGCTTATCATCTATTTTGGTTTTCCCTCTGTTTCTTTTTTAGTATTGAAGGAAATAAACAGTTCTTTCAGTTTGAAAAAAAAAAGAAAAGTGCTTAGAGTCAAGCTTGGCAAATTGTAAACTCTGAGAAAATATTAGCTATTGTTACTATGATGGGGCAGAAGACACCAGGATGCATAGACTGTGGAGTCATGGAAAACTTCACTAAGGAAGTAGCTTTTAAGCTGAGGCTTCCAGGATGAGCAAGAGCTGGACAGGTGAAGAGGGAGAGGAGAGCAGTCCAAATAGAGTAAACAGCAGGTGCAAAGGTCCTGAGGAGAAGATCTTGGCATATGGCAGGAGCTGAAAGCAAGCCAGCATGGATGGTGCTTAGTGAGAAAGAGAGAGAAAGAGAGAGAGGGCAGTGGGAGGTATGGGGCTAGAGTAATGACTGGGGCTGTGTGATGCAGGACTTCATAGGTCATTTAAGGACTTGGGTCTTTCTTTTAAGACCAGTGGCCAGCCACTAAAGGGCTTTAAGTGGTGAAGAAGCTTGACAAAGATTGGTCTTTTTAAGATCACTCTGGATGCTGGATGGGATCAGAATACATGGAATTCTTCAGAATCATCAGCTCTTTTAATTTGTACCTCCTTATTAGCACAACTAAGGATCATAATTACTCTTATGGTGATTTTACAAAACCAGTGGCTCATATCCAAGGTTTCATTCCAGAATGCCTTGCCTTCAATTACTGGTCTTCAAATTGCCTGAAGAGTTACAGGATAACAGCTTAAAGTATTATCCTGTATAAAAGACTGCAAATCCTTTAGGTTGGAAATCTTTAGATTATGGGAGCACAAACTCCAATAGTGTGGGTTCAGGCATAGTAATTGTAACCTGTGGTGGGGGCATAGCTTTGGGCAGGAGATCTTAAAATCTTCCTGCAATCCTGAGGCAGTCTGAGCCCTCTGCTCTCCAGGCATGGAAACATTGGACTGTGCGCCATTTGGGGATGCCCATGGAGCAGAGGGAGCCCTTTAAACCAAGCCTTGGGAGGAGAGAGAATTCTTTTATGTGGCACCATGTCCTCACTGCTTTCCTGTCAGTGGATCTCAAATAACAGCGCAAGAGTTGGGTGGATTGTAAGTGACCCGTTGACATCAGAATGACAGATCAAATAATTTATTTTCTTCTAAATCCGGATTATGCTGCTATAACTCCCAGAGACTATTTTTAGCGCCTGTCAGTCTTGTTCTACTTGTGAGCATTTGTGGAGGTGTGCACACACATACGCATACCCACTGCTTAAAGAAACACACACATACTCACATGGAAGCAGGTATGCACATGTGTAAGAACAACCTTGATAAGAGTAGCACATCCAGGTTCCCAACTCAATGATGTCTCAGCTTTACCTATGGACTCACACATTGCTGAAAACACATCCCACAAGGGGCTGCCTTTAGATCTGGAGAGGTCATCTGGCCATCCCCTGCTTCTTCTTGGGTCCTGGTTAACTGCCTGATAGGTGGTTAGGATCTTCTTGCTCCAAGTGATGTTGGTAGATTAGCAGCGTTGGCTGCCGTCACCTGGGGGCTATTAGAAATGCAGAATCTCAAGCCCCACCCCAGGCCTCCTCAGTCAGAATCTGTCTTTAACAAGATCCCCAGGTGATCTGTGTATATGTTGGAGTTGGTGAAGTCCTGGGCTGAAATATTTGCCTTCTTCAGCAAACACAGCAGCGGCGGCAACCGGAGGAGCTCTCCTTTTATGCTTTACGGGAATGGCTTCCACAGAGGCTTTTGCTGGAGGAAAGGGCTCCTGTGCCTGGGTGAGTGTGAAACGGCTGCACCACACCGTGCGGGCTCTCAGACTTGGAGGATCTGTCTCCTCTCAGAGCCACCCCTGTGGCTGCATTTTCCCATCTGGGACCTTCTCATACACTTTTCCTATTTCTTGGAACTTTCTCTCCCACCTCCCCTCACTTTTCTTGGCTGAATCCAATACAAGAGCAGATCTCTCAGCTTTAACTTAGCCCTCTCACAGGCTCCCTGTTCACAGTGAATGTCTCTTTCCTAACGCTGAGCACATTCGGAATTATGTGCTCCATATCTACCTTCTCCAGGAGATGGCAAACTCCATCAGGTCTGTCTTGTTACCTGTGTAGGCACATATTAAATAGGCACTGGAAGAATGAATGATGTGTACCCCAGTGTTCACAGCAGCGTTATTTACAGTTGCAGAGATATGGAAGCAGCCTAAGTGTCTGTCAACAGATAAATGGATACAGAAGATGTGGTACACACACACACACACACAAAATGGAATTCTACTCAGTCATAAAAAAATTTTGCCATTTGCAGTAACATGGATGGATTTGGAAGGCATTATGCTAAGTGAAGTAAGTCAGACAGAGAAAGATGGATATTGTATGATTTCACTTACATGTGGAATCTAAAAAATACTACACTAGTGAATATTACAAAAAGGAATCAGACTCACAGAGAAAACAAAATAGTGATTACCAGTCGGGGGAGGGAAGGGGTGGGGCAATATACGGGTTGGGGAGTGGGAGGTTTAAACTACTGGTGTAAGATAGGCCATGAGGATATGTAGTACAACCTAGGGAATATAGCCATTATTTTGTGAGAAAAAAAGAATGAATGATGTAGGTAGCTTATTCAAAGAATATGAGTATAAATGACTCTCCTTTTAGGATGAGAGCACGGAGACCTGAGAAGTAAACTGCTAGTTAAGTAAGCACAGCTGTGCTATGGAAGAGCTAGATTTTACATCCAGGCTGTCTCCCAACTCCTTGCTGCCTTCCCTAAGCATCCTCTCCTTTCTCATCCTCACATCGGTCTGAGTTCCCCCTACCAGCACCTTTTCCCCTAAAACAGTGGCTCTCAACCTTGGCTACACATTGGAATCTCTAGGAGGGCTTTAAAAACACTGATGCCCAGGTCCCACCCAGACACCCCGTTGTAATTGGTCTACAGGGTGTAGTCTGGGCCTTGGGATTTTTAAACCTTCCCGCTGCGTCTGTTGTACAGCCAGGATTGAGCCCAGCTGTAAAGTGCTGGTAACGGCATTTGCCTCCCCGACTTTTCACTGTTTGACTAGGTTTTTGCTGACTCATGGATTGTAGACTCAGCTACCTACAGGAATCAGATAAGTGAAAACAGTTGAGTTGGTAGGTTTTTTTTAAACAACACAGTGAAGGTGTGATAATAAAGGCACTTTGCAGGATGTTAGGAAGTGGTGGGGACAGTGGTAAACTGAAAGCCCTTGCCCACCCAAGGAGGAACCATTCTACTCCACTTAGTTACAGCCATCTGGGCCCAGAATGTTCAAATCTTCTTATTCTCAAAAGAATATGAAAGTCAATATTTAGTGTGAAAAATCTCCGGGTTTTTAAATGTTGACAGTTCCCTTTAAAATATTATGACACCATCTGGATTAAAGATGTTTAGGATTCAGATGTACCTTGTGGGTCACTAGTTCGTGTTCTCTGTCTTAATTTTTTTACTCTTGCAAATTACTCAGAATCCTAGCCCTTAGGGTCTATTTATCTGACCACAAATGGCCTTGTGTTGTTCATTTACATTAAATACCTTGTGATTTTTAAATTGATAAATGTATTCATTATACAAAAAGTAAAAAGTGCACATAAAGGACAAATAAAAATTACCTGTATTCGTTTTACCCAGAAGTACATACCCAGGTTGTATATACATTTAGTCTTTATTTCTCTATCACATACAGATCTTTTTATATGGAGTGTAGTAAAAATAGAGATTCCTGGGTTGTGCTCTTAGGCTGATTCAGCAGCCTGGATAAAGACTGGAATCCGAATGTATAACATGTTTGGAGATGGTTACGATGTATGGCTGAAATTGTGATACTCTTTTCTTGAAAAAATAGGCTTTAAAAAAAGCTTTTCATATGACATTTAGTATTTTGTGTAGTTAATGCTTGTGTAATATTTTATCATTTGACTATTTCACAAGTTATTCTTTATCATTGGATATTTACACTGCAAACAATGTTTTATATAGTGAATAATAGTAAAATGAACATCTCTCTAAATTGTCTGGTACACCCATTTCATTAGAATAAATTCCTACAAGTAGAATCATTGGGTCAAAAAATATGTGTATATTTAGGCTTTTGATACAAATGGCCAAATTGTCTTCTACAAAGACTTGAAAAAAATTAAACAATTTATGTGTTTGTCTTCTGTAGAGGGCAGAATGTTAAATTCTCTCCACCTGTTAAAACTGGGAATTATCATTTAAAAGATCAATTCAGTAGAAGCAAATGTACCTTATTTTTATTTGAATTTGCTTGTTGCATGCTAGAGAAGCTGAACTATTTTTTTTTCATTTTCTTGTCATTTATATCTCTTTAACTGTCTTTCCTGTTTATATTAAGGGCATTTTTTTTTCTGTCATGTATGTGAAACCATCTTTTCCAATTTCTGCATTTTATTTTTAGTATTTAAAAATGTTTTTCATTCTGAAATTCTGATTCAGTATATAGTCAAATCTGTATGTTTTTTCTTTATGTAGATGTTTTTCCTCTATGTAGATATTTTTCTTTATATGCATGAGGATTTATAAAAACCTCACATACTTTTTCTTCTACTTAAGATCTACACTTTAAATTTTATTCTTAATAACACTGCAAATTATTTTTGGCAATAATGCAAGATGTAGTTCAAATTGTTATTTCAGTTTCTTCCTTCACAATTAAAATAGTAGTTTTTTTTTGTCTTCTTGAGTGAATTTTGTTGACTTATCTCTTCCTAGAAAATAATCTATTTCAATGAGATTTCAAAACTTAGTGTCTTTATAGTGAAAAAGAAAATCTCGTTAATATTTTGCATTAGCTTTAGCTTTTTTCTCAGATTTTTCTAGAAATATTTATTAAAATTGAATGGTCCCTTGGATAATATATTCAAGTTAATCAATTAAATTTTAATGTTGAGTTAATTATTTTTGCTTACCTTAGTTTATTTTTCTAATATCTTGTCTTCAATGTGTAATCCATTTATTTCCATTTTTCTTGTTGAATATTGATGCATGTGAAGTTATAAATTTTAATACATATACAGCTTTGACTACGTCTCATATATTTCAATATGTAGAAGTCTCAAATTTTATTTTTGAAATAATTTGTAATAATGATTTTCATTTTTACTTTCACTCAACAGTATTTGGAGAGAGTATGTGAGAATACTCATTTAGTATTTAGCAAAGTGTTAAAAATTTCAAAGAAGTTGATATTTTAAAAGCTTGAAACTCTAATTTCTAATTTTACTTGCATTGTAATCTAAAATGTGATCTATACGTTGATTTTTGCCGCTTGCTGAGTATTCATTGTGGCTTAATAAATGGTTGATTATTATTACCCTAAGTGCTAGAAGGAAGCTGCGTTTCCTTATTGTAGGGAATCCCAGTTTGTTAAATCAACATAATTAATTCATATTCATGTCCGTATCTTAATTTTTGTTCACTGTTCCAGTCAAAGATTTAGGTGTATTTAATTATGTTAGTACTAATTTTTCTCCTTAATATCTATGTAATGTATCTCCAAAAATTTTCTTGGTGCATAAAAATATAATATTTTTTATTATGCATTCTATTCTTTATATTTGTTTTACTTTCTTTAAGGCTTCTTTTTTGAACTTTGAGCTCAACTTTTCCAGTAACAATATTGTGATCCCAGTTTTTTTAAGTTGCCTCTCATGTCTTTTCTCCATTTAAGTTCTAAAACTTTTTTGGTGGGTATGCTATTAGGTTTTAGAGATGCTTTTCAGTAGAATGGAATTTAGCTGTGTGTATGGGAGAAGGGTTTACTCACTTTGAGAGTTTTTGTCATTTAAAAGAGTTAAACTCATTTGTATTTATTTTAATGTCTATTATAATGTCTTATTTTATGTTGTATTTCCTTGTTTTATTTTCTGTTTTATAGAGTATATGCTGGTTTTTTTTCCTGGTGTTTTTGAATAGTTAAATATTTTTTGTGATTAAATGTTTTTGAGAGCAACATTTAATCTATATTTATCTAATTTTGTCAAGAGCAAAACTGCATTTACTTTAAAACACTGACGACACATTCAGTAAAACTTCTGATTTCCTACATGCACATCTCACTCTTTATTAATGTAATCTTGGGATTTAGATTATTCATGCTTAATTAGTGATTTTTATGTTCTATTTCAATAATAATTTTTCACATTATTTTATCTAGAGTTGTAATTACTGATATTCATCTCTTGTTACCTGATTTCAGTGTTCAATGCCAATCTTTTTATATCATCAATTCTCTATTTTTGAGGTCTTTTTTTTTTTTCTCATTTCTTTGCTCTTTGGGCTATACCTTTAAATAGTTTTTCAAAAGACGTGAACATGGACAGCATGTTTTCCTGAGCCCTTGCCTACCTAGGACAAGGTAGCTGAAGATGACTCTTGGGTTATAACTCATTTCAGAGCAGAAATATGAGAACTGCCTAATTTTGGTTTCTTCATAGAAATCCCATTTTTCTTTCAAAGAAAGAAAATAATCGCTGCATACATGTATCATTATTCCCTTTATTCATGTAATTTCTAAAAAGATCATGCTATTTTTTTATGTGAGGGTGGCTTTTAATTGAATTATCAGGAAACCAGTGGAATATATGAATCTTTTCCATCTGAACACATTTAATTTTTATGTTATCTTTGGTTATTGCCTTTATTTCTTTTTTTTTTCTTAATGCCATTTTGAGAAATGCTGTCTATATATTAGCTTTTTATTTTGTTTCTTCCAATTTTCTCATTTTTATCTTTTCCCTTTCTCTTTGCAGCCTGGGAAAGCATCTCATGTTACTGTTGTGATTTTTCTGCTTTATCAGTTTTCCTTATTTACTACCTCCCTTGTGTAGTTTGATTCTGTGATTATATTTTTAGTTTTTGTTAAAATTTTCGAAAAATCTCATCCACTTTTATTTCATTCTATCCTTTTATCTCATTGAGTCATATCATATTTGTTACCTTTTCATATTGGCTATCTGTCCCCATGGCTTTCTGCTTATTTCACAGATGCTAGATCTTTGTGCTCTTTGTTGAGAACACAAAACAGTTTCCTGAAATTTTCTTCTGCATCTTGCAGCAGATTATTTCTTGGGTCTTTTTGATAGCCTTCCTTTTCCTTTGCCCCCCCCCCCCCCGCAAAGTCTGTAACTTTTTTCACAGTGGTTATCCTTCTAAGTATCTCAGAACCTTCAGTTGGTCATTGTTGAAGGATATAGCCTTCCCCAGCTCTCATCCAAGTGTATTTGTGTGGTGATGGGTCAGCTTTACAACCAGAGGGCAGTGTGATGTGAATAGCTTACCATATGATTTCTAGCTGTTTAAACATTCATCTGTGACAGTGGTTCTCAACTGAGCATAATTGTGTCCTTCAAGGGGCATTTGATAACGTCTGGAGACATTTTTGGTTACAAATTGGGGAGGAGAGAGTGTACTACTCGTATCTAGTGAACAGTGGTCAGGGATGCTGCTTGAACACCCTACAATGTACAAGATACTCCCAACAAAAACAGTTATGTGGCCTAGTGTTCATAGTGCTGAAACTGAGAAACTCTGATCTGTGACACCCTATTCTGCTAAGGTGGCATTTCATCCTGGTCCTTCTACCTTTCTTGCTGATGCTCTGAATCAATGGAACACATGTAAAATCCAATTTTCAGCATATATTGCTTCCAGAGATCCTTTTTTTCTTTTCTGGGTTGAATTACTTTATAAGAATGGCATCTTCCAGGATGCAGTTTGCCATTCCCAGCTTTCCCTGCTTCATGCCCACAGAGTTGCTGTCTCTCAAACAATGTAGAATTAGGGTGCTAGGAGTAGCAGTGTGAGAATGGGTGGATCAGGGAAGTTTTGTTCATTTATTTAACTATTCAGCAGATATTTAATGAGCATGCACCATGTACCAAGCACTGCTACAGCCTTCTCCGAAGGCACCATCCTTGTAATAGGGAGATGGCTGTTTGGTGATTTGCTTGAGTCTCTGAGTAGGGCGAACAGTGGGGAAATACTTTTTAGGGTTTCAGGAGGTTAAAACCTGGCAAGGCTTTGCACAGTGTTTCTCTAACAACATCAGCTGTCTCAAAATTAGTAAACATTCTTGCCAGATTCTGTTTTTATTATTATGAATTTTAATGTGTTTTTTCCCTCTGTCTTCTGGATACTTTAGTAGGAAGTCGACAAAGACTGTGTCAGGGGTTAATAAGCGATGCATTTTAGAGTTCTGTTTGATTTTTAAAAAGTACATATTATCATATTATATCTCCCCTACCAAACTCTTGGCTCCTTGAAAGAATGACTACATTATATTTTGTCTTTGTCAACCTCATGGAATCCTATGTAATGATGTTTGGCAATGACTAGTTCAATGATCAGATTTTATCTGCATTCATAACATAGGGACAAGAGAGAATTTACTGCATACCTCTTTGGAATTTAGTGTGACTGAAGGATGGGTTAGTGCTTGGGCTCTAGAGATGGGGTTTGTAGAGAGTCTGGGTAGTGTCTCATGTAGATCGAATGTGGCCGTTTTGACAGTCATCTCTGCAAAACATTTTAAGCTGCTTTCCCCAGCATCGTCTGCAGAAAAGCCTGAATGAGGCCCAGCCGCAGCAGCAGTTATAGCTACTTCCTTTTTGCATTTTATTGGATAGAAATATTTTAACTCCAGGATCATCTGTCCAATAAGAAGTAGGAAAGGCAAGCATCATAAATATGGGGATAGATTATCTATGATAACCACAGAGTAACCTTTTTCTTTCGCTCTTAGCTGTGTCTGAAACTTCCTCCCTTTCCAAGTGAGCCTTGCAGCAGTGGTATCAGTGGCATGAACATCTGGAGCCCCTCAGGGAAGGACGGCATGGAGACATTATATAATTCCATGGGCTAGACGATCTTCAGGGCATGTCTGCAAAGCACTTGGGCACAGAAGCTGAGGAGAGACATTAGAGAGGGGAAAGGGCAGATAAACATCTCTCACCCAGGGGAAGACAAGAGTGTACATCTGGGTATTCCAAACACCATTTTCCTGGGCATTTCCCAGTAAGAGGACCTGTTTTAAGGTGTAGGGTCACTTCCCTGTGCCATAGTTTCCATTTATAAGTACCTGATCTAGTAGATAGGACCTTGGACTTGGATTTAGAAATCCTGGTTCTAGTTCTGACTGCCACTCGTCAGCTGTGTGACTTAGGGTAACTCCTTTCCCTCTCTGGGCCTCAACTGCTTCGTGTGTAAGTAAGAAGATTGGATATAGAACCCACAAAATGCTGCTTCTGTGACATGGAGAGGCATTTGCCAACATTGCATAGGAATAAATTCTTGGCCAGCAGCTTTGGCGGGGCTGTTGAGAGCTTAGTCACACTTGTAAGTCGATGCAAGCAGAGGGTCACACCAGCTGCAGAATCCATGTACTACAGCAAAGCTATTCTTCTTATTTTCCTTCTCTCTCTTTTCATCCTCCTTCTTTCCTTCTACCTCCACCACATTGGGCCCGTTACTGGTTCCACCCACTGCCCTGCAAGTCCTTGAAAATCCTAAGCCTGCCTCAGTCCCAACCCTGTCACTTGAGTTTTAAGGACCAAAGTCATCCTCACATGATGGGGTTTCAGGGGTAGTCACCATTATAGAGATAATACTATATGGATGACACTGTTACATATTTGGACATTATAGTCATGACCATCATTTACTGAGTACTTACATGTGTCAGGATTGGTACTAAGGGCTTTACTTAAATAATCACACTAATTATAGCTAACACTTACTAAGGCTTATTATGTGTTAGTGCCAGATACGCCTGTAGATACTTTACATATACATTTAATCACCAAATCCTTGTAACTATCAATTGCAGTAGATAATAGCATTTTACAGATGATAAAACTGAAGCACAGAGAGATTAAGTGACTTTTCCAATGTCACACAGGTAGTAAAGAGTAGAGCTGGACTTGAACCTACATAATCTGATGACAGAGTCCATGCTTTTAACCACTACATTATATAGATTCCATTTTATAAAAGTTCTTTCAACTTTGTGAAATATTTACAATTTAACTACCCTGGTGTTACAGACGGACAAGCTGAGCCTTAGAGTATGTAACTTGCTTTAGGTCACACAGCTGGAGCTAGGGTTTAAACTCAGGTATGACTGACTTTAAGCCCATGTTTCTAATCACTGAATCTTGTCAACAAATTCTCTGATGAAGCAGCCCCATGAGATAGCTCTCTCTGATCTTATCCTGCCCATCCCTCAGATGAGAGAGTGAAGGCTCAGAGAAGTGAAATGTTTCACTTGAACTCACACAGGACTCCATACTTCAGTCTCTAGCTCCCTGCTCATTCATCCATACCTTATCCTCTGGCCCCAAAGAATGACCACCTTCCATTCCACACTGAGAGATGAAGCTGATCATGGAAATATTTATAGCAGAGAAAATATAGTGACTGACATTCTTGCTTTACTGTAAAGGACGGATAGGAGATGGCTTTTCTGAAAGCAGTCTTTGACAAAGGGGGAGGAAGACCACATAGAGACATCAAGTCCCTGAGTGGGAGGAGGATAAGTGATGGATTGCTGAGAATCTGCACAGAGCGGAGGCTGAGGCCACTGATGTCAAACCTGCAGCTGCACGATTTTAACTGGGAACTGGTTCCATTTAATGCACACCTTTTCTGCATTGAATCAATCGTCTCTCTGTAAATTTGGGTTTCCTGCAGCACAGATACATTTCCAACCCAGCCTCATTGCCAAGAATCCAGTTTCCATCCAGGGGGAGGGGGTTGGATCTCCCTCCATCCATCTCACCAGGAGCTATTGAGCAGCCCCGTCTCCAAGCCGAGTCAGAGCGCACATGCGTGCTGGAGAGGATGCGTGGGTTGGATTGAGTGGCTGGGGGGGATGCTGCAGATAGAGGTTGCTGGGCTGCATTTGGGGTCGAGCGGAGAGCTGAATCCCCTCGTCCCCATCTGCTTCCCCCAGCCTTGTCTGGCAGCTCAGTAGCCCTTAGTTCAGACAGAAGAGAGTGCTTGGCACTTCTGCTCCTAGCAATGCGCGGTCTGGGAGAAGGCGAGAGAGAACCGTCGCATTGCAGAGGCGGCTAAGGCAGCCTCTGGGCTGTCATGCTGGGGTGGAGCAAGGCAGAACGGAGAAGATGGGTGACCTTTCAGGAGCTGGCCAACTGGTCAGCAAGTGTGCTCTTTCAACCCATTTTCTTTTATGGGGTAGGGGGCAGGTGGGATGGACAGAGCATTATTCCCATAGGTCTGGGAAGATTCAGAATGAGGCAGAGGTCAGGAATCAGGCAAGAGCTGAGGATGTCAGCGATGGGAGACCTCCATGACTTGGGCTATTAGGGCATTTTCCGGTCACCATAGAGACCATGAGGTATTTTGGACTGAAGGGTGGGGGTGGGGAGGGGGCAAGATTCTTTTTGTTTGGTGGCTGGGAAAATACGTGCCTAAGAACTAAATTTGGGGTTAAGAGAATGAAGTCTGCCTTCTTCCTGCTGCACTCGTTTGCTCTGTGACCTATGTGAATCATGTCACATCCTAGGCCCGTATTAGCTACCGTATTTGCTTGACTCAAGGATCAAGCAAAGCGCACCACAGATTTGACATAACATTGTGAACATGGCAAATCCCACACCTCGTTCTCTGTGGAGACCTGTACAGTGACTCATCGAGAGGGCTGGGATCAGAGAAAGGTCATGCCGCCCCATCTTGGGATTCATCTGTGCCCTTCGTAAGGCACTGCATGGCCGGGGCTGGGGGATGGCTTTTATGCAGGTAATGACAGAGCCAGAATGGATTGGCTGGGTCACAATTTGTGGTGGGCAATGAGCAGAATCCTAGCCTCCAGTTCTTGAGTATGGGGCTGTACCTGGTAGATAATATGGTGGTTACCCCAACAGGTAAAGACTTCGGTTCTTGTCCTACCTGAAAGACAAGTTTATAATCAGGACATGGTGCATTGTGCAGTGAAAGATTTTAAAAGATTTATTTTAAAAAAGGAAAGTACACCTCCAAGAATGGGAGACTGGCTGATTCATGGGAGGAAGGGTGGCGATTTTTGTCTCCCCTTTCTCTTATACCCTCACTTAGAGGTGGTTTCTTGGTTGATTGACGGCTCTTGTCCCTGGAATGCTTAATCATGCTTGGCCCCTTTGTGCATGTCCTTACCCATGGTATACACAGAAAAATGCATGGTGAGGGGCGGGCTAAATGTAATGTTAATTATAATACAATGAACATTGGGTTGTATCCAGTTAAGTCCTTTCTGCTGCTGCTGCTGCTGCTGAAAAAGGTGGCTGTTGGGTTTTAACCAGTTTTTTGCTGGCACTCATTTAGAAGTAAAGTCCCTTTATGCTGGAGGCAGGTACAGCGCCATCCTCGGGATCATCCTCCCTCTCCCCCATCTGCCCCGTGCCCCCACTTATCTGACTACGTAGCACTGCCATACTAAGCTCTTGAATAATGGTGAAGTTTTCTCCACCAGGGCCAACATTTCCTTGCTGCCCCTGGTGCAGTCAGTTCTTACTCCTGGACAGCAGTCTGAGCACTTGATTAAGTCTCAGTGATGTGAGGCTGACCTGCAGCAGACAAACGTGACTGCCCAGAAAATGGGTGTTAGATCCAGGGAAGAGTGGATTTGAAGGTCAGCTAGCCCAGCTCTCCCATTTCATGGTCACACTGGCTTCTGTGTGTTCATCACTTACCATCTGCACATGCTGCTTACGTTCTTTCTACGCATTATCTCATGTGATTCTGTGAAGTCCGGACCTTTATTCTGTCCTCCAGGGGAGGGGCTTGAGTCATAAAGAAGTTAAGTAAGGTCAGAGGTCACACAGCTAGAAGTAGAAGAGGCAGGATTTGAGCCCAGGTCGGGGAAGCTAATGGCTGAGGGTATCCAACTAGGGGCAGAGTTTGCCCAGTAGCACAGCATTTCAGAGCTAGCAAGAAATGTAGGGTTCTTCAGTGTTAATCTCCTCCTTGTATAGGTGAAGATACTGGGATGTGGAGAGGATAAGGCTATCCTGAGGTTCCCCAGTGAGTCACTGGCAGTACAAGGATATGAACTCATGTCTCTTAACTATCCATCAATGCCCTTTTACTTAGGCTCCTCAAGTCTAGGTATGTCCAGACTTAGTGACTTCCTTATTCATTCATCTTTCTATGAAACTAGAGAGCAAAAGAGAACTGACAGATTCTCTCCTCTAAGGTCATATATGAGATAGCTTATGAGGGTGACTTTTATTTTTATTAATTAATTAATTAATTAATTAATTATTGAAGTATCAGTTACAATGTGTCAGTTTCCGGTATACAGCACAATGTCCCAGTCATACATATACATACATATATTTGTTTTCATTGAAGGTTATTACAAGATATTGAACGTAATTTCCTGTGCTGTACAGCAGAAACTTCTAAAAATTTATTGTTATATATATTGGCTAACATTTGTAAATATGAGGGTGACTTTTAAAAACAGGTGAGTCTTTAAGCCAATAATTATGTGAGCAGAAACCTATAGCCCACTCTCTCAGTGTGGAATTGCATCAGAGATACATCTTGCAAACCCAGAATCATGGTAAGCCAAAACAAAACAAAACAGCCAAAATAACAATGCATACATGAGAAAACAACAAGTTAGTCAAGGCAGTCCTGCCTACTATTCCCTCCTATAATGGAGTACTCCAGAGTAAACACGAAAAGGGAGACGTGAGAGACGCGAGTTCAGCTGGCCTTGATTTCCATGGTTTCTCTTAGTGTAAACATTTTGCCACACTAAGTGTTATGTCAGTGATTAAAGATTTGAATTTTTGTGCACAGTGTGGTTGCTGTCTCTGCATATTGCCATCCAGTATTGATATAAAAGATTACATTGACTATATTATACTTAAAGAGAGATTTATGGGGTTTTCAAAGATAATTTTGATTAAGCATTATTTTTACTCTTTTCTCTGACATTAGACTTTAAAAATTAACTCCATCTGTGAATATCCTGGAAAGGATGCTCAAATGCCTTCTAAGCCAGACTACCCTGGTGGTTGATAGTCCGTTGTTATTCCTTTGTTTAAAGGCAACAAAAACACATACGAAGAAAAACCTCAATACACAATTTATACTTTAGCATGGATTGATTTTTAAAAGCATTCAAAGCCTGAGGGCATGAGATATCGTACAGATACATTTTTGATTATGGAGGATAAGTGAAGAAAAGAATGAAAAGTATGGAAGACTAGATTAGGGATATCAAGCTAAAAGACAAGATGGGAGGATGGAAAACCCATACCCCCACCTTATAGTTTACTATAGGGCAGACCTACCAATGTCCCCTCCCCCAAGTATTTGTTTTTCCTTCTGTCCCAGAAGTTAGCACCCGATATTTGAGTCCAACTTCTTTCTGCCATTCCTTCTGCTTTGGGAACTGAATTATTCCTTGTTGTAGGCAATGATTCTTAACTTTATATACTCCCTTGGGTATGTAATGAAAACTGGAATCTCTTCTGGGACATACATGCATGTTTCTGAAGTTTACCTAGAAATCCAAGGGCCCTAAGGTTAGAAGTCTCTAGTTTATCTCACGGTATGTGTAATAAATGTAGGGTTAGGGGATTGGGTCCTTGCCCTGGTTTTTACTAATTACGCACTATGTGTATTTGGGGAAAGTCTCTTTGAACATGAATTTTTCTATTTTTAGAATCAGGGGCTGATGCAAGATGCTGTGGTCAGTGCTGTTCAAACCCTAATCCTCAGAGAAGCCCTGTGAAAAAGAATGGGGATAAGGGGTTGGGCTATGGGTAGGGTTCTTTGCTCTCCATCTTGAATCTGAGCAATTTCTGGCTATTGGAGTGCTGTCTGGTTAATGCTAGAAATCTGAAGGACTCAGTGTTACCTGGCTGGTTCTCTTAGTCCTTTATAGAGTGGGAGAGAGGAGTCAGGCTTCCTTTTGGGGTAAGTGACTCTCACCGCCCCTGGACATGCTTGAATATTCATGTGCTTTCTTCTGCCCATTGCATTGTTCAGTCGTCCCAGCTGGCTTGTCTCCTGGGGCTGAGCCCTCGGCTCCTTTAGGAGAAGGTCAAGCTCTGTTGCTGCTGGGTGGAACAGCTTGGTTTTGTTTAATTGCTCTAGAAGAATGGTGCCCCAGTTGAAGAGGCAGGAGGCGGGGAGAGACTGGGGGATGGATGCTCTGGCTCAGCTGTGGCCCTTTTGAGAGGTGAAAGGAAGATTTATGATGCCATTTGTCAATTGAAAGATGGATGGAGGTACCCAGACTCCGTGAACTCCATGTTTGAAGTAGGAGGTTATGGTAATAAATGGGGCCCCTGGAGATGTAGCTGTTGGTGGTAGGGATCATCTCTCTTAACGGAGATGATTCCCAAGCCCCCTCCTTTCTCTCCTCTAATGGGCATTCTTTATTGCCCTGCTGAATCTGTCACTCTGTTTTGAATACAGCCAATTACTGATTGATTATCTGTGTTCATAAAGGGGAGTGCTATCGTGCTGAGAAGAAATCTTTCTTGTTACTGTCCTGGAAAAATGGAACAATGGAAAATGCAAAAGCAGTTTATTTTCGGGTTCAGAATCCTCATGCTTTGTTTGAACTATTGGGAACATGTGCATACAATTGCCCCTTGTTTTATGACCTTTGATCTCCCCTCTTTAGTACTACCCAGCCAAGAGCTGGAGGATAAGGAGGAGTTGGAAATGCTCTCCTTTAAAGAATGCCTCTAGCATGTTAGATGGGATGTTATCCCTGGGAAAAGGTTTATGGAAATAGGAACCCCAAGATCAAATACTCTTGGGAGGCACTGCAGGCACATCATGGCCTTTACAGTTAAAACACACACTGGCATGAGGAAAGTTTGGGAAAGTCCTGTAGTAGAGAATACAGTTTTAAAGTTTCCCATCCGTTTGATTACAGATTCCTGTTTTTTTGGGTTTTTTTTTTGCATAATGCTTACCCCCTGCAGATTTAGTGTTACTCAAAACTTACTTTAGGAAGCCTTGACATTGTTAAGCAGAATTGGCAATAACTAATGTCCAAACCAACCAAGTCCTCCAAGTGAAGTGTGGATTAAATGATTTCCAAGCTGGCATTGCTGTCGACTTGATGTACAACTTTTGCAGACTTGCCATATCTTATTTTTAAAATAATCCCAATAAGTGAAATTTATCCTGTTTAGAATGGGCCCTTATTGGACTGTGGCTACAAGTGGATGTGTTGTAGTAAAACCTTTGTTTAAAACCTGAGGTATAATGAAGTTTAATCAGCTCCACATATTTAAAGTGTATAATCTGATATATTTTGCTGTATGTACACATCTATAAAACCATCACCTTATTTAAAATAATGAACACATATATCACCCAGAAAGTTTCCTTATGCCCCCTTTAATCTTGTCCTTCTGTTCTGCCTATTCTTGTGCTGCCTCGCCCTTCCTTCACCCCCAAGTACCTGCAGTTTGCTTTCTGTCACTGTGGATTACTTTGCATTTTCTAGAGTTTTATACAAATAGAATTATGAAGTAATGTACTTTTTTTTTTTTGCCCTGGCTTCTTTCAGTATAATTATTTTGAGATTCATCCATGTTGGTGTGTGCATCAATAATTCATTCTTATGCTGCGTAGTAGTAATCCATTGCGTGGAATTTGTCAGTTCACCTTTTGTTGGACATTTGTATTGTTTCTAGTTATTAGCTGTCGCATATTAAACTGCCATGAATATTTGTGCACAAGTCTTTGTATGGACATATGTTTGTATTTCCAAGACATGTCTCTCTTGGTCATGATGTATTATCCTTTTTATATGTTATTGGATTAGATTTGCTAACATTTTGTTTAGAATTTTTGCACCTATGTTCACGAGAGAGATTGGCAGTTTCCCTTCCTGGTATGTCTCTGGTTTCGGTATTAGAGTAATGCTGGCCTTATAAGATAAAATGAAAGTATTCCCCCCTCTTTAGTTTTCTGAAAGTGTGTAGAACTGGTATTGTTTTTTAAAAATGTTTGGTAGGATTTACCATTGATGCCATTTGAGCCTGGAAGTTTCTTTGTGGGAATATTTTAACTATAAATTTACTATATTTAAGAGATACATGGTAATTTAGTTTTTTAATTTCTTTTTGAATAAGCATTGGTAGTTTGTATCTTTCAAGGAATTTGCTTATTTCATCCAAATGATCAAATATATTGGCATAAAGCTGTTATAACATTCCCTATTTTCTTTTTAATATCTGTAGAATGAATCTATGATGATATCACTGCTCTCATTTCCAATTTTGGTAATTTGTGAGTTCTCTCTTGTTGATCAGTCATGCTAGGAGTTTATCAGTTTTATAAATCTTTGTAAAGAACCAGCTTGTGGTTTTATTGATTTTTCTCTATTGTTTTTCTGTCTTCTATTTCATTGATTTCTGCTGTGGTCTTTATTATCTCTTTTCTGTTGGAAATTGAGATAATAAAGTTTCTCCTTTACTAGTATAGAGATTTAATGCTATACATTTCCCTCTCAGTTTTGCTTTAGTGGCATTGTATAAATTTGGATTTGTTGTGTTTTCAACCATATTCAGTTCAAATATGTCATGGCATCTTTATATGTAATAGCTAATTTCCATTTTGATTTCATATTTGACATGGGTTGTTTAGAAGCATTTTGATTAGTTTCTAGATATTTTGGTATTTTTCAGATGTATTTCTGTTACTGATTTCTAATTAATCAGAGAATACTCCTTATATGACTTAAATTCTTTAAAATTTATTGTGACTTTTTTTAATGGCCCAGCATGCTATATGTTGAAAAATATTCTGTGTGTACTTGAATAGAACATAGTTTTGCTGTTTTGGGGTAGAACGTTCTGTAAATGTCAATTAAGTCGAGTTGTTTGATAGTTTTGTTTAAGTCTTCTTCTATATCCTTACTGGTTTTCAGCCTACTTGTTCTTTCAGTTATTGGATAATTTTAATAAGAATTCTGAAATCTCTGACTATAGTTGTGTGTTTATCTATTTCTCCTTGCTGTTCTAGCAGTTTTTGCTTCATGCGTTTTGAAGCTCTGTTATTTAGTGCATAAACATTTAGAACTGTTGTGTTTTCTTAATGGCTCTATACCTTTATCATTTTAAAGTGATTTTCTTTATCCCCGGTAATATTCTTTGCTCTAGGATATATTTGATCTGATTTTAATAGTTTCTCCAAGTTTTTTTTGATTAATATTAGCATGATATATCTTTATCCATACTTTTAATTCATTTGCATCTTTATATTTAACAATGTTTCTTATAGGCAATGTATAGTCAGGTCTTGCTTTTTTATCCAGTCTGACAATTGCTGCTGTTTAATTGGGGAGTTAGACTGTTTACATTTGATATGATTATTGTTATGGTCAAGTTTAAATCTACTTTTTTATTATTTCTGTTTTTATTTGTCCCTTTGTTATTCTCCCTTCTCTCTTTTTTCTTCTTTTGGATTAATTATGTTTTGTGACATCTTTATTGGTTTGTAAGGCATAACTCTTTATTATTTTGAGGTTTCTTTGGGGATAATAGTATACATTTTTAATTTATCACAGTCTACCTTTAAGTGAGACGATGTTACTTCCCATATGGTATACAAACCTTACAATAGTATACTTCCATTTCTCTCCTTCCAGAATTTGTGCTAATATTGTCACATATTTTATTTTCTCTTGTTTTAAGCTCCATGATTATTTTTGTTTGGAAAGTCAGTTGTCGTTTAAAGAGATTTAAATAATACAAAAAAAAATCTCCTATGCTTACCCACATTATCACCATTTCCAGTGCTTTTATTCTTTTGTGTAGCTCCATACTTCTATTTACTGTTACTTTCCTTCTCTCTGAAGGACTTCCTTTAACATATCTTGTAAGACAAGCCTACTTGCGGTAAATTTTTTCAGGTTTTGTATGTCTGGAAGTCTTTATTTCATCTTCATTTTTAGAAGATATTTTTGCTGGGCATAAAATTCTAGATTGACAGTTTTCCCATTATTTTAAACTTGTTGATCCACTATGGCCTTGGTTGCATTGCTTTTGATGAGAAATCTGCTGTCATCCCTATTTCTGAGTCTGTGTATGTAATGTTTCTTTTTTTCCTTTGGCTGCTTTTAAGATTTTTCTTTTTATCATTGTTTTGAGCAGTTTGATTCTGATCTGCCTATGTGTAGTTTTCTTAATTGTTCTTTTAATACTTGGGGTTTGTTTAGCTTAGATCTATGGGTGTTATGAGTTAAATTGTGTACCTCCAAAGTTCATATGTTGAAGTTCTAACCTCCAGTACCTCAGAATTTGACCTTTATTGGGAGTAAGGTTGTTGAAGATGTAATTAGCTAAGATGATGTTATTAG
Organism: Camelus dromedarius; assembly: GCF_036321535.1. Classification (NCBI taxonomy): domain Eukaryota; kingdom Metazoa; phylum Chordata; class Mammalia; order Artiodactyla; family Camelidae; genus Camelus; species Camelus dromedarius. Next base: position 107,327,334 of record NC_087438.1, read on the forward strand.
GGTGGACCCTAATATAATATGACTAGTGTCCTTATAAACGGGAAATTTGGACACGGACACAGACTAGGGGAAACGACATATGAAGATGAAGGCAGAGATTGGGGTAATGCTTATATGAGTCAAATACCAAGTATTGTAAGTAAACACCAGGGGAGAGGTATGGAACAGATTATTTCCCAGAGTCCTCTGAAGGAATTCACTCTGCTAACACCTTGATTTCAGATGCTGGCCTTCAGAACTGTAAGGTAATACATTTCTATTGTCTAAGCCACCCAGTTTATGGTACTTTGTTTTGGCAGCCTTTGTAAATTAATATGGTGGGTTTATAGTTTTCATAAAATACAGATACATTTTGCCCATTTTTTCAAAATTATTTTGTCTCCTCCACCTGCGCCCCCCCCCCCCGCCCCCTTCAAGAACCTGCGATACGTGGAGGTTAGGCCACCTCAGGTTCGGTTTTGTTTTTGAATCTTTCTTCTCTGTTTCATTCTGGGTAGTTGCTACTGACATACAAAATTACCAATATTTTCTTCTACAATGCCTAATCTGCCTTTATTGTATTCAGTGTATTTTTCATCTCAGACTATAATTATAGTTTTCATTTCTAGAAGTTTGATTTTAGTCTTTATTTTATTTTAATGATTTATAGGCAGTTTACAATGTTGTGTCAATTTCTGGGGTACAGCATAGTGTTTCAGTCAGACGTACACATACATATATTTGTTTTCATATTCTTTTTCATCTTAGTCTTTAAAATTTTTCTTTCATATCACTAATATTTTTAGTTTTTCCTCTAGCTTTGTCACAAATGGAATATAGTTACAATGTTTCAGCATGCTAGTCTGTTAATTCTAACAGCTATGTCAGTATTGGGTTGCTTTTGATTAGTTAATTTTTCTACTTATTATGGGTCATGTTTTCATGCTCATTTGCATGCCTGGTAGTTTTTGATTGCCTGACAGGTGCTGTGAATTTTACTTCGTTAGGTGCTGAATACTTTTTGTAGTCCCATAAGTATTCTTGAGCTTTGTTTTGGAAGATAGATAGTTAAGTAACTTAGAAACAGTTGGATTCTTTCAGGTCTTACTTTTAAGATTTGTTTAATGAGACCAGAGTAACTTTTATTCTAGGGCTTTTTATTCCCACTACTGAGGCAAGACTCTTTTGAATGATCTACTCAGTGCGAAAGATAGTCACCTGAATAAATTGTGGAAGGAACTTTGGTGAATAGTGAAATCATCTCAGATATAACCTAGTTTAATATTGTTATTTTAGAGAATCAACCAGGGCCCAGAGAAAGTTAAGTGTTTCTCATGGACAAACAGTAAGTTTATGCTAATAGCCTGGTCTCCTAATTCCTGTTTCATGACATAGCCAGTTATCATGCCCATCATAGCCTTTGCCAGTCTGTTTTGCTTTTTATTTTTGTCTTTTTCATTTTATCATTCATCATGCATGCTTGCTGAGAAAAGGAACCTAGTCTGTCTTGGTTACTACTATATTCCCAGAACCTAAAATATAACGCCCTCCTCTGACCCAACACAATGACACGTCTCAAGCCTTAAAGGTAAAATCCAGAGAATTAAGTTCTTACATGATAAATTATGAAATTCATATGTGAAAAGGTTTAGATGTGGACAAAAATTTTAGGGAGAGGATAATAAGACTTAGACTTTAGGTCATAGTAATACAACTCAATTAAAGCAAACTAATACTCAATCAGGTTGTCTTGTGAGTATACATGCAAACAGTCTCATTATCTCAAGTATGTTTGAATGAAAGGAGTGGAGATTTGTGAGTACTTGTTGGGAAAAAAAAAATCTAGCCCCTGAAGTCATGAATCAAAAGAAGGTAGTTGGCTATAGAGAAGGTCCAGTTAAGGACAGGTGGTGAACATAAATAGAGGATAAGACTAAGTAACTGGAAATTATGGTTACAAATTATAATAGAAATGTTACACACCTTGACAATGTGAAATAAGGAAACTACAAAAAACTTGAATGTGGAAGGGGAGAATAAAGTGTAAGAATGTGAATTTTTATTATAGAGACTCAGATGACACTATCCAAAATTAAAACATGATTGTTAAAAAAAAAAAAAGGGTCATAGCTTGAAAATGATCTTTCAGACTTTTCCTATTAAGAGAGATATTTCAAGAGATCTATTCTTTGGAGTTAAAAAAAAAACCTGTTTTCTATAGTTTAATAGTTCCTCCTAATTGCTTAATTTATTTCTGTTTAATTTGAGTATAATTATAGTTATTATACTTCATTTTAAAGGTAGCCCTGTATTACAATAATTTTTATTAAGTTATGTACATATTACATGCATACACACACACAGTCATATACATATCAAAATATCTAGGATTATGGTCACCTAATGTTATTGATAATTTATTGAAATAGTGGAGTTTAGCTGGCTATTTTTTCTCTAATTTGTATTTACTATATACCATGAGTTTTTTGTCATAATAATTATTTTTTGGTAAAAGTAATAATAAAATTATTTTTTAAAACCACAGCCCAGAGAAAATCAGTATTTCTTTCCATTCCCTTTTATATTCATATTCATATTTTTACACATTTGAACCTTATCACATTTATGTTTACCTTCATTTGTTGTGCCCTTATTTTTCCAGGTATTATTCTATTGTATTCATATTCTGATGTCAGAACTATTTTCAAAATTCTAATAATCTTTTTATATACCATAATTTAATCATTTCATTGGGGATATTTATATTGCTTATAAAGTTTTGCTGTTATAAATACTATAATAAGCATACATATTTACCTGTATCTTGAATTATTGTTATTTTTTGAGTATTTAGAGAGATGTACTTGGTGGGGTGGCGTAGTTACAGTAAAGGTTAAAGTAAAGGTAGATACACACTCCATAGACAGAGTGCAGGCTCTTGCAGAAGGCAAGAAAGAGAAAGTGACCATGAGGTGTGGTGTTACTAGTTTTTATATGCTAACAAGTGAGAGGATTATTCCAACACTTTGGGGAAGGGGTGGGGATTCCCAGGGATTGGGCTATCACCCTCTCTTTGACCTTTCATGCTTAGCTTCAGAACTGTCAAGGCTCTTGTGGGTGTGTCATTCACCATGCTAGTACATTACAGTGTGTATTATGTAACTCAAGGTCCACCGCAGGTGGAATCTCCTGCCATCTTGGGCCTCAGGGTCTATTGGGAGTTGACTTTTCTGCCACCTTGGTGCTGATTGTTGTGTCATTCTTTTAATGACTGTGTCCTGCCTGCCTCCCTCCTGTCTCATTCCCCCTCAGAGATTTTACTCCCACAGTCTTATGGGGGTGCAGAGGGGTGGTGATCCATCTTCTATAGCTACTTCAGGGCTGAGTAGGGGTGTTGGCACTGCCTACCAGTGAGTAAAAATCTCTGAATCTAATCTAGGGGCCCCAGGGGCAGGACAGCTTTTTGTTTCCTAGGTCTGAGGGCAATATGGGCTGGAATCCTCGCACATCCATCATCTTGATGTTCAACTGTTGTAACTGCTGTGACTTTTCTGTGAACCTTCTTAAAGATGAAGTTACCTTTGCAACAACATTAGAGTACAAAAGACAGATAACTGTCTATGAACAACAAAAGACTTAAAGGCCGTGGTTAAACACCTGATTTCAATGTAATCGATAAAAAGACTTGTTTACAGTAACTAGGATTATGACTGATTATATTTAACCTAACTTACCAAATTCTGTTTGGAAACTAAGTTTTAGTCTTCCTCTCCTAAGCAGGCAAAGATAGGTAAACTTAGACTTGCCCAGCAATTAATGTTTCAGTATTTTATAGATGACACAGATAGTGAGTTTTCTTTAACTTAGTTTCAAGTTTTAAGTATCAAAATTTGGAGAGACTATTTTAGACACTTCCAAAACATGACTATTCCCAGAGAGTTTACCTAAAAGCTCTTATCTCATTTACATTTACTTTCCTTGAAAGTTTTTTTCACATTGAGTTACTTTCCTTGGTGACAAATTTGCAGCAGATCTTATTTGATCTCTAATAAGCCTAGGTGCAACAGAAGTGTTATGCTTCACATTGATGACTCTAAAGACATGTCTATATTAATTAAGCCAGTGAACTTCAACACCACATTTGGATTTAATACTGAGTATTTTCCAGATCACTCTGAAATTCACTCTGGCAAGTTTTTTTTATATTTCTGAGTATTCATATAAGCACTTAAATTCCTTTAAGCCAGTTAAATAGAGCTATTTTACAAATTAATTTTGGCAATGCTACTCATCTTCGACACACAAAAATACAAAATACAGAGACTGCATAGTTTCCATTCCAAAATTTTAGCCATGAATCGAGTATAATAATGTAAAAACCCACCAGTTACAAGAGGATGGATTCAAATTGGGTTTCTGGCAGATGGAACAAATCAAGGTCACTTGTCTAGATGGCTAAACCTTTTTACTAATATTTATGGAAAAGAGACAAGATTTCTGTTGTCCTTAACAAGTCAAGTTCCAAATTACTTACCCCCTTTCTTGAAATTTACATCTCAAAGTCATAGAAAAGGCAAGTTCCTCCCAGAAAGACTTTGTTTCCTTAAGGCCAGAAAAAGATTTTTTCCTAGATACTTTCAAGTCTCTTAAGATAAGTAAGGGGGGTTTTGGAGTGGTAAAAGGATTGGTGGGCTTTGCATTATTTCTGGAGCCACACCTCTGGTCTTGTAAAGACTAGATTTGTAAAATAAGGACAGTTTTGTTTTTCCCTCATTTAGCTTAGGGGAGAAGTTTTACCCCCAAAATTCCTATCAGGCTCCGAATATCAGCTGTGTTCCATTTAGTCAGACTGGTGGCCTCCCATTTTGGAAATGTATTTACAAACACTTTTGAGGATCCTTTCTGGGTTTGAGAAGTTCTCTAATTATGGCCTTCAGTTCAGCCTTTGATGTCAAAAGGCTTGCCTAGAGACCTAGGTGGTCTCATTTCTAATGGTAGCCTGACAGTAGTACCTCTGCCAGGGACCTCACTGTTCAAGACAGCAGGGTTCCCTTGAGAAACAATATGAGGTGGAATGGAGACCTCCTCTGGCTTAGTCCTGAGGCAGGCTCCCACGGCCAAGAGCAGTGATTTTTACCTGGGCAGGTGTCCTTTTTGTGAGGGTCCCCAAATTGGACTGTTGTTTGGAATTTAGTGAGAAAGTCCCTTCCCAGCAAGGGGATGGAACACCCAGGCATGAGCCAAAACTGATGGGTAAAGGAAAAATTTTCTAGCAGGCAGCTAAGCAGGGTATAAATCACTTGGTTTAGGGCTTTCCATTGATCCCCATTATTACACAGGATTGGGAGGATAAGGATCCAGGGAAATCAGTTAGCAAAGAGTACGCAGCTCCCGTATTCTAATAGGAAAATAACTTTCCTACCTGCCATGTCAAGGGTTACCCAAGGCTCCTCCAATGAGGTGACCAGGTGTCCTTTGGGAGTCAGGGAGTGTCAGCCAGCCAGTGCCCTGTCAGTCTTCAGTCGTCTCAACTGGGAGCCCCAACCCCCCTTCAGGACTGGAGGCAGTCCCGCTTCCAATGGCCTTCTCGTTTGCATGTTGGGTAGGATCCTGCTGGGCTTTTCCCATATAGGAGGCATTTGTCCTTCCAGTGGCCCTCCTGGCCACACTTAAAGCAGGTCCCTTCTCAGCGAGATAGTGGCTCTGATCCAGGCATCCTGAATCTTGTCCTCGCCATGGGTCTTCAAAAGGGTGGGTAACCCTGAGGTGGTGCAGGGGTTAGGGCTGCTGCTAAGAATTATGCATTTCCCTGTTGTCCCTGAATCCTTCTTGTCTCTTTAACCTTATCTCTGTTAAATACTACAAATGCCAGATTCATGAGCTGATTCATGGGGGTTTTGGGTCCCATAGCTACCTAGATGGGCATTATGAATAGATGGTCTGGAAAACTGTCCCCTCTCAGAGTTGGGGGAGGTAGGAGTTCCTGGTTGTGGGCCTCAGGGAGATGGTTGAATTATTTTTTACCACAAATTTCTAGAAGAGAATTTATTAGGTCAAAATATATGAAGATATTTAAAGCTCTGGAAATACAGTGCTGAATTGTTTATAATGGCTATATATAGGAAAGGTTTAGAAATACAGATCAGAACCTTTTGGGGAGAGATGAATTAGATGAATAATACCATGGGAATGGAAAAGAATAGGACTTACAGGGGAATCAGTTCTGTATGACTAATTGTGTTTTGGGGGAAATAAAATTTTTTTAGCACAATGGAGTCATGTATTCATGAAGGACAAGCAAAATATTTTGCCAGTTACAAAGGCAAGTCAAATGATAACTTCTAAGGTTGCTTATTCTTAACCTGAGTGAATTCCATCAGTCATTCAGTCAGTCAATCAACAAATGTGTATTCATTTCAGTTCCCTCAGAACTTTGTAGACCTTGCTGAAGTATCTTCTGACGTGGAATGATGCATTATTGGGCCTGGATTCTCCATTCATGTCTTTATTGACTGAATTTAACTTTACATTAATTTTTTCTCAAGGAGAACATGGGGGTTTTGTACTCCCTGAGTTCTATGTTAAAAAAAATTGCCTTTATACTTGAGAGATGAGTAGGTAGGATATATTATTCTTTGGTCATATTTTCTTTCTCTTAGAACTATGTACATATCCTTGTGTTAACTTCTGGTTGTGGATGTTGCTGGGAAGAACTGTTAGATGAGCTTGATTATTTTTCCTTATAGAAGAAAAATGTAGAAAGTATATTATATATATTATGTAATATTATCTGTTATAAAATACATATTTTATATAATATTTTGCCTGTATGCATATATACATATGCATAGCACCTGGGTTTTGATACTTTGGCATCAATTTTTGTTTTACTATAGTGTGCTTTTTCAGTATACTGGTTTAGTTCTTCATTTCAGTAATAATTTCTATTTTATTGTTTATTTTATTTTAATTGAAGTATAGTCAGTTTACAATGTGTCAGTTTCTGGTGTATAGCAGACTGGTGTTCAGTCATACATATAAATACATATATTTGTTTTCACATTCTTTTTCATTATAGGTTACTACAAGATACTGAATATAGTTCTCTGTGCTATACAGTATAAACTTATTATTTATCTATTTCATATGTAGTAGTTAGTATCTGCAAATCTTGAACTCCCAGTTTATCACTTCCCACCCCCTTTCCCCACTGGTAACCATAAGTTTGTTCTCTGTGTCTGTGAGTCTGTTTCTGTTTTGTGAATAAGTTCATTTGTCTTTTTTTTTAGATTCCACATGTAAGTGATATCATGGTATTTTTCTTTCTCTTTCTGACTTACTTCACTTAGAATGATGATCTCCAGGTTTATCCATGTTGCTGCAAAATAGTATTATTTTATTCTTTCTTATGGCTGAGTAGTATTCAACTGTATAAATATACCACAGCTTCTTTATCCAGTCGTCTGTTGATGGATATTTAGGTTGTCTCCATGTTGTATTGTCTTTTAATGGTTGACTATCTTTTCAGGGATACCAGTTATCTTTTTAAGTTAGATCACCTTTGTTCTCCATATTGATTGTCTTGTAATTGTTTTGATTTTGTTCTTTCTTTCATTGTAATTGTATTAAACCTTTGTTCCTTGTCAATAATTTATGTTACAACTATGTCTTTCTGGTTTCTTTTGTTTCTAATTTACTTAGCAGTTTTATGATAATGGTACCTTGGCTCTTAATTTGTTTCCAAAGCCATATAATCAGCCATTTAATCTCTTTCTGTTATTTTATCATTTGGCATCTGAGTTCTTTTTTTATTAAGTCTTACTAAAATTTAAGTAGTATGAAGCACTTATGGAGACATTCCTGTTTCACGGAGCATGTTTTCTTCCACATACGATTCTTCAACTGTCTTTTGTATACAACTTTCCATTCTTTTAATATTTTACTATAGTATGTTTGTATACTTGCCATACTTCTTTATTTTTAAAATTTTGCCTACACTTAGTGTGAGAAGTTCTAGTTAGTCTTCTGGTTGCTTTATATAACATGAATGAATTTTCTGTGACTCCTTATAATCTATTTGTCTTTTTTGAGTAGTGGTGAGCTCAGTATTTTTAAATCGAATTGGCTTAGGTGTGACAGAAGATTGGAAGCTGGTTCTAAGGGAGTTGTTCATGCTTAGATTTTATGTTACAAATCAATAAAAACAGCATATGTAAAGATGGGGGTACAAAATAATTTCCATAACGCAGGGCAATGAAGATATTTGCCTGATATGTATAATGTGATCATATGACTGCTATTGATCAGCAAAATTGAAATTGGACCCTGATCTCTTTTCTGAGATTTTGTTAGTCTCATTTGTAGTAATGTTTCTTAATTTCATGGTGGGGTGGGAATGGCACACTATTCTCCTGAAACTAAAATTGTTCCCCAGTTTCCTCATGGAGACTTGAATCTTTTCTTCTGAGAAAGGAAGTTAACACAGTTTTCACCCCTACTTTCTGTCAATCATTTACATCAGTTTCCTCAACATTCTTTAAATCAGGAAGAGGGATAGTCTTCCATAGGATGACAGGGAGATGGGAGTATAGTACCTTTTTTCTCTTTCTACCATCTCAAAAGCCTAGATGCTACTTACGCTTTTGCATTTTTATTAATTTTTACTATTTGGGAGCACTATTAAGTATTAGGGGAGATAGTGTCTATGAATAATTATTCTGCCATATCCACCTAGACTCCTTGGCTGTTATGTTTGTAAGTAATTTAAATATTAAAAAGCACTTGTATGTGTGCAGTTGTTTCAGGATAAGCTTATATTACTTTAAACAAATTGATTTTTAAATTAAAGTATATAATTCACATATAACATTATATTAGTTTCAGGTGTATAATATCATAATTCAATATTTGTGTGTATTGTGAAATTATTACAATTATAGTGAACATCTGTCACCAAACATAGTTACAGTTGTTTTTTTGATGAGGACTTTTAAGAGCCACTCTCTTAACAACTTTCAGAATACAACACAGTATTATTAACTATTGTCACTGTGTTGTACATTACACCCCTCTGATTTATTTATTTTATAACTGGAAGTTTGTACATTTTGACCTTATTTACCCATTTTACCCACCCCCCAACCCCTTGTCTCTGGCAGCCACCAGACTATTCTCTGTATCTATGATCTTGGTTTATTTTTCTTTTTATATACCACAAATAAGTAAGATCATATAGTATTTGTGTTTTTCTGTCTGACTTAATTCACTTAACATAGTGCCTTGAAGCTCCATCCATGTTATTGCAAATATAAGACTTGCTTCTTTTTTATGGCTGAATAATATTCCATTATCTATATCCATTACACATACACCCCCCATTTTCTTTATCCGTTCATCCATCGATGAACACTTAGATTGTTTCCATATCTTGGCTGTTGTAGATAAAGCTGCAATGAACGTGGGGCTGCAGGTAACTTTTTCAGCTAGTGTTTTTGTTTTCTTTGGATAAATTGATTTTTCTTTTTCTTTTTTTTTTTTGGTGGCAACTCTATACTGTTTTCTAATTAGTAGCTGCACTAATTTATATTCCCACCAACAGTACATGAGAGTTCTGTTTTCTCCACATCCTTACCAATACTTGTTATTTCTTGTCTTTTTGATAATCACCATTGTAACAGGTGTGAGGGGACATCTCATTGTGGTTTTGATTTGCATTTCCTTAATGATTAGTGGTGTTGGACATCTTTTTATGTATCTGTTGGCCATCTGTGTATCTTCTTTGGAAAAGTTTTTCTGATCTTCTGCCCATTTTAAAATTGGATTATTTATTTATTTTTTGCTATTGAATTGTATGAGTTCTTTATCTGTTTTGGATAGTAACCCCTTAACAGATATGTCATTTACGAATACTTTTTTTCCATTCAATAGCTTGCCTTTTCATTTTTGTTGATGATTTCCTTCGCCGTTACATTACTTTTATAAATAAAAAGTCATCTCACAAATTTTATATTTTATCTCTTATTCAAGGACTACTTTAATTACTTCTTTCAAGAAAATTTCTCTGATATCCCTAGTCCAAATAACTTCTCTTTTCACTGAATTTTCATGGCATCTTTCTATTCACTTACAATATATTTTATTAACTGCTATCACAGCTTGAACACATCTTTAGGTGCTGGAAATATAATATATAAAACACAGTTTTCTTCTCATGATACTAACATTTCATTGACTTGTGTTAGGGAGGAAACTTGACCCATCATCTATTTTAACTATTTGGTTCTAAACATTTCAGCTTATTGAGGTGAGAGTATTTTATTTGCTGATGTATCCCCCACACAATCTCATACAATGTAGAGCACACAGTGGGAGCTGGTAAATATCTGTTGAATTAACAAATTCAAAACGAATGTCTTACTAGCTGGTATGTGGAAAGACAATGCTTCAGAGAAAGACTCAGGTAAGATTTCAGGCCTATTTGGCTGAGAAGATGCTTACATAGGCAGTTTTAATAGACTCTCAGTGGTACAGGCATGTAAAAATAACAACATGAAGCTCAGGTGGGTGGTCAAGGCTTAGAAATGATGGGCACAGAGACTGTCAGTCATTATTGGAGCAGAAGGAGCCTGAGAGGGTCCCTGGAGTAGGAAGTTTAAGCCAAGTTTCAGTGTTCTGCTCTCTCTCCAGGCTGTAAACTTTTGTACACATTACCCAGCACAGAATGTGCAAAATCATTTGTAACTAACTCTCAGGGGGAAAGACAGGAGCACCCAGAGACTTAGAAAGAGCTGAATTCTTAAAATTAATTTCATTCTGGAAAGGCTGAGCTGGGACATTTTCCTGTTTTATTATAAGACTGCCATGTGGCTAGCTTTTGGCAAAATAAGGCTGACATTTTTTCAAAATAGGATCTTCACAGGCATATCACGTAAAGCATTAAGTAATGAAATATCATTCTTTGTAATTATGCGACCAAGAGCAAAAAGGAACGAGACATGAGAACTAACGAAACTAGGAAGCTAGCATAATAAAACTGTTTCCTTATATTTTGCTTTTTAGATATCTAGAATCTAGGCTCATGTAAAGGACTCTCTATGAGGTCCTTTTATACAGTTAGTGTTCAGTAAATGCTATTATTTTTTATTGTAAAAGAAGCAGAGTATATTATCCTTGGGGACTTGACAATATAGAAAACAAGAGAAAGTCTTAGGGAGGAAGAAAAAGACTTGAGCAAGACCTTGAAATAAATGGGGAAAACTGACTCAATCCTCTGGAATGAATGCAGTTTTGAATAAGCTAATATATTTTGAAGACTATTTGATATAGAGTTGAAAGGGGCATCTAGTCCAGTGTTTTGACAAATGTGATGATTTTAGTTGGTCTGAGGTCAAATGTCATTTTAATGATTGTGTATATACTTTGGAGTGTATTGGGGGGAAAATCAACTCCACATTCATTTATATGAAAAAGTAGCCTAATCACAAATATTAAGTAAATAATACTGGAAAAATTTAAAGGTGGAGGTTATGGCTTTCAGAATAAAAGTGGAGGTTATGGCTTCCATCAGCCTAATGATCTATAGAATGTCTCCAAAGGATATTAAATTAATTAGCCAAAGACTATTGTGTATATTCCTGAACATCTGTGGGCGCTTTCTTTAGGGTGTTTGGATGGAGCTTCTATGATGAAATTGTAGCAGGAAAAGCACTGTTATTGTCATAGAGATGACAAATGGTGAGAGGCTCCAGATTGACAACAAGGACTCATCATTCAGGAGTCCAGTAGATTCTCTGGGATTATAAATACATGCTGACTTGAGGAAGGAGGGCTGTGCTGTACATATACTCTGTTTAGAGAAGGCTTAAGTTGGGTAGAATGAAAGATTGTTTTTCCTGTAGTGATCTTTCAGAATCAAATCTCAGCCAAAAAATCCCAGAAGAGAAAATGAAACCTCTCTTTAGCAGGATAATTGAACAGGAGAGGAGCAGACCAAAAATATTTGGCCATCATACAGAGTTACCAAGAAAGTGAGGGATTCCTCCCAAATTAAAGTTCATATTGGATGACAAAGATCACACACACACACACACAAAGCGGGTCTTGAATGAAGTGTAAGAAGAGTAACCTAGACCAAAATCATGTTCACCATAGGAGGATAGTAAGCAGGGAATGAGGTGGAGTGGATGGATGGGGCTACCTCCTCACAACATAGATCACTTCAGTATTAGACAACTCCCGTCCTTGTTAACTCTGAGTTGTGTTTTTTTTTCTCTTTAGGTTAAGCACTCCTAATTCTCATAATTATTTCTGACTTGACACTGTCTTAGTTGCTTTTTCTTTGGATGATATCTAGTGATGCAGAAAGATAATGACAGAAGAAAACTTAGACATCATCTGATTTGAGGTTTATCAGACTAATAGTGCTAGAACTCCTTTCCTTATCTTCCTTCTCTGTTTTCTTCTTCTTTTTTTTTTTTTTAAAGAAATTCTTTGTAGGCCTGCAATCATAAGAGATAAGAAAGAAGCTTTCCTGGCTGAAGAGCATGATGAGGAAAGCACAGAGCCTTATAGGTCAATCTATTCTATAGCAGTTTTTTTTTTCCTTTTTTTCTTCTCCCCTCCCCCCCTCCTTCTTCTTCCCCTCCTCCTCCCCCTCCCCCAATTCTGCTGTTCTTCTAAACACAGTCTGAAAAACATTCGTTTCCATTATACATTGCTGGTTGTTTCTGATTGGTACATAAGCTACCCAATTTCTAGTGGCTTCAAACAATGATTTATTATTATCTATCATGTTTTTGTATGTTAACTAGGCTAAGCTGCGTGTTTCTTTTTTGAGGTCTCTCATGGTTGCTTTCAAATGGCATATAGAGTCATTGGGAGACTTCTTCAGTTTAATATCTCTGGCTTGAGCTGGGATGGTTGGAGGAGCTAAGGGTTGGTTGGGTATCTCTCTTTTACTCTAGCCTCTCCATTTGACTAGGTTGTTCTTCCTCACAGTATGGTGGTCTCACAGGGTGGCTGGATCACTCCAGAGGGAGCATTCTAAGAGCACCAGACAGAAGCCTCAAGGCTTCTAATGACCTGCCTTTGTAAATTACACAGTATCAGTTTCACCATTTCTATTTGTCAAAGAAATAATGGACAAGTCCAAATACAAGGGGGTGAAAATTCCACCTCTCAAAGGGGAAAAAACTTATGTATAGGGAGGCAAGATATTAATGGTAGCCACTTTGAGACTTGCTACCACAGGTAATGTTAAGCCCAGAGAAGGCAAAGACTTAACCTAAGACCACAGAGCCAATAATGGCAAAGCCAAAATTAGAGCCAAAATCGTAAAAGATGAAATCCATTTTCTGAGACAGTCTTAGTTCCAAGTCCTCTTATCCAATACTGAAAATCAAAAATCTTTCCTGTTCATTGTAGACTTGGGAAGCTTTATATTTAAAGATGCCACTGTAATTGGCATGTATTTGATTTAAAAAGTTACAACTTACAAAAACAAGTAAAGAAACCATTTATAATTGCATTAGAGAACATTGAGGGCTTAGAAACAAATTTAGCAAAATATGTGCAAGGCTTATAAAGAGAAAATGTGAAGCTTACTAAAGACATATTAAAGAATACCTAGAGTAATGAGATATTTAGGAGAAGATATACCACATTCATGGATAGAAATTCTTAATATTATAGAGTCAATTCTCCTAAACTTGTTCTATAGATTCAATGGATTTCCAGTGAAAATTACAATAGTTTTTTTCCCTCACAGAAGATGATAACATAATTCTAAAATTTACATGAAATAGTAAAGGCTGACAATAGCCAGGACACTTGTGTAGAAGAGGAGCAGAAAGATATGTAAAATTATGTTCACAGCAGCAGTGTTCATAATTGCAAAAACCTGGAAATGGCCCAAGTGCCAGTGTATGAACAAATGGTGTTATATTCACAGAGCTGAATCTTATACAGTCATCAAAGCAATGAATTACAAGGACATGTAAGAGTATGGCTGAATCTTAGCAACTTAATATAAAGGATTTGAAAAGCAGGTACTCACATGTTCATACAACTTGATAATTATTTTATAAAATTAACTGTGATAAAATAGAATTCAGATGGATATAAGAAACTGTAAAAAGAAAAACAAGCTACTTATGAATACAAGATTTAGGATGATTATCTCGGGTAAGGGAAGAGAAACAGGATGAGACGAGGCTCATGTGGTTAGATGTAAGTTATTAGAGGTGTATCTTTTGCTTTGAGTGGTGGGTTAAAGATGCTAAATAAATTAAAATATATTGAAATAACATAATATAGGTCCTTTGGTAATTTTTAATTGAATTACTTGGGTTTTTTGCTGTTGAGTCATGTGAGTTCCTTGTATGTTTTATATATTAACCCCTTATTGGATATGTGGTTTGCAAATATTTTCTATTATTCCTGGATAAACACTTTTCCAAAGAAGACATACAAGTGACCAATAGGTATATGAGAAGGTACTCAAATCACTAACCATTAGGAAAATGCAAAATCAAAACCACAGTGAGCTATCACCTCACACCTACTGGAATGGCTATTATATAAAAGATGAGTGACAACAGATGTTGGTTGTTGTGAGAAAAAGGGACCCTTGTACACTGTTGGTGGGAATATAAATTGGTGCAGCTACTATGAGAAACAGTATGGAACTTCTTCAAAAAATTAAAAATACAACTACCATATGATTCAGCAATTCCATTTCTGAGTATGTGTCCAAAGGAGACAGAATCAGTATATCAAAGCGATATCTGCACTCCCGTGTTCAGTGCAGCATTGTTCATAATAGCCAAGATCTGGAAACAACCTAAGTGTCTGTTGATAGATAAATGGATAAAGAAAACATGGTATATATATCTGAATGGAATATTATCTGGCTATAAAAAGGAAGGAAATCCTGCCATTTGCAATAATGTGGATGAAACTGGAAGACATTATGCTAAAATGAAGTAAGCCAGACAGAGAAAGATAAATACTGCATGGTATCAGTTATATGTGGAATCTGGGAGAAAAAAAGCCAATTTCATAAAAATGGAGAGTAGGATGGTGGTTGCCAGGGGCTGGGGGGAGGAGGGAAAAGGAAAGATGTTGATCAAAGGGTACAAATTTTCAGTTATAGCAGAATAAATTTTGAAAATCTAATGTATAGCATGGTGACTATAGTTGATAACGCAGTATTCTGCACTTGAAATTTACTGAATCACACACACAGAGTTAACTATATACAAGGTGATAGGTATGTTAATGATCTTGATTGAGGTAATCATTTAATAATACAGTGAATATATAAAATCAACTTGTTTTTATTTAAACTATATATACAGTTACATTTATCAATTATTCTTTAGTAAAGCTTGAAAAATATTACCAAATACACAAAAGCAGGCCATGCTGGGGCCAGTGATGAGACCAAGAATTATGATTACTCTCATTCTATGCACTATTCTATGTCCAACAAACCAATCAACCAACCAACCCACCTACCCAGCCTTGCTAAGTATTGCTAAGTATAGATAATCTTCCCCTCAGTTGAAGAAGGTAAGCTGGCCTTTGGAAAGTTATGAGGTTGGGTCAGTTTGTCTTTGCTGCCTGTCCATTGGCAGAGTTGTGCCTCTTTTTAGCTGTCTCACGGGGTGTAGAATGATTGACATTTGGAGTTGGAATGGTCCTAATCTTCCAGTTACACTCCTTATTCTTAAGAGGAGGAAACCGAGAATGAGAGGTCATGGGGCAGTAAAATGCAATCAAGCCAGGACAAGAATATAAATCATATTACTCCTTGCTAACTTTGTCGTTTTTATTAATCAAGTTTTAAATCATTGATGCACTATCAACAGGTGTGTACAGTGAACTGAGTGCCGGAAAAGGGCAGATCATTCGCTCACCCATGAAATACTTATTGAGCATTGCTATGTGCCAGGTACTACAAGAGGGCCAGGGACCCATCAGTAAGGGAAATGGGATCCCTGCCCTCAAAGAGTCTGCAGACTGACCAAGTTCATGCAGTTTATTCTATGTACTTACCTCTAGTAGATTATGACTTTAATTGCTAGTATACTTTCTTGGGATTAAATTACAGTTTATCTTTTAAGTTTTAACTGGAGTCACACTCTCTCTCTCTCTCTCTCTCTCTCTCACACACACACACACACACACGCAAAGACTGATTAAGCACTTGTCTGAAAGTTTCAATATAAGCACTCTCAAACTTCCTAGGATCCATATTTATTCTCCCCTCTCTTAACAGTGTAAAGAAGGTGATAAGATTTAGGAGAACAATGGTTCTATGGAGATTGAGCAACTGTTAACTTTCTTCATGATACTCATTAACATGTGATAGCTATCTCCTAAAAGACAGAAGGCAGAATTATACCGAACCTGCACTACAGTGTTTCTAGTTTCTCTATTTCTAGGTTCCATCAAATTGGAAGGAGAGAAGTAAGTCAGGTTTACAGTGGCTAGAAGGAACCTGAGAAATAATTTTCTCATTTTGTAACTGAGGAAGGCTGCAGAGGGAGGAAATATCTCGGGGGGTAGTCTGGGTAGAGCTCTCATTAATTATGAGGAGGATGATGTACTGACCTGCTTTGAGAGTTTTATGTATCAGCTCGGCTAGGCTAAGTACTCAGCTATTTAGTGAACTACTGATCTAGGTGTTGCTCTGAGGGCATTTTATAGATGTGGTTAACATCTATGACTAGTTGACTTTAAGGAAAGGAGATTACCTTTGGCAATGTGAGTGGGCTTCATCCAATTAATTGAAGGCCTTCAGAGCAAAGACATTTCTGGGAGAGGAAGAAACTGTCTCAAGACTGCCGCTCAACTCCTGACTGAGTTTCCAGCCTGCTGGCCTGCCCTACAGATGGAGGACTTGCCAGTCTCAACAATTTTATGAGCCGATTCCTTAAAATAAATCTTTTTATACACACACACACACACACACACACACACATGCACACGCTGTTGATTCTGAGAAGCCTGTCTGAGACTCTTGCCTAGCAAAATGAAAGAGTACTGGGAAACTGGAGTTGTTGTCTTGGCTTTGCCATTAACCAGTTAGATGAACTCGGTCAGTCTATAGACTCCTTGAGGGCAGGGACTGCATTTCCCTTACTGATAGTTCCCTGGCATTTACGTAGTGTCTGGCACACAGCGAGGCTCTGTAAGTATTCCGTGGGTGAATGAATCATCTGCTTTTTTTCTGAGGCTCAGTTTTTATTTCTATAAAATGAGAAGGTTGGTCTAACTAAATTCTCTGAGGCTCTTCCCAAAATGTAGAGTGGCAATTAGAAGACTGGGTCTGGATTTAGGCGTCATGGGTTGGGATCTTAGTCTTACCACTTAATGACCATGGGTAAGTTACTTTAACTAGTCTGGGTCTCAAGTTCCTCATCTGCAAAATGAGAGGGTTTTTTTGTTTGTTTTTATTTTTCACTTGAAGTATAGTCTGTTACAGTGTGTCAATTTCTGGTGTACAGAATAATGTTTCATATATTCTTTTCTGTATTCTTTTTCATTATAGGTTACCAAAAGGTAATTGAATATAGTTTCCTGTGCTATACTGAACAATTTTATTTTTTACCAATTTTTAAAATCTATTTTATATATAGTAGTTATTATTTGCAAATCTCAAACTCCCAGTGTATCCTTTCCCACCCTTTCCCCCCTGGTAACCATAAGTCTGTTTATTATGTCTGTTTTATAGATAAGTTCATTAGTGTCTTTTTTTTTAAGATTCCACAGGAGTGATATATGGTATTTTTCTTTCTCTTTCTAGCTTATTTCACTTAGAATGATGATCTCCAGATCCATCCATGTTGCTGCAAATAACATTATTTTATTCTTTTTCATAGCTGAGTAGTATTCCATTATATGAATATACCACAACTTCTTTATCCAGTCATCTGGTGATGGACATTTAGATTGTTTCCATGTTTTGACTATTTTATTTAGTAACAATGCCTTTTCATTAGACGTGTAGTGAGGATTAAATGAGGTAATGCTTAGTACTGAGTGCTGTACCTGGCTCAGAAAACATATCACTAGGTATCAGCTACTGTCAACACCACCACCACCACCATCATCGTCATTGTCATCATCATCATCTCTGTGATTCACTATCTTTTAAACATCTTTCTCTAGGTCTGGGAGTCTCTGGAGAATGTTCTGACTTGGGAACAGGGATAGAAGAGGTATATATACGACTACCAAAAGTTAGAAATTGAATCAGAGGGCCAATATGAAGGCTGAGACGCACACAGTAGCCCAAAGAAGTTGCTACTTAGTGTCTCAGAAATTCAGAGATAAATTCTGGTAGTGTTGGGTTTTTTGTAAACCTTCTCCTGTAGAGGGAATTCAACTCACTGTGTGGTTGGCCCTGAGCCTGCAGGTACATGAATGCTTGGATGAACAGGAGTCAGAGTCATCTTGGTGGTTTGTAGCAGAGATCATGTGGTTGAATCGAATTTACAGAGCACATACAAGTAGACCTCACCATCTTGGGGCAAGTCTCACCATACCCTCTTGCTGTTTCTGCAGGAGGTAGAGAATCTGGGTGTAGAGCAGCACCATTTCCTGCCTCAAATTACATAACAAGTTTGATGGAACAGTCAGAACCTGACTTTGCAGAGTCTGATTGCTTGTATAGTAGTGCTGCTGGAGCCAGGAGATGCAAGGCTGGGCCTTCTCTGTCTTTTTGGATAAGCCCTAGGTAGGCATTGTGACATGTAGGATCCAGGAGCTGGAGGTTCTCTGCCTCTCCCACTGACTCATCCCTTCCCATCTCTGGGCCTCATGTTTCCTACCTGTTTAGTGAGGATGTGGGAGTAAACAGTCTGTAAATTTCCTCTTAGCTCCGAAAGTCTAAGCTCTTGGGTGGCACATGTGCCCTAACACTCTTAAGTGCTTTCTATGTGTTGTTTTACTCCACTCCCACAACAGATTTTACAGGTATATATTTTATTCCCATTGCACAGGTGAAAAACTGAGGTTAAAAAAGTTAAATGAATTGCCTAAGGTCGCTTGGCTGATTACTGTCAGGGCTGGGTTTCAAACCCAGAATTGTATAATGTCCAAATCCATGTTTATAGATATAGTCTTCCCTAAAAATTTGTCTAACAAATGTGTAAAGAACTCTGGATCTGGGTTGCCTGAGCTATTAAGGGGTGAAGCACTATTAATTGAGTTTATTCTCCCTGGAACCCATCCTGCTCTGTCCCAGTATACTCAACCTTTCTTTTCTGGGCAAGGCAGATAGTTGCTCAGGGCATGTACAAGCCTTTCAACACAGCAGAGATGTCAATGCCTCCTTCTGTTTTCCTGGCTGGTCTGGGTCTCAGCCAAATGTGCTGCCCAGGACGTTTGGCAAACTAACCTCAGGTTCAGTTAGGTGTGTAAAGAGTAAGTAAATAGCTCAATGAGCAACATAACAAAGTCAAACGTATGGACTTAGCCCTCATATGTATTGTACCCTGAGCAATGGGGTTTGGCATTAAATGGAGTTAGGGACATACTGGGTCACAGATGGGAACTGGAACTCAGGCTTGGTTTCTTATTGGTGAAGTGAGTCAGGTTGGGCAAAAGGGTTCCAGGATTTCCCATGAGGAGACATGGAGCATGATTCCAAGGAGAGAACCATAAATCTGTCTAGATTTGATGCTAAGCCAGAAACCAAAGTAGGAAACAGTCATCTAAATTTCCCCCAAAGTCCGCTGCTGTCTTGGCCAGCTGCATACTCTGTATCACATTGTGCTGTTTTATTTTCTTCACACCACCTAACATCATTTGACATTATTTTGTCCATTTATTTATTTATTGTCTTGTTTCTCTGCCCAGAATGTAAACATTTGAGATCAAGAATCTTATCTTTTTTGTTCACTGTTGGATCATCAGCTTCTAGAATAGTTGGTTCAATATATATTTGTCAAATGAATGAACAAATGAAAAAATCCTTTCTCTAGGGGACATCAGAAGGGCACCAGGCAACTGGTAGATACGTACATTAGTTTTATTCTTTCTCTTGGCCATTGACCAAACACCTTTCAATATCATGAGATGATAGTGGAAAGGGAAAGTTGGATTAAAAATGATTATGGTCCCTCTCTGATCTAAGCTTCAATACGCTATGATTTATCTTCTAAAAGCTCCCTTCTAGTGATAGTCAGTGATTTCATATGCTTTAAGTTATGAATTTATGGAGTTTGTAGAGAGTAGCCAGGAGAAAGAGGGTTACATTTGGTTGATCAGTAATTTTAAAATGAGCATGGATGGTTTTATTCAGCCTACCCTTTCATCCACCTGTAATAACTGGGACACATAATAACCAATCTTGAGTTTAGGGTTACAAAATCTGGGCTCTAGCCTTGCTTCTGTCACTAGCTCTCTGGGTGAGCTTGGGGAGCTTACTACACCTCTCTGTCATCCTATAAGTTTATGTTGAGCACTTGCTAGATGATGTGTTTCAATCTAGATGATGGGGATACGTCTATGAGGGGAAATCCAGTCTTTACCCTCATTGAGTTTACTTGGCCAGAGTTGTTGGGGGTGGTATAGACAATAGAAATGTAAGGAAATAAGAACATTTAAGATAGTGATAAGTGCCATGAATAAAATTATAGATAGATGATAGATAAATGGAAGGAAGGAAAGGAGGGAAGGGAGGTAGGGAAGAAAAGGAAGGAAAGTAAACCAAGATAAAGGACAGTGTGGACTGAGTAGGGAGTCGGTGAGGGAATGCCTTTTCATGGGAGCAATATAAAAGCTCCAGAAATTGAGTAACAAGTGGAAGTCAGCTGGAAAATCTAGAAGATCTTCCCAGACAAGTCCAAACCTTTGAAGGAAGAACGAGTTCCACTTATCTTAGGAACAAAATGAAATCCACTGTGGCTGGTGTGTAGTGAGTAGGGGAGAGAGACTGGGTTGGATCACCTAAGGCTGTAGACAAGGAGTTTCCGTTGTTTTTTTATGCCGTGGGAAGTCATCCATCTTTTATCTGACTGATTCCTCCTTTTCTTTTACATCTCTTAACTTTGGAGTATCCTAGGGTCCAGTCTGTGAACCCTTCTCTCCTCTTTCTATACAGGCTTGCTCTCTAGGAGATCTCATCTAGCTCCTTGACTTTAAGAACCATCCATGTTATCTTTCTACCCCTGGTTTTATACCTGTGGAGCAGACCTCTCCTCTGCACTACAGACTTGTATATGCAATTGCCTACTCACTGCCTCCACTTCCATGTCTTAAAGTAAACTCAAACTTAAAAACATGCAAATCCGAATTCCTGATCTTCTGTCCCACAAGTGTGCTTCACTCATAGTTTCCTCTGACTCTGGGAAAAATGAATTCACCTATCCAGTTCCTTGGGCCAAATAGCTGGGGTCATCTTTGATGCCCCAGCCCCCAGATATCTACTCTGTTAGCAAACTCTGGTGGTTCTGCCTTCAAATTCTATCTAGGATCTGATTGCTCATCATTATATACATTGCTACCCCTTAGTTCAAGCCCATTAGTTCATCTCTTGAACTAACTTTTTACCTGATCTTCCTGCTTTAACTTTCTTTACTGTATTCTCATCATAGCAACCAGAGTGTACCTTTAAAAATGTAAATTAGGTCATGTAAATTAGGTCAGTACTCTCTAAGTTCTCCCCATCTCACCTAGGGGAAGGGCCAAAGTCCTCATGATGGCCACGTGGTCCTGCATTACCTGGTCTCCTACTCCCTTCCTAAACTCACTTCCCATTGCTCTCTTCCTGCTTACTCTGCTTCAGCCCCACTGGCTTCTCTCAGTTGTTTCTGGAACATACCAGGCCTGCTCCTGCTTCTGGACCTTTGCCCTAGCTGTTCCCTCAGTCTGGAATGCTTTCTCCAGATGTCCACATGGCTTATTCTCTCACTTGCCCAGTTCTTTGCTCAGATACTACCTTCTCCGTGAGGCTCCCCGTATGAAAACTGCACCCCTAACACTTGCCATTATTTGTTTATTGTCTGCCTCCCTAAGCAGGATGTAAGCTCCCAAGAGCCGGCATGTTTGTTCAGTTTGTTCCCTATTACTATATTCCTAACAACTCAAATAGGACACCATTAAGTGCTGACTGTGAGATGAGTGAGAGGGGAGTGATGTGATGTTTTTTACAAAGACTAGCTGTTGCATGACAAGTGGACTGTGGGGGAGAGTGGAAGGAAGTAACATCCCTTAGTGGCTATTGTGGTAGTGAAGGAGCAAGATGACGGTAGATTATTCTAAGATGCTTCAAGGCGAACTGCTAAGAGATGGACAGACTTGGGATATATTTCGGAAGAGCTGATAGGACTTGCTGAAAAATTGAATGCAGATTGATGATGAGGAACCAAGTGTGACTCTTAGATTTTTTTAACCTAAATAATTGGAGAGATGAGGGAAGATTGAAGGGAGGGCAGGCCTTTATTCATTATTTATTTATTTGAGGGTGGATGAAGAGTTCTTTTGGAGGCATCTTCAAGGTTTGTATGTTTGTTTGTTTATTTGTTTATTTGGATTTAACCCCTATATGAGTCTAGAGCTCATGGGTGAGATCCAGGTTGGAGGTACAGATTTGGGAGCATTAGCATGTTTAAAATGAAGGACATTGGATAAATGTCATCCCCTACTCTGGAAAAGTTTGTGTTCTTGGGGAGGGGGCAGTGGAGGGGTAGGGAGAAAGTACACCCAAGTGAAAAATAAAGTAAGTGACAGAGAAATGGAACTGTCAGTCAGTCTACCAGGGACTTACCTATGGAGCATCTACGATGTGCCATGTGCTTTTCCCGGTATTCCTGGGGTAAATGAGATGAGTATGATCCCTGCCTTCAGGGAGCTTATGGGCTGTAAATTCGCCTCCTTACTTGGAGTTTAAGAGCTATCAGATATAGATATAAGGGACAAGAAGATTCTATCATTTATTTTGATGGAATGAATGGATTTTCTTTACACCCTCCTCTGTTAGAGAATCCTGATAATTAAATTTGGAGCATGTCCAAAATTTATCTCAGCATAAATGCATGTGGATATGCAATGCTTGTAGCCAGGGTGAAGGTTGCAGTTAAGTAATGGGAAGAGATCCCTGGGCTATCTGGGTCTTTCTTTGGTCAAGGCCATGTTACAGAGTAATTGTCCTTTATTTCTCATTCTCTGTGGATAAAGAAGGAACAAACATTTTTTTGGGCCCTTGTGTGTGTTATGTACTTAATATCATTTGCCTATATTATTTATGCTCTCTGTAATATATGAAGTAGGTGGTATTATCCCCATTCTGCAGCCCAGAAAACTGAGGCAAAAAGGCTTAGTAAATCTTCCAATATCAAAGAGATCCAGTACCCACCCTGTAAGTCTAACAGGAAACATTGTGTTCTTTCAACTCAAAAGCCCAATGGGACACAAAATTAACTTTGTATTTGTTTCATATTATAGCAAATATTTAAAGTCAGTTTACTTTTCCTTCACAAACTGCTGTTCCTTGGGCTAAAATCTTCTGTTCTTTCAACCAATCTATGTATGACATGTTAATTTTTAAAGTACTTGACACACTGCCTGGCACTTAGTAAGTGCTTAACAATGACTAGTTAATAAGATTAGGCCATTTGTCAGCTAAGGAAACAGAGTCTCAGAAAAGGAAAGGGACTTGCCCAGTACCCCCTACTTAGTCATCTGCTCTACTTCCAAGTTCTAGGCACATTTTGTTTTTATCAGTATTTATTTCTTAAATGCAGTCCAACTAGAATAAAGCCATTCGTCTCTCCTCCCTTATTCAGACCTCTATGCTTCTTTTAATATGGTCCTGATTGTCTTAGCATTCAGAGCATTCTGTTTGTACCCAAGGCTTATGTCTCCTCATTTGGTTTAGTCCAGCAGTTTATTTATTCATTCACTTTCTGAAACTGGAGCTGGCTGGCAGAATTTAATCAGAAGATTGTGTAACTATGGCAAGAGGCTGCCCAAATCCAAAACTATAATGAGAGACTGGGTGACAGGAGAATTGAGTTAAAAGCAGCTCACTTGGCAAAGAGGGAAACTCCAACTCCCCCACCCTTCTAGTTCTCATTATGCATCTATGAGAAGAAGAACCAAAACCAGAGGTGAAAATGTGGAGGGAGATTAGCCCTGAGTGACCCCAGGGAACTTCTAAAGTGAGGGGGTTAATTAGACACGTGGAGTGTGTCTTGAGCGGTAGAGTCTCTGAAAGAAAAGAGATGGGTATCACAGGCAGATTACAGAAAGGTGGAATTAAGGGTGGGTTATGTTCAAGACTCTGAGAAGAACCCCAGTTCCTCTCTGCATATTCCCACCTACTCTGGTGCCTGAAATTTATCCACTTGGCATTCATAACTGTGGCTTAACAATGACAGCAATATAGATGCAACACTTAGAGGTAAAAAGTCATTTCATATTCCTATCTTATTTGAATCTCATAGAAATCTGAGAGGTGCAGGACAAGGAGAGATTATCTAGTGTAGAAGATAAGAACAAAAGTTTGAAGTCAAGAGGACCAACTTGTTATGGGGAACGTGCTATGGTATTAAATCTTTCCGAGTTTTGCTTTTCTCATGTATGTCAGATATAATAGTACATATAGCTTGGGGATTTGGTGAGGATTTAACAATACAAGTAGTGGTGCCTGGCATATGTTAAGTATGCAGTTCGTGTTTGCTGTTATTATTATCCCCATTTGACAGATGAGAAAACTGACAATTTACTTCAGAAAGCCACTTGCCTGGGGCTGCCGGAGCTGGACGGGATCCCATGTCTCCTGACTTTCGGCCAGCTCTGCCTGCTCCAGCCTTAATTCGTCTCCCTTCACAGCAAGGACAGTACCGTCCAGGAGAGGATGCTGTCAGGTTAGAAGGGGAAAGCCTTTCTGTTTTTTTCCCTAAACTGTTTTACTTCAGGGTCATTAAAATACAGCTATAGTTTGTAGGATTGTTTGCAGTCTCTAAGTATCATTTAATTGCTAAGCATTGCTTGAGGTTCCAGGGCAAAGGTGTTTGAATTTCTATGTTTGTTTTAAACAAGATCAACAGACAAACAAGGAGGAACATGAGGTTTGATGAAGAGGTTGGGTTGGCTCAGTGCTGAGGTCCTTCAAGCACTGACAGTCTATGCGTCTTACTGCATTTCTGTCACTTCTCACTGCAAACCTGGTGGGGAATCCATAAGTGCCCACAGTCATACCTTTTAACTTTGTGTCCCCAAACTGCCCAAGGAAGAAAGCAGATCTTGGGGCCAGGTAGTGAGCTGGCATTTGCACAGTGCTCTCTTCTCAGTAGGGTCCTTTAAGAGGATGGAAACAACCTGGCGTGGTTTGACCAAGATTACAGAATGAAAGTTGCTGAGGTAAGGCTAGAACTCAGGAGTCTGGATTCTCAGGGTGCGTGCTATCCACTGCAGCACACAGCTGCCCCAAGAGCCCCCAGAAATGCTGAGTGTGTGTGTGTGTTTGTGTGTGTGTGTAAGGGGTACAGCTCTAGGACCAGGAGGAGAATGTCACATTGTGTACTCTGTCCTGCTCTTCTCTCTGGCACACGCGTGCTCCAGGGAATGCGGTATTTGGTAGACGTTGACGGCAGCCCTGGGACAGGATCGATGTTCCTGAGAGGTGAGTTGCTGTCTGAGGCTCACACAGAGAGGTGGGGCATCTCCGTCACATCACCTAGGAATGTGTCCCCAAGAGTGTGGTCCCTGGACTGATAGCAGTGGCAACACCCTGGAGCTTAGGAGAAATTGGCATCTTGGACCCTAACCTGGACCTACTGACCGAGAATCTGCATTTTAACAAGATGCCGAGGTGATTCGTCAGTGTATTAAAGTCTGAGAAGCACAGAATAGGAGATGGTAGGAACTCACAAGCTGGCCATATATATGGGCTGTTGTTTGCCCACTTCTGCTCTAGATGGGAGAAAACAATGTATTTGTTCCATGTGCAGCTTTGATTGAACTTCTTAGAGCACAGTGTTGAGAAGTCTTCATGGACTTGTTGTAATCATTAGTGATATTGCCATAGGTGTGGGGTGGGGAATTGGGTCCTGTGGGCTAGGTACTAGCCGTCACTGAACCAGTGACTTCAGAAGGCTCCTTCATCTCTGATCTCTGATGATCTCTAGCTTTGATGTTGGCAAACCACTCTCGGACCAGAGGCTGGGCGACGTCTCCTGGAGGCATGGAAGTCACACTGGTTCTGCTAGCTACTAGCTCCTTGACCTTGGGGAGGTTACTTACACACCTGGATTCTCAAATTCCACATTTGCCCTCGCCTAACTCTAGATTCACTGGGAAGCTCAAATGAGACAGAGAGTACGAATGGGCTTGTGAACAGAAATATGCCATAGAAATAAAGGTATTTTTAGGTTGATAATGAGAATAATGAAGATAATTTAAAAGGCTCAGAGAATATCAAGGACATTTCCAGACACAGGGTTAATGGCCAGGTCAGTCAGAATTGAAGTTTCTGATTCCCAAGTGTACTGACTGTCTCTTGGAATCAGTCCTAGGTTCTATTTCTAAACCTTTGAACAAAGAAATCATACAATGAACATATTCAGATTTAGTTGTGGTGATGGTGATGTAACTGCTAATATTTTTTGGGTATGTATTTTATACCAGGCACTCTGATAAGTCTGCTACACGGATTGTCTCTTTTAGTTCATATATCAACTCTTTGAGGTGGGTGTTTGCATACCCCAGCTCTACCTGAAGAACTGAAGGCTGAGTGTGTTACTTTTCTTTTCATGAGTGTTTAGCTTGTCATAGGGGGTGATGCTTTAAGTCAAAGGGATACATTTATATAATGGTGGAAGTTCAGGCCCAATGACAGACCAGTTGGGGATGGGAAGAGAGGTATGTTTTGGGTAGAGATTGGGATATTCCAGTGCTCCTGAAATTGCACCACAGACATGGTAACTGTCCCTGCCAAGATGTCTTGGCAAGAGCTAAGCTTGTCAGCTTATAGCAATGCATGCTTTCCTGGCCCATCAGCCTGAAGCCGCTGTAGCTGGCAGTCTTGGGGCAGGGGCATGCCCAGCCAAGTTGGAAAGCAAGACTTCAAGATGAGATGACTGGCAAAGGTAGGGCCACGGAGCTGGGCAGGACCAGGCTGCTCTGCTCTGTGTTCACAGTGTAAAGCACATCTCCAAATTAAATCTCCCTGACTTCTCACTTGGGGAGAGGTGAGAGAGAGCATATCAACAGAACAGAGGTGAGAGAACACATACCTTTTTTCCATCCTTGGTAGTTGGAGGCCCAAGTAATCCTGGAAAGAGTGCATCAGTTCTGAGTTTAAATCTAATAAGTAGGGCCCATAAATGGATTTCTCCCAGCATTAAGCAAAGTAGCACAGCGGTTAAGTGTCTGGGTCCTGAATCGTTGACCCAAGTTCAAGTCCTCTGCCATCCTTTGCTACTTGTATGATGATGGGCATGTTTATTACTCGCTGTATCTTCATTTTCTCATCTCTAATATAGAGATAACAATAGAACCTGCCTCATAAATGTGTCAGGAAGATTCAGTAAGATAATGCATTTAAATTCATCATGGCGCCTGACACAGCAAATGTTCAGAACAGTATAGCTTAAAAATAATGCTCTTGTTAGTATCATTATCGTTGCTGTGATGGGTGGAGTATCCCAGGGGGTCCAATAAGTAGCAGTCCTTTTCCCTGCTTGTTCTGCATCAGTTACGAAATAAGATACAGGAGTAAATCAAATGGGAGGCCAAAACACCACCTTTATCGTTGGAAAGCTGACACTGGAGGATGTCGTCTTGCAGACAGACTTACAGAGCCTAACACATGCTGGCCAGCGCTCGCCCACATCTAGGGAACCTACCCCTGTATGCACCACTGCTAAGAGGGTGCAGATGAGCTCCCTGCAGGTTGCCTGGCTCCCAATAAGGAAGAGAGAAAAGTTAAGAGCTTCCTATACCTTCTCCTTAAATTTTTTTTTCAGATAAACCACCCCTCCTGCTGGAGGTGGGGACTGGGATGAGGAAAAAGAAGTGTGAGGAAAGGGATTTTTCAATAATGAAGGCTGCTCCAAAGGGAAGGAATGTCAGGAGTGGATAAGAAGGATGTCCCCAGTCTTCATCATGGAACAAAAACTGTGGTGCCCTGAGTATGTTTGACCCTTGGGGAAGATCACTGAACACCGCCCCTGCCATTAGGTAACAGTTATTTTTAGTAGTAACTATGTAATGATCAGAAATAATGATTGTTTTCTTGATTCAATCTTTAGTTTTAAGACAACTGACACAAAAAAGAGAAGAGTCTTATTTTTAATGGTATTACTCAAACTTGATAGAGTATTTCACATCTAAACTTAAACTTTTCATTTACCAGACAAAAATTACATTTTGTTCTTTTCAGTGTTTCACTGTTTTGAATTTTAAATCCAGATAGAAACTACAGGTGGTCACATAGAATGACAAAACAGAATTATCTCAAGTTTTTTTTTTTCCTTCTTTAAAAAATTTTTTTCTTTTCTTTCTTTCTTTCTTTCTTTCTTTCTTTCTTTCTTTCTTTCTTTCTTTCTTTCTTTCTTTCTTTCTTTCTTTCTTCATTCATTCATTCATTCATTCATTCATTCAACTTGAAGTACAGTCAGTTACAATGTGTCAATCTCTTATTTACTCCCTATCTCTTGCTTAAACACAGGAATATGTAGTACAACAGGGAGGTGGAGACAGCAACTCTGACTGAAGGGGGCTCAAATGATTTCAAACTGTCAGACCCTTACTCTTAAAATTAGGGGGTGAAGCTGAGCCCACATATTTCAAACTTACATGCTACCAAAAATCAACAATAACCCCAGCAATTGTTTAGAACTTAGAGCAAAGATTTTTTTTTTTTTTTTGCAGGGGAGAGGGATGTGTATTTTATCACTGGCATTGTTTAGAATTAGAAGCACATGGCAATGACAAAAACAGATTGAGTTCTGGTCACTTTTAAAAATTATTATTTTTCAGACTCACAGATAGAGAAAACAAGCTTGTGGTTACCAAAGGGGAGGGGAATGGGGAAGGGACAGATTAGGGGTGTGGGATTAACAGGTACATCCTATGGTATATAAAATACATAAGCAACAAGGATAGTCTGTATACCACAGGGAATTATACTCATTATCTTGTGATAAACTCTAATGGAATATAATCTGCAAAAATGCTGAATCACTATGCTATACACCTGAAACTAACACAGTATTGTAAATCAAGTATATGTCAATAAAAAATACTGTTTTACATTCTCTACAGACAGTGCACATCCTTACTGTCCATACCTGGGACCAGTTTCTCCCACTGTCTGTCCTTTGTTACACCACTGAGTAAAAACGACTCTGGATTGGGATTGGGAGTTAGAGTTTCTGGGTGTACTTTTGTCTCTGCCTGCACCTGGTAATCCTCAGTTCCTAACTGGGAAATTCTCACTTCCTCTTTGGGCCTCAGCTTTCCTAACTGATAAAGGGGGCTGAACTAGGTCATCTCTCAAAGTTCTTTTCTGCTCCGAACTTTGACTTGAGAAGTCATCTTTCACTGGGTAGAGGGAGACGGGAGAACACATATGGAATCTGAATTTGTTTCTGTTCAGGGAGCTGCGCTGATTTATGAGGACGAGTCAGTGAAGGGAGATCATCTTGCTTTGATTTATGTCACAGGCATGGATGCTCTGGCTTCCACAGTTCTCGTGGAGCTGAGGATGAAGCAGAGGGAGTTTCAGGGTTGGCTATGAGAAGGAGGAAGAGGAGGAAGCTATGACCTGGTGGGTGTCTGCAAATATTTATTCAGGATTTATTATATGCCAGGCATAGGATTGTCATAACACAATTATGATGAAGCCACTACTATTTATCCCTGCTTTACAGATGGAGAAATTAAAATTGTGCTCAAGGTCATAGAGTTGGTAAACAGCAGTCATGGGATTTGCACCCAGGTTGTCTGGCTCCAGACTCCATCTTTTAACCACCAGAGGGGAGGTTAAGGGTGTGAATTGCTGTCTCTCTTAGGCTTTGTGTCTCTGCTTGGGGCTGGCCGTGTCTCTTCCAGGTACTGGAGTCACAGACTCCAAATGTTAAATAAACCCCCAAATAGTTATTTAATTATATTTGTCATTATCTTACTTATATTTGATGCCAGGGTATGGAGATGGTTTTCCTAAATATTATGGGTGCTCCAAAAAGAACTATGAGCTCGTTTCTAATCATAACTTTTTCCTAAAATCTTATATTTCATTTTTATTATATCTCACTTTGTTTAAAAATGTGCCATATTTTACAGTACATCGTCAAAAATGTCACATTGTTCTTTATCCGAAACAAATGAAATCTACCTTGTAACCAGGTCTCTTTTTCTGAAATAGCTATATATCTGAGCAGAGAACAATAGAAGGTAATACATCTTCTGCTGTGATTGCCTTAACATTCATCATCTTTCCTCAGTTTTTTTTTTTATTAAAAACTAAAGGTGAGAAAATCCATTTTGTTTGTATTTCAGTCAAAGTTTGTTGAAGATTGCAACTGGCCAGGGGTTCCCTGCATCTACCTGTGATCAGTTATAATGCCTGGATTTGTCATGGAGCTTTTAATTTTCTCCTTGGCTGTTTCACTTGTGGCACAGAAACCTCCTAATTCAGCTTCACAGTACACCAGGGTCTTCCCACTTCACAGAGTAGAACAGATGAGGTAATATTTCTCATGCAGCACAACTAGAAAAGAATTGCTGACTGTAAGCTTGGGAATCTTCTCACAAGTGCTCTTTATTCTTCTGAAACCTGGACAGACCTGAGTTAGAATCCCAGTAGCTCCACTTTTATCCATCCATTCATCCAACAAATACTTACTGAACATCTTCTGTAAGCCTGGCATCCTACTAGATGCTGAGAATGTGTAAAACAGATCAGAGCTTAGCTTTCATGGAGCGCATATTTCAGTTGGGTTGACTGCTATAAACAAGTCAGTAAATAAACAAGATAACTTGAAACTGTGACAGGGACAGTGAAATAAAATGCCAGAGTTGTGGGAATAAGACTAACATTGTGGTGGCAGTGGTAAAGGTCACAGCTTTTTTGAGGAAATGATATTTGAGTCTCAAAGAAAAAGAAGAAACCAGCCAGGTAAAGGCTGGAGTAAGAGCGTTAGAGCACATTCAGAGGCTCTGAGGTTGGAAATGGCTTGGTATGTTTGAAAAACTGGAGGAAAATCAAGGTACGTGGAGTCTAAAGAACAGAGGTGGTGGTGGGGAGAGTGGTGGGTTGTGGGAGTGGAGAGGAAGCAAGTCAGATCATCTGGGGTCTTTAGGGCAAACAAGGGAATTTGGATTTTATTCTATGTAGAGTTCGGAAACCAAGGAAGGTTTAAGGGAGTGATTATTGCATTTTAGGAAGTTCACTTTTTGAACTTCCTAAGGGTAAGCAGAATTGAAAGAAGTGAGGCTGTCACACTGGTCTAGGCGAGAATTGATGGTGGTCTGGCCTAAAATGGTCCAATGAAAGTGGAGAGATGGAATGTTTCAAGATAAATTAAGGGGTAGGGGCAAGGGAAAGGAATTAAGGCTGTCTCCCTGATACCTGGTATGGGCAATTTATAGTTAGAGGAAAGATTCTCATCTTCTCTGGGCCTGAGGATTGGCTGGGGCATGGTGTGAGACCCTAGGCAGAGACTGAAGGCCTAGGTGAGATAAGCCCTGGGGGCAGTGAGGGAGAGACCGAGAATGGTTTATCTGTGGAGTGGATTGAGTCTCTCCCTTCACCAATCATCATAAAATGTCACTACCTGAAGAAACCTCAAAATACCAATAGCATGAGTTACTCAAGGAAAATGACTGACATATGTTGCTTCTGCTTATACCTGCAATACCTAGCTAATAGAAATTCATAAAGACTTGGTTTTGGATTAAAATATGTATTATTCAGCTTTTGGGGGTTACATATGAAAGACATAGAGTTGAAACTCATCAAAACTAAAAGGAAAATTATTGGGCAACATAATGAAAAGACAGGGGGGTAGAGCAGAACTTTAGGGCTGGTGAGATCTAGGTATTTGCATATTGTTATGAGTCATCTGATTTTCTCTGAGTATAGAATCTGCCTTCTTTTGTGTTGGTGTTTTTCTCAGGCAAATTTTCCTGAAGGAGTAGAAAAGATGTCAGCCCCTACCTCCAGGCTTATATCTTAGCAGCTCCAGTAGGAAGGACACATCTGTTTCCCAATAGTTGTAACACAGTCTGGGCGTATGTTCTTTTTGACCTGGCTTGGATTTCGTGTTCATCCCTGAAAGAGTCACAGTGGCCAGAGGGTGGAGTATGTGGATGGGCCAAGGTCTGGCTTGTGGGTGGGATCACCCTGATACGAACTCTATAGACAGAAAGTGGATGATTCCCAAAGGAAAACTGCACTGCTAATGCTGGAAGATGTCATGTATGCTGGGGAGGCAAAAACAACAGACCAGTAAGAGCCCCCATGAAATACATGTAAGCATCTCACCTGCCAAACCCTCATATCTCCATCCACCCACAGGCCGGACCTCTGGCCCCTTGGTTTGCCTGGACATGGCCAGAACTGGGAAGACTTACAACCCTCAGAGGACAGAGGTAGTGCTCTTCATGTTACTTGTGGTTTCAAACTTGCAGGAGAGATAGGGGGAGCCTGTGGTGATCAAGCCAAGTACAGGAACCTTTGGAATCAAGAGCTGGGCAGCTGAGCGGTTTTTGGAGTGTGGGAGAAGGTCTTGGTGAGTGGCACTGAGGGAATTTTTCTCAGCTCTTCTCCAAAGCCAGCATTTCTTAAATCTTCCAAATACTCGTCAGGTTCCTTAGAAAGCATTTTACCACAGTATCATAGACTGTCAGAGCTGGAAGGCAACTAAAAAATCTTTCAGTCAAAACTGGTCTTTGTTCAGATAGTAAAACTGAGGCTGGGAGCACTGAATCTAGAGAAATACTGTAAATTTAGACTTTGTGGTTTTATTCTTGGGAATAGTATGTTGGGTTTCTTATTGCTTCCCTTGGTGAATTGGCTTCACACATGAGCTGTCTTTTCTCTTTTTTCCTATAAAGAGAGGCTACTTAGTAGTTTCCTGCGGGAAATAATTTTGGCCCAGATTTCACTGGGTTTTCTAATCTTTGAGTTTAAAAGTCCCTTTGAGAACTGAGGGTTCTTTGGAAGATGATGGGTGGATGACATAAGTCACCTGTGAGTCACTTTGAACCCAAGAACATAAGATCATGGACAGTCCTCTTAGTTCAGTGACAAATTCCATCCATGCTTTACTCCATGGGTCCCCAGAGCTCATTTGCATCTGAACCTGTGAAAGTGTCTTCTTAGAGAGCATCCTGCACATGGGGCTCAGGTTGGAGCATCTGTTCCTGGATGAGAACTTGCTGGGCTGGATAAGGAGCCTGAATAAGTATCCTGATTAAAATCTTGAATGCTAGACTCAAATAGCCTTGCATGCAAACCCAGGCTCTAACATTTATGCATTGTGTGAGCTTGATCAAATTCCAAAACTTTGCAGAGCCTCAGTTTCTTTATATTTAAAGTGAGTACATTCATTCAAGCCTACCTCATTAGGTTGTTGAGAGGATGAAATGAAACTAACACATAAAAGCACTCAGCACACTGCCAGGGAGATTCTAAGCACTCACTGTGTATGTGAGCTGGGGTGGTTGTTGTGGCTATTGCCATTAATATTATTCCAGGTAACATTCGATGAGAGCTTGAATACTGAGTAACTCACTCAAGATAAGTGGCAATTCAGAGTCAAGTACAGGTAGTGTGCGTTTGTTGACAGATTAACTCCACTTGGTCCAACTCCCACTCTGTCCTCTCTTTGGAATCCCCCAAATGTAGACATTCTGTGGTTTCTGCCAGAACACCTCTTTTTTTTTTACCATATAGTCTTGGTGACTTGTACATGATCTGGATTTAATGACTGATTCTGATACCCTCCTCTACTTCCATTTAATAGATTGCTCCTTTAATCAATACCAGGAATTATAATTCATCTCATTCTCTGCACTTAAGTCCAAAAACCAATCAACCAACCCAACCTTGCTAAGTATTGTTCAGCCTAGATAATCTTCCCCTCAGTTGAAGAAGGGAAGCTGGCCTTTGGAAAGTTATGAGATTGGGTCGATTTATCTTTTCTTCCTGTCCATTGGCAGAGCTTGTGCCTCTTTTTAGCTGTCTCACGGGGTGTAGAATGATTGACATTTGGAGTTGGAATGGTCCTAATCTTCCAATTACACTTCTTGTTCTTAAGAAGAGGAAACCGAGAATGAGAGGTCATGGGGCAGTAAAATGCAATCAAGCCAGGACAAGAATATAAATCATATTACTCCTTGTCTAACTTTGTCGTTTTTATTAATCAAGTTTTAAATCATTGATGCACCATCAATAGATGTGTACAGTGAACTTAGTGCCAGAAAAGGGCAGATCATTCACTCACCCATCAAATACTTACTGAGCATTGCTATGTGCCAGGTACTACATGAGGACCAGGGACCCATTAGTAAGAGAAATGGGATCCCTGCCCTCAAAGAGTCTGCAGACTGACCAAGTTCGTGCAGTGCACTCTGTTTATTCTATGTACTTTATCTCTAGTAGATTATGACTTGCTAGTATACTTTCTTGGGATTAAATTACAGTTTATCTTTTAAGTTTTAACTGGAGTCACACACACACACACGCAAAGACTGATTAAGCACTTGTTTGAAAGTTTCAATATAAGCACTCTCAAACTTCCTAGGATCCGTATTTATTCTCCCCTCTCCTAACAGTGTAAAGAAGGTGATAAGATTTAGGAGCACAGCAGTTCTGTGGAGATTAAGCAACTGTTACCTTTCTTCATGATATTCATTAACACATGATAGCTATCTCCTAAAAGACAGAAGGCGGAAGTATACCAAACCTGTGCTACAGTGTTTCTCGTTTCTCTATTTCTAGATTCCGTCAGATTGGAAGGAGAGAAGTAAGTCAGGTTTCAATTGAATAGATTCCTCCTTTGATCAGTACCTCTCTCAACAAAGGCTCAGTGAAGTAATCCTGGTAAACACAGCCCACAGTGGTTGGCACGTGGTAACTAATCGCTAAATGTTAGCTACCAGTATTATTCTTCTGACCACTCCTGGAGTTAACTGTCAAGCACCTGGCACAGAGATAGCAATGAGAATGAGAATGATGTTAGGGGATATCTGGGGCCACCAAGACACACTTCTTGTCTTTTTGAAAAGGCTATGCCTCATTCACATTCAACATCCTTTTTTTTTTTTTCCTGGCAGAAGTAATTTATTAGATCGACTTCTTCTCATCCCTCATTTTAAGGTCAATTTATGTCAATTAAAATTTTTTTTCTCATAGATCCCATTAATTACCTACTTTTCCCAGTCATTTCCTCTTTACTAATCTGGTTTGGTGCTTTAAATAGATCTTAGAGGCCAAAAGTCATCCATTAGAGAGGGAAGATTTCCCACATATAAGTTTGATTTCATCATCATTGTCAATTTTCAGGTCACTTTCTCAAACATCTTAGCATTTAATCTTCAGAATAGCCCAGGTGTAAGCATACTGCTGTCCCTGTTTTATAAGGATGGTTTCAGGGAGGAGTTAAGTAACTTGGCCAGTGCCAAAGAGAAGTAAGTGTTTAATCTTCTTGGGTCAAAATTTGTTCTGCTGAATCATAGGGGCCCTCATAGGGTTTGGTGTATGTTGTCACTTACAATGGGTCAGCATGGGGCAACTTCCATTTTTCATATTGGCCTGGGGACTAATGTGGGAAAGAAACAGCATCGCAGAGACACTGACATTCACCAGAGGCTGAGCATGTGGGCTGGACCATTAGCTCTAGGAGTTTAATTGGCATCTTTTACCATTACCCTCAGGAGTCTTTCCACTGACTAAATTCATTGCCTTGTATTCATTGAGTTTAGCGCTAGTTGTACCTCTGTGTCACAACTGTGATGGATAAAGTGAGAACAAATCATAAGGAGTATTTTTGAAATCAGATATATCTAGACTTGAAACCAACCGTGTACCAGCTACGTGACCTTGGGCAAAGGAAATATTTTCTAAGCCTCAATTTCTGCATCTGCAAAGTGGAAACAAGGATGCTTGGGCGTATCTCCTATGTTATAGGGAAGAGTATGTTAAATTGTCTGATTTATGTGAAGTGTAAAGGCAGTAGTAAGTCTGAATGAGTGCAGCTGACCATCATCACTGCCTTTAGTATTTTGGAAAGGAGAGCCCTTGAAGCAGAAGAACTGAACAGGGAATGTTGAGCTGTCTGAGCCCAATCCTAAGCCCTTACTTCTCACTTCTTGTGTGATCTTGTCCTCGATCTCAGATTCAATTATTCATTTTATACTAATAATGTCTAAATGTATATTGTGAGCCCAAGATAGGCAGATACAACTACCTAATTAATATTTCTTCCTAGTTGCTTCAAATGCACTGCAAATTCAGTATGTCTAAAACAGAACTCATAATCTACTCCCAACTCTGATCTTTAGGTTTTCCTTCCCTATTGAGTGACCCCCCCCCCCCCCCCGGCAGGTTTTGCAAGCCAGAAGCCTGAGGCTGTCCTTGAA
This sequence comes from Camelus dromedarius, assembly GCF_036321535.1. Classification (NCBI taxonomy): domain Eukaryota; kingdom Metazoa; phylum Chordata; class Mammalia; order Artiodactyla; family Camelidae; genus Camelus; species Camelus dromedarius. The sequence continues at coordinate 107,363,916 of NC_087438.1, forward strand.
ACACCCTCCCCAATCCATGCATCAGAAAGTCCTGGCTATTCTGCTTTGTGTGTAAACATCGAGTCTGTTTATTTCTTGCCATTCCCAGCACCATTCTGGTCAAATATACCATCATCTCTTGCCTGAACTGCTACAAAGCCTCTCAGTTGGTTGCCCTGCATCTGCATTAAACTCTTTCAGGCCAACCAGAGTGATTTTTTTGGGCTGCAATGATCCTGTGTCCTCCCCCATCCCTTCCCACTCTGGACACTTTTTTTTTGGTTTCCTGTTGATTTTAGAGTAAAACATTTTCAAAGACATGGCTTCTGAGGTCTGTCATGATCTGCCTCCAGCTGTCTCTTGGGTTCATTTCCATCACATTACCCCTTGTGTTTTCTCTGCTCAGATTTATCGATGGCCTGGTCATGCTTCTCACTTACTGTGTTTCTAGTACGGATGCTTTGCTCATGGTTGTATTCCTGGAGTATTTTTCTATCCTATTTTCACCTGTACTATAGCTGTTCCTAATTTGGTTCTCAGGTTGAGAACTTTTCTAACCCCTATAACTAGTTCACATCCCGTTTTACAGGCTTCCCTGTTATCCTTAATCTCTCTTTCATAGCCTTTAGCAGAGTTGAAGTTTTACATTTGACTGCGTGACTTTTGTTTCATCTTTGTCTGCCCAGACTAGACTAGTCTTCGTCTGTTTGGCTCATCACCATTTTCCAGCCCCCAGCATGGTGCCAGGCACTGGTAGTCAACGACTATTTGTCCTGTGAGTGAGAATCTTCAAGGAGGTTATGTGTTTCTGAACCATGAGTTCAAAACTATTCTTCTGGTTCTTGGACTTCTAAGCCGCAGTTTATATATCATCAGCTAATATACCCAGTGCTTCACTGCTGCTAAGTGTGGAAGTTGGTATTTGAAACCAGGTCTTCTGTATAAAAAGCAAGCATCTTAAGAGTCTGACATGAGGTCTTCCTGCTCCCTCTTGAATTCTGTTCATGAGAAGAAGGCATAGGGTGGGCAGAGGTCTTGCCCTGCGAACAGTTAGGCTGCAAAGTCATTGATCTAGAACTGTAGGTTTAGAGATGTGGATGATTGATTGGGAAATGACTCAGAGCCTTCTGAAAACCTTAGGAAACATATTCTTTTTACTCCTGGCTGGTCATGTATAGAACTTAGAAACAAATAGAATGATAACGGAATTTATTTTCTACCCTTATTTGATGTCAACCAAGTTTCAGTGAATTACTGTTCTGTAAAGGGAGGAAGTAGAGTTATAGAGCCAGGGGAAAGTCAGATCTCCTGTTCTTTCTGCTGACCCAGATTTACTTGTCTAATTGCTTACTAACTTTTGATGAGCACTGTTCTAGGTAGAACCTACGTCCATATGTTTCTTTGATTTTTATCTCTTCTGCATTCTTCTCTTTCTCCTCCTACTGCATTCTTACTGCCACCCTCACAAGATCCTTGTAACCTTTAGCACCGACCTGATTTGAATGTTGATAATATTTGGGTTCGAGCATCAGGTTCTCCCTTAGCTGATCTATTTCTTACTTTAATCTGATTAGTCTTCCTTATGCAGATGTAGAAGCCTTATGTATGTAGAAGCCTACAGTGGATGCCTGTGACCTGTGACACCCACATGAAGCTCTTCTTGTTCCTTAAGGGACTGTATTGTTCCTCTGTCTTCGCTCCGATTCCTTCTATCATGTACCATTAGAATGTTTCTTCCCCATTGCCTATCAATTCCTTAATTCATATATTAAAAAAAATACTCACTTAGTCTCTACTACCTTCTAGGCACTGTATCACACAGTGGGCTGAAGCAGTAGTAAGGTTGTCATTGCACCTTCCTTCACAGACCTATGTTCCATAAGAAAAGACAGATGTTTAAATAACTCCATTCACCATCCCTTGTCTAATCAAAAGGGTAACAAGTGCTACAAAGAAGGGAGTTGTGCTAGAGGTGTCAGAAGGGACCCTCACTTAGTGAGGAGAATCAGGGAAGGCTTCTTTGAGGGGAAATGGTGCTGTTTAATCTGAGATCATTCCCTATATTCATTTCCATTTTATACCTGGTTCTGTTTTTCTTCCCCCTAGGAAAAATATCCTTTTCCCTCCTCTTTCTACCAGAACTTCTCCATTCCTTTAGAGCAACTTTTAGGTGAATTGGCTGAAAACTGTGGTAGTTAAGAGCTCAGATATTCCAGGCATACAGAGCTGGAGTCAAATCCCAGAACCCTGATCTTTATACAGATTATTTACTTTGCTCTGTGTAGTATTTGTTCCACTGTCAGATGAGGATTGCAACACATTCCTCTCAAGATTATTCTGGGTGTGAAGTACTTAGCACAATGCTGGCAATTATTAAATGCTCAGTTAATAATGGCCAAGGTTATTATTATGGTTAACTCCTGGGTTGGTTGCCAGTACCTCCTTCCTCCTCTTTTTTCTTTCAGTCGTTCCACACACATAAGCCAGGTGTTGCGCCAGGTATTAGTACTATGTCAGTAATTAAGACAGCCTTGCCCTCAACCCTGAAAGGTCCCCTTTGATCTTGCTCTACACCTGTCCTCAGGACTAAGCCCACTCTCAGGTTTGGGTGTGAGAGCAGCCCGGCCCCCAAAGTGCTGTGACTCAGCACCCATTCCCCCACTAGAGACTTGGTTCTGGAAACTGACACTGCCTGTGTCTCAGTCCCCTCCAGGGCTACCTGCCTCTGCCTGGGTTTCTCCCAGGCCTGACAGCAGCCTTTTGCTTCCTGGCACCTCCCCACTTCCCCCATTCCCAACACATGGCTGGGATCATAGAAGGTGCTGAGGAAAGGCTGGTTCTCTGCTTGTGCTGAGCACCAAGACTGACAGGTTCTCAGCCACCATTCCCGACTCAAAGGATTCCTCTGATGCGTGGGGTTTTTGCCAGGCAACTCATGTTGACCTCATAGTTCTCACTCCCCAGGCCTGGAAGCACCATGGGGATGCCAGGAGTGCTGGCTTCTTGATTTTGCAAAACGTGCAAACTATTCTGCTGTGCCCAGCTCAGGCCCACCTCTCGTGTCCTATGACCTCCTGATCGTTCACTGATGAGAGCTAACTCCAAGCAGAACAGATGGACCTGAGTCTTCCATTGTGGGGACAGCTCCCGGATAGCTTGACTTGGATACTCGCAGGATAGGGAGTGATGGATTCTGCCTGAGAACCAACTTGGGGTAGGGCAGCTCTTAGTGAACAGCAGAGCCCTAGCTTTTTATTATTATTATTATTATTATTATTATTAAAGTACAGGTGATTTACAGTGTTTTAGTTTCTGGTGTATAGCATAGTGATTCAGTTATATATATATGTATGTTCCTTTTCATACTCTTTTTCATTATAGGTTATTACAAGGTATTGAATATAGTTCCCCATGCTATACAGTAGGACCTTGTTTATCTATTTTATGTATAGTATTTAGTATCTGCAAATCCCAAACTCCCAATTTATCCCTCCACATCCCCCTTTCCTCCTGGTAACCATTAAGTTTGTTTTCTATGTCTGTGACTGTGTCTCTTTTTTGTAAATAAGTTCATTTGTGTCCTTTTTTAAAAAAATTCCACATACAAGTGATATCATATGGTATTTTTCTTTCTCTTTCTGGCTTACTTCACTTAGTATGATGATCCTCCAGCTTCATCCATGTTGCTGCAAAGGGCATTATTTTATTCTTTTTATGGCTGAGTAGTATTCCATTGTATAAATGTACCACAGCTTCTTTATCCAGTCATCTGTTGATGGACATTTAGGTTGTTTCCATGTCTTGCCTGTTGTATATAGTGCTGCTATGAACATTGGGGTATATGAATCTTTTCGAATTAGAGTCCCCTCCAGATATATGCCCAGGAGTGGGATTACTGGATCATAAAATAGTCTTAAGACTATTTTTAGTTTTTTGAGGAATCTCCATACTCTTTTCCATAATGGCTGCACCAAACTACATTCCCACAGACAGTTTAAGAGTGTTCCCTTTTCTCCACACCCTCTCCAGCAGTTATCATTTGTTGACTTTTTAATGACGAGCAGAGCTCTTTCTTTTTAATGAACTCTTCATTGGCGACTCAAAATATACAAGAAATAAAAGGACCTTATTCTGAGTGAGGGAGGGCAGACTGAGATGCCTGGAATACATCTCCCTTCCCAAACTTAGGCCTGGATTTGAGGTCCATCTTTGATGTATGCTAACTTAAGAATTGGGAAAAACACTCCTTGATCTCTTGACTTCAGATTCCTCATCTGTGACATGGGGATTCATTTGCTCATTCAGCCAATCTCTTAATACCGGCACTGTGCTCTTGATGTGCAAAACAGACATGGTCCCTCCCCTCACAGGGCTTAGTTGTTGGAAGGACAGAGAGACATAGTCACAAACATTAAAATGGAACCTGTGACAAAGGCAGTGAAGGGGACTTTTGCTACTGGGGAGAGGTGTGGGGTGGCAGGGGATAGGTCTGGGGTGGCTGGGGATAGTTCTGGGGTGTGAGGCAAAGCAGGCCTGTAGGCCAAGGAATAGAGCCTGTGGATACTTACCCTTCTCACCTTACAGGTATTATGTAGCTAAATGAGATGATTTGGTAACTGTTTGGCTTCACATCCATATAGAAACTATTTCTCAGCTCAAATGTCACCTCCTCTGACAGCTGTTCCATATCCTACAGTGTCTAATGGAATCTCATGCTCTTGGCTCTCATAAAGTCCCTCACTCTTCCTTTATAGCCTTAATTGCAATCATTAATTAATTATTTACTAAGCATCTGCTTCGTCTCCTAGGCCAGAAGGACTGGCATCATGTCTGTCTTCATCTGTGTAACCCCAGCCCTAAATATCTGAGTGGATAAATATCTATTGAATAAATCAATAAAATGATTAGAGCTGCTGCTGAGATCTAGTATGTGAAAATCATAGTATTCTGCAGATTTGTGAAACGTCTCAGTTGGAGTTTTGGAGCCCGTTGGATCAATCTCATCTTATGGATGGGAAAACAAGGCCCAAAAGGGAAGGTGACTTAGCCAAGACATACACTGAGTCACTAGTTGTGTCCAGGGGATGGTTCTCTTGGTTTGTTTTTTTTTTTTTTTTTTCCCCACAGTGATGGCTATTTTAGCTGAAGCAAGATGAGCTCTCAGAAGCAGTGTCTCTTAAGGTATAAGTTTTTGCCTCTGTATTAGGACTCAGGGCAAACCAAGGAGCTACCTTGAATAGCTCTTTCCACTGGCCTGCTCTTAATGCCTGGAATGCAGCCATTAGGGATTCATCCCGCTTTGTTCAGTTTTGCCCTCTACAAGTGCCTGTTTGAGAAGTCATGTGTGATTGGGAGATGTGGCCAAAACCTCATTTGGCAAAACATGTATCTAAGTGATTTTCTACTGGGAATGCAGAATTAATATTCATGTGAATGTTTTGAGGATGCAAACTGTGTGGAGAGAGCAGCAGACAGAAGCGACAACTGATGGGCAGGGAGGAGGCCCTGGAAGCGTGAACCCAGTGGGACACAGAGGGGGCGCCCAACAACACGTAGAAGAACCAAAGGGAGGTGTTCGTAGAAATGTGGCCTTGGCCTGAACATGGCTGGCTTCAAGTTGAAGGAACTGTGCTGTGTGGAGGGAAAGGAGGACCCTGATGGATCAGAGGCCACTTAGTCATTTCACATTTACATTCTCCAAGCTGTTATTGACTGTTCCCTGGAGCCCAGGCCCTGTGCTAACTGCTGGGAGAATGGGGGATCCAAGGGAGATGGTCCCTCCTCTTGGTGCTTGTGGAGTAGAGGGAGAGAAAGAAGGTAAGCAAATGCTTGTTCTAATGAATGAATAGAGACTGAGCTAATTATGTGAAGGAATGGAATCTGTGAGAGCAAGTAATAGGGGAAACGTACCCAGACTGGGGTAGGAGTAGGAGTGTGTGTGTGTGTGTGTGTGTGTGTATGTTTAGGGGGTGGTGGTCAGAGCAAGCTTGCCTGAAGAAATTAATATTAGCTAAAACCTGAAAGAGGAGTTGAAGCTAACTAAATGGATGAGGCATAAGGAAAAGGGAGAGAGTTCCAGACAGAGGGAATGACATGTTAAAAAGCCACGAGGCATTGGAGAGCAGATAGCAGGCACCGGAGGAAGGTAAGTATGATGGCTGGAGAGGGAGTGAGGGGGCTATTCCTGTGGAAGGAGGCTGGAGGTGTCAGGAGCAAGGGAAGAGGCGGGAGAGAGGATCTGGCTGTGCCTAGATGCCCAGAGCTACTCACAGAGTGGTCTCCCCTCCAGGACTCTACCCACACTGTTCATTACACATCTGCGATAAGACATGAACAGAATGGGGAGTGAGCTTTCATTGCAACCTGATTTTATGTCTGTTGACTCTTGTTTTTTTGTGTGTGTATATATATGTGTGTGTGTGTATATATATTTTACTTAAGTATAGTCAGTTTACAATGTTGTGTCAATTTCTGGTGTACAGCACAATACTTCAGTCATACATGAACATACATATATTTGTTTTCATATTCTTTTTCACCATAGGTTACTACAAGATAGTGAATGTAGTTCCCCATGCTATATTGTATGAATTTGTTGTTTATCTATTTTATATATATTAGTTAATATCTGCAAATGTCAAACTCCCAACTTATTCCTTCCCATCCCTTCCCCAAAACAGAAACAGACCCACAGACATAGAATCTTATATGTTTAATATGCTTTTTATTCATTTCTCAAGACATTCATTTTTATACTATTCAAGTTTTTTCAGTGGAATGGTGTAGTGGAGGAATCCTCATCATTCACAGCAGGATTTTGGTCTTTATGCAAAAGGCGCTGAATGATTTTGACTAGGAGTGTGACCAAATCAGAATTAAGTTTTGCTGAGACCCCTCTGGCTGCTGCGGAAGCTCGGAGTGGAGTGGGTACAGAGGAGGAGGCTGGGAGGCAGTGAGGACACTGACCCTGGGGCTCAGGAGGTTGTTGCTCAGGCCAGGGAGGTGGCCACAAGGATGGATTTGAGATTGGGAAGGGCTTAAAGCCAAGGCAAATTTGTTGGCAGCAGTTTTTGTCAAGGCAGACAAAGGGGAACAGGAAGGAGGGCTTTGTCTGGAGAGAGTCTGGTAGTTTGGTCAGGAAGTGTCATTGCAGGGAGTACAGAGGGACCTAAGTTCCCCAGAAAGTCCCCGTTCTGACCTGGGAGCTGAGAGAGCTTACCTGGGCGGGGGTGGGTATGTGTGCTGTCCCCTCGATCCCACTCATAAGTGCTGTGTACTGGGCCAGAGCTGGGTATCAGGAAGACCCGTGACAGTGCTCCCGAGCTCCTCACACCCCAGCAGCTTCATTTCCTAAGGAGTTTAGAGGTTTCTTGGTGTGTGGTTAATGGAGCACTCAGCAGACTGGGCTGCCAAGGTCGAGGAAGACTGTGTTCCAAAGATTGGGTTGTTCTGGTTGAAGGAGGCGCTTGACTCCAGCCTTGCCTGCAAAGCACCATCACTGAGACCCTTCTTTCTGGATCCCAGGTGCTGTCTAGCCATGTTCTAACCAGGATGTCCGGAACCATTGGGCAGAGTAGAGGCAGAAAATGTGTGTATACCTGAGACAGCATCATGGGTTTGATCTGGGCCCCTTAAAGGCTCCAGGACACTGGCTTCTCTGAACCCTTCTCAGGGAACCATCAGCCCTTCTATGGCTTCCGCTCTACTCAGGGTTTTTTTTTTTTTTTTTACAACCATGACGCTGAAACTTCTATAAATCAAGTTCACTTCTGGTTACAATCTGGGAAACCAGTTCAGGTCTTTGACAATTTGATCTCAGATCAGATCCAGTGAAGGCAAAGCTAAGAGGTTGATGGACTCACAGGCTGTCTCCAGAGCAGGGGAGTGGTGGTGCTCTCTGGGAGGATTCAGAAGCAGTGGTTTGGGGAAAAGTGCGGTTTTTTCCCCACATTCCTGCCATTCATAATGCTTCTACTGTCGCATGGGAATATGGATTTAGAATTACAGAATCATACATTATCCGAGCAGAAAGATATCATAATGATTATCTAGCTAAGGGATGCCATAACCAAGGCCACTACTCCCTTCTCTCTGTAGGAAGGATGTCATGACTTAATCCCTGTATCCTACACGGCCTCAGAATCCTCCTCAACACCCTCCCAGTGGATAATGCCAATAAATTGGAATTAGCGTGCAATTTGAGGAGATTTCGTAAGGCCGCTGTATCAGAGTACCACAAACCAGGTGGTACAACAGGATTTTCCTTTTCACAGTTCTGGAGACTGGAAGTTCAAAATCAATCAGCAGGGCCATGTTTTCACTGTTAGCTCTAGGGGAGAATCCTTCCTTGCCTCTTTTAGCCTCTGTTGGTTTATGGCCTTCCTTGGTGTTCCTTGGTTTGCAGATGAATTTTCCAATCCAGAAGAAGTCTCTCTCAGCGGGGAGGGTATAGCTCAAGTGGTAGAGTGCATGCTTAGCATAGACAAGGTCCTGGGTTCAATCCCCAATACCTCCTCTAAAAATAAATAAGTAAACCTAACTACCTCCCCCAACAAAAAATAAAAATTAAAAAAATTTTAAAAAAACTGTGGACCAGAAGACGTCTCTTTCTCTACATGGACTTCTTCCCTGTGTGCCTGCCTCTTTTCATAAGGATACCAGTCACTGGGTTAGGGGTTACGGCCCACCCCCATCTTGACCTCATCTTAGTTCGATTACATCTGCAAAGACCACCATTTCCAAATAAGGTCACATTCACAGATGCTAAGTGAACATGAATTTGTAGCGGCACTATTCATCTCAGTACATAATACTATCCCAATCCCGGTCCAACTTCCTATTTTGCATCTTTAATGAGAAACCTGAAGCCCAGAGAGGAGAAGAGACTTGCTAAAAATCAGTTGGCTATAAAAACTGATCCAAGATGAGAACGCAGAATTCTAGACTGCCAGTCCAGTGCTTTCTGTTGTCTATTTGAATGAAGCATTAAAATCAATGTTTCTCCTCTTCCCTGGGAGACACTTACATAATGTAGTTTCATGACTTGGTTGTATGAATCTGTATTCTCAGGGTAACCCAGCTGAGCATGTAGAAATCGTGATTCTTGCTTTTCAAGATGCATTCTATGAGACTGAGTCTTAAAGGAATTGCTGTGTGGTGAAGTCCCACGTGCTAAATGACTCTAGCCGGGATCCCAGTGCCACTCTGTGCATAGTGGAATAGATGCTCAACAGGTATCTGGTGAATTTGATGTGTAACAGGTGTTCAATAAGTATAGCATCTGTGCATCTGTTGCTTTTGTTTGTTTGGACAAATAGAACCTTGGGATAGGAAATCTGGTTCAGGAAAGGTGAAGATAAGTGAAAGTCTCTCTAAATAATGTCGAAGGTACCGATCAGGGAGAAACGTGAAGTGGCAAAACTGGGGGCTGCCTCTACCGATCATTCACTTCATGCTCATTAGGACTCCAGCTCCCATTGAAAGAGACAAAAGCAAACACAGGACACTTTCTTTGGTGCTCTGGGTCTTTGTGTAAGGCATAGTGCTTTGTAAACATCACTTATTAATTTTCTCAACACAGTGAGGTAGATGTTATTATGCCTACTTAGTAAGTTAGGAAAAAATAATTAATTTGTTCAAAGTCACACAGCTAATGAATGTTGGGGCCTGGATTGAAAGCAGTTCTTTTTGACTCAAATCTGTTTTGTTTTATTTTGTTATATATATATATTTTTTTTTTGAAGTATAGTCAGTTTACAGTGTTGTATCAGTTTCTGGTGTACAGCACAATGCTTCAGTCACACATGAACATACATATATTCGTTTCCCTGTTCTTTTTCACCATAAGTTACTACAAGATATTGAATACAGTTCCCTGCGCTATACAGCATGAACTTGTTGTTTATCTATTTTATATATATATCAGTTAGTATCTGCAAATCTCGAACTCCCAATATGTCCCCTCCACACCCCCCTTTTTCCCCTATAACCACAAGTTTGTTCTCTACATTTGAGAGTCTGTTTCTGTTTTTCAAATAAGTTTGTTTGTCTTTTTTTTTTCTTCAGATTCCACATGTAAGTGATATCATATGGTATTTTTTTTTTTCTTTTTCTGGCTTATTTCACTTAGAATGACAATCTGCAGGTCCATCCATGTTGCTGCAAATGGCATTATTTTATTCTTTTTTATGGCTGAGTAGTAGCCCATTGTATAAATATACCACAACTTCTTTATCCAGTCATCTGTTGATGGACATTTAGGTTGCTTCCATGTCTTGGCTATTGTGTGTAGCTCTGCTATGAACATTGGGGTGCATGTATCTTTTTGGATTAAGGTTCCTTCTGGATATATGCCCAGGAGTGGTATCAAATCTGTTTTATTTTAAAACTTAACACCCAAGTGGATCTTACTTCCATTTCAGAAGCAAGGCATGAGGAGTTCTAACTTTGCCCCCTGAAAAGATTTGGTTTGTATGAAGCTGTTTCTTTTAGCTACCTGTAGAGATATCTAGTATTGTCTGAATATATTTTTTTAAATGTGTAGTTCTGTGTATCCCTTATCACTGTCATAAGACAGTGCTATCATATAGTTTTTAACTTCATTAGATACTGTGATCTTCAAAATTACATGATATGGCAGCAGAACAGGGGTGATAGTGCCCGTGTATAGGTGAGACAGTTGAAACTCAGAGGATGAAAATGACTTGGACGAGGACACACTTGGAGGTACTGGCAAAGTGGGCACTTGACCGGGTCATCCGATCCCTAGTCCAGTGCTCTGTCGTGTAATTAGTGATGCCTCTTATACTTAAGTCTGTGCAATGGAATTATATCCCCCTGACTGCATCAGTCTTGCAAAGGGAACAGTGGGACTCCCATTCACATTTTGAAGTAAATGATTCCCTCCTTTATTCCTTTGTTCTTTTTTCCTTTTATACATTTGTCCAGTCACCCATTCATTCATCTATTCATCATTACCCAATCATCCATCCAATTCATCTGTCCATCTATCTACCACCCTTTCACTCATCTGTCATCGAACCAACTGTTTATCCCTCTAAGCATCCTTATCCACTGTCTTCTCATGATTTATAACAACATGTACCTTCTGACCTATAATCTGTGGAATGAACAAAGGGATATATAAACAAAGAATGTCAGGGAAGACATGTTCCTGACTTTCAAGATGTTAGTAGACAAGAGAGATCTGTCTACAGAAAGCTACATTACACAGCAGAATGAGTTAAGTTCTTTTAGAGGAATACCGCAAGGTTTAGAGAAGGGAGTGCTTGCTTCTGGCTGGGCTGGCACGGCTTCAGAGAGGAGGGGCTGTTTGATCTGAATCTCTATGTTGATCACTGTTACCTAGACTGAGTTCCACAGGCATTGGAATCACATGGGCTGATTATTTAAAACATGGATTTCTTCTTCCACTTTAACTGAATCAGATTTTCTAGGCATAGGGAATGGAAAAGTCATTTCTAATACATGTCCCTTGGGTGGCTTAAAAAAGCTTTATTGAGGTATAATTTCCTTATTGTAAAATTCATCCAATTTTAGTGTGCAATTCAACAATTGTTAGAATATTTACAAAATTGTGCAGCCATCACCACAGTCTATTTCCCTAGTGACCTTCAGTTTGCACTCTGAAATGAATCAGTCATCCAAGTGGCTAGGAGAGATCATTCCAGTCCAAGGAGCAACTTAAGCAAAGGTGTGAGGGGCAGGGTGTAGAGATTGTATGGGGAGGAATGGGTAGCCCCATCTGGCTGGGTATAAAATGAATAAAAAGGGTAAAGAAATAATACTAGAAAGAGATGATGACAACGATGAAATCATTTCCAGAGAGCTAGCTTGGTGGGGAGAAGGGGACTGGGTACTTATTGTCTAAGGTGAAGCTGGTGGGGAGAGAGGAGGGATGGTTAGAGACAGAGTTCTTGGCTGCTTCCTGTACTGCTGAAGGGACCCCCACAGGACCCGCATACCAGCTGGATGAGAGCTAATGTGCTGCATGATGGATTTGCCAGATGAAGAATTCATTGATATGCTGAGTGTATTTTATCTTGGCTTGATCAGGGCTTTATCTGGGAATGGATAGGCTTTCTCTGATGTGAATTTCACTGTCTCTTTCAATTGTCACGTATTCCTCATCCCTGCTCCCTATCCTCTGCCCCATGTCTTTGCTTCTCCTTGTCCCCTATCTCTGCTCCTTCTGCCTGCACCCTGGAGGTAGAATAGCTGTGGCCAGTTCTCTTAGAGTGAGCTTTGCTGTTGGTCTGAGGGCTTTGTGTGAATCAGTCCTTTGCTGAATTGATTTTCAATGCATTGGCTTTTGCCTATCGGCTGTCAAATCCAGGCGGTTGCCTTTGATAGATACTTGGCTGCTCTGTGATTTCTGCATTGATCTCTTGGTGCTTCCCTTTCCCCTGCATATAAGAAGAAAGCCCTCAGCCACCCTCAGCTGGTCCCAGGCCTTGAGAAAGAAGAATTGTAATAACAATTGTGAACTTCTTTGGCTTCCTCAAAAGGAAAGAGTGAGGTAAACAGAAGGTGTTGCTATAGTTATTATGTGATACCACATATATTGGTTTTTCTCCAAATTATTGCCTGGGGCTCTGTTTTGAAATTGGGTTTTACCCTTCTCGCTCTTATTGCAGCCTCCGATGCTCCCGTTCCATATTTAACTTTTCTGCAATTCAGCACCTGCTCTGTTAGCACACTTCCCTTTCAGGCTTTTAGTGTGAGGTACCTGCATTTATATCAGTCTAACCTGTGGGGGGCTCAGGGTGCCTTTACAGCCAGGACTTCGAGAACTTCCCCTCATTCTTAGGAGGGTGGGGGCCAAGGTACCTGGACCCCAGAAAGACTGCTCCTCATGCTACTTAATGTAGTAATTAAGGGCATGGACTCTGAAACCAGACTCCTGGTTTGAATCTTAGCTCTGCTACTCACCTGCTGTGTGACCCAAGACAAGAACCTTAACCTCTCTGAGCCTCCATCCCCTCATCTGTAAAATGACATCCACACTAGTACCAATGTCACAGGGTTGTAAGAAAGATTAAATGAGTTAATGTAGGAAAAGCACTTAGAACAGTGTCTGGCATATAGTTAACACCCTGGAAGTGCTGGTTAATGCTGTTTCTTAGCTATTTAGCTTTATTTCCATTTTGGTGTGTAAGGCTGACATCAGGGGGCCTAAACTCTGTTCCAGGTACAGTTGTGGTGTGACTTGGGTATGTCATTTCCCCCAAATCATCTTCCTCCTCAGTTAGATGAGACTAATAGTCTCAGTCCTGCACTTTTCACTGCCTGGGATTGCTGTGAAGATGAAGTGACTTAAGGGGCATGAATATGTTGATGTTTTACCTGCAGGAATGGTGACAGGATGCTGCCTGTGAAGTTCTGTGAAGGGTTGACTTTGTTCAGATCATTTCTTAGAAGGAACAGCTGGCTCTCAGGGAATAAGAGTCCAGCGTGAAAACAGTGAGATCCTGATGACTCTGAGCCCCAACTGGCTTAGTCCTCACTGGTAGTACCATCCTGAGATGTTCTCTTCCTGGTGTCTCGTGGGAGAACAGTGGTTATACTACATGTCAGCATCAGGGTTCTTAGTTGCAAACAGCAGAAACCAACACTTGCTTATTTAGACAGTAAAGTGATTTATTAAACAGCATTGTGCAATTCACAGAGTGTTCTGAAGCACCAGAGAACCAGGGAACTGTGCAGCCAAGATCTATGTCCAAAGACACACAGCAGAAGCAATTCAGAAGGGGTGCTGTGGCGGCCCCTGACACTCACACTCACACAGGGCAGGGGTATAGAATGGGGCACCTGAAACTGGGGACTCACGGCCTAGAAATCTCTTCTCACTGCCGTCCTCTAAAGAGTGGCTTCATTCTTTCCAACCCCTGACTGGCTTTTCTCTTGGTCAGGGATGGTGGCCCCTGAAAGCTCTGCACCCATCTCTTCCAAGCTCTACCACTTTCTTTTGGTTCCCAATGAAGAAGGTATCCAGAAAAAAGGATTGGCTCTGATTGGCTGAGCTTTGGGTCATTGTCCATTCTTGAACCACTCAGGATAGGCCTTGGTGGTTAGGTACCATTATTGGCGTAGCTTGACTCCTATGTCCAGCCTTGGGAAGGAAACAATGATTGACAGCCCTCAGTGCAAGTCCATGGTTGGAATGGTGCAAGGAGGAGGGTGGATTTCTCAGAGGCAGGGATAGGGATGGGAAGGCTTAGTCTAGGTAATACTTTCACCATCCAGCACAACTGGGAGATTTAGGTTCTGGCCTCTGCTTCTTTCTGTTCTCACTGTGCTATTGCACTAGACCAGGCCTTCATAACTCCATGTTGGGATTATCTCCCTGCCTCCACCAGGCTGTCTGATCCCATCTCTCCCTGTGTAGAAACTTTCATTGCTTTCAAACTAGAGTCCAAATTTATACTATAGTACTTAAGGTTCAATTATTCTTTTAAAAACCTTTTTGTAAAGATAGATTTCAGATGTACAGATGATAATATATTGTGAACATATGTGTACTCAAAATCCAGCTTTCATAGATCTTAACATTTTGCCTTCTTTAGATTTTTTTTTAAAAGAAGTGAAAAAAAAATACAGATTTGAATTACTCCAGAACGTCTTCTTAACCTCATTTCCCCTTTTTCTTCTCTGAAGTTTACCACCATCTTAAATACAGTGGTTATCATTTTCAAGTGTGATCTTATGAATTTTTTACATATTTAGTCTCTATACAATGTCTAATGTTGCTTTGAATGTTTTAGAACTTTATGAAAGTGTTCATACTATGCAGTTGGCTTTTTTTTACTGAATGTATTTTTGAGATTTACTTACATTAGTACATGTAGCTCTAGTACATTAATTTTAACCATTGTATAGTGCTTTATTTATCTATCTCCTATTGACAGATTTTTCTTTTTTCTTTGTTTTGTTTTTTTTGCCACTGTGATCTCTGCTGCAGTGAGTGTTCTTGTGTAAACCCTGAGAGGTGTACTTAGGAGTGGAATCGCAGCAGGGGAGAAGGACAGGCAAAAACCAAATTCATAGCCCAACAACTTCCCCACTGTCCAGAGCTAGCAGGTGATTAAGTCCAGGAAATCCCTGGCAAGGCTGTTCAAATAGGATCTAGCAGCTTGTGAAATGGGGCTTTATTTCTTTAACTAATCCCTTGCTGGGAAGAGGACTGGGGTCTGACGTCAGCTTTCTCTGGACTGGGAGGGGCAGACAAGCCCAGACAATTCAGATATTTGCTGATTGTAGGACTGTGCCTTTTGAACAAGAGGAGATTGGCAAAGTGCATCTTTGCTCGCCTTTCTTTCTTATGAGTCAAGCCACAAATAGTGTGTACTCTGCTTGGGATAAATGCAGTAGTGAGGAAAAGCCTAGAATTTGGAGTCAGAAAGCACCAAGTTTGCATCCCCTGGTTCTGCCACTTACCAGCTGTGTAACCATGTTCGTTACTTATATTCTCTGAGTCTCAATTCCCTTATTTTTAGAATTAAGCTCAATGATGTTCTCTCCTTTCAGACTCAGTGTAACCATCATCCTGAATTGTCTGGGTTATGCTGTAGCCAGAAACCTCAGGCCCGTGATGCCATGGTTCCTTGAGTCAGATCTTGGCTGCAGACCCTTAGGTGGACTCTAAATCCAATATTCCCTCTTCACCCAGGGCTCACCCCATCTGCCAGGCACTCCAGCTGTCTGCCAGGACCTGAGTCTTTCCTTGGGACTCTAGGCATGACTGGATACCCATCTAGTATTTACCAGGCCTCTCGCTGGTGAGAGTGGACCCCAATTCTTAAAGAGCCCTTCCGTCAGAACCCTGCCTTTGGATTCGGGGGTACCAAGAACCTGTATCCCATCCATACCGTCATGACCCAAATATTGGCAACTATACAAGTGATGCCCTTGCTTCAAGTCCTCTATTTGCATTTCTATGGAGGTTGTACAGGAAGGCTTTGAAAACATACTTTTTTTAAAACTTTTTTTGATTGAGTTATAGTCATTTTACAATGTTGTGTCAAATTCCAGTGTAGAGCACAATTTTTCAGTTATACATGAACATACGTATATTCATTGTCACATTTTTTTTCGCTGTGAGCTACCACAAGATCTTGTGTATATTTTCCTGTGCTATACAGTATAATCTTGTTTATCTATTCTACATATACCAGTCAGTATCTACAAATTTTGAACTCCCAGTCTATCCCTTTCCACCCTCTTCCCCCTTGGCAACCACAAGTTTATATTCTATGTCTATGAGTCTGTTTCTGTTCTGTATTTATGTCCTTTTTTTTTTTTTTACATTGCGCATATGAGTGATCTCATATGGCATTTTTCTTTCTCTTTCTGGCTTACTTCACTAGAATGACATTCTCCAGGAACATCCATGTTGCTGCAGATGGCATTATGTTGTCATTTTTATGGCTAAATAGTATTCCATTGTATAAATATACCACATCTTCTTTATCCAGTCATCTGTTGATGGAAATTTAGTCTGTTTCCATGTCTTGGCTATTGTAAATAGTGCTGGTATGAACATTGGGGGTACAGGTGTCTTTTTGAAGTAGGGTTCCTTCTGAATATATGCCCAGGAGTGGGATTACTGGGTCATATGGTAAGCCTATTCCTAGGAGAACATACATTTTGGAGTCAGATAGAGTCAGATTCAGAGTCCCACTTTCCTCAACTTTAGAAAGGTGATAATAATAAAAGGTTTCTCCTGGGATTACTAGAAAGAGTATAATTATAAGTGTGTAGCTTTTAGCATAGTGCCCAAGTCATAGCAGCACTAGATAAAATAGAAGTAAACGTTCTGTAATATATTGAATGCTGAGTGTAGAAGCAAGAGAGCAAAAGATATTGAGAGCACAGGCCCTACAATCAGATGCACTGAGTTTAAGTTCTGGACCCTCCACTGCCCCCCAGAAAGGACAATAATACTGAACCTGCATGCCTGTTATTGTGAGAAATAAATGATATCATCTATATAAAGCTGTGAGAACAGTCCTAGCACATGGAAGCACTTAATAAATGTAGTTGCTACGTTATATCAATTCTTGTGATGATTATTTTTGCTTTCAATGTATATGCCTCTATATATGCCGTGGACTCAGGTTATCAAAACATAGCTTTCTTTTCCTAAAATTGAATCTACTTTCCTTCTTGAACTCCATTCCACCAGAAGGCAGAACATATATTCTCATCACTTCCAGCAGATCTCAGTCAGTTCAGTTATTTGGCTCTTATGGGTGCAAACTCAGGAAACTTCAGGATTCCCCCTCTCCTTCCTTTCCCTTGGAGTTGAGGTCACAAGGTGGCTCAGAGAGGCATGCTTGCCCTGACTCGGGCTTTGGTCACCAGCCCACCCTTGCTGCTTGGCTGGTGGCACTGTGTTGGGTCATCACTTGGTCCTCTCTGTCCCCTACGCCATGGGGCTCTCTAGTTTCTACGCCTCTCAGAATGGAATAGGGTTTGATAGGAGGGGTTTTCCATCCTCCCAGAACCCCAGAGAGAAATTGGGAAATGAGAGGAGGATGGTCAGGCTAGGGCACAAAGCTTGTTATCACTGTCTGATATTTCTGTTTTTTCCTTCAACTTTTTTCTTCCCCCTAAGCTTGGAGAATTCTGTAACGTGGTAGAGTGGAGAGGCATGTGTGTGTATTAACTTTCTTCCCGGTCTGTCCTGAATTATACCTGAAACAAAGCTAAAAGTGAATAGTATTCCTGTTTTTTTTTCCTTGAGTTCTTTTGTGAAACTTCTCATTCTCAGGGTAGTCTGGACCTCAAATGTTCTGACCCACTCAATGGATGAGGATCTTGGACTTAGGAGAATGAAGGGGGAAAAGCACATCACTCAGTATTTCATACACCCTCCCACCGTGAAGACAGTTTCACAACAAGCTGGATAAAGTACTGTTACTGTCTATCCCATTTTTCAGATGAGGAAAGAAACTCAGAGAAGCTAAGTAACTTGCTTAAGGTCATTGAAGTAGAAAGAAAAGCCAGGCATGTCTGGTTCCAACCTTGACTTCCCAGTCCTCTACTGTGTAGTGAGTCGTCCAGAAGAAGAGCATCCCATCCCCGTGACTGTGGGCATTGCCACTCTCCTTTGCCTTCCTCAGCCATACCTGCTAGGTGGCCCATATCACTCCCCATCAGAGATTGGCTGAGCCATCCCTGAAATTGCATGATGTGCTTGGTCACTGAACACGACTGTCTAACTGCCCTCTTGCAGATTGCATCAGTAATGATGTGAATTTTCTCTTCTGTTATCTCTTCTGGTGTTAGCCCCAGATTTCCCCATTTACTTGCCTTTTCCAGTTAATGAGGTCCTGCCATGTCAAGCATATGGAAACATTCAAATTTTATAAATCACTCTTAATAATGAATGAATGTGTATCAAGGGATTAAAGGTCTCTAAAGGCACTGGGCCTTGGTCCTCTAGGGTCTGTGGTACAAGGGGGTTCCTTAGCTCCTGCCACCCCAGCTGTCACTTACGGTCAGGGACCTCTCCAGTGCTCTTGGCCACAATTGCTGCTCCTTCTCTCTGACCCAGAACAGAGCTCAGAATGAGGCTGTACTGATTTCATAGGAAACCAGACCTGCATTATATTATTCTTTCACTCTGGGTTTTCTGGCTTCTGCTTGTGAGATGGCTGAAGGCCATCATCTTTGTGTGGAGGATTAATTAGAATAGATTCCTTTGATTCAGGTTGCCAGTAAAACCTGCGGTCCTTGGCTATCGATTTATGATGCTGAGAAGGAAATGATGGGTCCCGTAACAGGCCCCAAGAAAGCTGTGGTGACAGGCGTTTTGATGGCTCAGGGGGTTTACTGCAGCAAACAGTAAAGAACGTGCGAGGAGATGGGTGCTAGGTTGAGGAAGGGAGATGGTACAAGGGCTCCTGGGTTTCAGTGAATGGGAAGAACATCTCATTTCCTATGAACGATGTGGCTGAGAAATTGAAAGGGACATTTGTGAACTTTGGAGGCCAAGATGATTGTGAACAAATTAATAGCTAGTTATTGGAGACGTTTGTTCTTAGGCAGATAATTGAGTTCTGAAGAGAGAGGTCACTGTTCCTTCAACTTCCCCATCGCCTCAGAGTCTAAATTATGATAAAGTTCTAGCTCTTATCCCCTAGATGACCTCTCAATTTAATTCAATTCAACAAACATTTATTAGCACCTGCTGTGGTATTGGGAGGGGCAGGTATGGAGGGTACAGGAGCAGAAGGCATGCCTTGTTCTCTTAAGGAATTTATCATGCATGGGCAGACATTTTAAAAAAATAATAGGCTTCAATTTTTTACAGAAATTTTAGGTTCAAAAATTGATAAGTACTGAGATTTCACCCAAATGCCCCCCAACATGTACACAGTCTCCCCCACTATCAGCACCCTCCACCAGAGGTGTACCTTTGTTATAACTGATGAGCCTACATTGACACATCATCATCACCCAAAGGTGGTGGTTTGTATTAAGGCTCACGCTTGGTGTACCTTCTGTGTGTTTGGACAAATGTATCATCGATGACATGTATCCATCACTATAAATATCATACAGAGTAGTTTTATGGCCCTAAAAGTCTTCTGTGCTCTACCTCTTCATCTCTTTCCCACTAAGCCTTGCCAACCACTGATCTTTTTACTGTCTGCATGGTTTTGTTTTTTCCAGAGTCTCATGTAGTTGGACTCATACAACATGTAGCCTTTTAATATTGGCTTCTTTCACTTAGCCATATACATTTAAGGTTCCTCCATGTATTTTCATGGCTTGATAGCTCATATCTTTTTAGCACTGAATAATATTCCATTATCTGGCTGTAGCACGGTTTATCCATCATCTACTTAGGGATATCTTGGGTTTCTTCCAAGTTTTGGCTATTATAGATAAAGCTGCTATAAACTTGAGTGTGCAGATTTTTGTGTGGACAGAACTTTTCATCTCCTTTGGGTAAATACCAAGGAGTACGACTGCTTGATCCTGTGGAGAGAGTATGTTTACTTTTGCCAGAGACCATGGGACAGATACTGTCAAACGTAGTTAGAGTATGGAGTACTCAAGGGTGATGGGGGTATAGCACCGAGAAATTTAGACAGAGAGGTGAGGGAGAGCAGTTTTTATGATGGGTGGCATTTGAGTATAGCCTTAGATAGGCAAAGGGTTCCAGCAGAAAAATCATCAAGAGGAGCGTGTACCTAGGACTTTCTTGGGTTCTTTTCTGGAGTACTACTGTGACTGGAGCTTAGATATAAGTAGTCAAGATAACGCTGAACATGTGGTTTGTGGCCAAACCATGGAGGGACTGAAGAGCAGGTTACAGAGTTGGAATTCATCTTTGTAAGTAGTGGGGAGCTACTGAAAGTCTTTGAGGAGGAGGGAGGCATGATCAGAAGTGATCTAGGAAGCATAGCCCTGTATCCTGTGAAGACAGACTTGGAGCAACAAGAGGGGAAAAAAAGATGCCAGTGACAAGGTTATCATAATAGTCAAGGAGAAAAAGAGGTTTGATAGGTGAGGCAGGACAAGGAGGAGACCACTCAAACCTCAATTTTCTCATCAGCAAAATGGACATCTATTCTTATTGTCTCTAGAATTGGAGGACTGGTAGGCTTCAGAAATTGAAGGAAAGGATGCATCAGAGATATCTGTTAGTTTTGCCTCCTGAGCATTATCTTTCTTTCCTAATTTGCTTCTCTTTCTGACCTTTCTTTTCCTAGGGAGTTGGTGGCTGTGAGTAGAGTGTACATGGCTAAATGGCCAGTTTGCAGGCAAGTGATTAACAAGATGCTACTTTTCTGCCAAGGTAACTGGGCTAGGAGCTGCAGGAGAGCCTGGCAATGTGTGACCAGGAAAAGGATATGTGGGCTGAGTACCAAGAGACTCTGCCTGCTGTGTGACCAGGGAGAAGTTACCCTCCTCCCTGACCTTCTGTCTCCACTTTGTCACTTAGGGTTAACTTCCTGGCCTCAGGAGACTTCTATAAGGACGAAAAGAGATCATGTTCCTTTTTTAGCACAGAAAATGCTAAAAATACTTAAAATGCAAGGGGTTATTACAGCCCTTTTGGGAGCCAGGTAATGGAGCCAGACAGCCTGGATTTGAGTGTTGGATCTTTTACCAACTTTGTGATGATGGATAGTCTAACCTCTCATTCTTCATTCTTTTCCTTAGTAACATGGGCATAACAATAGTCATTATCTGATAGGTGTGTTGTACGATGGACTGAAGTAGTGTACACGATGCCTGGCACACTGTAGGTGCTGGAGGAATATTTGCAGTGGTGATGATGATGCCAATCCAGATGCCACTGCACTGCTGATGCTGGGCTCTGACTGCTTCCAGCATAACTTTGGCACCAGATGAGCCCAGCAAAACTGCGCTACTCCTTATTCCCCTTTTAGCTCCTGCGCAAATTCACCTTCAAGCTTGGAGTCTCACTGCATCACAGAATGTCACAGCAACTCAGCAAGGAAGGACCTCTGGGGACATCTAGTCCAATGCTTCATCTGTTGCTTGAACTACTGACCAAAAGTAATCTTACCCCCTGATTATAGGGCATACTGTACTCTCTAGGCATTCTGGTCCACGTGTAGATACCTTTGATAGTTGGAGTTTACTGTTTACTAATGTCTTTTTTTCATATGTGTGTGCATGTTTATGTGTGTGCACTAAACACACCCCAAAGAATAACTTCCAGGGTTATTTCATTGGTATTTTCATAAATACAGGAAATGAGTCCTGAATGAAACATGGACTGTTAATGGGAGAATAGCGATGGGAAAAAATAGTAAGAAATATTCAAGATTTGGAAATGTAGATGAAGAATATCAATTGAGAACAGCTGCATCCATAATGAATCTTCTTTCTTTCTTTCTTTCTTTCTTTCTTTCTTTCTTTCTTTCTTTCTTTCTTTCTTTCTTTCTTTCTTTCTTTCTTTCCTTTTTTCTTTCTTTCTTCCTTTCTTTTTCTTTCTTTCTCTCTTTCTCTTTCTCTCTTTCTCCTTCTCTCTCTCTTTCTCTCTCTCACTCGCTCGCTTTCTTGCTTGCTTGCTTTGTTTCTTTCTTTCTTTCTCTCTCTCTCTCTCTTTCTTTCCTTTCTTTCTTTTTCCTACTTAGCTGAAGGAACTTCCAAATTCAGTGAGAGGAAATGGGCTTCGTGCAGTGGGAAGGATTTGGATTAGACAGTCAAGAACGTCCTGCCTGGGGAGTCATCAGAGGAAGGGGAGGCTTCTGTTGAGGGCTCTCTCTGATCTGGAGACAGTGGGGAATTCAAGAAATCTGGGAGGTGATCCATCCCATGAATTTGCTAACTGCCAGGAGGGGAGGAAGGAAGGAGGAGAGGAAGAGTCTATTAAAATCCACTCTATTACGGAGAGGTTCAATAGAGAGGCTGGTGTCTCATCTTAGAATGACTCATGCCCTACCTGACGTCTTAACAACTAGAGGGGCTTGGCTGGCTTGGGTTTCCCTACTCACATTTGCTGAGAAGGCTCGCAGAAGCTGGCTTCCAGGTGGACCTGGTTAGCACTAATATCCCCTACTATGGGTCATGAGAACGCTTTGGTAATAAAAATAATAGCAGTACAGTAAAAATGTTGGCTACCTAAAATGCCTCGGGAAATGAAGCATTTTGGATAGTGGAATTTTCCATAAAGCTGGGGATTTTTCCATTTAAGTAGAGACTCTTATTTTTGTGTTTTTTTTTTTATAGATGGATTGAATCAATATAACATTTCTGGTTTTCTTGGAGACAAGTTGAATGATAGTTATTCCATTCCATTGATATAGTGATTCCCTAGGGGGTTAATGAACTACACTGTTTGCCCCCAAACTAAATGCTGAAACTTTTGTGTTTATTGAGCTCTCTGTCTGCTTTTTAGTTTTTCTGACCCTCTTTCCCTCTCAATTCTTGTCGATATCAGCGTATCTGACTGCAGTGGGTCTCCTTTTTTTCTTTGCATTTCTCTTTTCTCTCCATTGGTAGATTGTAAGCTACTATTGCTCTGACACTTCTTTGTCTAGTAACTGACATTTGTCCAAAGTAGGGGCTCACTATTTATATTTATATTTATTTGTTCGGTAAACAAGTATTGGGCATTGACTGTGTTAGGCAATATGGTAAGTGCTGAGAATTCGATGAAAATCTCAGATGAACTGGCTGCCTTATTGTCATGATTTGGGAATTCACTTCTAAAGGAGGACCTGGTTCAGCCCCTCCTGCAGGTCTGCTTTTCCCTCACTATTCCAGCCTGGTGGCTCTCACACTGGCGGCCTTGGCATCACCTGGAGGGCTTGATAAACATATGTGGCTGGGCTACACTCCTAGAGTTTCTGACTCTTGCATGATTTCCCCTCTCACAAGTTCTTGCAGATGCTTGGGGACCACACTCAAGCACCACTTTAACCCAGTGACCTTCACCCTGCCCCTCAGATGCTCAGTCTTGCCTCCGCCTCCATTTGCTCACCTTGGCTGTGCCCTCTGTTCCATCTCTTGGCCTTGGGGGCCTCCTTTCATCCTCTCCTCAGAGAGGCCTTGCCCAAACATCCGAGCGAATGTTGTTTTCTCCTTCCCAGGCCCTCAATGTCACCGTCCTTGGTTTTGCTTCCCCCTTAGACTTCTGTCATTCTCTGAAATTGCCTTTGTATGGTTGTCTCAAGAGTGACTGTGATTGATGAAGAGATAGTAACATATCCAGGCAAAGGATGCAAGTTTCTTTAATGTAATTAAAAGAAGTAAGAGTTTCAGTGCGTGAAGATAGCCACACAAAGCAGGGGATGGAGCAGCATTTTTTTTCACTGTAAGTCACAGCCCTTCAAGTCCCTGTGGCTGTTGGGTCAACTGACTGAGGTGAGGGTCCCTCCCTCTGTCCGGGGGAGCTCTGACTCATCTGTTCTTAGGGTCTTGTCACTTTCCAGGCTCCTGTCTACTGATCTGCAGACTCAGTGTTCTTTGCATGGTTACTTTCTCAGCTGAAGCATCTTCTAGTCAGGATGGAATTTCAGACTTATCTGCATTTATTCCTGTGGTCTTATATTTTTATTAGTTTTTTCCTGTCTTACCTATCTATCTATTTGTTTTTCTCTCTCTCCACAAGTATATAAGCACCATGAGAGTGGGGACGTTGGCTTTCTTCTTTACTGGTGTTTTCTCAGCACCCAGAGCAGAGCTTGGTAGAGTAGGGGCACTTATTACCTGTAAGATCCCTATTTATTCCTTCACCTAATAGGGAACTAAGTATGTGCCTCTTGAATGTAATTTAATTCTTTGAGGGGCCCGAACAGACACACTCCCAAAGACAGCCTCTTCTGTTACCCTGCAGCTCATTTTAGAGAGCGCCACAGAAGGAGAAAGACAAACGTGAGCTAGAGGAAACGGTCCTCCCTCTGTATCCTAATGTGGCAAGAGCTCTCAGGCAAAAGCCGTTTATTCATGTTCTCTTTTTTCTTCCTCTCATTTTCCCCACTCTCGCGTGTCGCTCTGACTTCAGAGCTGTAATAACAAACCTATTATTGCAATAAGACGCCAGAAGGGGAAAACGAGACCAAGTTACTGAGGAAGAAAGAGACGTGGCAATAACCCAGAGCTATATCTGTGGAGCCTGCAGACCGCTGAATGAGGGATGTCAGTTTAATTGCAGCTTTCCCCCTTGGTATGGTAGAGATGTGTCTGTTCTCTTCCTCTCTGTGTTCTCTATTAGGTTCACAAATTATTTTGCCATAAGATGCTAGTAGTGTCTGCAAAGATGAAGCATAATTTTGGAGTTGCTGTTCTTGTATGTTTCTCCCTCTGTCCCACTTCTCCTTATTTGAACTGTTTCTGGAGCCAGGTGAGAAGCTCTTTGCAGACAGGGACCACATTGTGCTGTGCATTGCCTGATGATCCTGTGTTCCTCTCAGAAGCATGTTCAGGGTTGGCACAGGATACACATCTGAAAATTCCCATGGAAGCATGTTTCCCATTTCTTCTTCTAGCCCCCTCTTCTCTGTTTTTGTTGGTTGAACTCAGCTGAGGGAGGTGATGAGTGAATGCAGAATTTCCATCCTTACTTTTCCAAAGGAGGGTTATTGGGTAGGTGGTGATTCACTCATATATTCAAACATATTTATTGGAAATGCTGATAAGTGTCAGTCAGGCTCTGTGCCAGGCATGGGAAAGATAATGGTGATCGAGACAGCATTAGTCCTCACTCTCTTGGAGCTTATATTCTAATAGGGGAAGGAGACAAAAACAAGTTGACAAATAGGTAGTTATGAAGTTGGTAAAAGCTATGAATTAAAATCAAGATGAATAAGATAGTGGATAATGAGAGAGGTGACCTCCTTTCCATGAGATTGTTAGAAAAGGACTCTCTGAGAGTTAATCTGTGAGCCAAAACCTGAGAATCAGCCAGCAGTATTGATGAAGGAGAGGGGTATAAGCACATGCAAATGTCCTGAGGTAAGCAATGTCTTGTTGGAGAAACTAAAAGAAGTCCTCTGTGAGAGAGGTAGCAAATGGCATGAATCCAAGCTAGAGGGACAGGCAGGAGCTAGATCATGGGTTGTATGTTCATTTACTTAAACCCAGTGTCCTGCTCTATTCCTCTTCCTGTTACTTAGATCCTGAAAAAGCCTTAGATTAATTCTCAAACTTTAGTGTGTATCATACTCTTCCAGGGAGCTAATAAAAGTGAAACACTTGCTTACAGCTTTTGATACAGTATGCAGAGTAATTAGAACTCTTTCTGTTACAAGTAATAGGAAGCCAACTCAAACCAACTTAATTAGAAACAAAATTGTTAATGGCTTTCCTACTTGAAAAATCAAAAGAATGGATTGTCTTCAGGCATGGCTGGATCTAGCAGTTAAATTATGTCATTAAAGCTCCCTGTTTCTCTTTTTTAAACCTTTTATGTATATATTGACTTCTGCTTTCTCTACATGATGGTAAAAATAGGTTCAGGAACTCTAGGCTTGTATCACCGATACAAGAGATTAATCACAAGTATTGATTGAAGAGGAGAGAGCACAACCTCTCTTTCAGTTTCATGTCAGCTCCTAAAATAGACTCTGGTTAGTTTTGCTTGGGTCATATGCTTACAAGAGGTGTCCAAAGAGGGGATTACAGAAGTTGGCCATCTGAGTGGCAGAGAAAGAAGGGTCACTTGAATGACAGCATCACCAGAATCACTTGGGGTGGGGAAGGGACAGTTTCCATAAAGAAGAAATGCAGAAGTTGGAAAGACTGAATGTGGTGGGTATTCACCACAGAAGGCCTGGGCAGGACAAGATTCTGACTTAACATTAACCCCAGTTGGTATTTTGAAACAGACAGTTCTTTGTAAAACATTGCGAGAGATATCTTTGCAGATTGAGAAACAGGCCATAGAGAATTGGGGTGCGTGGAGGGGGTCACAACAATGATGAATATGGATGCTATGAAAATTGCCAAGTCTTACAAGAGTGTTAAAGTTGTTGTCCTGGTCTCTAGGTCTCCTTTCTTAAATTCTAGTAATGTAATTCATGTTAGACTTTTCCCCCTTAGTTGTAGAAGGACTCACTTGAAGGATATGGTTTGTCAAATTTCTTAGGAGATTCTCCTGAAAGTTTAATTAGGATTACACAGAATTAGTAGATAAATAAGGGGGAAATCAACATCATTACAAATGTGAAGTAATCGCATCTATAGACATAACTCTGTTTTTTCAAGACTTCTTTTATGCCATTAAATGTATTTTAAAATAATGATGATGTACCTTCCTCCTTTATCGTTCTTAGCCAGTTTATCATTTTTGTTGCTGTTAGGAATGAATTTCTGTTTTCTTTTGGTTATTGCTGGTGTAGATACATGCTATTGCATGTATAAATTTATCTTAAATCTGACAACCTTACTGAATTCTATTCTTAGTTCTTGTAGTTTGTTTCTTGATTCTGTTAGGTTTTAAAAGCCAGATGGTTATATCATCTGCTAGTAAGGACAGTTTTGTCTTTTTTCTTCTAATACTTGCTTTTATTTTTCTTGTCTTACTGAATTGAGCAAGGTTTCCAGTATTATTTTGAATGGTACTGGTGATAATTGAAGCCTTAGCTTAGCTTATTCTTGACTGAAAGAAGATTTGAAGATTTGAGGGGAATATATCTAAAGGATTTTCATTAAATTGAATGTTGGATGTAGGTCTTTGGAATATAGTTTACATCAAGTTAAGGAAAGTTCTTTCAACTCCCAGTGTTCTGAGAGTTTTTCATAATTAAATAGGTATTCAATTTTGTAAAGTGCCTTTTGTAACTATCGAGATAATGTGGTTTTCTCCTTTTGTTTGTAATTATACATAATGGTATTGATGATTTTTTCCCTGATGTTAAACCACACTTGCTTTTCTTGAATAAATCCTACTTGGTCATGATAGATTGTTTGAAAAAAGTTAAAAGCTAACATTTTACTTAAATTTTTCATATATGTGATTGAATAAATAAACATAATTTTCCTTTACTTATAATTTTCTTGCCTAGGTTTTGGTAAAGTTTTTATAAGCCTCGTAAAAATTGATTAAAAATCTCTCTTTTATTATTTTCTCTCTCTCTCTCTCTCTCTTTTTTTTTTTTTTTAACAATTTGTGTATGAGAGGGCTTATGATCTCTTCCTTGAAATTCTGTTAGAACTCTTCTATTGAATCATCTAACCCTCAGGACTTTTTTTGGAGAGAAGGAAGGACTTTTATTATCATCTTAATTTCTTTAATGGCTAATTAGATTGCATAAATTTTATATTTCTTTTTTATACCAATTTTGATAATTATATATATTTTAAGATTTGCACATTTCATTTATATTTTCTCACTTTTTCATGTATAGTTTATAATTTTAAAATTACACATTTTATATTTGTCATCATTTTGTGGTTTTAAAAATTTGCACGGTACCTTTTAAATTTTAAATCAGTCCTTCCAGAGTTTGCCCACATTACTTTTTCAAGCCCCATATTTTGGACTTTTTCATTTTTGTAACTATTTTTTATTTTTTTATTTATTGGTTTCTATATTTTTTTTTTAATTTATCTTTTGGTACATCTTACACTGTTTTATTTTCTTGAGTTGAACAGTTAGCTTGCTACTTCAATTTTTTATTGTTTCTGTTAATTGTATTTAAAGATAGAAATTTTCTTTTAGTGCTGTTTTGCCATTTTCTACAAATTTCAGTTTGAATTGATTTCATTGTTTTTTTGATTATAAGTGTTTTATAATTTCTTTCATGGATTTCTCTTTAACCCAAGGATTGTTAAGTAGTAATTTTAGTTTGCACATATATAGTATTTTGAGCTGTAATTAAGAATTGTTAACTTTATGCAGATGTGATCAAAGAACAATCTACACGATGTTGATTCTTTGGGATATTTAGAACCTTCCTTTGTGCTCCTTATTTTCGTAAAAGTTACACGAGTGCTTGAAAGCATCGATGATCCTCATTTGATGGGTGCAAAGTTTCATATATTTTACTAGGTCTAGTTTATTAATTGCATCATGGAGATCTTCTATATCTTTGTTTATTTTTTATTTACTTGATCTGTCAGTTTTGAGAAGGGTATATAAAATCTCTAATATTTCTCCATAATTCTGCATGAAATATAAGGTCCACTTTTTCTACTTTTTTTTTTAGCCAGCATATGAACTCCTGTACAGAAGCCCAGTTTAAAAATGGTTAAAGCACAGCCACCTCAGGTGGAAGGGTGAAATTGTGGGGGACTACAATCCCTCCTTATCCTCTTTTTCGTTCTGTAGGGACTCCCCCAAACTCTGCAAAACTCCAGCACTACAGTGAGCTGGGTTTTAAAGCCCCTGGGTAAGAGAAGGGAGGACAGACATGAAGTTACCCCCTCTTCTGTTTTTAGTTAGTTTTGTCCTCTTAACCAAATTATTCTTCCTCTCCATACAATGAGAGGATTGAAGCAGATGTTTTCTGAAATCAAGATAGTAAGTTCTGTTCTATCATTCTAAATAGTTATTGGTCATCTACTTAGTGTACAGCACTAAAGTCATATTGGCTTATGTTTTAGCACCAATAATTTCTACACTCTGTCAAGGGCTTTTCATTATCTCATAATCCTCTCATTGACCATATATGATAGATGCAGCAGGGAATAAGGTGGGTAGTCCCTGTCCAGAGATCTCTCTGTCCAATCCATCTGGGATGCCTATCAGAAGAGAGAGAACAAAACTTGACAGTTAAGACTATGGGGTTTGGAGTCAGGGCTCAAGTTCCATCCCTGCTACGTATTACCTGTGTGTCCTTGGGAAAGCCACTTAACCATTCTGAGATTGAGACTCATTTTCCTCATCTGCAAGGTGGTGATAATAATGGTGTCTAGCACTGTGCCTGACACAGAGTACATGGTCCATAAATAGTGAGGTGTCTTCCCTTCAGAAGTAGAGACTCTAGCTTGGAAGAAAGAAATAACAGACAAGAAACAAACTGTAGAAGAATGTTGTGTTCAAGCCTCAGGAGGATTGAGAGGTGGGGCTTCCTGACTTCTAAGCTAGTTGTATACATCTCAGATACGTTTCCTCTGGCTCATCTGGCCTTGATGTGTATGAACCACCCTCAACTCCAAGGCCTGAGTTTCGATAGGTGGGAGAAATGGCATAGAAGCTCCAGAGGCCCTGACTTCAGGTGTCTCTGTGGGAACTGCTCACCCTGCCCCGGTTCATTATGCAGTCATGAGGAGACTCCGGTAATGAGCTGACCTTATTAGAATTAATGGGGAGTGGGGTAATGGGTCTGTATGACTCATTAGATATAGAAAAGAGATCCAGCTTTCCTACATTTAATTTAATTGAAACTCTAAAACATTTATTACTTTGGGCGCATGACAGTAACTTGCATTTTTAAATACCCAAGTGATCATTTCAGCTATTTTCAAAAGGGAAAATGGAGTTAGAGGGGGCAAAGCAAAGGAAAAAAAAACTCTGGGGAGGCAGTTCTGGCCCAGAGAAAGGGAATTTTGGTTGATTTTTGGTGAGTGACTTGGACAAGTCTCTTTACCTCTTAAGGCCACGGTTTATTCCTGGTGAGATGGAGGCTCTTGGGAAGGCCACTATCGTTGCCACTGCCTCCACCATTCACAGTTCCTGAGAACTTAGGTGTAACTAGCCCATGGCTTCATTTATGTATGGTGTAGGGACTTCCACTTTACAGAGGAAGAAATAGAGGCTCAGAGAGGTTAAAGCACCTGCCTGAGGCCACCAGGGGTTAAAGAGTGCAGGTAGGATTGGGATTTGAAGGCGGGATGGTCCTAGTCCAGAACTCTTGCGTCTTCCCCCACCTCATGCACCACCATCTCCTCCAAGGCCTCATCCTGCTTTAATGTTCCATGAGTTCTGTGGACAGAGGGCTATTCTGGGCCCCCTGTTTTAAGAAACTGTCATCTACCTATTCTCTGAAAGTTTCTGGACCTTGGAATTTATTGCACCCCTTTGAGGAGGCGAGATTTAGGTGTAGGAAGAAGGTATTACCTAACATTTTGTTAGAATGTCTTCCAGGCTCCTTGTTTGCATTTTTTGGACCACAGTTGAAAGTATATGTAAATGATCTTGTATCCTTTCGCACCCCTCCTAACTTAGAACATTAGCATTCCCAGACATTAATAAAATTCCTCAGGATCATCATTTTTAATTTCTGCAGAGTGCTCAATCATATGGAGGCATCATCATTCACCTGATCTTTCCTTTATTTTTGTACATTGAAATTATTTCCAATTTGTCATGATTATAAATGACCATATGAACATCCTTGGAAATCAAGCATGTAAAAATTTTAGGTGATTTCTTTAGGATTGACATTTATATTTTAAAATATTCTTTCCTGTTTATAAATATAATATAAGGATATTTTAGAAGGTTTAAAAAGCAAGGGAGATTTAAAGAGGGAAGGAAGAACTGTTATTATAATGAGCTAATAACTTATACAGAGCTTTCTACAGGGCTTTTCTCCTGGAACTGTTCTCAGCACTTTATATGAATTAACTTATTAATTCCCACAACAACCATATAAGATATATACATATACATATATATATATATATATATATATACACATATATATGATATATATATGTGTATATATATATTTGCTATTTCTTGATTATTTCCTTAGGAGAGAACATTTTAAGACCTTTCAGGTGTGTTACCAAGCTGCTTTTCAGAGATGCGGTACCTGTTTATCCTCAAACCAACAGGATGTGAGTGTGCCCTTCTCTCTGCACTTCC
The DNA here is from genome assembly GCF_036321535.1 of Camelus dromedarius. NCBI lineage: Eukaryota > Metazoa > Chordata > Mammalia > Artiodactyla > Camelidae > Camelus > Camelus dromedarius. The sequence continues at coordinate 107,395,159 of NC_087438.1, forward strand.
ACCAACACACTGTTTTATCACTTTAAAATGTGTTTGAGTCCTGAGTGTTTTCTGCTGCCTCATTCTACCTCCAAGAACCTTTGAAGCTTCATGCTGATCTGTCATAAATTTCCAGCTGGTAAAAGTTGCACAGCTACTTGTGGTAACTACTAAAAGGTTTGTACTTTGCTGCTGTGGAATATGGGAGCTGAGGTGAGGAAAGGGTGGGTTCCACGAAGCACTGTGGGTGCACACATTTCTGGTGTCATGCTGGCCAAGGACTCAGAAGCCCAGGATCCTCCCTGTGTCTGCTCCTCTAAGGGAGAACTCCAGAAAAACTCTAGGGGATGGGAAACTCACGTTTCACGTTGAGAAAAGTAAAGATGATAAAGGAATTTCACATTTGTAATTCAGGGGAGACACCATAGGCATTCAATTCCAAAAATAAAAACTCATACTGAATGGTAACAACAAAGAAAGTCTTCTCTCTGCACCCCCTGGAACCTGGCAGACTCTGAAGGAGGAGGGAATAGGTGATTCAGAGTCAGGATGTTAGGCCAATGCTTTGCCTTTAAGTCCTAATATCCATGAAGAGCCAGGCATGATCCCCCAAACCCTGTAGACATATAAGGCACTTCCGTCCACTTTGACCAAAGATCACAGATCTCTCTTAATCTTTTTTTCCTCTCTCTTCTCCCCTTTTCTCCCTCTTTCTGTCTGCTCCCTCCCTCCCTTCCTTGGCAGCTTTTTTGGATTTTCCAGGTTATAAAAGCAATGCATATTTATTTTATCATGTCAAACAATTCAGAGGTGCATGAAGGGGACATTAATAGTCTTCTTCTATCCTTCTTTAATCTCTCCCTCCCCAGATAACCAATGTTAATAATTTGGTCTGTATTTTCCCGCACACTTGTTTTTTTTAAGATTCCTCCAACTACAAAAATTTCTTCCCCTTTTTCTTTTTTGAAAATAAGATCATAGAAAAAAGCCCCAAAAGGCAGCAGAAGGAAGGAAATAATAAAGATCAGGGAGGAAATAAATAAAATAGAGATTAAAAAAAACAACAGAAAAAAAACAATCAAACCAAAAGCTGGTTTTTTGAAAAAGTAAATAAAGTCAACAAACCTCTGGCCAAACTCACAAAGAAGAAAAAAGAGCACAAATAAGCAAAATAAGAAAGGAAAATGGAGAAATTACAACAAATAACATAGACACACAGAATATCATACAGGAATATTACGAGAAACTATATGGAACCAAAATGGATAACCTAGAGGAGATGGACAAGTTTCTGGAAACATACAGTCCACCAAGACTGAATCAAGAAGAAACTGACCACTTGAACAAACTGATCACTAGAAATGAAATAGAATTAGCAATAAAAAACCTCCCTACAAATAAAAGTCCAGGACCAGATGGCTTCGCCTGGGAATTCTACCAAACATACAAAGAAGAACTCATACCAGTCCTTCTCAAACTCTTCCAGAAGACTGAAAAGGAGGGAATACTCCCAAACTCATTCTATGAAGCCACCATCACCCTGATACCAAAACCAGGCAAAGACACTGCCAGAAAAGAGAATTATAGGCCAATATCACTGATGAAAATAGATGCCAAAATCCTCACCAAAATATTAGCAAATAGAATCCAACAACACATAAAAAAGATTATACATCATGACCAAGTGGGGTTCATCCCAGGGACACAAGGGTGGTTCAACGTATGCAAATCAATCAATGTAATACATCACATCAACAAGAGAAAGGACAGAAACCACATGATCATCTCAATAGGTGCAGAAAAAGTATTTGATAAAATTCAACACTCATTTATGATGAAAAACTCTCACCAAAGTGGATATAGAGGGAGCATATCTCAACATAATAAAAGCTATATATGACAAACCTACAGCCAGCATAGTACTCAATGGTGAAAAACTCAAAAGCTTCCCACTAAAATCTGGGACAAGACAAGGATGCCCACTATCGCCACTCCTATTCAATATAGTCTTGGAAGTCCTAACCACAGCAGTCAGGCAAGAGAGAGAAATAAAAGGGATCCAAATTGGAAAAGAAGAGGTAAAAGTGTCACTATACGCCGATGACATGTTACTATATATAGAAAGCCCTAAAAGGTCCACACGAAAACTACTAGAGTTGATAAAAGAATTCTGCAAGGTAGCAGGATACAAGATTAACGTTCAAAAATCAGTTGCATTTCTTTACACTAACGATGAATCAACAGAAAAAGAAAGTAAAGAAACAATCCCCTTTAAAATTGCACCCAAAGTAATAAAATACCTAGGAATAAATCTAACCAAGGAGGTGAAAGAATTATACACAGAAAACTATAAACCATTGATTAAGGAAATTAAAGAAGACTTTAAAAAATGGAAAGATATCCCATGCTCCTGGATTGGAAGAATCAATTTTGTTAAAATGGTCGCACTGCCCAAGGCAATCTACAGATTTAATGCGATTGCTATCAAATTACCCAGGACATATTTCACAGAACTAGAACAAATCATAATAAAACTTATATGGAACCACAAAAGACCTAGAATTGCCGAAGCGTTACTGAAGAGAAAGAAAGAGGCTGGAGGAATAACTCTCCCAGACTTCAGACAATACTATAGAGCTACAGTCATCAAGACAGTATGATATTGGTACAAAAGCAGACATATAGACCAGTGGGAAGAATAGAGAGCCCAGAAATGAACCCACAAACTTTTGGTCAACTCGTCTTCGACAAAGGAGGCAAGAATATACAATGGAATAAAGACAGTCTCTTCAGCAAATGGTGTTGGGAAAACTGGACAGCAGCATGTAAAGCAATGAAGCTAGAACACTCCCTTACACCGTACACAAAAATCAACTCAAAATGGATTAAAGACTTAAACATAAGACAAGATACAATAAACCTACTAGAAGAAAATATAGGCAAAACATCATCTGACATACATCCCCAAAATGTTCTCCTAGGGCAGTCTACCCAAGCAATAGAAATAAAAGCAAGAATGAACAAATGGGACCTAGTTAAACTTACAAGCTTCTGCACAGCAAAGGAAACCATAAGTAAAACAAAACAACAACCTATGGAATAGGAGAAAATTTTTGTGAATGAAACCAACAAAGGCTTGATCTCCAGAATATATAAGCAGCTCATATGACTTAATAAGAACCCCATCCAAAAATGGGCAGAAGACCTAAAGAAGCAATTCTCCAAGGAATAAATGCAAATGATCAATAGGCACGTGAAAAATGCTCAATATCACTAATTATCAGAGAAATGAAAACCAAAACTACAATGAGGTATCACCTCACACCAGTCAGAATGGCCATCATTCAAAAGTCCACAAATGACAAATGCTGGAGAGGCTGTGGAGAAAAGGGAACCCTCCTACACTGCTGGTGGAAATACAGTTTGGTGCAGCCACTGTGGAAAACAGTATGGAGATTGCTCAAAAGACTAGGAACAGACTTACCATAGGACCCAGGAATCCCGCTCCTGGGCATATACCCAGAAGGAACCCTACTTCAGGATGACACCTGCACCCCAGTGTTCATAGTAGCACTATTTACAATAGCCAAGACATGGAAACAGCCTAAATGTCCATCAACAGATGACTGGATAAAGAAGAAGTGGTATATTTATACAATGGAATACTGTTCTGCCAAAATATCTTATGGTAGCTCACAGTGGAAAAAAAAATGTGACAATGAATATGTATATATTCATGTATAACTGAAAAATTGTGCTCTACACTGGAATTTGACACAACATTGTAAAATGACTGTAACTCAATAAAAATATGTTAAAAAAATAAAAATAAAAAAAATTTAAAAATGTAAGATCATAGAGCCCAAACTAAATATTATTTGCCTTTATGACTTCAAGACATATCAGAGAAGATGCTCTAGGTCAGGATATATAAATCTCCCTCAAATACTAATAGCTTCGTAATATTTCACCATATGGATATACCATAAATTAATTTGGCTAATCAGTCGCCTATTACAGAACATTCAAATAGTTTTCAAGTTTGTTCTCCTTTTCCTTTTCTCCCTCCCTTTCTGTACCAACTCAAGTGTTAACAAATGTCCTCACGCGTAATTCCTTTCAGACAGATGCTTATATTTTTATAGGATGAGTCCCAAATTATGGGATTATTAGGGCAAAGAAAATGTAAATTTTAATCAATAGCTTGTCTTGCTTCTTTTAGTTACTTATTTTTCGTTGAGTACTTTCTAGTATAGTATTTAACTTGATGTTTGTAGCACCCTCATGCAGTAGGCAAGATGAAGGGTATTACTTTTACCTTACAGGTGAGGCTCAGCGAGATTGACTTTTCCAAGGTCACATAGCCAGCAAATGGCTGAGACTGTCTTAGAGCTCTTGTGCCTCTGAGACTTGTGCTTGAGCCATTAAATATTTATTCTCTGGTCCCCCTGGTTATGTTTTTTGAAGATCAGAAAGATGGCCCCATTTTTTTAAAGAAGAGGATGCTGATAATGAAAGGAATACTGATATATAATTAAACATTTGTCAAAGGAAAGAGAAAAGAGAATTCCTCAAAGTTTGGTGCTGGATTATCAAGAATAGCAATTAAGGTTTAAGAAATTTTAGTGGACCCTGCCTCTGGTCTTAGTCTGGATACTCAGCAGAACGAAGAGACAAAAGCTGATCTTCTCCATCTTCTTCCTCTCGGTACATCTCCCTCCTGGGGCCTCCCCAGTGTCTAGTTTTTCACATTCAGGAGGCTGTTGATGAACGCGTGATCCCCTCTGAAGGGCTGAAGCCTCCTAGGGATGCTCAGTTTCTAAGCAAAGAGTAATATGAGGCTCTCAGGGGAAACAAGCGTGATTTCAAAACTGAGAAAAACCGTACGAACCTTGCTCCATCCTCACTGTTACACTTTCCCCACTAGATGTGGCCCAGTTTCTTCATTGCCTTCATACACCGCTGTGCCTTAGGACTCCTCCCCTCTCTCTGTCAAAATCTGCCTGCAAAAAGAGGATGTTTTTAGTTTTTATTCTTCAGCATGACTACCAGCCTGTAGTTCTCTCTTCCTTAAGGATTTGCATTTTAAGACCTACATCTCTTGGGGGAAATATTCACTGTTAAGGAAAGAATTAATAAATAGGTGAGGAAGGGATTTGCAGAACAGGGAGCCTTTTCAGTGTCCCTGAAATAATTGTCAGGATAGCTAGCATTCACTGAGCACTTGCTATGTGTCAGGCACTATTTCATCTTCAAACCTACTCTGTGAGGCATTTAATATCCCAGTTTTACCACTGAGGAAACTGAGGCATGGCTTGGTTGAGCTCAAGCTCATATAGAATGCTTTACCAATCTTGGTAAGTAATTAATGGTGCATTCAGTGTAAGATGCACCATTATTTTATTACATTAAGAGAAATTGCTAATTAAACTAAGACATGTAACTGACTTTAAAAAATGACAAATGTCAAAAAAAAATACATCTTAGAATCAATGGCTGTATCTGATAGAACTAGGATTTGAAGCCAAGCAGATTAATTTAATAGCTTAATAGCTTTTCCACCATGGTACTCATGCCACATGTAGAGTAATTTTTGACTACTGTTTTATGAAGCCAGCATTCCTCAAAATGTTTTGAAAGCGTAGTGAATATCATGGTGGGAAATGTGGACCAAGTTTGGGAAAGGCTGACTTAAACAGAATATAATCAATTTTCTACTGTAGGACTTCTTTAAGGCTTTAATATCAACATGTGTTTGGTACTTCTAAGGGAGGGAGATAGAATATACATCATTTGTCAAACTTTTTTTGTGGTGGAACATTTTATGGAACTTCATCCTTTGGGACACATTTTGGGATACTCAGTGGTAGGTCATTTCTCTAATCTGGCAACAGATGTATACAGAAGATCAAGTTTCATTGTGCTTAGTGAGGCCAGTCTTTGGGGGCAATTGTATATCAGGCTTGATAGGTCTGTAATGAAAAATTTGAAATTAAGCCTACATCTTTAGGCTTTACATCGGGTCCACATTTTTTTTATTCAGTATTAATTCAAAAAACATGTTTTTAATACTTAGTATAGTGTTTTTCAAAACATAGTTTATTTATGGCAATAGACTCCAAACTTTTTATATAAGGCATCCCTACTAGAAAAAAGAAAATTATTTTAAGCCAGTATCATGGTTCCCCTGGGACTGACTGAATGTACTGATGAATGGGAAGTCTCCTTTGCAGACTGGCAGTCACCACTTTCCTTTGTTTGACTGAAAACAACTATTTTGCAGAGACTTTTTGTACAGGTCACAATTGCTTTTAGTTACTAATAACAATCTACCTGCTGTTTAATCATGTTTAAGCATTGAGGATATTTGGTTGTCTAACTTCCTGAAATAGGTAGAAATTCAGAGGTAGTTGGTCTAGGGTTCAAATATGTCATGAGTGACCTAGGCTTTTCTTTTTTGAGCTCCTCTACCCCTGTCCCACATTGCTGTCTTGATGCCTTGTGGACATAAGATTGTGTGCTGCAGTCCCAGACGTCACCTCTCTGTCTAAAGCAGAAAAAGGGAGGGATGGCGCTTACCATGCTTGTCCTTTTTATTAAGAAAGCAAAATCTTTCTGGAAGTTTCCAGCAGCCTTCTCCTAATATCTTACTGGCAAAAGTGCTAATATCCATGGCCACACCTGGCTTCAAGGGAACTGGAGACCAGAAATGTCATCATTAATTTTGGCCAAGTGATTCTCCAAGGGAGGTCTTTGGGCCACAGCATCACCATGACCTGGAAACTTGCTAGATGTCCAAATTCCTGGGCTCTACCCTAGACCTGCCGAATCAGAATCCCCTGGAGTAGGGACAGTGGGACAGTGATGTGTGTGTGTGTGTGTTACTGAAGTATAGTTGATTTACAATATTGTATTAATTTCAGATGTACAAAAAATTCAATATTTTTATAGATTATACTCCATTTAAAGTTATTATAAAATATTGGCTGTATTTCCCTGTGCTATACATATATCCTTGTTGCTTATTTATTTGATATAGTAGTTTGTATCTCTCAATCCCATACCCCTATCTTGCCCCTTTCCCCATCCCTTTCCCCTCTGGTAACCACTAGGTTGTTCTCTATATCTGTGAGGCTGTTTTGTTATGTTCAGTTGTTTGTTTTATTTTTTAGATTCCACATATAAGTGCTAATATAGAGTGCTTGTTCTTCTATGTCTGAATTATTTCACTAAGCATAATACCTCCTAGGTCTACTTATGTTGTTGCAAATGGCAATACTTCATTCTTTTTGTAATTGAGTAATATTCCATTGTTTGTTTATATGCCTCATCTTTATCCATTCGTTTGTTGGTGGACACTTAGGTTGTTTCCATATCTTGACTTTTGGAAATAGTGCTGCAATGAACATTAGGGTGCAGGTATATTTTCTAATTAGTGTTTTTATTTTCTTCAAATATTTACCCAGGAGTGAAATTGCTGGGTCCTATGATAGTTCTACTTTTAGTTTTTTGAGGAACTTCCTTATTATTTTCTATAGTGACTTAACCAGTTTACATTACAGTGTACATTTACATTACAGGGTTCCCTCTTCTCCACATCCTCGCCAGTGTTTGTTATTTGTGTTGTTTTTGATGAAAGCCATTCCGACAAGCGTGAGGTGGTGCCTCACTGTGGTTTTGGTTTGCATTTCCCTGATCTTTAGTGATGTTGAACATGTTTTTCATCTGCCTGCTAGCCGTCTGTATGTCTTCTTTGGGAAAATGTCTGTTAGGTCTTCTGCCCATTTTTAAATTGGGTTGTTTGTTTCTTTGATACTGAGTCATATGAGCTGATTATGTATTTTAGATATTAACTACTTATTAGAACAGTTTCTCACACCATATATAAAAATAAACTCAAAATGGATTAAAGACCTAATGTGAAACCAGAAACCATAGAACTCCTTGAAGAGAACATAGGCATAACACTTTTTGACTTAAATCATAGCAATATTTTGTTTTGACTTTTCTCCTCAGATTAAGGAAACAAAATAAAAAAATAAACAAATTGGGACCTAATTAAACTTAAAAAGCTTTTGCACAACAAAGGAAACCATTAATAAAATGAAAAGACAACCCACTGAATGAAAGAAAATATTTGCACAGGATGTGTCCAATGAGTAATTTGTGTTTTAACGAAGTCTCTGGTTTTAACAAATTCTGCTGCTCTGAGTTTTGAGAACCACTGGTTCAGATCAATTATTTGTTGTCTGTGACTGGACTTGTTGCCCTGAACAGAACTGAGCTTCTATTTGTAACACGGACGTTAGAGATGGATATTGGGTAGGTGTCTAAGTGTCTAACAAGGGATATTGACCTTTGGCTGTCATATATGTTGCAAATAGGGATTATTATTATTAATGTGAAAGGCTTGTATCAGAAGTCAGCATCCTTAGGTTTGAGGACTGGTGGTTTGCATCTGTTTGCTGTGTGATCTGGGGCAGATCACTGAACCATTCTGAGTCAACTTCCTGCTCTCTAAAGGAGAGACATCCTTGCAGGGCTCCTGTAAGAGTCACTTACTACAATGACTATACAAGGACCCTGACAACTCTAAGACTTCTTGTGGTGCCTGTTCCCATGTGTGGGCAGATCAATTTCCTTCTGCTCCTTAAGCATCTGGTTGGCTCTTTTCACTTGACAGCCCCTGAGCAATACTAATAGGGGTCCTGCAGGCACAACACACCAGGCTCCAACAAAGTCCAGGTCTCCCACTTGCTCAAGGCAGGGGGTAATGTCTTAGGGAGAAGGATGGAGAAAGAGAGGGAACATGTCTGTAACGTGCCAGGATAAGCCTGTGTTTTATTGTTGCTGTGATTGTTTTTCTCTTGTCTTCTTACATGAGTTTCTTGAATTTAACAACCTGGGGCCTTTCAAAACAACTTGCCAAATAGCTCACAGCCAAACAGTGACAATCAAGAGATTCAAGATGGGACACTGACAGTGGAGTGGGCAGATAATTCTCTCCTACCTTCCAATGCTCTGGCACTTGCATGGTAAGAGGAGGCAGAATGGGATTTCTTTAGGATGCTAAACATGTGAATGTCAAGAAGCTGTTTCTCCCAGTCTGCGTGCATATACCATCATCCACTGTACTGTAATCTCAACCCTGTTTACAAAGCTTTGAATGCATTATAGGTATAAAGACCAACTGAGCATAGCTCTCCACAATTCAGTCATTTCATTACCGGATTTGTGTAGTACCCGGGAGAGGGCACACACTGGCATCCAGGCCAAGAAGGGCACAGAGAATGATTATTCACTGGTCACTGCAATGTCAATGCTCGCCTTCTCACTAGTTTTAAGAGCCATCCTTGCCTACCAGCCACGAGTGGCAGGCAGTGGAAGAGAGAATGACAGAGCCTGGAGAACTGGGGACTCCACTGTACAAAAAGCCTTTGAAACACAAGGTGCCAGTTTAAGACAAGGATGATCTTGTCAGTCTGAGATGTGAAGTTGTTTTAGGAAAGAAATTTAGTGAGTCTAAATCTCATAGCAGACAGAAGCCCCAAGAAACTCTCTCTCAAGAGGGAGTCAGAAGTTATGGACCAAGGACCATGAATATGAATCTTTGTGTGATTCTGGAATTCTTAGAAATTTTGTTAATTCCTGAATGTGTCCACATAGCAGTCATCCTTGTGGGGAGAAGCTTTGGGGGTTTTGTTTTTGCCTCTTTTTTTTTTTTTTTTTTTGATAGGAAAAGCTGGAGAAGCAGCAAGGAATTAAGAAGAGGGCAGACTGATGAGGTAGTGATAGCTACTCATAGAGAATGATTTGGGAAAGACTGGAGAACGGTGTCAGGAGCTGGTTTGCACTTGAGAAAGATCCCAGAGCTTGAACTGTAGAATTCCAAGGTGGAATCCCCTGACAATGAGATTACACATTTTACTCTCAAGTTTCAACTAATCAGGTGTCACTGTGGGGTCAGTGTCCTTTTCCTTTTCTGATCCTATGGCAGGCAAGGTTTGGAAACTTGTCCTCTGCCATTTACCACATCTTAGACAAAGTAATTCATTTACTCAGTATGTATTTCATATTTATTGAGTGCCTACAAGTGCGGAGTGCCATCTTTAGTGTTGTTACACAGTGATGAAAAAACCTAGACTTTCTGCCTTGTGGAGATTATGTTCTAATAAGGAAGACACACAATAACTCAACCAGTAAATAATTATATCTTATCCGAAGTCACGTGAGAGAAGTAGTGTGATGAGTGAGAGGGTCACCAGTGAGGCTGTGTTGAACAGGGTGGTCATTGAGGTCCTTTCTGAAGATGTACATTTGAACTGAGAGGTGAAGGCTGATAATGAGCCAACCATATAAGGCATTATCCGAAGAGCACTTGTGACAGGAGGGCAACCAACACAAAGGTTTGGAGGTGTAAGAGAGCTTGGCAGGTTCTTGGAGTAGAAAGAAAACAGTATGTCTGAAGCATGGTGAGCAGAGGCAGGGTGGGGAGAATGCTGTGAAATGGGGTGGGGAGTTGAGGAGGGCCCAGATCACAAAGGACTTTGTGGGCTATGGTAAGGATTTGGGAGTTTATTCTATGAGCAATGGGAAGTTATTAAAAAGTTCTGAGCAGTGGATTCAAAAAGACCATTGATAAGGCTTATTCTGGCTACCAAGAGAAGAATGAATTGAAAGGGTCTAGAAGAAGGAGATAGAAATCAAAAGCTGTTGTAGTACTGTGGTGAGAAAGTGTGGTGGTTTGGAATGGGTAGGGCAGTGAAGGTGGAGTAGCATCATGGATATGAGAGGCCCTGCAAGTAGAATGACAGCTGTACCACAAGGGACTAAGCAGGTGGTGATAGCTGCTTACAGAGAATCTTGGGGAGGAGACCATCAGGGAAGACCTGAAAGGAGATACGAGGAAGTGTCTGTGCTTGAGAAGAATCCTTGAGTCTGAGCAATAAAGGGTCCAGAGTAGAATACCCTGGCAGTGAGTTTTATACCACCTCTCACCCTCAGGTTTCACCTGTGTCTTGTGTCACTATGGAGTCATTGATGGATTGGCTATACAGAAATAATAGCAGTTATTGAGCATTTACTGTGCCCAACATTGTGTTAAATTACTACATTCTCACATTAATGGAATAAGTCTATTATTGAGCCCTGTTCTTCAGTAGTTGAAACAAGCTCAAAGGTTAAGAAAGTTGTTCTAAATCACACAAGTAGGATGTAGCAGAGTAAAGAACTGAATTCAAGTATATCTGACTATAAGTCTATGCTTTTATTATTCTAGTCTCAGTTTTACAGGGTGTTCTTGGCATAAAATTGAGTATCCCGTGGATACTCTACTATTTGCTGTATTTAAGAGAGAGGTGGCTTTGAGTGAGATTCAGTTTCTGTTTTGACACCAGAGTAGAGGCATAAAAAGTGGCCACAAATGACTCCCCTGAAAACTAGAAAGTGATGTGTAAAACACAAGAGGTAAAAACAAAGGATTTTAATGAAGTCAGACAGAGAAAGACAAATATTACACAATATCACTTATAGGTGGAATAAAAAAAAATGATACAAATGAACTTATTTACAGAACAGAAACAGACTCATAGACATAGAAAATAAATTTATGGTTACCAAAGGGGAAAGGGGTTGGAGGGGAATAAATTAGGAGTCTGGGATTAGCAGATACAAACTGCTATATATAAAATAGATAAACAACAAGAACTTACTGCATATGACCGGAGGGAACTGTATTCAGTATCTTGTAGTAACCTATAATGGAAAAGAATCTGAAAAAGAATAATGTATATCTATATGTATATATCTGTATCTGTATCTGTCTATCTCTGAATTACTTTGCTGTACATCTGAAACTAACACAGCATTGTAAATCAACTATATTTTAACTGAAAAAAAAACCCAGAAAAACAAAAAACCACAAAGAACTTTTAGGATTCAAAAAAGCTGGAGAATTTTCTCAGCCTGTGGGTACAGGGAAGCCAAATCAGAGACTACATCATGAGGTCACAGTTAAGGTGGGTCTGGCTAGAATGCTCAGAGTAGCCCAGGAGCAGCAGGAAAGCATGTAGCGTACGTGTTAGTGATTGGCTCAGGGCAGAAATTCTCAAATTATGGTCTGGGGACAAAACTGTTTTCATTATTTGCCTTTCTGACTCTCAGTCCCTCGTGGGTGAACAGATGAATTTTCCAGAGGTAATATGACTTAGGATATTGCAACAGACTCAATGTAGAAGCAGATATAAGAATCCAGCTGTCTTCTATTAAGCCAGACATTAAAAAGATTTGTGAAAAAGTAAAATAATACTGTGCTTCCAGTATTTTTGTGTGTCTGCTTTGGAAAACATAGTTACTTTCCATGAAAATATGTTATTTTTTTTAATGGGTTTATTGTTGGGTTGTCTTATCATAAATAATTTTTTTTAGTTCTGTTTGAATTTCTAATTTAGTCAATATTGATAGATATAACCTATGTAAACCAAAACCCTTTGGGATCTTCATTGATTTCAAAGAGTGTAAAGGAGTCCTCGGACCAAAAATGTTTGCAATCTGCTGGTTTGATGTAACAGTAAAGTGTAACCAGAGTTGGGGAGAAGTGAAAGGACCTTTCAGATGCGAGTGTGTGTTGGCTTCAGTGCTTCCAGGTGGAAGGAGGGCCAGACTCCTGTCTCCGGCCCTTAGTGGGGCTGTCAGACTTGGTAGGATTACATGGGTTGGGATTCTCTTGTTCAAGTCCAGGCAGGCTTCTCTGGCTCTGCCGCCTACAGGATGGAGAATCCTGGAGGGTGGGGCCGCTCTGGAGAGGAGCCCACTGGAGCCTTCAGACAGCACCTCCAGGCCCGAGGGGAAGGTGGTAAAGTGAACAGCTCTCACTGCCCTTCCTGTTCTCACTTTGCTACCAGGGGTGTCTGAAAGCACAGACTCCTTGTAGGCCTTAGTTGACATCCTTAGTTGAATTATTCCACTAGAGCAGAGCACTGATGCCTGTTAGTCACTGGGATGAGGCACTGCACTGTGATTAAGTACATGAGCTTTTGTATTAACAATCCTGGTTTTTAATCCAGACACTCCAATTTACTGTCTTCTTGTGCTAGTTATTTAGCTTCCCTGATCTCTCTTTATTAGTAAGTGGAGTGATGATATCTACCTCATAGATCTGTTGAAGGTATTAAATGAGAGAAGTTATGTAAAGGATGTAGCAAGGTGCCAGGAATATAGCAAGGCCTCAAATGGCAGCTTTTAGGGTAGAATTACGACCAGTGGGTTAAAACCATAGGCAGGCAAATTTCAGCTCCATGAGAGGATGCATGTTAAGGGATTAGTATAGTGCTTGGTGTCTAATAATCACTTGATGAGTGGTAATTTCTGTTACTGATGTAATTATTTTAAATGTGAATTTAAGAGTTTTATGATATAGAGCTTCCTTTTACTTAGAGCTGTCCCTGTATAAATTTGGTTATATTTGAATGTAATTCAAATGTTGTAATGATTGTAATTCATTCATTCATTCAATATGTTTATTGAATGACTCAACAGGTACAACTCTAAATGGGGGATTTGGAACTGATTAAAAGAATTGGAAGAATGTAAGTGAAAAAGGGGCAGTCAGTCATAGGATGCTGTACAGGAGATTCATGCATTGAATAAGTCAGGGTAGGACTCGGGGATGTCAGAGCAACCCTCCTGGCTGGTGACTTACAAAACTGTATTCTGATCTGACATTAGCTTGCAGAATGTCAGAGCTGATATTCTACAATGACATTCAGGCTCTAGAGATCACTTAGTTTGAACCTTTTCTTGCACATGTGGAGAAATTGAGATCCTGTCTCCCAGTCCAGATTCTGATAATGGACTCTTTAATATCTACAATCCCCAAAGAATTCTAGTTTAGATGCAAGAAAAGGGAAAGATGATGAACTTTGGCCAGCTTTACAACAACAAATCAACTACCCAATGAGTAGAAGCGTGTTGGGCACAAAGTATCCAACATAGCCCTGTGTGCCTCCAGGAAGGCAGTGTAGCTGAATGGTTTAGACCACCTGGTAACACTGTCAGGTCTTAGTTTTACTACATATGTGACCTTGGGCAGTCTTTTTAGTTCTCAGAGGTGAAATTTTCACAATTGGAAAATAGGGGTGTAGTTAGAAATTACACCCAGCTTGTAGGAAGAAGAAAAAAATCCCCCAAAGAGTGACTTGAACAAATTAGGGTTTTATTTTTCTCTCACTTAAAGAGGTCAATGAATAGGCAGACCAAGACTTGTATGGCAGTTACACAGTCTCACAGTGACTCAGGATCCTTCTACCTTTGTTATTTGCCATCCTTAGTGCATGGCTACTTTATTTCTTCTTCTTCTTTATTTCTTCTTCTTCTTTATTTCTTCTGCTTCTCCTTCTTCTTCCCTCTCTTCCGTCTTCTTTTTCTTCTTTCTGGAGGTGGGGAGGTAAGTAGGTTTACTTATGTATTTATTTTTAGAGGAGGTACTGGGGATTGAACCCAGGACCTTGTGTATGCTAAGCATGCACTCTACCACTTGAGCTATACCCTGCCCCCCTACCTTCTTCATTCTTGATGCATAGTCACAACATGGCTGCTTCATCTCCAGCTATCACATGCAAGTTTTTTTTTTGCAGGAATATACAGGAAACATGGAGAGGAAAATACCTGTTAACTAAGTCAGTCCTTTGAAAAGAATGTTTCTCAGAAACCTTGATCACAAACTTCTTACATCTCAAGACCAGAACTTGGCTATATGACCATTCCTACCTGCAGGAGATGTTGAGAGATAGAATATTTTGTCTGAGTCCTTTGCAGCTCCCAGTAAAACTGGAGTTTACTTAGTAAAGAAGAAAAGGATATTGGATATTGAATAGGTAGCCACCAGTCTTTGCTATAGGAACCAAATAATATTACCTATCCCCTTAGGTTTAGTGAGGATTAAATGAGATGATGTATGTAAAGCATTTAGCTCAGTACCCAAGTGTATAGAGAGTATTTATCCAAGAGAAGATGATAATCCCTGTCCTCAGTATATCTGTCCTTCTGTTGGGTAGAGAGTGAGTTATGATGAAATACTGACATGATAATCTACTATAAGACAGATGTAAAATTCAGTTACTTCTCAGGATCACCTTGAGCACAACCCTTCTTCCCTGCTACCACCTCAGGACTGGGTAGCAAAACTCTTGTTATCTGACCTTTGTTGAGCACTTCTGGAGATCCTTTCTTGCTGCTTTCTGTGCATAATCTCATTTGACCCTCAAGGCATCCTAGTGTGAGTGGATGATATCAAGTAGATAATTGATGGGGAAACTGGAGCTCTTTTAGGTAAGTGACTTGCCTGAGTCACACACTTTTTAGGAGCTAGTTTGGATAGGAATCCTGGTCTGTGGGACTGTTAACCCAGGGCCATGCACTGGCTCAGGTTCTGCTGCCCCCACCCCTGGATCCTCAGACAAGTCCTGTCCCCTCTCTGAGCCTCAGTCTCCTCATCAATAAAACGTATTGAAGTAGATGAGCTTGAAGGTAGTTTCTGGCTCTGGCCATTCAGAACTCTCTCCTACGAACTGTTAAAAGAAAATTAAAAGATAAAATCATGACTCTCATATAGATTAAAAATTAGCTCGTGTTAAAGATCTTACTTAACTCATTTAATGAGGAAACAGCTGTGATATTACAGCCAGTTCAAAGGAGAATTCAAAGAACAGAAGCATTTAGAAATCAGGAATATTGAAATGAATTTGCAAATAGAGACAAAATGAGTTTTTTCCTTCAGGGTGGGGAGGGTTGTTCCCCACAATTCATTTGCACATCTATAGGCAAGAATTATCTTGCACTGTTTTCAGTTATCTACAATTTGCAGAGTAAAAATAATTCCCACAGTCAGATCAGATAAGGTGGAAGGGTGTGCTGTGAACAATGCATAGTTTTGTGCTGAAGCACACATTTTCCCTACAGAACCTTCAGTAGAAGTCTTCTAGTCCAGTCAACCTCGTCCTGTTTCCTGTCCAGGCCTTAAGCTTCTGCCTCCCTCAAACATGTGCCCTCCTCATCATAGACATCGACTATGAAGTCTTCATAGGCTCTTCATAAACATGAATAGCCCTGCTACTTCATAGATTTCTGTCCCTTGTGGGTTTGGCTTGCAGTTTTGTTGCTTCTAGAAAGTCTTCATTGATGGATCCTACTCTCTTCGGGTGCAAGAACCCCAGTTGGAGGGCTGTGGCAGGGATGGCCCTTGTGGAGTGACTGACCAAGGAGGCCTCACATCAGGAAGCTTCTCCATCCAGTTGGCCTCCAGGGCTTGGCTCCCTTGGTAGCTCAGTCACCAGCTGGTTAAGTAGCCTTGGGCAAGTCACTTGACTTTGGGTGCATCTGGGAGATCCCAGAACTCCCCACATAGACTGAGCTGTCTTTGAGACCTAGAGAGAGTTTTTTTTCCCTCTCTTTCAGAGGGACATTTGGGAGGCCACCTGATAGAGTTGAAGTGTCCTGAGTTCAGTGTTAAGATTTGGTTTTCACGTTGTCTCTGTTACTAGCTGTGTGACCATGGGTACGTCTTTCACCTTAGTTTGCTTATCTGTGAAATGGCAACAGTCAGACATGTCTATGGTTGGCTGAAAAATAACACTCCTAGAAGACATTCTCATCAAATCCTTGGAACCTAGGAATGTTGCCTTCTTTGGAAAAGGGTTTTTTGCTGATGTAATTAAGTTAAGGATCTTCAGAAGAGGAGATTATGCTGGATTATCCAAGGGACTGTAAATGCAATCACAAATGTCCTTAGACGAGAGAGGCAGGGGAAGATTCAACACACAGGGAAGGTGGCCATCTGCAGATGGAGGCAGAGATTGGAATGCTGCATGCAGCTAGCAGCTCAGGAATGCCTGCAGCCACCAGAAGCTGGAAGAGGCAAGGACCAGACTCTTTGCTAGAGGTCTCCAAAGGGAGTATCGCCCTGTTAGGTTTCAGACTGCTGGTCCCCAGAACTGTGAGAAAATACATTTATTTTGTTTGGAAGGTACCAAGTGAGTGATAATTTGTTACTGCAGCCCCAGGAAATTAATATGATGTCCATTGGCCTCACAGGATTGCTGTGACACTCAAAGGAGAAAGCATACAATGGAGCTTTAGAAATGGTCAAATGCAAAATGGGGTTCAGTACAGACACATCATTGATAAGTAACATGTTTATATCCATTCACAGTTTGCATATTCATACAGGACCTTGATCAGTGATAATAAAAATTACATGAAAAATAAATGAAAAAATTTCTCAAGTAAAAATAATACTTTGAGCAAATATTCCCTGTTGACCTCATTCTAGGTATTGGCTTCCTATTGTCAGTGTAGAGGATCGAGGTCATGGTTTCTCCCTTGCTGCTGCACTGCCCTGGCGATGTGGGACAGGTTGTCAGAGGCTGTATCATGGCCTCCCAGGCACCATTGGCTACACTGAAATAGTGTTGTTACCACCAGGAGGCTGTGAGTGACAGTGCAAACAGGTGGCTTTTGTTTGGTGGGTCCCATCTCAGGGTGAAAACTGGCACATCAGAGAGACAGTTGGATTAGGATGCCTTTGCCCTGCCAGGACTCAGCACATCAGACCGCAGCAGCTGCAGTGCAGCACAGCGGGGCGGGCATGCAATAGTGAGGCCCTGCCTGCCAACACCCACTGCATTCCAGAGGTGCAGGTGCCAATCAGAGGCGGGGGCAGTGCCAGAAGCCGGTGGGACGACTCAGCTTTGCCAGAACAGAGCAAGTCTGTCCTCCACTCCCAACACACACACACACACACACACACACACACACACACACACACACACACACACACACACACACACACACACACACACACACACACACACACACACACACACAAAACCACACATGCACAGTGTCCACCCAAGATACTGTGTAAAGGGACACTGCCCAGCTTTGCAAATGCACTTCATGGACCTTTCTGCATTCATGTCTTGCTCTTGATATTCTCTGTCCTTAAGCCAAGACACTTTTCTTGCCAGCGCCTCTTCTTTGTCCCCTAGACCTGTCCTATATTATAATCCATTTGCCCTGTCTGCTATGTTCCTACCTCTATGTTCTGGAAACTCACAATGGTCGCATCATTATTTAGCTGTGAGTTAGTTAATTAACTGCTTCCTGAGCACTGAGCACCTACTATAAGTCAGGCAGGGACACGCTGGGTGTATGTGGTAGACAAAGCAGACAAAACACCAACCTCTGGGGACTGTGTGAGCAGGGGACAGTCTTAAAGCAAACAACCACCCAAGGAACTCTAATTATAAGCTATGGTGTACTATGGAGAGAACTATAGGGTCCTAAAAGAGAATTTTTTAGATCGGAAGAACTGGGAAAGCCTCTCTTATGAAGGGATTTTTATTTGGAGGTTTCACAGATGAGTAGGAGTTCACTTGGTATACAATATCAGTTTAATGGTCGAGGGAGGAGGTGCTTCTGGGAAGAATGAACAACTGGTGCAAAAGCTGACCTGCACCTGACAGACTGGAAGGAGGTGATGGGGCTTCTATGGAGTGAGTAAGGGGACAGGAGGTTGGAGATGAGGGCAGAGGCCATTTTAAGCACTATTGTCTGTATGCAAACCATGAAGGCATCTGCAGAGAGATTTGAAGCAGGAAAGTGACCTGATCTGGTTTGGCTACTGGACAGAGATGGAATAGGTAAAGAGGGCAGGCAATTAGGAGGCTATCGTGAGAGAGAACCTAGGAACCACTGAGATCAACCTTTTCCTTTACGGATGGAGTTTAACTGGTGGCCAAACTTCCCCAGTGAGTTGGCAGATGACCCAGGACTGGAACCCTGGTTTAGTGATTTCTAGGCCAGTATACTTGCCACTGCACCACACTGCATTTAAGTAAGTGATTTCCTTTTCATCGTATAGTAATAATTGATACCTATCCTTCATGGGAACTTTAGAATTTTGTGGTCTTATTACAAGTATTTCATGGAGGTAGCTAAAGGAAATTTACTTCCTCAGGCTAATTTTTTTTTGGACCCAAGAGGGATGCACATTTTTTAAAAGAATTATTTTCTAAGTTCTGGCAGTGGATAGTAGGCATGCACTTTAAAAAGGCACTTAATTTGTAATTTTTTAATTTAAATTTTTATTAACCCAGAAACATTACATTAGTAATAATTCCTTACATTTTTACATCATTTTACAATTTTGAAAGTGGGTTAATGTACTTTCAATTTGATTTCATTCCCGCAACCACTTTGAAGGGAGGCAGGTAGACACCATTAGTCCTCATTTTTCAGATGAGGAAAATGGGTCTCAGAAGATGAAGTAACCCGCTTGGGGTAACAGAGCTAGTAAATGACAGAGCCATCTGACCCGGGGCCCTGCTGCCCTTTGGCATTGTAGTAGGCTGTTCCTCGTAGACCATTTATCTCTCATGATACTAACCTGATAGAGATTACTAGACCTATTATATTTAGTAGACTTGTTTTTGTCCCAAATTTTATAGCATTTTCCTCTAATATATTATTTTTAAAAAATGCAACCATGAGACATTTTTCTTAGCATTTTACTACATTTTCAGGTTATGAAGGGGTAGGCTTGTAATCAGCAGTGGAAAAGGGGAGACTCTTATGTATAAGGAATAAAGAAATTAAAATAAAGGCTTAAAACTAGCCACTATCATGCTAGCTTTGGCACACAGAAATATATTGTTTAGTCTGTAGCATGTTGAAAAAGTTACTAGATTTGATTATCAGACTATTTCATATAAATTTTCATATAGATACCTTCATTGCTGGGTTCACTTCATTCAGAAGCTCTGGCAATCCTGAACCTGCCTTCAAGCTGGGCCATGATTGTTTTTTCCAGATTTATTGAGCTATCATTGACATATAATATGGTGTAAGTTTAAAATGTACAATGTGTTGATTTGATATATTTATATATTGCAAAATGATTACCACCATAGCATTAGCTAGCACCTGTATTACATCATATGATTGCCGTTTGTTTTTTGTGCCGAGAATACTCAAGGTTGACTCTCTCAGTAACTTTAAAGTATGTAATAGAGTATTATTAACTATAATCACTATATAGTATGTTTGATTCCTGGAACTTATTTATGTTACAACTGAAAGTTTGTACTCTGACCAGTATCTCCCCTTTACATCCACTCCCAGCCATGGTAACTACCATTCTAGTCTCTGTTTCTGTAAGTTTGGCTTTTTTTAGATTCCACATATAAGTGAAATCATACAATATTTGTTTTTCTCTGACTTATTTCATTTAGTATAATGCCCTCAGGGTCTATCCATGTTGTCAAAAATGGCAGAATATCTTCTTTTCTCAAGGCTGAATAATATTCCATTGTGTGTATATATATACATATATCTACATATACATATATGTAGATATCTACATATATATATGTATACACACACATACACATTATATCTTTATTCATCTGTTGATGGATACTAAGGTTGTTTCCATATCTTGGCTATTACAAGTAATGCTGCAATGAACCATATATGATAGTTCTATTTTTAATTTTTTTGAGGAACTTCCATACTGTTTTACATAGTGACTGTACCAATTTACATTCCCACCAACAGTGCACAAGGGTTTTCTTTTCTCTACTTCCTCCTCAACACTTATTATCTTTTGTCTTTTTATAATGGCCATTCTAACAGATGTGAGGTGATACCTCATTATGGTTGTGATTTACATTTTCCTGATAGTGATACTGAGCACCTTTCTATGTGCTTGTTGGCCATTTGTATGTCTTTATAAAAATGTCTATTCAGTTCCTCTGCCCATTTTAAAATCAGATTGTTTACATTTTTGCTATTGACTTGCGTGAGTTCTGTTTGATGCTACTGTGAGTGGGGTTATTTTCTAATTTTCTCTTTTTGATGGTTGTTAGTATATAGAAATGCAATTGATTTTTATATATTGATTTTCTATCCTGCAACTTTACTGAAACCATTTATTAGTTTTTTGTGTATTAGTTTTACTAGTTTAGTTTTTTCAGTTTTTGAGGGGAAACTTAGGGTTTTCTATATATAATACCATGTTATCTATAAATAGAGATAGTTTGACTTCTTCATTTCCAATTTGGATGCTTTTTATTTCTTTTTCTTGCCTAGTTGCCCAGGCTACAAGTTCCAGTAGTCTGTTGAATAAAAGTCTTGAGAGTTGGCATCCTGGTTCCTGATCTTAGGAGAAAAGCTTTTAGCCTTTCACTGTGATTGTGATATTAGCTGTGTACTTGTCATAGATGGTCTTTATTATGTTGAAATACCTTTCCTCTATACTCAAG
The DNA here is from genome assembly GCF_036321535.1 of Camelus dromedarius. Taxonomy (NCBI): domain Eukaryota; kingdom Metazoa; phylum Chordata; class Mammalia; order Artiodactyla; family Camelidae; genus Camelus; species Camelus dromedarius. The sequence continues at coordinate 107,416,458 of NC_087438.1, forward strand.
TTGTTCAGAATTTTTATTATGAAAGGATGTTGAGTTTTTTCAAATTCTTTTTCTGCATCTATTAAGATCATCATATAATTTTTATCTTTTAATTTGTTGAGATAGTTTATCACATTTATTGATTTATGAATGTTGAACTATCCTTAAATCCCTGGAGTAAATCCCACTTGATCATGGTGTATGATCCTTTTAATGTACTATTGAATTCAATTTGCTAAAATTTTGTTGAGGATTTTTGTATATATGTTCATCAGGGATACAGGCCTGTAATTTCCTTTTCTTAATAGTGTCCTTGCTTAGCTTTGGTATCATGATAATACTGGCCTTGAAATATGTGTTTGGAAGTGTTCCCTCCTCTTCTATTTTTTGTAAGAGTTTGAGAAGGATTGGTAATTTTTTATTATTAAATTTGATAGAATTTTATAATAAAATTAATGATGAAATTTAATAATGAAATTTTAAATTTGATAGAATTTACCAGTGAAACCATCTGGTTGTGGGTTTTGTTTTGTTGGGAGGTCTTTGATTACTGATTCAGTCTCCTTACTGACAATTAGTCTATTCTGGTTTTGTATTTCTTCATGATTCAGTCTTGGTGGGTTGTATGTTTATAAGAATTTGTCAATTTTTTTCTTGGTTGTCCAATTTTTTGGCATATAATTATTCATAGTAACCTCTTATGATTCTTTGTATCTGTATTATATCAGTTATATCATCACCTCTTTCACTGCTGATCTTATTTATTTGGGTCATCTTTCTGGGTAGGTATAAAGGTTTGTCTATTTTGTTTATTTTTCAAAAGTAAAATCAGCTCTTAGTTTCATTGATCCTTTCTTTTGTCTTTCTTAGTCTGTCTTTCATTTATTTCCGCTCTTGAGCTTTGTGATTTCCTTCCTTCTGTTACCTTTTGGCTTAGTTTGTTATTTGTTTTTTATTCTTTGAGGTGTAAAGTTAGGTATAAGCTGAGCCATGATTGGCTGGAGCTGGGAAATTTCTACCCTCATTAGATAGGGCAGTAATGTTCCAGTTTGCCTCAGGCCTCATCACTCTATTGGTTTTCTGGGAGTCAAATGTAGTCATTGAAAATATGCCTGGCATATTGTTTTACTTACTCCCAGCTGGCTTTACTCCATCACTTTTCTGGCTGGACCTTTTAGGCATCTGATTATGAACCCCTTGGCTTAAAGTACATATGGGGAATAGTTGTTCATTTTGGTTGGAGTCTGGAGAACCTGCAGGAGAGTGGTGGGAAAGAAAACTGGAAGGGAGCTTATGATCGAGAAAGGGAGAGTCTTAAAACCAGCGATAACACCTGGACTTTATTTTATTTTTATTGTACATATTGTTTATTTTAAAAATAAAGTGAACATATTTGGGATCAGCTATTACAGCTTAGGTCTCACATATTCATGCATTCATGTTTCAACTCAGTATTAAATGAAATGATTAAAATATTTATAGATACCATATGCATATTAGTATCTTATGTACATCCTACTGGGAAGATTTTTTTCTCTACGTTATGCTATATTTTATAACTTTGCTTGGAGATAATATTTTTCAAGACTGAATCCAAAGAAGAAATTCCTAAATGCAAAATTAAAAAAGAATGATGATTTTTAAATTCATGAATATTCATAAATTTAAGGATGCTTTTCATATTTTATGAACTGTTTCTTTTGAAAATGTAAATTCCAGTATAACTGCTCTCACTGAACATACTTAGGGGAACAGTAAACAAAGAAGTAAAGACCTTCATTTGTAATACCTAATAATTCTTAACTTTTTTATAATGCCTACTTTTAAGATTTTGCCTTTTTTAAAAACTTTATTGTCTAATTTCTCCCTCTACCTCACCCCACCTCTTCATTTATTTTAGGTTATAATAATAATATTAAAAACCTATATATGTGAACTTCATTTTTTGACATAAGGAAGCCACCAAGGGATCTGAAACTCTTAACTGACATTCTAGAGTCCTGTCCTGGAACAGCTGCCTCCTGTTCATTTAAATGTTCTTTCCTTTTGCTGCATTTTTCTCTTTGTCATCCCTGTTCCCAACAGGGAGTGTTTTCAAAAGGCTAGACAGCTGTTTACATCTCCTTTTTAATGAAGGCATTGTGGTTCTTCCCTCCCTCTAAGGACATCTTGTCAATTGCTCTCTCTTTGTGAGAAGCTCAGCCCTTGCTCCTCTGCTTGCTCCTCCTCCCTGGGTGGAGGCTGAGGCAGAGAACAGAAAGCCTTCACTGCACTAGTGTCCTGATTGATTCGTCAAGACTTGGTTAAAAAGAAGAACAGAAGGAAGGCCTTTGTTAGCTGTTGCCAAGCAGTACCTGATTGAAATCCTTTTGTGTGGTGATTAGCTTGTGGGAAATCTTTGCTTGTTCCTAGGTGAGATCCTTGGACAAAACCTGGGTGTGATGGAGAAAAGGGCTGATAAAGAATCTCAAAACCTGACTTCTGGCCCAGGCTGTGTTGCTCATGAGCTCTGTGACCCTGCTCACCCTCACCCTGGTGAGCCCTCCTTTCCTCATCTGTAAGATTAGACTAATCACTACCTTAACTACATCACAGGACCAGTTTGAGGATTGAGTGGGAGAATACACAAGAAAAGTACCAAGTGTTGCACAAAGACTAGTATGGTTACCATAAAGGTGGGAGAATTGTTTTTGTGGAAGGACCTGGGTCCTGGCTGAGCACCTTAATTATTTCAAGGGGCTGAGGTATTTCAAGCAGGTGATTTCAAGGGGCTAGAAAAGCCCTTATGGGCATATATCCCTGCTGACTCAAAGTCAGTGGTCCTGGTTAAACTGCAGACCTGTAACAAGGTGCTTAAATGCATGGGCTCTGGCCAATGGCTTTACTTTTGGAGTGTACTCTTTCTATGTGACAATAAGCCTTGTTTTTCTGATTTGCAAAGCAAGCATCTTTTTTTTTTAACATTTTTTATTGATTTATAATCATTTTACAATGTTGTGTCAAATTCCAGTGTTCAGCACAATTTTTCAGTTATTCCTGGACATATACACACTCACTGTCACATTTTTTTCTCTGTGAGTTATCATAACATTTTGTGTATATTTCCCAGTGCTATACAGTGTAGTCTATTCTACAATTTTGAAATCCCAGTCTATCCCTTCCCACCCTCCACCCACCTGGTAACCACAAGTCTGTATTCTCTGTCTGTGAGTCTATTTCTGTCCTTTATTTACGCTTTGTTTTTGTTTGTTTGTTTTTGTTTTTGTTTTTGTTTTTTAGATTCCACATATGAGCGATCTCATATGGTATTTTTCTTTCTCTTTCTGGCTTACTTCACTTAGAATGACATTCTCCAGGAGCATCCATGTTGCTGCAAATGGCATTATGTTGTCGGTTTTTATGGCTGAGTAGTACTCCATTGTATAAATATACCACATCTTCTTTATCCAGTCACCTGTTGATGGACATTTAGGCTGTTTCCATGCTTTGGCTATTGTAAATAGTGCTGCTATGAACATTGGGGTGCAGGTGTCATCCTGAAGTAGATTTCCTTCTGGATACAAGCCCAGGAGTGGGATTCCTGGGTCATATGGTAAGTCTATTCCTAGTCTTTTGAGGAATCTCCACACTGTTTTCCATAGTGGCTGCACCAAACTGCATTCCCACCAGCAGTGTAGGAGGGTTCCCCTTTCTCCACAGCCTCTCCAGCATTTGTCATTTGTGGATTTTTGAATGACGGCCATTCTGACTGGTGTGAGGTGATACCTCATTGTAGTTTTGATTTGCATTTCTCTGATAATTAGTGATATTGAGCATTTTTTCATGTGCTTTTTGATCATTTGTATGTCTTCCTTGGAGAATTGCTTGTTTAGGTCTTCTGCCCATTTTTGGATTGGGTTGTTTATTTTTTTCTTATTGAGTCGTATGAGCTGCTTATATATTCTGGAGATCAAGCCTTTCTCGGTTTCACTTGCAAAAATTTTCTCCCATTCCGTAGGTTTTCTTCTTGTTTTATTTCTGGTTTCCTTTGCTGTGCAGAAGCTTGTAAGTTTAATTAGGTCCCATTTGTTTATTCTTGCTTTTATTTCTTCCAGGAGAAAATTTTTTAAATGTATGTCAGCTAATGTTTTGCCTATGTTTTCCTCTAGTAGGTTTATTGTATCTTGTCTTATGTTTAAGTCTTTAATCCATTTTGAGTTGATTTTTGTATATGGTGTAAGGGAGTGTTCTAGCTTCATTGTTTTACATGCTGCTGTCCAGTTTTCCCAACACCATTTGCTGAAGAGACTGTCTTTATTCCAATGTATATTCTTGCCTCCTTTGTCAAAGATGAGTTGACCAAAAGTTTGTGGGTTCATTTCTGGGCTCTCTATTCTGTTCCATTGGTCTATATGTCTGTTTTGGTACCAATACCATGCTGTCTTGATAACTGTGGCTCTATAGTATTGTCTGAAGTCTGGGAGAGTTATTCCTTCACCCTCTTTCTTTCTCTTCAGTAATGCTTCGGCAATTCTAGGTCTTTTGTGGTTCCATATAAGTTTTATTATGATTTTTTCTAGTTCTGTGAAATATGTCCTGGGTAATTGGATAGGGATTGCATTAAATCTGTAGATTTCCTTCGGCAGTGTGACCATTTTAACAATATTGATTCTTCCAATCCAAGAGCATGGAATATCTTTCCATTTTTTAAAGTCTTCTTTAATTTCCTTCATCAACGGTTTATAGTTTTCTGTGTATAATTCTTTCACCTCCTTGGTTAGATTTATTCCCAGATATTTTATTACTTTGGGTGCAATTTTAAAGGGGATTGTTTCTTTACTTTCTTCTTCTGTTGATTTATCGTTAGTGTAAAGAAATGCAACTGATTTTTGAACGTTAATCTTGTATCCTGCTACCTTGCTGAATTCTTCAATCACCTGTAGTAGCTTTTGTGTGGACCTTTTAGGGTTTTCTATATATAGTAACATGTCATCAGCATATAATGACACTTTTACCTCTTCTTTTCCAATTTGGATCCCTTTTATTTCTTTCTCTTGCCTGACTGCTGTGGCTAGGACTTCCAGGACTATGTTGAATAGGAGTGGTGATAGTGGGCATCCTTGTCTTGTCCCAGATTTTAGTGGGAAGCTTTTGAGTTTTTCACCGTTGAGTACTATGCTGGCTGTAGGTTTGTCATATATAGCTTTTATTATGTTGAGATATGTTCCCTCTATACCCACTTTGGCGAGAGTTTTTATCATAAATGGGTGTTGAATTTTATCAAATGCTTTTTCTGCATCGATTGAGATGATCATGTGATTTTTGTCCTTTCTTTTGTTGATGTGATGTATTACACTGATTGATTTGCGTATGTTGAACCAGCCTCGTGTCCCTGGGATGAACCCCACTTGGTCATGATGTATAATCTTTTTTATGTGTTGTTGGATTCTATTTGCTAAAATTTTGGTGAGGATTTTGGCGTCTATGTTCATCAGTGATATTGGCCTATAATTCTCTTTTTTTGTAGTGTCTTTGCCTGGCTTTGGTATCAGGGTGATGGTGGCTTCATAGAATGAGTTTGGGAGTATTCCCACCTTTTCAGTCGTCTGGAAGACTTTGAGAAGGACTGGTATGAGTTCTTCTTTGTATGGTTGGTAGAATTCCCCGGTGAAGCCGTCGGTCCTGGACTTTTATTTGTAGGGAGGTTTTTAATTGCTATTTCTATTTCCTTTCTAGTGATCGGATTGTTCAAGTGTTCAGATTCTTCTTGATTCAGTTTTGGTGGACAGTATGTTTCCAGAAACTTGTCCATCTCCTCTAGGTTATCCAGTTTGGTTCCATATAGTTTTTCATAATATTCTCGTATGATATTCTGTATTTCTATTTTGTTTGTTGTAATTTCTCCATTTTCCTTTCTTATTTTGCTAATTTGTGCTCTCTCTTTTTTCTTCTTTGTGAGTTTGGCCAGAGGTTTGTCGATTTTATTTACTTTTTCAAAAAACCAGCTTTTGGTTTGGTTGATTTTTTCTGTGGTCTTGTTAATCTCTATTGTATTTAATTCCTCTCTGATCTTTATTATTTCCTTCCTTCTGCTGCTTTTTGGGGCTTTTTGTTCTTCTTTTTCTAATTCATTCAGGTGGTGGGTTAAATTGTTTATTTGAGATTGTTCTTCTTTTTTGAGGAAGGCCTGTATCGCTATAAACTTCCCTCTTAGCACTGCCTTTGCTGTGTCCCATAGGTTTTGAGTGGTTGTGCTTTCATTATCATTTGTCTCAAGGTATTTTTTAATTTCAGCTTTGATTTCCTCATTGATCCATTGTTTTTTCAATAACATATTGTTTGATCTCCATGCTTTCCTTTTTTTCTCCTTTGTTTCTCTGTTGTTGATTTCCAGTTTCACGGCATTGTGGTCAGTAAAGATGCTTGAGATAATTTCTATCTTCTTAAAATTGTTGAGGTTTCTTTTGTGCCCAAGTACATGAGCGATCCTGGAAAATGTTCCATGTGCACTTGAAAAGAATGTATATCCTATTTTTGGGGGGTGTAATGCTCTGAAAATATCCACAGATCTAGTTTTTCTGTTGTAGTATTTAATTTCTCTGTTGCCTTGTTTATTTTCTGTCTGGAAGATCTGTCTAGTGATGTTAATGCAGTGTTAAAATCTCCAACTATGATTGTATTCCCATCAATATCCCCCTTTATCTCTGTTAGTAATTCTTGTATGTACTTAGGTGCTCCTATATTGGGTGCATATATATTAACGAGTGTAATATCCTCATCTTGTATCACTCCTTTAATCATTATAAAATGTCCTTCTTTATCTTTCTTTATGGCCTTTGTTTTAAAGTCTATTTTGTCTGAAATCAGTACTGCAACACCTGCTTTTTTGGCTTTTCCATTTGCATGGAATATCCTTTTCCATCCTTTCACTCTCAATCTATATGTGTCCTTCTCCCTAAAGTGGGTCTCTTGTATGCAGCATATTGAAGGTTCTTGCTTTATTATCCAGTCTGCCACTCTGTGTCTTTTGACTGGAGCATTTAGTCCATTAACATTTACAGTAATTAATGATAGATGTGTGTTTATTGCCATTTTGAACTTATCTTTGCAGTTGAATTGGTATATCCTCTTTGTTCCTTTCTTCTTCCTTTTGTGGTTTGGTAATTTTCCTTTGTATTATCATGGATTTTATTTAATTTTTGTGACTCCTTTGTAAATTTTTGGCTTGTGGTTACCCTTTTTCGTAAGTCTATCAACCCATTACTATAACTGTTTTTATTAAACTGATAGTAACATGATCTCAAACCCATCCTACTGTTAAAAAAATTTAAAAAAGAAAGAAAAAAATATTCTATATTTCCCTGCCTCCCTCTCCCACTCTCAGTGATTTGTATGTCTTCTTTTATAATTTCATGTCTACTTTATTTGTAATTCATGAGTTATCACCTTTCCAGTTGTATGTTTCTCATTTCTGTAGCATCCTGCTGCTTTTCTATTTAGAATAGACCTTTCAATATTTCTTTTAGCATGGGTTTAGTGTTGCTAAACTCCTGCAGCTTTTTTTTTGTCTGTGAAACTCTTTATTTCTCCTTCTATCCTCAAGGATAGCCTTGCTGGATAAAGGATCCTAGGCTGCATCTTTTTTTCATTCAGGGCTTTGAATATATCTTGCCACTCCCTTCTGGCCTGTAGTGTTTGTGTAGAGAAGTCAGCTGAGAGCCTTATGGGGGTTCCCTTGTAACTTACTCTTTGCTTTTCTCTTTCTGCCTTTAGAATCATTTCTTTATCCTTGACTCTGGCCATCTTGATTATGATATGTCTTGGTGTGGGTCTATTTGGGTTCTTCCTGTTTGGGACCCTCTGAGCTTCCTGTACTTGGATATCTGATTCCTTCTTTAAGTTTGGGAAGTTTATTCAGTCATGATTTCTTCAAAAACCTTTTCAATCCCCTTTGATCTTTCTTCTCCTTCTGGGACCCCTATTATGCAAAGATTGGGACGCTTTATATTATCCCATAGGTCCCTTATGCTATTTTCATTATTTTTTATTTGCTTCTCTTGTAGTTCTTCTGAATGGGTGCTTTCTATTGCCCTGTCTTCTAGATCACTAATTTGTTCCTCTGCATTATCTAGTCGGCTTTGCACAGCTATTAGATCATTCCTCATCTCTGTCAATGAGTTTACCCATTCTACTTGGCTCTTCTTTATAGCTTCAATTTCATTTTTGACATATTTTATATCTCTAAACACTATCTCTTTTAATTCCTTCAGCAATTCGATTACTCCTTTTTTGAAATCTTGATCTAGTAGGCTATCGATGTCTATTTCGTTGATCTTTCTTTCAGGGGATTTCTCTTGTTCTTTTAATTGGGAAAGGTTTTTCTGCTTCTTCATCTTGCTCATACCTCTTTGGCACTGTGGTTTATGGAGTATCAGTTGTTTATTTTGGTCCTTAAGGATTTTATCTATCTGATGCCTATTTAGGAATAGAACTTAGGAAAAAAAGAAAAAAAAATGAGAGAGAGAGAGAAAGAATTTTAAAAGAAGGGAGAAAGAGGGTTTGAAAACAGTGTATAATGAATAATAGAAGAATGTGAGTTGAAGCAGAGTATTAATCGGGTTGAGACGTCCTTTTAAAACCTTTACAAAAAAGGGGGCGGGGATGAATAGATGTATTTGAAACCTGTGTCTAATCAATAGCAGGACATCAAAACCCAAGAGAAATAGAAATTAATTAAGAAGTAAAGATTAAGAGAGTAATAGAAAATCGAACAGGAAAAAAACAGATTTAAAAAAAAAAAGGGGGTGGGGGTTTGTCGGTGTTCTCCTGGAGTCTGTGTACTTTTAATGTGAAGTCTTTCTGTCTTCGTCCTGTTTTGGAAGCTCAGCTTGCTGTTTTCAGAGGCCCTCCGTTGGCGCCCTCTTCTTTGCTGCTCCCAGCACCTGCCGGCCAGCCAATCGCGCCTCCTCCTAACACTGGGTCAGGTGCAGCTCTCCTCTGCTGTGGGCGGGCGGGTCGCTGCCCCTCCGGATGCCGCAGTCAGATGTTGCAGACTGGCCAGGTAGGAGGGCGGGTCGTGCCCCCTCCCAGCACCTAGGTCAGGGGCTGTGTTCCTGCCCGAAAGGCGGGGGGGGGGGGGGGGGGGGGGAGGGCGCTCTCCCTCTACCTGCGCCGCCGCCGGTAGTTCTGCTCTCTGTGGGGCTGCGCGCTCCGCCCTGGTCGGCACTCCGCAGGTGGGCTCCGGGAAGACCGAGGGACAGCCCCTGTCCCTGCTCCGAGCCAAAACCCAGCTCCTTGTTTGTCTTTGTGGAGCAAGTTCTCTGAGGGACCAGGATGGAAGGATCCCACCTGCCCCGGGCTGCAGGCCAGTCTCAGTCTGGCCTTTGAGGCTGCTAAGCCCTTCGGTGCGGATGCAGGTTTAGCCCCCGCCCCCGCCTGAGTGCTCAGCGCAGAGGATATGGAGGCTGTGCCTGAGCCCCGCCTCTCTTCCCCCGAAAACTTTCCGCGGGTTTTCAGAGATGGGGGTGTACACCCTTCCCCCGAGAGCACATCAACCTTGCTGTTTTATGGAGGGCCCAGGTTGTTCTGCCCTGTGCACCCACAGCCACGGCGCGCAGCCCCTTGCGTTCCCCCGGGGCTTCCTCCGTGCAGCCACTTCCGTCCTCCGCCCGGCTTGTGCAGCCTGGCCCTGCCCGCGGCTGCCGGCCCGCGTCTCAGGCTGGGTGTCGGGGGGACGCTCTGTGCCCGTTTAACTTAGTTCTGTTAGTCGAGGGCTGCTCTGTATAGATCCGAGCCTCGGAGGCTCCCCCTCCGTCCCGCTGGCCTCTCAGTTGGAGAGGGGAGACCCAGCGAGCGAGCGCCTGTCCTCCTTTGCCGCTCCCTCCCTGAGGGACCCGTCCTGCGCTGCTTTGCCTTTTGTTCTGTCTTCTTTCCTTTTCTCCTACCAGATTTTTGGCGTCTTTATCTTTTGAAGAGGGCGATGTTCTGTCGGAGTTCCACAGGTGCTCTGGTTGGCTGAGTGGGTCTGTAGTTGTGGGTCTTGGTGTATCTGTGGGAGAGGGTGACCTGCGAGCGTCCTTCTACTCCGCCATCTTCCGGAAATCCCCCGCAAAGCAAGCATCTTAACAGCAGTATCTACGTCATTAATTTGTTGTGAGAGTTAAAAAAGGCAGTGCAGTTCAAGCTTTTAGCGAGTTGTGCCTGGCCTCTTGTAGGGGTTAAATAAAACCTGATGTGAGTTCTCAGCTGCCATGGCTCCCTTTGGAGGAAAATGAAGGAGTTCAGGCCTGCTGGGGAGCAGACCTGGAGAAGCGGAGGTCCTGGCCTGGACAAGGGCATATAATGGAGAAGATCCTGGGAGTGGGAGAAAGGACACAGCCTCAAAAGATAAATGGTGGAGAATTCACGTGTCACTGTCTCCATAGTGTTGTCCTGGAAACCTTGTAGAAGTGACAGGCGATTGCAGTTTAACTCTTTTTCTCCTGTCTCAGCAGGTGCTCTCTCCCCTTGGTGGTGAGGAGGAGGAAGGCAGTCAGGTTCTGGGTGGGGACCAGGCAGAGAGCAGTTTCCCGGGAGCCCATGATGCCTCTGCAGCAGCCTGGTACAGAGCCATGCAGAAGACAGGCTGGGCAGGTGACTTGTGTCAAGCTGGTGTGGCAGGCGCTGGTGTTTTATGGTTGTAGTGGCTCCATTTGTGGAAGGCATTATCGCTTGCCTGTTTATCACCAGCATCCCAGACATTCTCTCTCAAATTTTTTCTTTGCCCAAATTCTCCCTCCTTTCTTCTCTCGTCTATCAGAAACACAGAGAAATCAGTTGCGGTATAGAAACCAATATAAACATGTCACTTTACACACACGTGCACACGTGTAACCCTGTGACCTACCTTCTCCTGTACTTCTAAGACCCCCATGCACAGAGGACAGGGGAGCAGGCCCTTATGGATCACGAAGGCTCGGTTTCAGCATGCTTGCGCAACTCAGCCTCTCTTTGACCTTTGGTCTCCCCCTTCTCCCTTTCCTACAAAGATCTGCTAAAAATGCAGACACAGAAATGAATAGTCAGCTTTGCTGTCTAAGTCATCAATCTACACATATATACTCTGCATCTACAAATACCAGGCCTTGCATTTTTTATCACCAAGAGCCATGCAGGTTAGCCTGATCAGAGATGTGGGACCCACACAGGGACAGGGGAGGGCCACATGCTAGATGGGAACCTGGTCCTTGTTGTTCAACGTCCTCAAATGCTATGACCTTGATTCTGCCCATGTCTGTTTCTGGGTTTTAGTTTGTCCACCTAAACAATAAAGATTTCATACTCCAGGATCTCTGTGTTCCCATCCCCTCATCTTAGTCTGTGATTCTGTTGAATTTATCATCTTGATTTCCCCAAGCCCCTTCACTCTCTCTTTAGACTGAAGTGTTATTGGTAACAGCCCATATTGCAATCCCTTTCATCCACACCTGCTAGTGCAGTGTCTCCAGCTCCCAGCAAGTCCCTTCAGGCTATTTCAGAGGGTCCCCAGGGAGAGACCCGTATGTGCTAACAAATAAATCTGGTCAGCTATTACCTGGCATCTGCCATTTCTCCCTTCTGGACACCCTCTGTGATGCTCATAGCTGATGCTCTGCTGTATTCATTGGTCAGGAGTAGTTGCTTCACCAGTTCCCCGAATGACCAGAGGCAGGCCACCTCCTGTCAAGCCCTGATATTTCCTCAGATCGCCATGGCCTCCAAGAGAGCTTTGTGGTGTCACTGCTCCCAGCACACCCCCACAGACCCCAGGACCAGTGTAGGAATCAGTTCTCACTTCTGTTAGTAGATTGTTTTTTAGTAGATTTTCTGCCAATGAAGTGAATGCACTAGGGTCCCAAGGACCTCCCCTGTATAGGACTCCAGGGCAAAGTGGGAAAAGATGCTCCCTCCTTTTCTTTAGCTTTCTCTTGGGATGTGTATAGCTTTGCTTCCCAATGGCTTATGGAGCTCTTAGTGAGAATTCTTTATGTGTTTGTTTGCCCTCTAGCTAGAAACCTGTGAGAAACTGAGCTTAGGAAAAATTGGACTGTGAGATATTCCACTGGAGTCAGAATTACTCTGCCTTCCAGTAATAAAGGATTTGCTTAAGAAAGAACATAGATTTGCGATAGTCTCACGTGGAATTTGCTTAGGGGACACAGGAACGTCTACATTGTTTTCTGAATATCCTTCACTCCTAATGGCTCCCAAAGGAGTTATAGTTACAGGGACTGGTAAATGGAAAACAGGCATCATTTTACCCCAGTGCAAAACACTAGCAGACTGAGCTAGGTGCACAGCAGGAGCCCAAGATCTAAAGGGAACTTTCACTTCCTTCTGTTCTAAACCTGAATCTTGAGATCTGTCTACTTGCACGGGTCAAGAGAGTGAGGTGATGGACCTTGTCCTGAGCACCTGCCGTAGTACTTGGCATGCAGGAGGCAGTACATAATGGTTGATTGAGTGAGGAACTAAATATAGGAAAGGAGAGAGTCAGAGATGGAGAGAGCTGGGCTCAAGACAGATCAAGTCTGTCGTCTTGTCAGACGGATGAGAACCACTCATTCTTTTCTCTTGGACTATCTCTAATGCTAGACTTTCTTTTGTAAGTGACTGATTTTCAGCATATACACTTGTGGTGTGTTCCTCCCTCCCCCAGGGGTCGCAGTAGGATTGCACACTCTTGGCTTCTCCCAGAAATGTGTATAAGTAAGCCCAAGGTTGAGAACTGTACTGATGATTTTAGTAAATGACGTCACCTACTCGCAAATCCTGTTGGCTTATCATGTATAGCTAAAACCTCTATGTCTTTAAGATTACTGATTAAGTGGGCAGAAGCCACAGAAAAAATCCTGTTCAAACATAAAGAAGTGATTTTTTAGGATTAGATAGGTTGTCCTTGGGGTAGTGATTTCCTTATTACAGGAAGTATTCAGAGATTGGATGGCTACTTGGTGGGAATGTTATATGGGAGAGTCAAGCACCAAAAGGGAATTAAACTGATTTATGAATTCCTTTCTAAATATAGGAGTCTATGTTTCTTAGTTCTTACATAGTATTCTAAGTATATAAGGAGCTATCATTCAGACCCACCGCTTAGACTTCCTCCTTAAGCTTGGTATGAGGATGGGAAAGATGAAGAAACTCTTCAAGGCCAGCAAACCATCTAATATCATGACTTATACTGTCAAAAAGTAGAATTTTAGACCATCAATTTCAGCTCACAGTCCCAGTTCAAGTGTCCTTTTTCTTATTCATGTCAACTTTTCAATGAATATCCTCTCTTTCTCTCAATGACCCTTTTATTGGTGAACTTATCAGTAACACGGACTTTCCTTACATTAGACTGAAAGGTTCACAGAAGCAGGGGTCATGTCTGTTTGATATACAGGTGCATCCTGAGCTCCTAGCAGGGCACTTGGCATGTAGTAGATAGATAACAGTTGACTGCATCAACACATTGGATGATTGAATACCAAATTTCTCCAGTTAAGTCACAGTAGACTGACTACTATGAATTCAAGGACAAAAGTCCACATACCAATACCAGAGACAGAAGAAATACTTCCCAGTCCATTTTAGTCCTCGAGCATCAGTTTCATCTTAAGACCGATTGAGGGCCAAGTTAAAGAGAGATGTAGACATGTGCTTGAATAGCTACTGAATCTTCTGAACCCAAGGGTCCTATCGAATTTAACAGCAATGTAAATAACACATTAGTGTATTTGGGTTTGTGTGCCTGGCTGGTGAAGGCTACCATTCCCAAATAATGTGCGTTTCAGAATTATAACTGGAAAGGAACCAGTTATCCTGGGCTTGTTAGCTAAGGAAGATAGAGGACTGTGCTGATGAGGGTAAGTTAGAAGATTTAGACTTCATTAAAAATATTTTAGGAACAACATCATTTGTAGCCAAGCATAGTTGCCTTAAACCTGGTCAGCTCTTCTGCAAATTCATGTCTTTGATTCCAAAAGGATGGACTGAGAGAGTATTAATGATAGCATGTACTCCATCCATGCAGACAGTGACAATCTGGAGTATAATATAGTAATTGTTTCTAGGGGTTTTCAATCTCAGCTGGATCCTCCATGCAGCTTGGCAGTCCTTCCACAAGTACCAAATCATATCGCTCCTCTGGTTTTCTTCCATGCTTTTACACAATTTTACCTCTTCCTGAAAATGCCTGTTTCTGTTATGTTTCTTTTTATACTCAGTGGATAACCCTAAGTATTTCACTGAGAAGATGTACTCCATCATTTAGCTCCATCAATTGCCTTTCTTGATATCTACAAGCTTATCTTCTTCCATATAACTTTCCTCCTTCCTCCTTATCTCAGGTAAAGAGAAATTCTTTCTCCTGGTCAAGGGTAATACCTTTGCCTGTCTTTCAATACCGTCCTCCATCACTCCCTTGTGAACCTTGTTCTGCCAGTCATCCACTTTGTGATCTTACCCTCAGTTGCCACCTCCATAATACTTGTCTTTTTCTTTTGTAAATAAATATCATCAATCCCACGTTCCCCACGAATTGCAGCCTAATTTATTTCCTCCCCTTAATGGTTAGTTTTCTTCAAAAGTTGACCCTGGTTTTCAGCATTTTTATTACAGCCAGTTCATCAGAACCCAATTACTCCTCCCACACGTCTTGACAATGTTCCTGCTAACTGGTAATAACATCTTTGTTTCCAAGTCCTGTGGATATCTTCAGCCCTTTTCCTTCCTAGCCTCTGTGGCATTTGCCATTGACCATCTCTCTTGGTTTCTGTAGCACTACTGTTCAGTGTTGGTATATTGTATGTTTCTCAGAATTGATGCATTTCTTCTAGGTTATCCAGTTTGTTGATGCATCATTGTTTGTAGAAGTCTCTTATGATCCTTTTTATTTCTGTGGCATCAGTTTTAGTGTCTCTTCTTTCATTTCTGATTTTATTTATTTGAGTTTTCTCTCTCTTTTTTTGGTTAGTCTAGCTAAGAATTTGTTCATTTTATTTATCTTTAAAAAAAAAGTCAGTTTTATTGACTTTTTCTGCTCTTTTTTACTTTGTTTCATTAATTTCTGCTCTAGTCTTTATTTCCTTTTTTCCTGCTGACATGAAGTTAGTTTGTTCTTTTCCTAATTACTTGAGGTAGATTGTTTATTTGATTTTTCTTTCTTATTTTTTAATGTAGTAATTTATTGTTATGAATTCCCTGTAATACTACTTTTTTTGCATCTCATGTGTTTTGGTATGTTATGTTTTTGTTTTCATTTGTCTTGAGGTCTATTCTAATTTCCTTGTTTATTTCTTCTTTGACCCAATGGTTATACAAAGAAAGTGAGTTAATTTTCATGTATTTTTGAATTTTTTAGTTTTCCTTCAACTGTTGATTTCTAGTTTCATTTCATTGTGTTCAGGATGGATACTTGGTATGATTTCAGTCTTCTTAAATTTGTTAAGGCTTGTTTTATGACCTCAAATGTGATCTCTTCTGGAGAAAAATCCATGTGTGCTTGAGAATAATGTGGATTCTGCTGTTGGTGGGTAGAATGTTCTCTTTATGTCTGAAAGTTTCTTTTGTTCTCTAATTTTTCCAAGTCCTCTGTTTCCTTATTGATCTTCTCTTTGGACTTTCTATCAATTATTGAAAATGGGGTACTGAAATCTATTATTGTATTGTTTCTATTTCTCCCTTTAGTTCTGTCAATGTTTGCTTTACATATTTAGGTACTCTAATGGTGGATGCAAATGTATATTTAATTGTTATATCTTCCTGGTGGATTGAATTTTTACACAGTGTCCTTCTTTGTCTGTTGTGAGTTTTTGACTTATTTCCTACTTTGTCTGATATAAGTATAGCCAGCCCTACTCTTTTTTGGTTACCATTGCCATGGATTCTTTTCCCAACCTTTCTCTTTCTGTCTATACATTTCTTTAAGTCTAAAGTGAATTTCTTGTAGACAGCACATAGTTGGGTCTTACTTTTTATCTATTTAGCCTACCTATGTGTCTTTTGATTGAGAACTCTAATCTATTTACATTTAAAGTAATTATTAAAAGGGAAGGATTTATTACTGCCATTTTGTTAGTTTTTGTTAGTTTTATAGCTCTTTTGTCTGTCTTTTCCTTTCTTACTGCCTTTCTTTGTGTTCGGGTTTTTGTATTGGCATGCTTTGTTTCTCTTTTTCTTTTGCATAGCTTATACAGTTATTTTTTTGTGTATGATTACCTTGGGACTTACATGAAATATCTTAACAGTCCATTTTAAAGTGATAACAATTTAAGTTCCACTGCATACAAAACTCTACATTTTAATCCCTCCCTAACACTTTATGCACTTTATGTTTTTGTTGCCACAGTTTACAACTATTCATATTGTCTACCTTTTAACATTTTAAAGTGATAGTTACTTTAAATACTTCTATCTTTTAATGTTTGTACTGAATTTAAAAGTGATTTACACACTATTTCAGTAATATAGCTTGTTTTTCTACATGTTTACCTTTACCAATGAGTTTCAAACTTTCTTACACTTTTGTATTCCTATTTAATATCTTTTCATTTCAGCTTGAAGAACTTTTGTTTGCCTGGGAAAATCTTTATCTCTCCTTCATTCTTGAAGGCAGTTTCTCTGCATATAGAATTCTTGATTGGCAGTTTTTCTTTCAGCACTTTGAAAATATCATCCCACTCCTTTCTGGCCTTCAAGATATATGCTGAAGAATCTGCTTATAGTCTTATGGTGATTCCCTTGTATGTGACAAGTGGCTTTTCTCTTGATGCTTTCAAAACTCTCTTTGTCTTTTGACAGTTTGATTATAATGTGTCTGGGTATGAATTTCTTTTCATTTTATTTGATTTCCTTTGGGCTTCTTGGATCAGGATGCCCATTTCCTTCTGTAGATTTGGGAAGTTTTCAGCCATTATTTCTTTGAATAAGCTTTCTGGTCCTTTCTCCTTCTTGTCTCCTTCGGGAAAAAAGAGTGTATTGGTTGATTTGATGGTTCTCACAAGTCCTTTAAGTTTTATTCATTTTTTTTTATTTCCTTACTGTTTCTCTGATTAAATTATTTCCAGGGCTTGTCTTTGAGTTAATTGATACTTTATTCTGCTTATCTGGTCTGTTGTTGACCCCTGTAGTGAATTCTTCAGTTCAGTTTTGTATTCTCTCGCTCTTTGGTTTTTGATAGCTACTTTTTGCTATTTTCTATCTCTTTGTTGATATTCTTCTTCCTTTGTTTATGCATTGTTCTCTTGACCTCGATGAGCACCTTTGAGTGTTATTTTTAATTCTGTGTCAGGTAAATCATATAGCTTTGTTTTATTAGGATCAGTTTCTGAAGATTTAGCATGTTCCTTTGTTTGACACATCTTTGCTTGATTCATCATTTTCTTTGACTCTGTTAGTGCGTGGATCAGATCAAGTGATCACTTCTCCCAGTCTTTATGGACTAGTCTTGTACAGGAGAAAATCTCCTCCAGTCAGCCCAGCTAGAGATTCTAGGAACCTCTAGAAACTCTTTCCTTTCCCAGGAAGAAGCAGATAGCTATAATTTTTATGTGCTCAGCAGGGGGTGGGGGCAGTTATGGCATCTATAAGCCCAAGCCTCTGCCTCTGTTCTTAGGAAGCTAAACTGTGTTGGACCCATTAGAGCAATAGGACTGGTGAGGCATGTGCTAGTTCTTTGGGCAGTCTTGAAGGAGCTGGCATGCTGATGCATAGATCAGTTCTTTCCCCCAGGAGGAAGATGAGAGCTGGGTCTTTTCATCCACTCACCTTGTGCTGAGCGGGGGTGGGTTGGGAGAAGGGAATCAATGGCATCTGCTAGCCTAAGCTGCAGCCTTTGTTCTCCCTGAGGCAGCTAACCTACACTAGACCTGTCAGAGCTCTAAAACTGGCAAGCCACAAGCCAGTCCTCTGGGAGCTTGGTTGGAAGAGTTTGGGATACTAGACATATAAACCAACCATCTCCCTCTCCTGGGTAAAGCTGGGAGCTTGGGGGTCTCTTCCTGATTATATGGTACTGTGCTGGGGACAGGGTCTCCAGCAGGAGGACGTTCTGAATCTCTCTACTGGCTTCGATGAGTCTGGCTTCACATTCTCCCCGGGTGCAGGAACCTTTTAGTTAGTTTCTGATTTTTCACAAAGGGATTTGTCCATGAATTGCGGTGGTAGGAGGAGGAGGGCTTCCAACTCCACCATTTTAGTGGTGTCACTCTCCTCCTGCCCATTCTTCTTGCTCCCTCAAGCTCCAGCTCCCCATAACTAGTTGAGATCCTTCATACCCCACCCACATACACACTGTGATCACAGGACGTAACACCCTGTAGTTTCTGACTGACTTACTGGTTTCCCTGATCAGACTGTGAACTCATTAGGAATGGAGATGATGCTCACTCAGTTTCTTCTTCCATGCCTGGTGTTAGGCTACAAAGAAGCCATGGAATAAATACTTATTTAATGAGCAGTAAGTCTTAAATATAACTTTCAATAGCAGAATGGTGGATTACTTGTTTTAACTAATGGTGAAGGGGGAAGTGTTAGATTTAGAATCAGATACCTGGGATCCCACCCCAGCTTACCACCAACCAGTGATTTATACTTGTGTAACTCATTTAACTTCATGTAATCTCACCTGCCTCATCTCTAAAGTTGGGAATAATACAGAATACCTTCTAAGAAAGATCGCATAAAATAAAGACTACAAAAAGAGCTATAGAAATTTACGGAATTATTGTTATTTTTCCATCTTCTGAAGGTTAAAGGCTAAGTATTCTGTATAGGGTAAATGAGTTGTGAACACGATTCACACTCTCTATTCAAATTTTCTACATATAGATACTGTTCAAAGCCACATTCATGGCTTTTGTGTTGTAGAATTAAAGAATAGTCAGGCTAAGGGTCTTGGCAGAAAATAGCATCTGATATTGTGCTGTTATTCTCCAGAAACCACAGTGGAGGAAAAGGTGACGTCCATTCCTATAGTGTAAATTAGTTCACTCATTCCATCTTTAATGAGAAGCTATATAGAATCAAACATTGATCTGGGTACTGTGAGGGATATGCAGAATAAATGGACATGAACTGTGCCTTCAAGAAAGTTTCAATCTTGGAAGGATCTGTTGCATGTGACTTTCTACTTTTCGTTGTAGATTTATGTCTAAATCATAAAAAAAAGGTGTAAATCAAAGGCTAGAGGAGGGATACGAGAAGACTCCAGGGGAGAGATGACATTGGCCTTAAGAGATAGAGATAATGTGGAAATACTGGGTGTTCAATGGGAATGAACCCTGACAAATTGTATCAACTCTGCTTGTGGAGTTTCAAGGGTACCTCAGGTTGACTTAAATGAAGGTAGTCAGAGAGGCATGAAAAAACAATGGTAAATTGGATCTTTAAGGCTTAGACATGGATAAAATAGATGCAGTAGAGGGTATGGTCTTGTGATTCTTAGTTGTTGGAATTTTCCTCCTTAGGAATGAGAGAGTGGTTCACACCTGAGAGGGGAACCAATTGTTTGTGCTCCAACTTTTGCTAGTGTCATTCTAAACCCTTCTTGGTTGAACTGACATTCAGTTTCATAATCCCCATTGTGGAGCTGCTGGATGAATTTAATAATACTTACCTTACCTCTCCAGGGTGTCATGGAGTAGAAATGAATACATCCTAGGCAAAGCATTAATTAGGTATTTCAGTAAAAGGTGCTCAGTAAGTGAAAATGCTAATGCTGTTATGAGTTTCCCCCCTTCGCTTTCATCCTGGGAAGCAAAAATGGTGTTTACATAGCCATGCAAAACCATCTTCTTCAGCACTCTAACCTTATGGGAGGATAAAAATATGCACCATAATAATAATCAAGCTGAGTTTGAAGCATGGAGACAGGGGCCTGCCCATCGGATAGTTCCCTGGGGCAGGTAACTTGTAAAACCCTGTTTTAATCTGCATCAACAGATGAAATGATTCTTTACAAGATCAGTATTAAAAGGTAGTAAAGTGTCTCTTCTTGCAGACTGACAACATCATAGATTAGCCTGTAGCACTAATTTTGTTTGTTTCTTGGTGGTTCATAGTAAACCATAGGAGACATAGCATCTTTTGATTTGGTACTTATGAGACCCTGCTAAGGTTTGCCTACCTGGTGATTTTCATATGGAAGCTCTCCAGTGAAATGCAGAGATATGAAACATTCATTTTCATCAGTGAAGACTGTTAGGATACAATTCTCCCTGTGTTTCTTGCATTTCTGTCTGTCTCTTGGGTGAGAGACATCCACAGCTTTGTTCAGGACTGTCTTTTCAAGGATGTTTGAATAGCAAACAACCTTGGAAAATAGAGATAGCATCTCTCTCTAGGGTAGAGAAAAGGTCTTCCTGACTGGGAAAATGAAGATAGCATCTCACTCTGGAGCAAAGGTTGGGCAGGTTTGCTAACACTTCCCTTACGAAATTGGAGGTTTTCTAAGTTTTGTGTTCCTTAGCTGTATCACACACACTATGTGTTAGCTGCATTCGCATGGGTCCATCTCTGTATTGCCCTGTAAGACTCAAGGGGCAAGGGAAACTGGGGCAAATGAAGTTCATGCTGTCTGCTGTGCCTTGAGTAACATAGGCCTTTGTCTCTGACCCAGGAATCTCCTGTCTTCTGTCAGCATCTCTGAAATTGTGGCAGGCTAAATTATTATTTTACAATATCTCACACCCTTCCTGGTTCTTGATGACCTATTTCTTATCCAAATGAAGAATTTAAAATGCTCTCACATCTATTTTCTTTCTTTCCTTTTTTTCCCCTCACAACCATGGGAGCCATGTGCTGCCTTAAATCAGTGCCATGTTACAGGACCCTGGGAGAGGTAATGCAGTAGCCCTCTGACTGCTTTCTTGCGTCCAGTCTCTCTCTACCCTCCCTTCATATTCCACACAGTTGCCAGACCTAAGTCCCTACAGCCCAGCTTTTATTGTGCCACCCTCTCACTCCAAAGTATCTAATGGCTCCCCGTTGCCAGAATGAATTATAAACTCCTTAGACAAAATAAATGCTTTCTGGAGTCAGGCTTCAATGTCTGTCTCCAGTCCTCAACTTCCACTCTCCCTCTTTTAGCACTCTGTCCTCTAACCAAGCCCACCACCCCGGGCGGTCGGAGGCTGCCACTTCCTGCCTCATATCTATGTTCATATTTCTTTTGCCTGAAATACTCACTTTACTCTTCATGTCTGCCCTCAAAATTCTATCTCTTTCATTCCTGCTTAAATGCTAACTTCCACCAGATGCCCTCTCATTTCCCATCCTGACCAAAACTATAATTTTCTCATGACACTTTTCTCATTACAGTCACCAGTGTTTGTCTTACCTTCAATCGAGGGCAAGATCACATTGTCCTCTTCTTAGCATCACTTCATCTTGCTTATTAGTGTCTTTTAAATAGACACTTAAAAATGTTAGTTGAGTTATATCAATTTCATAGATGACTCTACTGGAGCACAGAGAGGTGAAGAGATTTGTTCAGGGCCACATAGCAAGTTAGAATATGCTTGGACCAGAATCTCTGTCTTCTGATTTTAAGCTAAGGGTGTTATGCTAGGAATGTTTGACTTCACGGGAAGCCTGATTTTGGCATTATATGCCTTAAGGAGTTGACAATTATATACTAGAGGGGAAGATGATGTTACACTAAAATCTAATCAAGAATTTTGCTTCATAGCAAAATTATCAAAATTATTAATTTTTATTCTACCTATAAATTATCAAATGAAAACCAATAGTGTGACATTGAGTAGGGACAAGTGTTGTGAGAGGAGTGGCTTTTGGAAGATACCCCAAAACCCAGCTGGTGACAGACTCCTGGATAAGTCATATCTGTGCTCTACCCTACTTGCCAACTGGGGATCAGGATGACGCAGCTGAAAAAACTGCCCCGGGGCAAATGTGCTGACATCCCAAGCTGTTGAGGAGCAGGGGAAGGAGGCTGGTTTCATGATGTTGTTCTGCAGGAAGAGAGAAGTACGGCCTTTCCTGGGGCGTTGTCTTCCCTGTGAGTTGAACGCTGCCTGACTTGTGATCAGTCCTTCACTACTGGGTATCCTCAGTGGAGAAGTGAGCAGAGAATTCTCCTGAAGTGTGCCGTTCCTGACCATCAGCATCTTTTGCAGTTGACTAAATAGCGAGCTTGTTCTCTGACAGTAACAGTCACCAGATGTTCGCCATGAGTGCATCCACAGACAGAGTGGCAAGAAACCTTTGGACTTCTCCAGTCCATCCCCCCCATCTTATACTCATAGGGAAACTGAGGCCTAGAGAGGTCTCTTGATTCTCATATCTTCTCCTCTCCCACCCCAAGGCCATAGTCTTTAGGGTGACCTTGAAAAGAGAAGGCAACATTGAGGGCAGTCGTGGGTAGGGAAACACTACAGAAGTACTCTAGGAACCCAGGCTGTGTGTGCTACAGGTGGACATGCCTCTTGCAAAGAGAAATGAACTGCATTCCCAGAAGAACAAAAACAAAGTCATGGATCTTAAAATGAAGGTAATTCGTAGAACCCGTAACCTAGATAGGAGAGTTTTTAAAAAAAAATTTTTTTAAAGAACAATTTAAGAAGCATTTCTTGTTCTCTGCACGAAAAGCTGGAAAGTGATGACAGGGTGAACATGAGGAACTGACTTGGCAGACTTATAAAAATTTCAGCACTACTCTGTCCTGTATTAAGTTTATTAGGGAGAGTCTGGGGGAGCTTTCGTCTGTGCCCTGAATCACAATGGGCACAGTGGAAACTGTGTCATTAAAATTTGAAGGTAGATAAACAGTAAATATTTCCAGGGATAATTACTTAGTGCTGGGCAAACCTCAAAGTGTTGGAAGTTCCAGCTCCTGTTGGATCAGTACCATAGACCCGGGGATATTTATCTAAAGCTTATCCAAATCGTCTGAGCAGCAGAGGTAGGTGCAGTTTGGCAGGCACTCTTCACACAGTTATGTTTGAGAAGTTTAATAATAACGGTTTTTAAAAATCTTTCCCAAGGAGACATTTATCATTCCTACAATGTCACCACTGGCAGAATCACTCTTCCCTCCTCCCTTTGGCCTGCCCTGTCCACCCCGTCAGTCCTTATTTACAAATTATGACCAAATCAGCAAAGCCTTGTTTATAAGATAAAGATCTTCCCTGGAAATTGTTCTCTGAAAGATTCTGTATCCAACAATTCTGTATTCTGGAATTGTTCAACCCCTGTAACCAGGGGCATGGCTGTTTGTTCTTGAGTATTTCAAATCTGAGTTGTATTTAAGTGCTCTTGTATGCTTAACCATAGAGAAAAATACAGCAAAAGGAAAGGTTTCTACCCATCAAGAGATTCTGAGTTCAGACTCCACCTCTGCCATCGTCATCTAGGGCTTTAACCTTGAACCAGTCATTTTCAAACCTGAGTCTGAGCTTTGTCATCTACAGACTAAGAGGACAGATCAGATGATCATTAAGATATTTTCCAGTGCTGAAATATATGAAGCTGTTGCCAGAGCCGAAATGGTTGTTAAGATGTTTTGCAGTTTACTTTGCAGATATAGCAGTGGATTGATTGGGACAGTCACCCTGCCTATTTGGGCATCAAGCTTATCAAAGTGAAAAGAAATCTACACCGGAGATGGTTACACTACCATTCAGGGCAGTAAATAGTGCAGTTTATAAATGTGTGATCCAGAAGCAAAACTTGGAAGATTTTCTGCACAGCATCAGCAAAGGCACAGAGATTGGGATGTGGCAGGCTTGTTGGAGCCAGATGGATATCAAGGCAGCGTGTCCCAAAGTGCAGGCTGTGTGCCCCTGCTGGTACTTCCATCATCATTTTAGGTGGCACATCAGATGGGTATTCAGTAATGTAGAAGTGGATTGTGAGAGTTCTTTTCTTTTCAGTTCTTTTTTAGTCCATCTGATCATGCGAGGGAGAAAGCCTCATGTATGCTAGTGTATTTTTAAGGCCCTCAGTAGTTCTGTCCTACCTTTTTTTTTTTTTAACTAGAGGAAAAGCAAGTCTTAAGCTCAGAAGCATCATCAAGGAGCAGTACCTCTTAAATTTAATAACTCTGACTTGTTCTTGTATGTATTTTGAAATTTCTATTTATGGCAAGTGATACCGTTTTTCCATTTCTGTAGTGATGTTAAGCTTTCTTTTAAAATAGTTTTAAATGGAAATATTATTGTTTTAAACTAAAATACTAGTAAATGACAATGCAGATGGTATAAGGGTCTGGAAAAATCCAGAATGTGATGTGGGAGTGATGTTATTTGGAAAACCCCAAGGTGCTTCTAAAGAGCCTGATGCTCCTGGAGTAAGTCAGGTCTGGATTCCAACCCTGCCTCTACTGTTTACTAGCTTTGTGACCTTGAGCCTGATCTTGAGGGGTACAAGGAGGAAGAAGAATGGAGAAGGACAGTGATGGTTTCAGGAAAGCAGCTGCAACACTGTCATGACGTGAACACAGCCTTCCTCATGCCTGTTGTCACCATAAGTAAGCTCTGCCCCTTCGGAAACAGGTGCTTTTCCATAGCCACCGGCCCGCCCACCTTCAGGTCTGGGATGTTGTTATTCTCATCTCATTAGTGCTTCAGTGAGCCCCCTCCATTCTATGGCAGAAAAGCTGCCCTAGCCTGGTGGGAGGAACACTGGTCCTGAACCTGAGAGACTAAACTTTGAAGATAGGATCATTGATATTTGGGAAAAAGTTACTTAACCTCCCTCACCTTTGACATCAGTATTAATAAAATGGAGGTGATTATATCAACTATCCAGGATTATTGTGAGAACAGATCTGTGCACAGGACATTCCTGGCACACAGTAGGTCTTCAGTAAATGGCTGTCACTTCTCGGGCATATATCATGTAGAACCTATCAGTATATCTCTTTGGAGTATTTTTCTATTTCATTAATGCTATGATACCACAAGAAGCACAGACTTCTCTTTAGGCAGCTAAATTTCTCAGAAGCAAACTGCAGACTGTTAAAAATGCTCAGCACGACTGGGCAAAAGGGCATTTCAAAAAATAGTTGTGCACCCTAGTCTGGCAGATTTTTGACATTGGCGTGGTCTTGACTCTACAATTTTCCCCTTCTGACTGTTGACCTATAGAAAGGAAAACCCATAGAGACATCTAAATCTAAATCTTGTTATGTACTATATGTAGCAATCTCACTTTCCAGATAGGTTGCATATTCTCAGGTCTCTTTCATGGAATTCAGTAGCATTAATTGAGACAGGGAGCTTTTCAACCCATGTAAATTAAAAAGAGGAGGTAACTGATTCATGTTACTGGAAAATCTGGGGATTGTTGGCTTCAGGCATGGCTAGATCCAGGTTCTCAAGGATATTATCAGGACTGGTGAGTTTTGCAAATGTGATCTTACTCTTAATCATCTAAGCAGAGTGAAAAATGTTGCAGTAGACATACGAGATATTAGAGTGTTAGCAGCTCTTCTGTGATCACTCACTGAGTGGCCGTCATTATTCCTAGTGGATGGCACTGACAGGACACTCACCATGTTGAGAGCTAGTGAAATGGACATGATTGGAGACGTTGGATGGTTTATACTGTGAAGGAAAAGCTGAAAATCTAAAACCTCACAGAAACTTCAAAAAACCAAGGTATATTCCCATGTTAATAAGAACTATAAAATGCTATGATATTAGGGCTCAAAATGCCAAAGAGAACCAAACTTTCTCCTTAGTTTTTTTTTTTAACTTTTTTTTTTATTGAGTTACGGTTCTCCTTATTTTTGTAGGAGATAAAATTGAGGCTCAGAGAAGCTAAGTAACTTTACCAAAATTATACAGAAATTCAGAGATATAGGTGATATTATATAGATTAGATTTCCTGGGTCCCAACTAAGTATACTTTTTCTTTGACATTTTGCTACACTTCTGGGTGGCTTAGCCTCTAGCTGCTGAATCCGGCTGTCCCTCTCATTTAACCTAAATGCATCTGCTGGGGACTTAGGCTCTTCTGAATACTCCTAGCCTGGCCCCAGGTGGACCTCTATCCTGGGACGCAAGCCAAGGCAAGATGTGAAGAGTCATCTAAGTGGGGCAGTGCTGACAGGAGAGACCCAGGTGGAGGGAGAGCTGTAGGGCGCAAAGCACTCTCCAAGGCTCTGAGACTTCTGTCTTCTCCAAGCTAGAGGCAAGTGAACTGACTTGCTGAGATGGTTCTGCCTTACACATACTGCGCTTGCTTAAGTATTACTCTTCCTGCTTGCACTCTCAAAGAGTGTCCCCCATTAAATGGTAACCCTGTTACCAGCCCATTTACTGGGACTTTGCACATCTGGCCCACGGTTCTGCTTTGCAAAACTCTTAATAGCCCAGGTTCCCAGAGGTTTGCCTCTGTATTCTTGACTCCTGGCATCAGGATTTGGAGGTTGATCATTTAGGGAGAACTCGTATATTCTTTTCAACTATAACTGAGGAAACCAAGTTTCAGAGGCACTGAGTAACTTCCTCGAGATCACAGGTGATAAGGGATAGGCCTTCAATCACTTGTTCAATAATCTTCCCACTAGATGCTGCTGCCTGTGTTGGTATCTTAGACCCTGATGACTTCTGTCTCACATTTTGCTGTTTTCTTGATAGTGCCTGGGAAGGACTATCTGACCACGCATCCACTGTGACCGTTGGTCAGCATTGTAATTCCTAGATCTCTGACTCTCTGGCTACCTGTGCACACATGGCTGCTGTTTTGGAGGTATTGTCAGTAGACTCAGATGCTCAAGTGGGCAATGTAGTGGCAAGTACATGTGTGCAATTTACAGTGGGGTCACATCCTATGTGTGGCTAAGTTTTAAAGCCAACATGTAAGTATAAAATTCCACATAATAAAAATTACCCTAGAAAATGCTCTAAGTTGTCTATAAAGTTCAAAATAATTCCATCTCTTCCTTTGTCTGACACAGCCAGTTTGTCCTTGAGCATCGGAACAGATGTCCGTTTCTTTGGTTGAGCCTCAAGTGAAATGGTTTCCTTGTGTTTAGCAACCAATTAATACCAAAATAACACTGTGTCTTTAAGGAAAACAACCACAGTCATCTTCCTAAGATGCTGATGCTCAGAGAGGGATGCAGGGACAAACGCGGCCTCGGGGACCAGCAGGTTAATGTCTCTTGATCTGTGCTCATACAGGGGCACGCTCTTGTTGGGGGGAATGGCAGGGACATCTCTCAGCTATTTAAATTCTCTCTCTGCCGAGTACATGCCAGTGAATTAATGTTTATTTATTTATGCATACTGTATAAATCTACTCTACAAGATAGGTAGTATTGAAAAAGCAAAGCCGTCCGGGAGCCCATAGCACATTTGATGTTTGAGGTAGAAGCTGGAGAAGATACCCACCACCCTCAAGGATTCTTCCTTAGCTCTGTGTGTACCATACCGCTCTCTACACTCTTTCCTTCCCTTCTGTTTAGCTTATCTTTCTCAGTGGACTGCAAGACCTTTGTGCCTGGAATCCTGTGCAAAGTAGCTCTCTTCTCTCTGCAAATATATCATGAGGCTGAGCCCACGGTGCACATCCAATCCATCCTTATACTGTAATAGCCTTGTTGAAGGCTTTGTGGTAAAGTAGATGGACTATGGGCTCTGAATTCAGGCAGCCCTGTTTCCAGTTCGCAGCCTCTCCACTCTTCTAGCTGTATGATCAACTCTCTAAAGTTTTCTTTCCCCAGTTGAATAGATTAGATAACAACCCCTAGTTTTAAAGTTTATGAGCACTTGGATATGGTGTACCAGGATGCTTGGCATATGGTGGTTTTAAACAATTGGTAGACGCTCAGATTATTATTGCTAATTGTGTTGAAAGGACATGGTCTCTCCTGGTTCTCCCTTAGACAATTTCTTAAGCTTCTGGACTAGAACCCTGAGACTTTGGGATGCTGGTTCTCATTTTTGTCACTTACTACTATTACTAAAGTCTCACTAAACGACTTAGGCCCTTCAGCAAATTCATTTGACTTCTTGGGGCCTCTGTTTCATCATTTGCCGAGAAGTACTGATAATTCTTCCTCTTTCTCCCTGCCAAGATTTTTGTTGGAAGGTTTCACACGGGAGGAAACATACGCGAAACTGTATTACGAATATGCGGATGTGGGTCCCTGGAAAGATCTGGGTTTGGGGTCTAGCACCCTGACCAGCAAGCTGACAGACCTCCAGCAAGTGAACCTTTTACCTCACCCCCACCAACCCCTGCAGGTTATTTTGAAACACAAAAGAGATGATGAATGTGAAAGATTATAACCTCTCAAATATTATATTCATGTAAGGAGCAATTATGTCATTTTTAACAAAAACATTAAATGCTCTAAAATATCAGGGACATGAGCAACATCTCCTCAAAGGAAAAATGACCTCATGAAGCTCACTGAGCTGTTCAAAGATCCATTTGGACTAATTTTGTCCTAAGAGGAGGGAGAGATTTAGAAAGATCTCACTTTGGCTCCATTGAGTCTCTCTGGGTTAGGAGTGATGTTTTCATTTTTGTTTGGTTTTGTTTTCTGAGGAGTCGGCAGCAGGTCTAATTAATGCCATCAAAAGCATGACATTTAATTAACTAAATCACATGTTGAGCCTAATGATAACATATTTCAGCACCTGGGGGTGGTGATGGTCTCTGGGGCCGTTTCTAAGGAGGCCTGTGATTTGATAAAGAGAATCCCTTCTCAGCTAAATCAGAGATCCCCTGAGAGTAGCTGGAAAGGGCGCAGCCAGAGTGCAGGCTGGGTACATTCTCTTATCTCCCAGACCGGCTTGGAGAGACCCAGGAACAAAGAGGACACATGGCAGAGAGGGATGGGGCCGCTGAACGGCCTCTTCATCTTTTAAACGGATTTGTTGGAAATCCAGAGGCATATAGGGACAAACGTAAGTTTCTAAATTGCCTATCCTGTGCCTTGGATCATTCCAGTTCCCACTAGAAAATAGAGCAGGGAAAACAAAGCAAGACAGACAAGAACCTTGCAGGGGGCTGTCTGAAGCAGTTGCCAAGTTCACAGTCCCTCAAAGCAGCTAAGCATGTGGACATGGGCGCCCTCTGCTGGGCACTGGAGAAGCTACAGCGATACTTATCTGGGCACCCACCCAGAAGGCAGGAGCCTTTCTGCCTGGAGTTGAACCTTTGGAGTAGAATTTCCAGGGTCTCATCAGTCAGAGCCCACCAAGTTGTCCCAAAGAAATTAATTTTTAGATCATTCTATGCTTTTGCTTTATGTACATCTCTCCTTTGCTACCATATTTCTGTTATGTTCACTGAGACATTCATATCGCTTTAAACTCCACCATGCAGTTCTTTTTTCTTTTGGCTCTTTTGTAATGCATTTGGATGAAATGACTTGTATATGGCGTCACAGACTGCATCAAGCTAGGTCATCTAACGTAAACACTCATTTTAGAGACGAGGCAAAGAGAGGCTTGCAGAGGTGAAGTGAGTGATCTGTCCAGAGTGACCCACACATCAGTGACAAGACTGCCCATCTCATCCTCTTTTCCTTGATATGCTCTGGACTCCAGGGTGTTGGAGTGGTGATGGAGATTTCCTCTTGCACAGAACCTCAGAGGAAGACAGTGTATCCTAGAGATGAGGGTGCAGGCTCTGGAGAAGAAGTCCTGGGTTTGAATCCTTGCTTTACCTTGTGTTCGCTGTGTGACATTGTGCAGCGTACTTGACCTCTTTGTGCCTCATTGATTTCATCTAACTAGGTGGTTCTGAGGCCTGAATAATTTAAAGCAGGTGAAGCACTCAGTAGAGTGCTTGGCATATAGCAGGTACTCAATGAATTATGTTTATCATACTTTTGCTATGACTGCATGGTAGTATTAGTTGGAAGAGATTAGCAGTGGTTTTATAATGAAACTACTAGAACAGGTACCAAGGAATAATCTAAATTTTTTTTTTTACAAGAACCATAAGAACCTGACATCCTCCAAATGAAGGGACATTTTAGGCAGAGTTTGGGGAGAATATTTGTGTGACTGAGGTTCCTTGATGGAATGATGTGGTTGAGGATGAGACTGAAAAGGCTGCTTGGTCCTCAAAGGTAGTGGCCTTCAGTGCTGGGAGCTTGACTTCATTCTGCAGCGGCAGGGAGACATGGCTGATTCTGGAATGGGGCAGTTCTTCCTTTCTTCTGAATGGCGTGTGTTTCCTGCTCCTCTGGTGTGAGGGCTGTCACAAGCTTGAGTGATGGCTAACCCCATCACATGTGCACGTCCACACACGCATGTGGACGCCCCCGCCGTGGGGTATTCAGTATTCCAATCACCTTGAGGTTGTCGCCAAGGAACCTGGTGTCGCTCGCAGCCACGTCAGAATGAAGAACGAGCTGGGCCGTCACGGTCTGTGGATGGCGGCGTGGGCTTATCACTTATAGATGGAGTGACTGTTCCCTTGTATGGAAATCTCTGATGTGGGTACAAAGACGTTGACGGTGCTGGTGGAGGGGAAGGAAAGGGGGCAAGAGGCTGCTGACAGAGAGAGGAGAAAGACCCTTTCCTGCAACTGGCTTAGGACTGGTCCCCAGGAAAGGGGCAGTTGGGCATTTTGGCAAAGACTGCCTCTACCTTCTCACTTCTACTGTTTCTGGCTCAGATGACTGGTGTCCATACCTCCTTCCTTCTCTTGCTTGGTGCTTTATTTCTGGATTTTGCTAATTCTTATTTGTAGCAGAGACTGGGCTGAGAGAAAGGAAACAGGTAGAATTCTGATGAATGTTGCAAATGAAAGCTCAGTGGAATTTGACCTTTGGGTGATGCAGTCACCTTGACCCCCACCAGGGACTCAATGGTATGTGTCCCTGGTGACCCTGTTGGTTAGAGGTGGTGAACTGACAGGCCTGCAGGCTACTGGGGGGTTGTTTCATTTTGGCACTGGAGTGGATGTTTTCGAAATTAGAATGAGATGGCAAGATTTTTAAATTGAATGCTTTCATATAAAAATGTGAATACTGGCTTCTCTTGAAAATGAGGCCATTTGGTGACACTGGTCTGCATTTATCCTTGGCAGCAATCTGTAAGTATTAGGTAGACTCTGCCCTTCTTTAAATAGGGCAAGAATTCTCAGGTTCCCTACTGTACCTGCCTGGTCCTTTGATTCATTAATTTGACCAGCCTGGCCATGTCAACATGAGTTTGTGAGCCCCAATTTGAGCCAACCTCTTCATCTTAAAAATAAAGCACTGAGGTTCAGAGAGGAACTGTGATTTACCCAAGGTCACACAGCCTCACGCATGGGCAGAGTATACCATTTGCATGATATGATTTGGAGGAGAAGGAGTGAAAAAGATTTACTTTTTTTTTCCCACCTCCCAGTGAAAAATTGACCTCCCAGCTCTGTTATCTGCTCCATAAAAGTCTGCTTTGGGTCCAGGAAGGAAATAATTTGACCATATTAAATTTCTGACTTCCTTTAAATCATATCTCATATCTTTTGCTGCTGCTTCTCGCTCAGCCTCCCTCTGCTTCTTAGGCTCAGGTGGGCCAGATGGTATCGCCTTTGGGAACTGAGTAGGGGAGCCAGAAGTCTGGAATCCTCAGTGGTAGCCCAAGCTCACAAGGTC
Source organism: Camelus dromedarius (assembly GCF_036321535.1). Classification (NCBI taxonomy): domain Eukaryota; kingdom Metazoa; phylum Chordata; class Mammalia; order Artiodactyla; family Camelidae; genus Camelus; species Camelus dromedarius. The sequence continues at coordinate 107,447,995 of NC_087438.1, forward strand.
TGAGCCTGAGTTTCCTCGTCTGGCAGAGGGAGATCATAACCTCAGGAAGTTTTAGTGAAAATTAAAACAAATAAAATGTAGGATGTGCTTAGCGTAGTAGTAATCACACTGGCAAAACCCAGAAGCTCAACTTTAGATGTTATTATTCAAGACAGACTCAGAGCCGAAGGTGCCCCAAGAGATTGGATTGTCCAACTGGCTCATTTTTATTGTTAAAGCTGTAACATGTGCTCATGGTAAAAATCAAAGTCTTGAAGAATATAAAGTAAAATGTAAAAGACTTTCTCTCCATCACCACCTCCATCTCAGTTTCATTTTCCCAGAGGCAACAACTGTGAAGTTTCTTGTGTATCCTTCCAGAAATTTTATTTGCGTATACATCATAAATAACTTGCATTCTATATTTTGACACAAATGTAATCAGACTACTCATGCTGTTCTTATACCCGCATTTTTATTTAACAATATGTAGTAGATCTCTTTTCATGTCAGTGCACAGGGGTCTCTTTTTTCTTTTTTCCATTTTTCAGTGGCTGCTTTTTCACAGGAAAATTGTGTGGTAGCTCATGGATCAAGAAAATTCTGTGAAGAGCCAATATCTTAGGCTTTGTGGGTCATTGGGTCTCTGTATCATCTCCTCCTCTTCATTCTTTTAATGGTGCTTTAAAGTCCCTTGGGTGGACAGTTAAGTTGCTACTATAACTAAGGCTGCAACAGACGTCTTTGTGCTGCATCTTTCAGTGTTTGTTGAGTTTATTTGAAGGATAAATTCAGAAGAGTGTAATTGCTGGGATGACAGATGCTGTCCCAGCCTCCTCATTTTAAAGATAGTTTCAAGAGATCCAATGAAGAGTCCAGAGTCCCCCAGCAGGTCAATGGCAGAAGATGGATTGGAAATTATTTCCTAGCACTTAACCAGGGTACTTTTCACTTTTCACTTTTCGTTTTAGGACACGGAGTTGGAAAGACACAGATTCCCTCAAACCACAGAGCAGGGTCACAGCAACTAGGAACCTGAATGCTCTCAGATGCCTTCTCCTTTCTGCCTCTTATTTCTGCTTCTTAGAGGCATTCTTGTTGATGCTTTAGACCCAGTGTTTTCCGTGATACAGGTGCGCGATCACTGCCACGCTATGGCGACTGCCAGCAGCTCCAGTGTCGGTTTGTAGCATCCCTGTGGCCAAAAGGAAAGAAACGTGTATCACAAAGAAGGCTTTGGGCTGCAACTGACAGAAAACCCAAGCACAAAATACTTTAAATAAAAAGGGAATTTATTATGTCTAGTCAACATACAGTCAGTGGTGTGGTGATTCCTCATGGACCTTGGGTCTTTCCAGTTCCTGTTTTTATTTTCATTGTTGACTTTGTCTTTTTTTTGAATTGAAGTATAGTTGCTGTATATTATGTAAGGTGTATAGTTTTTAAAGATTATACTCCATTTATAGTTATTTTTAAAATATTGGCTATATTCCCCGTGTTGTACAAAATATCCTTGTAGCTTATTTTATTCCTAATAGTTTGTACCTCTTACTCCCTTACCCCTATTTTGACCCTCCCTACTTCCCTCTCTCCACTGGTAACCACTAGTTTATTCTTTGTATCTGTGAGTCTCCTTTTTTGTTATATTTGCTCGTTTGTTGTATTTTTTTTAGATTCCACATGTAAGTAATATCATACAGTATTTGTCTTTCTCTGACTTATTTCACTTAGCATACTGTCCTCCAGCTCCATCCATGTTACTGCAAATGGCAAAATTTCATTATTTTTTATGGCTGAGTAGTATTCCACTGTGTATACCACATCTTTATCTATTCATCTGTTTATAGACACTTAGGTTGCTTTCATATCTTGGCAATTGTAAATAATGCTGCTATGAACATTGGGGTTCATGTATCTTTTCAAATTAGTGCTTTTGTAATTTTCAGATATATACTGAGGAGTATAATTGCTAGGTCACAAAAGCTCTGTTTTCCATAGTGGCTGCCTCAAACTACATTCCCATCGACAGTGTTCAGTGTTGGCTTCATCTTTAAACCATTGTAGTGGTTGGATGAGTTGCAGTGTCACATGCAAACCTAATAGCCATCTGTTACTTCCTAGATATATACTTAACGCACTTCCTTTCATTGGCCAGACTTGGGTCTCGTGGCAGATGTTGACTCAATTACTTATAAGAGGGATGAGATTACCATCATTGGCTTAGAAAAATTATCTGAGGTTGAATGGATGTTGGGACACCTAACACTCTGTCTATTATAGAGGACTTATCTCTCAAATCAAGTCTAGAAAACTGCAGAGAAGGTTTTGGGTTGGCTTATCTTGGATCATAAATCCACCTCTCAAACCAGTCCCTGGGATCAATAAGATGGGGCATTTGGGTTGCCAAGCTTGGATGAGGTAGCTACTCCTCGACTAGTTGCTAAGGTATAAGAAAGGTATATGTTTTGAGAATGGACAAAGGATAAGGAGAATCTGCTTCCTTAAAAGAAAGTGCCCCCTTGTGTCCACCACACCCTTCAGGAGGTCCTGGGTCTTAGGAGGCAGCCTCAGGAGAGGAGGAGCACTAGAGCTTGAGTCAGACTTCTTGGATGAACAATGGGGCTCTGCGGCCACTGGGCTTCATTTTTACTGTTTGTGTGCTTCAGTCTGTCCACTGGGGGATTGTCATGCCTTGGCAGCCTATTCACAGGTGCCTTGTGAGGATCAATGAGAACATGGTGAAACCAAAGCAAAGGAGCCTTCAGACATTACAACTTAAGGGAAGGTGTGGAGAGAAGGGAACTCTCCTACACTGTGGTGGGAATGTAGTTTGGTGCAACCATTGTGGAAAACAGTATGGAGATTCCTCAAAAAACTAAAAATAGACTTACCATATGATCCAGAAGTCCCACTCCTGGACATATATCTGGTGGGAACTCTAATCTGAAAAGATACATGCACCCCAGTGTTCATAGCAGCACTATTTACAACAGACAAGACATGGAAACAACCTAACTATCCATCAACAGATGACTGGATAAAGAAGTTGTGGTATATTTATACAATGGAATACTACTCAGCCATAAAAAAGAATAAAGTAATGCCATTTGCAGCTACATGGATGATCCTGAAGATAGTCAACTACATGAAGTAAGCCAGAAAGAGAAAGAAAAATACCATATGATACCACTTATATGTGGGATCTAAAAAACGACACAAATGAACTTATTTACAAAACAGAAAAAGACTCACAGACATAGAAAACAAACTTATGGTTACCAGGGGGAAAGGGGTTGGGAAGGGGTAAACAAATCGGGAGTTCGAGATTTGCAGATACGCACTACTATATATAAAATAGGTAAGTAACAAGTTTCTTCCATATAGCACAGGGAAGTATATTCAATATCTTATAGTAACCTATAATGAAAAAGAATATGAAAAGGAATATATGTATGTTCATGTATGACTGAAACATCCTGTACACCAGAAATTGATGCAACATTGTAAACTGACTATACGTCAGTTAAAATAAAGACTATGGAATGTAAGGGAGGGATCCTGGCAGGTCCCCTGGTGTCTGGGCAGCAGGAGGAAGGGCTTGCTGTCTCTCTTGGCTCTGTGCACTTATAATCCAATGTTGTGGGACGGGGGTAGACTCGGAGGACGGGGCTGGAGGGGACGAGGGGTGGCAGAGGCACTGATGCAGAGATGGAGCTTCAAAGTGAGTCTTTCCTTGGTCTCTGTTGCCCCCTCCCCCCCACCCCCCGCAGCACTCCCCTCTCCAGGGGTCCTGCAGAGCTGCTCCTGCCTTATTTCTTTGTTTTTCCTCCTTCTGACATCTCTTTATTTGGGTACCTGAGTGACTAGACTGCCAGTTCCCAACAGATTGCTCTTTTGTCCTCCCTTTTTAATGATTGCTTTGTTAGAATTGAAAAGATTTATTCAACCAAACTCTGCCTTTGACCTTCTGGCTTTCTGCTAATAATTTTTGTTTTAAGCTTAAAAGTTTCTTCTCTTTTGAATCTTTGGAATATATTTAGAACAGAACCGCAGAATTCCAGCAGTTCTACTGCACATTCATCTCTTTCATTCATTCATCCCCTTCATTCATTCAGCAAATATTTATGATGGTCTGCGCCAGGTTTTAGGCATATTAAGTGGGAGAAAACAGACATGGTTCCTATCACATAGAGCTTATGTTTTAGTGATACCAGTGAGCAGAAGGCCACTGCTATTCCTCTGCTTCCTGACAAAGCATTCAGTGCATTACTTGGAACATGGGCATGCCTTTTGGAGCCAGTTTCCAAGAAAGGGCAGGTGAGAAGATATTAAGGACTAAGAAAACAGCTTAGAGAAATGTGGTCCCAAAGTTCCTTTCCCACAAAAGTTCATGGAAAATGGCAGCAAGCCTAACTCTAACACTTGCTAGCTGTGTTACCCCAAGGGAAGATACCCTCCCTTAGTCTCAGTTTACCTATCTGCAAAATGGAGACAACAGGACTTTCTCATAAGGTCACTGTGAAGATTAAATTCAATCACCTGAGGGAGGCCATACATTGTGCAGGTAAAGGTACAGGCTCTGGGGTCAGCCTGGCTGTCTCTCTCTAGCTATGTGAGCCTGAGAAATTTAGTTTACCTCCCTGTGCCTCAGTTTCCTGATCTGCAAAATGGAAATAGTGATCACTTCCACCTCACATGATTGTTGTAATGATTAAATAAATCATGTAAATTCTTTGCTCCATACCTGGCACCTAGCAATGCCCAACAAAATTTATTATAGCTACCTAAAAGTGTTTTTCCCCCAAATAAGACTACTTTATAACTTGTAAGGCATTATAATGGCATCTATTTATTTTGCTTTTTTAGAAAAGGAGCATCGGTAGAAGGTTATTACGCAGAGCTGGGCCTTTTTAAGCCCTGCCTTCAGGACACAGATGTGCTGTCACTCTGTGCTCATCAGTCACTGGGCATGTTCTAATCAAGCCTGCAGTTCTCATGTGGAGTGTGATCAGGGCAGGCAGAGACACACGATCAGTGCTAGGCAGAACAAGACGTGGGAAATGGCCGTCAGAGAGCTCGCTTGGAGAGAAAATACATGCCCATGGGACTATAAACAACAATAATAGCTGCCTTGGAGTTGCCCAGTGGAAGGTAACAAACGGCTTCTGCGCAGGGAAAGAAATCCATGATACCATGTCATCCTTAGCGATATTAACTGGTTGAGTGACTTTGGGCAAATTGCTGGATCTTTCTGTGCCCCTACCTCCTGATATTTTTTTGGGGGGGGATATTTTATTAGAGAGAGAAAATTGGTGCCCAGAGATGGGTATTGTTTGACCCATAGAGGTTTTAGAATTTTGAATTAGTTCTCCACTTAAAACTTCAGAGATTTCATAGAAAACTAGATGTAAGAGCAGCTGGCGATGTGTAGACAGAGTTGAGTAGCAACTTCCCACCTTTAGGTGATGACTGTTTTCCAGAGCCCTCCACTCCCAATAGACGATATTTCCACCCACCCAGTTGTCTCATTAAGGTTTGCTTCCTGGATGTGGTCAGCACTGGAATTTGTGACAAGTAGAAGAGGTGATCTCCTTAACATCTTTTTTGTTCTCTCATGAGATTACTAAGTAGGGCAAAGGTTACTATATCCTTATCACCGAAGGGCAAATAGTGAGCATCAGAAAGATTGCTACTTAAACACACAAAGAGACAGAGAACATTGGCAAGGACTTGAAAATGCTCCTCAACTTCTCATTTATAACTTTCCTCTCTGGTCTTTGACCCTTTCTCCTGGACCCAGGGCATTCTATCCACTCTTCTGATAATGATGACAATGGTAATAATAGCTACTGTTCAGTGAGTATTTCCTGTGTCTTCGCTACCTTCCATCACTTAATTATCTTGAGCTCTTGGTATCAATATCCCAATTTTGTTGAAGAGGGGATAGAAGTTCAAGAAGCCAGTAATTTGTCTGGGGCCATACATCTACTAAGTAGTGAAGCCAATGTTTGAACTCAGGTCTATCTGACACTAAATCGCCTTTTCTTAGTTAACCTCAGGAGTCACACAGTTGCAAAGACAGGGCCAACCACTTGTTCTTTTAGGTAACAATGATATGTGAATTTTAGAGGGATTCATTTTCACCCCAAATGGCTGCTCATTTCCCATGCTTTTAGTGTGAGACCCTCTGAATGCACAAATCATCGAATGAGATGCTCTTGGCAATGCATTCACCAAAGAAGAGCGAGAATCCTCCAGAGAGGTCAGGAGGTATCAGTGTTATGAGGAAGGAGGCTCCAGCTGTCAGGACAGATATGGCAACATAGTAACATTGCTCTCGATGTCAAGGAGCAGGGAAGGCATAGACTGGCTGAGCTTCAGCTCCAGAGTCCTGAGGCTGTGCTCCTGGCACAGTTTGACTCAGCAATCTCCCGTGAGATCTGCTGGCCTGGCTTGTCATAAAATCACACATTTATAGGATCTCAGGTTGGAAGACACTACAGAGGTCACCCGGACCCATTTTTAGGGTGAGACCTTTTCTATAGACCCCTCAACAGGTAGCATGTACGCTATGCTGAAAGATTTCTGGTGATGGCAAACTCAGAGCTCTGTAAAGCCGTCCTTCCTCATGTTGGTTAAATGTTTCTTTTAATCAGATGCAAGCCTACGTACGTGTTTGACCCACTCTTTATTGTTTTGTCCACTGGATCACTGTCTGCTCTCTGCTGTACACATCAGCCCTTCAAGTTGTATTATCGTAAGTATGTTCTCGCCGGGTAGTTACTCCTTGTTTAGAAATATCCACATTTGCCTAAACTACCCTATGTGAAGAATTCTCAGATTCCTTACCACCTGTGCTGGTTATTCCGTTTGTCCCTCCTCTTGGTATCCATTCCTACTATTTTCTGTCCTGCTCGCTGCCTCAGGAGACTGACCCCCCTGGGCTACTTCACCAGGGCTCCTTTGCTGACTTGTGATTTTTGCGTACATTAAATGTGAAAAGCTCTTTTCAGTCCCGTCTGTTGCCTCTCAGCTGGGGTGAAGACTGTCTCCCACCTCTGACAGGGAAGATCCTCTCTTCTCCACTTTTAAGATCCCCATATACCCTGGTGCTGTAGGTCAGCCAAGCCAGGCAGCGCTTCCAGGAGTCAAATGTACTGGTAGGAAATTTGCAGTTGTGTTCTCACTGCTGGGATTTGGAATCAGATTGAGCAGATTTTGAATTCTACTCTACCACTGTCTCTATACACATATGTGTGTTTATGTGTGTGTGTATGTATGTGCACACACATAAATGTATACATGACAAATTACTTACCTCGAAGACTGGTGGTGAAGGTGGTGAGGTAAGCCTGGGAAGCATTTACTGCACAGTCTGGCACACAGATGCTGTCTTCCTTTCTCCTTTCCACGAGCCCAATGATTCACATCCCAAAGGTAACCCATTCCTTGAAGGAGAATCTCTGACCTAACAGGAAAATGTGCTTCAAACAGATTGGGAAGTTTGGGTCCCTTTGAAAGCTGCAGCCAATGCCTCGCAGTGACATCAACACCACTGCTCATTTCCCTGCCCATGTGTTTGTGAGTATAAATTGTGTTTGACTAGATAACTGTAAATGGAAGCATAGTGTAATTAAAAAGTAAAGAAAAGATTTCTGATGTATAAATTTGAATTAAACACCATCGGCATACATTGTATACATACAAATATTTGTGTTGTGGCTGAAGTCCAAAAGAGGTTAATGTTGAGGTTGTTGATTAATGTTGACACTAATTAAAATGCACCAATAATGGAGGAAGTGAGATTGCTTTTTGTGATCAATAGCTGAAAAATCTTATTTGGGGCTCACCCCAAAGCAGCTCAGAGGCAGCTCAGCTGGCCTTTCTTCTCTCTAACGCAAGGTAGTGGTTCTGAGCATGGTTCCGAAGGCCAGCTATTGGGCATCAGATGCCACCTCCTGCGACGTAGTACTGTGGCTCTGGACAGGTTACCCACATTCCTTATAGGCCTTAGTTTCCTTAACTGCACAATATGGAAGATAATAATTTTGCCTAAGGAATGTATTCCTGAAAACCATGTATACGCTTCAAAACTCGCTTATTTTAAAATCAGTTTTCTCATAGGACTGTCAAAGGAAGGGAACAGTATTTTTGTCTGTGATACTGTGATTTATAATAAGAAGTACACATTTGATCTTTATCCCCATTTCACAGGGCACAGGGCTAAAACCGTTGAAATTTCCAGAGGAGGGCATATATATGTGTCTTTTGTTAAGTTAACGGTGTGACTTTTGGATATCACCCAAGGTGGGAGGCTGGTTGCCAGTGGAGCCAACCATGCGATTGGAGGGTTGGAACTTTCAGTTCCAGTCCCCCTACCTCCATGGAGGGAAGAGGGTCTCGAGGTTGAATCAATCACCAGTGGTGAATGAGTTAATCAAGCATATCTATATAATGAAGCCTCCATCATACCTCAAAAGGTCAGGGTTCAGAGAGCTTCATTCAGGGTGTTGTGTTGGAGAAGACGTGGAAGCTCGGCACCCTTCCCCATAGCTTGCCTATGCGTCTCTTCCATCTGACTGTTCCTGAGTTACACCCTTTTATAATAAACTGGTAATCTAGTGAATAGGGTGTTTCTCTGAGTTCTGTGACCCACTTTAGCAAATTAATCAATTCTGAGAAGGGGTCTTGGGAACCTCTGATATATAGCTGGTCAGTCGGAAGTACAGGTAACAACCTGGACTTGGAACTGACATCCCGAGTTGGAGGGAGCGGTTGGAACCTCCAGTTTGCAACCGGTAGGTCAGAAGCACAGGTAACGGCTTGGGCTTGCAACTGGAGTCTGAAGGGGTGGACAGTCTTGTAGGACTGAACTCTTAACCTTCAGAATCATGCTACCCTGGATAGATAGTGTCAGAATTGGATTGCATTCACGGACATCCTGCTGGGGGTAGGAGAAGCACCCCCAATACACACTTCTTCTCTCAGCCTGGTGGTCTGCATATATACACTGCTTAGGGGAGCAGAAAACAGGACTCTTCCCTATGTGAAGCATTCAGACTTGCTGGGGTGATAAGATCAGTAGAAATGTTTGCCCTCTGAATTTCAGTAGCACTTGTTGCCTCTACAGTTATTATTAACACTTATATACTCCTGTCATTTACTTTTCCCACATGTGTTTTCACTTCCAAACTAGATTGTAAACTCCTCTTGGGTTTATCCCTGCCCTATACTTCATTGACTCCCTCCTAGTGTCAAGCAGAGTTACTTTGCACATGATGGAAATCTTCATCCAATTTGACTAGTGAAGATGATGTATTTTTGGAGACCCCAAGGCTGTGTGTGATGGAATGGCAAAGCACATAACAGAGACAATGCTTGCCCTTTCATGTCAAAAAAAGGGAGAGTTTGGATTCTCTTCTTGAAATATATCCCTTTTTTGTTTTCCCTTCTCTGAAGTGTGCCCTTCTGTTATCTACAACATAACACACTCTTCTCTGAAAAACATCCCCATCCCATACCTCTCATTCCCACAGTAGCCTGGGTATTCTTGAGTGTCTGTTCCATCCACATAAGGGTCTTTGGAAGGGGCCTCTCCACATGTTCCACAGAAGAACCTTCAAGTTTTGAAATCTGAAATGTCACTGAAAATCCTTTATCCGCTGCCTTCCCTTGAAGTACTTGGGCATCCATATCAAGGAACAAAGGGTGTTGATTCTATTTGTATATTTCACTGCAGATTTAAAGACTGTAATTTCTCTTTCTCCCTCATTTCACAGTCAGATCATCTTGAGTGTCTTTCTTCTCTGGTTTGCCTTCGCATAATGTTCCAAATTCTGGCCATTGCTTGCAAAGTCTTGGAAACCAATGCAACTCTCATTTTTCTTTCCAGATTTTTCTTTTCTTTTAGCTCAGCAAAATTGCACTATTTCAAAGGCCACTCTCATGTTTTTGCCCATGTAATGTTTCCAGAGGGTCACCATTTGCTATCAAATCACTCCCCAAAGGCGGTTTCTTTGTTTTGTTTTGTTTGTATCTGTTGTCTTCGCTCAGGAAGCAGACTCCTGCTTCCTGCAGAACGAGCAAGGACTCCAGTGATAGTTCCTTGGTGTGACTTCTCTTTTCCCTCATCTGCCAAATCTTAATTTCTGGTACTGGCATTTCCAAGTGGAAGAATGATTTCCTTGAGTCTTTCAGTCCTGCTGTCTGCGTCCTGAGAACGTCACACCTGCTGGGAAGGAAGTGACTGCGTCCCAGAGCTCTCTGCTGCTTGGCCTGCTGAGGCGGGGAGTATCGGCACAGCTGAAGGCGCCTGGGCCTTGCCTTTCCACGGTGCTGCCTTTCATGAAGCTGGTGGTGTGACAGGATGGGAACTATATTGAGAATCTAGAGTCCTGGGCTCTCTTGTGGTTCAGCAAGCAGTGACTTTTCTAGCCTCCTTCATCTCATTCATAAAATGGGAGGTCCATTTTCAACACAAACAAATTCAAGGCATGGTATTAGGAACTGCGATGTGGTGCCTGCTGTCCTTTCCAACCGCAGGCTCCTTGACTTCTCTCCTCATACGCCCTTGTTCCATTCAGAATGGCAGTTCCCCAAGATGCCAGTGTCTTTCTTTCTGCCTCCAGGACTTTGTACTATCTCTTAATAATCCTGAACATTTTCTAAGCTTAGCTCTCTCTTGGCTCTGAAGGCCTTTCTTTACTCCTAAGTCTGGGTTAAAGGTCCCTACTATGGGTACTCCATCATACCCTATATTTAGTTATTTATTTTGCATCACGTATACTTTTTGTGGTCAGTTTTTTTTCCTTGTCTGTCTCCCTTATTGCACTGAAGGTTCTTGGGGTGGAAATCAAGTCTCATTCTTTTTATGTTCCCAGCTCTAACAACAGTAATAACTATAAATATTTACAAATTACTTATTCTTTGCTTTTTTTTTTTTTTTTAATATTTTGTAACAATGACCTCAGCTAGAACTCAACCCTTTGAAGTAGGAACTGTTTTTACAGGTCAAGAAATTGAGGCTCAATGAAGTTATAATGCTGGTTGTGGGTCACTCCTAGAAAGAGGTAGACTGGGCATTTGTACCCAGTTGTCTGATGCCAGAGCCTCTGCAGTACAGCTTAGATGCAGTACCGTTAGATGCTGAATGAATGAATGTTTCAGTCAGCCTCAGAGATGAAATTGTAATGAATGCTTTGCTTAGAAAAAATGTATGATTTAATTGGGATATGAGACAGGAAAACACATAATCTCAGTATCATGAAAGTGTTTGCTTATCCTTAGAGCTCACAGCCCAGCCTAGCATCTCCTGTTCTGGGTGTCTTGTCAGTGGTGATACCCTCCCTCAACTACTGTCCCTTCCATGTTTTCCGTGACTGTGTTCTGTTCTTCCCTGGGTGCTCAGAAGAGCAGGCTGTCTGAGCCCAGCCCATCAGGAAACAGGGATAATCAGGCAATGGCGGGAGAGGAACTCAACTTGTACTGAGCATCTGCTGGCCAAGTCTCCTCCTCTGTACTCTCTTTTACTCTTCCCAGCAGCCCTTAGAAGCAGTTGGTATTATGTCGATTTCAGAGACAAGAAACTTGAAGCTTATAAGAGAAAGCTAACTTGTCTAAGACCTCACAGCTAGTGAAAGGGAATATCTGATCTCAGATTTATGGTCCTCTAATTGCAAAGTACATTTCTGTGGGTTGGGGGTGCGTAGAGACGTAATGGCAAAAAAAAGACTGCTACAACCTAATTCTCCCTTCCACCTCCACTCTCAACTATCCACACTACCTGAAACTCTCACCATTAATTACTGGTTTGGGTTTTGCGATTTTTTTGTTGTTGTTGTTGTTGTTTTGTTTTTTAGAGTTACTGTTCCTTGGGTCTGAAACCAAAAATCCAGCCATTTGTCAGCAGAATTGGATTATAATGGGAGGTGACTTGGGACAGATGTGTAGATGTGAGAAAGACCTGTTTGGGTCTTTAGGGAAACCCCTGCAAAAATGAGGACAGACATTCATCCAACCATCTTCCACACCTGTTTCATTGGTTTGGCTAATTCTCTGAGTCGAGAAATCATACACACTACTAACCCAGCCTTTTCCTTCTTCCATCCCCTCTCTGTAACTCCCCTTCTCCACCCGACCCCAATGTTTCCTCTGTGGATATCTACCAGCCTGAATTGGACAAGGAAAACCTAACTGTTAGGTTTAGAGTTGAGTATTGGTTAGAGTTCAGACCTGTGATCTGCTCTTTGACAAAATGCAGTCCTAAAGCAATTAGGTTCAACAAGAAGAGTCCTGACTCCCAGGCTTCTGGGCCCCTGTCCCAGTCACATCGTAGGGAGGGGATAGGCAGGTGGAAAGAGGTGGGAAAAAGACTGTTTCTTCCCCTCCCTTTGCTTGTTTTAATTACTACTGAAAAGTTGCAATTGGAAGAAGAGATTTCCAGCTACCCAGCAATTAATTGACTTCCTGCCTCTCCAGCAAGCACACATCCTCTAAGACCTGGGTGAGTCTGATGGGCAGGGGGAAATGCTTGGCTGGGACCAGCTGTGTTTGTCCGTCATAATCCCCTTTGGTCCCCAGCCTAATCTGAAAGTGGCAGCTCAAAGTTAGTAGTAGTAGTCTTGGCAGTTTGTGACGTTGGAAGTGGGGAGAGAATGAAAGAAGAGACTCAGTAGCAGCAACACTGAAAAAAGAAAATGTAGAAAAATCATCCCTAGAATAAACTTTAAAAAATCCCATAATCTATGGAGTCTTAATTTGCAGTCCATGGGTGGGCTTTAAGGATTCTACAAACCTCTTGAAATCATATGCAAAACTTAGTGTGTATGGGCATTTTTCTGGGGAGGGGATTCATGGTTTTCATTAGAGTCTCAAAATACTTCATGATCCCCCAAAATTAAAGGCCAGCAGTCTGATATATTTACCATTCTTTTTTTTTCTTTCAGTTTTTTTTTCATTGAAGTATAGTTGATTTACAGTTTTGTATTAATTTCAGGTGTACAGAGAAGTGATTCAGTTTTGTAAATTGGTGGTAGATCAGAATTTGGACTCATATCTCCAAACACTTGATCCTGTACATTTCTCACTCTGCCATATATCCTCTTTGTCCAGGGTTTATGTTTAGAACTTCTTGAGTGGCATGTGTGGTGAAGGTTTGAGGACATAGCTAGCTCCAAAAATATAGTCCCTTTGTTATCATTGGTCTGTTATGTCTGACCATGTCTCCTCTCTACCACTCACCCCTTCGAGGGTCTTACCCTTTCATTCGAACTCATTTTTGTTATTTCACTTTCCAACACCTGTTATCTATGAAGACCCCAATCATATCGCGATCTACCTGAAGTTATAATCCCTCTAAGATTGTGAGTGTCTGCAGCAGCACATAAAGTGGCTTTCCATAGTGGAGTAAATCAGAGCTTTTTCCCTTTCCTTTCTTTTCTTTCCTCTTGCTTATGTCTTTGCGGCAGCCTAATATTTTCATCAACCTTTGGTATCTTTGATTATTTTTTATTTACTTCTTGTTGAGATATAACTTACACATATTAAAATGTATAAATTGTAAGTATAGAGCTTGATGGATTTTAACATATATATACATATCTGTGTAACCACCATCCAGATCAGAGTGTAGCACATTTATAGCAGCCCAGAAGTTTCCCTCATGCTCTTTTCCAATTAACATTAACCTCTCTCCTGTAGGCAACCATTATTCTGACCTGTATTATGATAAATTTGTTTTGTCAGTTCTTTAACATCATACAAATAGAATCAAACAGTATGTACTCTTTTATATCTAGCCTCTTATGCTCAACACAGTGTCTACGAGAACTTTCTATGTTATAAAGTGTGGCAGCAGCCCACTCTTTTTCATTGCTGTGTAGTAGTCCATTGGGTTGCTCTACCATGTTTTATTTATCCATTTCCTGCTGCAGATCGCTTGGATTGTTTCCAGCTGTTGGCAATTTTGAAAAAAGTTGCTATGGACATTCTTGTACATGTCTTTTTTTTTATTGAAGTATAGTTGGTTTACAGTGTGTTAATTTCTGGTGTACAGCATAGTGTTTCAGTTACATGAGTGTGTGTGTGTGTGTGTGTGTGTATATATATATATATATTCCTTTTCATATTCTTTTTTATTAAAGGCTATTACAAGATATTGCATATAATTCCCTGTGCTATACAGTAGGACCTTGCTGTTTATCTACTTTACATGTAGTAGTTAGTATCTGTAAATCCAAACTCCCAATTTATCCCTCCACACCTGCCTTTTTTCCCTGGTAACCACAAGTTTGTTTTCTATGTCTGTGAGTGTGTTTCTGTTTTGTAACTAAGTTTGTTTGTGTCTTTTTTTTTTAGATTCCACATGTAAGTGATACCTTATGTATACCATAGGTGAGTCTCTTTCTGGCTTACTTCACTTAGTATGACACTCTGCAGGTCCATCTGTGTTGCTGCAAATGGCATTATTTTATTCTTTTTTCTGACTGAGTAATATTCCATTCTATTTATGTACCACATCTTTTTTATCCAGTCATCTGACAATGGACATTTAAGTTGCTTCCATGTCTTGACTATTGTAAATAGTGCTGCTATGAACGTTGGGTGTGTGTCTTGTTAAATTAGGGTTTCTCTGGACGTAGATTTATATATCTTGTACACATCTTTTGATGAACATAAGCACTCATTTTCCCTAAGGAATAGCATTGTTGGATCATTGTATATACATGAGCTTGGATTTAGCATGTACTGACAGTTTTCTAAAGTGGTTGTACCAAACTCCCTTGATTTTGAGCCAGCCAATCTTAGCACCTACTCCAGCCTTTCCCAGATCAACCTGCCTGTGTTGCTATCTGAATTCATTTCTGCCCTAGTTTCTGCATTAACCCCTATCTTAATACCCAATTCTCCCACCCTGGCTTTATTGACTTACAAAAAGCTAGAACTAGAAGAGCCCGCAATAATCATGCGGTTCAACCTCAAGGCTTCAGAGGTAGAGCAAGTGAGGTCTGAGTGAGGTGAGGAGCTGTCCAGCGGCACCAAACAAGTTCCCAGCTGACTTGGGAGGAGAAGGCACAGTTATAAATTCTTTGATAGAAGCAGGGGACAGTTATTCATTTTATTGATCTCCCAAGCTTAGTAAAGTACCCGATATAGGACAGTACTCAAAGAATATTTGTCAAAAAAGAAAAATGAAATGGAAGGATTCTTGGAGATCATTGAGTTCAGTTCTGTCACATTTTGAGAATGTGTAAGTCTGGTTTATAAAAAAGATTGTAGGTGCGACCCTGTTAAATAACAGTGAATCCATTGGGGGAAGATACTTGCTCTTTAATCCTCTTTTAATCATTGCTGTTACCTCAGAGGGAGAATGTCTTAATCTCCTGCTGTATGTCACCTCATTACCAACTGCCAATCTTTCTTCCAAAAAAGGAGAGAGCAAGAGGCTTTAGCTAGATTTTCAGGATGCTTTGTTTTCCTTGCATTTTTTCTTTACCTTTTATGGTGGTTACCTTTTATCTGGAGGAGGAAATAGATGTTTTCTCTTCATGGCTGTGGTAGAAGTTAACTTCTTTTCAAAAAAGTTTGTTTAAGCATAAAGAAAAAACAAGTTGTTTCACTGAAGAAAAGGTTAAGTAAATAATAGTAAATGGGGTATATGGATGTAACAAAAAAATCTTGTAAGTGGTCAGAGACTAACTGAAGGCTGATGGACATTTGTCTAATTCAGACTCACTATTGACAAGATGGGGAAATAGAGCTTGGGAGAAGAGACTTGAATGGACCTTAGAATTGGTGGTAAGGGTTCTCAGTACAGTGCTCCTTCTGTCAAATCTGGCTGTGGTGCATGTTACTTTGGGGAGGAGAGAGACAGAGCTGTAGTCTGAGATGCCCCATTTACAATTAAGGAGACTTGAGGGATTATCTAGGGGCATTTTAAAAGTGCTTCCACAGAATAAACTCGTCTTTTATAGAAGCCTGTGTAGGCAGTTTGTTGTCTCCAGAAGAGTCAGGGTTTGGGAGGGCTATGTCCCAATCACATTCTCACCTTTGTTGTTTAGCTCTGGCAGCACCTCCTCTCAGCCATGTCAAGACAGACATTGCCAAATGACTCCTTTAAGGTGCAGCTCTGCTCCTGCCTCGTGCCAGCTCACACAGCTTCAATGGCTCCCAACCAGCCACCTTAGCTCGGCATTCAGAGCCCTCACAGCCAACTTCCCTTTTCAGTTTCATCTGCCATCAGTTTCATCTTCCCTATACTGTCCTACATTCCAGCCTTGCTGAACTGCACATTTTCCTTAAGGGTGTTCCCTCTTTTCCTTCCCATGCATTCTTCTTTAGTGTTTCTCATGTCTGGATTGCCCTTCCTTTATCTCTGACCATCCACATCCTACAGACTCACTCTTTCAAGAAGCCTTTCATGATTCTTCCAACTGGATGTGATTTCTCCTCCCTTTATTATAAGCAGGATCCATTCTTTATGAAACAGCCTCCTTGAGTATAATTGACAAAGTCCTGTTCAAATGGATTATCTCATTTTTATTGTCATAGCAAACCTATGAGCTGGGTATTATTATTAGGATTGACATTTTATAGCTAAGGCTATTGAAGCACAGGGAGGTTGAGTAACTTGCCCAAGGTCACACTGCTGACAATAGCAGAGCCAGAGTTTAGAGACAGTCTTTTGGAGTCCGGAGCTCACACTCTTAACCAGTATTCTGTCCTAACCACCCTTGCTGTTCTGTAGCATTCTGCTTAGAGTTGGTTAAATGAATTATAAGAAGCTCTCTGCTCATCTTTCTGAGATGCTGCAGTAGTCAGGCCTATGTCCAAGGTGAAGATAGAGATAGTTAATGCCTTTGTATTGCTGTCAGTGATTTGGGAAGCTGGACTTGGCAAAGATGTCTGCCTTGCACCAGCCTGGGTTGTCTACGGAGTCACTGTACTGGCAGCTGAAGAATCCTGGTAAGAAACCCATGGCTGGGGATGTTGGGGGAGGTACCAGGGTGCATTCTTTCTGTTCTGATGTAGGAAGAGCTCCTGGCCCACAGGAGGAATGGTTCCAGCTTCAAGGACAATGAGAGCTCGGCTCCTGAACCTGGACTGCCGCAGCAGCAGCCTTGCACAGGCTGCTCCTGCCCAGGGACACCATAAATCGCTGGGCCATGGACTTGACAGCCAGCCGCGATGTGATCAGAAAGCCAACAGGAGCCAGTGCCAAACCTTTGGTGGCTGCTTCCTTCATGTTCCTCTCATCCATCATGCGGGGCATAGTAGTCACTGGGATACTCACCTTCTTTCCAAAAGGGGACTCAAGGGTCAGACAGTCAAGTCTCAGGTGGGGAGAATGTATTAACCCTTTCAAAGCAGTAATCTTTCATTTTTCACATTCATTGTCTCACTTAAATCCCATTTATTCATTCAGTCATTTATTGAAGAAGTAGGTATGAAACAAATTCAGGATTCAGTCATCTTTTTTCTGAGATCTTCTGAAGAAGACAGGGACAAAATGTTCCCATTTTACAGATCAGGGGACTTGGAAGCGGGGAAGCTTTGGAAAGAATTACATCAGGAAAGAGCCTTAAATTTTAGCCCTAGCCCTGTTATCATTTGAGTGAAGTTAGGAAAATAATTTCTCCTCTCTGAATGAGAGTTAGTTACTGCTTTTCATAAATTATCTATCTTTAAACTTCATTATTAAAAAAAGGCATATTTGCGTATGATTGGAGTTTAAACTTTCTAAAAGATATAAAACCAAACAACACTCTTCCTTATCTCTCCTCTTAGGCTCTAATTCCTCTCTTCAAAGATGACAACTCTTTTTCTGGAAAACAATGTGTGTGTGTTTGTGTGTGTGTGTGTGTGAAACAAATGGGAATATACTCTGCTGAACCTTGCCTTTTTAACTAAACAGTGTATCTTGGAAATCTTTCTATGTCAACAAGATAGATCTAATGCATTCTTTTTAAAGGGTGCATTATTATGTTGTACGGATATACAATAATTAATGATTTGACCTCTGTGCTATTGAAAGATACTTAAGCTATTTTTTTTTTTTTGTTCTCTTATGGTTGCTTTATAAACAATGCTGCAGTGAATTTCATTGTGCCATATATCTTGGCATACCTTTGGGTAAATTCCTAGTAAAGAAACTGCTGAGTCAAAGGGTAAGTGAATTTTAATTATTGAAAGCAATGGCTGTATTGCATTCCAGAGTTTGCCTTGATCAGTGGTTCAACCAACAGGGTATGTGAGTGCCTATTTCCTTACAACTTTCCCCTTTCTGGTCATTTTTTGGGCCAACCCTATAAAACCTATTTTAAAATAGGTAGGACGAATCCTATTGCCTCTAAATTCTCCCTTCAGCTTGAATTTTGTTGTTGTTACCTTTTGAGCTATTGTATTTGTTATATAGATATTTATGTTTGGTTTGTTTTCTTTGTTATATATGAGATTAGAGAACATATAATTGTTCATATGTACAATAATAAAGATTTCTTTATTTTTAAAATTTATCTAACTGTAAGAAAAAAAGGGAAGTCCACCTGTGTAAACTCAGTGAGCTGAAGCTGCAATAGCCAAAATGTGAGGACAGAAGGGAGAAAGCAGAGCCAGAGTGACTGGGGAAATTGTTGAGTCAGTTCCTGGGGCACTTAATTATTCTACAAGGGTTTGGCACGTAAGGGTCCTCATCATCTGATTGTAAGCTCCTAGAAGCAATGTTCAAGCCTCCTTCTGTCGTGCTTGTCCCTGCAGCACTCAGAGAGGCCTGAGGCCCAGATGCCACAGGGATTGCTTGGACAGATATGACATCTTGGCGGGGTGCTATAAACAAAACCTCCGTAAGTTTGCAAACTGTTCAGAGATCTGATACTTCCTTCTGTCTCTGCCACTAACCCCTGGGTGATCCTGGGCAACTTCCTTCACTCTTCTGGGTCTCTGATAGATGATATATAAAACAGAGTTGGGGATCAGACTAGATCAGTTCTTAGCAGTTCTTGACCTGCTAATGAACCAGAACATGATTTTTCTGTTTATTTTTATTTTTTATTTTAATATAGTTTTTCTTTTTAAATCAAAGTTTAGTCAGATAATTCTGTCAAGGTTATTATGCAAAACACATCACCATACCCAATAGTTTTAAATACTTTTAGCTTTAAAAATTTATCTGTAAGTAACATGCAGATAGGGCCTCTTTATGATTTTTATTTTTTCAGTTTAGACATATTTTTTAAATTGTATTTTTTTAATTGAAGTATAGTTGATTTACAGTGTTGTGTTAATTTCAGGTGTATAGCAAAATGGTTCAGTTATACATATATCTATAAATCTATTCTTTTCCAAATTGTGAGTCTTTCAATCTGGAAATCCAAGTTTTTTTGGTTATGGGAAATTCATTTGAATTTATTTCTTTGATTATTTTCTCTCCACTATTTCTTCTTTTCTCAGAACCTCTCTCATACAGATGTTGCATCTTCTAGAGGGATTCCCTATTTTTATTATATATATATTTTTTATTCCTCTCTCCCCCTGTTTTTTTCTCTTCTGTTTGGGAGATGTGTTTGGCTTCATCTTTCAGTCCTTTGTTTAGCTTTTCATTTCTCCTTAGCACATTTTTAATTTCTAAGAGTTATTTCTTGTTTTCTAATTACTTTTTAAATAGCATTGTGTTTTTACTTTATAAATGCAATATCTCCCCTTTTCTCTCTGAGGATATTAATGGCAGCTTTTTGTTATTGTTGTTGCTTAGTTTTTGAGGTTTTCATCTTCCTGAATGGTCTCTCTCTCTCTCTCTTTTTTTTTTTTACCAAGTTGCTTTTTCCCTTATTATTTGTTTTCTGTCTTGTCTGTCATTCATTTTAAAGGCTTCCTTCAGATGTCTAGTCATCTTTGACTATCTATTCATATTTAGAAATAGGAACCAAAAAAGCTAATTGAAATCTTCGTGTGCACACTTGCAACTTAAAGTTATGTGTTTTGGCTCCATTATGGGGGAAGTTCTGGTGATGACTTCTTCAAGTCTTTCATTCTTGAGCTGGTTAGATTCCTCTCATAAGATTTTCCAGTGTCTTGCCTGGAGAATGTGGCTTCCATGGTTTTGACAGTTCAGTTGGAGACAAAAGCTGGAAGTCTCAGCATCCAGGTAGTAACTATTCACTTAGTATTTTTGTCTTGAATATAATACCCTTGTCCTCAATTCTTCCTGATGTCTGTCAGCATATTCAGAGATCCTGGTTTTGTTCATTCTTCAGAATAAATGTCCAATTTTCTATCAAGGTGAAGTAGGGGCAGTTTCCCAGCTATGGAGATTGGAGGAAAAACATCTGGAACTAAGTATTATTAACTTTTTATAATGGAAAGGTTCAAACATAAACCAAATTAAAGAGTATAATGAACTCCGTAACCCCCAGCTTCAGTACTTAAAATATTTTTTCAATTTTAACTACTTTAAATGTACTTATAACCCATTCTTCTCTATTTACCCCTGCCTTTTCCTGCTTCCAGAGGTGCTAGTATCACCAATCCTGGAACTTTTTGGAGTTCCTTTAGTGTAAACTGGGTTGATTTTATTTTTCCCCCCTGCACAACCACCTTAGAATTCCGCTTTCTTGGTTTTGCTACTGGAGTTACCACTTTCCTTTCTGCTTTACTTGGTTTTTATTGTTATTGTCTCCTCTTTTGGTGTCTTTGCAATACTGCAGATTCAGTTACACAGGTAACACACTCTCACATCTGAGAATTTAAATAAACTCCACCTAGAACTTTATTTCCCTAGCTCTTTGGTGGGTTGATCCTTTCTTTATGTGTCATTTTAGTCTTCACATTCTCCTAGAAGTTCCCCCTGACCTCCTCGTTCAGGGCCCCTCCTCTGCCCTCTCATTTCAACCTCTGCTTGATCCCACCCAGCACTTCTCTTGCTGTGTTGTGATTGCTTTTCTCCGTCACTAAACAGTGAATTCTGGGAAGATAGGTCTCTATTCCAGCATGTATTACATCTACAGCAGAGAGTTACTACATGTGTACTATGTACAAAATAGTTGTGTTTTTCATATACTAGCTTATTTGTTTCTCAGAATAATCCTCAGATGTCAGCACTATTATTATCCCCAATTTATATATGAGAACATTGAGGCACTGTTATTTAATAAGTTGCCCAAGTTCACATCACCAATTAGTAGAAGAGGAGCCAGGAATGGAATCCAGGCTATCTAATTCCAGGGTCTGCCAGGTAGACAGTATTTCAGATTCACTTGTAGAATAAGTGAGCTCACTCATGAAGGTGTGATTGAACTGAAAAGTAGGGCCAGTGCACCAAGGAGGTTTGGAAGCCCCACGTGACCATTTCACGAAGAGTGCTTCAGTCTCACCCTGTGGCGCTGGGTATTTCCAGTCTGTGACAAAAGGACTGAAGGTCATTGTGATTCATAACTGCAGATGTTCATCTGCTGCCTGCTCTCTGGACACCCAGAAAAGAGACTTTTGGAATAACAACATAGTGGTCTCACAGAATCCACTCAAATGCAGAATCTGAGTTTAATTCTTACCAAGATTCTGTCCTCTCAAGAGTCTAGCAGAGTGCTTGGCATTCAGTAGACTTGCAGTACATGTTGAGGGTTGCAATAAATCAGTCAATAAGTCAGTTCAGTTGAAAAATCAATCCTCAATCACTGAGTACCAAGTTGGAAGGTATTTTAGCCCCCCTTGTACTTGGGAAATAAGCATTAAAAAATTGTAAGGTCAGAGTTTCTCACTCTCCTGTTCCCTTTTAGTATATACTCTTCCTTATCCTGGTACCAGCCTCAAATGTCTACCATGCAAATGCTGTTCATCCGTGTGCTCTGCCCATTTACCCAAGATACCCCACCTAGAGTGTCTTCTCTGCATATGTTCAACTAGTGTTTATTTATTGAAAAAAGGTCTATATAGTACCTACTAAATTCCAGGAGTTTAATGGTAAGAAAAAATAGCTGTGACCCATAAGGATTGTCAAGTCCTTGCATTCCTATTGCTTGCTTTGTTCTGGATTTGGCTTGGTAAGGGATATAAATAGGCATGAAGATATCTCTGGCGTCTAGCAACTTACAGTCTGTGTGAGGAAGCAGAACAAAAAATTAGAGTACTGTTAGGAGCTAAACTGTAGAAGACTTTGCATAATGAAGTAGGCTCTCCAGGAAAGGAAATAGCAGGGTGGGTTAGGGTTTATCACGTACCACAGGAACGTGAACACAAAGACTAAGGACAAGAAGTCACGTACCACAGGAATGTGAACACAAAGACTAAGGACAAGAAGTCAAAGATTAGAGTTTCTTTAAAACCATCTAGAATGTCAAGACCTTGCCTATTTTGGTTACCTTATATCACCAGTGTCTGAAACAGTATTTAATAAGTAGTTGTTGAATGAATGAATGAATGAATGAGTGAATGAATTGAGTATGCCTTAGGGAGGAAGAGGAGATGAAGGTAGGTGGATGAGACAAATCCAGAGCCTGGTCTGTATTTTTCTCCCCTGAGGATACGGTTCTAATGTTCCAGGTGTTAGTAAATTATCTCATAAATTAATTCTAAAAATCCCTTCCTGCCCTAAGAACCCCTGAATCTGTGAGTCTAATCCCTGTAGAAATGCTAATAGTTGCTAATAGCTTAATGTTGGATTCCTCCTAGAGCTACTTGCATTTAACATTGTACTCCTAAAGATGCCTGCATCCCTAACTGGAGGAATTTTAGGCACTGAGATGGAACCTGGTAGGGAGATACTTGTAGACTGCAAGGGGTAGGTCCCTGAGTATCAGCTCACAAGGCTTTCTCTGCCCTAACTACCCACAAGGGTGACTCAGGAAGAATGGTTTTGGCAGTCATTCTTATTATGGAGAAAGTGGGAGTTTTAGAGTTTCTTCCAGTCTCCTCCTCCCTCCTCTTTTCCCTTCCCCTTCCCCATGTTTCCTCCCTCCCTCTATTCCTCCCTTCCTCCCTCTCTTTTTATTCCTTTGTCTCTGAGTCAGCCAATGGGCATCTCGTCCACTCAACCCTGTGCTACCCTAAATTGTGTTCTAATAACTTGTCCCCCAGCTCTGATTTCCATCAGTGAGGGGCTTGTAAACCTTAGCTCCTGCCTAGCCAGTGAGCCCCCAGGCTTTTTAGAGAACAATTGGACAGGTGGGCCTTTGTGAGTGCATGTGTGTGAAAGAGTTCAGGGACACTGGTGTTCTGGAATGAAGAGAGAAAAGGAAGGAGGTACAAGAGATAAATGGATAAATAGATAAACCAGTCAACTGATGGATTGTTGGATTAGTAGGTCAGAGCCTTGCGCCCTATTACATTGCTACTTTTTAATGTTTAGAATGACATGCCTGGGATCACTGGTGCTAGTGTCCCATACTCATTGTACCTTCCCATATTTCCTTTTACCATAGTCTGTGAACTGTCTTCTGTGGTCCTGAATAGGATCCCCTCTTTTCCTGCATTCATGCTTTAATTCAAGCTGTTCTTTTTTTTTTTTTTTTTTGTGCTCCCCTCCTTTTAATTGAGGTATAGTCAGTTTACAATGTTGTATCAGTTTCTGGTGTACAGCATAATGTTTCAGTCATACATGAATATAAATATATTCATTTTCATATTCTTTTTCACCATAAGCTACTATAAGATACTGAATACATTTCCCTGTGCTATACAGTAGAAACTTGTTTTTCTGTTTTATATATACCGGTCAGTATCTGCCAATCTTGAACTCCCAGTTTATCCCTTCCCACTCTTCTCACCCCTGACAACCACAAGTCTGTATTCTATGTCTGTGAGTCTGTATCTGTTTCATATATGTTCATGTGTCTTTTTTTTTTTTTCAGATTCCACATATGAGTGGTATCATATGGCATTTTTCTTTCTCTTTCTGGCTTATTTCACTTAGAATGACAGTCTCCAGGGCCATCCATGTTGCTGCAAATGACATTATTTTATCATTTTTAATGGCTGAGTAGTATTTCATTGTATAAATATACCACAACTTCTTTATGCAGTCATCTATTGACAGACATTTAGGTTGTTTCCATGTCTTGGCTATTGTAAATAGTGCTGCTATGAACATTGGGGTGCAGGTGTCTTTTTGAATTAAGTTTCCCTCTGGATATATGCCCAGGAGTGGAGTGCTGAGTCATATGGTAAGTCTACTTTTAGTCTTTTGAGGACTCTCCATACTGTTTTCCACAATGGCTGCACCAAACTGCATTCCTACCAACAGTGTAGGAGGGTTCCCTTTTCTCCACACCCTCTCCAGCATTTATTATTTGTGGACTTTTGAATGATGGCCATTCTGACTGGTGTGAGGTGATACCTCATTGTAGTTTTAATCTACATTTCTCTGAGAATTAGTGATACTGAACATTTTTTCATGTGCCTATTGGCCATTTGTATGTCTTCATCAGAGAACTGCTTGTTTAGGTTTTCTGCTCATTTTTGGATTGGGTTTTTTTCTTTATAAGTCATATGAGCTGTTTATATATTCTGGAAATCAAGCCCTTGTCAGTCTCATTTTTGCAAATATTTTCTCCCATTCTGTAGATTGTCGTTTTGTTTTGCTTATGGTTTCCTTTGCTGTGCAAAAGCTTATGAGTTTAATTAGGTCCCATTTGTTTAAAATTTAAAAGAAGAAAAAAAGATTTGAAAACAGTATAATCAATAACAGAAGAACAAAACAGAGAAATAAAAATAAAATTGAGACAAATTTTAAACAATTTAAAAGAAAAAAGATTTGAAAACAGTATAATCAATAACAGAAGAACAAAATAAAGAGAAGTAAAAATCAAATTGAGACAAATTTTAAAAAATTGATGAAAAATGTTAAATGAAAATTTTAAAAGGGATTTAAAAAATTAAAAATTAAAAAAAAAAAGGAGGATGTATTCCTGTGGAGACTGTGTGCTCTTAATTTTGTTGAGAGGTCCTTCTTAAATATGGATGGTTGCCAAGTCTTTCTTCCGTGCCTTTTGGCTCTTATCACTTTGGTTGGGGGTGTGACTGGTGTCCTGGTGGCCAGAGCCTGCCCTTGGCTATTGAGCGGGGCCTCCTTTTTGTTCTTTGGTTGTCGCCACTCCTGCCCTCTCCCTGCTGCACGAGCTTGGCTCGCTGGTTCCAGAGGCCCTGCGGTAGTGCCCTTGGTCTGTGCTGCTCCCAGTGCCGGTGGGCGGGTGGGCGGGTCGCGGCCCCTCCCTACGCTGCGTCCCTGCGCTCGAGCTCGGTACATGGGCGGTCACTCCCAGGCTGCACCAGCCCTCGCCCCTGCTCGTGCTAGAACTCCACTCCTTGCTCCTTTGTCTTTGAGGCATAAGTTCACTGAGACAGCGGAGCAGAAGGGTCCCCTCTGCCTGGGGCTGTAAAGAAATCTCAGTCCTGCCTATGAGGTTGCAGAGTCCCTAGGTACGTATTCAGGTGTTGAACCCGCCTCTGCCTGGCAAAATATGGTGGAAGTGGCTGAGCCTCGCCTCTCTTCTCCCAAGAAAGCGTCAGTAATGGTGCCTCGAGTCTGAGGAGACAAAGGCTATGGTGCCCCTCCCTCCAGGGCACACCAGCAGTGTTGCTTTGCTTTAGTGACTAGGGCTGGGGGTTGCACGGACCCTTTGTGTCCATTTAACTTAGTTCCGTTGGTCAAGGGCTTTTCCATACAGATCTGAGCCTCGGAGGCTTCCCCTCCGTTCTGCTGACCCTTCCGCTGGAGAGGGGGAGACCCAGCGAACAAGCGCTATTCCTCTTTCGGGGCTCCCTCCCCACGGGACCAGTCCGCACTATTTTCCTTTTCTTCCTTCTTTTTCCCTTTTCTTCTACCATATTTGCGGCATATTTTGTCTTTTCGAGAAGGCCATGTTCTGTCAAAGTTCAGCAGGTGTTCTGAGTGGATAGGTGGGTCCATGGAATTCACTCTTGGTGTATTTGTGGGATAGGGTGAGCTACAAGTGTCCCTCTACTCTGCCATCTTGGCCCTTCTCCTATGCTGTTCTTTTGACTTGAGGTACCCTATGCCCTGTTCTCTATGTTACCAAATCATACCTACTTTGAGATTCTAGCTCATGAAGCCTTTCCTCACCCCTTCCTTACTTGAGTAGAAACCTGAATGAACTGAAGAGCAATCTATACAAGAATCTGAAGGGAGAGATGCTGGGCAGAAGGAGAGATTCTGAGTCTGGAACCTACTAAGTAGATTTATAGACCAGCACAGAGAGCAGTCAGTGTCTGATTCACCTCTGTATTATTGTCAACAATGGTAAGATCTGGTTGAAACACTCAGTGTTATTTCAGTATTTTGAAGGTTAGACCTCTGAGTGGGAAGAGAGAAGTTTATCGGGTCCAGTTGAGGCTCTAAATGTTTTACACACGTTTTCTCTTTTATTCTCAAAATAACCCAGTCTGGTGGGTGTTATTCCCACTTTAGAGATGAGGTAGTAGAAGCTCCCTGGAGTTGAGTGACATGCTTGAGGTTACAGAGCCAGTAATCATTGATCTGGGATTCTCTCTGGTGGTGAAATCAACACACTTGCCTTTTGTTACATCACTTCCTTCATCAGTTACATGGAGAAGAGACTTCCCCTTTCTTCAGCAGCAGAGCTGGGCTTCAGTTTAATGGAATTTCTGCAGATGAATGCTCTATCTAGTAATATATAAAAGTATGATAAAAATAACCACAATACTAGTCCCAACTACCATTTACTGAGCAGTTCACTTACTGTATAGAGATTATCTCCTTAAACCTTATGATAGTTGTATAAAGTACGTATGATCAATGTCCACCCCCATTTAACAGACAGTAACATCTGTTTTTACTAACTTAATTCAAGGTCACACAGGTAGTGACTGGAGGATGAAGATTCAGATTCTTACGCCAGTCTACAAAGTCCAGCATGAACTCCCTTCAAACCACTACTCCCCTTATCCCTTCCCCTACACCTCACTTTCTGTGCTGTGGTCTCTATTCTCCAGTATGCAGTGCTTTCTTCCACCACTGGGCCTTTCTTGGAACAAGCTATTCTCTGAATAATGTAATATTTCTTTTCCTCTTCTATTTGGCTAATATTTCCTATTCATTCTCCAGATACTAATTCAATCTCATCTCCTAAGGAAGCCTGTGGAGGTTTTAGAATAGGCCCGTACCTTCTTTGACATCCTAGCCATTGAGAAGAGGGGGTTCTATATCCATACTTTTGGATCTGAGCAGTTTTATAACTGCTTTGACCAAGAGTATGGTGAAAGTGATGCTCTGTAACTTCAGAGGCTAGGTCATAATGTACCATACAGTTTCCACTTTGTTTCTGGGAACAGTTATACTTGGATCCCTGAGCCGCTTTGCAAGAACTCCCGCTTTCCTTGGACTCTGTGCTGGACTGCTTTGGTCAGCAGCCAGCTGAGCTCCCAACTGACAGCCAGCATCACCTGCTAGCCTTGTGATGAACCCATCTTAAATACCTAGCTCAGCCAGATTGTCACGTGACTGCAGCCTCAGTTGATATCTGACTGAAACTTCATTAGAGACCCCAAGAGAGAATTCCTAGCTAAGTTTTTCCAGAATACGTAACTCACAAAATCATGATCAAAATAAAATAACTGTTTTAAGCTTTTAAATTTGGGAGCAATTTATTCTATGGAAATAAGTAACTTCAAAATTTTCCATGAGTATTTCTTTCCCTCTTTGTAACCAACCTAGGTCAGTTTCCTTTTTTTTGTATTCTAATGTAACTCAATTTCTCTTCCAAGTACCTGTCTCAGTTTGCAAATACACACCATTAGTGTAATTATTTTGTCTCCCCCACTAGACTGGAAGCTTCATTAAAAAAAAAAAAGCTGTGGATGTTTTCGCTTGGTTGTCGTACAGTTAGAAGTGAATTTGGCTGCAAGTAACAAGGTTTTACTACCAATGGCTTAAGCCTGTGGGGGCTTGTTTTCCTCACAAAACATAAAGTGTGGTGGTAGGTGTCTGTTGGTATTAGTTCAGTTGCTCAGTGATACTTTCAAGGACTCAGGCACTTTTTCCACCTCTTTTTGGCTGCACTCAGCATGTTATATTTTCATCTTCGTGTTTGTTCCCTTGCTGTTGCAACATGGATGCCTCATCTCCAGGTATTTTATCTTTATTCAACATCCCTATAAGCAGGAAGTAAAATGATAGAAAAGGGGAGATTTTCTTCTCACTAAAATCTCTCAGGAAGTATCCAGCAGAATTCTTTTTATGTCCCATTGATCAGAACTGAGTCACATGTTACACAGAAAAGAGTCAACATAGCAAGACAGAGGCTGCTACTTTTAGAAGTGCCTGCTTGCAAGGTTGGCCCTTGGCTAGCATCTGGGGATTTGATATTTGACCCATTCACTAACAGATAAGTGTGGTTTATGGCTCTTCAAATGTTTATACAAACAATGTAATTTATGCTGAACACCTGCTTTTCTTCTGAGACTTTGGAGTCTTGGTATGTGCTGAGCAGAGTGTGCTGATATGATCAGCCCCCAGTAAAAACTTACAGTGCCAAGTTCAAATGGACTTCCCTAGGCAAAAACATTGCACATGTTATTGTTTTTTTTTTTCTTTTTAAAATTGAGGTGTAATTGACATACAATATTATATTAGTTTCAGATATACAACATAATAATTTGACGCTTGTATATATTGCAAAATGATCACTACAGTAAGTCTGGTCCAGTAAGATCTAGTCTCTTAGCAACTTTCAGATCTACAATACAGTATAATTAAGAATAGGCGTCATGTTACACATCACATCCCCATGGCTTACTTATTTTATTTGACCCCCTTCACCCGTTTTACCCACTCCTACCCACCCCACCTCTGGCAACCACCTGTCTGTTCTCTGTATCTAAGAGATTGGTTTTTTTTTTAAATTCCACATATAAGTGAGGTCATACAGTATTTGTCTTCCTCTGTCTAATTTAGTTCACTTAGCATAATGACCTCAAGGTCCATCCAGGTTGTCACAAATGTTAAAATTTCTTTCTTTTTTATGGCTGAATAATATTCCGTTGTATGAATACGCCACGTTTTCTTCAGCAGTTCATCCATTCATGGGTGTGTTGTTTGGGTTGTTTCCATATCTTGGCTATTCCACATAATGCTACAATGAACATGGGGGTGCTGATATGTTTTTGAGTTATTTAATGTCTTCCTTTTCTTTGAATAAATTCCCAGCAGTGGGATTGTTGTATCATATGATAGTTCTATTTTTAATTTTTTGAGTTTCCTCCACTGTTTCCCATAGTGGCTGCATCAGTTTACATTCTCACCAGCAGTGTACAAGGGCTCCCTTTTCTGCACATCCTTGCCAATACTTATTTCTTGACTCTGAAAATAGCCATTCTGACAGGTATAAGGTGATATCTCATTGTGGTTTTGATTTGGATTGCCCTGATCGTTAGTGATGTAGAGCAGCTTTTCAGTACTTGTAGGCCATCTGTATGTCTTCCTTGGAAAAATGTGTATTCATATCCTCTGCCCATTTTTAAATTGGATTTTTTTTTTTTTTGCTCTTGAGTTGTATGAGTTTTTTATATATTTTTGTTAGTAACCTGTTATTGGTTACTGGCCTAACTCATTTTATTGTGTTTCACTTTATCACTCTGTCAGATACAGTATTGTTTTTTTTTTTCTTACAAATAGAAGGTTGTTGGCAACCCTGTGTCGAGCAAGTCTGTTGGTGCCATTTTTCCAGTGGCATTTATTCACTACGTGTGTCTGTGTCATATTTTGGTAATTTTCCCAATATTTTAAACTTTCCATTATGATTATATTTGTTATAATGATCTGTTATCAGTGATCTTTGATGTTACTACTATGACTTGCTGAAGGCTCAGATGATGGGTAGAATTTTTTAGCAATGAAGTATTTTAAAATTAAGGTATGTACAGTGGCCACTGGCCAAGCAAGGGCCAAGGCAGGCAGCTCCAGATGTGAGGCCTGAGTGTGCCCTCCCTCTCCCAAACATCCTGCTGCTAGCCCTGAGTTAAGGTTCCACAGCATTGGGCCTGGCAGGGGCCTTGTGAGCCCTGGGCACCTGCAGCTGCCATGGTGGTGAGCTGGCTGAGAATGGCTGGTTCCTGGCACAGCATCACTGGTGCTAGCCCCTGTGCTAGCAGATCATGCCTGCCACCCACAGCAACTTGCACATGGACCACTGCTGCTGCATGGGGGCAGGGTGGGGTGGGGGTGCACCCAGGATGCACCACACCTGGGAGTGGCACAAAATTTCTTTAAAAAGACTTTCAAACAGTATTTATATACTATTTCAAATGGTATTATACTATTGCATACTTAATAGATTACTGTATAGTGTAAACATAACTTTTATTTGCACTGGGAAACCAAAAAATTCATGTGACTTGCTTTATTTCAATATTTGTTTTATTGTCATAGTTTGGGACTGAACACACAATATCTGAAGTACACTGTATATGATGTGCAAATATTTCACCCCGTTCAATGGGTGGCCTTTTCATTCTGTTGTTTTCCTTTTCTGTGCAGAAGCTTTGTAGTTTGATATCATCCCACTTGTTTATTTTTGCTTTTGTTGTCTTTGCTTTTGGTGCCAAATCCAAAGATATCATCACTAAGACTGATGTCAAGAAGACTGACATCTATGTTCTCTTCTTGGAGTTTTAGGTTTCAGGTTTTGCATTCAAGTCTTTAATCCATTTTCAGTTTATGTTTGTGTATTTTGCATGTACTGTAGGAGAGTAGTCCAGTTTCTTTTTTTGCATGTGGCTGTCATGTTTTCCCAACACCATTTATTAAAGAGGCTGTTCTTTCCTTATTGTATATTCTTGGTTCCTTTGTCATAAATTTATATATTTTTCTGAGTTGTCTATTCTGTTCCATTGATCTATGTGTCTGTTTTTACACTACTATCATACATTTTTGATGACTGAAGTCTTGTAATGTAGTTTGAAATCAGGGAGCCTGATGCCTCCAGCTTTGCTCTTCTTTCTCAAGATTACTCTGGCTATTTGGGATGTTTTGTGATTCCATACAAATTTTAGAATTTTTTCCTCTTTCTATGAAAAATGCCACTGGAATTTTGGTAGGAATTGCATTAAATTCTAGATTGATTTGGGTAGTATGAATATTTGAACAATATCAATTCTTTCAAGCCATGAGCACCAAATAGCCTTTCAATTTTTTTGTGTTTTTTTCTTCCATTTCTTTCATCATTGTTTCATAGTTCTCAGCATACAAGTCTTTCACTTCCTCGGTTAAATTATTCCTATGTATTTTATTCTTTTTGATGGGTTTGTTTTCTTAACTTCTCTAATAGTTTATTATTAGTGCATAGAAATGCAACAGATTCCTATATATTGATTTTGTATTCTGCAACTTTGTTGAATTCATTTGTTAGGTCTAACGGTTATTTTGATAGAATTTTTAGAGTTTTCTCTATATAATACCATGTTATTTGCAAATAGTGACAGTTTTACTTCTTCCTTTCCAATTTGGATGTCTTTTATTTATTTTTTCTTGCCTAATTGCTCTGGCTAGGACTTCCAGTACTCTGTTGAATAAAAGTGGTGAGAATGAGCATCCTTGCGCTGCATTTCTTTAATTGCTGGTAAAAAGATCACACTCACAGATCTCCTTACCAGATGGAGATAGCCTAAGAAAGCCTGGACATGGACTTCTCCAGATTCTACCTTGTGTCTTTTCCTCTTGCTAATCCTATTGTGTATCCTTTGCTGTAATAAGCTTTAGCCATGGTTACTTTTAAAGCAGAACATCAAATGTTTGCATGGTCTTTGTGACCCCTGGATCACATGCTCACTTCAAGAATTATAACAATCAAAGAGGAGTGGGAAGACTGCTAAAGACTAGTGTTGACAAAGAACACAATTCATCATTTTGGCCTGGGGAGGAACCTACCCTACCAACCGGACACACAATTGAGGAAAGGGAGGATATGTATGCATGTTGGAGAATGATGTTAAAGCCTAGAACAGTTCCTGGCACATAGAAGGTGTGTAGTACACTTTCTGTAGGACCACATGCTCCACAGATGGGAAGGTTCTTTGTCAGCCTACATGCAGTGGCACAAGGCAAACTTGCTTTATCCGCTAGGAAAATGGGTAAAATAGCATCTACTTCTGTCCCATATGGTGTTGTGTCTGGATCGGATAATTTAGAAGTGCTGTTTAGTTGATTTGGATGGGAGTTTTAGTCTATTTTCTTAAACAATTCCTGCATGAGACCAAAATAATTTCATTTTGAGAATCCTTGCTTTTAGTGTCCTTGTTTTTTCAATAACTTGTTCTTCATGAGGAAAAACAAGGAACTTTCAGGCAGCATTTTCTTCGTGCATTGAGATGCCAGAGAAATTATCCAGCAAAATAGCTAGAGGTGAAGGTCGAGTGCAGCAGGCAACCTAATGCACAGAGGAGAGTGAAGTGGGACCACGCAGGTAGGGACTGCGGGCGGTAGGTACCTGCAACGCCAGAGCACTAAGCGCAGCACACTGTGCTCATTGGAGGTTTGCTTGGCTCTCCCACCAACTTAATTGTCACCTTTGTCAACTTTTTTTTTTTTTTGCTGTATATGAAAGAAAAAGAATATATTATTTCAATTCATAGAATATCAATTCCAAGAATGACCTTAGATTTAAACCAGTCCAAGACTCTAATTTTAAAGGTCCAGAGAGGGGAAAGGAGTTGTCCAATGTCACCGTGGAAATTAGTGTCAGAGCCACCATGAAGAACTATTTCTTCTGACTCTCAGCTACTGTGTTTTCCTTACATGTCAGAGATTACCAATGGCAGAGTGGGTAGTAATAATATTCTGCCAAGTTTATATAAATCCTTATGACTTTTCAAATCCTTGTAATCTTCAGAAATATATCTGTATTTAAATAGTGAGGAAATGAAGATATAGGGTGCTAAAGGGAGTTACTAAGATTCGAGCCTAATTCTTCTAACTCTTGACTTTTTGCTTTTATATGCTACTCTGGGCTCTAGAATTTTAGCATTGATAACAATTATTGTGACTGCTGCTCTCTGGAAGCTTTGGATACATTGAACAGAAAATTACTAAAAGTAGTACATATAGTAGAGATTTCTTTTCTCATCCAGCAGAAGCAAGCAGCCTGGGAATAGGGCAGCTCCAGGGTTGTGAAGGATTTAGTGGCTCAGTGACATCATCACAGACCCAGGTTCCTTCCAGTTTTTGCTCTGCTGCACTCATTCTGTCAGCAGGGTCTTTCTTCAGTCACAGAGTGGCTTAAATTAGCATCATAACCTTAATGACCAAGAGGCTTGCAGGTGTCTCTTTTGTTTACTTACTTATTTTTTTTAGCAAAGAAAATTTCCAAGAAGTTACCCAGAAAAAACTTTCTCAGGTCTCAGTGGCCAAGACTGGATGTCATGCTGGTTTATGCAGTCACTGGCAAACAGAAGAGACTACTGTGCCCTATAGACCCATCAAGATTCGCTCCCTGGGACTATGCATCAAGGTCCGCTGCTGTTGAGAAACATGTGAAGTTAGACGTCCAAGTTCACACAGGTAGAAAGTGATAGAGAAAGGGATGAAGTTCAGGTCTACCTGACTCTACAACCAATGTCCTTAACCACTGTGCAAAACCACCTGCCATTCTTTTGTTCTATGCTCTCTTTCCCATTTGGCAAGTACTACTTGCTAGATTCCCAGCCTGCATGGCTATGCTGCTTTGGCTGGTGACTGCAGGATGGTCTCCTTGCCAGGTCAGTGTCAGCAATCAATCTCCATCTCCTGGGCGTGAAAACCAGCCGATTAGAGCTGTAAGTAGGTGTTGAACAACACACAGGCAGCCAGAGCATCCGTCAGCAATTTTTTTCCCCTGATGGCTGGGCATTAGCAAATATGCTGAGAGAGGCACCCCTGTTCCACTGCTGCGGAGGGTAGGGAGTCTCACCAAGCGTAGATGATTTGAGAAAAGTAGAAAGACAGGGTGTCAGTGCTGAAAGGTCCCTTAGATGTGGTCTAGTCCAGCTCTATCACTGTACTGATGGGAAAACTGGGGACCAGAGAAGGGTAGGATTGCTCAGGATCACACAGAAAATCACTGTTGGATCCAGGAGTAGAGCCTGGATTTATCCCACAGTATTTCAAAGCCTAACTCTGTACCTTTGGTTTGTAATTCCCACTCATGAAATCAGTTTTTTATTGAAATGACTTCTGAAAAACAAAGGCATTTTGGATTATATTGTTCAGTCCCAGTTAGGTGTCTCCTGGCCATATCTTGAGAGAGATAGTCATTAACATGTATTTGCATGGGTTAATTGTTCCAGGCAAAGCCCTGCCAGGTTTCTAGTTAAAGACAGCAGCCACCTGGAGCAAAATCCCACTACTCTCCAACTTCCTTCATCCTTTCCAGCTATTTTAGCCTTTCTGGTTTGATCATTCAGGACAAGTCCTGGTATTGAAAAGTTCTAAAGGCATGTGAATCTTGGAGCCTCAAGATCTAAAAGAGAAAGTTCCCAGCTCGAGAAGAAAAAACTTAATCAGCAGATCAGAGTGCAAGGATTCCTTGTGACATTATGGGATGGCTTGAGAGCCCCATATTTCTAATAACTCATATATATGAGGATTTGAGGGAGTCTTAAGAATGTAAGCAGTATTAATTGAATACCAATAAGAGCCATAATAATAGCAGATGCTGTTTATTGAACACTGCTCTGTGCCGAACACCATGCCAGGTCCTTCATGTGAGTTTTTAACTTTGGACTTCAAAGTACATGACACGCTTATATTTATTTGTTTATGCCTGCCTCTCAAGATTAGAAAGTCTGTTCCATAGTCAAAGGAACCTTTTATTTCTGCTATGTCCTTGGCTCCTGGATCAGTGTCTGTTACATAGTAGGTGCTCAGTTAATATATACTGAATTAATGATGTGACAGTAGACTGATGATATAGATATGTTTGTTCTTCATTTTATAGATATGACACCTGAGGCTTAGAGAGATTAATTTGTCTAAGATAAGTATATCATTTTTCTTTGGCTGCAACTAATGTTGGTTTAAGCAAATGGATTTTTCCCCCTCTAATAACAATTTTGGTGCTACTGTTGATACTGTTAATAGTGATTCCGCTTCAATGATGCCATTAAGGACTCAGGGTCTTCCTAACATTCTTTTCTGCCTCTGATACCTTCAGTATGTGTGCTTTTCTTCTTTATGCTTGAATACTCCTGGTCACAGATGGTTATGACCTGAATGCTTGCTTCAGGCAGCAAATCTGTGTCCAAGGAAGCAGCAAGAGGATGTGGGTAGCCATGTGTATTTCTTTAATGATAAAAAGTAAAAGTCTTCCCAGAGGCCCCTGGCTGAATTCTTCTTACGTCTCATTGGCTAGAGTTATGACTATCCCTAGATGCAAGGGATGCTGGGAAAATGAGTATTGCCTTTTTCTGGCTTTATAGAGGAGACAGGCCAAGGAGATGGCATTAGCAATAGATAAATGCCGGTCAACAAATGCATCTGCTACAGTCAGGCAGATAGTAGTGGTGGAGGTTTCTCCAGTTCCAGGACTGGAGTATAGGTTTCTTTGCCTCCAAAGTCCATGCTTTTATTGATCAAGCATTAGCTAATCTGACTCTTACTCATGATCTCAATGATCAACTTGGGAATGTCTTGTTCTGTTTTGAGTCCTTGTTCTGTTCTGTGTCCTAGTTTCTTTATCTGCAAAATGACAGAATGGGTTAAGAGACATCTGCATTTCCTGCTGGCTATAGGGTTGTAGGATTTTTTTTTTTTAAACATCTCATTCTGGCTGATGGCCACTTTAAAAAGTCTTATTAAAAACCAAATCAGAATCAAAGTACACATCTCAGTGGCGTAATATATTTCCCAGGAGCTAAATGCATAAAGTGGAATTGATTTTTTTTTGGACTTTGTTTTCATAGATGGTGGGGGTGTGTTTATGTGTGTCCCTTTGAGATATCTGATTCAGTTTTAGACGGTGGATGAAGATTGATTTTTGTCTGTTGTGATCTGTAAAGCCCAACTGTTACTGGGTTACTGTTTAAATATTTCTTCCTCCATCTTTCCCTTTTTTAGCTTCCTTAACAGCCTGGTCTATGGACTTTGTATGTTTCAGGGTTTGATTTGACTTCCTATTGCATCTTGTTGTCAGTAATTCCCTCACAGAGCTGAGAACCAGGGGACATGAGTGCTGGTCCCAAATCTAACTAATCAGCTGTGGGAAGCTGAGGAAGCCCCTCTACTTCTCTATGCCTGTGTTTACTCATTTATAAAGAGCATAATGGTTGATATCTTAGAAGTTCCCAGCTCAGATATTTTTGTATCTGCAAGTATGTGAGGACAAGGCAGATTCTGATTAATAAGCAGAACATATTAGCCTTATTTCTTTCATCTTTAAAGTAGTTATAAAGATCAAAAGAAGAAATAGAAAATATTAAATAAATGTGTAAAATTAGAATAATTACTTTTTTTACAATCATTCTTAAAATGCCAGACCAGTCATTATTTTTTTGAAAATAGTTTATTAGGGTGGATTTAGGAAATACAAGGCAATGTATTGGTAACCTTAGCAAAACCTGACACCCAGTGATATGGAAAGAACATTGGATACATAAGCACACCAGTCTGGGCTTATAGCCTAACCCTGTCATGTAACAGCTTTGCGCTTTGGGTCATTTTATTTATCTCCAAGTCCCAGAGTTCCTTTTCCACAAAATTAGGATTAAATATATTCTAATCCCAAGGCAATGGTGAGGATAAAATGAGCAAATTTATGAAAAGTACTCATCTTGGTACATCTAGAACCAAACAAAGGATTTGTCAGTTGTCTATTTTCTGGGTGTAAATTTTCATCTCTGGTGGTAGACATGAAGCCCCATGTATCCTTACTGTATTTGCCATCTGAAGCTTTGGTATTTCTTGTGGAGTGGAATGAGTGACTCTTTAGCAGCCAGGATCCCTAGTTCTATTCTCTTTAGCTTGCAAGATATGCAACACTGGGAACTTCATTTAATTTTTCTAGTCTTCAGTTTGTGCATGTGCAAAATGTTAACACCCATTTCAGAGGACTTTTATTAACGCCCTAGTAATTTGAACATACTCAGTAATCTCTAGAGCATTCTGAAGATACAGAATATCACTTCTGTTTTCTTCAAAGTGGTCCCCTCTTTACCTGTTCGGATTCTTTCTGAACTTCAAGGTCAAAATCATCCCACCTATTGTAGGAAAACTTTCTTCTGCCCCCAACTCTGCAAAATTCCCTGATCACTATTTTTTTCTTCATCTTCACTGCTTAGACTACTCATTTTGTACTTAGCACAGCCACTGTGTAATGTTAGTTATTTCTTCCTGTTTGTAAACACTTCTCTCTAGCTTGATATTGGTAATGATTTCTATACATTATTCTGAATCTTTCAAAGCCTTTATCTGTGCATCTATCTCAGGGAACAATTAAAAACGTGTGTTGGTTGATTGGCTCTCTGTTATTGTTTCATTGTTTATGCTTACCAATTTTCATTCAGGGACAACTTATTTTTATTTAAGATTAATTTATTATTTCTTCAGGATCATAGGTTATATATTCCCATGGCTCAAATTTTTTTTAATCTTTTTTTTATTGAGTTATAGTCATTTTACAATGTTGTGTCAAATTCCAGTGTAGAGCACAATTTTTTGGTTATACATGAACATATGTATATTCATTGTCACATTTTTTTTTTTTGCTATGAGCTACCACAAGATCTTATATATATTTCCCTGTCCTATACAGTATAATCTTGTTCATCTATTCTACATATGCCTTGTCAGTATCTACAAATTTTGAACTCCCAGTCTATCCCTTCCTACTCCCCTCCCCCTTGGCAACCACAAGTTTGTATTCTATGTCTATGAGTCTGTTTTTGTTTTGTATTTATGTTTTGTTTTGTTTTGTTTTTAGATTCCTCATATGAGCTGTCTCATATGGTATTTTTCTTTCTCTTTCTGGCTTACTTCACTTAGAATGACATTCTCCAGGAGCATCCATGTTGCTGCAAATAGTGTTATGCTGTCATTTTTATGGCTGAATAGTATTCCATTGTATAAGTATACCACTTCTTCTTTATCCAGTCATCTGTTGATGGACATTTAGTCTGTTTCCATGTCTTGGCCATTGTAAATAGTGCTGCTATGAACATTGGGGTGCACGTGTCTTTGAAGTAGGGTTCCTTCTGGATATATGCCCAGGAGTGGGATTCCTGGGTCATATGGTAAATCTGTTCCTAGTCTTTTGAGGAATCTCCATACTGTTTTCCACAATGGCTGCACCAAACTGCATTCCCACCAGCAGTGTAGGAGGGTTCCATGGCTCAAAATTTGAAAGGTCAAATGCAAAAATGTGTCTCCCCTCCCTTCCTTGCTCCCTGGATTCCTTCCCTCTGGTTTCATTTCTCTCCCCAGAGGTAACCACTGTTACCAGTTTCTCCATTGTCCTATCCATGGCTGCTCTACCACTTTCCCTTACAATGGTAGGTCTTCCTTATGTGTCTTGTGTTTTTACCTGCTATATCAGGGATAAATTAAATCAGATAAATATCTAGTATCTTCCTTATCAATATAAAAAGAGCAGTCTCTTATTTTTTTGTTATTTTGTGACTTGTTTAAGCAACCACTTTTTTATTAAAAATATTAATATTTGTAGATTCTCATGCAGTTGTTAGAAATAACATAGTTCTTGTGCACTATTTATATAATTTCCCTTAATATTAGCATTTTGTAAAACTATTAGTACAATATCACACCTCAGATGTTGACATTGATACAATTTACTGATCTCATTCAGATTCCCCCAATTTTACCTGTGTTCATTTATGTGTGAGAGAAAGTGTGTGGGCATTTAGTTCTATGCAATTTTATTATGTGTGTAGTTTTGTGTGTCTACTGCCAGTCAAGACATTGAACATTTCTGTCACCACAAGGATGCCTGATAATCACGCCCACCTCCCTCCCACTTCCTCCTGGTCCCTAATTCCTGTCATTCACTAATCTGTTCATTTCTAAATTTTTGTTATTCAAAAAATGTTATATAAATGGAATCATACACTATGTTACCTTTTGAGATTGGCCTTTTCTTATTCAACAACTCCCTGGAGATTCATCTAAGTTCTTTGTATCCGTACTTTGTTCCTTTTTATTACTCAGTATGTATGTATGTATTTATTTATGTTACCTTTATTTTATTTTATTTTAACATTTTTTGATTTATAATAATTTTACAATATTGTGTCAAATACCAGTGTAGAATACAATTTTTCAGTTATACGTGAACATATGTATATATATTCATTGTCACATTTTTTTCTTTGTGAGCTACCATAAGATCTTGTATATATTTCCCTGTGCTATACAGTATGATCTTGTTTATCTATTCTACATATGCCTGTCAGTATCTACAAATTTTGAACTCCCAGTCTGTCCCTTCCTACTCCCATCCCCCTTGGCAACCACAAGTTTGTATTCTATGTCTATGAGTCTGTTTCTGTTTTGTATTTCTGTTTTGTTTGTTTTGGTTTCGTTTGTTTTTGTTTCTTTTCGATTCCACATATGAGCGATCTCATATGGTATTTTTCTTTCTCTTTCTGGCTTACTTCACTTAGAATGACCTTCTCCAGGAGCATCCATGTTGCTGCAAATGTTACGTTGTCAGTTTTTATGGCTGAATAGTATCCCATTGTATAAATATACCACATCTTCTTTATCCAATCATCTGTTAATGGACATTTAGGCTGTTTCCATGTCTTGGCTATTGTAAATAGTGCTGCTGTGAACACTGGGGTGCAGGTGTCATTTTGAAGTAGGGTTCCTTCTGGATATATGCCCAAGAGTGGGATTCCTTGGTCACACAGTAAGTCTATTCCTAGTGAAACTTACAAGCTTCTGCACAGCAAAGGAAACCATAAGTGAAACAAAAAGACAACCTACAGAATGGGAGAAAAATTTTGCAAATGAAACTGACAAAGGCTTGATCTCCAGCATATATAAGCAGCTCATATGACTTAATAAGAAAAAAACAAACAACCCAATCCAAAAATGGGCAGAAGACCTAAACAAGCAATTCTCCAAGGAAGACATACAAATGATCAATAGGTACATGAAAAAATGCTCAATATTACTAATTATCAGAGAAATGAAAATCAAAACTACAATGAGATATGACCACACACCAGTCAGAATGGCCATCATTTAAAAATCCACAAATGACAAATGCTGGAGAGGCTGTGGAGAAAAGGGAACCCTCCTTCCCTGCTGGTGGGAATGCAGTTTGGTGCAGCCACTGTGGAAAACAGTATGGAGATTCCTCAAAAGACTCACTATGTATTTATGTATCTTAGTTTGTTTCACCATTCATCTGCTGGACGTCCGGGCTGTTTTCAAATTTTTATTATTATGCATAAGCTGTTATGAGTATTTATATACAGATTTTTGTGTAAACATGAGTTTTCAATTTTCTGTGATAAATGCCCAAGTGTGTGATTGCTGATTTGTGTGGTAATTGCATGTTTAGTTTTATAAGAAAGTACCAGATTTTTCCACAGTGCCTGTACCATTTTACAATCCCACTTCCTCCCAGCAATGTGCAAGTTTTTCACTTTCTCTGCATCCATACCAGTATTTGGGGTTGTCACTATGTTTTAATTTTAGCCATTCTATTCAATGTGTAATGATATCTCAATATGATTTTAATTTGCTTTCCCCTGATGGCTAATGATATTGAACATCTTTTCTTGTGCCTTTTCTTTTGTATATCCTCTTTGTTGAAATGTCTGTTTATGTCTTTTGCTCATTTTCTAATTGGATTGTTTTATTTTTCTACTGTTAAGTTTTGAGAGTTTTAAAATATATTTTAGATGCCAGTCCTTTGTTGGATATATGACTTGCAAATATTTTCTTCTAGTCTGTGACTTGTATTTCCATTGTCTTTCCATGGATTTTTACGGAGCAAGAGTTTTTAATTTTGATGAGATCCAATTTATCAGTATTTTCTTTTCTGGATGATGCTTTTGGAGTCAAGTCTAAGAACTCTTTGTCCAGCACTAGATCCTAAAGATTTTCTGCTATGTTTTCTTTTAAAGTTTTATAGTTTTACATTTTACATTGAAGTCCATAACCCGTTTTAAGTTAATTTTTGTATAAGATGTGACATTTAAGTTGAGTTTGTTTTGTTTTGTTTTGTTGCTCATTGGGGTCCAATTATTCCACCACCAGTTGTTGAAGATACTGTCTTCTTCCATTGATTTGCTTTTGTACCTTTATCAAAAATCAGTTGCACATACTGGCATGTGCCTATTTATGTGTTTTCTTTTCTGTTGCATTGATCTGTGTGTCTGTCCATCCACCAGTATCTCCATGTCTTGATTATCATAACGTATAGTAAGTCATGAAATCAAGTAGACTGATTTCTTCCACTTTATTCTTTTAAGAAAGATAGTTTTAGCTATCCTGGGGACTGTGGCTTTCCACATGAATTTCAGAGTAAGCTTGGCTATGCATATAAAACATTTGCTGGGCTTTTGTTAGTAACTGCATTACACCTGTAGATCAGTTTAGGGGGAAGTGATATCTTTACTACCTTGAATATTTTCTATGCTCTCCATTCACTTAGGTCTTCTTTGGTATATTTCATCAGCATTGTGTAATTTTCAGCAGACGGGTACTCTGTGCATGTTTAAATTTAAACCTTTCATTTTTCTGGAGTGGTTGTAAATGGTACTGTGTATTTTCCCTAGGTTTATTGATGTATGGTTGGCAAATAAAAATTGTATATATTTAGATTGTACAACGTGATTTTTAAAACTTTGCTCCATGTGCTGATTTAATATATGTATACATTGTGAAAAGATTAATACAGTGGTTCTGTGTTTTAATTTCAATTTCCACAGATTCTTGTTAGTATAAAATGCATTTATTTTTTGAGCTTTGATCTTATATCCTGTAAGCCTGATGAACTTACTTACTGCTGAAAAATTCTAGAACTTATGGTAAGTAGATTCTGTGGCATTTTACACATTAGACAGTCAAGTTACCTGTAAATAGGGCTAATTTTATTTCTTGTTTTCAGTCTGTGTGCCTTTTATTTCTTTTTCTTGACTTACTTCAGTGGTTGGAACTTCCAACACTTTATTGAGTAAGAGTAGTAAGAGTAGACCTCCATACGTTGTTTCTGATCTTAGGAGGAAAACATTCAGTTTTTTAGCCTTAAGTATGATGTTAGCAGAAGGTGACTTCATTTTTTAAAAGACTACTGAAGAATTTATTGTAAGGTTGTACTATAATTACTTCTCCCCTTCTTTATCAGTGGATTTCTATTGCTTTCAACCTTTGGCATTATGATGCTCCTGTGAATGTTCTTGTACATATGTTACTTTTCACATATCCATAAGTGTTTGGGTGGAATAAAATAGAATATGACCCTCTCTTCTGTCCTATTTAGACCCACACCGTAGAAGATCTTGCTTGATTATGTGACCTTAAATATCATACGATGACACCTCCAAATATATATTCCTAGCCTGACCCATGCTCTGAATTCAGATCTTTGTATTTATTTGCCTACTTAATATCTCCATTTGGATGCCTAAATTGCTTCTCAAAATCAACAAGTCTAGGAGTCTCAACTCCTAATTTGCTGAATCCATCCCTCAAAGCCTGTTTTTTTATTTTTGAAGTTTTCTCCATTTTAGTAAATGACATTCCAGCCTTCCGGTGGCTCAGGCCAAAAATCTCATACTCATCCTTGTTGCCTCTGTTTTACTCATGTCCAAACTATCAGTAGATCTGATCAGCACATCCTGTCCCAGCTGTGATCAGTTCATCCTACTCCATGGCTGCCACTCTGGTCCAGACCACCATCCTCTCTTCCCTAGATTCTTGCCATGACCTCCTATCTTGTCTCTCTTTCTGCATTGCTCCCCTACAATCACTTCTCCATACAAGAGGACACGGTAATTCTCTAAAAACATTACGTTATGCACAGCTCTGCTCAGCATGTCCCAGTGGCTTCCCATCTCTCTTAGAGTAAAAGCAAGATCC
Source organism: Camelus dromedarius (assembly GCF_036321535.1). Classification (NCBI taxonomy): domain Eukaryota; kingdom Metazoa; phylum Chordata; class Mammalia; order Artiodactyla; family Camelidae; genus Camelus; species Camelus dromedarius. The sequence continues at coordinate 107,491,013 of NC_087438.1, forward strand.
TCACTCTGGCCTGGAGGCCCTGTATCATCTGATTTGTGACTCCTGCATCCTTTGGGTCCTGCAGCCTCTCTGAGTTATCTCACTTTGCCCTGGCCATGCTGGCTTCATTTCTGTTTCTTAAAATGCCAACTGCGCTCTGACCTTGGAGCATACAGTGTCACCATGCCTGGAACACTTTTTCACAAGGTATCCACATAGCTCATCCCTCATTCCCTTCAGGCATCTCACTTTTCACCTGATTGGAGAGACCTTCCCTGAATACCTTCATCCCAACTTGACACTCTCCCTTCCCTTTAACCTGACTTATTTTTTTATTTTTCCACTTACCCTTTATCATCACCTAAAATATTATATGTTCACTTGTTTGTTTGTTTGATGTGCTTCTCCCATGAGGGAGCACCCTGAGGGAAAAAACCTTGTTTTCTCTGCCGTATCTCCAGCATCTTCAGTGATACACAATAAATATGTGTTGAATGAGTTAATGAATTAACTGCTGGGTAAAATGGTATGTATGTTTAAAATTTGATAGATATTGTCAAATTGCTCTATAAAGAGCTAGTATTAATAATATGTGAGAGAGTTATACTCCCCCGATAATGTATGAGCCTGTTCCTTTTAGTACATAAGCCATTAAGAGTTTATCTTGACTCAGTTTTGTACTGAGAGACAATGAATTCATCCTCCATACATTTATCAGGACTCTAGGATGAGTTTCAGAAACATTCCATATAGTTCTAGTTGTTTTAACAATAAAGAAACTTCAGTAACTGGGCTTTCAAGGTTTGTGTGTTCATATTTCACAGATTATAAGGAGTCTGTCAGAGTGCTTATAGCTTCTGTCTTGTTTACGTTGAAATACCAGTAGAGCTAACTTTATCCTTCCATTAGACTTTCTCCAATCCTAACTCAGAAAGCACAGGAGAACCCGCTTTCTGGTGACTTTTTTTGTTCTTCAGGAAGAATACTAATGTTGTGTTCTTTCCCCAGCAAAGAGCATCTTCTAGGCTCCCTGAATCACTGAGGATGTTTTGCTGAGAGTGGGAGTGGGGATAACAGGTGTGAAGATGACATCATCCCAAGAGTTAGACTAGAGAGTAGGGGCCTCATGGCTTGCTGTTATATTCCCACTGCTGGACCCTTAGTAGGTGCTAAGCCATTGGTGTGACTGCTGTTAACAGTGCTGGATTATGAAGTCGCTTTATGTGATTCCCAAACATCACCCCTTTTTTGAACAGAGTCTCGAGAGGGTGCCTCAGGAAAGAGGAAAGCAAAACTTGTCCATGGATATGTTTCCCGTAGTGTGTAACTTCAGTATTCATATGTTACACAGGTTTCTTAGCAGCAGGGGATTTTGGAAAGCCTCTTCAGAGACTCTTGGTTGTGAATATGCCTTGTGAATACCTAAGAGGGGAACATACTGCATGATGTTTGCCGATTTATAGAAACCAGTCTTTTATTCCCAAAAGTCCATCATGGGCTTGGGGTTCCAGGGAACAGGGCTTCAGGAAGACTGGCCTAAGGCCCTTTATCTTGCATAAGCACTTGAAGACAGATAATCTCTTATTCTGGACCTGATTCTTTACCAGAGTTTCAGTTCAGAGCTTTCATCTTCAGAGAGAATATTGACATTTTGCTTTGATTTTCAGGACAAAATGCAAAGGACCATCCCTAGAAGGCCCATGATTTATTTAGAACGTTTGGAGTAGTGAAACATCTTCAGAAGGTCTGAGTTACTCAGTTCTGTGGGTTATGTGATCTTCTAATTAGCTGTCCTTCTTAATTCATTTCTCCCTGGTTGGCGCAGCCAGACAAGATACATGTTGGGCAGAAACTGTCCAGGTGAGATCAGCAGAAAAAAGGAAGGAGCTGGAAGCAGCTAATGAAACCCTGGAATTTTCACTTTATACTCATTTTCCTTTCCTCTTTCGTGTTCCAGGTACTGACACCCGAAGGATAATAGGAGTTGATTCAAATGTGGAGCTGCCACCGAGGTGAAAAAGACCAGGAGAACTGTCCCGACAAAAGGTAGCAATGTTCAGAAGGCATGGGCTTATTTCCAGCTGGAGAAATCAGGGACTGCTTCAAGCAGAAGGTGGCCACTAATTTAAAATGTCCATTTGGGAGGAGTTAATATTGATTGAAATTATTGGGGGCAACATGACTATCAAATTTTAAATGTACAGATCCTACTGAAGGATTCCATAGAGTTCCATAGCAACTTCCCACGTAGGAATTACCATATGGAAGTCCTCACACAAGAAGGGAAATGGGTATTTACCGATAATGAATTATGAGATATCCAAATAATAAATTACTGTATAGTCAGGAAGAAGAATACACTACCTCTATGCATACTGCTGTGAAAATATGTCCATTATACATTCCATATGAAAATTCAAGACATCGTACATTTTGTGTAGATGCCAAAAAAAAATTAATAGCTTATCATATAGAATAGAGACTAGAATAGAGACATAGAATGTAAATTAAGCTGCTAACAGTATTTGAGGGGAGTGAGAAACTAGGAAAATCTCATGCTCTACTTTATATTTTTCCATAATACTTATTTTTGTAATAAGCACATATTGTCTTTGTAGTTAGAAAATAATGATATAGATTTTTTTAAAGTACAGTTTCTGATTAGTTTGTGTGGCATATTCTCTTTTCTCATTTCTCAAGAGACTTAAAGGAGCATGGGAATTCCAAAACACACTGTCCCATCCTTTTTTCTCCTTCACTATTCCTACTTTTTCCGGTCCTCACCTCACTGTCTAGAGCCTTACTTCGGCCTCACCTACTCTCTGTCACGGACCTTCTCTGTCCCTTCCAACCCTCTCAAGCCCCCATTATATAGCCCATCTGTCCCCATTTTATGCTGGCTTTGTTTCTCTGTATCTTTCCCATGTAAGTGCACACAGACTACTGAGGTTTCAAATATTTTCTCTAGCACTGTGACCAATAGACCATTTTATGGGTGAACAGAAGGGACATCATTTCTGGCATATTCTGCTCTACAAATGCATCTACTTTGTGGCATGGGCCTCTATTTTTTCCCATTTATAAAATGATAGAATAGTATTAAATAACCTCTCAGGATCTTTCCCAAGCTAATATTCTATGATTGCTTAAGAAAATACGATCATTTACTACTTTAAGGTTGTCTGGCTTTGTGCTACTCTTAACTGCTAGAGTGGGAGAAACTTTTTATTGTATTTCTTAAAAAACATGCTGACAGTGAGGCAGCTGGAAGTCAGAAAATTCCAAGTTTTAGCTGTGACCTACCTCATTTGGTGGCCTTGCGCTGTTCACTTTACTTCCTTGGGTCTCAGTTTTCTCAGCCCAATAGTGGGAGCTCCTGTCTGTCTCTATCCTTATCTCTATAAGGAGATATTTCAGGATGAATGTGGATACTGACCTCGCTTTCATCACACAGATGTGCTAAGAATCAAATGGGCAAAGGGATATATAAGTGCTTTTATCCCTGTAGAGCAGTGTCTCAACCTTGGCACCATTGCCATTTGGGGCCAGATAATTCTTTGTTGGAGACTGTCCTGCGTATTGGAGGCCGTTCATCAGCATCCTTAGCCTCTACTTACTAGATGCTAGCAACCTCCTCTCCCCAGTTGTGACAACTAAAAATGTTTCCCAATGTTGCCAAATGTCCCCTGAGGGTGCAGATCGACCCTGATTTGAGAGTTACTGATATAGAGTCATATTTTGACTTACAGCGTCGTTGATTATATAACTACTCTGAGAGGAAGCAAATGAAAAGAAGAAAAAAATCACGTAAGTAGAATTCCAGAGAGTGCCAGTGATGACTCCAGTGAGGAACAGAAGATAATACACGAGTGAAGATAGTGCCAAATACAGCATCATTTCTGAGCAGTCATATTTCCTGTGGGAACAATCTGTACCCTCAAGAAAGATGGGGACATCAATCTTGTTGAGGAACCCTCCCACCACAGCACAGGAGATTCGGGACTATAGTTCTTGCCAACTGCTGGTTATATGTGGTGATTGGAGGGAAATCTCAAAGAAACAGGAAGGACACAGCTTATTCTACAAGGTCAGAGACATACAGAATTTCATGGATAATAGAAAGCATTTAGTCAAATCTCCCATTCAAGTGCTACACTGCTCTGTGTAGTATTCTCAATTTTACTAGCTATTTGACCTTGAGCAACATCCTCTGAGCATTTGTTTCCCTCTTTCCTCTTTGATTCCAAAAGAATCTTCAATTTGTCCAATTCCTTAATAATATAGTAACAGTTGTGAGTAAGATTAATCATTGTTCCCCTGCACTTTGTATGCAGTGCCTCAGGCATATAGCGCCCTATGTAGCAGTATATCTTGTTATTGTCTCATTTTATAGATGACGAAATTGGGGCTAAAGAGAAGCTTTACCCAGCTCTCCCTGTCTCCAGAGCCCACACTCTTGCCCACCACTCCAAGTGTCACTGCTTTACAGTAAAGGACTTAACACACAACATAGTACCCTGTTTGGTTGTTCATCCCTTTGTGCCGTATGCTAGACTGTGAGGAATTTGAATGATCTCTACACCTGCTCCCAGGCTCCAAGGGCTACAACACATGCATTGTACTATTCTGGAACTGCTATGCCTCAATCTTAAGGAATAAAGAGCTCACGGTGGAATTTGAGACACCGGGACCCAGTAGGGCAGCAGGAGTGTGTATAAAGAGCCTGAATGAATCAGAAATGGTGGTCATTCCAGACAGCAAGTGACTAAAAGCTTTTGATAGATATATAAACTAGGATTAAGTAGAAATGGAGAAATAATTTTTCCAGTGCCTTGGATTTTGAAGTAAGAAAGCACAGGAGGGTTAAGTACTTGTTTATGCTCACCCAGTGTGTTGGTAGCAAAACAGTGTTGAGACTGGGCTCTGGGTCCCAGTCCTGTTTCCTGCCATTATCAGTGGGATGCTATTTAGGTTGAAGGATCAGGATGTAGCCTCTGGAAACGTGTTACTTGAGCTGTGAACTGAGATTAGAGGAGAGATACTTAACCTCCATGACCCTCCTTTTCCTTATCTGCAATGGGAATCACAGGAGTTCCTACCTCTAAGGGTAGCTATGAGGAGTAAATGAGATCAAGTGCAAAAAACCCTTAGCACAGTGCCTGTCACATAGTAAAGGACTCAACAAATGCTAGCAATTATTAGTATTTTTAAAGACTTTTAAGAGATTTCTAGCTTTATGTTTTGATGATTTTTCTTAGAATGCAACATATTTATTTTTAAACTCTACATATAATAAAATTTTTCCTTTTTTTTTTGCATATACTTACTGAGTTTTGGCAAATTCACACAGTCATGTAACCATCGCTACAAACAAGATACAAAATAGTTTCATCACTCCAAGAAATTCCCACCTTTTTCCCTTTCTAGTTAACCCCTGTGTCTACTCCTAGACATGGTAAAAAATGATCTATTTCTGTTCCTGTAAATGTGTCTTTTTCAGAATATCATTTAACTGGAACCATACATTTTGTAGTCTCTGAGACTGCCTCCTTTCTCTTAGCATAATACATGAGATTTATCCATGTTGTTTTATATCTATATCTGTATCTATATCTATATCATTGTTTCATTTCTGCTTATTGCTGAATAGTATTCTGTTGTGCAGATATAGCACAGTTTGTTTATCCATTCACCACCAGCTGAAGGACATTTTGTTATTTGCAATATATGGAGCAATTATGATAACGATGCTATAAACATAGGGTATTAGGTAAATATAAACTGTCATTTCTTTTGGGTAAATAACTAGGAGTGTGATTGCTGGGTCATAGAATAAATACATGTTTATGGGAGACTGACAGACTGTTTCCCAAAGTGACTGTAATCTTTTACATTCCCATCTGTAATATATGAGAATTGCAGTTTCTCCACTTCTTCCCAATACTTGGTATGGCCAGTCTTTTAACTGTTAGGTGTTTAAGTAGATATGTCATGATATCTCATTGGAGTTGTAATTTGAATTTCCCTAATGACAGATGTTGTTGAGCATCTTTTCATGTGTGTATTTGCCACAACTTTATCTTTGGTGGAGTGTCTTTTCCAGTCTTTTGCTCATTTTTTAAAAATTGGGTAATTTGTTTACTTAGAATCAATCTTGAAAATTATTTATCCATTTTGGTTACAAGTATTTTGTCAGATAGGTGTTATATTAATATTTTCTCCTAGTAATGGTTTATCTTTTCATTCTTTGAACTGTGTCTTTTGTAGAGTAGAAGTTTTGGATTTTGATGACATCCAATTCATCAGTTTTTCTTTTATAGATCATGTTTTAGGTGTTGTGTGTAATAAATCTTCACTTTCTCTAAAATCACAGAGATTTTTTCCCCCAATGTTTTCTTCAAGAAGTTTTATAGTGTTAAGTTTAAGATTTAGGTCTATAATCCATGCTGAGTAAATTTTTATATCAAATGTGAGGTATAGGTTGAGGGGTTTTTTTGGATGTATGGATATCTACTAACTTTGTGACGCTAGTTACATGTAAACAGTGGATGCTGCTGCTGTGGCTGGCATATCACATAACAGTATCTTAAGAATATGGATAACTTCTATTACCATGATTATCATTATAATTATGATCATCCATCTGTCCATCCATAGTTCTTTCTTCAATAAATGAGTATCTACTGACAGTCACTATCATAGGTAAAAAGTTGCCAACATTATTGACTATGATGTCAAACAACCCACGCTCCTTAAGTAGGGCAGTTATGGGGGTGCACAAATTTGTAGTGATGATGCCAGATGCCATGTCTGTTTGTCAGCCTGATGAGGAATTAATTTCTTGGGTCTAAGAAGGGAGGAAACTTGAAACCTGACGAAGTCAATTTTCTTAATTTCATAGCTCACTTCAGATCCTAGGGACAGAAATAATCAGGTTTTAATTGAGCAAAACCATATCCAGGGACTTTGAGAATATCTTGTAAACAATTTTGCCAGTGGACCAAGTGTCCAGTGACAGAGTTCTAGGAAGAAATTATTTGTTTATCTCACTTTCTTTCCCTTATTACTAATATATTATCTTATCTCTCTGTGTGAACATCTATCAATACAACTTTCCCACAGATAATTTAGAAAATCTACCTGAAATCTTGACATCAATTTCTTTCCATGTATGGAATAGTAGGAAGCACATGGGAATGAATCCATGGTCCGTCTCTATAGCCAAAATGTATGGTGCATGATTTTATTTGTTTTTACCACAATTCTTTTAGCTGCAAAAGTAAAATATTGTACTAACATTTTAGGGTTTATTACCTCGCAGGGTTATCTTCACTGGGCAGTGAAGAAATTAAGATGATGACTCTAGAGTATAATGTACAAATAGGGTGGGTGGGATACTTTCCATGGCATTAATTCGTGTAATAACACCACACATGTGAGTAATTCCTATATTCCAGGCACTCTACTAGGCTTTTGAGATATAGTGGTGAGTTCAAAACAAATATAATCCTTGCCTATAGGGAGCTTGTGGTTTAGTGGGGAGAATGAGACTAAAGCAGATAATCACAAACAGAAATGTACAATTACAAATTGTATTACATCCTAGGAAGTTGTATAATAAATTGTCTTTGCTGAAATGAGTCCCCGGATCGTTTGACATAACCCCAGTAAAATTTATGGGTTGTCCTTTCTCTAAATAATTCTGTGTTCCCTAGGAAAGAGTTATTTCTCAACTAGGAATAAAGAGTGTTCTCATCTGTTCTCAAAAAAAGTCAGAAAATATAGAAAAGTAGCCTCAGTAAATGGTCTTGGGTATAACATGAAGTCAATGTCATTTTATTACCAAAAGCATTAATTTAGTATTTTAGAATTCATAGTATCTGTTTTCAGTTCTGTATTAAGAATTAAAGAGCAGGAGTTAATTTGTATTTAAAAATTACACTTTCTCTCTTTCTCAAACAGTGGAGTCTTCCAGTGACTCAGAATCATCATCGTGAACAGTGATCTTTTGCTCTGTAGGACTCACTCGGTGGAGGGACCACACACCTCTATTCTGAATGGCCCCTGGCTATACTTTTTGAGTTCTTATATCTACTTCTATAATGTTGCTGTTTTTTCTGTTGTCAGCTGTCACCCTTCCTGTTCTCGACGTGTTTGCTCCTCTAGCCCTTTTCATTTCTATTTCTAATCTGCTGTGGTTTGGGAAACAGTATAACCATGTTGGTGAGTATTATTTGTGAAGTGAGAACAGTCTCTGAGGAAGATCAGAAACCCTCTTCCTTTAGTAGAGTGCATCAACTTCATGCATGAAAGATTTTGTATGTTTGAAGGTCAGTTTTGGGGAGTAGTAATAGTTCTTCTCATCACAAACGTCTTTAAATAAATAAGGTGATTAATATATACCAATGAGAGTGGTAGCCAATTCAAATATATCATACTGGCATGGTGCTTTTCATTTTTTAAAGTGCTGTTTTACCCTCTAGCTTACTTTATCTTCTCTAAATCGGAGTAGGGACAGATAGGATGGATATTATAAGGAAACTCATGCACAGGGATGTGAAGTGATTTATCTCGAGTCACTTGACCAGTTGTTGACATAATTATGGCCAGAACATAGGTCTCTGGACTCTCAGCCTGAAGATTTTAGAAGGGCAGAAAAAATAAAGAGAATAGAACTCAAGAAGTAGACATTTTACTTTAACCCATTCTGGTGAATATTACTGGAGGAAATCTCAGGTGTTTGGGGAAGAAACCTAACTTCATTTTGGGCAAATATGAGTTTCTAGACATGCTTGAATCACCGATAAATGTTGAATTTCTTGCCCCTTGGATATTTTAAAGTCCCATTTTCTCTGTCAGAGTAAATTTATCACAGACTGCCACGTGGGGAAGTTGGTGAAATGTCACAGAGAGGATGGAGAGTGTGTATGAAAGTGAGCTTCAAAATTAGGTTGCCATATCTCATAAAGAGAGATGCAATATGTCATAGCTTTGGCATTAAATTTTCCTGTCATTCATTCTTTGTTTGTTCAACAAATACTTATTTGGTGACAGGTACTACGCTATGCCCTGAGCGTGTAAAGATCAACAAAATATTGCTTACACACTAGGAAGAAGTGTGATGGAAACATTCTATAATTAGATTGTGGAGATTGTTCTACAACTCTGTAAATATACTAAAATTAATTAGATTATACACTTTCAATGGGTGAATTTTATGGTATGTAATTATAGCCTCAGTTAAGCTGTTTGAAAAGAGGCAAATTTAAGCATGATGAGTGCCATAATAGGGATAAATTTAAGGTACTATGGGAGCTCTTAAGAGACACCCAAATTCAGAGACAGGAAGGACCTCTTGCAGAAGTGGTATTTAAGCAGAGACTTAAAGAATAAATAAAGGATTCCTGGGAAAGGAGTGGAGGAAGATTGGACGGAGTGACAGAAATAACATGAGTCAACATCTGAAAGTAATGGATGAGATGCATGGTCTACAGACTGTAAGAGGAAGAGTGGTTTAGCTTTGCTAGAGCTCAGCTTGTAAGGGGGAGTGACAAGACCTGAAGCTGGTGGGGTAAGTAGGAATTAAGCATTATGACCTTCTATATCATGAAGAGGAATTTGGAATTTATTGTAAAGGCAATATAGAGCTATTAAAAGTTTCAAGGCATAAGAATGTCGTGAATAAGTTTGTGCTTTGGACGGTTGGTCTTGCTGTACTGAGGAAGCTTGTTTAAGAGGAGAAAGTCTAGAGGTAAGGAGACCAGAAACACAGCTGATTCTGTAAAGTCAGTGAGTGGATTTGAACTAAGTAAATGCATTTATAAGGTAGAATCAGAAGGACTTTATGACAAATTAAATATAGGAGATGAGGAAGTTAAAGATGCTGAGGAAGATTTTCGTTTGTGTTTGGGTGACTACATACCCAAATGGCTGCTGGGTGTAGATGAGTCTTGGAAAAAGGAAAAGATAGTAAATTCAGTTTTGGACATTTTAAAATTGAGGTGTTTGTAGGATATTTAAAAGATAAATAGGTAGAGAGAAAGAGAAAGAAAGAAGCGGGGGGGGGGAAGAGAGAGCGAGAGAGAGAGATAACTAGGCTGGGATATAGATTTTGGTGGTCACCAGCTCATACATGATAATTTAGGCCAAGTGATTAATGAGATTTCTTCAAAAGAAAAGGTAATACATAGCAAGAAGAGAAGAGACAAAGAAAAAAATCATAATGGACATAAAAAATCACTATGTGGGCAGAAGAAGGGGAGACTTGAAGGGAGATTTAGAAGAAATAGCTGGATGGGTAAGTGTGAGTAAAATAGGGGATTATAATGTTGCAGATCTAAAACAGAAGCCATTTAAAGGTTCATTGTTGCATAGATATTAATGACTGATCTTAGAAGTGGACTGAAAGTTGTTCCTTGGATTTAGTGACAAAGGTCATTGGTGCCCTTAACAAGAGTAATTTTAATGAAGTAATAGGGGAGAAAACTATTATTACAAGATGATGAAGAGTGGACAGGAGAATAGAAGGTGAGAGAGTGGAGTTAGCTAGTGTAGACAGATCCTTCAGGAAGCTTGTCTGAAGGAGAAGGGAGAAATGGGATGTAGACTGGTATGTGAAGATAGAATTTTTGTTTTTAAAATAAGATTGGAGAGAATTTTACATGTCTAAGTGCTGCTGGAATAGATTTAGGAGATAAGCAGGATTTGATAACATAGAAGGGAGCTGGATTAATCAATAGGAGTGCAGGAGAGTATGAAATGCAAAGGCTCCCATTGTCTGTCATAGGTGATACAGTTGTCCACTTTGAGAGTGAGGAAGAGTGATGGAGTAAGTGGTACAGAAGCTAAACAAATTTTGGGACATCCCCTTTGTTACATGGGAAAGAGCACTGAACAAGGAAACATAGGAGAATTGCCAGGTGGCATTGGAGACAGTGGATTTGTACTGATGTCAAATTGGAGTTTTTTCCAATAGACAGAGTTGCCCTGATGTAGGAGAAAGAAAGGCCAATCATTGGATTAACTCAGAGTTGAGGTTTTGGATGAGCAAAGACAATTTTCAATCAAGGTTTATGTGATTCATTATTATAGAGCCTTAGTTGAATACCTGTGAAATAGAATATAGAAAGAGACTGATAGACGGGATTCCAGGGGCTAGACATTTCAAAAGGAGGAAGAACAAGTACGGGGGAATCCTAGGGAACTGAAAGGCTGGCTGTATCTAAACATAGTGAAGGATGTTTGAATCAAATGTCTTGAGTGAAACAGCACTGGGGACAGTGGTAGCAAGGCCAGGAGTATGTGGCTGAAGGAGTTAAGATGAAAGTCATTGAAGTTAAAGAGGTAAACATATTAAGAAGCCAGTAATTGGATTACATTCCAAGCTCTTCCTCTTTCTAGCCATAGTATCTAAACCAAGGCAGTCAATTAACAAATATGTCATTTGTCTGCTCTGTGACAGCACTGTGGACACAGAAGTAAACAAGATAATCAGAAGCCCTGTCCTCAACAGTTTACATTCCAGTGAGTCAGAATTTTAAAATATGAACAAATAAATAAGGCAGAAACTTCAGGCACTGTTATGTACTTCAAAGAAAATAAGATCAGTAAGTAATATGGAGAGAGGCTACTTTAGCTCTGGTGGTCAGGAAAGACCTCTCCTAAGGAGAGATAATGTAGAGCCTGAATGCTGAGAAGGTGGCAGTCATGCCAAGAACTAGGGGAAGAGTGTGTCAAGCAGAAGAGCAGTAAGTGCAGAAATTTACCTCTAGGGGTGAGCGCAGTATGTGTAGGTGACAAAAAGAAGACCAGTGTGGTTGAACTGCAGCAAGTGGCTGGGAGAGTGTTGGGACTTCATGTCAGAAATAGATACGTTGGATCATTTAGGGCTCTAAAAATAATCATTCAAGAGATTTTGAATTTTGTTGTAAGTGTGATAGGAAAGCACAAAGAGATTCTAATGGTGAATATGTGAACTAATTTATGCTGCTAAGCAAAGGATAAAGTATAGGGGAGCCGAGAATGGAGAGGCTGCGATTTCCAAGGCAAGAGATGATGGTGACTTGGGCCATGCTGTTAGCAGGGAAATGGTGAGATTCAGGATTTATTTTAGAGGTATAATTGATGAAAGTTGTTAATGGATAGGATCAGAGGAATGAAGAGAAGAATAAAGGATGACTTCTAGATTATTGACCTGAGAAGTGGATGGCTAGTAATACAGGGTAAGGAGCGAAATTCATAGTTCTGTTTTAGCCCTGTTAAATTTGAGGTATCTCAAGCTTCATGTGGATGTAGAGTAGGTAGTTATATATTTAAGTCTGGGTTACTAGGGAATAGTCAGAATTGAAATGGATAGATTTGAGTGTCTCAGAACATCAGATAGTATTTAAAGTCATGGTACTGGATGAGATCACATATGGACTGAGAATGGGGAGAAATAAAAAGAGGTGTGATGACTGAATCTTGGAGTATTGCAATATTTAGAAACATGGAAGAGAAGGAAGATTGATCAGAGAAGACTCAAATTTCAGCAAGTGAGTCTGGAAGAAAACGAGGAGCATGTGGTTTCCCAGAAGCCCAGGAAAGACAGTTTCAGATCAGATTAAGTGTTGCTTCTCTCTGGTTGGGAGAAGAGGTACAGGTTGAGCAGAAAGTCAGGGAGAGGGGATTTGGGGCTTTCTCCCTTTATAGCCTTTGTCTTTTCCTACTCTGTGAACCCACTGAGCTTAAAAGCCAAGGCTGTAAAGAGTAAGCTTTTCAGGAAGGAAAACAACTATCTCAAAAGCTTTGTATAGATGTGAACAGAAATAATTCAAATTAGAAACTAATGTTAAAGAGATTCAGATGAAGTGTCTTGAGGGTTTTTGTATTGTCTTTCCGATAGGAAATTTGGGACGTTTTCATGGTGGAGGTTATGCTCCCGTGCACGTACACACACACACACACACAAGCAGAGTCTTGAACAGACGGAAATAGGCAGGAAAGTTATCTTAACCAGAGAGATTAGCATAGGCAGGACACAGAGGAGGAAACTTACAGCCTGTGTGTAGAAGACCCCAATCAGTTAATTTTGTTTGGCTTACAAGTAGGTTGGTTGATTGATTCTGTGCTCCCCCCATGCCCAAAGCTCACACAAAAGACATTCAATGCAGTGGTTCTTTGCCACAGATGAAAATACAGATAAAGCTTGACATTCAAAAGATTAGCTCTGAGTTTCTTGTCTCCTCCACTGGCATTGTTCCCTCTTCAACCTTTAATCCAAGTTCGTTAAAATCCCTGAAACTTTCCTGGTCTCCCCAGAGGAAGAACAGCAGTGAGATCGTATTGAAGTCCTAAATCCCCAATGACCCAGCTTAATCGAATGGACATATTTCATTAAACAAACACCTCTGCCATCTGCTATTCTCCAACTAGGAATGCATGAGAACATATTTCTCAATTATGTTGGAGAAGTTGCCTGGACTCAGAGGTCCTGGCAAACAGCCTTTCCTCAGGCAGTGCCCAGTGGGGAGACCTGCCTCCAGCTTGGAGTGGCCCTCATGTTTTTTCATGTCTTCTCTTGACTCCACCATTCACTTTGCATTACTGCATTCCCTTTTGGATTAGAATGAATCTGATCCAACACCCCTAACAAACATGCTACAATCTGGTTTAAAGTCATTTTATTTATTGCAACTACTAACATTTTAGAAATCTTTGTTATGGCCAGGTGGTGGGCTAGGCATTTTGTGTGGTGTTTTATCTAAACCTTAAAACTTCTCTGTTAAGTAAGTAGGATTTCCATTCTATAGATAAGGAAATTGAGACTTAGCAATCTTAAATCATTCAGCCAAGGTCCCACAGATTGTGAATGATAGAGCTGGGATTTGAACATAGGCCGTCTGGAACCAGAGCTGCTGTTTCTTCCCAATGTGCATTACTAGAAGTACCTCACTCTGGCCATGTGCAGGGTGTGATATGGGTGCTGTCTCACCTTCAGGGCCTTCACAGTCTGGTATGGAAGATACAAAGAGATTAATCAGGATGTGTGGAGATGAAGAAAGTGCGAAGTATAGACTGGGGATGGAAGAAGTTACCCCCAGGGTTCCAAGTCAAAACATTGATATAGTGTACTCGGTATTTATAGTCTGTCCCAGAAATGTGGACTAAAGAGCACCCTATCACATCTGTTTACCCACCTGCGCCCTCAACTCTCAAACCTCTTTGTTATTTAACGAGTCAATGGTGCTAATTTATAGACCTGACTCATCCCACTAGGATTGCTGATGATGTAGGAGTAAAATTATATAGCATTAAGCTTTTCTAGTTCTACAGATTTATGGATACCCATCTCAGATGCCTATCTTACACTGCCCAGTGTTCCTTCTACCTGTCTTTAGTGCCTCATTGCTCAGAAAAGTTTTTTACCAGTCCGCATTACTTATCTCCCAGCCTCCAATCTCACTACCTTGACTTCACTGTTGACATGTAGAGTTGCTGTCTACTGCACAGGGAAAATAGAGGTCAGCATACAGTGACTCCTCTAGCTACCTGCTTTTCTCATGACCTTATACCCCTACCTCATTCCCTGCCATCTCAGTAGAATAGTAACACAATTAACTATTGTCGTTTACTTAGCACATTTTTTAAACCAGACACTACTAAATGTCTACATGTATTAGCTCATTCAGTCCTTACAACCACTTTATGACAGGGGAGCTATTTTTAATCCTCATTTTATAGACAAGAAAAAAATGAGTCTCAGAAAGGTTAGGTAGCTGTTTCTCAGGATTATGCTCTTACAGATTTTGCCTTCTCATCATATGTATTTGTTGTATGAAACTACATCTTCTACACTGGAATTTGACACAACATTGTAAAATGACTATAACTCAATAAAAACGTTTAAAAATAAGTACATCTTCTTACATGACACCAATCACCATGTATATACTCATACCAAATCTCTGTTTGCCTAGAATTCTCTTTGAGCTTCTGTTTATTCAGCTACCCAATAGATGTCCACTGGTATCTCAGAATTAAACCTAGCCTTTTCTCCCATCATTATCCATCACCAAAATTGCTCATTTTACTACGTTCCCTGTCTCCATGGATTGTAACACTATTAGAGGTCATGGTGCAATTAAGATAATATGATGGCACTTGGCTATGTGGGAAAAGAGAGTCCTGTCCTCAGTTGGCCACTAGGCCCTACAAGATCCTCAGAGGAGACTCATGCAAAGCAATGGGAGTAATCTCGTTATTAGCCATGGTTTTGGACCCCACACCTGGTACAGAACTGAGAGTGAATCATGCTAGGCTTAGGGAGGATTCATTTCTCCATTTGATGAACCTCAAAACAAGATGAAAGATGTGTTCTCTTTCTAACCCAATGCCCAAGCAGAATCTGTCCTCTCATATGACAAGTTATATACAAGGTAGCATGGAGAAATGGTGTGTAGGAATTTGTGGTCATTTGCCCTGGACTTTTATAGACTAGGTCCTAGGTGCTCTAGAGACAGAGCAGAGGAAAAAACATGGCTGGACTTTCTCTTGGAAGAACAGTCTCCAGTAGACAAATTCCTTTCTCCAGGCTCTTGGGAAGAAGAGTATTAGCCAGACTCTGGCTGTGCGGAATGAGATAGCAGGGGAAAGAGTCCATTTGTTTGAATTGCCACATCATATCCTTTTGAAAGTTCTGCTCACTGAGACTAGAGCACCATACTGTGTCCTGGAATGGAGAAGATCAGCATTTCTCCTCTTCATGAGTGAAATATCCTGTCCTTGATCTCAGCCCCAGGGAGGGAGGAGTAATGGGGGGCTTACGTGAGGAATAGCAAGCAGCTTTAAATTCTTTCTTTTAGAAGTCCTCCTTTTGTTTGTTGTGTGATCTATTTTTTTAACCTCCCCAATCCTCAGTTTCTTTGTCTATAAAATGGAGACAGCAACTCTACCTGGCACATAGTAAGTCATCAATAAATGTGATGTATGGCGGTGGGGGGAGGAGTGGGTATGAGAAGGTTGAGGCACTGGTGGTAGGAGTGGCAGCTGCAGTTGTGGTCACAGTGTTCGTAGAGGAGGCTGAAGTGGTCATAGTGGTGACGGTGGTTTCCACGGCGGGTAATAATCATCTACTGGTTGGTCAGAAGAGAGAGCTGTCTGATTGTTAATCCTCGCTCAACACATTTCATCTATCAACATATATAGATTTTATTTCATTAATCTGTGTCAGGTCTTAAAGTCATCTTCCTAGTTAGAACCCATGTCATCATTTCTTTTGTCTCAAGAGGTGAAATGACTTTCTCAGGACCATGTAACAAAGATCCAGTGCTGATCTAGGGCCTCTTATTTCATGTTCTTTCTTCTCTACTGGGGACAGTAGAGCAGAATAGCTAAGAGCTGGGATGACTAAGTTCACCTGTGGTCCCCCCACCAGACCCTACCCTACCACACTATTATCTGGGCAAGTTCCTTCCCCTCCTTTACCCACTGGCAAAAAATTGGACAGTGCAAGTAGTACCTATCACATAGGGTTATTGGGGAGATTAAATATGGTAATAGACTTAAAGTATGTATTAGTTTCCTGGGGCTGATGTAACAAAGTACTACATACTGGGTAGTTTGAAACAAGAGAAATTTATTGTCTCACAATCCTGGAGGCTGGAAGTCCAAAAGCAAAGTATCAGCAGAGCCGTGCTCTTTCTGCTAGCTTCAGGGGAGAATCTTTTCTTGCCTCTTCTAACTCCTGGTGTTGCCAGCAATTTTGGTTGTTTCTTGGCTTGTTGATACATCACTCTAGTCACAAAGCTGTCTTCTCCCTGTGTTGTGTCTTTATATCATCTTCCCCCTGTGTGTCTGCCTCTGTGTCTGAATTCCCTACTTTATAAGGATACTGGATTGTAGGTCACTCCAATTACATCGTTTTTAACTGGATTACCTATGTAAATATCCTATTTCTGACTAAGGCCATATTCTGACATACTGAGGCTTAGGACTTCAACATGTCTTTTTTGAGGGGGACGTAATTCAGCTGATAACAAAGAACTTTGCTCAGTCTTGGGGACAGAGTCAATGCTCACTAAATATTTTCCTTCTTACCAAGGAGCCTCTGCTGTCAAAGAGGGCTTGGTGCTGAGGAAGAAGACTGACAGCTTAGCCTCAGCAGTTGCTCGTATTACACAGTTACACATTCAGCTCTGGAGGCAGGCGGCCTCTGTGTTCTCAGGGAACATCATCAATATTGTGACACCCTGACATGTGTCAGCCATGGGGTTCTCCAGGGCTCCTTCCCTGGAGATTCTTGTGAAGCTAGAAAATTAGCCTCCAATCCTGGGCAGTCTGAGTGATGGCCTGCCCAGAGGCGGGAGGCTGAGAGGGTCAGAGTGGCAGAAACCTCAGATGCCACCCCACCCAATTCCCTCATCTGAGCAGTGAAGAATCTGAAGCCCAGTGAAGAAGAACCGCTTGACTTAGCTCACCCAGTAGGTGGGAGGTGGGGCCACAACCAGAGCCCATGTGTCCTGATTTCCACTCAGTGCTGTTTCAACGTTACCCATATCTCACTGTTGTTGTGGTTGTTGTTTTGTTTACTTTGTACAGAGCTTCTCTCTTTGAATTTCTCCACCTGTATAATGGAAGAGTTACTCTAGGCCAGCACTATCTAACAGAAATACAACATGTGCCTCAGGTAATTGTAAGTTTTCTGATGGCTGTATTAAAAAAGTAAAAATAAACAGGTGAAAATAATTCTTAGTAATTTGTGTAACCCAGTGTTTCCAGAATAATACTTTAGCATGCAATCATGGTAGGACTGTTAATGAGATAGTTTACATTTTTTTCTTACTGAAATCTTTGAGATCTCGTGTGTTTTACAGAAAATCATTTCAGCCCATCACATTTCAAGTGTTCAATAGCCACACATGGTCAGTGGCTACACGACAGGACAGTAGAGCCCTAGGGCAGTGGTTCCTAGTGCTGGGCTGCCTGCTTAGGATGAGAGTGCTGGTATACCTTTATCATTTCTTCCTTCTGAGAAAAGACTGCCCTTAAGTCAAGTTTATCTTCTATCTCTCCTGAAATTTTTGATCAAAATGTGCCCCCCTTTAATTTAAGTGAGGTGACGCATAGATGGAAATCTTTTTTTTAAAATGTTATTTAACAAAAGATCTGAGAACACTAGACCAGCTCCTCATTAAGAAAAAATATACATATATATGTATGTGCATATATCACATGTGTTCATATATATACATATACAGAAAATGCTGGTCTATGAAATTATCATCATTAATCATCTAAGACTCTTTCCTACTGTAATCTTCCATAATTGTCATTAAAAGTCAAGCAGAGGTAAAATGTCTCTGTGTCTATGGGGATTGGGAAATGAAAGCAAAAGTCCCAAGAAAGACCCACCTAGATCTTCGGTTCTGTGGATTGTGGAGCATTTGGACTTTGCACCATTGGGTTAGATGTGAGTAAAGGCTCTTACTGGGTCAAACCATTGCATCAAACACTTTGTTTTCTCTGGATTTAGGAAAGATAATGAAGAGGTACTTAGAAATTTCTTTTTCTGTATTCCTTTTTTTTTGTTTTTAGTTTTCTACCTTTTTTTAAACATTTTTTTAATTGAGTAATAGTCATTTTACAATGTTGTGCCAAATTCTAGTGTAGAGCACAATTTTTCAGTTATATATGAACATATATATATTCATTGTCACTTTTTTTCGCTATGAGCTACCACAATATCTTGTTTATAGTTCCCTGTGCTATACAGTATAATCTTGTTTATCTATTCTGCATTTTAAAATCCCAGTCTGTCCCTTCCCACCCCCTGCCCCCTTGGCAACCGCAAGTTTGTATTCTATGTCTATGAGTCTGTTTCTGTTTTGTATTTATGTTTTGTTTTGTTTTGTTTTTAGATTCCTCATATGAGCTGTCTCATATGGTATTTTTCTTTCTCTTTCTGGCTTACTTCACTTAGAATGGCATTCTCCAGGAACATCCATGTTGCTGCTAATGGCGTTATGTTGTCGGTTTTGATGGCTGAATAATATCCCATTGTATAAATATACCACATCTTCTTTACTCAGTCATCTGTTGATGGACATTTAAGCTGTTTCCATTTCTTGGCTATTGTAAATAGTGCTGCTGTAAACTTTGGGGTGCAGGTGTCATTTTGGAGTAGAGTTCCTTCTGGATTTATGCCCAGGAGGGGGATTCCTGGATCATATGGTAAGTCTATTCCTAGTCTTTTGAGGAATCTCCATACTGTTTTCCACAATGGCTTTCCTTGCTTCCCTCTCCCACTCTTAATGATTTAGATGTCTTTTTTTACAATTTTGTGTTTATTCTTTTTGTAATTCATGGCAGTTATCTCCTTTCCAGTTATGAGTTTCTAATTTTTGTAGCATCCTGCTTCTTTTCTATTTACAGTAGACCTGTCAATATTTCTTTTAGCATGGGTTTAGTGTTGCTAAACTCTTTTAGTTTTTGCTTGTCTGTGAAGTTCTTTATCTCTCCTTCTATTCTAAAGGATAGCCTTGCTGGTTAGAGTATCCTAGGCTGCATCTTTTTTCATTCAGGACTTTGAATATATCTTGCCACTACCTTCTGGCCTGTAGTGTTTGTGTAGAGAAATCAGCTGAAAGCCTTATGGGGCTTCCCTTGTAACTCACTCTTTGTTTTTCTCTTGCTGCCTTTAGGATCATTTCTTTATCCTTGACTCTGGCCATCTTGATTATAATATGTCTTGGTGTGGGTCTGTTTGGGTTCTTCCTGTTTGGGACCCTCTGAGCCTCCTGTACTTGGATATCTGATTCCTTTAGGTTTGGGAAGTTTTCAGTCATGATTTCTTCAAATACCTTTTCAGTCCCCTTTGTTCTTTCTTCCCCTTCTGGAACCCCTATTATGCATAGATTGGCATGCTTTATATTATCCCATAGGTCCCTTATATTGTTTTCATTGTTGTTTATTTGTTTTTCTTTCAGCTGTTCTGATTGGGTGCTTTCTGTTGTCCTGTCTTCTAGGTCACTTATTCGTTCCTCTACATTATCTAGCCTGCTTTCTACAGCCTTTAGGTCAGCTCTCATCTCAGCAAATGAGTTTACTAATTCTACTTGGTTCTTCTTTATAGCTTCTATTTCATTTTTGACATAGTTTATATCTGTAAACACTATTTCTTTTAGTTCCTTCAGTACTTTTGATCATTCCTTTTTTGAAATCTTGATCTAGTAGGCCATCAATGTCTATTTCCTTGATCGTGCTTTCGGGGGATTTCTCTTGATCTTTTAGTTGGGAGTGGTTCCTCTGCTTCTTCATATTGCTCATATCTCTCTGGCACTGTGGCTTAAGGAGTATCAGTTATCTACTCCTGAAGACTCTGTGCTCTTAATGATTTATTGAGAGATCTTTGTGTCTTCACCCTGTTTCGCGAACTCGGCTTGCTGTTTCCAGCGGCCCTCTGTTGGTGCCCTCTTCTGTGCTGCTCCCAGTGGCTGTCGTAGCAGATTGCGCCCCCTCCCAACACTGGGTCAGGTGCTGAGCTCTTATCTGGTGAGCGGGCAAGTCACTCCCCCTCCTGATGCCACAGTCAGATGCTGCACTCGGGGGAGGTAGGTGGGTGGATCGCGCCCCCTCCCAGCACCATGGTCAGGTGCTGCATTCCTGCCAGGAAAGTGGGTTGCCACCCACCCTTTCCTGGTGCCGGTCGCTCGGATGCTCTGTGCAGCTGCCCGCTCCGCTTCGGGTCATGTTCCAAAGGTGGGCGTGGGAAAGACTGTGGAACGGCCCCACCTCTGCTCCGTGCCAAGTCTCAGCTCCTTGCTTATCTTGGCGGCGCGTGTTCTCTGAAGTGCCAGAGCAGAAAGATCCTATCTGCCTCCAGCTGTAAACAAGTCTCAGTCCTGCCTAGGAGGTTGTGGAGCCCCCGGGTGTGGGTTCAGGTCTCGGCCCCACCCCAGCCCGGGCGCTGCGCACTGGAGAATATGGCAGCTGTGGCTGCGCCCTGCCTCTCTTCTCTCGAGAAGTGCCACGAATGGTGGTGCAGGTCTGAGGGGACAAAGGCTACGGCGCCCCTTCCCCCAGGGCACACCAGCCGTGTCACTTTGCTTTTTTTGCCATTTATGCGGGACCGAGGTTGTTCTGCTCCATATCCCCTCCCAGCACGGCGCGCAGCACACTACAGTCCCCCGGGGCTGCCTCAGTGCAGCTGCCCCTATCCTTCACCCAGCTCGGGCCGCCTGCCCTGGCCGCAGCTGCCGGCTCGCGTCTCGGGCTGGGTGTTGCGGGGACCCTTTGTGCCCGTTTAACTCAGTTCTGTCGGTGAAGGGGTGCTCGGGGCAGATCTCAGCCTTGGAGGTTCCCCCTCCGTCCCACTGGCCTCTCCATTGGAGAGGGGAAACCCAGAGAGTGAGCGCTAGTCCTCCTCTGCCGCTCCCTCCCCGCGGGATCGGTCCTGCACTGTTTTGCTTTTTATTCTTTCTTTTTTCCTACCAGATTTTTGGCGTCTTTGTCTTTCGAAGAGAGTGATGTTCTATCGGAGTTCGGCAGGTGTTCTGGTTGGCTGAGTGGGTCTGTAGATGTGAGTTTTGGTGTATTTGTAGGAGAGGGTGAGCTACAAGCATCCTTCTACTCTGCCATCTTGTTTCCTTCTCTTTTTCTGTATTCTGTCTTGGGCTCCAGTGCTTTCTGTTCACTCTCCAGGGAGTGCATTTGAGGTGGGCTCAGGCCCTGGCTCCTCCAGGTATTTCCATGTGGGGTAGGCAACGTAATGTTCCTTGGGAACACAGTCAAGGCTAGAGCCTGAATTCCTTTCTGTTATCTACTGAGTCTTGCAAAGTCTTTGCTCTGCCTGTCACTCACCCCTCTGCAGATCTCCACTTTCTATCCATAAAAGTCTGCCTCAATTTCTCAAGTGTTCCATGCTCCTTCTTGCTCCAGGGTCCTTGTCCATGTTGTTCCTTCTACCTGGAAAGTTCTTTCATCCTTCCATCTTACCTTTATGGGCTCAGATTCAATGTTACTTCCTCAAGGAAGCCTTCCTTGATTCTCCAGACTTGTCAGATCTTCTGTTATAAACTCTCTTAACTTCTGCACTTCACAGTGTCCAGCCCAGTTGTATTTCAGTATTTATTTGGTGATTGTCTGTTTGATGTCTGCCTCTTCTAGACTATAAGCTCCAAGAGGGCACTCACTTGTTCAAAGCTATTTTCCTAACACCTAACACCATAGTTGCTCAATAGACACTCAATAAATACTGGTTGAATGCTCTGTGTGCACAGATTATTTCATTTTGGGGTAGTTTTTCCATGTACTGAGAAAGAGACAAGAGCATTTGATCCTTTTTCACCTGGATATTGGCTCCTACTGAGCCAGTACCCCGCTCTGTGGCATGTGATCCCTTGGTATTTGCTGTAGAAGATTCTGTGTGCTTTCTTCTGGGAATACCTAGCAGAGAAGCTCTTAGGTGAGTTTGTTATGAGCATTGCATTGGGAATCATAAGGCATGTACTGGTCACACACCAACTCCTCATTAGCTAAGAGATCTCGGAAAAGCCACTTAAATTTTAACTCAGTAGACTTATCAGTCCAAAGTTATATTCCTAGCTGGTGGCTGGAGACTGAAATAGGTTTATCAGAATCTGTCAACTGGAGGGGCTGGCCCCATGATCTCTGGAGGTCTCGCTCAGGCTTTGGGCAATGGGGAAATCGTGTCAGAAACTGTGTTGCTTGTGACTGGGTTCTGAGAAATAGAAGCTTGTCAGAGGAATAAAGGTTACCGCTATCTGGTCCAAGGTCGCCAGTGAATCACTGACTGTGCCTAGAATAGAAATTGGCACAGGAACACAGTTCTTGTTATTTGTTAGACGAATATTTTTTCCCTGTTTTAATATATATGGACAATGAGTACTGAGAAAACAGATCCAAACAGTTAGGGAAGAGGAGTCCGAACAAATTGAGGCCCTGCCCCAGGAACATATGTTTGGGTCTCTGGTCCCTCAGCCTCAGAGAAACAGACTGGGATGGAGAGAGCCTTGGAGTGGGAGCCAGAAAGCCTGGGTTTTAGTTCCAGCACTGATGCCAACTTCAAGGAAGGTGTGAGCTCTTTGGACCCCAGTCTCCTTTTCTGGAAAAGGGAAAGAGTCAACTTTGACTACCTCAATGGAATGTTGTAAAGCTCCAATAAATATTGATTTTTAAAGTAGTTCATAAACACAAAACCCTTTACAAACAGAACTCTAACAATTACTTTTATTGCCAATGAGAGTAACGTATGTTTAGATGTAGTCAGTGTGTATTATAAGCCTTCTGGGCTCGATCATTCACTGTGAAGAGCAGTGTCATTGACCTCTCTGGAGCTCAACTTTCCTATCTGTGAAATTGGACAGACAACTCTTTCTCTGTAGGGTCACTGAGTTCCTATGATGATGAAATAAGAAACTTGACATCAGAACACTTGGAAAAGTGTAAAACTTTTCTTCTTTTGCTTTCTAATCATTTGCCTGCCTTCCTCACTTTTCCTCTCCCTCCCTTAGAAGATGGTACTCTTTCTGGGCATCTGCTATATGCCAGGTACAGTATTAGTTACGGCAGACACATGTGTAAGGTGTTTGACCCATGTCATGCCTTCAGGGGATATTAGAATTTATTTGAGGATAGATGCAAAAATACATGAATGTGATACAGTGTTTTATAACAGCATTGAACACTTACTATGTGCAAGGCACTGTTCTAAGAACTTACATTAACTCATTTAATCCTTATACTAACCCAGTTGTACCCAAGGGTACTGGTGTTTTCCCCAGTTTTGAAGGGGAGGAAACCAAAGCCCAAAGAAGTTAGGTGACTGGCCCTAGGGTACAGAGCTAGTGACTCTGGGTGGTTTGGCTCCAGAGCCAATTCCCTTGGCCATCAAGTATAATATACGTAAAGTATAGTAGAAACAAGAAAGAAGGGGATAGTTAGTTGTAACCTAGGGAGGTCATGGGAAACTTAACTGAAGAAACTACAAATCCTGGGAAGGGCATTCCAGGCAGATGGAGCAGCTAGTGCCCAAGAAACTGTGAGGCCCTCCAGGATGGCCCCTGCCAGCACTCTGACCTCCTCTCCTTCACTTCTGCCTTGTTTACTTTGTCCTAGCCACGCTGTCCTTCTTGCTGGTCCTAGACGTGCCAGGCTGTTCTTGCATCAGGTCTTTTGTGTTAGCTCTTCTCTTTCCTAGGACTCTCTTCCCCACTTCTTTGCATGGCTGTTTCCCTGACTCAGTTGTCACCTCCTCAGAGAGGCCTCCTCTGACGCCCATGTCAGTTATAATTGCCTCCCTCTCTCAGGTCCCCTTATTTTTTCTCCTTATGCATAGCACTACCTGAAAGAACATATTTATGAGTTCACTTTATTTTTGCCTGCCTTTCCTGACTTGATTATAATGTCTACAGGGCAGGGATCTTGTCTGTCTTGTTCACTGCACTGTCTTCAGCCCTGAGAGTAGGGTCTGGCTCATGTGGCTCATTAGGGAGTATTTGTAGTATGAATGAGGGTAGGGTGGGAGGTGCGGTATGAGAGACAGCATTGTTCCAGTGGGCATGGGCCCTGTAATGAAAATCCTGAAATGTCCATAAGCTATTCTTTTTTGTGTGTGTATATATATGTATGTATGTATGTATATGTGTGTATGTATGTGTGTGTGTGTGTGTGTGTGTGTATGTATAGTCAGTTTACAATGTGTCAGTTTTTGGTGTACAGCATAATGCTTCAGTCATCCATGAACATACATATATTCATTTTCATATTTTTCACCATAAGATACTACAAGATATTGAATATAGTTCTCTGTGCTATAAAGTAGAAACGTGTTGGTTATCGGATTTTGTGAGACTCCTCCTGTATTTCAAAGCAAGAGACCCATGACCAGAGTTTGATAGGTATTGTGTGTGATTCAGTGGGCTTGTAGATGTAACTCATGGTGTATTTGTGGGAGAGGGCGAGCTTTGAGTCTCTCTGCTCCGCTGTCTTGGCTCAACACCACCCCCCTCCATTGGCCATTCTTATAACCCTTTTTCTAAGAAGGTTCTTCACTAAGGCAGGATTGTCCCTCCCCACAGGGGGCATTTGGAATTGGTACCATCATTTGGTTGATCCCAATGAAGGTGGGGCACTACTGACATTTAGTTGATAGGAAGTCAGTGATGCCATTTTTCTAACAAAAGGTCCCACCCCAAAATAATAGCACCTCAAAACCCCCTTAAGAAACACAATGAGTATTTAATGAAAATGGCCTCCAGGAGACTAGACAAGGGCCCTGCTTCAGCCTCAGTCCTTTAGCAAGAAGAAGGGCTTGAACTGGAGTTTGGGTTTATTCATCTGTAAAGTATAGGTCTTTTCTTTGCCACTGGCTTACCTGTGCTAATGGAGGAGTAATTGCTTTGTGAACTGCAGAATGCAGTTCCCTCACATGTGTGAAACTTATTACCGTTTTCATGGAAAACATCTCAGCCATGATTTCATTCGAATCTGACAATTTTCCCTGTGAAATGGTAGGGCAATAAAGTAAAAAAAAAAATTATATATCTACAGGTATGTCTTCTTTCTTTTTCTTTGTCTCCTCCTCCCTCCCTTCCCTCTCCTCCTCTCCCTTTCTCACTCTCTTCTTCCTCCCTCCTTCCTTCCCCTCCCTCCCTCCCTCCCTTCCTTCCTACCTAAACTTACCTGTGAATTCAAGCATAGGAATGGAATCTCTATATTCCTGGGTCCCTGCACAGTCCTGCCTGTAGGAGGTGCTCAGTGTGTTCATTTGGTAAATGAATGAGTGAATCAGTGAGCGAAGGAGTGAGCCAACAAATAATTCTCCTCTGGTGTTAGTTGCTCATGGTGAAAAGGAGCAGATAGGACCAACTCCCTCAAGCCAGCTGGTGCGCACCAGTCCTGTAACAGCACCGCCCACCCCCTGAGCCAAGAACAAGTGTGCTTCTCTGTGACCTGCCTTGTCCCAGGGTGGACAGAAGTAAATTCTGCCAAGGGTTAAAGCTGAATTAATCGCCCATGCCTGGTTTCTTTCTCTCCTGGCTGAGCACAGTAAATATTGGTGGTAATGTAGTGTTCTTTCTCAGCGAGGGGAGAGTGAGGGACACAAGAGAAGAGAAATTAACCTTTTAACTTTGAAAGAAAAAGTATTGGAGAAACAATGTCCCATCAAAATACACACTCACACATACTTACATACACGTGCATGCACATGTACGTCAGTTGGTAACATTTCTGGTATAATCTTCCCTTGACCAGATAGTTTTTACCTTTTCTGGATAATGGAAATCCTTAGAAGAATCTAATTGAAAACTCTGGACCTTTTCCTGGGAAAACACATACGTGTACAGGCACATTAAGTTTGTCATATGTCATGGAACTCAGAGACCCACTGCAAAATGTCTTTGGACTCAGTAAAGAAGAGTAATTCACACTTTAAATTTAATTTGTAGATGTATGTTGCTTGGCTTAAAGGCAATTTAAAATTTTACTAAATTAGTTCCTCAAAACCAAAATCAGATGACTCTATATAAAAATCAGGGAATCTGGCTTCTTTTAAAAAATTAAAATGTCTGGTACCCTTGTGCTCACCTGGTGGTCATCAGCTCTGTTGAGCTGTGCTTTTTTTAAAAACATGAAAATGTCTCCCCAGTTGTCAACAGCCTTTCCTCCCCCTACCCACTACTTTTAGGCCTTTTTGTCTCCTACCCTAGATGAGGTTAGGACCAAAAACCCTTGCTCCTTAAAGATTCTTAGTTTGGGTTCCAGAAAGATCTGAAGGAAACCATGAGGTCAAGTATCCTTGGAGTCTGCTCTCAAAGCAAATGCTATATGCAGGCCAGTATACAAAACCAATAATGGAGAAGATGCCCTGTTTAAATGGGGACACGTGGGCCCAATATCACTGTCAGTTTGGCCTGCCCTAGCCTTTCTTCAGTGGCCCTCTACACGGCAAGTTTGAAAACTTCTTTGTATTCATCAGAACCCCTCAGTGGTATGTGTCAGAAACTCAGCTTGAGCTAGTGTCAGCTGAAAAGAGAGTTGATGGGTTTAGTGAACTCTGAGTATATGTCCTCAGACAAGACTGGATCCAGGAGTCCAGATAATGTTATCAGGGATCTCCTTTGCTCTTTGTTTTTCTTTGAGTTGGTTTTAGTCTCAGGAAGGCTCTTCCCATGTGTGGGAGACAGATGGCCACCAGCAAGACTCTAGGTCTGTGTCATCTCTATAGCTAGTAATCTCATTAGGAAAAAAGCTTCTCCTTCTATATAGCTCCAGCAGAACCTGGGATAGGGTTTCCTTGGACCATTTTGGTTGAGTGCCCATCCCTGAGTCAATCAGTCTGGATAAAAATGGAGCAAGCATTGACCAGCCCTTGATCTTAGTTCCAGAAAGAGAGCTCTCAGGGGAACTATGAGGTCAAGTATCCTTGGAGCCTGATCTCAAGGCAAATCCCACCTGCAGCCCAGCACATAAAACCTCGATTCCTTGGGATCATGGAGCACCAGGGAATGAGGTCAGTGCCATGTGAACCTCCTGGATGAGGACTAGGTAGGGCTGGTTCCCCAGAGGAGTCCTGGGGAGTCACTGCAGAAAAACGAAGCAGAGACACTAGAGAGGCATAAATAGCAATGGTCTACTCTACATTAATTTAACCCAACTTTCTTAGTACTCATGAGGATGTGGAGACTCTAAAAGGGGAAGGAACTTGCCTAAGGCTGCAAACCCGAGGCATGGCAAAGCTGAGGCATAAACCCAGAACCTCTGCCTCTAATCCTGTGTTCCTTTTATTTGAGGCCCTGATCCTGCTTTATCATCTATTTTTCTTTGATCCTGACTGATAGGTTGTGGGAGAACAGTAATCATATATGACAATAAATCAATCCCTGAACCATCACATTTTAGTGATAAAAGGGGCCTAAGTGGGCTTATCATTTAAATGAGAAAAGAGACCAGGAGAGACTAACCCACTTGTACAAGGTCAACTGACAGTTTATATAAGACTGTCAAAGTGCCCTCATATCTCTTGTCTCATTTGACAGTGAGAATAATTCTATGACACACGGAGCTTGGATAGTTTTTTCCAAGTGTTTTCTCATCAGTGAGATTATTTTATACCTACAATTTCTCTATAAAATGGGAGAGGATAAGAATTATTCAACCAGGTTCATGAATATGGGTACAGGATCAGAGAGGGTAAGATACTTGCTCAAGGACCCACAGCGTATAAGGAATTGAGACCGTTCTAGAATTCATTTGTCTGGCTTTGGTACTTTTTTGGTGTCACACTTGAATAAATAGTAAATTTATACTGAAAGACCTTCTACTTAAGTAATAATCTAAAACAGTTTGATAGGCTGATATATATACCAGTAAAGTTTTAGAGTCTTACATTGTAAGTTACATTTTATATTTGTCTTATACCAAAGACAAACACAGGGACAATAGAGCTTTAATTCACAGAAATGAAATTTAAGTAACAGAATTTTGGGAAAATAATATAAACAGGCAAAATGAAATTTAGAGAATTTTAGATCTGGAAGGGATTAGAATTAGAAGATAAAAGAACAAATAACTTTCTTCTTTTGGGTAAAGAAACTGAGGTTCAAAGTTGACATAATTTGCCTCAAATCCTATTTCTGGCCTATGGTAGAGACCAGGCAAGAATATAGGCCTCCCAACTTCCTGTTGCCCTAGCTCCTTTTATTGTGGTGATTGAGAGGCAGTGTTCTGTGGGGTAGGACACTAGATGACCTTCTAAATAGTTCTGCAGTTCTTCTGCGAGTGTGAGGCACCCAGATATTGGTGGTATTCAAAGTGAACTGCGGTGTCTTCCAGATAACGGAATTAAGCAACATTAGGGATAATTCTCTTTAAACTCTTCTGAGTTCATTAAAGAGAAAGTCTCTGTTGGATTCTAATCTTGCTAATTTTCCTTTTTTTAGCAGAGTGTACAGGTCTCAGGCTCACAGCATGTGGTAGGCAAGAGTGCTTGGCCTGAATCTGGACATTGTTTTGTCTTCACTCTATGTATTTTGCACATACAATAAATGATTAATTCATTTTCAATTTGTGGAATGATCTAAAGTTTCTTTAAAAGTTCTTTTCAAAATTTATTTAAATAAAAATCAGTTGATTCATTAAAGGACTCTTATACTCATCATAGTGCAGATGATGGTACTAGCACACAGATATGACAGATACCATGGTGATGATGAGTAGATGAAGATGGAGAATTACTGTCACAGGAGCTAGATCCAAGGCTATTGTCTGGGGCGTGTTGAAGAGACCTCAGAGAAATGCAGATTTGACTCCTAGTCTTCCTACCAAAGTTAACTGTGTGATCTTGGGCTAGATACTTCATATCTCTGAGTCTCAGAGAGTTAGGAGTAACTAATAATACTTCCTTTGCAAGACTGTTGCGATGATTAAGAAATATATATATATATATAAAACAAGGACCAAGCACAGTGCCCAGCACTTAACAGGTGCTGAAGAAATGATAGCTCTGAGGAGAGCTGGGCTTTTGGTAGTTATGAATGAAAGAAGAGAAATAAAATGGCAGAGAGAGCAATGCAGACTTGATTTGAACCTTGCTTCTTCTCCTTTGCTCCTTCTGAAATGGCCAGGTAAGATGACAGCTGCTTAAGTACAGCTTTGCTCCGGGAGGTCTGTTTCTCACTTTCCGAAAAGGCAAACTATAATCCTTGAGGCTACTTTATTGCTCGAAGACTGTAAGTTTGCTTGATGGAAAAGCAGCCTTCAGGGCATGCTGGGAGGTGGATTCACTTGTTATTCCTGCATAGGAGGCCTTAGCTTCTGGGTTGTTAAAGAACAAACAAAAATATCCCTTAAAAAATAGGCTACGGTTTGGTGAAGCTTGAAATGTAATCCTGTGCTTCAGTCCTAAGAGAAAATCTTCATTAAGCTTTCTGAGGTTTGCCCTGGTAGGCTGTTGTTTGTTCTGTGGGCTGTAGTTTGCTCATTTGATTCCTTAAAATACTGCATTGAAATATTTCTCTTGATTACTGAGTTTTTGGTTCTTCCTTAAATGTTGCACCTGAAACATATACCTTACCTGCCTCACCCTAGACCCAGCTGCTTCCTGGTCCACAGTCACCAGTGGCACCCCTGCCATGAGGAATAGGGGCTGTAATTGCACTGTGAGGTCCTCAGCAGACCTAAAGGTAAATATTAGAGAAAGGGATTTTTTGCTCAGCATAAGCTGGACAACAGTGAGATAGTTTGCCTTATGAAATGATGCTTGCCCGGCTGTGGCCAAAGTACAACCCAAATTAGGAAGGCTAAGAGGGGTGGGTATTTATACACTGGGTGGGAGGTTCGGATAGAAGACCTTTACTTGTAATTCTGTCAGTGCATGAATTTAATCTATTCATTGTTTCATTCAGCAAATATCATTCTAAGTGCCAGCACTATGCTAGACACTGACTGAATACAAATGTAAAGAGACTGCATGGCCATCCTCAGGAGTTCCCATTTCTCAGCTGTGAATGTGGCAGGGGTGGACAAAGAATTTCAGTAAAATAGCTTGCATAAATGGAATGCTAACCATGTCCAAGGCACTGTGGCTGGGTGCTCTATAGTCATTGTTTTATATTTGTTGTGTAAATAAAAGGTACATATAGTGAAATCCTCAAATCTTATGTGTACAGTTTGATAAGTATATATCTCATTATACATGTATTCATATAACCATGATTTCAATCAAGATAAAGACAGAGAACATTTCCATCACCCTAGTAAATTCCTGTGGGCCCCATGCCAGTCACTCTCCATTCCCTCAGAGGCAACCTCTCCTTTGTTCTCTAATATCATATATTAGTTTTGTCTGTTCAAAGACTAAATATATGTGAAGTCATGCAGTGTGTGAGAATTTGAGTCTGCTTTCCTTAAATCAGCATGTTTTTGAAATTCATTCATATTACTGCAGATTTTATTAGCTAGTTTCTTATTTTCAGTAGTATTCCATTGTATGGATATAACGATATATTTTATTTACCTATATTCACCCATTAAAGAATAGTTATTTCCAGTTTTGAAGTGTTACAAATAAAGTTACTTAGACTGTGTGTGTGTGTGTGTGTGTGTGTGTGTGTGTGTGTGTGTGTGTTTAAGTGTAAGTCTTTTGGTTGATAGGGGCTTTCTTTTCTACTGGGTCATGAGGTAGGGCTACATTTAACTCTTTAAGAAACTGTCAAAAAATTTTCCAAAGTGGTTGGGCCATTTTATATTCCCACTGACAATACATGAGAGTTGCAGTTGGTCCATATACTTGCCAAATTTGGTTTTGTTGATATTTTTCATTTTAGCCATTCTGGTAGGTGTGTAGTGGGGAATAAATGTATTTTTCCTTTTTTGAAAACTATGTTTTAAATTTACACGTAGTGAAATTGACTTTTTACTGGTATATACATCTGTGAGTTTTAACTATGTACAGATTATTGTAACTACCCCTACCCGCATAATGAGGATATAGAACAGTTCCATCACCTGAAAAAAAAATCTTCCTTCCAGTATGGTGATGGATTAATCCCAGTGGAGAAGGAATAACTCAGAGGCCAGATGCTATGGCAAAACCCTCCTCTCACTCCAACCCTAGGAACCACTGATGTGTTTTTCTCTCCTTGGAGGCTTGCCTTTCCAGAACATCATATAAATGGGTTAATAGATTTAATTTTTGAGACTAGTTTCTCTCACTTAGCAAAATGCCTTTGAGATTCATCCCTGTTGTATCTATCCAGAGTTTTTCTTATTATGAATGAATTTTTTGTAGAGGTTTTGTATTGACACAGATTTTCATTTCTCCTGGGTAAATATCTAAGAGTGGGATTGCTGGAGTTATACTGTGAGTCTGTGTGTGTGGTCAGTATATGCTTAGCTTTATAAGAACTGTTAAATTCTGCTGCAAAATGATAGTACCATATTGCACTCCTACCACTACTCTGTAGGAATTGCAGTTCTGTGTTGTGGGTATTCTTTTTCTTTATTCCTTTTTATGGGAGCAGGGATGTCATGCTAAAAGGTGTGTAGTAGAATCTTACTGCAGTTCTAATTTGCATTTTCCTAATGGATGATAATGAGTCTCTTTTCATGTGCTTAGTTGGTATCCGTATGTATTCCTTGTCGAAGTGTCTATTCAAATCTTTTGCCCAGTTTAAGAAAATTGACATTTTTACCTTTATTGAGGTTTGAAGTTTCCTTTTATTCTGGATAACAGTCCTCTGTCAGATATGTGTTTTGTAAATATTTCCCCTGGTCTGTGGCTTGTCTTTTCAATTCTCTTAACAGTGGCTTTTGCAGAGCAGAGTTTTTGAATTTTGGTGAAGTCTAGTTTATCATTTTTTTCCTTTATAAATAATGCTTTTCATGTTTTATCTAAGAAATCTTATTTTAGTTCAAGGTGCAAAGGTTCTTTTCCTATATTACAGTTCAAAATTTAAATCTGTGATACATAAATTATATTTTAAAGAAATTAAAAGAAGATAAATATCTGGCTTTCATTTGTATCCACGTATTTATCATCTCTGGTGTTCTTTATTTTCAGAAATCTAAGGTTTCTTTCAGTGTCATCTATCTTCAGCCTGAAAAACTTCCTTTGCCACTTCTATGCACAGATGTACTAGCAATTAATTGTCCCAACATTTCTTTATCTGAAAAAAAAATTAAAAATTACCATTAGGTTTAAAGGATATTTTCACTGGATATGGATTTATAGATTGATAATTTTATTTTCTCAGAATTTTAAAGATGTCATCCCATTGGCTTCTGGCGCTTCTATTCCTGTGATGAAAGATCAGCCGTTGTAATATTTTTATCCCCTGTGTATAATGTGCCTCTTGTCTCTGGTTACTTTTAAGATTTTTCTCTTTATGTTTCACTTTTATCAGTTTGACTCTGATGTGTGATTTTCTTTATATTGGTCCTGTTGGGGCTTGCAGTGATGTTTTAATCTTTGATTTGACCTTTTTTTCATAGTAGTTGGGAAATTTTCAGCCAATATTTCTTCAAATATGTTTTCTTCATTTTTCTTTTATCTCCTTATGAGTCTCTAATTATACACGCTAGACAGCTAGGTGTTTTCCCACAGGTCACTGAGACTGTTATTATTTTTCCCAGACGTTTTCTCTCTATTCATAAAATTAGACCATTTCTTTTGATCTCCTTTCAAGTTCACTAACCCCTTTGCCTTTGGTTTCCATTCTGCTGTTATTTCCATTAAATTAACATTTTATATCTAATAGTGCATGTGTCAGTACTAGAATTATAAGTTGGTTCTGTTCTGTAATTTAAATTTTTCTTTTAATATCCCATCTCATTGTTAATTGAGACCAGTGTTTCCCTTAAGTTTTTTTTTTTTAACATAGTTCGAATAGTCACATTGAAGCCATGCTCTGATAATTACATCTGGGAAGTGCTGAGGGTCTATTTCTATTATTTGCCGTTTCCCTTGACTATGGGTCACATTTTTCTCTCTTCTCACATATAATAAAATTGGATATTCTGCATGATACATTGTAGATATTCTGTATTTAAAATTTTTTCTTTTATCAGGATTTGTTCTACCAGGCAGCTAAGTTACTGAATGATCATGCTGAACTTGTGAGGGATTGGTTTCATACATTTTTAGGGTATGTATATTTCTGGTTTGCTCTTAATCCTAGGGAGAATCCTTTAATCCTGAGATACTATCTTTACCCTGTGTTCTAGTTATTTTGGAGCATTAATGGAAAGCTGAAGTCATTTATCAAGCATTTCTAACATGACATGGTTAAACCCCCAAGAGCTGTCTCCTCTGAAGTGGATAGAAGCTGGAATATCACTTTAGTAGTATTGCCTTCCACTGTTGATTTCTGCTTCATTCCTTGAGTTGCTCATAAGTCCTGTTCTTACCTTGACCAAAGATGTGGGAGGTGTTTATATTGGTACTTCCCCCTCCATATGTTCTCTCTTTCTTGGATTTTTATCCATTAATTTCTAGCCATTCTGGAAGCATCGAAATCTTGACACCTGTGGCCAATAAGACTGCAACATTCTGCTTGACTATTATCCAGTCTGTACAATGTGAACCAGAGAATGCTCTCAAGAACAAAGCTAAATAAAAATAGATCTTACCGCCATGTTATTTCCTTCTTTCATGGATAGAATACACTGCAATTTCCATCTGCTTTTGATCAATCTCAGTGCCTTAAAATAGTTAATGTTTTTAAAGAACATTTCATTCAGTTTATTATTATCGTCTATAATTTTGTTAGTCTGATACAAGTTACTCTATTATTATTGAAATTAGAACTTCTCTCTACTCTATGAATTATTATATTTTTCCTTGTAATAACAATTCTGTTATTATGCTATATATTCTGTTATATTAATATAGTCTAGTTATTGTTACCACTGTTTTCCTGATGAACAAATAAGGCTAAGAGAGATTAATTTAGTTTCTGAGTTATCTAGCTTGCAAGTGGTACAAGGTATGGCTTTAAACTCTAATTTTAGCTATAAAACTATAGTATTGGGCCTTATAGCAATTCAAGGTAGAGAATAAAAAGATCATGTGACCTCATTGGAAAACTCAGCATGTTGGTGGTAGGCACTTCCTGTGTTTGTTTGATCTGTACAGTAAGTAAAGAGGGAAGTCATTGCAGTGACTCAGTTATTTTACTTTGTCAGTGTTGCTAAAACATGTGCACAGCTTGCAGACCTGGTGTCTTCCTGCTTTACTTACTTGGTTAAGTCACTGATCCTTCTATAAGAGGTAGGACTGCTTACTAGGCGGATGAGGTAGCATTAGGCGACTGATAGGTACAATGGCATTCTATAGTCATCTAACAGAAAAATAAGTCCTGGAAGAAAGGAAAAGGCCTGAAGATTGTATAGCTAACGTATTAGTCAATGTGGGCTGCCATAATAAAATACCATGGAATAGTTGGCTTTTCGAACAGAAATTTATTTTCTCTCATTTCTGGAGGCTGGAAGTTTAAGATCTACATTCTGGCCAAGTTGATTTCTGATGAGGTCTCTCTTCCTAGCTTGCAGATGATTGCCTTCTTGCTATGTTCTCATATGGCCTCTCCCTGATGTAGGCATGTGGAGGGAGAGCTCTGGTGTCCCTCCTTCTTTATAAGTACAACAGTCCCACTGGACCAGGGCAGTCCATCCTCATGACCCCATCTAACCCTAATTTACTTCCAAATCCTCCATCTCCAAATACCATCACATTAGGGCTTCAATACATGAATTTTGAGGAAGACATGATTCAGTCCAAACAGCTAAGCACTAGTCTCCATATAATATCTGAAATGACTGAGGTCACACATTTAGATTCAAAACAGAGAGAGCTTCTGAAGCATCTTACCTTGTTCAGTGCTTTCCTTCTGACAGTTAATCCTTTGGTTGAGTTTGTCAAGAAAGGGCTCTTATTTTCTTTGCCTATTAGGTAGTCAGAAGACTTGTATAAGAATTGTCTTTACTTATGAGCAGAAGAAGAAGAATTATCTACCCCAAATAATTTGACTTGTCCCAACTAACCCTGAAACATCCTTAACAATTTGCCTGAAACTTCTCCAGTGAAAGAAATTCCACTGGATAAATGAATAGCCTTGGTTACAGAAATATTTAAAATTTTAGTGTGAATTAGTTGATGCAGTCCTTTCTGATATGAGAGCGTCTATGAATAAATGCTAATAGGAAATCTTTTCACTGTATGTATTCTTTTTATCAAGTTGTGAGTTTGAATCTCAGTTTCCTCATCTGTCAAATGGGATAATGATAGCATGGATATCAGAGAAATTGAGAGGATGTATCTAAAGTTCATACTAGAGTTTCAGACACACTGTAAACTTACAATAAGAGATAGCAGCTGATGGTTAATAATTATGATAAAAGAGAATAATATCTGAACTATGGCACATCAGTGCTATTAGGGAGACTGAGGCCTCTTGGGTATTCAGGGACTAGGGTGAATACATTGAGAACATGGGATCTGTTGAGGGGAAAGAAGGCTACATTAAAAATAAAAGAAGATAGGGGCATTACAAAATAGGTTGGACAGACCTACAGAAGGGGGGAAAATATTTGCAAATCATATATCTGATAAAGGGTTAATATCTAGACTATATAAAGAACTCCTACAGCTCAACAACACCAAAAATAAACCAATTAAAAATAGGCAAAGGATTTGAATAGGTTTTTCTCTAAGAGGATATACAAATGGTCTATAAACATAGGAAAAGATGCTCAGCATCATTAGGGAAGAAAATCAAAACCGCAGTGAAACAGCACATCATACCCATTAGGATGTCTATTATAACACAGAAAGAAACAAAACAAAAAACTAGAAACTCAAGTGTGGTGAGGGTGTGGAGAAATTGGAACCCTCATGCATTGCTGGTGAGTATGTAAAGTGTTCAGCTGCTGAGAAAAGAAGTTTAGTGGTTCCTCAAAAAATTACATAGAATTATCATATGATCTAGTAATTTCACTTCTGGGTAAATACTCAAAAGAATTAAAAACAAGGACTTGAACAGATACTTGTACACCACTGTTCATAGCAGCATGATTCACAATAGCCCAAAGGTAGAAACAACCCAAGTCTCCATCAACAGAATAAACAAAACATGTATGCAATGGAATATTATTAAGCCACAAAAGGAATGAAATTCTGATACATGCTACAACACGAGGTTTCTATCTCCTAACCTCATGAACCGTGAAAATATTATCTCAAATGAAATAGGACAGATACTGTAAGATTCTACTTATATGAGGTACCTAGAATAGGCAAATTGATAGAGAAAGAAAACAGATTGGAAGTTACCAGGGATTCGGGGGAGAGAAGAAGGATGAGTTTTTGTTTAACGGGTACAGAGTTTCTGGATGATTAAAAAGTTCTGGAAGTAGATAGCGGTGATGGTAGTACAACATTGTGAATGCATTTAATGCCATTGAATTGTGCAATTAAAGATGGTAAAAATGGTAAATTTTATGTCATATACATTTTACCACAATAAAAATACTTTAAAACACATGGAAAATACTAGAATTGAAATTTGATCAGCAAAACTTGGCCTGGGAGTTGTATATAAACAGTCAAAAATTTGGATTCCCATTTACAAAATGAAATTATAAGAGGGCCAAGACAGCAACACAGCATATCAGGGTAATCTAGCAGAGACGGGGGAAACCAGTACTCAAACTCCATGTCACTGGTGTATGCAGTAGAGTCTTGGTATCTAAGAGATTGATGTTATCCATAAACCAATAAAGCAGATATTTTTTGAGCTCCTACTCTGTGCTAAACTTTCTTCTGGGCACTTCCGGAGGTTGTCTGTAGAAATCTACAGTGCAATTCCTAATCTCAAGGATTTTATAATTTGATTGGGAACAACACTTAATCACACAGAAAACAACTGACGAGGAATGCAAAATTAAAAATGTAAGAGCTTGGTTGGGTGATTTAAAACTGTTTTGTACTGTAGTAGGGGATAAAGCCAAAGGAGTAATGTCTGGGAACGCTCTGACCTTGAGTGGGGTCTTGGTGTCACTAACGTGTCACTAAGCCAGACAAGTGCCAGATCTGTTGCATTATTGATGGTTCTCCACATGAATGCTGAGCAGGTCAGGGGCCTGTGGTTCCAGCAAGAGGCTAAAGGATTTATCAAAGCTTCCCATGAAAGCTGCACTAACTGGATTAGCTGCTGACATGGATTGAGGCTTTCAGTGGGATTAACCTCAATTGCAGTGAATTAGTTTCTCTTTTTTATCCTTTTCTTTCCTTTCTCTGCAACTTCACTGGGTGCAAGGCAGACAGAACCAGGTAGGACAGTGGGTACAATACCAGGGTTTAGTTGCTTGGCATTAAAGATATCTGATGAAAGAGTTTTTAAAGTGACCTTTCCCTGGTTTTTAATACCCTGGGGGATTCAGTTCAGCGGTGAGGAAGTCCCACCTCTCAGCCTTTCATCACGAGTTTCTCTGTTCCCCAACCTCATAGGGTCAATTACTCTTTTAGTATTCCTGAAAATGTGAGGAGGACGGAGGCCAAAAAGGCAACTCCAGATAGTCCCCATGGAGAAGCTATAGAATTTGTGTTTGTAAGACTAGTTCAAGGTAGTTTTATCAATGAGATACATTTCTGGAGGTTTCCAAGTTCTTGCTGGTACTCTCATGACTTCATTGATGAAGAATTGTCAGCAAAACTTCGACTTCGCTTGCCTTTTTTCTCTTTTATCCCCTCGAATTCTTGTTCCTTCCATGTTAATGGAATGTTGCTAAAAGATTAAAACTAAGTTCTGGGTGCACAAAAATGAAGAAAAAGCTTATAATTGATCCTTAATAAGTGTTTTCCAAACTGAACTGAATGTAAAATCACATTCTGTTGCTGCTGAGAGCCTTTGCTGGGCATTCTAGTCTGACCACAAAATGGCCCCACTCACTCTTTAATGCCTCCAAAGTATCCTCCAATCCAAAGATGACCATTTTATCCTTTAAACACAGTGTGACCATTCCACACTCCAAGCTTGATGTTATGATTTCTCTATAAGGAATCCCTTTTCT
Organism: Camelus dromedarius; assembly: GCF_036321535.1. Classification (NCBI taxonomy): domain Eukaryota; kingdom Metazoa; phylum Chordata; class Mammalia; order Artiodactyla; family Camelidae; genus Camelus; species Camelus dromedarius. The sequence goes on from NC_087438.1 coordinate 107,529,560, forward strand.
CCATCCTTAGGTCTTGACCCTTCAAATCCCATTGCCTACCTAGACAGATTTTCAAACACTACTCTGGATCCTATAGTTCTCTCCATCCTCTGCCTCTATTTTGTTCTCTGTGCTCCATTAATGATTAATGTGCACACAGCCGACTTTATCACCTCTACTTCTGGCTGATGCTACTAAACCAGAGAGTTCCCATGTGTGTTTGTCTCTGTTTTGATGTCACTGGGAAACTGTATTGGCTTTTCTCCACATCACCACACACTGAATGATTGCTTTTGCAGCTTGTCAGGTCTTTATTGGGCACCTAATCCCAGTATTGCCTACAGTGGTTTTAAGAAGCTCTTCTGTAATTCCTCCAAATTTTTAGTTGGCATAGATACTCAGTCTCCGCTCTGGGTCAGTCTGTGCCTGGGTGTTATGACTCAATCTGTGACTAAGGTCTAGAGTCAGTTAATGTTTGGTGTTGTATCATCAGTAAATACATATGAAAATGGTAATTAATTGACTTTTTGTCTGTACAACATGAATGTTTTGTTAATTACCATATCCCTGTTGCCCTGCAGAGAGTCTGGCACATATTAGGCACTTTAATAGTTGTCAAATAAAGAATTAATGAATGGCCCCATTCTGGGGTCAGGATCAGAGCCCAGTATTGTTGGGGTTAAGGCTAATTCTGTGCCCAGGGTTAGATGGCAATCTGTGGTTAGTTTCAGGAGTTAAGTCTGCTTCTTTGTAGCTGAGGTCAGGCTTTACTCTGAGTGGGAGCAGGGCACAGTTTGTGTCATGCTCAGGGCTGAGAGGGAGGGTAGAGTTGGGAGTCATTGTCCGATCAAGGGAGGCAGTAGGTATACTGATCCAAATGGGATGAAATTCTTGATCTAAGGTTCACCGTCATTGAGGGCTGAACCCCGGCACTAGCTATCCTCTGAGAATGGTAAATTCAGTGCAGAGCAAATCTCCCAGAACAGACTACCTGATTTCAATCTAGAGCAGCAGGTGGACTCTATGACTTTTATACCCGCTACTGGTTGGATTTCAAAGATAGTTTTTGACTGAATTTTAAGTAAAGGGATCTTCTGACTTCATCTATTGAAAGCTTCACTTCACAGTTTGAAATTAATGGCTTAGTTTCGAGGTCTAGACTAAGGATTGTCCTGCAGTGATGTTTGGGCAGTGAAGGAATTGATGAATTATGATTTTAAGTTGTTCACTGGCCCCACATGCTTACTTGCTCTCTGTCCTAGTTAAATGTCAGTCCCTGACACTTCTATTAGGGTGTCCCTCTGACTGTGCTGCTGTGTCTGTCTTGAGTTTGCCTGGCTGGCTGTCTCACTACCTATCTCTGGTTTTCTTTTGTCCTCTCCTGGCTTTTAGCAGTCCCCTTGCTGGATTCTTGCTGAAGCAGCACTGCTTCCCAATGATTAATAACTTAGAAAATGGCTCTGAATATGGTGATGGATTAATCCCAGTGGAAAGGAATAACTCAGAGGCCAGATGCCATGGAAAGGAAATGACCACTGGAAGCTCTTTATCCAGATCTGGGCAAATTTTCTCCCCAACTTAAGCCACTGCTTGGATATACAGAACTCCTGTCTCACTGCCATACTTTCTTATAGCACCTTAGTGTCCAAGGTCCTGTTACTATTTTATTATCAAAACTTACCATTTTAGAGTCTTATACTCTGATTTCTCCCTTGAGCTAAAAGACCAGGTTTTGATCTTGGGTTTGTCATAAATCGGCTGTTATGCTTTGCACAAGCCGTTTAATCTTTAAACCTCAGTTTCCTCATCTGTAAAATTGAAACAACAGTGTCTGTGGGGATAAAAGGAGGTAATAAATTTTCCAGTGCTTTGTAAATTGGCAAGTTGCATACAAAGGTAAGAACCAGTTTTATGGGTCCTCCTATATAATTTTTTTGCCTTTAAAGAGGGATTTCAACATGATAACTTGGAGTCATAAATAATATGGACATTGCAGGTGTCAGGACAGGTCAGGGAGATACTGATTTGGCTGGGATGATGGGCACTTTTCAGGGATTTTTTTTTTAGAAACTGATTTTTGCCTGCATGGAGAGATATTCCCTCTTTTGGTTAAACACAGACACACACTTAGTCAATGCAAACACAATGCAGATTTATACATGACAAAGTAATTTGAGGATAGAATCTTTGTTCTTTCTTTGCAAATTATTATGATTCTTAATGTCACTTTTTTTGCTAGAAATTATATGTTGTTATCATTAGTAATATATATCATTATTAATTAATACAAGAAAATACAGACACATTTGATACTTCTCTGCCATTATTCTCTTTGGACCTAATATAAGCAAGATGTTTTGTTCATGTTTATGGTTTCACCAGCTTGGATGAGGGGCCCATGCCATTAGGAAGTCTTTGATGTTTGTCACTCATCATCTTGGATAAGGGAATCTTTCTTAGAAACCCCATTCAGCTGTCATTTTGGAGCACCTGCAATATTGCTATTGGGGATCAGCAAGAATAAGACAGACACACACTGTCCTCATGAAGCTTAGGTTTGCCATTCTGTTTGCTAGGTGCTGTTCTAAGCACTTTGAATGGAATGGTAAACAAGAGACAGGGCCCCTCTTCTCATGGAGACTGACAATACACAAATAAAAATATATTAAGTAAGTTCCATAAAGAGAATGAAACAGGGTGTGAAAGTAGAGACTGCCTAGTGGATGACTATAGATGGTATGGTCAAGAAAGGTCACCTCTGAGGGTATGGCGTTAAACTGAAGCTTGAATGACAAGCAGGAGTAAGTCAAGCATAGATTTAGGACAATGAAAAAGCAAAAGATCAGTGTATCTGATTCCTTGTGGGGAAATTGTAGGATAGGAGAAGATGAGATTGATGGTTAAAATTGTCTAGGGCATTGTAGGTTGTTGATTCTAAGTGAGTCAAAAAACCACTCACTTTAAGCAGTAAAAGTATATGTTTAATATAAGTTTTGAAAAGATCAGTAACTTATTCTTTGTGGACAGTGGATCATAGGGCTGAAATGATAGCAAACAGAGACACACGTATTTCTGTGATCTAGACAAGAGATGATAGAGGTTTGGACTGGGGTATTAACAGAGATGAAGAAAAGAGGAATAATTCAAGATCTATGTCAGATTTAGTGGAAAATCGGATGTTGGGAGTAAGAAAAAAAAGAAATTGCTGTCATTGTATTTTTAGATGTTTACTTGTCTATCTCTTTATAGTCTGTAAGCTTCTTGAGATCAGAACTTGTATTTTTAAACATCCCTTGCACTTAGCATAGTGTTTGGTATAATGGGTGCATGCTGAATGGATGAGTAAATGCAGGTATGCATGTATACAAGAATACAAGTAGGAACAAATTACCTTAAAGTTATCCTTTGGCTACTTAAATGTAGAAAGTCCTGTATTTGCATTTGATATTTATTTTTTGCTTCATTTTCCTCCTCACATCTAAGTTTTTAATAATACCAGTGCAGCAAGATGATACTTAATTAAAGCAAATTATCCATGAGAATCCAGTAGTGATTTAAAAGCCTCAAACAGTGGTACTTTTACTTCACCAAGGTAAAGATTCTTTGGACTTCATCTTCCATCTGCCTTTTACCTTGTTAAAGCCTGTTTCTCACAGTAGCTTTGCTTCTGGGCATAGGCTAGTTGTAATTGTAATTGTAATTGTAAATAAAATTGATTACTCACTACGAAATGAGGGCTAGGTAATCAAGACTAGAAATTCAAGTTGCAAGTTCTATCAAGTCAGACCTTCTGCAAGGACTCAGCCTAGGGAGCTAGGTTCATTGAACAGGGACTGGGATGGATGGAGGAAGATTTAAATCGGAGCTCCTTTTCCATGGCCTTGGAAAACCTGCTGATTCATCTTCTAAACTGGGGCAGATCAAAGGCAAAGCTGAAGAAATTTTCTCAGGCATTTGCTCTAGGAGAGGAGTGAGTATGGCCTTTCACGTAGAAATAACGTGGGCTATAGGTTGTATAATCTCATTGGAAGTACAAACACCCTACTGACTGCTGCATCCCTGCCAGGAAGCTTGAAATGCCTATTTCTTCCTTGATTTAAAGCATCAAAGATTCCTTTGCAGATAATGTTAATGTCATAATGAAGTTGGGCTAGATCATCTATTGTCCATGTCAGTGGTGATATTTAGGATAGTACAATTCTTGATCTCTGAATAAAGGCTCAGTTATAGGGGTTCATGAAACTGTAACCCTTTCTCCAAATTAAATCCAGGCACAGGCTAATAAACCCATTCCAAGTTCTTTCATTCCCAGCCATGGTTCTTCTGCTTTCATGGTCCTGAAACAGTGGCTCCAGCCGGAGGAAGAAACTTGGCCTTCCTGAGATGGTGGAGCTGATAGCACATTGGAGATCAGCTAAGTTTATTCTTTATGTGTCCATTCATTCCAGCATTCTTTCTATCCAGGCACCTACCAAACATCTTAGTTGTTTGTATGGGAAAATTTAGGCCTAGAGAAAAAACAAGACTTGCCTGAAGTTAACTGTTTGGTGTCAGATCTGAGATGAGATAGAAACTAGATATCCTAATTCTGTCTCCCTTTCCCAACACTTACACTAAGGGGAAAAAAAATGCCCCTTTGTTTAATTCACAATTTCATCATGATGTAACCATCTCCCTAATCACAGAACAAGGAGGTGTCAGCACCATTTTCTAGTCCCCGATCATTGGCTGCATGGAGCTTGAAGAATTGGAAATAAATCACCTTTATTTACATCTGGTGGGTTCAGGAACATCAGAGTAAGAAACAGTTGAGACTCATGAATCTGGAGTTGGCTAATTCAAATTGAGATGCATACTATGGAACTGTGAAGAAAGTTTGCTAAGGCAGTCACCATCATATATCTAATTTCAGGACTGTTCCTTCTCTAAAGCTTTTTAGAGCAATTTCAAACTAAATGAGAAGACTAACCCAAATTAGGAAACACATTAGGAAAATTAAGAAATAGACTTGCAGTTTTCTATTACCTACTAAAACAAGTCTAAGTAAGTGTTGCCTGGTGCATATTCTTAGTTAATTTCATTGAAGAAACAGATGGTAATGATATGAAATTAGCAAATAATAAAAAATAAGTGCATGTTTCTAATTAGAGTGAGAATGTTTGAAAAACAATTTTCTCTAAGACTTCTTAAACATTTCCTCTGAATATGTTAAAATATTAATTTGTTTAATAAAAGAGGCATTTTAACTTAAGTTAAATTGAAGGCACAATGATTCTTTTCCAACAGTTATCAGCTATACAGCCCTAGGAAATTTTATTAATATTGTAGAGCCTTGGGTTTCTCAGTAGTAAAGTGGGCACAGTAATATCAATTTTACAGAATTGTTGTAAGGTTTTAATCTAGCAATACATATCCAGTGTTTAGTGCAATGCCTCTCACATAGGGGTGAAATAGTGGCTCAATGAATACTAGTATTACTATTGTATTTACTAACACAGATCTTAGACATTTCAAATATTGGCTTCCCACTTTTAAACTATCACAAATTTTATATTAGCCGAAGATGACAAAAGCTAAGTAAGCAAAGAATACCATGACTGTAAACTTTGTTATTGGTAAGCTTGTTGACCTTAGCAGACCCAAATCCGACTCTTTAAGGGAGAGACTGGATACTCATTCCCAGCAAAGCCTCTGTGAACTTTGAATTATTTAAAACTATGCACTTGAAAGGACATGAGTCCTGCACTGACATCTTAGGCCATTATTTTGATATATGGTTTCTTCCAAAGCTCTATCTCAGTGTAACCTGTGTCCCAGCCAGGCTGCAGGCTTGTCACACTCTCGCTCTACTGACTTGCCAAGGGGAATTATTTATTTGGCACCAATAATATGCTCTATACTGTATGGCACTTGGTGATAATAATAGCTTGGGTTTATTTGGTACCTTTCCTCCAAGGAGTTGAGAGGACATGCAGACACAGGGAAAGATAAGTTGTCATATTACTTCTCCTAACTTATAGCACTGGGCCTCTTACCAACCACTTTGGGATGATGATAATGTTGAGATTATATGTTGGAGAAAATGACGGTGGAGATGGAGATAAAAAAGAATAAAGGAAGAGGAAGGAAGGAGAAAGCTAAGAAGAGGAGCAGGGAGAAGACAAAGTGAAAGTGTTCTAATTTCATTGCTGTAGGGAGACAAGAAGCATCTTGGAGTCAGGTTCCAAAGAACCTGCAGAGGAAAAGATGCCTCAAAAATACGTGCCTCTTTTTTTTTTTTTTCCTGTTTGTTCTTCCCCAGGAATATTTTTAGTTTATTACTTCTGTTTTTTAAAAATGTATGTATTTTTTTTTATTGAAGTATAGTCAATTACAGTGTGTCAATTTCTGGTGTATAGCACAATATCCTAGTCATGCATATACATACCTGTATTTGTTTTCATATTTTTTTATTAAAGTTTATTATGAGATACTGAACATAGTTCCCTGTGCTATACAGAAGAAACTTTTCTTTTTAATCTATTTTTATCTATAGTGACTAGCTTTATAAATCTCAAACTCCCAGATTTATCCCTTCCCACCCCCTTTCCCCAGTAACCATAAGACTGTTTACTATGTCTGCAAGTTTGTTTCTGTTTTATAGATGAGTTCATAGTGTCTTTTTTCCCCCCTTAGATTCCACATATGAGTGGTAACATATGGTATTTTTTTTCTCTTCCTGGCTTACTTCACTTAGAATGATGATCTCTGGTTCCATCTATGTTGCTGCAAATGGAAAAATATGTCACTCTTACTTACTTTGGGAGTCAAATTCTCATCCTGGCATTCAAAAGTAGCCATAGCTGAGTTCTCCCAACCTATGAAACTTTATTTTGTCCTCAGTCTTGCCTGAATCAGACCACTAGCTCTCAGGGCTCAAAATTCCTCATCTTATAAGAAAAACATGAGTTAAAATGAATTCCAAAAGAACTCATCATAATCTCTGTTGATAAAAGTCTCAGCAGTGGAAGGGATGACAGTGGGTGGTGCCAGTCTTATCACATTCCCAAACAGTAATCCCTTCTCAAATAGGTGAGATAGTTCGTTCTCAAAAAGCATCGGTTATGGAAAGCTCTGTACCTCACAAGATAAGCCATCCCAGTGTTGAGAAGCTCTGACCATAAGAAAAATTTTTCTTATGTTGACTTGAATTTAGTTTGTTCTCCTCTAATGGCTAGTAATATGCAGGACTTGCTAGCCATTGTTCTGTGTGCTTTACATACATAATTTCCAAGCCTCCCTATAATTTTGAAAGATAGATATTATTATCCTCACTTATTTACGCAGGGGAAAATAAGACACAGAGGGGTTAAATCGTTTGTCTAAGCTTGCATAGCTTATAAGTACTGGAGCCATATTCAAAGCCAAGTGTGTTTGATTCTGTAACCTTTTCTCTTTTCACTTCTTAACTGATGGCATTCCCTTCCCTTTCAGCCATAAAACGCCCCTTGCTTATAAGGGAATTCTCAACAGAAGAATTATCAATTCTTCTATGAAATCTTTTTTTGATTACCCCCTCCTGTTGTGTTCAACTTTCTATTATGAGCCATTTTAGCAATTTATTCCTATACAATCCTTCCAGCAATTACCCCATATGAGCATGCGCCGTGAAATCTCTTCCACTGTGAACTTAAACTTTATTTAAATATTGTTTAGTTATTTAGAATCATGGAATACCAGAAGTGAAAAGTGCATACAGGGTAATAAAAATACAAAGTTCGTAGTTATATGAGTATTTATTATGACCCATGTGTCACTCTGATTTATTTGCATTAATTCATTTAAGCCTTGTGAAGTATGTATACATATTATTTCCATTTTACAAATGAGGAAATGGAAGTAAAAAGAAATTAGTTAATTTCTCCACGGTTAACAGCTGTAAGTTCAGTCAGTTAAATACAAAAAGTTTTGAAGTAGAAAGTTATTTTTTTTAAATGTATTTATCAGCAAAACCTTATGTGACTTGAACTGATTTTGGGTAAAGCATGACCTGACCTGACATCAGACTATTTATTATTGTTTATCTCACTTAATGTTAATATTCATATGTTTTGCTGCAGAAATATGTCTGTTTAATTATTGAGTATTACTCCAAACCTTTTTCGGGATAGGGGTATGTTGGTATGTTGTATAAAGTTTGTATGTGACTTTCCTGTCTCCCCACCCCTCATATTTGGAAACACATCTGGCCCTAAAAGTTTTTGCAGAACAGATTTAGATGTGTACTTAGTGGTAAAAGAATCATATTTAAAGCCAAGCTATTAGGTGTCAGAGCCTGGATTCATAATAATGATGCTTTTCTAATACTTCCATGCAAAATGTAAGAAAACCAAAAGTCAGGAAACAGTGACTTGACCCATATTATACAAGTGGTAAATTATATATTTTTCATATATTAGCAACCTTTCAAACAGGACACTTTTCTGTATTCATGTTTTTCCTCAGCTAAACTCTTAGTTCTCTGGGGACAGAGGCAATATGCAAGATGCAAGCATTTCCCTCCTGGGACTACCATGACACAATGCTTAAGAGAACCCAGGTTTTGTGGTCACAGGGACCTGTGTTTGAATCTCATCTTCATCACCTAATGGCTAGTCATTGGCTATGGGTCATCTCCCTAAGCACAAAACACAAGACCACACTAAGGGGGCCGAAGGAAATGATGGATGTAGAATGTGGTACAGAACTAAGATGAAATAAATGGAAATTTTTCTTCTTAATGAATTTGTGCTGATTGAGTTTAACCTAACAGGCTTTGGCATTCCCTTTCTTTGTACTGTCAATGTTAGAGACAGTCTTTGTGCAACAACCTCTGGGTCTCACCTTCTCACTACCGTGCAAAGGACAAGTCCTTCTGAGAGCTCCTTGTTTGATTGCCAGCCAGTCGCTTATGACCCTGATTCAGTGAGGCAGACGTGGGAGTGAAAATGATTAATCTTCCATTCCAAAAAGCATGAAGTTTGGAACTTGACTTGAGAAACATCATTTTCAGGCTGTAGAGATACCGAAAAATCTTCACAGAATAAGTGTTTATAGATATTTAATAGAGAATGCATATTCAAGCATTGATGAACTCTGTTACTATCCAGTTATTTTCCAAAAAGGAATGATATTCTCATGAGATAATCCTTCCCTAACCTTTTAAGTAGACCAGATCAAGATTGATTTACACTGAACATCAGCTGGACTTTTATTTTCCATTAGGCAGAATACATTAGATATAAACCAAGGGTTTGGCTTGACCGAAATGGTCAACAACAACTGAAAGACTGCCTGTGTTAGAAAATCACCATGGAAGCTTTTTAAAATTTAGATTCTTGGCCCCAACCCCAGAGACCTTGTGTTCTGTAATTCTGCAAGGACCTAGGCATTTATATTTTATGTTTCCAAGTGGTTTTTGATAAGTAATCAGGTTCCTGAATGTCTTCTCTAAGTAAAATGTTGGTCTAGGAATGGAAGCTCAGTTATTACTTAACTAATTGATTTGTTACAGGGCCTCATTCAAGTCTTTGGCCAGCTCTAGTTCCCAGGTTTCTCATTTGTGAAATGGGAGGTTACTTAGCTTATCTCTTAAGTTTTTTTTCCTGGTGCTGATGTTTTATATTTATTTCTGAGAGCACAGCAATTGCAATATATAGCTCTAGACTGATTAGAAGGATAGCTTGTTGTTGTCGTTGTTGTTTGCCAAGATAGGCATTGTGTTGGAACATAAGACATAACACAACAGTCCAGAGAGCCCTTTAAAAAAATATTGTGGTAAAAAACACGTAACATGAGATCTACCTTCTTAACAAATTTTCAAGTGAATGGTACAGAATTGTTAACTACAGTCACAATGCTATACAGCAGATCTCCAGAACTTTTCCAGTTGCATAACTGAAACTTTCTACCCATTGATTAGCAGCTCCCCATTTCTCCCTCCTCCCAGCCCCTGGGAATCACCATTCTACTTTCTGCTCCAATGAGTTTGACTGCTTTACATACCTCATATAAATGAAATCATGTAATATATGTTCTTCTGACCAGATGATTTCACTTAGCCTGATGTCCTCAAGGTGCACCCATGTTGTAGCATGTGGTAGGATTTCCTTCCTTTTTATGGCTGAAGAATATTCCATTGTGTGTATGTGCCACATTTTCTCTATCCATTCATTTATTGCTGGATATTTGGTTTGTTTCCACCTCTTGGCTGTTGTGAATAATGCTGCAGTAAACACGGGAGACCAATCAAAGATCTTGACTTCGGTTCTTTTGGATAGAAGTGGGATTGCTGGGTCATACAGTAGTTCTAGTTTTAAGTTTCTGAGAAGCATCCACACTGTTTTCCATAGCGGCTGCACCATTTTACTTTCCTACCAGTAGTGTACCAGGGTTATAGTTTCTCTGTATCCTCACCAACACTGCTTATTTTCTGTTTTTCTTTCTTTCTTTCTTTCTTTTTTTTTTTTTTTTGATAGTAACCATTCTAACAGGTTTGAGGTGATAGGGTATAGTGGTTTTGATTTGCCCTCATGACTGGTGACTGGTGATGTTGAGCATTTTTTCATGTGCCTATTGGCCATTTGTATGTTTTCCTTTGAAAAATGTCTATGAATTTCCTTTGCTCATTTTTTAATTGGGTTGGGTTATTTGTTTTTTCACTTTTGAGTTGTATGAGTTCTTCATATAATTTGGATATTAATCCCTCTTGGGTATATGATTTGCAAACATTTTCTCCCATCCCATAGGTTGCTTTTGAGGGATGCATGATTTCAGTGCAAGAAAACTTGGACTTTGCTTCTTCATTCTTTCTTTAAAACCTTATGGATAATAATCATGCCCTTAACTTTTGTTGGCTCAGTTTCCATATCTGCCATCTTGTGAGCATCAGATGACTTAATATTTATTAAGATGCTCTGTATCATTCACTCAAACTATTGGCATTTTTACATACTGTTATCAAAATCCAACTCTCATGTAGTATGCATTTATGGAGAGCTAATTTCTCTTAGATTTCTTTATAACAAGGGTCATAGACATTTTTTTGTGATCTCTATTAGGTGATAGGGAACATGCTTATATGTGACTTTTGAAATGTGTGATCATCCATCTCCCCAACTATTCATCTATGTATCCCACCACCCAATTAAAGCTATTTAATTTCTCATAATATTATATTCATAATAATCGTAATTAAATTTAAAAAAATTATTATATTATAATAATACCTTATATGTGCACAATGCTTTGCTGTTTACAAAGTACTTTGGTATGTATATCATAGCAGTCCTGAGAGACAAGTGTTTTTCCCTCTTACATGGCTCTTTTCTGAAGGTGGCCCACTTAGCCAAAATTCTGGCCATATTCTTGCTAATGAGAGACAGGGATGGCAGTCTTAAATAATTGTTTATCTCTTTAACATGTTGATCACATAACTTGTCCTAATGTTAATATCATCAAGCTAGTTAGAGGAAGTGGTTCATTACTTAGGGGGTACCTGCGACCCAGAGAAAGTCCATGACTTGACTAAAGTTAAATAGAAATTTAACTGCAAAGGACAATCTCGAGCCTGAGTTTCCTGATTTGATCCCTCTCTCCAGACTCTGAACACCTGTATCCCTGATGAATCCCAGTATCCTCATTCACAAAGGCATCCCTGTTTGCCTCATCCCAGAGAGCTACCATCATTGGCTCCTCGCCACCTCCTTCTCTGCAGTGCCTCATACTAAAAAAAAAACCGTGTCAGTCTTCTCTACATCCTAACCCCATTCTGTCACTTCTGCACGCATGCTGGTGAAATATACTTTCAGCTAGGGGAGGAAAATTTGTAAGCCGCCAACCCAGAGATGGTCCTGATGGGGATTGGAGTGATGCACTGACCAGGTTCCAGGAGAAGAAACTATTCTCTGGGAAGGGCTGTCTCCTTGATGGTCTCTGTACTGAGAAAGGTCACCCTGTTTTCTTTGACAGTTTTCCTAAATTCATTTTATAATATATATATGTGTGTGTGTGTGTGTGTATAATATATAAACACACATTATTTGTATATACTCAAAGGTGCAAGAAGCGTAGAGTTGTAAATACACAAGAATTATAGTGTAATGAAGAGACACTGGAGTCCATGAGTATAGCCTGACCATTTTACAGAAAGGCAAACTGAGGCTAGTAAGTCTGAAGGAACTTGCCCAGTAGAATCATCATACACATGATGCAGTAGCAGAACCAGCTCAGGACTCAGGGAAGCCTTGTCTGACTGCACACAACCACTGAACATTTTCTAAGCAACTCTTATGTCTCTTTCATAGCACTTACAAAAAGGGAAACTGCATAATTATTTATTTACATTTTGTTTACTGTCCTTCTCTTCCACTAGACTGGGAGCTCCTTGGGGGAGGAACTAGGTTTGTCTCGGTGGTTATACTATCCTCAGAGTTTCACATGATGCCTAGCACACAGAGAGTTCTTAATAAATATGAGTTGACTGAATGAGCAAATAGATGAATATATTAGTGATAAATTAATAAACAAGCTAAGAATAGAGGTGAGTTTTAAGATTTGAGAATATTAGTCCTCCCTTGGAGCAAGCTGTCCCACCATATTTTATATATTGTAACATATTTTATATTTAATGATGGCATGAATGTATTTTTCATTCATTTTGTGTGCAAAGGCAAAAGGTCCCCTTGCTTTTTGGATGACAAATACAAAGTGATTTAAAATTACATAGTGTATTTGGAACTGGAACAAAACCAAGGATTGGCTCAAAGCTGGTGACAGGATCTGATAGCACAGCTGACTGACCCAGGGAGGCTGGTTGTTCCCAGGGATTTTTAAAATTCTCCATCCCTACCCATCCTGTCTTCTCTCTTCCACCCCTTACTGCCCTCTTCATCACACTCCTCCCCCACCCAATTAGACAGACCCTTGGCCAATCTTCCACGTAAATGGCAGGAAGGACGGATTCCCAGAGCTCGGCTATACTTTACCACTGGGGGTTGCCTGAGTGTTAGAGCTAATGTTTGCCCGGCAACTTGAGTCGGCTGAATCCTTTTTAGGATTTATAGTCAAGTGTCTCCTCTTCCTTCTGCCTCATCTCCAGATGTTTGTCATCAAAGGCAGCCACATGGCCTGGTGACACTATTACCCTGTTTTGATCAGTCCTGGGTCACCAGATTGAGAACAGGAGGATCACCCTGCTGCATTATTTAGTCTAGATGGGCTTCCTGAGGTAGAAGGCCTTAGGGGTATTTAGCTTGTGAGAGATTGTCTGACCACAGTCCAAATTTTGTCTTATCATCTTCTTGCCTGGACTGTGGGCCAATAAATTCCTGTGTCTGGTTTTGACTCCTGCTCCTCTGAACTATGTGGCAGCACTAGCCCTTACCTCAGAGGGTACTGTCTTAATTTAAACACTGAGATATGAAAATTACTTAGTAGTCTGACATGATGTCCTATTTCTGACCTAAATCTACTTCCACTTGAAGAAGGAACAGACCAAGAAGGGCACTTAGGCTTCACCTTCCTTGCTATGCTGAAGGGCAAACTGATGTCCAAAAGAGAAGAAACGACTTTTCCAAATCCCTACAGCAAGTTCCTCTCTTGTTATTCCAATTTGCGGTTTTGAAAGCCACCCATGAAAATATCAAATTGTCAGGACAAGTAAGCATTTGAGAAGGTGGATAATAATCACCAAAGAAGCTTGCTAACTGTATTCTCTTTCACTTAGTCTGTGGTAGGGCCCAGGAATATACACTTTAAAACTCCTCCCTGGATTCTGTTGTCTGAGGACCATACTTGCACTGGGCACCCTAATTGGTAAAGTAGGTACAGCCAGGCAGGAAAATGACTATTGAGATGGCCCTAGATGCTTAAAAAGAGATAGACAAAAAGAGGATGGAGAAGGCGATGGTGAAGGAGTGCTGGTGGTGGAGGTGGAGGAGGATGCATCAGTGGTACATCTTAAGCAGGGTTCTTGATAGCAAGCAACAGAAACTAGCTCAAGTAGCCTGTTCAAGTTTGCTAGAGCTGCTATAGTAGAATACCACAGACTGCTTAAACATGGGGATAAATTAGGCGTTTGGGATGAACAGACACACACTAGCATATATAAAATAGATAAACAACAGGGACCTACTATATAGCACAGGGAACTATATTCAGTATCTTTTAATAACCTATAATGCAAAAGATTCTGAAAAAGAATATATATGTATTATATATATGTTATGTATATAACTGAATCACTTTGCTATACACCTGAAAGTAACCTAACATTATAAACCAACTATGCTTCAGTAAAAAAATTTGCTAAAGGAAAAAAAGAGGACACCATCAGAATGGATTAGCCCCCCCCCCTTAATGACCTCCTTTACCTTAACTGTCTCTTTGAAGACCTTATCTCCAAATACAGTTACATTCTGGGTACTGGGGGTTAGAACTTCAGTGCATGAAATTTGAGGGGACATAATTCAGCCCCTAACACTGTCCTAGGTTCACAGAGTTAGTAGCGCACTGAGAGATCATGTTCAGTAATGGGTAAAACCCAAGTGGTCTAAGTGGAGCGGGTGACGTAGGCTGTTCTAGGGATGGTGAATCTAGCCTGGTGAACTTAAGGTTTCTGCTCTTCATTTCCCCTTCCTGGGCTTATAGGCACACTTTCAGTCCTGCTGTGTTTCCACGACGTGAGATAGAATTAAACTGTAAGGTTTTCATCTGAATTCAAAAAAATCAACCGCACAGATACTTGATGGAGACATGATTTAGCAATATGAATCAACGATCACTATTGTTACTTAACTTTCTCCGAGGCAACCATGAATGAAATATAGGGGTAAATACTGAGAAATCTAGATTTAAGTCCCTGCTTCTACTTTTTGAAAAAAATCCAGATAAACAGAATGCTGACAGAAGAAAGCAACCAAAAATTTAAAACTGATAAGATAATAATAGACTCTTAAATGCACCAACTGTATGCCAGGCACTATTTTAAGGGCTTTACATGTATTAACTATTCAGTCTTTACAGTAGCTCTATGAGGTAAACACTATTATTACAGTCATTGTCCAGATGAGGAACTTGGTACAAAGAGGATAAAATAACTTTCCCAGGATGACCCACCTGATGGCTAGCAGAGTTGGGAGTTGAACCCAGGCAGTTTGACTCTAGAGTTTGGTACTATGCTGTCTGGCGATGAAGAGTTAAAATTGGAGATTTTTTTAGAACAACCAGTTTCCAGATGTCCTTTAAGTTACCACGTGGAAACATGTTGTGTTTATTCTGTATGTGGCATCAGAGTAGATCAAGAATCTATGGCTGGGGACTTACATTGTTAAGCAGTTTCCATCTCATATAAAGAACTTGGGAATAGTTCAACAAGGGGTTGGGATGCTGTAGAAGATAGAGTTGATCACCTATACCCATAGCCATCTTCCCTTTTTCTTTGCTTATAAACCTATTTTTTGTTCAGAGGGCACTGGGTTCATTTCCAAGGCATGATTCACACTTGGATAAGGCCAGCTGTGGCAGTCCTATACCCCTCTGCCAATGATTGGTTAAGGGATGGGCATGTGATCCTGTTCTGACCAATGAGATACTAGAGAAGTCTTCTGGGGCCTTGGGAAAGTTTTCCATTTATGAAAAGGGAGAGATACATGAGTGGAAAGCCTCTGGTGTGCACCACTTTTCTTCTTGTTTTAATAGTATCAGATGAGAGAAAGGTAATTGAGCCAATGGGGAAAAGAGGCACTGATTTCCTCCAAGATGGAAAGAGCCTTGGAGCTTGGTGACTCTCTTGAGTAACTAACCAACCCTGGTGCCACTTCCCTTCAGACTTTTTGTTAAGTGAGATGTTTAAAGTTTGTATTGCTTAAATATGCTGTTCCTTGTGACTTGAGTCATCCTGATACAGCTGCCTTGGAAGATAATGGGTTTAATGGCCTTGAAGAAATGCAAGCAGAACTTGGAAGCCTACTTATCAGGAATATAGTAGCATAGGCCCAGGCTTTAGAGGGGGCTTTACTAGAGGACAGTTAAGGTCACTTCTAGCCCTAACTGTCTATGATTGTCTTCGTGCCCCTCTCCAACCTCGGCACAGTCAGTCTGTGTGACCCCCTAAGTCTGTGTGTATTGAGCCAGGCTGGCAGCCGCAGTTGACATTCTCTATGAGTCACTTGTAGTGTCAGGCCCTTGTCAAAAGGCAGAGGCTGTGATGTCACAGTTCCTCCAATGACACAGCATCAGGGGACAGCCAGAAATAGACATGTGGAAGCCCTTGCCACTGGCGCTCTCTTGTACTCTGACACAAGTCACATTTCTCTTAGCTCAGGCGCCAGGCTGCTGGAGAATTGGAGGACCAAAATAGACCGGACGTCTAGTCACCCTCCTAGAATTCCCCATCTGCTCTGACGAAGTTCTGGGGACACCCAAGGTGAAACTCGCCTAGCAGAACATTAAGAAAGTGATAGAGATTTAGCTGGGCTTCTGTTCCTAATCACAGTGGGCCACTCACAGAGGAAGGCACTGAGAAAATGTCTTGAGTCAGCTTTGTCCTCAGTGCATTCCTGAGAGCTGAGGTTGGGAGGTGTTGGAGACTACGGTCCATTTCCTCTCTGGCATCTTGGTGCTGCAGACGGTTGGTGGCTGCTGAATGTAGCAGCCAGACCCTTTCCATGCCAGCCTGATGGAATGCAACGAAGCCGGAGATTCCTGGCACTTCTGCTTGGAAACAGCTTTTACATAATGTTGTGGACACAACGACAGGCTGGTGACAGTGACACACGGGTTGGTAAAGAATTATCAGAGACTGAAAAAAGTTTAGGAAAGTTTAATAGGGATGCTGCTATAGGCAGCAGCAGGCCGCACAGGTGAGAGGTGCCTGCTTGAGCACCAAGGGTGGACCTGCAGGGTCTTTTACTTGGGGAAGGGGCTGTGCATGCAAGGAGTAGGGGCTGCCTGATCAGTTCATGCAGATACCTGATTGGTTGTAAGATCTATCAGGGACTTCTCTGAACAATAGGTTTTACCACTTTGATAAGGGCAGGATATGAGACCTGTCCCCTAGAGTATTGTGAGCCTAGCTATCTCCTGGGGTGATGAGTTTTGTCAGGGTAAACACACATCAAGAGATGTTTTTATCTTGCAGAAATGGCAGGTATGCGGAGGGCCCTGTGGTGGGGAGTGGGGGTTAAGGTGTCACTGGCTCCAGGCACACAAAGAGCCCAGGGGTAGGGGTTTCATGACTCCAGAGAGTACCAGCCAGCTGCACACATAGTATCAATTATCATGGCAGCAGATACTTGTTGGGATTTTAGGGGATCGGTAAATAGTGTATCTACCTTCTTCCCTAAATCTAAGCCAATTCAGAGATGGATGTGAAAATCAGGAAAATGGATGTCAGATGTCAGCTTTGTTATTGATGAAAGTTAGGCTGGAGGATTTGGCGTAGGGATGAGGGAACAGTGAATGTTCTAATACTGCATCCCAGAAAAGAACATTCTCAGACCAGGACAAGACGTGCAATCACAGACCTCCCCTTACAGGGTGGGAATCTCCTTTGTTGAGCCTAATGCATGACTAAGAGCAGACTCCAAAGTACCTTTCCAAATGCACATTCTCATAAGTCTCCTCTCCCTTGAGAAGTATGAGTAAAAGTGGGAAAAGAGGCCAGGAGTGTTAGTCTAGCTGAAGTCCCTGCACATGGAAACAAGCTGAGTGAGAAAATAAGTGTTTCTCCCAACCTTACTGGCCGAGTCTTTAATATTTTCTAGGTCCCGTGCCAAGTACCTGTATTGGCTGTACAGTTTCATTTCCTTTCCAACCTTATAAGTGAAGTACTAGTATTATCTTCATCTTACAGATGAAGAAACTGTGGCCCAGAAAGACGGAACTTGGCTGAGGTGACACACCCAGTATGTGGTGAGATGGAACCCAGATGGAGGTGTATATGAGGCCAGAACCAGACTTGTACGCACCATGCTGTAGAACATCCTTGTCAGGACTGCGCACTGTAGTTGGGGTGCCATGAAGAGATGGAAGAACATGGGGTCCTTGATCAGGGTTCTTGGGCTCTGGTCCAGGCTCTGCCACTTAGCCTCCACAGCTACGGTGCCTTCATCTGCAAAATAGGGCTTGTGATGATGCCTTTTCTGAGAAGCTCAGGAAGTCCCAGTAAGGGTCAAGTCAGCTCATGGGCATTAAAGTGTTTTGTAACTGGCGGGTCCAGGGCGCAGATGTGCATTTGGGAGTAGGAGAGCTCTGAGTTCCGTTTCTGTCTCCCCTAATAACTTCCTCAGTGATGTGGTCCAGCTTCTAGACTTTGCCCTGGTGAAATGAGAGCACTAGTCCTTGACTTAACCAACCTCTCCAAGGTGTCGTGATCCTTAAGGGGATAAGGTTAAGACGGTGCTTTCTTTGTGTACTGTAGATACGCAGGAAAAAGGATGAGGACTGTGATTTTTTTGAGATGTGTTGAGGACAGTTTATTTTTTGTGATAAAATGACTTTTTAGACTCCCATTGACTCATTTATCTAAAGAATTTAAATGTTGGTAAATTTGGCTTTGCACCTCAGCAGTTTTATTATTGAAAGTAAAATACTAAAAAATCTTTAGCTTATTCAAATAATTCAACTCAGAAGCATAAACAAAGTGTCAGCTTTGTACTCAGCCTTATGTGATAAGAGGAATAAAATGAAAATATAAACATGCATATGGCACTTACCTGTTTATTACTGTTCTAAATACTTCAAATATATTCATTTATTTAATGTTCACAATAACCCTGTTGAAGGCATATTATTATTTCTGTTTTATAGGTAGGGAGTGGGGGAAACAGAGCCTCAGAGAGGTTAAGTCTCGTGCCCAGGATCTCACAGATCGTAAGCAGCAGAACCAGGGTTTGAACATAAGCAGTGCAGCTTCAGAATCTACTGTCTTAACAATTAGAACAGGGCTTAGAAAGCTTAGTCCCTGTCTTCAAATAGCTTGCAGAACACTTCACAAACCAGTTGAGAGGCAAGAGTTGCACAGGTAATAAATAAATTAGAAAGTGATACAAAGCACTGTTGTATTGAACTATATGTCAGATGATGCTGTCTGGACTACAAGTTAAAAGGAATTCAGAGTAGAACAAGGTTATAGATGTGATATGGGAGAGGTGGTACCTGACCCATGCCTTTGGGCAGTAGGATTTGAATAGGTAGGTGAAATGATAGGTCCATCTCAGCCTAGTGGGTCATTACTTGAGAAAGCATTGGCTAAAAAATATTACTAAACAAAGAAATGTATCATACAAAGAGAATGATTCTAGGAATAAACAGATCACTATATCCTAGACCACTTACTAATCTATGGACTTCAGTGTGCTTCCTCTGTAAGATGCAGATAGTAATTCCAGTGTTTCCTTTCTTACAAAGTAAAACTCATTTTGAAAATCGAAAAGTACCATATACATGTACAATGGGATAATATTTTTAAAATAGTTTGTGTTTTTTTGTCTTCCTGACTACAGGGGCTTTGCCCTAGTTGGCTGGAGGAGTCTGTTGTCTAGAGAAAAGGAGGGCGAGATTAGGAGCACAAGAGGAGGGATACAGACCAAAAGGAACATCCATCAAAGCAGGCCGTGGTCTTGAGAGGGGGCCCGCCTAAAGTCCTTTAGCTGCCTGTTTGGCATATATCAAGAGCAGACTTTAAGGGATGTCTGCCCCGAAGGCCGGGTGGAAGAGCTTTCCCTTTTCTGGCTTCACAGTTAGTGGGAAACAGAAGAAAGAGCAGGGAGTGAGAGAGCCGAGCGCAGAGACAGGGCTCTTAAGTTTCTCACTCCTGTGCTGGCTTTGGCCTGGGAAGCAGGAGGCTCTCAGGGAAACCGTGGCAACACTGACTGTAGATTTGCTTCTTCACCAGCCAGGGCACAAGACAGACCTGCTAGACCCGCATGGTGTAGGATGGTCCCAAGAACACCTGAGAGTGTGTTTGGGGATCTTGCCAGTGTGGGCTACAGTGGTTGGGACAAGCTGGCCCTGCAGTGAAGACTGCAGGTAGACTTGCAGGGTGGGGAGAGTGGGGATCCGTCCAAACCTTAGAGAAGGTGCTAGCAGTAGGGCAGGCGAAGCCCAGGTAGCCAGGGGCCCCCAGTCTGTGTTCTGGTTGAGGAAAAAGAGCAGACTAGAAGCAGTGTCCTGCTGGCTTCTCCTTCTGTCATGTGACCAGAGGGGCAGGCAGACACCAGGTGGGCAAGGGGTGTGAACTCTGGACCACAGCGGGCAGGAGACCATCTTTCTACCTACATCTCACTGCAAACTATGGTAAACCACATATCCTTTTCTTTCTCCTCGTTTTCCTCATACCCAGAATTCCTCTTGCTGGAGAAGCAGGGAGAGCTTATTTGAAAAATTAAAGCAGTTTTTTATCCTGGGGAGACTCATACTACCTAAAGTGACTATTTAGAGAATAAAAGCAGACAGAATTTAAACTAGATTGATCATTTTGTTCATTTTTCTACTGTCAGATTTCATTTGTTATAGACAAAATTTCAGTTATGAACAAAATAAATTAATTTTCTGTCTTCATCCAAGTTGAAGAGTGAACAAAGTTATGTGATCCTATTATATATAATGGTGGTGGTGTTAAACAATTCTGACTGAAAGTAACACATCTAAATATTGAATTTTTAAATATTTAAGCAACATTAACCTTTAGCTGAAACAAGATAATACGTGTAAAAGTTCCTGGCACATATTAAATGTTAGGTGAATATTAATTACTTTAGTGTTCTTTGGGGACAAGGTAAGGAAACATAACAACGATGTTCTTTGTGTCACATCTCTTGCTTCTGCATTTAGAGACTGAATGTGGGGCAAGATGGACCCAGAAATGCATCACTGCTTTTCCTTTGAGTGATGATAGGAGGAACTGTGTTCCAGAGCAGAGATTCCCAAACCCAGCCCTGCGTGAGAATCATCTAGGCAGCTTATTTAAAAATACAGATTATTTCTCCTCTGTTTCCCCTTGTGCTTATGATTCCGTGTTTCTGGAGAGGTATCAAGGCATCCTTTGAACACCACTAGAAATCTGTTCAGATAGCATTGTGAATACCAGGGCACACTGGGTATCTCCTCAGTTATTTCTTTACCTCTTTGATTGTTGTTGACTCTCACACACTCACGTATGGGTAGACTAGAGAAAGTCTCATTTGATCGTTTTTACAGTTCTATCTGTCTAACCAGCTCATCCTCTGTCAATTCCCTAAATTCCAAAACAAAACAAACGTAAGGGATGATGAGATTTTTGCTGGGCCTAATCAGAGAAAATGCCTTCTCTTCTCTGCTTCAGCAGAGCTCAGAGTCTCCAGAGTCTCTCTTTGGGGTCTGAGCACTTTCTCCCACCTCTGCCTCCACTCTTAGGGTGCTGTTGCCTTACTGTGGCCTCCCCGGCACTTTCTGAGTCATTATTTTCTGTTGGTCACCTGACCAAAACTAATGCCCTGGCTGAAGCTGGCATGTGGCCACTGTGCTGAACATAATCGTTCCAGTAAAAAAACATGGCTGATTAGCATAGAAATCTCCATAAGCCTTTCTATTCTAATTTTGCTTTAGGATTCTGGCCCCTCTCAGAGGTCATGCTAACCTAGTTAAGGCTCTTGGAGAAAATACTGTCGTTCCAGCTCACTGCATTTGCTTTAAAATATATTGTCCTTCAACTGACATGCTAACCAGCAACTTATCATCTGCAACTTTGTGCAAAACCTGAACTGCAGGGCATCATCCGTAATTTAAGCTGGAATCTAGGAAGCTTGGTGAAAATATATGATAAGCACCAAGACATTAAGGTCCTTAAAGTTCTAGCAGTGCGCCCTTCACTCTGGATAAAGTGGAAGGATTTTGATGGAATGTGAAGGATGCTAGCTGCTGAAGTCCCTCCAGTGCTGCTTCCCATGGAGACAGTATTGTATTGTGAGAGCATGAATGTCAGAGTCAGACTTCCTAGTTGAAATTCTTGTTCTACTATGAACAAAGTCTGGGGATCTGGGCAGGTCACTTAGCTTTTTTGTGTGTCACAGGGTATATTTCTATAAAACAGGAGTGATAATAAAATAGTGCACATCTCACTGGGTTACCATGAGGCTTAAACGAGATCATTGCTACAGAGTAATATATGACATATGCTCAATCAATGTTAGCTATTATTGTTATTTAACTATTATGTATGCTCAATGGATATTAGCTATTTTTATTAATAACAGTAACACAACTACAGAAAAATTAATCCTTCATGTGTCTCATTGATATGATTCTTAAACGACTATTTGAGAAAAGATGTCTAGGTGCTGAGACTACAACAATAAATGAGAAGGGATGATTTCTACCTCTGCAAAGATTACATTCAGGAGAGACAGTCTGGAAGTTAATAAGTTATGAATCACTGCAGGTTCAAGAAGAGGGTAGGAGATCACTTTTCAAGGATGGTATAAATTTGTTTTTATTGGTTGGGAGGTTGTAAATTGCTTAGAACAATACCTGATGCCATGTAATAAGCCTGTAATAGTTTTATTTATATTATTGTTATATTAATATAATTTCCACCTGTACTTTAATTATTTTTTTTAATGTTTTAGATCTATTTTTTAAATTTTGTGTATATATATATTTATTGAAGTATGGTCAGTTTACAATGTTGTATCAATTTCTGGTGTACAGTATAATGTTTCAGTCATACATTCACATACATATGTTTGTTTTCATATTCTTTTTCACAAGTTACTACAAGATATTGAATATAATTCCCTGTGCTGTACAGTGTGAACTTGTTGTTTATCTATTTTGTATATATTAGTATCCACAAATCTCGAACTCCCAGTTTATCCCTTCCCACCCCTGGTAACTGTAAGTTTGTTTTCTATGTCTGTTTCTGTTTTGTAAATAAGTTTGTCTTTTTTTTTTTTTTAAAGATTCCATATATAGGTGATATCATATGGTATTTTTCTTTCTCTTTCTGGCTTACTTCACTTAGAACGATGATCTCTAGAAAAAAATGTGGAATGCTTCACGAATTTGCGTGTCATCCTTGCACAGAGGCCACGTTCACCTTCTCTGTATTGTTCCGATTTTAGTACATATGCTGCTGAACTGAGAACTATGCTTGTATTATCTTATTCAAACTTTATGACAAGTTACTGATGAGGAAATCAAAGCTTAGAAAGGATTAAGTAACCTCCCCACTGTCACATAACTTTTATGTGATACAACCACAATTTAAACCAACTTCATTGGCTCTTTGGGAATTCTTGTTTGCTTGATTTGACATGTCATAGCCTGTGTCTCTCAAAGCAATTGCAGAGCTATAAAAAGTCTAGTTTTTCATCGTTTGACTTGTATATTCCAAATCATTCTCTTCTTTTAGGGGAGCACTGGACCTGTCAAATGTTTAGTGATTCCTTGGTTATAACATGTCGCAATGGACTGAATGTTTGTGTCCTCCTCAAGTTCCTACGTTGCACTCCTAACCTTCAATGGGATGGTGTTTGAATGTGTAGGGCTCTTGGGAGGTGATTAGGTTATGAGGGTGAAGCCCTACTGAGTGGGATTCGTGTCCTTATGGAAAAAAAAACCCAGAACACTCCCTTGCCCTTTCTGCTATGTGAGGTTACAGCAAGAAGACAGCCATCCAGGAACCAGGATGTGGACTCTCATCACACGTTGAAGTTGCTGGCACCTTGATCTTGGCCTGTGGGAATTAAACGTTTGTTGCTTAAGCAACCCAGTCTGTGGATTTTTGTTATAGCAGCTTGAACAGACGGACACATATCTTTGGGGGAAGGAGGCCACAACATTTGGTTCCTAGGAATTCCCTATGGTTTGAGCTCTCACTCATTAGTTCATGACCTTGGAAGTTTATTTACCTCACTACCAGGTTTTAGGCAAGACTGCATCTCATCCTTTCTCAAGAAAGTAATTAATTTAAAGATATTCTTGCAGATAAAGAGAATCTATACTCTCCCTTTATGACCTTTAAATAAAGTTAGATTAAAAAAAATCAGTTGAAAAAAACTGTTAAGGTCTTTTAAACCAATTTCTCCAGTTTTTATTTAAAGTAGAGACTCAGGGAAGGGATGGGAATTGCCAAAGTTTACTTGATTAACTACTGTACAGCATGGTAGTTGAGAGTGTGGGCTCTGGAGCCAGGTGGCCTGGGTTTGAGTTCCAATTCTGCTACCTCCTAGCTGTGTAAACCTCTTTGTAAAATGGTGGTAATACTTCATAAGGTTGTTGTGAGGAATAATTGAGTTACTATACGTAAAACACTTGGAACAGAGGCTGGCTCATAGGAGACTATATTTAAGTGTTTACTATTTTTGTTGTTATTGGCAGCACTAGAATTTGAGTCCAGATGGCTTAACTCCCTGCCTAGTGCATTTTTCATTTTCTTGACTTCTCTTCCGTCATGATCTTCTTTGTATCTAGCTGAGGTTCACCTTGCTTTAGTTTGACCCACTGTTCTATTCTCAGTCTGCATGTATGTGTAGTCCTTATGGATAAAACCTTCACATGTTAGGATCATGGGACTCTGGGGTCATATAGACCTGGGATTGAATTCTATCTTTACCCCATAACCGCGTTAGTTAGCCTCCTTGTGCCTCTCATTTTTCCTTTGTAGACTGGAGTTAAAGAAGGATACCTACCAAAGCACCTGTGTAGGTAGGAAGGTGTGGAGAAAAGGGAACCCTCGTGCACTGTTGGTGGGAATGTAAATTGGTGCAGACATAATTTATAACAAATTTGGGAAAAAGTATGGAGGTTCCTGAAAAAATTAAAAATAGAAGTACTGTATGATCTATCCATTCCTCTTCTGGGTATATCCCCAAAGGAAATGAGATCATGTCAAAGAGATACCTGTGCTCCCATGTTAGTCACAGCATTGTTCACGATAGTCAAGATGTGGAAGCAACCTCAATATTCATCCACAGATGAATAGATTTTTAAAAATGAGGTATATACATACAATGGGATTCTTTTTTTAGCCTTGAAAAATGGAAATCTTGCCACTTGCGACAATATGGATGAGCCTTG
Source organism: Camelus dromedarius (assembly GCF_036321535.1). Classification (NCBI taxonomy): domain Eukaryota; kingdom Metazoa; phylum Chordata; class Mammalia; order Artiodactyla; family Camelidae; genus Camelus; species Camelus dromedarius. The sequence goes on from NC_087438.1 coordinate 107,554,616, forward strand.
AGGACGTCATGCTACATGAAATAAGCCAGTCACAGAGGACAAATACTACTTACCACTTACATGATGGATCTGAAATAGTCAAACTCATAGAAGCTGGGAGTGGAATGGTGGTTGCCAGGGGCTGGAAATGGAGGGGTATTAGTCACAGGGCACAAAGTTTCAGTTAGATGAGTAAGTTCTAGGTTTCTACTGTTCAGCCTAGTGCCTGCTTTAGTCCATTCAGGCTGCTGTAACACAATGCCACAGACTAGATAGCTTATAAGCAACAGAAATTTAGTGCTCACAGTTCTGGAAGCTAAAGGTCTGAGACCAGGGTGCCAGCCGGTCAAGTGAGGGCCTTTTTCCAGGTGGCAGACTTGTATCCTCACATGGTGGAATGGACTAGAGATCTCTGCGGTATCTATTTTATAAGAGCAGTAATCCCATTCATGAGGGCTTTACTTTTATGACCTAATTACCTCCCAAAGGTCCCACCTACTAAAAACGTCACTTTTTGGGGTTAGGATGTCAACATATGAATTGAGGGGAATATAAACATTCAAGCTATAGCTGTTTCTATAGTTAACAATACTGTATTGTACTTGAAATTTTGCTAAGAGGGTAGCTCATATGTTAAGTGTTTTATCACAAAAAATAATAATTCATGATTAAGAGGGCAGGAGGAAGCTTTTAGAGATGATGAATATGTTTATGGCAGATTGTGGTAATGATTTCACATGGTGTATACTTATCTCCAAATACATCAAGTTGTACATATTAAATATGTACAGCTTTTTGTATGTCAATCATACCTCAATAAAGTGGCTAAAAGAAAACTCTTACTAGGGTTGCTGACAGAATTAAATGAACTTCTGTGCATAAGAGCACTTAGCAGAATGCCTGACACTTGTTAAGTACTTAATACGTGCCAGTACATTATTATTACTGTTGTTGCAGCTTCTTGTGGAAACTTCTAAGACATAAGAGTATTTTCCTCAAGCAAATTATCTAAATAGGCTTAATCATCAGTGAAAAGAGAGAATGGTCATCTCACAAATAGAACTCCTAAGAGTACAGAGCTAATATGATACTCAGGTGAGTTAGACCTATAATCCCTAAGCATCAGTCCTTGGACCAGATGATTTGGAATTTTGGGGGGAGCTCATTAAAATATGCATTGCTGGGGCCCATCCCATATCTGTTGAATCAGAATATCCTAAGGAAGCAGGTCCCAGGAATTTGTATGTTTTAAGCTTCCTAGGTATACTTTATGGATTGCCAGGTTTGGGCACCACATGATTAGGCAGCTACCTGCATGGAGGGACTTAAAGAGAGCCAAAAGATTGTCTTATAGTATGATTTATGTCTCTCATGACCTTCCATTTGTACTTCCATTTGTCCATCTGTTCACCCCTTCATCAGCCAAACATGTGTTAGTGCCCAGGGTTTGCCTTATAACCCGCTGTCGCTGTGGTTGATGCAAAGATGAATGATCAATGCTCTTAAGGAGTTGACAGTCTGAGGGATTAGATAAATTAACTATAAATAATATATGATGAGCTATAAAATGCTATGGGAGTTCATAAAAATGAACACATTCCAGGTTGTGACAGAAGAATCAGAAGAGCTTTCATTGTATCCAAGGGACTCATCTCCCCTTGGGATCATTCCTGGGTTCAAGCTTCTCCTCCTCCTGACTATTTGCAATCTTACGGTCTCTGTAGCTTTCTGACTCACTCTTCACATATTAGCTTAGAGTTATGTGATTGCTTACATGATATGCTCATGAGCTGAGAGCTCAAAAGTGAAGGCTGCATCTTCGTCACCACCTTGTCCCCCAACCTCCTAGCTAGGTGCCTGGCTCTGGCTGAGTACCTGCAGTAAGCGCTGAGTAAACATTGAAAAAGTTGGTTTGTTGTGGTTATGTAAGGAGGGGAAGCCATGGGAGCAAGCCTTGAGGAGCAGACCTGGGACCAGACCATGGAGCACCTAAAATTTGGATCAAGTTTGGGCTTTAGTTTTTAGGCAGAGAGCCCAAGACTATTTTGGAAGCTATATCCATTGTCTACAGAAAAGGCAGAAAGGGCAAGAACTAAGACAGTGTATCTCAAAGTATGGCAAAGTACAGAGATAATTATAGATATAAACTGTGATGAATTACATTGAATTATGATGTGAGACTATTCCCTTTTCAGCTCCATTTCAGTTCACCTAATTACATCAAGGAGGCATTCTCAATTGGGTACTAGTATTTTATCACCTAACAGTTTCTAATCTACTATTTAACAAAGAGAAAATATACTTCAGGCTCAGAGCGTTGTCAGGTGTATTAGTTATCTATTGCTATAATAATGTATTCAACAAGCATTAAACTTCTGTGTCTTTCAACAATAAACCTTTATTTAGCTTGAGAGTCTGAGATCAACCATTAAGGCCAGTGGTTCCTTTGGTACTGCTCTGGATTTGCTCTCAAGTTTTGCAGTTAGAGTCTCAGCTGACTCTTGGTTGAGGTAACTGCACTGTATTTCATGCATCTCTCATGTCCTTCTGTTAGGGTAGCCTGGGCACATTCTCACTGCAGAGAAGTAATCTCAGTCATGCAAGAGCTTTTCATGCCTCTGTATGTGTCGAATTTGCTAACACACCTCAGCCAGACAGAGAAAGTTCTATGGCTGAATATAGAATCAAAGAATGAAGAAATGGACTCTGCCTACTTAGTGAGAAGAACTTAAAGTTATGTGGCCAAGGGGTGAAAGAATCATTAATGGTATCAGTGTATCTACCATAGCAGCCAAGATTGTCTGGCTAGAATTTTGTAGCATGTTTTTCATTGGTTTTTTTTTTTTTCTTTTTTCGCTTTATTGAGGTATAATTGATAAAATTCTTAAATATTTAAAGGATGCATCATGGTGACTTGATATATGTATACATTATGAAAAATTCTCTATCTAGTTAATGATCACATCCATCACTTCATATATTTGTGTTTTTTTTCTTTTTCTGGTGAGAACTTTAAGTTCTGTTCTGTTAGTGATTTTTAATTATACAGTGCAGCGTTATCAACCATATTTACCATGGTATAAGTAGATCCTCAGAATTTGGTCATCTTTTTAAAAAGTTGAAGTATAGCTGATTTATAATATTCTATTAGTTTCAGATGTACAACAAAATGATGTGGAATTGCTGGATCATAAGGTAGTTCTATTTTTCATTTTTGGGGGACCATCCATTCTGTTTCCTACTGTGACTACTCCAATCTACATTTCCACTAATGGTGTACCAGGGTTCACTTTTTTCCACATCTTCCCCAACAGTTGTTATTTGTGGTCTTCTGGATGATAGCCATTCTTACAGATGTGAGGTGATATCTCATTGTGATTTTGGTTTGCATTTCTCCATTGAGTAGACATGATGAGCATATTTTCATGTGCCTACTGGCCATCTGTATGTCTTCTTTGGAAAAATATCTATTCAGTTCTTCTGCTTATATTTTAATTGAGTTGTTTGGTTTTTTCTGATACTGAGTTGTACAAGCTGTTTATATATTTTAGATATTAACCCCTGTCTGTCATATTATGTGTAAATGTTTTCTCCCATTCAGTAGGTTGTCTGTTCATTTTGTTGATGGTTTCACTTGCTGTGTAAAAGCTTTCAAGTTTAATTAGGTCCCATTCATTTGTTTTTGCTTTTATTTATTTTGCTTTAGGAGACAGATCCAAAAAAATATTGCTACAATTTACATCAAAAAGCATTCTGCCCATATTCTTTTCTGGGGCTTTATGGTTTCAGGTCTTACAGTTAAGTCTTTAATCCATTTTGAATTTATTTTTGTGTATGGTATGAGGAAATGTTCAAATCTCATTATTCTACATATAGCTGTCCAGTTTACCCAGTATGACTTTTTGATGAGACTGTCTTTTCTCCACTATATATTCTTGCCTACTTTGTCAAAGATTAATTGACCATAAGTGTTTGGGTTTATTTCTAGTCTCTATATTCTGTTCCGTTGATCTATGTGTCTGTCTTTATGCCAGTACCATGCTGTTTCAGTTATGATAGCTTTGGAATATAGTGTGAAGTCAGGGAGCATGATATCTCCAGCTTTGTTCTCTTTTCTCAAGATAGCTTGGGCCACTTGGGGCTTTTGTGGTTTCATATAAATTTGAGGATTATTTGTTTTAGTTCTGTGAAAAAAGTCATGGGTATTTTTTAGGGAGTGCATTAAATCTGTTGATTACTTTCAGTAGTATGGATATTTTAACAATACTAATTCTTCCATTCCAAACCCACAGCTAACATCATACTCAGTGGTGAAAAGCTGAAAGCCTTTCCTCTAAAATCAGAAACAAAATAAGGATACTCCCTCTTACCACCCTATTTAACATAGTACTGGAGGTCCTAGCCACAGCAGTCAGACAAGAGAAACACATAAAAGGTATCCACATTAGAAGGGAGGAAGTAAAATTGTCACTATTTGCAGATGACATATATATATATATATATATATATATATATATATATATATATATATATAAAAACCATAAAGTCTTCTGGATAAACATTGGAACTAACAAGTGAATTCAGAAAGTTTGCAGGATACAATATTAATATACAGAAATCTGTTGCTTTTCTATGCACTGATAATGAGCTGTCAGAAAAAGAAAGCACGAAAGCAATCCTGTTTAAAATTGCATCAAAAAGAATAAAATACCTAGGAATAAACTTAACCAAGGAGGTGAAAGACCTATACTCTGAAAACTATGCGACACTGATGAAGGAATTTGAAAATAATACAAAGAAATGGAAAGATACAACTGTTAATTTTTTAAACTATCTTTTTGTGCTAAGTGTTACAAGTTTTCACTATGGTAGTAATAAAAAGATTTTTTTACATTAAATTTATTTGAGACAAATAAGAGATAAGTGGATATAAAGAAAAAGTCTTTTTTAAAAAAATAGCCCATGGGATACCTCCACATGGCAAAAATTGTCAGACAAAGGAAGTGACAAGTTTGGAAAACTCTGAACCAAGATGATTGTAATTGGGACTCTGAACAGGGGATGGATGAAAGAGGTGTTGCAGACTCAGCAAAATAAGCTTAATAACCACAGGTTCAGTTGAGTTCAGTTAAATGAACATGTATTAAGTGTCAACAGCCTGCCTGATGCAGTGGCAGGAGCCAGAGATACAAAAATGAGAACTTGAAGTCCTTGTCCTAAAGCAGTTCATAACCTAGGAGGTGAGAGGCACATAGCAAATAACTTGGACCCACTGTGGTAAATTACATATTGAGTGGCTGTTCCCTGGGTGCCTACAGAAAGGGCACTAAGCTTAGGCTGCTGATGTGCACTGGGGAAGGGCGACCAGCAGGTTCCTTGGAGGAGGCTCTGGAAGAATGAATAGAAGTTTCTTGGCAAGAAGAATGAGCAGAGGCATGGAGAGTATGAAATTCTCTTTGGGAAAAGTTCATTCTTATTGAAGACTGATGTTTAAGACAGGAGAGGAGACTGAAGAGTTGTTGGGTAGCCAGATTGTAGACAGCCCTGTTTGCAACACTAGGCAGCTTAGAATTTTCCCTGTTATGGACAACAGGGAGTCCGTGACGGTTGTCAAGCAGGGAAAAGATACCTATCTATGTCTATGTCTGTATCTATTTATTTATTTATAATATATGTAATATAATATTATAAAATTTTATATATGCATATATTAAAACACCTTATGTATTTACATATAGTACAGATTTATAATATACTTGAAAACACATTTTCCTCTTTTCTTCAAAAATTCCTGCCAAGTGGTTTTACTGCTTTTGTTTTACCAACCCCCAGTAACAGGGGGCTCATTATCCTACAGTTGAGCTTGCTGGAGTCCTCTTAGTAACCAGATAAAGAAGATAGACTTGAGGGACACGAAACTGGAAATAGAGATTGTGCAGTAATCCAGGCGAGGGACAAAAGGGACTGAAATGAGTAGGGAGCGTTCAGATGTAAAGACAGAGGAGAACTGCTTGGGTGAATGTTAAGTGCTGTGAAAATGGGAATCGTACTTGTGCTCACTTTACGGCCCAAACTTACTGCATACACCACTCCAAAACCATGCAGATAGCTATTTTTTTTTTCTTATAATTGGACAAAGCAATGCTGACACCCAGTGGCTGATTCAGATTGCCCACAGCTCCCAGAGAGGATCCCGAGGGAGGGGGATGGACGTCAGCTTGCCCGACCTGGCCGTCAGAGCATCCCAGGCTCCTTCACAGAAAGGGCAAGTCTAAATTCAGCTAGAAACGGCTGGCCTTGTGATGTGGCTGGCACCACACAAAGGATAGTTCCTTGTGAGTTTAATGCAGACAAAAGAGCTAAATTAAACCTGCAGATGAGAACAGCATTGCATCAAAGTCAGCCCCTTCTAAAGCAGAGGCAAAAGCAATTACCCTCAGAGTTCCCTGGAGAGCTCCTATCCAAAGCACCAATAGGAAAATGGAATATTTAATGGTCAGTTTCTCAGTCAAATCAATAGTCTGCTTGTATGGTTGTATTCTAGATGCCCTGCTTTGGATGGAAACCCCTCAGCCCCTATCTTGACAGAGTCAGGATGTGTTAGAACAACAAGAAACTTAACAGATCAGATGGGAAAACAGGTCCAGGGAGGAGAGACGAATTTCCCAAGGTCTCAGAGCAAACTAATAGCACACTGGGTGGATTAAACAACAAACATTTATTATAGTTCCAGTGGCTGAGAAGTCCAGCATCATGGTGCTGGCAGAGTCAGTGTCTGGTGAGGCCTACTTCCTGGTCCATAGATAGCTCTTCTTATTGTGTCCTTCCACTGTGGAAAGGCGCAAGGGAGTTCTTTGGGGTTTCTTTACAAGGGCACTAATCCCATTCATAAGGGTTCCACCCTCACGCCCTTATCTCCTTCCAGAGGCTTCATTCACACCCTAAGATCATCACATTGGGGGTTAGGATTTCAACAAACAAAATTTTTGTTGGGGGAGAGGGACAATCATTCAGTCCATAACAATGGCCACAACTTCAGTTACCATCTGTCTGTTGTCAGTGCCCATCATCTAGTTGATAGCACTATTTGAACATCACAGAGGAATGTTCAGAGACCAAACTCAGAACCTTCTTCCCACAAATTTGGTTTTCCTACAGTATCTGCTATCTTAGTAAGTGATATCACCATCTACCGTGCAAACTGGAAACAGAGGAGGCGTCCTTGACCCTTTTCCCTTGTCCCTATAATTAAAGCATCACAAGGCTTGAATATATTATTTTCCCAATACCCTGTATTTTAATCCACTTCCTAACGTCTCCCCACCATTGCTCTGCCTGCTTCCTGCGTTATTTTTCACTGCAGCACTTACCACCATCTGACACATTTACTTGTTTGCTGATTGTCTCTTTCCTCCCTACCAGAATGTCAGCTTCCATGTCTGCCCTAGTTTATATCCCTTGCCTCTTCCTCAAATATACTCTATTATACTGTATTCTATTATACCCTATTATTTTTTTCATAGCTCTTATCAGCATCTGAAATTATAGTTATTTGCTTATTTATGAGAATAGGAACCTCATCTATCTTGTACACGGTTGTTGACTATTTTAGCAAGAAAAGACCTTTATCTGTTTGGTTCATTACTGGATCTCCAGTCTGAGACCAGTGCCCAGTACAGAGCGAGTACTTGGTGCGTGCTTGTTGAATGAGTAAACATACACATATGTATACATCTGATGGACATATAGTTTTTGGGCAGTGGCAATTTCTAGCAGAGAATGCATAGGGTTAGCAACTGCCTGATTATTGCCTAAAATTCAACTATCTGTGCCTTGTTATTTTTGTGGTTTATAACTGTGGAAGCAAGTGTTACTGATTTGACAAGGACTCAGAAAGACAGGTTAGAAATTTCCTTCCTAATGGAGGAAAAAGAATTTCCTTCCTAATGGAGGAAAAAAAATTATTTTAAACCTGGCTTCTGAAAGGGGAGGTAGGACACCTGAAAGACACAGTCTCAGGCTCTCCGGGTCTGCTGCTTTTATGTTCTGCTGCTTTTCTTTATAGCCAACACCTGTAAGAAAGATGATTGGCTACCAGTTCATGCCACAGCTTAGCTGGTCCTTGACTGGGTCCACTTACTTACTTAAAAAATTACCTGCTCTATTCAAGGTGCTGTGAGGGAGGCAGATGGAAAGTCTCCTAATTCCGCTGTAGTTCATTTCCTGACCCCCCATTTGCGTTCTTCACGTAGCAGTCAGAATGCTCTTCTCTCCCTCTCTTCCTCCCTCTATCCCTCATTGGCTCAATATGTAAAGTTAATTTTTACTCCTTAACAACCCAACACTAGTATTCCTGGCCAGCACTAAGACACCTGTGAGATTATCTAGAGACCCGGACACCTTATGTCCTGTAACTCTGACATTTTTTAAAGCCTTGGGGACTTCTGTAAACAGGGAAAGAAGAGGAAGTATCGTATATAGGAGGTTTTTATGAGTCAAGTGCATGATTTCTTTAAAATGTAAGTTATCTGGAGTCCTAACCTCCCTCCAACTTTGGTGAGTTCCCACTTGTCATAGAATAAATTCCAAACTCCTCACCATGGCCCACAAGGCCTTCCATCTTTGATTTCATCTTCTGTTGCTTTTCCCCACTCACTCATTCTGCTCTGCGACACATGGCCTTTGTTGTGGTTTCTTAACATATCAACCTTTGATCTGTCTTAAGTCTCTGAGTTTATTATCTTCTCTGCCTGGATGTCCGAACTCAGCATGGCTGGCTTCTCCCTTAACTCTGTAGAACTCAGCCCAGACCAGCCCACTCTGCCTGCCCTAGTTAATTCCCCTTTATTCCTTCCTCAGAGATACTCTATTTTATTACATTGTGTTATTCTCTTCATCACTCTTATGAGCATCTGAAATGATATTTATCTTTTTTCATGAGAGTAAGAATCTGTCTCTGTTGTATATGATTGTCCATTCCTGTAGCTCGGAAGAGAGTCTGGCACCTATTAAGTTCTTAGGACACATCTACTGAGTACTTACCAGGTGGCAAACCCTCCTTGAACTCTGCATTAGCTCATTCATTCTCACAGTGACTCCAGTAGGTCACTACTATCATAACCCCTATTTCATAGAAGAAACTGAAGCCCAGAGAAGTTAAGTAACTTGTTTAGGGTACATAGGTAATAAGTTGAAAAGCTGGAATTCTGATTTTATGGCCTTGACCATGGTATTGTACCACCCCCACTCAAAATCCTAGTTTTGGAATAGAATTTGGTGTCACCTGACCACCTCTCCACCATGAAATGCATTGATACGCTCTGTGACATTCTTTCCGAGGTTTCCTAACTTTTCTTGAGCATTGTGGGGACAGAGAACTCACTTCCTTTTGAGTGAACCCACTTCATTATGAGATGTTAATTTCTCCCACATAGAGAGATAAGTCTCCCTCCATATCACTTCTCCCCCAAAGTTCACTTTCCACCTGCTTAGCTACTCCGTGCCCTAGGGAAGCCCATCAGCAGTGCCAAGATCTTCCTCCTGACACTTCTCTCCTCACAGGTGAATAGTGCCAGGGTCTCCCTGGGCGTGGTTTATCTTCCTTACCTTGCAAGGAAGTACACGTATCTGCCCAGGCTAGGTACAGGTGAACCCTTTCTTTGCTCCTATAACTCTTTGGAGAAGCTGGGAGCCAGCCATGAGTTAGTAGGGTTTCTAAACCTATCACATTTGATTTCTCTGAATCTCATCTCACAGCCAGAATGGTAACAAAAAAACCCCATATGGCACAAAGGCAGTTCCTCCCTGGGACTTTGGGAGCCGTTATCGGCTGCTCCTCAGATGATGCTATTAGCATTACTTACAGCTCCCGTTCCTCCTTCACAGCCTGAAATCACAAGCATGGGAGAGGCTGATAAAGAAACTGGCTTATATATGCCTCTCCTTTCATTGCTGATAGGCTTGTCCCTTGTGGGTTTCTTGCAGAATAATGGAAATGTGAAGTGAGGAGGAAAGTTATCATTGGGTTAGGGAGTATGGAAAACCATTGTGATGGGCTGGCTGGGGGTTACTGATTCATGGGCTGGAGGTGGGCAGTGTTCGCAGGCAGAATAAAACATTTGCCCCCAAAAGGCCACATGGTATAGGGAGCACTAGCTGACCTGTGGACTAGTACCAGTTTTATTTATTTGTTGTGTGACCCAGGCAAGTTACTTTAAAATAGGGAAACAAAACCTTGCTGACACAACTGGTATGAGGCTTACTTATACTTCACTGTTTTGGGTGCCACAGGTCCTCAATACACATTAATTCAGGTCAGTTGGACTCAGCTGACGTTTATTTTATTTTTCAAAAGTTGTGAGATTTAAATTTCTATTCCAGACTCACAGACATAGAAAACAAACTATGGTTACCAAAGGGGAAAGGGCAGGGGAGGGATAAATTAGGAGTTTGGGATTAACAGATACACACTACTATATATAAAACAGATAAACAACCAGGACCTACTGTATAGCATGGGGAACTGTTTTCAGTTTCTCATAATAACATATAATGGAAAAGAATCTGAAAAGAAAATATGTGAATATGTGTAAAATTAAATCACTTTGCTATACACCTGAAACCAATATTGTAAATCAACTACACTTTAATGAAAAATTTTAAAAATTAAAAATCTCTATCCCAGATGTCTGGCTTCATCTACTTGTTAAGTAGGGTAGTACTATAGAGAGCTAGAAGAATGTTTATAATGACAATTTAATATGCCTCATGCTTCACAGTTTTGCAAAATGCTTCCCAGTATGCTAATTCACTTAATTCCCTTGACAACCCTGTGAGGTAAGGATACTGATTTTACATTTTACACAGGAGGAAACTAGGACACTGACTATTTAACTTGCCCCAAATCATAGTGAATGAGTGAGTGGTCACTATTTTAGCTCAGAAGACCTGGGCCAGCACCGTGCCTTAAACTCAGGTCGTCTGGCTGTAAACTCTGTTCTGGCTTTCCTTTGTTGAACATCGAGTCCTTTGCTGGGCTTGTAGAAATTGACCTTGTATTACTCATCTCTGTATCCAGAGTAGTGCCTGGCATAAAAGAAGGCACCAAATAGGCAGTTAGAGAATTTTTAGTTTTCAGCAGCTATGGATGATAAATGGATTTTGCAGGAATGGAGTCTAATGAGCCCAGTGTAATGAACAAGACCACTTATAAATGAACCCCTACCTGCCCACCCCAGGACTTGCAGAGGTTATTCACAACCCCATTGCTGATCTTATTTGTGTCTTAAACTGGGACATTTGAGACTTCTACTATGAGAATGATTGGCAGGGGAAAAGTGGCTAGTCCAAAGAATCTGTGTTTTTATAAATAAAAAAGAGAAATGCTGTAAGGGCCAGACATTGCTTAGGGGAGCAGCATGTAGTAGGTGGTGTGCATGTCAATTTCTGATTCAAGCGGTATGGCCTTTTCTGGGTTACGTACCTTTATGCTATACCTATGACTCTAAGGCAACCAGCCTACTCCCTACCCTGCATGACTAGCACTAGTGACAACAGGCTTCCCATCACGCCATTAGTTTGTTATCTCTAGCACTTTCCATCCTTCCATAGTACTAGCCTCCACCACTCCAGACCCGTTGTCTCATCTCCCGCTGATGGCCTTCCCCTTGGGCCTGACCCTTGGCACTACTTCTCTGGTTCTGACTTCTGGCTTCCCTTGTTGATTACCGTGAATTCTGGATTTTGTTTTGTTTTGTTTTTTCCCCCCAACTTCCCTGAGAAACACACAATCTCCTGAGAGTAATTCCCTTCAATTAGCCTCATTTCTTCAAATTGGAATTGACCCTATGGAATCTCTTACTTCTAATGCGTAATGATTCTATTCATTCATCTCTGTATTTGTTCATTCTGTCTTAGTTTGGTTGTGCTGCTGTAACAAAGTACCACAGACTGGATGGCCAGTAAACAGCAGAAATGTATTTTTCGCAGCTCTGGAGGCTGGAAGTCTGTGACCAGAGGGCATGGTCACATTCTCACGAGGACCTCTTCTGGGTGGTGGCCTGCTGTCTTCTCCCTGTAACCTCACATCAAGGGAGTGGGCAAGGGAGCTCTCTTGTGCTTCTCTTATAAGGCCAATTATCCCATCTCAAAGGCCCCACCCGCCTAATACTATCACCTTGGGGGTTAGGATTTCAACATATAAATTTTGGGAGGACATTTGGGTGCCCCCTCCAAAAACACCTTCATTTAATCAACCAATATGTATTATCACCTACTTGCCAGGCACACCAGCACTGGAATACCATGTGACTAGGGCATAGTCCTTGTTCCATGGAGCTCAGCACATAGAAGAGGATGTTGTACAGAGCCTGGTGGTTAACAGCACGTGGGGAGATTTGGGTTCTAAACGCAACTCTGCCACTTGGTAGATGTATAACCTTTATTATCCTGGTCAAGGTACTTAACCTCATTGAGTCCGTTTCTCCATTTGTAAAATGGTGATTTCCATCACCTTGTAGAATTGTTGTGCTATTGAGTGAGATAATCTGTGTCTGATGCTTTGTGCAGTATTTAGCACATATGAAGCACTGAATTGACATGGGCTATTGTTTTTATTAGTGAGGGACACGTAAGTCAAAGGTAATTAGAATATGATGTGATCAGTGCTTTGATAGGGAAAGTGTAGGAAACCCTTATCCAGGTTTCAGAGGGCTTTCAGGAGGTGGTGACACCTAGTCAATACTTTAAGAGACAGCATGAGTAGTCATATGAAACAAATATAGAGCATTCCGGGGGAAAGAAACAGCACGTGCCAAGTCCTGGGGGAGAGAAGCAGCACACACTCTGCACGTAGTTTAGTACGGTGAGAGAGAAGTCTGAGAATGAGTGGGGAGAGCTGAGGGTAGTGTCCAGTTTACTTCCTTTTTCTTGACTCTCCTCTTCCTCCTGCTCCTGCCCCTGCCCAGGCGGTGGCCTCATCTCTACCCTACTTTTCCTCTTGTCACAGGTCTGATTTGCTAGTGGCAAAAGATGCCCGGGAGAAAGTTGCTTCCCCTTGGTGACTTTGTTACAGAATCGCTGATGCAGGTACCCCATGGAAAACTTGGAGCCACGTTCTATTTAGAGACATTCAGCCTACACAGCAGATCCAGCTGCTGCTGTTTGCCTCATTACCCATAAAGGGGATATTTGCATGGAAATAAATGATACTCTTCACCTTGTTCTCCAGGCAGTTTCGTCCTGCAGAGGGCGGGTTGGGAGTGTGAGCAAGAGGTCACTTTTGAGAGGCGCTTCCAAGGACCTCCAGGTCGGAGCATGGAACCTGAGGCTGGGAGATGCTTTGTGGCTCATTTCTACTTTACTGTGACACAGAAAACTGAAAATTCCAATCCTAGATTCCAGGAATGAGAGGATTTAGGGAATGGTGAGACTGGTAAGAAAATGATAAGTGATGTTGACAGTGGGAGAGTATTGGCAAAACCATTAAAAATTGCTTCTAATCTACAATAAATGCTGAATATATGACATATCTCCCTGTACTCCTCCTTTGTGTACCCATGGCAGACATTACTAGCTGAAGCAGCACTTTTCTTTTGAGCCCAGATAGGGCCTCAGAATCATTCTGAATGTAGTGCTTTAGAGACCCACTGCTGAGTATGTGGAGTTGGCACTTGTAATGAAAAACACTAACCACACTCATTGCTTCAATTAAAAAAAAATTTTTTTTATGAAAGTATGGTAGATTTACAATGTGTTAGTTTCTGATGTATAGTGATTCAATTATATATATATATATATATATATATTACATATACATATATATATTCCTTTTCATTATAGGTTATTACAAGATACTGAATATAATTCCCTGTGCTAAACAGTAGGACTTTGTTGTTTATCTATTTTATATGTAGTAGTGTGTATCTCCCCATTTATCCTGAACTCCCAATTTATCCCTCCCCCTACTTTCTCCCCTGCTAACCATAAGTTTGGTTTCTATGTCTGTGAGTCTGTTTCTGTTTTGTAAATAAGTGCATTTACATCATTTTTTTTAGATTCTACATATAAGTGATATTATATGGTATTTGTCTTTCTCTTTCTGGCTTACTTCACTTAGTATGATAATCTCTAGGTCCATCCATGTTACTGCAAGTGGCATTAGTTCATATAGCAGCACATATACATACAATAGCCAAGAGGTGGAAGCAACCTAAATGTCTATAGACAGATGACTGGATAAAGAAGATATGATACACACACATGCACAGTGGAACACTGCTCAGCATAAAAAAGAATGAAAGAATGTCATTACTTCTATTTTGATGTGCAGGGCAAGTCAAACCCATCAAATAAAGCATTTTATCCAAGATAAATCTGCACATTAATGGCACAGCTTAGGTTATAGTCTTGTGCTCCTAATCCAAACCCCTGAAAGGATTTGCTCTCTTTAAAGGCATTACAAAGGTCAGTTAACAATTCTTTCCAAAAAGATACTATTGCCATACCACTCCCCTGCTCAGCATCTTCAATAGGTCACTATTCCTTGTAGAATAAGGTATGAACAACTTAGCAAAACAGAGTCTAAGTTTTCCATCTTCTGAGACTGCCTTCAGTCAAAATGGATTCATGCCCCACCGTTCATACTTTTCCATTCACTTCATCTACATTTATCCCCTAAAGCTTGGGTCAGACCCTTCAACCTCTCTGAAGTCTGTTTCAGTCCTATCCATCATCTTTCCCTGAACAACTCTAACATTTATGGTTCAAGATACATCACTTATTAGGGTTCTAGAGATTTTAATGGTGGAAAAATGGTATCTGGACAATATTGCTTTAGATCCCAGCTGCCCTGGATTGCTAGGAAAGAGCAAGCTATACCTGTCTACTGACCTTTTAATGTACGGTGACCCTTTCCACAGGCAAACATAGCCCAGCTTGGGTCCCAGGATTGGCTCAATTTGATTAAAGTCCCATTGGCTTGAGGTGGAGTGAGAGGGGGGCAGTCAGTAAGGAAGAGGTCCCCTGTCCCTAGACTAGGCCTTCGTTTAGTACACATTGTCCCTTTTTTCCTCCTATGATCTTTTTTTCAGTTTATCTGTAGGGCAGTATCTCATTAATTAATTAATTAATGAAATATTTATCAAGCACCTTCTGTTTCTCAGGCACTGTTTTGTTTTGTTTTTTTTTTGTTTGTTTGTTTTGTTTTGTTTTGGAGTTGGGAATACAAAGATAAGACAAACTCCCTCCTCTTGTGGACCTTGTATTCAGACAGGGGAGGGAGACAAGACACAAGTAACAAATAAATAACGGCTTTCTTGTCTGGCACCTTCTAGGGGACACAAAAGGTACACAATAAACATGACACACACTTTGGCTTATTTGATATGTATTTAGATCGGTGTATTTGGTGGAGGTGTGTGCTCATTTATTCAAGTACGTTTGTTTAATGTTGAAATATTCAAGTACCTCTTTAATTAGATCCATGTATGCAGTCAGCCAAGATGGTTCAGAAGCATGGAATATAGAACCATGTAGCCTAGACTCAGTGCTGTACTCCTAAGTGTAGCTACATTTAGAGTACCATTCCCTGTGCTGGACACCACATTGGCAATCTAGAGAGTGTCTGACAGAGGGTAGCTAGGTTGATATGAAGTCTTGGTGTCATGTTACCTTGTAAACCTTTGAAGGAAGTAGACCTGTTTTGGAGAATATTCTAAGATGGGCAGTGGTGATCAGTTATTTGCAGTAAACATTTGAAAAGCTAATATATGTCAAAATGAAATCATTCTTTTCATGTGCATCCCAGAGGATACAGCCAACACCAGTGAAAATGCCAGAAGGCAGCTCTTAGTTCAATTTAAGTTGTCCCTAAACGGGTTACACAGTCAACTCCAGTCTTGTGTGGAAGGAAGCTCCCTGATGCTGGAGAAGTTCAAGCAGAAGCCACAGACTTTATGGTGGGCATCATGACATTAAAATGTTTGTATCAGGCTATCTCTAATAGCTGTGTTAACTTTATGCCTTACAGTGGTTTGTTATAGGGATCCCTATTCTGTATTATGGACTGGAGAGCATTTTCATGTAAATTATCTGATTTGATCTTCACAAAGAAAAGATTTGTGCTATCCCCATTTTACAGTTGGGCAAATGGACCTCAGGGGTCCCATCATGCCTGGCCAAGCTGAAACTAAGATAGAAGGTTTCTGACCCCACAGACAGTTCTCTCCCTATTGAGTTTAAACATGCTTGTTGATTCATCCTGTAAGTCAGAAATGACAGGGTAGTGGTTTACAGCTTCTTTCTGCCCTGTATATCCCTGATTCTCTTTTTTTGAGAGAACCACTGTTGTACCATCTCTGATTTTCTATTTTAATGCCTGTATGTTTCTTGCTGCCTTTGACTTTTCTTTTCCACATTTGAAATGTACATGTATAGGCATATATACATGTGTATGTATATGCATGTCTCCTCTCTACAAGTTACTGGGCACATGAAGTGGTTGATCTAAGTAGCAGTTCCTAAGAGGCTAAAGGTGATGGAATTATTCACATGATGCCTGGAGAATTTCATCTTTGTGTTTCTTTCCATGCTTTATCTCTGCAATTTCTTTATCTTTATCTCTCCAATTTCAGTCCATCTTTGAAGGTCCAGCCTAAATCTCACCTTTTCTTAGAAGCCTTCTGTAACCTCAGATCATGGAGTTTTCTGCCTTATTTGACCACTGGTAGCATTTAATGTGTATTCTCTTCATTTTGTCTCATGTAATTTCATGTAATTATCTTGAAATTGCTTAACATTTTAAAGTTATCTGTTCCTGCTTGGACTATGAAATCCTCAGGTGTACGTTTTCCCCTTCCTTTGTACACCACAACATTGGGTACCGGGGCACCTGATGACTTCGAATTCACCTCTGTGGGCTTCTGTCTTCTCATTGATGACATGTTAAAATATACTTTCCATTTGCCCTAAAGAAGTGAAGCTGCATAGAGCTTTGGCTCTGGGACCCAGTGATCTTGAATTAGAACCTACGCTTTGCCACTTGCTAGAAATGTGACCTTGGGAAAGTTTCTTCACCCCTCCAAGCCTTATCTGTAAAGTGAGAATGATGATAGTCCCTACCTTCCAGGGACATATGAAGGTTAAATCAAGGAATGAGTGAAATTTTTGCACATCGTTAATGCACAGTGAATGTTAGCAGTTATTTAAGTGCTGTTATTCTTACCACAGGATTTGTCAGATAAAATGACCTGGATTTGTTTAAATGATGTGGTGTTCTGACTCTAGGGATTTATACTAGTAAATCAAGAGCCCTACTTTAGGTATGTATGTATACATTTGTATGCTTGTACTTATTTATTTATACCTTGCCTTGTCCTCAAAAAGGATATAAGGCAGCTTATTAACATGCATAGAATATAGCAAAGTAAAGTAAAATTTAAAGTCGGAAAAACGATGCAAAGGGAAAACTGGGGAAGAGAAAAGCAAAACTTAGAAATGAGGATAGCATATAAAATATATGCCAGGAAATATTTTACCTGTGATGGAGGTAGGCTATAAATCTGATTTTAATTTTCTGAGGAGCAAAGAGTAAAACAAGATGTTACCCAGTTTACAGTGCCCCGAAGTTCAAAACAGTCAGGCTGCTTAGGAAAAGTGCTATGGTCTTTCCTAGTGGGAGTGGAGAAGGTTCTCTCATGGCTCAGAGAAGAAGCTGGGCAGTGTAATGTGCAACATCCTTGTGGTGATTTTAAAATCTGTGCACACATCTTTTGAGACTCCTCTCTTCCAAAGGGAGTTTCTAGTTCTCCCCTTAACTGTGAGACTTCCAACGGTAGGACATAAAATGCACTGTAACTTTCTCTTTGCTTTCTCTCTTTCTCCCTCTCTAGGATCCCTCATTGTAGGGGAAGCCAGCTGCCCTGTTGTGAGGATACCCAGGCAGCCCAGTGGAGGGGTCCTTGTGGTAAGGGGTTGGGACCTCCCGCCAACAGCTGTGTGAGTGAGCCGTCTTGGAAGCCTTTAGTTAGGCCGTCATGTGTCTACAGCTCTGCCTGATGGCTGCAATACCATGAGACACCCTGAGCCAGAGCCCAGCTAAGCTGATTCCAGTTTCCCTAACCACAGAAAATGGTGAGTAAATACGTGTCTGTTGCTTTATGCAACTGTATTTGGGGCTATTTTGTTCACAGCAGTAGATAACTAATAGTCTTGAATACCTCCTGGCAGTGATCACAGGGAGGAATTTTATGTGGATGCCGCTCAGGGTGACCCTTGGTTTATGATGAGTGCAGGTTATGTGCAAAGTGGTCAGGGCTCTAGCAGACATAAAAAAGATTTGGGGAGCTTACAGTTTTCCAGGAGGAGACAGACGCACAAACCATCAAGTATGTGATGTGAGGAGGAATGGATACGTCTAAATAAAAGTGTACAAGTAACAAGCTCTGGAAGCATAGGAAGAAGCACTTAATGTTGAAGATTTATGGAGGAGGTGACATTTGGGTTGGGTCTTGCAAGATTGTGTGTTAGTTGGGTTTCCTTTGGTTACAAATGCACAACCCCCACTGTGTTAGATAAAGTTACCTAGGAAACAGACTGAGGTGATGATTCGAATTCAATGAGTTTCCTGGAGTTTCTTCTTGAGGATAGCCCCTGTGAGGCAGTGGGGGAAGCAGGATGAGGCAGAGGGAGGTGTTAAACTGCAGTGGAGTTGCAGCAGAGGCTTCAGTCAATTCCGTGGGGAGATTGGATCTGGGATAGCTTCACAGAATTGTCTGGAATGGAGACAAGGGGTCTGGGCCTATGTACTCCTTCAAGTGGTAAGTCATCAGATGTGAGCTGTTTCTAGGGGTGAAACATACCACTAGATGAGACAGTTTCATTCAGCTGAGGGCAGTTGCTGGTCTGTGAGCAGGCAGCGCTCATGGCCACTGATGGATGAATGTCTTTAGCCTAAAGGCAGATAACAGTGGTACCCACAGCATCCATTCTTCCAGCTTATTGCTGACTTAGGCAGTCATCAGCATCATCATTACCATCATCATTATCATTGTTTATTGGCTCCCAGATCTGGAAAATCAGTAGATAAGGCTAGTTTCAAGCATGGCTGTGTTCAGAATCTCAAACAGTATTTTGCATAATATGTCTTATTCTCTGGTCTCTAGTTTCCTCTCTTTTGGTTTCATTCATGCTCCCAAGTTGTGGCAGAGAAAGCTGGTACAGGTCTAGGTTTACATTCTGCTCTCCTAGCATCTCACTGGAAAATGCTATCTTTCTCATCATTTCTAGCAAAAGCTCTGGGCTGACTGTCATTGGCCCCCTTGAGTCACCAGCATATCCCTGAAACAATCCTGGTGGCCAGGTGACTTTGACTGCCAAGGCTAGATCATGTGTCCATCCCAGAGCCATAGTGGGGTCATTCCCACACAAGCCACGTAAACTTAATCCCATAAAAGAGTGCATTCGCAAAAGGAAAATTGGACTTTTGTTACCAAAGACTGACAAATAGGAGTCTTCCACAGGTCATTTGGATGTCAATAAGAAGTAAAGGGAGAAAAGTTCTAACTTAGCCAAGGACAATGACAAGGAAGTGTTAAAGCCCATGGCTTTGTTCAGTGACTGGCAAATTGCATATGTTTATGCATTAACATATTCAGTATATAAAAACCTCTCTGCCCCGTACAGTTATAGACCCATACCCCTTTAGTTAAGGAAAGAAGAATACATTGGGAGTGGTAAATTATTCAGGTAATATTTCCATATGCACACTGAGTCCAACCACAAGAGACACCGTGCTCCCCTGGGAAGCCGGTCTGGAGGAGGAGGGGCTGGGAGAAGGAAGCAGGCAGGGAGAGAGAGGAGAATGAGGTCTGGCAGGTTTTGCTTGCAGCTGAAGCAAGGCTGAATGAGCCGCTGATTTTCCCTGAGGCTGTTCTGTCGTGACCAAAGTGGCCTGGATTGGCTGCGGCATCCTGGGCCATCAGCTCTGAGGTGTGTGATGACAGAATGTGGACCTGATAGGAATTTGTGTTGCTCTCTGAAAGGTGGCAGCTTTGGTGATTACCAAGGTAGCTGGGAGTGAGTTGTTTGGCATCATCCAAAGGTCGCAGTGCCTGGGAGAGAGCTGGATGAAGAATTGGGACACCTTTGCCAGGCTTCTTGCCTCTTGCAATGTAGCGATTTGGGCCAGGTACCCATGAAGAAACAGGGATACAGTCTCAGAAGGTCCACTCCTAACTCTGTGTCTGAATCTAAGGACACATAGAAGGTTTTGACAAGTGTGCAGGTGACATACCTCTTGGGGACAGTGAACAGAGGCTCCAAAGAGAGGGCATGGACATATAACAGGGAAGTTTGAGTTCAGTCAAGTCCCTGGCCTGTCAGATAGTTTCTGACCTTGCTAAGAGAGATCAAAGAGACTTTAATCATGACATTGACCTTACAGACTAGAGCTGGAAGGACAGATAATCTGGTTATGCCATATCATCTGAAAAATGAGAAAAAAACCTCAATGGGTATATATTTTTTGTAATTACATAAAAATAATAACAAAGTAGGGTTTATACTCAGTCTTATGATTCTGCCTTCTTTGCTTTCAAAGTAACTTTCCCCCTTAGAGGATCAGACAGTACAGACCCACCAAGTTAATTCATACTTCGTAAACAAACAAACATGCTTCACCAACAACAGAAGGTGATAGAAGAGAAATTAGAGGGAAAAGAGTTAACTGGGAAAATATGTGGGCTATAAAGAGTTTTCCTGAGAGAGGTGAAGGTGGGGCCTGTCTGTACCAGGAAGATGCAGCTAATTCACCCAAGTAATGAGAAGCAGTATGGTGTGATCCAGGGAAAGAACACCAGACACCAGTTTCCCAAAGTATTTTTATGAAACACAAGTTCTAAAAATGTTCCCTAGTCATTTGGAAAGTACGATTATCTCACTCTAGAAGATTCTCAGGGAACATTAGCTTATTAAAGGCTCTGAGAAGTCCTGCAGGAAACAAAACTGCCTAACTATTTAATCAAGTGTTTCTTAAACACATTTGTGTCCCTTTGCACTTTTTATTTCTTGTTCATAACACCTGTTAACATACTATAGAAAGTGTAGTGAAAAATGCTATGGCAGATAAATTGTATGACTGGGAATTTCTCTCTTAACCTGAGTCTTTCTCTGTAAAATTACATAATTAAGTTAATACTTTCTCTAGTTCCCTCTGAGCAACTTTGATACTAATAATTTCATGTGAGTGATAGCATTTAGACTAGAAGCAAGGAGGCAGGTAGCTTCTCCAAGCTACATCATCTCTTGTCTGGACCACTGCCGGAGATTTTTCCCTGCTCTGCCACTTCCAATCTTGTCTCTCCCCAAACTGTTCGGTGCACTGCAGCTAGAGACACCTTCTAAAATGCAAATAAGATCATATCACATCTCTGCCCACAAAACTTCAGTATTTTTTCCAAGCTCCGAGCAGAGTCTCTGAGACTTTGCATTATACCAGAAAGCCTTTTGCTAAATATCTCACTAGCCACCAATACACAGTGAAATCAAACATTATTTTGGTAAAAAATACTTCCTGTTTAATAGAAATGGAGGACATCAGAAAGAAAAGATCTCTTAGACAGGCTGGACGCCCAAAGTGCAATCTGCAGACCGTGTGGGAGTTTCGTTGTATTGTGGGGACTCAGGCCTGTCCAGACCTTCTGAATCAGAATTTGCATTTTAGCAAGATGATTTGTGTGAACAGGACAGCTTGAGAGGTTCTGTCTTAGAGATGATCCAAGTCGTTGTTCATGTCACTAACAAGTCCTTAAGGGTAGGAATAAAGGCACACAGTCTTTAGAATGAGACCTGGTTTTGAGTTTAAACTTGGGCAATTTCCATAGCATCTCTGAGCTTCAGTTTCCCCGTCTGTAGAATGGGAGATAAAAATAGCAGTTCCTAACTCACAAATACATGGTGAGGATTAAATGACATAATATTAGAGACAGCTTTTGTCACTGAGTTAGCATAGAAACCTTAATCAGAGTTAGATTTGTATATGGGAAACTAATAAACTCACGGAGGGTCTCCAGCACGTAGCATCACGGTCTAAAAATAAGAACATGGCAGGAGTGACAGAAGAATAGGAAATAAGGGTAAGATTTATGAACTCATTACCTGAGGACTTACTGAGCACCTACCATGGGCCAGGCCTCTGGAAGGAGCGGGGCTACCGTGGCGAGCAGGACACTGTCCTTGCCCTCGTGAAGCACACAGCCTGTTATGTGAGAGACATCATCAGCAGGGAGCGTCAGTGCCACTGAAAATAGACTTGGCCACTCTCTGTCCTTGTTTGGCACAGATCTCGCTGCAGCACAGCTCCGACTCCAGCTGAGCCTTCTCACTGGCTCCTAATTCTCCCAAGTACTTCTCCTTGGGGAGTTGAAAAAGAGTGCCATTTCCCCCTCTTCCTCAAGGTATTATTTTTGTCCATTTGGAAGGGGAAAAACACCCATCAGCTGTGTTAGGTAGAAAATAGCTTTTTTCTATCCTGTGGTAAACCATATTTCTTTTTAGGGCTTTCTGGGTCACTGAAACCTCAGTGTGTGTCTATTTATCTTAGACTCTGGGGTGACTGCTTTGTTTGCCAAGCAAGCTTTCCTGTGTACCCAGGGCTTGGCAGCCTCCAGGGTGCTTTGTCTAATAAAGACATCTCTCTCTCTCCAAGCTTGGCAGAGCGGGAAGCCCTCCGTGGGTAAGGCTTGAAGACAAAGGGGGAGCAAAGCAAATGTGGAAATGATCTGGTTGTTGAATCTCCCCAAACCCCAGCTGCCCTCCACATCATCCATGTACTGGTGAAAGTTCGCTGAGTGCTCAGAAGGCAGTTTTGATATGATAAAACATAATACCAGGGTGAGGAAGAGAAGAAGGGACTGCTGGCTGATTTCTCTAATTTTGATGAACTTCAAGCAGTAGTATTCATATAGGAGAGGTTTATTGGAATTTTCCAGCAAATAGTTTCAGTAGAATAGGGACTTACTTGAAAATGCTGTCTCGTGTGCTATGTGACTCTGATGGTGGCAAGAAACAGCTTTGTGAGAGAGCCGGGAGGAATACAACCGTTTGATTAGCGAAGGGCTACCCAAGGCTAGAGAATGGAATTCCATTTTAAATGGAGCCATCTCTCTTTTTTTCCTCCTAAACTGAAGTGTAGTTGCTTTACAATATTGTGTTGGTTTCACGCATGCAGCAAAGTGATTCAGTTTTATATATATATATATAACTTTTACATATAAAATTATATATATATGATTTTTTTCAGATTATCTTCCTTTATAGGTTATTGCAAGCTGTTGAATATAGTTCCCTGTGCTGTACTGTGCTGTATAGTAGGACGTTGTTGCTTGTCTCTTTAATGCATAGTAGCATGTATCTGTTAATCCCATACTCCTGATTTATCCCTCCTCCCCCTTCCCCTTTGCTAATCATGAATTTATTTTCTGTCTGTGAGTCTGTCAGTTTCTATTTTGTATATAGATTCATTTGTATTGTTTTTTAGATTCCACATATAAGTGCTGTCATATTATAGTTGTCTTTCTCTGTCTGACTTAACTTCACTTAGTATGATCATCTCTAGGTCCATACATGTTGCTGCAAACAGCGTTATTTTATTCTCTTTTATGGCTCTAATATTCTGTTGTGTGTGTGTATATATATACATAACCAGTAAATGAAGTCATCTCTTAAATGATCTATCTGAGGAAATCATATGGAGGACTTATGATTGATTAACAGGAGCAACATGTTCTAATTCTGACAAAACACAAAGAGCAGTGAGGATTGGACTCAGAGGCTGACCTGAGACATGAGACATGGTGGTCTCTCAGAAATGGGAGTAGGGCAGTGATTGTCCACTTTATTGAGGCAGGAAACACAAAGTATGTGAATGCCCTGCCCAGCATCTGCCCAAATGTGTTTCTTTTCTTCTTCCCTTTTCATTTTGTCCTTAATTTCCTTAGATCTCTGGTTTGTCTTTTGTTTATAACTGCTAAAGTTGTGACATTCATATTTGTATGATTTTAGCTGAGAGATTTGAGAACAAATGCTTAATCTTTTAAGCCTTGGTTTCTCCATCTGTAAGATGATTAGTTTGAATCAGATTATTTCTAAAGCTTCTTGCAACTTAAAAATCTGTTTCCCAGGGATGCTGTATTATTTGAATACTGCTTGCAACAGGTTGGCAATTAGCAATGAGCTGGCAGCTAAAACAGAGCGTAAAGTAGAAAGTATCTTAGCTGAGATCTTAAAAATGACTGTTACCTTTTAAAACAACGTGAGCCAAGCTGCACTTTTGTCGTGAGTGTGAATATGTGTACATAATGGTAGACGCTAATGGTAGACACTAGTGAAACGTCTACATGGAGTTGGGGGTTGATCATGCAGTGACACAGGGCAGGAGGGAAGAGTACCTGGCATGGTGTTATTATTCCTCTGGACACTCCTGATGCCCAAGGGCAGACATTGCTAATCGATCTTATCATACCGTTCCACACAGGGCTCCAGGGAGCCACTGGCAAAGCTGTGAAGGAACCTACTTGTCTGCCCTTGCATTAGGCATAAAACCCACAACACTGGTACTATCAGCAATATTCTTTACCATTTGAGATCCTGGAGATTCTTCTCATTTGAATATTCATTCATTCACCGCATATTTTTTAGCTCCTATTACATGCCTAGCGTGGTTCTCAGTAATGATAATCAGCAATGAATAAATAAGGCAGACAAAATTCGCTACTCTCAGGGAGACTTCAATCTAGTGGAAACAGGGGAAGAATAGATAGATGATAAACAAAGAAATAAGTAAATATACATTGTGTTTGGCGTTGGTAAGTGCTATAAAGAAACCAAAGCAAACCAAAGGGGAAAGGGCGGGGAAGGGTAAATTAGGAGTTTGGGATTAACAGATACACACTATTATACATAAAATAGATAAACAACAAGCACCTTCTGTACAGCACAGGGAACTATACTCAATTTCTTGTAATAACCTATAATGGAAAAGAATCTGAAGAAAAATATATGTATGTATATGTATAACTGAATCGCTTTGCTGTATACCTGAAACTAACATCATAAATCAATTATACATCAATAAAAAACAAAATTAAAAATAATTAAAAAATAAAGAAACCAAAGCAGAAAAAGGATAAGTGGAATGGATGTGTATGAGCTTGGAACTGGACTGCCATTTAAAATAACATTTTCATGAAAGGTCTTACTGAGGTGACATTTGAAGAAAGAACTAATGGAGGTGAGAGAGGTCAGGTGAGGATGGGGGGGTTATCCAAGGCCATGTAATGTTGCACAGAGAAGCAAAAATCATCTTAACATGAACATATTCACTGATGAATCAGCCACTTATAAAATTAGCCCCACTGAAATATTCTTCTCTGCTTAATCATTGTTTCCCCAACCATCATAGCAATATTTTTGTTGGCAAGTCTGCTCACAGTTCATAGATACAAACATCAAATAATACAAACAAGTAATTCAGTGTAGTTGTAAAGTAAAATGACCAATTATAGTAGAAATAATCATTTCATCAAACTTTTGAAAGTTACTTTGGAAAAGTGCTTGAGTTATAAGCAAATGAGAGTCTGAGTTTTTAATCAACAACTGAAGAAGAGAGGATCCCTGAGGATTAAACATGACAGACTTTTTCAAAGACAATGTTTAATAGAAGGACTATGAGAACCCTTTGGGAAAATGTTTTTACTCTTAAACATTCCGAAAACATGAACCTGTTAATGATCATCTGTGAACATCAAACATAAAGAAAAGAAGGTTGTAACTTGCTTTGTACTTTGAAAAAAAAAATGTGTGCCCAAACCCATACTTGTTTCATTCTTTGTTGCTTCTGAGAATTAGCATAGAGTTACACAGTTCCCTGAATATAAGCTAGAAATAACTTTTTAAAAAAGATTTTGGTCTTATTTTTAAACTGAAGTCCCAATGGTGTATCTTCTGCTATTTAGTATAATGTTTTAGAACTTGTTTTAAGTGGATTCACTTTAAACTGGCTGATTTCCATTACCAGTAAATTCCCCTGAAGAGGCAATTTAAGTTTGGAGGCATGAAGGTTCTCACTCAAGGTCACGTGGCTAGAAGGTGGCAGAGACTTGGAAATGCTTTTTCTGTGCTTCCCAAAGGAGATCAGAGTCAGACTGAAACAAAACTCTAGCAGATGCATGGTTTGAACCCACGTGGGAAATCAGGGCTTGCAGACAGTTAATCAGAAAACCAGCATAGTGACTTCTATTTTGAAAGATAGTATTTTTTTCTCTTTTAATAAGTGGATGTGATTCTGATTTAGGAGAAATTCCCCATAGCTGATGGCAGTCTGCAAGGAAGCAGTGTTCTCTTATGAGGCCTGTAGAAGAGGATAAAATGTGCTATTTATCTGCTGAATATTATAGTAATGCTCTGAATGCCTCCTGTCCTTAGTGTATTTGTATAAGAACTCTAATTTTGGTTAGGAAACAGAGTATATACATTAAATAATGGACAAGCAATTTTGGAAGTCATCTTTTTCCTTTTACTTCTGAGGCTCTTAGAGAAGAAATAGATGGTTTCTGGAGTTTCTAGACTGTTTACTTTAGAAATAACTTGCATTTCCTCATTTGACCCACAGCTTGAGTCTTGAGGAGTACTTGGGGATTTTTGACTTTGCATTTTGCTTAAATCCACATAAGGAGATAATTTATTTCCTTTTCACTTCTAAATATAGCTTGATAGATGAATAGATAGGAGTGAGTTTCCGTGAATACCTAAACACTTCTGAAATTGACTTTAGGGATCATCTCTTTTCCCTTCTTTATTTTACACTGAGGTTGCACAGAACAGGAAAGCAATGTACCTGGGTCACACAGCAAGGCAATGACATATCTTACACCAGAATCAATATTTCCTGAATTGTGTTTGGGTGTTCCAGTTTGTCTCAGTATGAATGTCATCCCTACATGCATTTATGCATGAGTCATCAGCATATCCTATATTTAAGATATCTACTAGAACTCTCTTTTTCTTTACTATGTCCTAGGACTCAAAAGAAGAGCATACCACATTCTGCAGTTGCATCCATATAATTGGCCAGAGGGGTTATGGTTATGAGGATGTCATTAAGAGCTGTACTGAGCAGGAAGGTATAGCTCAGCGGTAGAGCACATGCTTAGCACGCGTGAGGTCCCAGGTTTGATCCCCAGTACCTCTATTAAAATAAATAAATAAATAAACGTAATTACCCCCTGAAAACAAAAAACAGATAAAAAACTCCACAAAAACTAAAAAAAACCAAGGGGAGCGGGATATAGGTCAAGTGGTAGAGCACCTGCTTAGCATACATGAGGTTCTGGGTTCAATCCCCAGTACCTCCTCTGAGAATAAATAGATAAATAAACCTAGTTACCTCCACCCACCAAAAAAAAAAAAAAAAAAAAAAAAAAAAAGGCTGTACTGAAATACCTGCCCTGCTACTTCCTAACTAGCTGTGTGGCTCTGAGTACATTTTTAGGGAGGGTAAGTTCTCTCAGCCTCAGTTCCCTCATTTGCTAAATAAAGGTAATAATATTTTCTTCTCAGGCATATGTTGAGGCTTAACTGAGATAATTGATATAAAACAGTTAAGACCTGAAAACACTTATAATCCAGTGTAGTCAGAGCTCAGTGATGTTAGCCGTCATGTGGTCATCATCACCGTGAGCTACGGTGACCTCAGAACTCTATCATCTGCATCATTAGCATCTTCATCCGCATTTTTGTTATTGTTACTGGCAGGTCAAAATCAAACCCCTGAATTGCCCTTCCAGCATATCCAGTCCAACTCTGGTTTGATGACTTCGTATTCTCTCACATCCATGCCATGTGACCAGCTAGTCTTGGCTTGAATACCTCCAGTGTCAGGGAATTCATTTCTTTCCAGGGTCGCCCATTCTAGCTCTAGAAAGAATTTTAAATACAACTAAACTAGGCTTTAACAGTCTGTAATATTTAAAATAAATCACCAGTCCTGACGTCATTACTCACATGAAATGATTTTATATACCAGTTACGTAAGGGATTTGTATTTACTGTTTCTCATAAATGTTACAGATCAGTTAGGTCTTCGTTGTTCTCCTTGTCTCAGCATGAAGATTCCAGAACAAGACTTGAACACTGGCTGACCAGAGAAGGCAGCAGGATGCCCCATCAGTCTTCCTTTCTAACCTGTGCTTTGTCACCTGTTGTCACTCTGGGCTGAGGAGCCCCCACTGTTCTGCCAGGCTATTCCTCCTCTCAGCTTGTCACCCTTCTTACTTCTTACTTCATCTGTCTGACTGCTTGTCTGTGGGTATTCGTGATACCTAATATGTGCTGGATACTGTTTTTGATCCTAAGGAAATGAACAGATAGACAAGTTATATGGTCTCATAAAATTTACAGTCTTACAGGGGAACCACAGCAAACAAGTACATAATGATGATCATTTTGGTGAGTGGTAAGTACTATACAAAATGAAAATCGGGCACTATGACAGAGTATTGTGTGGAGGTCGGGGAGACCTTTTAGATTAGGAAGACAGGGAAGGAGGTGACAGTTCAGTGAAAGTCTTCATAGTAAAGAGGAGACAGCCATGTGCAGATCTTGGAGCACATTGTTCCACGTAGAGGGAGCATCGTGCAGGAGTGAGCTTGGTGAGCATGATAGACAGAGTGGCTTGATTAGAGGGAGCTTTCAGGGCATGAGGTTGAACAGGCAATCAGGCCTGAAGGCAGTTCTGTTCTACCTGCACTGGGAATTCATGGGCTTTAAGAAGTCGCGTGACACTATACAGTTCACATGTTTAAAAGGCCCCTGGCTGGTAGATGGATTTTAATGGGGCCAGAGTGACAGCAGGGGTCAATGCTACTGTTGCAGTTGTCTAAGTTAGAGACAGTGGTGGCTTGGACTCGGTTCTTAGCAATGGAGATGGAGAGAAAAGGACAGACCCAGGGAATACTTTGGAGGCAGAGGTGAGAGGAGTTGCAGGGGCTGAGGCAAAGTAAGAAGTCAAGGGGGCCTCTAGGTGTTGAGCTTTAGCAGCTGGATGCCTGGTGGTGCAGTTTACTAAGCTGAGGAAGGCTGGGGATAAACACTTTGGAGGTGACAATCACGAGTTCTATTATGGACATGTGACTTGCATTTGAGATGGATGTTGGTCATCTGAGAGGAGAGAGGATGCTATAGCTCAGCATATAAGTCAGAGGTAAAAGTGCAAACTCAGAGTTATCAGCCTAGGATGGTACTTAAAGATGTAGCGCTGGAAAGAGTGTTGTCATTGTGTTGTAGCAAAAATCCACTCAAAAATGTTAGCTGACAGCAGCCATTGGATTAGCAAGTGTGTGTCATTCAAATTTCCTTACTTTGTCTTCCTCTAACTGAGAAAACATACCTGGAAGGTCATGAGGGTATAAGATACTGGTTGGGATCAGTTACAGAGATGATGTCTTCCTTCCGCTCTGTGAACTTGGATTGCAACCATCAGATGAAGGAGAGATGCACAAGTCACTAATTACAAAACAGAGAAGGTTGAAATGGGTATGAAGTGCAGGTCTCAGCAAATCCTAGGCCAAAGCACAGGGAGGAGCAGTTAGTTTGGAGGGCATATCTGGGAGGACATTACAGGGAACATGCTATCTGTGGGGAAGCCTGAATGATAAAAGACATTTTAGAGGTTTAAAAAAAAAGGAGGCATAGAAGGTATTCCAGGCAGGGGGAGGCCAGGTAGAGAATGGATTAGGGGAAGGTGGCAAAAAGAAGCACAAAGTAGCATTCACATAAAGGGAGCTCAAAACAGATTTGCAGAATGAATGAACAGTATCCTCCTGGTACTGTATCGGGGTTGGCCATTTCTTCTCTGCCCGAAGCCAGCCCTTGAAATAAATTTGCCCCTGTGCTCTGAGATGGAGATCTTGCATAGCCCAGGGAAAGCAGCAAGAGCCTTTCACCTTGTGCTAAGACCCAAAGAGCAGGGAAGAAACAAACTTCTCCCATGAGGCCAATAATTAGCAAGATTGTAGATGGTGAGCTTGTTCCAAAGGTACCATTGAGTATCCAGGCTGCCTCGCAGTAAATCACACTGCACCGAGCCTCACAGCACATCACAGGCTGGCTTGGCGCATTCTCCCTGGGGGAGCAAGGACAGCAGATCCAGGAAGTGAAATGCAGGTCTGAAGAGAACACTGGAGCTGGACAGGCACCTATGCCCCTTACTCAGGAGATGGAGAAACTGAGGCTCTAAGAGAGTCATCTCCTACCCAGCTCACATAACAAATTAGCAGCAGTGTAGGCACTGGAACATGACTCTGACTCATTTCCTTGAGTGAATTTTCTGCTCTGTCTCCTCGCTCCCTTATTTGAGGTTGGAAGTGTTTTGCTGCCTCCACTTATGCTTATGTCTGGCTCCAAGGGAGTTGCTATCATCTTGCATTGTCAAGCCAACTTCCCCAGCACGTCCCTCTTGCCTTGCTCTCAGAGAAGGCCAGGTTAAATTCGGGGTAGAAGCTTAACATGTCCCCCTCCCTGCAGAATCATGACATCTTCACAACAAAAATCATCAGTACAGAGAATGGTGGCCCTTTGAGTGTGGTTGTTGGTGAGCTATCTTTGAGGTCCCCATCACTGGGCCTGTCTTCCTCAACCAGGTTTGACTGGAAGGGGCTGTCACTGTCCTTGAAAGTTGAATGACTATTTTATGCTTCACCAGAAGCCAAAGTATCCTTTTCCTCCCTCCAAGCTGCTGTCTGAATTGCTCCCCAAATAACTCAGGGACAGACAGTTGGCTTATGCTCCTGTTCTCTCCCTGGAACCTTCTTATCTTGTGGCTGGGGTAGTTATTTCTCTTGGAAATGGAAAAAGAAGATGCCATTTGAGCACAAGGAAGCTGGGAGAGAGGGCCTGTGCAGGAGAAATGAAAGGGGCGTGGGGTGAGGGCATGTGGATAGGACCGCAGGGAGAGTGGTGGTGGGAAGCTGGGTAATTCAAGTCGACATAGTTAGGCTGATATATGACTCTTGCAAACCCATAAGCAGCTTCTTAGATGCCTGGTAGGCTAGTTTCTTCAGTGTAAATGCTTCGGTTTTATGAGCCTGGAGTAGCAATCCTGCAGTATATGACAGCAGGCCATTTGTTTGCAGGCAAGTAAGGTACTGAAGAGGGGGAAAAGGAGCAGAGAGTTGCTATTTCTGGGAAATTCCAGTTCCATGGGAGCCGGGATCCAACCAATTCTGCTTATTGACCTCTTCTCCCTAACACATTACTTGCCACATAGTAGGTGCTCAGTAAGAATTTGCTGAATGAACAAATGATTCATTGGAAGAGAATTAGTCTCTGAAAGCCCCCACTCTCAGGCTTTTCACCCCAGAAGTTTCTAGCATCAGAAGCTTTAGCATATTTTTATGTTCGCCAGAAGGAACTCAGTAATCGTTTATATTCACACAGCATTTAACAAGATATTTCACATTCATTATCCTTCTCATGTTCCTCACTGGATTGATGGCTTCTTAAGATCTGGAGTCTTGTCCATCTCCTCTCTGTAGCCCTGATCCCCGATGGCACTAGACTGGTGATTGACTGGTATTCTGCCAGGCACTGGGAGAATGGGGGTGGGCCATGTGGACAGTAGATACACATGGAAAACCTACCAAGTAAAGTGTAACCAGTTCTGGGAATGAAAAGAGCAGTTCTGAGAGTGAGAATAACTGTGGCTCTAACTTAGATTGCAGTGGGGTCAGAGACAGTGTCTGGGGTCACTGAAGTCCCACTTATCTGAAATTTATCATCGTCTCACTCTGGCGTCACCTGCGGCACTGGGAACTGATAATGTACACCTGAAAGTTGCTGCGAGACTGAACAAACCTCCCTGCTTGGCTACCTGGCTAATCGACTTACTCCTGTTCTCCCTCCCTTCTTTCATTCCTTTTAGTCATTCATTTATTCGTTCAGTCAACTAACATCTGTTCGACACCTACAACTTCCCATTGCTGGGAGTATACCAATGAGCAAAACTGGCATTGCCTCTACCTTTGAGAAGCTTACGGTCTCCTAGGTAGAGACTCAGCAATCACATGATCCCAGAATGTCTTATTGTGGACAGTGGGAAGTGCTAATAAGGTAGATAGCGTGCTCCAGTGAATGTGTTTAACATGCAGGCTTTATCCTGGTGTAGGGGCTCCGGGAGGGCCTCCCCACGGAGGTGACGTAGACGGAGATCCGAAGGGGGATTGGACGTACCCTCGGCACCAGCAGGGGAGGGGAGAGAGAGCACTGCAGTCACATATAGGTAGGCCCTGACACATGGCTGGTGAATCAGTGGCCTTCATGTCAACCATGGAGTGGCAGGGCTGACTCCGTTACAGTGATACTTATTTTATAGGTGAGAAAGAGCTGTGTCTCAAGGAAGGTTAGTGGGGTTGCTCAGTCCCCTTGAGGTAGGACAGAACTGGGACTTGAGCCCCCTCAGACAGCTTGGAAGTCTCTCTAACACTTTCCACACCCTCCTGTGCTAGTCATCCGACTATAGATAAGGCATCTGATGCCCGCCCCATTGATTAATTTTTGCCAGGTCAGCTTCAGGCACGAGGAACCCACACTAAGTCCAGGTTGGAAATGTCGCCTCCAGGCTCCATTACTTTTTCTCCAAGTGGAGAAAGATGAGTAGTAGTAGTCCTGTAAGTCCCAGAGTTCGGGGTCGAGCCCTTGCCTGTTCGTTTTTCAAGTCTCTGCATCAGATCACTACTATACTGTGTCATGTCCAAGGTCAGACTGGTAGTGGCACATTTGAGATGTTGGGCTCCTTAAAAAAACACTTCTTTTACCTCTTCTTGGGCCTAAAATAGTTGGGGGAAAAAAAAAGTAAAAGGAGGCCTGCTTAGTGTCCCTGACTTCATTTCCATAAACTTAAAATAACTCTGTTGCGTAAGGAAAAGCCCAGACTAAACACAAGTACCTTATCTAGTTCTTTCTCTTCCCTGCTCTTGCTCTCCCTTTCAGCTTTGTAGAAAGCATCATTGTCTCCTAAAGGCTAATACATCACTGGGGATAAAATGCATTATCATAGTAACACCTCCTGATCATGCAGAATGGTAGTTTTCCCCCCAAACATCCGTGAGGATGCACGTTCAGGCGGGGAAATGCAGTAGGAATGAGCTTTGAAGTCAGGTCCCCGGCTTGCAGCTCACCAGCTCCGTGACTGCAGGCCGGTCCCTTGGTCATTCTGAGTTTTGTTCCTCTCCTCTGTGAAGCTGAAATGAAGGTTGGGGGGAATGGGACAGGATCTATGGAAGAAACCTGTGTGAAGCACAGAGCTGAGGCCAGCCTGGAACACACATGGTTCTCACTAAACTTGGCTTAGCATATGGCAGTTGTCCCCTCTCACAGATGAAGAAGTGTGGGGCCCAGAGAGCAAAGGGGACTTGCCTGGAACCACACAGCTAGTTAGATCCTGAGTCTAGGCCAAAGCCCACACTACTACCCACCAGGTGCCCTGCACCCTGTATGTCCACTTACAGTTTTTCTTTAGGCAAAAACTAAAGTATCAGTGTCAAAAAAACAAAATGTCTGAAATGTCAGTGGTAAAACAGCATTCATCCCATTGCCTACTTGTGACCTGAATTCCTTGGACCTGAAATCAGCAGTCCTACCTCCCCTGGCCCCTCTGTTTCGCACCAGGAGTCTGGCCTGCCGCAGCGAGCAGAGCTATTACCCATGAGAACATGTTGGACACGTTTCCACTTTCTCCTCTCCTCTGGGGCAGCCCGTTTTCATGAAAATAGGATGGGGAGGAGGAGGAGGAGGATCGGCATGATCTTTATCAATCATTTATCTGGAGCAAACTTGAATTGGTTTCTTTGGGAGGAAAACTTCCTCTGAAGACTGATGAGGAAACGGAAGATAGGATAGCCACTCAGACAGCCCAAGGGAGGTGTGAGATAATAAGAATCCTTTACACTCCTGCTGACTTTAAAGCTCTTGAAGCAAATGTCTCACTTATATCACCTAATTTGATCCTCTCAGTGGTCCTGTGAGACAGGCAGGGCAGGGAGTCTTATTGTTAGCTAGGTAAACTGAGTCATGGGGGAATTAGGTAGGTCATATGAGGACAAAGCTATTTATGCATTTATTCACTGAGCAAATGTTTATTGAGAAGCTACTATGTGCTGCGCCTACCTTAGGCATGGAGAAATATACCAGACATTGACCTGGCCTCAAGGAGCACCCATTAGTGGGGAAGATCAGCACAGGCACATAAATAAGAAATTATAATATGGTATGGTTAGTACAGTGATATGCAGATGCCAGGAAATTGAAAAGGAAGAGGAATACCCAGTTTAGTCTAAGGAGGGGTGGTAATCAGGGAAGTCTTCCTGGAGGAGGTGATACCTGCGATTTGAAGGCTGAAGAGGTGTAATCCAGGTTGAGGGGTTAAGGAGATAGCACAAAGACATGGCCTGGAGAAATGGCTTGAGGGAAAAAAACAAAATGAAATGGAACAAACAGGAATGGGAAATCAAAGAAATGATATAATTTGGATCTTGAAATGCCCTGAATGCCTTGGTAAGGACCTCAGTTTTATCCTATGGTCACTGGGGGTGGGGCGGTGGGTGGTGGCAGGGGCATTGAAGGGTTTTTAGGTTAAGGGGATACATGCTTAGTTTTATTCAGATCTTTGATTTTCTGGTACAACATCCTGGTACCTCAACTTCATCTTTTCACAGCTAGGGCTACTTCTTCAGTCCCCATCACTAGGCTAAGCCTTCCTCAGCTGCCTGGAACCCACCTGCCCCTCATCAGAGAACCCACGGTTGGCCAGTGCAGGTGACAAAGTCTCAGGCTATGTATCCTTCCTATGGTCTTGTGCCCTGGTTCTGCTTTTTTGGGGCTGTAGCCTTTTCAGGACCAAACCTCTCCCTGCTCTCAGCCCTTAGCAGAATCCACCTGTATATTAATGACTGCTAACCATATGGCCTTATAAATTCTCACCCAGCCTATTCCCTCATCTGTAAATTAGAGATAATATTAATACCTACATCAGAGGGTTGCTGTGAGATTTAAATGAGATAATGCATGCAAAGTACTTAACATGGTAAACACTTAATAAATCTTTTTTTCCCCCATTATTATTGTACTGACTTTATAGGGCATCTGGCTCAGACTGTGGAGAAAATGGAGCAGCATAATTTTTTAAACATTTTTTTTAATTTATAATCATTTTACAATGTTGTGTCAAGTTCCAGTGTAGAGCACAATTTTTCAGTTGTACATGAACATATATATATTTATTGTCACATTTTTTTCTCTGTGAGCTACCACAAGATCTTGTATATATTTCCCTGTGCTATACAGTATAATCTTGTTTATCTATTCTACAATTTTGAACTCCCAGTCTATCTCTTCCCACCCCTTGCCCCCTTGGCAACCACAAGTTTGTATTCTATGTCTGTGAGTCTATTTCTGTTTTGTATTTATGCTTTGTTTTTTTTTGTTTTTTTTTTTTAAGATTCCACATATAAGCGATCTCATATGGTATTTTTCTTTCTCCTTCTGGCTTACTTCACTTAGAATGACATTCTGCAGGAGCATCCATGTTGCTGCAAATGGTGTTATGTTGTTGGTTTTTATGGCTGAATAGGATTCCATTGTATAAATATACCACATCTTCTTTATCCAGTCATCTGTTGATGGACATTTAGGCTGTTTCCATGTCTTGGCTATTGTAAATAATGCTGCTATGAATATTGGGGTGCAGGTGTCATCCTGAAGTAAGGTTCCTTCTGGATATATGCCCAGGAGCGGGATTCCTGGGTCATATGGTAGTCTATTCCTAGTCTTTTGAGGAATTATGGAGCAGCATAATTAGACTCTCTCTTTGCAGAAAATGCACTCACTCACTAATTCATCTAAAGTGGATTTTAGGGAGGTAGACGGGAAGGTGAGAAAGCTTCAGTGACAGGGGCATAGAGGTTAGTTGTTAGGTGACCTAGGTTCTGGGCCACCTCGGCCACTAACCCCTCTGTGACTTGGGGTGCAAAAAGCCTGCTTTTTGTCCTGCTTTCGCTTCTTTCACCCATTAACAGAGAAGCCACTGGCTGAGTAATATCAGCTCTCCTAATCTATAATTCCACAACTGGTGTCCACATTAAGTTCATTCTCAGCCTCTGCGAAGTCTGGAGACATTCAGGGCTGAGATGTCTGACCAGGTCTGTGGTCTGCACCGGAGACTGGGTGGAGATCTGCAGTGTCCACTTGCCACTACCCAGGGGAAGAGTTGATATCTCTATTGCCCATCAGACAGACGCCAGCCCTCATATCCCCAGGCTGCAACTGAGGAGTCTTGCCCTGTGGTCCTTTTTGCAGTCTCAGATACTTTTTTGAGTTCCAGACCAATCTGGGACCTTTGCCATAAGTTTAGCTGGAGTCAACAGTCTTACTCTTTGTTTTAGCTCCTCAGAAGGATTTTCTGCCTCATCAGCCAGCCACTGGCAGGGTCAGAAGACAGGCCAGGGAAAGGGCCATAAGAGGGGATGGGAAAGAAATAAGCAGAGGCTGAGGAGGTGTGTTCTGAATAAATACTGGATGGAGGGATGGCGGGATGGGTGGGGTGTGACTGTGCAGATGGGTGAATTGGTGGTGAAGAAAGGTGAGAGAGAGGCAGGGACAACACTGGCACCCATGCCTGGCAGTGAGAGGGCGCTGAATAAATGTTTGTCAAGTCGATGTTGAAGAAAGTTGAAAGACAAAAAATGAGATGGAAGAACATAAAGAGAAAATAGAATTGGAGCAGAGAGAAAGAGACAGAAGGAAACACAAAGAAAGAAAAGAGTTGATAGGGAAAGATAAAGTAAATAGGAAGGAAGGATAGGAAGGAGGGAGGGACGGAGGGAATAGTAAAAGGTGGATGTGGCAGACAACAGATTGAGAGACACCGATGAAATTAGGGAAGTGTCCTGCCTGTGGTTTCCTCCATCCCCTTTGCTAGAGCTGCCTGAACTTCCAACACTGGAATTAGAAACTGTGCGTGCATGTGTGTTTGTGTGTGTATGTGGTGGTGTGTGGTGTGTGGTGTGGTAAGGCACTGCCTTCTATTAAAGTCCAGAACTTCCTGAGTTGGGACAGAACAGGGAGCTGCTGTCAGGTCAGTCCTTCTCAGAGCCCACCTGACGGCAGAGTTTGGATTGAAGTGCCGGTGAAAAGGTAAGCAAGCTAGCCTAGGCCTGGCCTCTAGGCTGCATTTCAAGGGCAGTGGTGGGAAAGGCGAACACAGCAAGGACTAGACACTGCAACAGGGGGATGGGGGGCTCAGAAGATTCTCTTATGTGTGAGGCCCCTTGACTTCTACATCACTTAACCCGGACC
Source organism: Camelus dromedarius (assembly GCF_036321535.1). Lineage (NCBI taxonomy): Eukaryota > Metazoa > Chordata > Mammalia > Artiodactyla > Camelidae > Camelus > Camelus dromedarius. Next base: position 107,591,996 of record NC_087438.1, read on the forward strand.
ATTCCTAAGAGTTAGAGCTGGAAGTCTCTAGATATCATTTAGCCCAGGAGTCTCCATCATGGGGTACACGCACCACTGATGGTAGCAGGAGTGTTTTTTGTGGAACCCAGATGAACCTTTTTTAAACTTGAATAATTACATATGTGCTGACATTGTCCTCAATTGGTGTAACTGGTTTTCCATTTATAACAGTGATAAGGTTTTCTTGTTAGTTTCAGTAAAGACAGGTGATGTAAAGAAAGACTATTAAGGAAGGGATGACAAGGCTGGAGTGCAGTTTATTGAAGAAGCGACAAGATGGCATAGCCAAATTTGGGGAAATGCATTCTAGTTCAAACTCCTCCTTTTACAGATAGGACCACGAGGGCTCAGAGAAGGTAAATGTCTGTCTCAGAACCAGGGGTATCACTGGACTAGAATCCAGGTCTCCCATCTCCTCGTCAGTGAGCTTTCTACCTGCCTGTGCTGCCCCGTAATCCTCCTCCCATAATCCTTCTTAAAGCCCCAAGCAATGGATCTGTTAATTAGGGGTCTGCTTGACAAATTCTAAACCTCCTATTGCTTCCATTCAAGGATGAAAATAACATATTTGCCTCATGATTGCTTGTCATGGTAGCTACTTTGGAATTATATGAGCATTAGACACGGTGGGATTGTTGTGGGTTGTCCTTGATTTACAGAATAAGTTAAGTGTTGAGAAAAACAGCATACAAATCAAATTTGTACAGATCAAATTCCATTTTTACATGATTTACTTTTCCTCAGAGGTGTTTGATTTTAATTTTTGAATTCTTTTCAGTTGGTAATTGCTTCAAGACACTGGTTGGTTGGTTGGTTGGTTGTAAAGAAAAGAATACTAGACTGAAACCTGGAAAAATGGGTATCAGGTCCAACTCTGCCACAAACTCACAATGGGATCTTGAGAAATCTTGAACCTCCTTGCCCCCTCAGCTTCCCCAAATGAAATTAAAAATGGGGAGTTTGAGGGAAAGAACCTCTATGAGCCTTTTCCTCTATCTGTAATATCAGAGGTTTCTCTGATTTTATGTTCTTGATCTTAGTTGGCTTCCTCTCCTCTTTAGCCTCTTCAGGGACGAAAACACATAGAAGTTAAACTAGCGATAAGAACAGTTTCACATCGACTCCATGTCAGGATTCGAAATACAGCAGTAAGGAGACACTGGGGAGGCCAAGGGATGGCATGAGGTGATGCAGTAGACTGCCTTGGAATTGCCAGCCTAGCATCCCTTTGCAAGGAGTTACCTCTTGCCCTGGTCAGAATCACTGCAGAAAGATTATATTCTGCTTTGATCTCACCTTTAAGACATGATTGATTAAGGGGTAGGTAGGTACTTGCCCAGGTTGGGCTAATCACATTGTCTCCTGGTACGTTTGTCCCAGTCTTGAGAAAGAGACTCTAGACTCTCTTTGAGTGTCTATACTGATAAGACTTAAAGCCTAAACACTGCTAGTGGTCAGCTTTGTCTTTAGCCATGAATGCAATGATATCTCAAGGAAGGAGCAGAACAGAACAAAAACAGGCACACCAGGAAAAAAAGCAAAGGAAAAGAATATGACTTCTGATGGTACATGGGACTTCAGTTTCTTTATTTCTGAGGCTCAACTGCATTTCATCCCACCCTTAATGAAATACCCCAATATCCTTATAAATTATTCTGTGACGCACTTTTTTTGTTACTCAGGCTGATTTGAGTTGAGTTCTGTCACTTGCCTCTAAGGGGATTCTGATAAATTACAGGGCCCTATCTCAGACCCACAGAATCAGAGTCTCTGGTGCTGGGTTCCAGACACTGGTATTTAAAATGAAACTCCTTAGATGATGTTCATGTCCAGTCAGGCTGGAGAACCTGCTGAGAGGTACCATGAAGAGAAAGCAGATAGCCAAGTAGAGCATACAAGGCATCCCATTCTGATTCATCTTGAGCTACCCACGTGCTCTCAAGGGCAATTTTGTATCTGGTCCTCATTCTCCTCACCTGTTAAATGGAGCTAGTTATCCTTCTCTGGCACTCTACCCAGAGCTGCTGTGCTGAGTGAAAGAAACACAGGTGTGGCCGTCCTCAGGAAGGGGCCTCTGAGGCGGAGATGGGCACGCAGGAAGTTCGTTAGTTCTCAAGAGCCACACCTGTGAGAGGAAAGGCAGAGCAGCCAGTTGTGTGGGAGGACAGAGGCTCCTGGGGAGCTCTGCAGGGAGAAAACCCTTCAGAGCTGCTCTGAGTTGCGGGGAGAAGACCCTTCAGAGCTGCTGAGTTGACGTGGGACAGCCTTTCTTCCCATCTGTCACTGGATGTAGACAAGGCATATTTCTTCAGCCAAGACAGTCCTCTAGAGGACTGATCACCCAGACCTTCGTTCCTGGAAGGAGACCTGAGTGGCACGTCTCAGGTTAGTCAATTCCTTCATGCAGTACTCTTTTATTTGCTACATAAAAGGAACTCTTCATCCCCCAGCTGAGACCTTGTCCACTTCTACTGTATCCTGTTAGAATGAAGGGACCCACTGTAAACGTAAACACCCAACCAGGAACCTCAGTCACCCGCTCCGTCAGCCTCAATCCAATCAATCACCACATCCTTTACCTTTAAATATTTTTATTATACTTTCTTGCTCTTTGTGCTACTATTGTCTTAGTTCAGTTCAATTTGAATTATTTCAACAGCTTCCTGATTACTCTCCCTGCTTCTTGAATTCTGTTTCTGAAATTCATCCTGCAGGTAGACTGCAGAGGGATCTTTCTAAAATGCAGAGCAGAGCTTGTGACTCCCCTGCTTAGAACCTTGTTTCCTGACCAAAAGGTAGTGGGGCCCATGGAATCCGTCTTTATCTGGCTCTGCTCTTACCTCTCTCTCCCTCCCAACAAGCTGCTTGCAGCTTCTACCATTCAGTGCACCGCTCTGTACTTTCTTGCTTTTGCTCATGTTGTTCACTCCTCTGGGAATGACCTTTCCCTCTCCATCTGGCTAACTCACCTTCATCCTTTGAGATATCACTTGCTGCAGAAACAGTTCTGGACTCTTGGGCTCCCAGAGATTTTGTCCACCAGAACTCGTCTTTGTATGCTGTTGTGTTTGCTTCTTATTATTAAAAATTACAAGTCTCATATCTAACATTCATTGACTGCTAACTTGGTACACTGCGCAAAATGCTTCATATAGCTTATCTCATTTAATGCAAAAACAACTTTATGAAGTTAGTACTGTTAACATCTCTACTGTATAGATCAGCAAGTTGAACGTTGAAGTAATTTGTTCAAAGTCGTGCAGCTAGTGCAGTCGGGATTTGAAATCAAGGCTGTCTGATTTCATTATTTTTGTTGTATTAATCTTTTAACCTCAGAACCCAGAATGGTGCCTAGGATGTCACCTTTTGAACTAAACCTGGCACAGTGACTAGATCATAGTTTATTTTCAATGATCAATTTCCTCCACTGTATAAAATATGTTGAGATAGGCCAAAAGTTATTGTAATAGCACTACTAGTGTTTGATGTACTTTTCGCCATTATAAAGGAAAGCAAATGGAGAACTTTGTTGAAAAAAATAAAATGCCCTGGCCCAGAGGCCCCTGGCTTCTGATCCTGGACCAGTGATCACAGAGAGGAATGATACCAGGGCATCACCTGAAATTTAGTAAATGTGTTTTTCATCTCAGTAAAGGTAACATAATGCCTGTTTATTTTTCTGTCTGGAAAAGATAGGACTTAACATTTTGCTTAATTTTAAGATCATGTACAGTAGATAGAATGTCTTCCTGAGTAGTCAGAATTAAAGAACTAGCAAACGTGTGTTATGTCTCATTCAATCCCCCTTTAACCTTCCCAGTGCTCGAACAAGGTAGGTTTTACCATCTCACTTTTACGTTTTTGGAAAGAGTTGCTCAGGAAGGTAGAATGACTTGATCAAGGGCGCATAGCTAATGTGTGGAGGAGCCAGGGTTCAAATTCAGGTGTGTCCAATTCCAGACTCTGCTTGTTCCTGAATCCCCTTATAGTCCTGCCCACCTCTGTTCCTGGAAGGCCTGGCTGTCCTCAGAGATCCGAAAGGCTTCTAATGATCACTAATGTTCTTAGGCATCTTCTGTTGCTGGTGCAGTTGCTCCCCCGGGGGGAAGGAGCTGCCTGTGCACCAGGTCCTGTGCTCTTCAATTAGGTAATTAGCAGGTTACTCCCTGGGAGCCAGATGAACGTGCTGTGGCAGAAGTTTGAGCAGAAAGGGAGCTGCTGTTTTCTGAAACAGCGATCTTTCAAGGGTCTTCTCCAAGTGCATTATTCAAGAAGAAACCAGAAGAGTTTGCCTAAATCCATAGAAATGAAAGTAGATGAGTGGTTACCAGGGGCTGAGGGGAGGGGAGGTTCTGGGGAGTAACTGCTTAATGGGAACTATGGGTTCTCCTTTGGGCAAGATGAAAATGTTCTAGAACTAGGTGATAATGATGGTTGTGCAACTTTGTGAGTATATGAAATGCACGAAGATTGTGCCTTTTAAAATGGTTAAAATGGTAAATTTTGTGTTGCGTGTACTTTACCACAATAAAAAAAATGTTTCCATAAACATTTGGGTGAGATTTGTGGACCATTTGCAAATAAGTACAGTTCTCTCATCCATCTCTGTGTCTAAGATGATCTCTTATAGCCACTTTGGTAGTAAAATACAGCAATGACCAGCCAGGAGCTTGGATGTTGGTGTGGTTTGCTTTTACTTGTCACTCTTGCCTGGAAACTTCCTCTGTTAATCTGGGAAGACAGCCTGGCTCTGTAGAAAAAAGCCTAGGCTTTGGAGTCAGGTAGACCTGCCTCTGAATCCCAGCTTGCTACTTACTTACTGTACTTATTTACTGTATTTGACTTACTTCTGAGCCTTGGGAATCTATAAAACGGGAGTGGTAATAGCACCTTGCTCATAGAAGTTGGTAAAGATGAGAATTATGAGCCATCGAGTCTGGCATGTGTCTCTATTTGGTGATCAGTAATGGTAGCTGCTGCTTCTCCCCTTCTTGTTCTCCTCCTCCTCCTTCACCCCCTCCTCCCTTTTCCCCTCCTAATTCCTCTCTTCCTCCTCATTATTATTATTAAAGAAAAAAGAAATGCTAGGGCTAGGAGAAGAGAGAGTTTACAGGAAAAAGCTTAGAAAAGAAGAAGATTCTGTAAATGATAAAGCTGACAGTGACAGCGGCAGTATTAATTGTTCTAATGTCTCTTGCCAGGACTATGACATCTTCAAATCTTCCCACTCTCCATCTCCTTTCTTCCTCACTATTATTCTGGTAACATTCAGAACAGACTTGTTACCCCCTTTGATAGACTGGGACACTGAGTCCCGGGCAGGTCAAATCACTGGCTCCAGATCACACTGGAAATGGCAGGGCCAGAATCAAAACAAGAGTAAGTACCTGCCCACTTCTAACCTGCTGCTTTCTGTAGCCAAAGCTGTAGTCAGAGCCGCTGAATGTGTTCCTAAAATCTTTTATAAAAAATAGTTATAGAGTTTTGTCATGCAAGCAAGGACTGTCTTCATGGGGCACCAAGAGGTTCTGTTTGACTATCAAACACTGTCCTGATTCCCTTCACATGGTGGCATAATCTGGGTAAAGATCATTAGTGCTGTCGTTAGGAGCCCTGAGTTCTAGTCCTGACTTGGCCATTAAAGCCTCCAACAGGACAGCTTAAGTCCTGGTAATGTCATTCTCATTCATTCATTCATTCATTCATTCAACAGTTCTTTAATGAACAAGTATTGTGCTAGGTGCCAGGAGTAAATAGAACAATGAATAAGCCACATGCTTTTTTTTTTCCTTCCCTTGTACTCATATTCTAGTGGAGGAGAAAAATAATTTTAAAAATACATATGTGAAATGATTACAGTTTGTTATCAAATGTTAGATAGGAAATCAAAAGGGGCCAAGATTGGACGTAACAGGGATGGCCCTAACTTAGAGTGATCAGAGGCAAGAGCAAGAATAGACCTGGAGCTGAGAACTGAAGACCTGAGGGGCCAGCCCAGTGGGGAAGCTGGGATGGGGAAGGGGCCGCATTTCCCGCAGGAGATGTCATGGGCAGAGTGCTGAGGCTGGAGAGGATTCAGAAGGTTCTAGGAACCTAAAGAAAACAGGGTGTCTGGAGCTTAGTGAGGAATTGGTGAGTGGCCTGAGCTGAGGTTGGGGAGAGACAGAGCTCAGGCTGTTCAGAGCCTACAGGCTACAGTAAGAACTTTGAATTTTATTTTAAGTGTAATAGGCATCCTTTGAAATTTTTTCTAAGCAAGGAAGCTATATGATCTGATTTGCATTTTAAGAATGTAAATCAAGCTGCTGTGTGGAGACTGGACCAGAGAGGAAAGCCAGGAACTCAATTAAGACCCTGACAGTGGTTCAAGGAAGAGTTGAGTGGCTGTGAATAGGAGTGATGACGATGAAGATTGCAGGATGTGGAGAGACTGATGATGTATCTTGGGGATAGAATCTAAAGGACTTGATGATAGGTTGGCTATAGAGAGGACTGGACACTATAATTTTGTGTAAGGCCACTGGGAGCTGGGGAAGACTGGGATGGGAGTAGAGGAATAACTAATTCCATTTTGGACATGTTGGGCCCCAAAGAAAGGGGCAGAGAGGTGATGAGGAACAGTGAAACCAATAGAGGGCCATGAGTTTGAGGACTTTTTGTAAGATGTGAAACCATTAGTTTACTGAGTGGCTGTGAGTAAGTTGTTTTTCTCTCTGGGTCTCAGGTTCTCCATCCGTGATGTGTTTGAGTTGGATTAGATGATAACTTGTGCTTGTCTTAGGTTTAACATTCTGTAATTCTAATAACACGTTTACTTGTTACTTGTGGGTCTGTCTGAAGTTGGATAAATCTGTTTCTATTTGAAGTCCCTTGTACCTCTTATAAGTCAGCGAATTCCTGCTGTAAATACCACTTCCTTTAATTTGTCCTAAGAGATTTTTTTTGAGCTTTTGTATCTGTATTTTATTTGACTTTATATGACTGCTTCTATATACTAGCACTTCATATACTTTATCCCTTTTCATAGGAATCTATTTTTTGTCCTCATATTTATGTGTTTATTTTTAACATTTTTTATTGAGTTAGTCATTTTACAATGTTGTGTCAAATTCCAGTGTAGACCACAATTTTTCAGTTATACATAAACATATGTATATTCATTGTCACATTCTTTTTCACTGTGAGCTACCACAAGATCTTGTATATATTTCCCTGTGCTGTACAGTATAATCTTGTTTATCTATTCTGCATATGCCTGTCAATATCTACAAATTTTGAACTCCCAGTCTCCCTTCCCACCTCCCTCCCCCTTGGCAACCACAAGTTTGTATTCTATGTCTGTAAGTCTGTTTCTGTTTTGTATTTATTTTCTTTTTTTTTTTTCTTAGATTCCACATATGAGCGATCTCATAAGGTATTTTTTTTTTCTTTCTGGCTTACTTCACTTAGAATGACATTCTCCAGGAACATCCATGTTGCTGCAAATGGCGTTATGTTGTCGGTTTTGATGGCTGAATAGTATTCCATTGTATAAATATGCCACTTCTTCTTTATCCAGTCATCTGTTGATGGGCATTTAGGCTGTTTCCATGTCTGGCTATTGTAAATAGTGCTGCTATGAACATTGGGGTTCAGGTGTCTTTTTGAAGTAGAATTCCTTCTGTATACAGGCCCAGGAGTGGGATTCCTGGGTCATATGGTAAGTCTATTCCTAGTCTTTTGAGGAATCTCCATACTGTTTTCCACAGTGGCTGCACCAAACTGCATTCCCACCAGCAGTGAAGGAGGGTTCCTCTTTCTCCACAGCCTCTCCAGCATTTGTCGTTAGTGGACTTTTGAATAATTGCCATTCTGACTGGTGTGAGGTGATACTTCATTGTAGTTTTGATTTGCATTTCTCTGATAATTAGTGATATTGATCATTTTTTCATGTGCCTATTGATCATTTGTATTTCTTCCTTGGAGAATTGCTTGTTTAGTCTTCTGCCCATTTTTGGATTGGGTTGTTTTTTTCTTATTATGTTGTATGAGCTGCTTATATATGCTGGAGATCAAGCCTTTGTTATTTTCATCGTTTGCAAAAATTTTCTCCCAGAAATCTTTTTTTTTTTTAATTGAAGTACAGTCAGTTACAATGTTGTGTCGATTTCTGGCATACAGCACACTGTCCCAGTCATGCATATACATACATATATTCATTTTCATATTCTTTTTTGTTTAAGATTATTATAAGATATTGAACATAATTCCCTGTGCTATACAACTTTTAAAAAATCTATTTTTATATATAGTGGCTAACATTTACAAATCTCAAACTCCCAAATTTATCCCTTCCCACTCCCTTTCCCAAGTAACCATATGATTGTTTATTATATCTGCAAGTCTGTTTCTATTTTGTAGATGAGTTCATAGTGTCCTTTCTTTTCTTCTTTTTTTTTAGATTCCACATATGAGTGATATTATATGGTATCTTTCTTTCTCCTTCTGGCTTACTTCACTTAGAATGACGGTCTATAGTTCCATCCATGTTGCTGCAAATGATGTTATTTTATTCTTTTTTATGGCTGAGAAGTATTACATGGTCCTAAGAGATTTTTTGTCATCTTCACATGGGGGCCCTTCATCTGACTTCGGCAGAATTGAGTGAGCCCCCCCCCCCCCACCGCATAGAGTTAACAGCCAGAACTTTGGTTCTGGTACCTCCACCTGTTACTTTTGTGTTTCTGTTATCATCTCTACTCTTCATTGCTTAGCTGTTAGCTCAGTGGTTCCCAAACTTTGATGCTGAGGACATTTTAAAGCTACTGATGCCCCTTCTCACAGCTATTCTAATTTAATTGGGATGTGGCTTTGGTATTTGAGGTTCTGAAAGCTCCCCAGGTAATTGCAGCATGTAACAAAGTTTGAGAACCACTGTGTTTCTGATCCTTAAGATGCTACTTGATAATTAACATGTGAGCAAATAAATGGCAAGCTAACAGGGAAAGAAGTGGAACTTCTCAGGAGTTTAGAAGTTCCCCAAAGCCTTGATGGTTCAAAGGATGAGGACAGGAACGGCAGAGTGGTAGGATAAGTTACTGATAGGAAAGGGGACAGCCTTGTGCCTTGTCTGGTGATAGTCAGCTATACAGCATGTCTGTTTTTCTACCATTTTCTTTCCTGTTGCCCTTAACATATTTGGAACTCTGATCTTAGCTATTTTGAATCAGAATCTTGCTATATTCCTCAACACATACTCAAAACATATGTTGCCATTCCCGTGACCAAAGGAGACACTGGTAATCAGTCACCAGAGTTATTCCTGCAGGAGTTATTCCAGAGTTATTCCTAAATGTGTCTTCCCAGGCTCTTCCTACTCAGTGATTCTGGTAGTCACTAAAGCAGTGGATCAGAGTTGGGCAGGCAGATACCTATTTATCATTCTGACTCTAAGGAATACGCATGCACACACAGGCACACATTTTTTTGGAGGGGGGAAGGGATGTGTTTTCATATTATATGGCCCTGTCCTCCTGATGATAACTTTGAGAAATCACCTTCACACTCTGGTCTTAAGTCTTCTTATCTGAGATAGGACGTTGGCTCCTTTAGGCTACTAGTTGTGAAAGCACAAGATGCTTGTCACTGCAGTGGTGTTTTCTGGAGCTCAGATCAATCACAGGGTCATCTGAAAGCCATGTATGGAAGATGCAATATTTGAGAAAAGAGAGACTTGAGGTCGTTCATCCTCACCTCATAGGAATGAAGCAGAAATAGAAGCCATGTTTCAAAAGAAGAGATATAATTTCTGGCTTTTTGAGATGGGCTTTAGTTTTTTTTTCTTCTTATTTAACCCAGTTCTTTTATGGAACATAAGTAAATTTTAAGGAGTAGGAACATTGGAGAAGATTGAAATTTGATTGCATTTTCTCTCCCTCCCCAGCATTGAAGTTTAAGAATCATATTTGCTTTCTTTTATTTCTCAAGAGCTTTGAACTTTCAAAGATTAGTAAAAGTAACCAGAAATATGAACTATGTTTAGTAAAGGGTGAGGTGTCAACACCCCCACGCTTCCTTGAGGTTCCTTCTCAATCTCCAGCATCTCCTCTTTGGTGGGGATGCTGATACGTGGGAAAGACCAAGGCAAAATTTCTCATCTAAGCCCTAAGGATTCTGGGTCTTGCCACGTGGGAGCTTGGAAAGCATCCCTGCCCCTTTACTCTGTTAGTACAGACTGTAGTGAATAGGATCAGCCCTGGGAGCCATACAAATGTGGGTTCACATCCAGCTTTGCTTCTTACTTTCTCTGTGGTCTTGGACAGCTCACGTAGCTTCTTTGAGCCTTGATTTCCACCAGTACAGGAAGGGTTAATAATGCCTATCTCTCAGAAGTTCAGAAGCCAAGGGCCAGAGGGCCCGGCTCAGGGCAGATGCCCTCCTTGGAGAACCCAACAGGCACATCTGCTCATGCCACGACAGTGATGACCTAGCTATTTCAGGCTTGAGAGGACAGACAAACCCTAGTCCTTTTCCTTTTCCAATAACTGGTAGACAGAACCCCAAGGTGGCCATGCGTTCCTTGCGGAAGGTGAATTTCTCCAGCCTGATACATAGGAACTCCCTTTTTTCCACCTCAGGAGAATGTCTTCCTCTCCCATCATGTAGCTTTAGTAGGATTGCCAATCACAGGACCCTCCACTTCCCTACCACAGAGAGGACAGGTGACCCAAGACAGACCAATCTGATTCTCCTTCCTTAGAGCTTGAATCTTGATGGAAACCTGGAAGAAAGACAGGAACCTGAGGCCGAGTCATCCTAAGGCTGCATGGGGGAAAAAAAGACCATACATTCCTTCCCTGGAAAACTCTGGACTCTCCTTTTCTGGCTTCACAAAGACATGCCATTTATATTTACTTGCCTCCTTTAATTCTGAGCCCTACCTAGTGCTCATCTACTTAACTTCTCTTTTCCACACAAGAGTTAGAGCAGTGTCTGTCACTGGCCAAGAATATAATATATGAGAGAAATGTCCCCTTTTAATATATGAATTGGGGTGGATTGGGGTCTCCCCTTTTAATATATGTGGATTGCGGTCTCCCCTTTTAATATGTGAATCCACTTACTAATTAACTTACCTTGAAGAACAAAGGATAACAACTTTCAGGCAAGTATTGGATCTGCTAATGTAGACAATCTTGGAACCAAAGGGGGCTTCAGAGGGCATCCGATTTAATGTCCTCATTTAATACCCAGGAAACTTAAGGCCAGGAAGCGGAGTGTGACTTGGTCATCCACCCATAGTCATTTGGTGGCAGACTTCAGTGTAGAATTCAAAGCCCCTAACATTGAGCCTAGTGTTATTCTGCCTTTTGCCATCTTGGACTTACGCTTGTGGATGTAATGGTTTGAGCTCAGCCTCCGCAAGGGCACAATGATAGTTTTCATCCTCATAAAAGTTAATGAACTTTCCCTTGTGTCATCAGCTACACCTGTAGCCCTGACCAGGTCTCTGGCATTGCAGGCTGTTGGTTCAGAAGAGGGGATGGCATGAGAGTGAGATTAGATCCAGGCAGCCTGAATCCACTACACAGGAAATAGAACCAAAGCCCCATCAAAGCATCGTCTTGGCACCAGAGTGGTACACACCTTGATTTTCTTCTTTGCCATGGATAGTCTGACCCTAATCAGTAATTTATCTTCTCTACCCTAGAAAGGTGGAAGGGTTCCATTTTTGAAATAGCAAACGCCGGGAGAGAAGTTCATTAAACACTAAAAGAGAGAGGAAACAGTTTGCTTTTCCCTTTAAAGATTTCAGAGAGTCCTGAAACTAAATAAAAGTAAAAGAACAAACAGTAATCACTCTTTGTGAGAAGCAGGAGAGAGGAAAGAATGTAGCAGCCAGGGTGGTCCTTGTTCTTATGGAGTGAGATGAGGTTCTTAATGTGGGTCCTTTAAGCATGGGAAAAGAAGAAACACATTGGCTCATGTATACTGAGCACTTCCAGTGGGCCAGGCTGTGAGTCTGTGTTATGTAAGCCCCACGTTCACTTTGGAAGGAAGTATTCCCATTTATATAGATGAGGAAACTGAGGGTAGAAGAGTGAGACTATTTGTCCAAGGTCACACAGCTAGTAAGTAGTGGAGCCATGGTTTAAACCAGGATGATTTAAACCCCAGATCCTCATTCAGTATGCTTTGCAGCCTCCTGCCCACAAAAGGAACGAGTCCCTAACACGTTTTTGAAGTCTGCAACAAGTCAGACATCCTGCTTCGTGCATATACAGACTGGGATAAAAACTCGAGTTTGCCAATGTAATCGTTCCTTTTTTCTTCCTCCCCTGAACCAACCTTTACCAAGAGCTTAGAAAGGGCTGCTTAAATCCATAGCCCAGGAAAAATGTATCTTTGTGATTAATATGTGTTAAAATGAGGAGTGACACGGTAATAAAATGGGAAAGGTTTGGGGGCCTTTGGGGAAATCCATCTGACTGCGGGCTGTGGTTCCAGTAATGAGGCTGCTATTTTGTGGTCATGGAGGTAATGTTTTCTGATGCAGGTAGAATGATTAACAAGGTGAATATATCTGCCTGGAGGAAGGAGGGGGTGGAGAGGAAGTGCCTGCGGGAAAAAGGCTCAGGACAGGAGGCCACAGGCCTTTCCTCCTTCATTTTCAGGAGCTATGAGAATTTTAAGTAAGCTCAGACGCCAGAAGAGACTGGTTTTCTCTGCTCTTTGCTCTCCGTCTGATTCATTCAGTGGTTTATTGGGTCGGGGAGGAGGGGGAGAGGAAGGGCGACCAGAAGAACACAAGAAGAGAGGCAAGAGGAAACGGAGGGATGCATTTCCTTAATTGTTTTCTCCATTGTCTGGAATTAGGTCAGGCAGTTCTTCCTCTGTTTACCTAGAGAGCTGACTTGCCTGGCAAGTGGAGTGGTAACTGTTAGGGGATACTGCGGTGCCATGGAGGGGGTTACTATGATTATTTACAGCCAGAGGACCCAGGAGTACACAGGTCCTTCTTTGGTCCAGCTATTCCTCTTACGAAGTTCCTGAAAGAGATATATGCAAAGTAACTATTATTAGCTGGGCTTTAGTTTTAAACTCCAAAGTAAGGATGGCCTGCACCAGCCGTTAGCTTCCTCTTGTTGAGGCTAGAGTTAGTCCAAGGGGCAAGTAAAGTCCAAATAGCCTACTTTTCTCCCAAATTTAGACACCTGCCACGGTGGCCCTGTGAAATGCACATCTGTGGACAGTAAAGAGAATGGAGCAGAGAGATGGAAAGGTGCCCTCCTCTTCCATTGTCTCCTTAAGCTCTTTAAGGCTAGACAAAGCTAAGGCCTGGCTGCTAAGTCAGAGGAAGAGAAAACATCCTGAGATGTGGGGATGGTTGGACCGAGAACCCCCAGGAAGTGGTATCAAGCCTGTGTGTCTCTGAGAGCACCACCCCCGGAAAAAGCAGCCCATTTAGTCTTCTGGACACTGACCGGCCAGTTAATCAGGAGTCTTGTTTGTGTATGTGTGGGGGTGGGGTGGCAGGGATGGAGGTGGGGGTGGGGTTCATGCCTTCCATCCCAGTTCACCTATAGGAGTGAGGCAGCAGCTGTGGAGGCACCTGACAGACCAAACAGGAAGAAGTTATTGATACTCCCTGTGTTTGTAATCTTCTGTCCCAGTTATGTCTTTCTGGATGAATACAGGGGTCTCCCTTATAACTCTTTATGTGCTGTCAGAATGCTTTTCCTGGAGCACAGCTTTCATCCCCTGACTTATGCTCAGAAACATTCCATCATGGCTCTCACTCTCTAGAGCCGCACTGGGCAATCTGGCCCTCCTATAAACAAAGTTTTATTGGAAGTTTTACACGCATCTATTTACGTATTATCTATCACTGCTTTCATGCTACAATGTCAGAGTTGGGTGGTTGGGACAGAGAGCTCATGGCCTACAAAACCTAGAATCTTTACCATCTAGCCCTTTACTAAAGGAGCTCCTCACATCTTGGTCTAGAGAAAGGTGCCGACATCTGTTCCTGGCATTTGAGATCTTTGTCAATATGGACCCAATTCCTGTTGTTTTATTTATCTCTACTCCCCTTCAAGTACCTCGTGTCCCAGCCAAAAAGGCATCTCCTTCTTGATGCTTTTTCAGTTCTTTTTGACCTTGTTACTGAATTATTACATGCATATGGGAAAGTACCAATATCCTATGCATACAGGTTGATGAATTTTTACAATTTTAACATCCTTATAACTGACACCACATCATGAAACAACAGTTTCAACAGCTGAATTACCAGTGCCCCAGAAGCCCTCCTCACACTCTGTTCTATCCTGATTTCTAATGTTATGGATCAGTTATAACTCTTTTGAGTTTAATACATAAGTACAAAATAGGTATTCCTTTTGTCTGGCTACTTTGGCTCAAATTGCATTTGTGAAATTCGACCATGTCATTGCACGTAGTTGTGGTTTGTTTATTCTCATTGCTGAACTCCACTTTGTGTATTACACCATGATGTGGTAATTCTACTGTGGATAGGCATTTAGAGTTTCCACTTTGGAGCTCTTATGAATAGTGCTGCTATGAGCATCCTTTCACATGTTTTTTTGGTTAACACATGGATGCATTTCTGTTGAGTGAGTACCTAAGTATGTCATTGTTGTGTCATAGGTTACATGCTACCTAATCATTTCCCAGTGTGTTTATATTAATGCATGGTCCTGTCGGGAGTGTTTGAGAATTCCAGTTGCTGCTAAATATCCTTATCAGCATTTGGATTTTTATGGATTTTTTTTTCCTTTTTAGAAATTTTGGTGGGTGTATGGTGAGATCTCATTGTGGTTTAAATCAGTATTGCCTTAATGACTAAGAGGTAGGGCACCATTTCATAAATTTACTGGCTGTTTAGATAACCTCTTTTGAGATGTGCTCATTTAAGTCTTTTTTTCCTGTTGGATTATCTATCTTTTTATTTATTTATAGAAGTTCTGTGTATGTTCTGTGTGTGCATCTTTTATCAGATATGTGTCCTGTGACTATCATCTCTGACTCTGTGGATTGCCTTTTTACTTAAAGGGTTTGTTTTTTTTTTTTTGATGAACAGAGATTTCTAAACTTAATTCTAATTCATTATTTTTCCTTCATGGATAGCCTTTTATGAATCCTGTTAATTTTTTTTTTGCCATCTTCAAAATTATTGCTATGTTCTTATAAATTTTATTCTGTTAGCTTAATTTTTTTCCTACCTTAAGATCTTAAATCTACCTGGTAATGATTCTGTGTGTGTGTGTGTGTGTGTGTGTGTGTGTGTGTGTGTGTGTGTGTGTGTGTATGTGTATTCCACAGCTTTATAATAGGGTACCGTATATCTGAAGCTTTGTTTTCCTTCTTCAAGATTTCTTTGGCTGTTCTTGGCATTTTAAATTTCTGTATAAATTTTAGGATTAGGCAGCCAGTTGGCATTATAAAATCTGATGAGATTTTGAATTTGTGGGTCAAATTGGGGAGAACTGATATATTTACAATATGCCAATATGTTTAATCCATGAACATATTCCTCCTTTTACTAAGGTCTTCTTTAGTTTTTCTTAATAATGTTTTGTAGCTTTTAGTATAGAGGTTTATATATCTTTCACAACAGTTATTCCTAGGAATTTGGTGGGGGATTTTTGGATAATATTGTAAATGATAAGCTCATTAAAATTTTATTTTTGTAAGTTCTGATGTAACAAATAAATGGAAATTTAACTCATTTTTACAGATGGATCTTGTATCTAGTGACCTTGCTTGATCTGCTCATTAATTGAAATAGTTTATCTATAGTTTGGGGGTTTTTTAAAAAGATTTTATACATGCATTTTTCCCTCTTCCTCTGCCTTTTCTTTCCTTGTTTTATTATAGTAGGTAGGACCAAAACAGTGTTGTATAAAAGTGGTCACAATGTGCAGCCAGTTTCTCCCCAGCTGGGGGCATGTGTCACTCAAATCATCATCACTTACTTCTCTGATCTGGTCTCCAGAAACCACCTTAGTGAAAGGAATTAATGGGCTGGTAACTGTTTGCAAGGATCCCTTATGGCTAAGCAAAATGATTTGTTGATTCCTCTTCCCTTACTCTATTTGGTACTATTCTTCAACTATGTATGGCCGACCAAAGTCTACTTATTAGATTTTCTGGTTTAAGTGAATGTAAAGGTCTTTCGTTGGTGTACAAAACAAAGATATAATCGTAACTATTACCTATTGAATATTAAGTCGTGATGGGGTTTTGTGCATTAATTTATTGGGTGGTACCGACAATCCTGTAAGGTAGACATCATTATTACTTCTTTTGTACATACAAGTAGCCTGAGGATTAGAAATGACAGATTTGACCCAGTCACCTAGGTGGAAGTAGTAGAAGTGGGTTTTGAACCTAGCCAGGTAGATTTCAGAGACGTTAACCATTGTGCAGTTCTGATATGCTCATAGCAAGTTGGAATTTGCCTCTGTACAGTTCCTTTGTAGCCATACAGAACAAGTGCCTTCCCTTTCATAAGAATCCCTTTCAGTTGCTTTTATCAGCCTTCTGAGTGTTCTCTAGATTCACTGTTCATAGTTTCTGTCATTCTTTGCGTGACAGGGTTTAAAAATCTCCTTTGCTTTTCCAGTTAGCAATTTCCTTCTCAAAACTCTGAGCATGGTGCTCTGAGGGGGAGTACCTTGCTGTGTTTGAATGGTTTGAACTGTACAGAGAACAGAACTTTACTCTTCCTTATTGTGAGCCCTCTACCCTTTTTAATGCACCTTGATGTTGAAACAACTTGGTATATAGATTTTGGAGTTGAGTGATCCCATTCCAGTCTTGGCAAAGCCATTTACTAGCTGTGTGACTTTGGGCAAGTCACTAGATCTCCCCAAGCCTCAGTTTTCTGATCGATAAACTATGGGACCATAACTGCTACCCTGGTTACCCCCGAGAGAATATTGGGAGATTCATTTGAGATAATAGATGAGAATGTTGTTTGCAAACTGTGAAGCGCTCTATCAATGTCGGTTATTTTTTAGCAGGTGCATCATGCTGTTGACATGTACTGAGTGAGTATTTGTACAGAATGGAGCTGAATTCAGCCATATAGAAAGAGAACAAAAGGGAACATAGTGGCATTCAGCCAACATAAGGAAATGCTATTTGGGCTACATAGGGAGAGAAGAGGAGGCGGAGTTAGCCTCAGAAAAGGAGGACAGATACAGACCTGAATGTTCAGCTGAGATTTTGGAGAAGCCTACATGGTCCACAAGGTCAGTGGGGACCAGGAAATCATAATCAGATCTGGTGACCTGAGATGCTGAATGGTGTTTTTCCTTCTAGTGAAATCATGAGGCAGAGCCATTCCCTGCCTCCCTTTCCCCCATCCCACAAGGCTAATTATTATAAAAATTCTCTGTCATTGCTTTGCAACGGTCCACAGCCTAACTAATTTAAAAATGCAAATGAATGCTAAATTACAGTCAGGTTTTGGCACTTTTTTTTTTTGCTTATGTACCTAGAGATGGTAGGCGTCATTTCTACAGCTGTAAATCAGTCTTGGGCACCCTGGGTGATTTGATAATGGCCAGTGGCATCGCTGTTGATGTCACAAGATGCTCAGGTGATGGTGGATTTCAGCAGCATTATAGACTATCAATCTTAGGCTGTCTCTGCCTCTGCAGTGGCATACTGCAGCACAATGTTATTTTCCCCAAAAACCAAGGGGCCCTCCTCCTGCCATCTGTCAGCCCTGCCATACATAGGCCAAGTGATGAGACTGATTCTGGTGGTTGGGCAGCTCTGCGTTAACCGTTATCCCTCCTAGCTGTGAGCTTTGGGTCTGAAAGCCTGTGTGATAATTATGATGATAATGAGAAATGGAGTCCTGCCTGTGAGCTAATGTTTAGATTAGTGTGTCTCACAGTGTATTCCTAGGGCTTGGGGTGCTTTAAAATGCAGATTCCTGGGGCCCAGCTCAGATCTACAGAACTGGAATCTCTGCAGATGGACCCCAGAAATACATTTTTAAAATAGGCTTCCCAGGTGATTCTTAGGCACATTAAAGTTTGAGAACCACTGTCTTACACTGCAAAACTATGGCGTATTGGGGCTGAAGGAGGCCCCCAGACTGCCTAGCCCGGTGTTTTTCAAACTTGGCTGCTGCACGTTAGAATTATTTGGTGAGATTTTAAAACTGGAGTCTCTGGGGTTGGAGCCAGGCTATCAGTGTGGTTTTTAAAGCTCCCCAGGTGATTCCAGCATACAACTGAGGTTAAGAATCACTGCTGCAGTCCAACCCATTGATTTTGCAACTGGGGCACTGTGACTGCTCCCAGAGGTACTATTGCAGAGAGGTAGGAGGGACCCAAGAGAGTCAGTGGCCCAGACAGGATGGGAACCCAGATTTCCTTTCTCCTAATGGGTGCTGCTTCTACCATTAGAAGAGGTGGTTTCTCTTTGTTGAATCAATGACAATCCTGATCCCCTGGGTTCTATTTTATCCTATAAAAAGTAAAATAACTCATAATGGTTTGATATCCTTATAAGCCAGAGAGAGTTTCTGTTCTCACAGGGTGAGCCTCTGACTCCAGCCAGAGTGATTCCTGATTTGAACTATGGCCTAAAGGTCAGCCCCAGCAGCAGACTCCCCTTCCCTCCACCCCAGGTGCCCTGGGGCCCCCTCCATCAACTGGAGGGGGCTTTCTGGAAAAACAGGCTTCCAGCTCTAGCACTAGCCATGCACCGGGGACTTCTGAGCAGCCATCTTTGGGTGCTCGTTTCCTTGCTGTATACAGAGTACACATAACCAAACCACAGTGCTTTGCTGAGAAAGGGATTGTTTTTCAATAACATCGCCTAGTGCTAGGCACAGAGCAGACATCCAGTAAATATTTGATGAA
Source organism: Camelus dromedarius (assembly GCF_036321535.1). Taxonomy (NCBI): domain Eukaryota; kingdom Metazoa; phylum Chordata; class Mammalia; order Artiodactyla; family Camelidae; genus Camelus; species Camelus dromedarius. The sequence continues at coordinate 107,610,904 of NC_087438.1, forward strand.
TTAAGAAATTAAGTCAGCTGTGCAACTATACACATCACACCATCACTTCCTCTAGGTTATCTTCTCTGAAAATGATTTACATATTAAATCTTATTTCAAAAGATTTTCAACAGAAACAGCCTAAATGTCCATCAACAGGTGACTGGATAAAGAAGATGTGGTATATTTATACAATGGAATACTACTCAGCCATAAAAACCGACAACATAATGCCATTTGCAGCAACATGGATGCTCCTGGAGAATGTCATTCTAAGTGAAGTAAGCCAGAAAGAGAAAGAAAAATACCATATGAGATCGCTCATATGTGGAATCTAAAAAACAAAAACAAAAACAAAAACAAACAAACAAAAACAAAGTGTAAATACAGGACAGAAATAGACTCACAGACAGAGAATATAGACTTGTGGTTACTGGGGGGTGTAGGGTGGGAAGGGATAGACTGGGATTTCAAAATTGTAGAATAGATAAACAAGATTACACTGTATAGCACAGGGAAATATACACAAAATGTTATGATAACTCACGGAGAAAAAAATGTGACAATGAGTGTGTATATGTCCATGAATGACTGAAAAATTGTGCTGAACACTGGAATTTGACACAACATTGTAAAATGATTATAAATCAATAAAAAATGTTAAAAAAAAAAGATTTTCAACCTTGCAATGGAAGTTTCTGTATTTGCATCTACTTCCAGCCTTAAAGAATGGCTTAATGATACCTAATCTATATCTTCCACAACAAAACTTTGTTGAACAAAATAATTTGAACTTTCCCTTAGAATCGGATATAATAGAATTTCCTTTAGACAGGTAGTAAAGTAATCATAACTTTTGTTACTGTAAGTCCTTTTGACATTGTGTAAGAAGAGTGGGAAAGAAATTTAAAGGATGAGAAATATGCCAAACCAAGGAAAACATCTTGTGTTTCACTGATACATTTTTCAGTTTAATGTGTTGTCTTTCATTTTGAAAGAACATTCAGTATCAGTAGGACCTATCCCTTGAGTTAGTCTTCCCTAATTTCTTATCTTTCACTCAATTGTACCAACGTGCTTATTTGGTAGCTTTGAACCATGTGAGTTTCTAGTTCGTGGCTTTGATGAGGACATGGTCTAGACAGTCACTGACAAGTGTTTATTGACATAAGCCAGGTGCTATTGTGGACACTGGGGATTCACTGTTGTCCTGAAAGGGACACACTCCCTGCTGTCCTAGAACACACAGTCTGGCAGGGGAGACAGGCATCAGTGTCTGAATGATCATAGATAAAGATAAGGTTATGAAAGATAAGAGATGCAGCTCTGCAGGAGTGTTTAGTAAAGAGACCTGACCAAGACCAGGGGGTCATGAAGACATCCCTGACAAAATGATGACTGAACTGATGCTTAGGTGAAAAGGAGCAGGAGCATGGTTCAGGCAGAAGGCGCAGCATTTACAAAGTCCCTGTGGTTGGAACAAGCATGACTTTTAGTGAAAGACTGCTTTTCAGCTGGGCAGGGTTACAGAATTAGATGCACACAAGATGGTGAAGAGTCAGCCTCTGACTGGAGTCAGATGGTCATGTACCATAACCTGACTTGGAGGGTCAATCTCAAGGTGAGATTTGAGTTAGGGTGTGATCTGGATTAGGGCTTAACCAGTCTGTAACATATGGCCAGTATTAGGAGTCACTTCAGGGACATTCAGTCATTCATTTCTTTAAAAACCTTTTATTGTCTACTTGGTCCCGCATAGTTAGAGGTGGGCCAGGTGAATGGTGTACAAGTTAGCGTGCACTTGTGGTTAAACATGTCAGCTGTGGGCAGAGAACCCTGGGATTACACTGGGACTACAGAATGTGACAATTTATTTATGTCATTTAATTGTCTATTTTCTGTTTTCTCACCCACTAGACAGAAGATAATGAGAGCTTTTTCAAAGGATGGATCAAATGAGTTTGTATGTAAATAATGCTTAGCTTAGTGCTGGACACATCATAGATATCTAAGTAATGCTAGGCATATGCAAATCAGCTGGAAGAAATTTTAAAAAATCAATCTTTGTTACAAAGTATGGGCTTTAGACACTGAGAAAACCACTGGAGCATCTCAGGGGACATCTGAGGGGAGGAGGGGAGGTTTCCTGCCGGCTGCATCATCTCCCCCAGGAGACTCAGCTGGCACCTCTCTTGTCCCTTTAGACAGCTTGCCTCTGGCTGGGATGGTGGCAGTAGGCCAGTCACTGAGTTTAAATAGAATTTTCTTTGCAAATTGACATAGCAATGAAATGACTAAACTGCTGTGTTTATCTTTCCAAATAAAAGACAGATTTTAAGAACATTACACTATTGTAATTGAAAATCAGAAGCAGATGAGGGGGTTGTGCTGAAATTTCTAAGCTAATGTGAGATCCCACTCTCTGGACCCCCAGTTAGGTATTGGGGGGAGCATTAAGGAAGAAGGTATGCTTGAGATACCCCTTTGCTCAGAACTATTCAGATGAACTGGATTCTTAGAGTGATAGCAGCTCATCATTTGGGAAACCTGAAGGCTTAGGTTCTCTCTAGGGATGCGAATATAGCAACTTGGATTTCAATTAAGATTCTGCTATCCCCCTGCTAGAATCCTCTTAATCCTTCTTCCGAGGTGCTGGCTGGGTAATCACACCTTTGTGCTGCAGGCTTCAGGTGGGTTTGCCCCAGGCTTTCCTGCCAAAGCTCTCTGATGCAAGCCCACCTGCTGGGAACCCCTGTGTTACCTCCTGCTGGCTACGTGTGGGGAATTGCAGTGCCTCCATATGGGCAGTGCTGGCCGAGAAGTACAGAGCTGGGAACCTTCACAGAAAATCCCAGAACCGGCTGGCCATCTGGCTTCATGTTCTTGGTCCTTTCCTTGTCCTAGTGGTTGGTACCTGACAATGGCCACAAGGGAGGTGGAGGTGAGCTTCCCATCAGCCCCCACTCAAAACATGTTACATCAAAAGAATATTTCTGATGTGATCAATTTCAGATATTTCCTTAACCTTTTTTTTTTTTTTAACTTAAATTAAGTCGTGCACCATCTAGGTGAGATGAATGGAGTTCAAGATAAGTGCTGGGCAGATTACCCTCCTAAGCCTCTACTGTGTCCAGTCCCCTGTTCATCATTCTTTGCTCGTTCAGCAGCATCTTGTGGCTTCACTCCTAAGCATACGGATGCATTTCTGCCTGGAGATACTGATTGTCCTTACATCCAGGCAGAACACAAGTAGAAAAACAAGTATCTGTGGCAGAAGTTTGGTAACGGTGTGTTACATAAAGAGAATGAGTAATAGAATTTTGCTTGAAGAATATTGGCAACTGAGCATTATTTGCAGAATATTGACAATCAAGTGACGTTGCAGTAGCTTTTGTGATAGAGTTGTTTAGGGAGTTCTCATCTTTGGACTTCCAGTGTGGAACTTTCACTCAAGTGAAGTCTTAGGCTACTATCATTGATGGGCAGGCAGAAGTCTCTGACTTAGAGTATAGTTGGATACAGTTCTCTGTCATTTCCACCTTGCATTAAAATTCTCCTCCCAGATGTCCTCGTTTCACGAGGCCCTTGGAGTGACCTAGAGAATCAAGAATGTCTGTTTTTATTGGAGTACATGCAACAGTGGGGTAATAGTTAAGATGAGAGCTGGCTCTCATGCAAATGCCCATGGTACTGAAAGAAGAAGTCAAATGATGTGAGTGCTATCATCCATGATATGGGTTGGATGCCCTCAGTGCTGAAATGCAGAAGATAACATTTACTTCTTCTTTTTTATTGAAGTACAGTCAATTACAATGTGTCAATCTCTGGTGTACAGTACAATGTCCCAGTCTTGCATATAGATGCATATATTCATTTTCATTTTTTTCCATTAAAGGTTATTACAAGATACTGAGCATAGTTCCTTGTGCTATACAAAAGAAACTTTTTTTAAAAATCTATTTTTATATATAGTGGCTAACATTTGTAAATGTCAAACTCTCTAATTTGTCCCCTCACACCCCTGCCTTTCCCTGGTAACCATAAGATTGTTTACTAAGTCAGCAAGTCTGTTTCTGTTTTGTAGATGAGTTCATAGTATCCTTTTTTATTCTTTTAGATTCCACATATAAGTGGTATCATACGATATTTTTCTTTCTCTTTCTGGCTTTACTTAGAATGATGATCTCCAGGTCCATCCATGTTGCTGCAAATGGCATTATTTTAATCTTTTTAATGGCTGAGTGGTATTCCATTGTATAAATATACCACAACTTCTTTATCTTGTCATCTGTCAGTGGACATTAGGTTACTTACATGTCTTGGCTATTGTATATTGTGCTGCTATGAACATTGGGGTGCATGAATCTTTTCGAATTAGAATTCCCTCTGGATATATGCCCAGGAGTGGGATTGCTGGATCATAGGGTAAGTCTATTTTTAGTTTTTTGAGGAATCTCCATGCTGCTTTACGTAATAGCTGCACCAAACTACATTCCCACCAGTTGTGTAGGAGGGTTCCCTTTTCTCCACACCCTCTCCAGCATTTATTATTCATGGACTTTTGAGTGATGGCCATTCTGACTGGTATGAGATGATACCTCACTGTGGTTTTGATTTGCATTTCTCTGATAACTAGTGATATTGAGTATTTTTCATGTGCCTATTGGCCATTTGTATGTCTTCATTGGAAAATTGCTTGTTTAGGTCTTCTGCCAATTTTTGGATTGGGTTTTTTGTTGTTGTTGTTATTAAGTTGTATAAGCTGTTTATATATTCTGGAAATTAAGCCTTTGTAAGTCACATCATTTACAAATATTTTCTCCCATTCCATAGGTTGTAGTTTTGTTTTGCTTATGGTTTCCTTTGCTATGCAAAAGCTTATAAATTTAATTTGGTTCCATTTGTTTATTTTTGCTCTTACTTCTATTGCCTGGGTAGACTGCCCTGGGAGAAAATTGCTAAGATTTATGTCAGAGGATATTTTGCCTGTGTTTTCTTATAGGAGGTATTTCAGACTTAAGGGACAGTCACAAAATGATACAAATAATATCTGCATACCCTATAATCATACTCCCCAAATGTTAGCATTTTAATACTATTTTGTTCCCTTTTACTCATGTATATTTATAAAATATAATCTAAATATTATATAATAAAATTTCAGTACAGTACTGTGTACTGAGTAAATTACAGATATAATCACCCTTTATCCATAAACAGATCAGTATATATTTCCTAAAAACAAGGATACTCTCTTTCATAACCATGATATGATTTTCAAAATTGGGAAATTAACATTGGTACAGTAGTATTACCCAACATACAGACATTATTCAAATTTTACCAGTTGTTTCACTAAATATTCTTCATCACAAAAGGAAAAAAATCAACAAAAAAACAAAAACCCTCTGTTCCAAGTTACAATCCACACATTTTATTTAATTGTCAAGTCTTTTTAGTCTCCTTTAATCTGGAATAGTTCCTTAGGCTTTATCTTTCATAACCTTGATGTTTTTGCAGTGTCCTTCTATGTCTGTCTTTTAAAAAATAATTTTCTTGTTACTTGATTTGAGTTACAAGTTTTGAATGATGGCCATTGTGACTGGTGTGAGGTGATATCTCACTGTAGTTTTGATTTGTATTTCTCTGATAATTAGTGATATTGAGCATTTTCTCATATGTCTATTGGCCATTCATATGTCTTCATTGGAGAGATGCTTGTTTAGATCTTCTGCCCATTTTTGGATTGGGTTGTTTGTTTTCTTGTTTTAAATTGTATGAGGTGTTCATATATTCTGGAAATTAAGCCTTTGTCAGTCGCATCATTTGCAGATATTTTTTCCCATTCCGTAGGTTGTCATTTTGTTTTGCTTATGGTTTCCTTTGTTTGCAGAAGCTTATGAGTTTAATTATATCCCATTTGTTTATTTTGCTATTTCCATTGCCTGGGTAGCCTGTTCTAGGAGAACGTTGCTAAGATTTATGTCAGTTAATGTTTTGCCTATGTTTTCTTCTAGGATATTTATTGTGTCTTGTCTTATATTTGTCTTTAAGCCATTTTGAGTTTATTTTTGTGTATGGAGTGAGGGAGTGTTCTAATTTCATTGATTTACATGCAGCTGTCCAGTTTTCCCAACGCTACCTGCTGAAGAGACTGTCTTTTCTCCATTGTATATTCTTGCCTCCTTTGTTGAAGATTAATTGACTATAGGTCTGTGGATTTATTTCTGGGCTCTCTATTCTGTTCCATTGATCTATATGTTTGTTTTTATGCCAATACTGTACTGTTTTGATTACTGTAGCTCTATAATATGGTCTGAAGTCTGGGAGGGTTATTCCTCCAGCCTTCTTTTTTTCCATTGAAAAGCATTTGTAATAAAACCTGGGTTTGGTCTTTGTTCTGCGAGCCCCTGAGCTGGGTGACATTCTCTCTTCATGCTTAGTTTACTCAAGTATAAATGAGGTGTTGGATCAGATGCTCCCTAAGATTCAAATGAAGCAGAGAGTAGCTTGGAGTCCTGAGGCCTGGGCTTCAGTCCCACAGTTAGCAATGACTGGGACGGTCCTTTCTCTTCTCTAGGCCTCCATATCCTGTAGGACAGGAAGTTTGGACAAGATGTCTTTAAGATCTCTCTCAATTCTGAAGAGTAGATGGCCCATCACTCTAGCAGGAAGGCAGTGATTAGACCCTGACCCCTAAAACATAGCTGCATCGTGTTGAGAATCTAATAGAACAGAGTCAACTTTTAACAGACAGGATGGTTCATCCTGTTCCCCAGTAGGCACTTTTCCCTCCATTTCCTTAGATTGCTTTGGGCATCCTTGGAGGCTCAGGTCATGCTCACTGCTCAGCATGGCAGAGCAAATGCAGACAGATGGGATGGCTTTGGGAATGCTATTTCTGCCTGCACTGGAAGATGTTTTGAAGTTACCATATGCTGCAGAAGATAAAAGGAATGTGTGCAGAGGGGAGACAGTAAGGGCAACTTAGTTCAATAGCAGTTCAAATGAAAGAGTTTTAGAGTGGGGTAGCAAGTTCATATAAATGTATCATGACAGTAACTCATGCGGTTTTAGCTAGATTTGCCTATATCCGTAGGGGAAGTGATGGTTATAACTCCTTGAAGGAGTCGGGGTACCTTAACCCTAAGCAGTTGTTTCTGGAGATGGGATTCAGTTTTGTTTGGAAGGAGAGTATTAATATAGTAGGGTACATCTAGGAAGAGATCTAAGAAAGGAGATAGATTAAAAACACATGTTCTGTGAAGAAAAGTGGAAGATCCTGGGGTGGAGATGATAAGCTAAAAGCAATGGGGAAAGAACCCATGATGGGGAGGTGGTGAGTGACTGCTAAGAGGAGAAGAGGGAAGATTTATGTCCTTTCGGATAAAACAGTAGTCAGTTGTGAGGACACAAATACTGGCTCAGGAGAAGAAAAACGTTCATAATTTCGTAACAGTGAAAGAGGTTTTTGCATTAAGCAGAGAGCTCCTTTTCGCTCGGAGGGAGGGTACTCAGGTAGAGGCTGAGTGGTCTAATTTTCAGAGATGCGTGCTGGGAGATTTAGCAGGGAAATTCTTCTCCAATTCTGTTATTTTATGGTGGATGCATCGTTATGATTAAACCTTGAAGCTCTATTTGTGGTATCTCTTTTAACTTGCTATATGACCTTGAGCAGGTTATTTAACCTTTCTGGACCTCAGTTTACTCATCTGAAAAATGGAGACAATAACTTCTGTTCAACATGCAACAGTAATATTACAGAAGCCTTGTGGGGATGGAATAATGCACGTGAAAGTGCTTTGAAGAACAGGGTACACTGTGTGTAAATGATACATTAATGATGCCCCAGTTCATCATTCTCCAGATCTGGCAGTATTGACAGCATGATGGATGTTAAGAGTGGAGGCTCAAGGGCTAGACCAACCGGGTTAGAAATCCTGGCTCTGCCTCTTGCTGGATATATAATTTTTGGCAAGTTATTAAACTTGTTGGGTCTCAGTTGTGAGAACTAGAGACACAATACATGTGAAGTGATTTTCTCTGGCACAGGGCATGTCCTCCACTGGTTTTTGTTCCTGTTGCCATTACTACTGACCTCGACTAGTGCTTATGTCTCTTGCAGTGGGTTGTGACACCAGTCAGATGAGTTGTTGGGCTATATTCCAGACACCTCTTGGAGGGACTTTCGCCCATCTCTAGATGTCTGAGGCAACGGGGAATACCTGTGTAGATCCCTCAAGGGAGATCTAAGCAGAGCTACCAAAGTTTGTCAATTCGGCGACCCCAAATGTCTCCTTTTATTTGGAAGCTCATAATATTCTGTCATAAATGTTTTATAATTGCCTCATGAATTATTCACCTGCAACTTAATAACCTTAAATTTTATGGGATTATGGTTTCATGGGAGAAAAACATTACCAACCTGGGACCCAGCTGTGAAGAGAAAGTGCTGACGTTACCAATTTATTTTCACTGTGCTGTAGAAGGTTTTTTTGTAACTATGAAATATGGAGTATTAATAAAAGAGCAAATAAAAAAAACTAAAAGAAGGTGAAAAAAATCCTTACCTTGCTCTTTCTAAAAAATGTAATCTCAAAGCTATGTTTGCAATATTTTTTCCTATTGCCAAGAAACTGATCCACCTCCATTATAGGTGGTGTCATTTTCTGCGGTGATTTCAAAGGAAAGTCAGTCGTTGTTTTCTTTCCTTACTTATCTGCCCTTTGGCCTTCCTATATTTTTATCCATTTCTCAATTGTTTTTTAAGTCTCTATTCGTTAGTAATTTTTACATTAGTGCCACCCTCTCACTATCCTAGATTTTTAGAATGTTAGTTTTGGAGATTTCTCCCCTTGCATTTTAGATGGATGATGGGAGATGTCACTGGCTTTTGTCTGAGAAGACACGCATTACCAAGAACTTAACTTTTGGGGCATCATCTGTAAAAGGATTATTGGAAGATTGAGTCTATACTGTCACTGAATTGATGCATGATGTTAGCAATTCAACTGCATTTTCTCAGCCTCAATTTCCTGATCGATAAAATGGGAAATTCTCCTCTCTCCTCTCTTGAGATGGTCAATTAAGATAATAGATGGGGCAGTCTTTTAGGGAACAGAACGTTACATACATGCAAGAAACTGGCCCAGCCATGCAGGTGAGGACAGGCCAGGGTGTTGAAATCACTGAGCTCCATGGAAGGATGAGTAGGAAGATCCAAAGAGAAAGCTAGTAGATACCATGCTGGTGAAGAAGCCAACTTCTTGATTCAGGTTTGAGTTTTCACTGGGAGCAGAAAAGAATAAAGCATGATCATCCTGTCTTTTAATGTCAAGGATGGGTGCAGCTGTCACTAAAATCCTTTTATTGCAAATCCTGCGGTATGTGTGCACTTCTTAGAACCAAAGAAGAGTGGAAAGACTATAGAGATAGTGAAAGATCTATTCTGATGTCCTGCTTTTACAGATGATAAAAAAGGCCTGGTGAGGAGGTAGCGTTTGATCTTGGTTCCATGGTTGGTTACCAGTAAACACTGGGACCAAAAGCCTGATTCTTTGGTTTCGAATAGTGAGTACTTGTCTGCCACAGAAGGTGCCTCTAATGTGCTGTGCATTGGGGTCTTTGGAATGGAAGAAAAGGGGTTAACTAATAAAAGTGGGATGAGGGCAGGTGTTGGACAGGGTCGGGGCTGATGGAGAAGAGCTAAGAAACATGATTCTATGTAGGCAAAATGAGCCCCGCATGCCAAGCTTTAGGAACCAGTGGGGCAGTTTTTTGGCCCGGCTAGACCTGAGTCATCCAATTAAAACAGAAACCAGTGCCCTGGAGGCTGCACCTCCTCTCCTCCCTATAGTTTGCTCTGACTTCTAATAACATTTTATTAAAATTCTCTGGATCCTGATTAATTTTCCTGGCTGCTTTCTTTCTTACTGCTCTCCTGGCCACAAGATGAGAACAGTGAGTGCTCTTAAGAATGGAGTGAGCAGTTGGCCTCAACTCATTTGGTCTAAATGGCTGTCTTTTGCCTAATGAAGCTTTGGGGATTTCTCCCCCTGCATTTCGGGTAGATGATGGGGGATGTCATCTGTTTGTGTATGAGAAGATGAGCATTACCAAGAACTTACCTTCTAGGGCATCATCTGTGAGTAAATTATTGATTTCGTTGCTGGAGGATCTATCTGTCAACTAAGAGAGGAAAAGAAGACGCATTTGCTTAGTGCATGCTGTATATTAAGCATTCTTCTGTGCCCCTTCTCTGGGTTCCTAGAGCATCCTGTGACTTCTTCTAACACAGAAGCACTGTGTTCTGTTTTCCCAAAAGCACTGTGAGCAGCTTGACAGAGGCATTATATCTTTCTCAGAGTTGGATTCTCCATTTCACCATGTTGGTCCACTCATAGCAAGTTCTCAATAAATAGGTGTTAAATTGATGAATGACTGCTGAGCAATCAGCAGTCTTTCTTGTTCAGTGTTCACCTCCACCCTTCCTCCCATTGTTACTTCCATTTTCCAGATGACTAAGGCGAGACTCAGAGGGGCTTGTCTAGGGTTACATGCATAATCTATAAAGATCTGTGTGACATGAAAAAGGCTATGTTCTTTCTGCTGATGGGACATGGTTTTTACTTCTAGGGACAGTATACTGTCTCTGGGGTCCTGCTGAATTTCAGCCTAGATCCTAATGAAGTGTTGCCTTTGAAAGCTAGAGATTTTGGACTTACCCTCTCTGGTGGACAGGTTGCTACAGTTTCAGACTTGTTCAACTTACACAATAACACTGAATAGTATTATTATGGACTGAGAGGTGGCTTCAGAAATGGCAAAAGTGGATGTGAAGGCATGTAAACTGGAGTCTAAGGGATTGTGGTTCTTAGAAGGGGAGATAATTCAGGATATTCTCTGCCCAGTATTATAATTCCCTCTAGCCCTGTCAGTGTATAATTGAAAATATGGACCAAATTATTTTGATTCTTCGTGGTTATGGGGGTTGCCACTGGATGACAGAGCTATGTTAGTTGATTAGAGATTGGATGCAGGCAAGAAGGGGAGGCTGAAAAACCCTTGGATATAGGAAGATTCAGGGAAAACTGGAGGGAAATAGAAAAGGAACAGGAAGGGGCAGGAATCTGGGAGCCAAATCAAGGATGGACAAATTGAAATGAAAGGGAGAGAATTTTAGTCTGGTGGGCATGGCTGAGGATGGGCTTCAGGGGGTCAAGGTATTCTCCAGAAAATATATGTAAAATTTGCATACATATGTTTCACTGGAGAGAGGATACATAGCTTCCACTTTCCAAAGGGATCAGCAACTTTTCAAAGGACTGTGAACCACTAGTTGGGGCTAAATAAAAGCGAGTCAAGGAGTCCTAGGACCAGAGTTCCAGAATGGGAGGAGAGGGCCCCATAAGTCCCCCCAAAATGCATTTGGAACATAGATCTCTGGGCAGTCTATAATAGTTAACATTTATTGAGTGTTATGATACGTTTACAATATTCCTTTAAGCCCCCTTTAAGACTCTTCAATATTATTTTATTGAATCCTCACAACAGTGCTTTGAAGTGCTCATCTCTGTTTTACAAATGAGGAAACTGAGACACAAAGAGATGATGTAAACCATCTGAAATCACATCATTTATAAATTTCCCTAAATGGCCTCAAGTTGAGTACTTGAACCTGCTCTGTGGGGAGAGACCTTGTGGATAATGGCAGGGGATCTCGATAGTCCTAGAGAACCCCCATGGGAGAAGAACCTTATGGTGGCAGCGGCAGAAAGGTGCTGGAGACCTGGGTGACTGGGGGACCCTTCTGTTCATGGAGCACCTTGAAAAACTCATCTGAGAAAGGGCTTCCCAGAGCAGGCTGTGGGAAAGATGGTGAAGGTTTTTGCTCCATCTTTAGAATTTATCCAGGGAGTTTCAAGGATGCCCCTTTCCACCCTTATCAAGTGTCCTTCTCTCCATGTTTCTCTGTTACTTGGGCAGCAGTACCGAAAAGTGGGAAAGTGAGGACTTGAGAGTCACAGAGACCTGGGCTCCTCTCTCAGCTCTTGCCCCTTACATCCTTGGGCAGATTTCTTAATGTCTTAGAGCCCCCTTTCCCTCCTCTGTGAACTTGGGGCAAGGACCACCTAGCACAACCTGCCTCAGGGGCTGTTGTGAGGATTAAATGAAAGAACAAAGGTAAAGTACCTTTGAATGTAATGAGCACTTGATACATGATAGCTGTTGATTTCTCTCTGGCCCCAAGGAAATCCATGTCCACCATTTGCAGAAACATTCTTCACCCTAAATAGTTTCCATTCTCTTGTCAGCTTCTCTTAAACTCCCTTTGTCTAACCTGTCCCCTCCAACAGAACATGAACTTTGCTTCTCCCACTCCTACGTAAACGAGAGAGAGAGAGAGAGAGAGAGAGAGAGAGAGAGAGAGAGAGAGAGAGAGAGAGAGAGAGAGCTGGTTTGTATAATCTCATGAAAGCTGATGGTTAAATTTTTAGAATTTTTGTGAGCTGATTGATTTGACTTTGGTAGCTTGAAATTGGCCATGGTGGGAGTATTTACATGACAGAAATTATCAAATACTACTATAATTAGCTCTGCTTTCTTCAAGAGCTGGTTTTAAAACATTCACTAGCGTACCACAGAATAGTTAACAGTTGTTAAGTATATTATTTGTCACATGCTTTTCTAAGAGCTTAACGTGTCTTTACTTAATCCTCATAAACACCTTCTGAAGTTATTATTACTATCCCCATTTTACAGACTAGAGAACTGAGAAAGTGAGTTGTCAAAGTGGCATAGCTAGCTTGTGACAGAATTGGATATAAACTAAGGCAGGCTGGCTCCGAAGCCTACATTCCTAGTTGGCCATCCTGCCTCTTGAGGGTTCTTGGTACAGATTCAATTACTTACATAAAGGGCTTGGCACTTAGTAATTGCTTGGTAAATATTAGCTGTTATTTATATTGAGGATTATTAACTTATCTGAGATCATGAGAATCTGATGAAAGCTATAGATCCTTTTTCCCGCAAAGGATGCACAATATGTATGGTACACACAGACACACACACACACACACTGAGTTTATGAAGGGATTCATGGACCATCCAACAGTCACTGATCATAAGTTTACTTTCTTGGGCTGCATAACATAAATCAGCCAGCTGCCCCTAATTCCCCACAGTCTTTGCTCCAAATATGGGGATCAAATTCCCTTTTTGTCTCTGTTTTTCTGCACAATCATCCCGCATTTCTTCAACTGGTCTTTGGGGACTGTTTGTCTACCCCACCCAAGCCACTCACTGCCCTGTAGATGTGCTCTGATTTGCTGTGTGTTTCTCACAGTGTTGGATCCAGCACTGGATAGTCTCATAATCTCCCTCATTTTTCCTGATCTCTCTGACAACTGATATTTTTTCCAATCTCATTTTGCCTCAGGTGTCCTGCCTCTAGGGAACTTTACAAGTTTTCTGGCACCTGAGCTATAAATTTGAGCTGTAGCTATAACACTGCCAAATTCACACACACACTCCATTACACACCCTGCAAACATACAACAGGAAAAGAATTCTGTATACGTGACCACACATCTCAAATTTTCTTGACTTGTTTCATCCAGACTTCGGTGAACCAGAGACATCTACTTTGGCTTCCTCCTGCCTTTTAAACCTTCCTTGTCATCCCTTTTCTTCTTCCTACATTCCTACCCGCTGCCAGTATGTCTGTTCTCCAAATCTTGACCTTACTTCAACCTGATGAAAGGAGAATAACAACTAATAAAAATTACTTAGTCTTTCTACACCTGAAACTAACACATCGTGAGTCAACTATACTTCCATAAAAAAAAATTAGTCTTTCTACATGCGTGAAACTTTGTATACGTTATCTCATTTAACTAAACTCCCACAAAAAGTCCATGAAGTAGGGGTTTCCAAAGAAACTGAAGCTCAGGGAGGTTAAGTAACTTGTTCAAGGCTTCACAGCTAATAACTGGCTAAGCTAGAATTAAGCCCACTGCTGGGAACTCCACGTTTGCATGCTTTTCTTTGTCCACGGATGCTTTTTCCTGCCTAACAGCATTTACTAGTGACTTAACACATGGCCACTTCCCTGGAAACCTACACTTATCAGTGGGCTTTGGAAGTTTACAGTGTTTACAAGACTAAAAGGGATTTCAGTCCCTGGGCATTGGGGAAATTCTTGCAGGTGGAGGATCTTCCTGGATTTCACAAATGCTGCCACACAGCCGTTTCCTCCCTGATCAGCCTTGTAGCTTACAGACTAGGTGGGAGCAGACTATTACGGCCCATCTTCCCTTACGTCCAACCTCAGGGGGCAACCTGAGGCTAACTCCCTTATAGAAACTAAAGCCAGCCTTCCTTGCAAGGGTCCCTGAGCTGGATTTCTGATGGTCCAGAAAGCCCTTTAAATAAGGAAGGCAGTGTTGAAAACTGCTAGGTAGGCATCCTTCTGGCTTTCTGTGGCTTACCAGCGGCCCCTAGTGGTCAGGGCTCCAAGTGCCGTGATCTGTGAGCCTTGGCTTCTTCCACGCTCTCCTCTGGCTGTGTGCCCTGAGCAGTTTTGAAATACTGCATTATTTCCCAATCAACATGTTTTGCAATATTGGGACAGAGAGAAATGGTGGAGTCTAAAACTGGGCAAAAAGGTATTACAATGGATGATCTAATCTATAAAATCAGGAACCAGGGTGTCACTAAAACCTCTCTCTTTTTTTAAAATTGAAGTATAGTTGATTTACAATGTTGTGTTAGTTTCTAGTGTACAGTATAGTGATTTGGTTATATATATATATTCCCTTTCATATTCTTTTTCATTACTGGTTATTACAAGATATTGAAAATAGTTCCCTGTGGGACCTTGTTGTTTGTCTCTTTTGTATATAATACTTAGTATCTGCAAATCTTGACCTCCCAATTTATTCCACCCCCACCCCCACCCCCGCTTTCCCCACTGGTAACCATAAGTTTGGTTTTTACATCTGTGAGTCTGTTCCCATTTTATAAATAAGTTCATTTGTGTCATTTTTTTTTTAGATTCCACATATAAGTGGTATCATATGGTATTTATCTTTCTCTTTATGACTTACTTTACTTGGTATGATAATCTCTAAAAACCTTCTCTCTTTTTAATATTCCAGACCACAAAGCTAGGAGGTAGAAAATACTGTTATCGCTGTTTAGCTGCTGGGTAAACTCAGATCAGAGAGTGTAAGTAATGGGGGTGAGGGGCAGGGAGCGGGCACACTGGTTAATTGGAAAGAATAGCCAGGTCTCTGTGAGCACAGACCCTGAGGTTTGCCAGGCAGGCCTAAGGCAGCGGGTGTGTGTTGATTGGCCTGGCAGTGGTCTGGGCTTGGGAATAATACCAGCAGCTAGCATTTAAGAATTCATTCTGACGCAGGCAAGTGCTAAATGCTCCTATGTGGGATACCCCCTTCACTCTTCCTAACTGCCATGTGGGATACGTATCTCCAATTTACAAATGAGAATATGGAGTCTTGGCAAGGCCACAACTGCCAGAGGTCATACCAATTAAAAAATGAGCTGGGAATTAGGACCTAAGTTGTTCAAACCCAAAGCAGTGGCTTTAATTTACCTTCATGTACTGCACGAGAGTTCTTGCAGCCAGTCTAGGTTCTTGGTCCTTAGCACTTGCTCCTCTGAGACATTCCCTTCTTCCCTCCTGCCCTGCTAGGCACTAATGAGAGTTTTGGCTAGTAAGAAAGCGGGGTACTGCGGAAGTCTATTGGTCAGTGTGTCTCAGATCATAAACTTTGTAGTTGGGAGAAACCTCACTCCTCTTTGAGTGTCTGATGCTCTCAGATATCCTCTCTGAGTCTAGTGGGTGGTGGGCAGGATAGGACTCAGTCATTTCTTGGAATCTTGGAGGATTTCCATTGGGGTGGCCCACGGGACAGTCTAACAGGGTCATAAGATAGGCTGTGGATTCTGAGACATTCCAACAGCTGCTAAGCCATTCAAGACTCAGTTTTCTTATCCACTAAACAGACATAGTAGGGCTGTTGCAGGAATTAAATAAGACAAGTACATGTGATATTCTTAATACGGCACCTGTCACAGGGTCAGTTTTCCTGCTGTGTTCATAAGCGGGGAACACACGGTGACTTGATACGTACGGTTCCTTGGGAAGGGTCCCAGCGGCAGCACTAACCAACAAGAGACCTGGCCCCTTGGTAGCTGTTAGCAGGTGAGATTAAGTGGTTTCTCTTGCAACAGGAAACCCTTGACTTAGGGGTTGAAGCAAGAACAATGTGCTGATGGAAGACAGCCAAAGCAGAGAAGTCCCCCTCCCACGGGGATAAAATGGGTAGCAGGAGACAGATGGTGACAAAGACTTCATTGGGAGCCGTGACACCCAAACCCCTTGCCAGGAGAGTATTGGGTCTTGGAAGCAACTCGGGATGTAACCACAGAGGAATTAATTTGCCTCAGAAGGAATCATCTTGACTTAATGGCTTTATTGAATCAATCATTTTTAGCCCATTGATTTCCAGTTGTTTTCATTCAGGGCTATACATGAGCTATGCCATTACTTTATCTGATCTTATCGGTTAGCCAGGGTCCCTCCTGCTTTGGCCTTGTGTTTGTCTTCCTTCATATATGTCACCATTCCTTTCTTGCCCCTTGCTTCTGCTTTGTTTCCTCACTTCCCCCATCCCAGTGACTGGGCTGGACCGACACGCAGGGACCAGACAAACCTGCTGAATTCTTTGCTAATTGGAAATAATGGCATTAGGCAGATCAGTGATTTCCCCTCACTTTAGGGCTCCTTGTTCTGGTCATAACCACACTTTTGCTTTAGGATTTGTTTTCTTACAATCAAGCTTTGAAAAAAAATTAATATTTGGCTTCTTTTGGATGATTATCTTATTTAGCCACCCTGGGAGATTTTTAGGAATGTTTTTCCAACATTAGTGTGCACCAGTATCACATGGGATTTTGTATACAGGGACATTTGGGGGCCCAAATATTTAGACTTAGTAGGTTGTTGTCCCACCCCCCTTCTTTTCAAATTAAGGAAAACTTCAGCTGGCATAAATTTAACTATCCTAAAGTAAAAATCCAGTGGCATTCAGGACATTCACAGTGTCATGCAGCTCTCACCTCTGCATAGTTCCAAAACATTTTTATCACCTCCAGGGAGACCCTGTATCCATTAAGCAATCACTCCCGTTTCCCACTCTTCCCAAACCCTTGGCAATCACTCATCTGCTTTCTGTCTCTGAGGATCTATCTGCTCTAAGTATCTCTGATAGATAGAACCATCCAGTATTTGCCCTTTTGCAGCTGTCATATTTCACTTTGCACAGTGCTTTGAGTTTCATCCATGTTGTAGCATGTCTCAGTACTGCATTCTTTTTCATGGCTGAGTGATATTTCATTGTAGGCACATGTCACATTTTGCTTATTCATTTCAAAAAGGACCTCCCTTTGTTTTGCAAAACTGGTCATCTTTGGTCCATACTTTGGGAATTATTGGCAGTGAAGGTCATTGGGTTTGCCCACGGCAGCCTGAGAACTTTCAGTAGAGTTTGGAGAGTGCCAGGCCCCAGCTGCCCACTGGGTATGATAGGCCTTTGGAGGCGGACCCAGCAGTAGACGACTGGGGAATGTCTAGCCTGGCAGGACAGGGCATGGTCTCAGGGTCTAGACAAAGACTCAGGTGTACAGTGCAGAGAAACTCAGGTAAGAGAGACTTGTATTTGCATCCCAGCTCTGCTATCTGACAATGGGCATGTTAAAAACTCAACTTCCCGTCCTGATTCATTAAATGAAATAACAGTATCACTCTCATAGCATTGTTGTTTACATGAAATGAAATAATTAAGTGCCTCGTATAGGGCCTGCACAGCATGAATAAAGTCAAGCGCAAAGTGACCATGATTTTTATTACTTTTCCAGAAAAGGTGTAGTGTGCAGTTGGAGTCTGGCAACAGTAACTTGCATAGACAGAGGGAAATGCTCTCAGCAGGGTTGGCTGCTGTTCCAGGGTCCTGTAGCATCTCCAAGAGAACTCATGAGAGTAAGACATGGCTCCTAATGTGGGAAAATAAGGAAACCCAGTTTCTAGCACAGGATGTTTAGTACCAGCAATAAGGCAGGATATTAATACTGTTGGAGTAAAAGCAGTTTCAGAGCAAAACCGATCAGTATTATCACCGCTGGGCTGATTTCCCTACTAGACTGTGGGTACATGGAGGGCAGGTGTTGTCTGTCTTTTTTACTACTCTGTTCTTCATACATGGGTAGCATATGCAGTCAGTAAATATTTGTTGCATGCCTGGTTGGCTGGCTGGATGGATGGATGTTGTGTTACCTCTCTATTAGCTTAAGACTCCCTAAATTCTCCTGTGTCAGTCCCATGTACAGTTGGGGGCATAGACTCTGCCCCAGGTATCCTTCAATGAGATTTGGAAATCTGCTCCACAATTCTGAAAGATGTGCACAATTTTTGATCCCACTATTCTACTTCTGGATCAAAATACTACTTCTGAGTATTTAACCTAAGGAAATCCCTAGTGCTCAGAAGGATTATAGCTCAAGAACATTAATTGTGAGATGAAGTGGAATAGCAAAAACAGTGGAAAGAACTTGCTAATCAACAAAAGGGAGATTGGTTAACTATATTATGATACTTCCGTTCAGCTATTTCAAAGCCATAAGAATCATGAAGAAGATTGTTTCAGTGAAATGTCCACATGATGTGGTTAGTGAAAAAAGCAAGTCACACAACAGTATTTCGGTATCATACCGCTCTGTGTGTCTGTACATGTGTCTGTATGTGTGAGTGTAACCCTGAAAGTATATGTACTAAAATAATATGTCACTCTGAATGATTAAATTAGAGATAATTTGGGAGCTTTTTGAGTTTTTCTGTAATTTCCAATGTGTTTACATTGAACATGTCAGAATAAGAATGAATTTTGTTAAGGATTACTTCTGATAAGAATTTGGGTCCTTGACCTCTGAAGTGTGTCTGAACCTGCACAGGGCCCTGAATGGCTTCAGTGGAAGCTGTGCGAAGGGGCTGGGGATAGCAAAGCATCAGGCAAGGCTTCTGCAATATCCCAAGAGCAGGGCAAGTTGTACCCGTTTTGCTGAAAGAGGGGATGCTCTGCGCCTCGTGTCATGTACTCCATCCTCACCCACATGTCAGAGTCAGCTTTAATAAAGAAGTAAACTGAGCCAAGCTCAAGTTACCAGAAATTGAGCTTATTTAGAAATAATAGAGGAACTGCCATCCAGGAAATGCATGCTGTTGAAAGCTACAGGCGAGTCTTTTGAGGGTTTGGGGTGAGCTGTGTTGATGGGCAAAGATGAGGAAGTCTGGCCAGAGTCTGGGCAGTAAGGGCCTGGTGATGGGAAGAGACTCTAGGTAGATGTTTATTGGTCAGGAGGTAAGTCTTGATCTTCTGTAAATCAGGCATTTATGAGAAAGCAGTCTCTATTAAATTCCATTCTGCTGAAGGTGAATGAGTAAGAAATTCCATTTCACGTCCTTCAGTTCCATTTTAGATTGAAACCTTTCATTTTAGCATTAAATACACCCGGCTGTAAGAGCTTGCTTTCTTTCTTTCTTTCTTTCTTTCTTTCTTTTTTTTTTTTTTTTTTTTTTGTAAGGGCTTTTTGACCTACATGGGGAATGAATCCTTATTGTAGGTTCCTCACTACTGAGATGACCACCCACACACTGGTTTCAAGAAGATAAATTTAAACTTTGCATGAGCTTAATTGGCCATGCAAGTTTATTCTGTCCTGTGTTCTGGAAATTAAAAGAAGGGATTCTGGGCTGACAAGTAATACTGAAGAGAATGAGTGAAGCTGGAGGAATAACCCTCCCAGACTTCAGATAATATTGCAGAGCTATAGTAATCCAAAAAGTGTGGTATTGCCACAAAAACAGACATATGGATCAATGGAACAGACTAGAGAGCCCAGAAATAAACCCATAGACTTTTGGTCAATTAATCTTTGACAAGGGAGGGAGGAATATACAATGGAGAAGACAGTCTCTTCAGTAAGTGGTGTTGGGAAAACTGGACAACTGAATGAAAATCACTGAAGTTAGAACACTCACTCCCTCACACCATACACAAAAATAAACTCAAAATGGTTTAAAGACTTAAACATATGAGAAGACGCTATAAACCTCTTAGAAGAAAATGTAGGCAAACCATTAACTGACATAAATCTTAGCAATGTCCTAACTAGGGCAGTCTACCCAGGCAATAGAAATAAAAGCAAACATAAACAAGTGAGACCTAATTAAACTTAGAAGCTTTTGCACAGCAAAGGAAACCATAAGCAAAACAAAAAGACAACCTATGGAATGGAAGAAAATACTTGCAAAAGGTGAGACAGACAAGGACTTAATTTTCAGAATATATAAACAGCTCATAGAACTTAATAATAAAAAAATGAACAACCCAGTCCAAAAATGGGCAGAAGACCTAAGCAAGCAATTCTTCAATGAAAACATACAAATGGCTAATAAGCACGTGAAAAAAATTCTCAGTATAGCTAATTATCTGAGAAATGCAAATCAAAACTACAATGAGGTATCAACCTCACACCGGTAGAATGGCCATCATTCAAAAGTCCACAAATGACAACTGCTGGAGAGGGTGTGGAGAAAAGGGAGCCCTCCTACACTGTTGGTGAGAATGCAGTTTGGTGCAACTATTATGGAAAAAAGTATGAAGATTCCTCAAAAGACTAGGAATAGACTTATCTTATGATCCAGCAATCCCACTCCTTGGCATATCTCCAGAGGGAACTTTAATTTGAAAAGATACGTGCACCCCAATGTTCATATCAGCACTATTTACAATAGCCAAGACGTGAAAACAATCTAAATGTCCATCAACATTTAGTTTATATATTTTTGTTTTGGTTTTTTTTGTTGTTTTTTTGGGGGGAGGTAATTAGGTTTATTCATTTACTAGTTTTAAAGGAGACACTGGGGATTGAACCAGGACCTTGTGCATAATAAGTACTCACTCTACCATTAGCTATACCTTCCCCCTGTCTATCAACATTTAGAATAAAGAAGTTGTGGTATGTTTATGCAATGGATTACTGCTCAGCCATAAAAAATAATACCATTTGCAACAACATGGATGGCCCTGGAAAATGTCATTCTAAGTGAAATAAGCTGGAAAGAGAAAGAAAAATACCATATGATATCACTCATGTAGAATCAAAAAAAAAAAAAAGGCAAATGAACTTATTTAGAAAACAGAAACACACTCACAGACATAGAAAACAAACTTATGTTGACCAGGGAGGAAAGGGAGTGGGAAAGGATAAATTGGGATTTGCAAATTCAAGATTTGCAGATATTAACTCCTATATATAAAGTAGAAAAATAGCAGGTTTCTTCTATATAGCACAGGGAACTATATTGAGTCTCTTGTGGTAACCTATAGTGAAAAAGAATATGAAAAGGAATATATGTATGTATATGTATGACCAAACTATTTTGCTATACACCAGAAATTGATACAACATTGTAAACTGACTACACTTCAATTAAAAAGAAAAAAAGAAAGTCTGGGCAGAGAAAGCATAAATGGGGGGGGGGGGGATGAAAGCATAAATGGAGTTAGTACTTCTACTGAAAGAGAAACAATAAAACAAGATGACAACCCTTGAGTACTGGCTTCTTAGATTTTCAGTTACCTGATTACAAGTACCCTCCTGTCTACTCCTGAGGCTTTGTTCCTGGGCCAAGCAGGTGTATCAGACTTCATCTTCTTTGAGGGTAGGCTCTCCCCAGAGAGTCCTGAGCCCTTTACTCTAACATGTGCCCTCTAGTTGCTCTTCCTGAAATTCTTCAACATGTCAGCATCCTAGATGGGGATAAGATTTGGGTTCATGCTGGGACCTCTACAGAATTTGCAACCCCCCAGGGGTGGTATATTGTGAAGTGTGCTTTAAAGCAGAAGGAAAGGTGCTAAAGGGAACATACAGGGAGAAACACCTAAAGTGATATGAGATGCAGTTTGATGGATGATTGGGAGCTCTTTATGAGTATGAAAAGAACATGCCGTAGAGGCAGGGGGAGCAGGAGGGAGTTTGCTGTGTGGTGGAAAAAGACTCTATCAGCATAGCGAGCATAGGTGTTGTGTGGACTACATAATGAAGGGGCTTGTAAGCCCTGCTCGGGAGTCAGGCATTTTCTCCTGTAGCTCATAAGTTGCCATTGAAGGATTTTAAGCAACAGAATAACATTTAGTAAATACCCTTCTCGATCTTTCCTGTTAATCTGTGAGTTCCCTAAAGACAAATGTTTGATTTTAAGTCATTTCAGTGGTTGCCTCCTCCATTACCTAGTATAGTTTGTTCTTTATAATAACAGTTAAACTTCCGTCATGTGTTTATGATGAGTTTGACATTGTACTATATGTTTTACATAGTGTATTACTTAGGGGTCACCATAGAAACAGAAAAAATATATATGCTTATTTATTATAAGGAATTGGATCATGCAATTATGGAGGTTGAGAAGTCCCAAGATCTGCAGTTAGCAAGCTGGAGACCCAGGAAAGCCAGTGTTTAAGTTCACATCTAAATGCCACAAAAGGCCAATGTTCCAGCTTTGTGCTAGTCAGGCCTTTCAACTGATTAGATGAGGCCCACCCACATTAGGGAGGACAGTCTGCTTTACTCAGCCCACTGATTCAGTTGTTAATCTCATCCCAGAACACTGTCACAGACATACCTTGAATAATATTTCACAAACTATCTGGACACCCCCAACCCCAACTTACCATGGCCCAGTCAAATTGACATGTAAAATTAATCATCAAACATGAGTTATATCTTTAACTTGCACAGTGATCTTGCAAGATTATTTCTATCCTCATTCTTATTTAAAGATGAGGAAAATAAACCTTGGAAGATTTATGTCATGTCCCTGGAAGATGTATGTCATATCCCTGAATAACAACAGCTGGTAAGTCATCAAGCCCAGGTTCAAACCCAGACAGCTGACTCATGGGGTCACATCCTTAACCACCATGATATAATAAATATTTTTAAATTGGTTATTTCTAGAATTTTCATATAAACATTTAATAAAACTTTAATCACTAACAATAGATTAATTATATTAGACATCCATTAATTCCTACAGATGAGTAAATAAATATACTGTTAACATCAGACTTCCAATAAATCCATGTTAAAATTTTTTTTTTCTGATTCTGGAGAAGAAAGACAAGATATAGTGAAGAGAGTTTTGCTCAGCAAACACTGGTGAATCTGGTAGAGAATTCAGTTTTCCTTTCACAATGAGTGTCCTGGGTCCTACCAGTTGCATTTCAGTAAAAAGAAGAAATTGGTACATTAAGATGATTTTACTTATATGTGGAATCTTAAAAAAATAAAACAAATAAGCAGACAGAACTAAACAGAAACAGTCATTAATACAAAGAACAACAGGTGGTTGTCAGAGGGGAGGGGGTTGGGGAGAGAAAGAGGTGAGGGAGATTAAGAGGTCCAAACTTCAGTTACAAAATTAATGAGTCATGGGTATGAAATGTATGCTGTGAGAAATATAATCAATAACTAAGTAATATCTTTGTGTGGTGAGAGATGGTGATCATGGTGATCATTTTGAAATGTATAGAGATATGAGTCACTATGTTGTGTAACAGGAGCTGATAGTGTTATAGATCAATTATACTCAAAAAACAAAGAGACTCATAGAAAAAGAGATCAGATTTGTGGTCACCAGAGGTGAGAGTGGAGTAGTGGGAGGGGGAATTTGATGAAGGCAGTCAAAAGGCACAAACTTACAGTTACAAGGTAAGTAAGTACTAGGGATATAATGTACAACATGAAAATGTAATTAGCACTGTACATTACATATGGAAGTTGTCAAGGGAGTCAATCCTGAGAGTTCTCATCCTAAGGAAAAATACGTTTTCTATTTGTTTAAATTTGTATTTATCAGAGATGAGGGTGTCCACTAAATTGTGGTGATCATTTTGTGATGTATTAAGTCAAATTGCTATGCTGTACAACTGAAACTCAGTGCTGTGTGTCAATTATATGTCAACAAAACTGGAAGGAAAAAAAAAAAAAAGACATGGAGGTGGCCAGAGCTCTTGGCATTAGGATATCTGTGTCATGCAAAGAGGATATACATGTAACAGCTCATGGTAAGACTGTGAAATCATTTTCTGTGGATTGTCTTGAGTGTGTTTGAATGAGGTTAGAGACAGCTAAACTCGATCCAGAGTCTCAGGAGTCATAGACTCTGTGGGTTGTTTGTTACTAATAAGCAGCGTGTCCTGGAAATCTGTGCAAATCAAATCCTGCTTTCCTCTTGTCATGGATCACTAAGCTAGTCTTCAGGGGAAATTTCAGTTTTTTCTCTCTCTCTCCCACTCAGTTTTTCTGGTAGTTTTAATATTTGAAATAGATGGCTTTGTGCAGAAGGAGGGTGCTCTGAATTTAAAGAGTTGACTTTGGAAAAGCAAATTTACCTTCATCATTTGTTAGAAATCACAATGTTTATCATTATAAATTTTTTTAAATCAGGGCACATATGGATTTCTGAGGAAGCATGAGGGGGAACGTCTCAAGATGCTGGGGGCATTTTAATAGCCTTTTACTCAAGTGTTTAATACTTTGCTAAATAGATATCAGTTGATTGCTTTAATAATTTTTTGAAAGCATCCAAAAAGAATAATAGAACTATTTCAATTTAGGGGTAGGTGAAAGTAAAAGTAAACCTCTTGTTGAAATATTGACATAATTAGTATTTGGGAGGGCTTCACCAACATGGTGACCTAGGAGGTTCCTGAACTTCCCTCCCTGCATGGATGCTCTAAATATATAACTAAACACGAGTCGGTTCCAAATCTAGAAACTAGGTGAATGAATCCTACATGTTGGGCACCTAAGAAAATACCCACATCAAAATGAGTAGGAAAGGTTGAGACACACCCTTTCTTACTGTAAAACCCATCCCTCACACAGCACCTTACATTTCGGAGGAGACACCCAATTCGCAGCTTCTCTCTGAGGAGCAAAGGATTTGGACTCCACATCTGGCACCTCAGCTTTTAAGGGGGAGGAACAATCCCCCACATCACCCATCTCTGAGAGTCAGTGGGGCTTGTGTTCATGAGTCCCACAGGACTGTAGAAGACAGAGAAACAGTTGTTAAATGGGTGCACAAGCACTCCACACAGCTCCTCCCCCTGGGCTCAGTGCAGAAGGAGCAGCCAAAAATGCGGATTCATCGCAATCCCTATCAAAAGTCTGATGGCATTTTCCAGAGAAACAGGATAAACAATCCTAAAATTTACATGGAACCACAAAAGATCCTGAATAGCCAAAGCAATCTTGAGAAAGAACAACAAAGCTGGAGGCAGCATACTTCCTGATATCAAACTGAAATAATAGGAAAATATATGTAAATATATTGGCCTCTGCCCCTTGTTCCTGCCACAGAGATCCTAAAACCCTTGTCCTGGCATTTGTCCTAAGTGATAATATCACTTGGAGCATCATTTGGTCTAATATTTGGTCTTTGACCCTGGGTCCTAACACGGAGCTCCTAAAGCCCTTGAAATTTCCTGTTTGATAGGGTTTCTTTTGTTTTAATGTGGTGGTTCTTGGTGGGCTCCTGAATAGCTGTAGGATGAGGGCTGGCCACCAGAAAGATCAAACCATAGTTAGAAGCTTGAAACTTTGATCCCCACTCCCATCTTCAAGGAATGGGAGAGGGACTGGATATTGAGTCCCTAGCTGCATTTTATATTGGTATAAGGGTCATTTTTTCATGTTTTTACAAGGGTATTTGGCAGGTCAGTTTGAATAGTTGTCTGAGTCTCAGGATAGTGAAGTGTGGGGGGTGGAACAGGGGAATCATTTAGGGATTTCACAATAGAGCTGAGAGTAAAACCACCACATCGGCAGTTATTGTCATGGGGATTCCCTTTTAACCAAAACGATGACTCCTCTTGGGGTTAACATTAGTTCTTACATGAAATGGTTCTTTAAGTGACTATCTTGGGAGACCTGACCCCAAAATATGCAGGCACATTGAGATTAATGGCCACTTCCATTTCCCTGCTTTGTCCTCGGTGAGCATGGGTCCTCAGAGCCACTTTATGCCAAGAGAACAAATATTTGCAAGTGCCTCTTTCATTTCTGGGAAAACTAAAATCTGCCCATAATTTGGCTAATTTGTAGTTGATCATGGGGAAGGTAATGTGTAGGGAAAATTAAGGATGCAGGGAACAGAGTTGCTAGGAAACAGATTTACTTCTCACATCCAGACAAATGAATGAAAGAAATGGTGTTCATGAGCCCTGTTACTGGCAATCTCAGTTCCAGTGAAGCACAAGTCCAGAAGTTGAGTCATCATGAAAAAGTACCAGAGGCAGAGGCTCTGGGGAGGAGACTGGAATGTGGTGGATCAGCATGTAAAAGTACTTCTCAGAGTAGATCTGCTGATTAAATGAAGTACTCAGTGGAAGGAGCTTAGTATAGTATCTGTCTAGAGGAGGTGGTCAAGCAACGGGAGTCAGAATAATTATTAGTGTTATAAATATATACGACATGTTTATAAATAAGTTACTATTAGTCTCATCATCATCTTCTAGGTTCTAGTTCTAGCTCTTCCACTAACTGCAACTAACTTCCAGTGTTAGTTAACCCATTTCTGAGTCTTCTCCTTATTTCACCTCCTTTACATTGATTGTTATAAGAGTTAGTGAGGTGAGGTGTGTGGAAACAATTTATAAACCTCGATGGATTTTTTTTTTTTTACCTACTTGTTTATAAAATGCCCCAGAACATAACAGTTACTATTTAAAGTGTTTTTTAAGTGTGTAGTTCAGTAGTGTTCACTATATTGATTAGATCTCTAAGGATGTTCCCATCTTGCAAAATCTAAACCTACCCCTATAAAAGGACAACTCTTCCTCTCCCTTCCCCAGCCCTTGGCCACTGCATTCCTATTTTGGGTCTCTATGAGTTTGACTACATTAGATAAGAGTGGAGTCATACAATGTTTATCTTTTTGTACTAGCTTACTTCACTTCCCCTAACATGCTCAAGATTCATCCATGTAGCAGCATATGTTGGAACTTCCTTCTTTTTTAAGACTGAATAACGTTTCATTGTGTGTATAGATCACATTTTCTTTATCCATTCATCCATTGATGGACATCTGCATTGCTGCCACTTCTTGGCTGTTGTGCATCATGCTGCAGTGAACATGGGTGTGCACATATCTCTTTCAGATTCTGCTTCCCATTCTTTCAGATAAATACCCAAAAGTGGATAAATGTCAATGAATTTTATCTCTACAAAAGTTACAGTTTGTCCTCATCATAATTGCTGACAGCCACTCCCAGGACCCAAGAAGGATTTTTATAAGGATCTTTGGGCTTCTTCTCTGCTGTTCTCTCCTTTCTCAGCATCTCAAATCCCAGTCATCCTACCAGCCATGAACGATGATCTTTTCCCTCAACTCAGCAAAACTGCCACTGTCTGCTTAACCCTCTTTCTCTGCATCATGATTTGAAAAATGCCCTCAAGAAGAAAGCTGGCATGAACAGGAGGGTTTTACCTTATGTGCTTCCCTCCGCTTGAGGTTCATAGCCTTGTACTAGTTATTGCCCGTCTCTGAAAATAATTATATCTGTATCTATATCTATATATCTGTTTTTCAGCTTTTATAGGAAAGATTAAATCTGATATCGTCTACTCCATCAAGGATAGAACTAGAATTTATCCTAGCTTTCTTGAAGCTTTTATTTTATTCTGCTGGGTGAGGAAACAAACAAACAAAAATCCTCCAAGGAAACAGACATATTAAGAAATTAATTATAAATTGGGATACATTCTATGAAGAAAAGCAAACAAGCAAATGCAATGATACAGAGATGAACGGTGGGGAGGGAGGACAGGATTTGAGGATATGGTGATTGGAGCAGCCTGCTTTGAGGAGTTTTTTAAGTTAAGATTTAAATGATGAGTCAGACCCTACATGAAGCAGAGGTAGGAGGGGAGAACCAAAAACATTCTAAATAAAAGTATGGATTCTGAATGAGTGATGCTGGCCAAAATTTAAGCTGCACAAACAAGAGCTAGAGTATTAAATTGAATCTGAGTGTCATGTCTTTAAATAGATAACTCATTATAACTCATACTAAGAGAAAGAGGTCTGGAGACCTTGAAAGGGGAGGCATTGAGAAGCCAGTGCCATGGCTGGGCATTGAGCGTGGGGCAGTGTTCAGGCGTGTGCTAGCAAGAGTGCTACCATCAGATATCTGAGGAGCTGTCCTGGGGAAGACAGGCAACACTCTAGCACATGGGTCGGCAAACTACTGCCTAAAGGCCGAGTCCAGTGACACACCCGGCAAGCTGTGAATGGATTTTATCCATTTTAATTGATCACATCTTAAATGGTTATATTTGTGATTGTATTTATAGTGTCAATTCTGTTTCTTCGCCCAGAAAACAAACTATTATCAGGCTCTTTAAGAAAAAGTTTGCTGACCCTTTGTTTGTTTCGGGCAAATGATGTTCAGAGATTGAGATTGTCTTTGCCAGTATTTTATCTAATACAGGTTTATTGTGTAAATTATAATAATTTCTTCAGCCAATAGCATGCAAGATAATGTCTCTTAAGCCAATAAAGAAATAACATACTCTAATCCAATGATAGATTAATTATGCTACTGTTCCAGGCAAGGAGAGATGAAAGGAATGCATTTAGTTGAGATGTGCCTTTCTGCTTGTTGGTTCTCTGGGGAGGTGGTTTAGCCAACCGAGAGCTGACATCCAGCTGTCAGCACACACACATGCACACACAAAGCATAAGTCACCTGTTGCTACTGCACAGGACTAGGGAACAATAGCACCATTGTTAACGGGCAACATGACCTCCTTTTGAGGGGGGTCGCTGCCCAAATTCACGACTGTCAGTAAATCACCTTTGCCATGGCAGGAACTAGTGCCCATGGCCTTCAGAAAGCTAATTAGATCAGCACAGGATAACCTTGCCCAGACTGAACACTCTCCTATAGTCCTTACAAACTCTGAGCATTTCAGTCTAAATGTCCCCACCAGAGTTGCTTCTTCATATGTTCTTGTTGATAAGCCCCCTAATGAGCTGAGAGCTTATCTTACCACAGATGTGGATGACGACATCCTGACACACGATTTCACTTTTACATCAGATCAGTAATTTCACTCTTGAAAACAGTATCACTCATAATTTCACTCACTCATTTTTGTCATATACAAGTAGATTTGACATCATACCAAACCACTACCCAACACCCTTGTCCTAGATCAATTGCAGCAATTTGATTTGCTGTAGCAAATTAAATGAGTAAGCAAATTTGGAGTAACAAATTCTCTAAAACATTTTCCTGGCTGGGGTACTTGAGGGACTTTCCTTGTAGGTCTCCTCCTTACCTCGCATCTCATACTGGGTAGTTTTCCATCTGCTCAGCCCATGCTTGAGAGGATGTCACTTGGCTTCCTGAGAAGAATGTGGAGGCACTGGGCCAACTGGCCAAAAATTTGATTCTCTGAAATTGGATGGTTTTCTATTTGGCAGAAACAACAGTTTGATTTGAAAACACCTAATTAGTGACTGTAACTTATACATTGTTTCACTGAATTAAATTATTTTATCATCCCTCCAAGTGGATTTAGAGCATAAAGTCTTTGAGTAACATGTTAGTATCTGAAATTAATCCATTACAGGTCACCAGCAATAAGGGGAAGACAAGCTTATAGCCTGTAATAAACTAGGCTAATTTCCCAGAAACTAGGCCATGGGCCCAAGTACTTCACAAGGAAATATTAGCTTCAGGGCAGTCTTTCCTAGCAAAAACCATCCTGGTGATATAACTTCCTGGACTTGAAGTATAGACTTCATTCGTGGGACAAAGTCAAGATGAAACCAGGCACAAGCTTCTGAGGGTTCTATCCCAG
Source organism: Camelus dromedarius (assembly GCF_036321535.1). Classification (NCBI taxonomy): domain Eukaryota; kingdom Metazoa; phylum Chordata; class Mammalia; order Artiodactyla; family Camelidae; genus Camelus; species Camelus dromedarius. The sequence continues at coordinate 107,640,901 of NC_087438.1, forward strand.
TGGAATCACACAGAATGTGCTCAGTTTCCCCAGCAGTGAGTTATGACATGTGTGAGATGTTGTCTACCAGGGAAACGCATTAGAGATTCAGTGTCCAGGGTTTTTATCAGAGGCTGGTCACACAGGCATGCTCTGTCTAGCATGTACCGAAATGCCAGACTCCTAGAAGAAAAGAAGGTGTTCAGCACACAGCACGTTGTTTGCACAAGCAGCGTAGGCACAGTGATCCACACTGAAGCATGCTTGGACTGGTGGGGATCCTCCTGAAAACCACTTCTGGAGATACCTTGAGACAAGGAGCAACTTGCAAGTGGGTCTTTCTAAGGATAGCAGTCTCAGGCCTGCTATGTAGACTCTTCTATGCACGTGGTGTAAATGAAATCATACAGTATGTAGTTTTTTCACATTGGCTTCTTTCACTTAGCAGTATGAATTTAAGATTCATCCATGTCTTTACATGATTTGATAGTTTATTCCTTTTTAATCACTGACTAGTGTTCTGTTGTTTGAACATACTATCCGTTCACCTGGTGAAGGATATCTTGGTTGCTTACAGTTTTTGGAGGTTGTTAACAAAGATTCTTTAAACATTTGGGAGTGAGTTTTTGTACAGACATGCATTTTCTAATCAGTTATGTACCTACGAGTCTTGTTCTAGGTTGGGTTAATAATTTTATTAGGGTCAAGGCTTGGGGTAGAAACCAATTTATTTTGTGGCTATAAATATATTTTGGTCTCATTTGTACATGACATGTATCTCCACTTTCAGGTAATTTTATAGTTATTGTAAAAGCTCAGAGAAACAATGTAGATATTCTCTGGCATGAAAGATTTCAGTGATAGATGGTAGGTGAATGGCTTATTATCCAACTTATCTCAAGTAATAATGAGTCATTGAATGTGATAGTGTATTTCATATAGTTTTATTCATATTCTTATGTAAAACTGTATAGGGATAGTAATAACGTAATTGTTAAATAGCATAACTGTTTCTATATTATTATGTATTTCCAATGTCCATTGATACCCATCCAATGAACATAATGTGGCTGGGGGCACACTCGTTGAAAGCTAAAATGGCAGTGGATTGAAAATACTAAAGTGGGTCTGAAGCTTATCAACCATACTGAGCCTTTGTTGGATTTAAAATTCATTCCCTTGACTCTTTTCAGTCTCCTAAGCGTAACGGAGCTGTTTTATTCTCCTGTTCACTTAAGTATAGCTCTACTAATGAGTGATTGTGAGAGGCTTTCCCTAAGAGGGTTAACGTTATTGGTCCCTTGGCTGCTTTTCTGAAGCTCCATCAGCTTATTCGAGCACTTGTGAAGGGTCACTGAAGTCATCCCCAAGGGCCCCGAGATAAGTGCTTTTCACAGGAATGACAAGGTGTGTGCCTCTAATACCTTAGTTCTCTGCTTGGTTTAGGATTTTTTCTTTTTACTCAAGTTGGGACAACCTGAGGGACAGTACCAGTGGTTGGTTCTCTTGGTAGACTTGAAGGTTTATTTATATAACAAGATTAACAGTACCTAATCTTTTTATGAGCACACCTTCTATAATGGGTTGAATGGTGGCTCCCCCAAAAAGATATGTCCAAATTCAAACACTTGGTACCTGTGAATGTGACCTTATTTGGAAAAAGAGTCTTTGCAGATGTAATTAAGTGCAGCATCTCAAGATGAGATCATCCTGGGTTATCCAGTTGGACCCTAAGTCCAATGACAAGTGTCCTTCTAAGAAACAGAAGAGAAGGCACAGGGAGAAGAGGAAATAGCCATGCAAAAATGAAGGCAGGGTTTGGAGTTGCATCACCATAAACCAAGGAATGTCTGGAGCCAACAGAAGCTGGAAGAGGCAAGGAGGGATTCTCCTCTAGAGGCTTCGGACAGACCATGGCTTGCTTATGCATTTATTTGGGCTCTAGCTTCTAGAACTGTGAGAAAATAAAATTTCTGGATTTTTTTAACCACTAAAATTTGTAGCAATCTGTTACAGCCATCACAGTTAACTAATATACCATCTCTTCCAAGTGTTCCAACTTAAGCTTTGAAATATCCGGGGCATCTTTCTGGCAATTTCAGGTTTGTCTACTCAGAAGGATCATAAGGTTAGGCTCAGAGCTCCGTGAGAGTGACAACTACATCTGCTTTAACTCACCATCATGTCCACTTGCCTGGATACCTACCTGGGGTAATCATAGATGTGATACTGTGATTTGTAAGAAATGTGTACTTGGTCATTCAGATGACCAAAATTTTTTTCCCATATGCATTTGGTCTTTGTCCAACATTTCTGGCTCACAGCTCCTGAAACTTGGAATTTACTGTGAAAGAAAAATAAAGTTGTCTTTTGTTATGTTATGAGGTGACTTTTGGTAAGCCCTTAGGTAACCCTAAGGATGGGAGGCTGGTTGCCAGGAGAACCAACCATGTGGTTACAGGGTTGGAATTTTTAGTACCCCTGCCCCACCTCTGGGGAGGGAGTTGGGAGGTGGAGCTGGAGATTTTAATGGCTCAGGATTTAGTAATTCATGTATCTCTAATGAAGCCGCCATAAACCCCCAAAGGACAGGGTTTGGAGAGCTTTCGGGTTGGTGAACATGTAAAGGTGCTGGGAGAATGGCTGAAGACATGCCTGGAGAAGGCATGGATGATCCTCTCCCTTTTCTCCATGCCTTGTTCTTTATATCATTCTGTCTGGTTGTTCCTGAGTTGTATCCTTTGGTGATCTAGCAAGTAAAATGTTTCTCGAGTTCTGTGAGCTGCTCTAGCAAAGCAATCAAACCCAAGGAGGAGGTCTTGGGAACCTCTGATTTATAGCCAGTTGTACAGAAGTGTACAGGTGACAATCTGGACTTGTACCTAGCACCTTAGGTGTGGTGGTGGTGAGGACAGTCTTTTAGGACTAAACCCTGATACTGTCTCTGGGCAGAGTGTCCACCCAGCTGGTGTCCTGAGAATTGCTCCTTGGTGTGGGAACACCTCTCCCCTCCAAAACACACACACACACTCACAAAAACACACACACACACAAACACACACACACACACACACACACGTACGTACGTACGTATATACTGAATGGATACCACTGAATGGTTGAAAACTAAGAGGTCAGAGTTTAACAGCCCTTAGGAGACTAATTTAACATCACAATTGGCTGATGGGAAAATAGAGTTCCAGAAAAGGGAAGTGATTTACCTATATGTCTTTAATTTATATATTCATGTTGCCCAATACATGGGTTTATTTGTTTATGTTTCATACTTGCTCATTTTGGAAATGGAGAGCGTTCATGGATGAAAAAATACCCATGTCTATAAGGGGCTGATGATAGGTTTTACTTGTATATGTGAAATGTGTAAATTATTTTACATATTGCTGTTTAAAATTTTTACCCCTAGCAATTTGAGAAGAGACTTAAAGTCCCTTTGCTGATTTTGAGTGTCTCAGAGGCTGAAAACAAGCTCTAATAACATCATAGGACAAACGAGGTTTTTGTGAGCATGGCATTGAAATACAAAATAGCATTAGGTTTTAGTCATTCCTTTCCATTTATTTTATTTTTGTGATACTATTACCTGCATTGTTGCAATAGCCTAGTGACTGTCTCCCTTTTTCTAGTTACTTTCTACAATCTATTCTACATTTGGACAATTGAATCTTCCTAAATCTCAGCTTTGATTATGTGTTTCCCCCACTTATGCTTTATCTCATCTTCAGATGTCTGCAGAGGCAAGTCCAAACTGTTTACCCTGGTCCTAACCAATCTTTCCAGCTTTATTCCCAGCTCCTGCTTATTGAAAGTGCAAAAAGATCCTCCTGACCCCTAAAGCAGTGCTTCTCAAACATTCATGCACATGAGTCACCTGGGAAAATCTTGCTACGATGCAGATTCTGATTCAGTAGGTCTGGGATGGGAACTGAGGTTCTTGCCTTTCTCACAAGTAATGCTGATAAAGCTGGTCCAAGAACCACACTTTGAATGGCAAGACTCTGACAATATTATGGCCCTTTCCTCTATGCACTCATCACCTTTCATTATTATGTGTTTAGTAACTGCCTTCCCCTCACTGGAGAGTATGTCTCAGAGAATCTTATCAGATGTGTCAGTTTCATTGTTAAAACTTCGGGCACCCATCAAAATGAAGCTGGTTCTTACTACTGTGTCTTTGGGTAGAACCTAGTTTATCCTTCCCCCTCAAGCTCCAGGCAGAGAATTGAATCCAGAGAGGGAAAGTGACCTCTCCAGGGTGACATGGCAAGTTAGTGGCAGAGCTGGGACTAGGAATTGGTCTCTAAAAGAAATACCTCCTGTGACACAAAACATCAAGTAAAGTTCTTAGGACAGGTAGCACCTTATTCAGAACTTACCCCCCAGGTACTTGATACTTAACATAGAGCTCCCTTTGCAAGCCCTTTGGCAAATTGCAGATGTCTGAGAGAAGACAAGAAATACCTGTGGGGCATTTCTCAGAGTCCAGGGAGGCTCCACAATTAGACTAACAGCTTATAGGATAACTAGAGTGTGGCCAATTGAGAAGGATTGACCTAATTCTTTCTTTTTAATTACCTTAATTTTATGCATCAGGTAATTAATTGAATGGCTTAGTGATTACAGATGCTTTCTCTATCTCCTGCCAGGAATGGGAACAAGTTGCATAAGAAACTTTAGTGGGAAAGGGAGGAGAGATTAGGGCAAGGACCACTTGATAGGAGTCTGCATGAACCCCCATATTGTGAGACAAAAATCACCATGGTCTTTTACATCTGAGCAATGGATTTGTCTGCCTAGTAGAAGGAAAATACGTGAAATGCCCGCAAATAACTTCTAGGACTAGACCAGGGATTCTCAACTTTGGCTCTATTGACATTTTGAGCCAGATAATTCTTTATTGTAAAGAGTAATCCTGTCCATTATAGGATGTTTAGTAGCATCCTTGGTATGTACCAAACAGTAGTACCCATACCCTTGAAGTTATGACAACCCAAAGTATCTCTTGCCAATTTTCCCTTGGGGACAAAGGGAGAAAATCGTCACCAGATGATTACCCATTTAGGAACAACTAGTCTAGACCATTAGTCCAGCTCAGTATGGGTACAAGAATGCAGTGTACAGCTACACAAGTTGTGCAGTAACAATTCTATGGAGCACCATTCTCATAGACTCCCATAATGCTTAGGACAACTAATTTCAGATTCTGATAATACCTGCAATCCAAGACATTGGCCTTTAATAATGAACCTTTGTAGGCTGAAACCTGTCCCAAGTAAATATGATGTGAAGAACTTGCAAAAAGCCATATGCTTATCAGACTATCTGGTGACTTTAATGTCCAAAAAGATGATCCATTGATTGCCTTCATCTCAACTCATGTTCTTGTCTTCCACCGTACCTCATCCTAGACCTTGCAATCATCAGTAACTGTATTGCCTCTGAAATCTTTGTTTCAGGTATCTTTCTCTCTGATCACCAACCTCTATGTTTCTGACTTGATTAATCGTTTAGTCCTCTCAACAATATTTTGACCCCCAACTGGGTCTGCAATGCACTGGCCTTACCATTTTTCACCATTGACTGTTCCCCTCTTACCTACATTTGTGTCTTTACCCAGTGCAGATGCTCTTGTCCAGCATGGAAATCATGCCCTTATAAAAACCCTCAATAACCTTGTTTAACTAACCCTATTATGTGTTTGCCTAGCTAAACCCTAGGGAGCAGGTTGAATCTAATTGTTTACCTTGTCAGTATCTGTAACAAAACAGATAAACATCTGCACCTAAATGGAAAAGACACATACAGTTGCAGTTTAAATTCAAGACCACAAATCTCAAATGGGCACTCACACTGCCTAAAATTACCATCCTGTTAAATTTGTTTCCTCCTGTCTGGGACAAGCCTTCACTCCGTCAGGTGTCCTACCACGCCCATGCCCTAAGGCTTATCTGATAACTTTGCATGAAAAGTAGAAGCAAAGGGACCTCTCGTATGCACATTATCAAATCCAGAACATATCTTTATTTAGAGTCATATTCTCTATTTTCTATCCTTTCGCTGCTTCTATCAAGGGCAAGTCTCCTGTGCTCTCTGTCCCAGTAATTTCCTCATGCATTTGTTTCTGTAGTTCTCCATTTCCTACCTTGTACCTTTTTTTTTTTTAATCCACATCCATCCCATTGCATATAAATATACTCCAGTTTCTTACAATTTACCCTTTTATGGTTTGTATTCTACTTATTCTGACATCATATTCCTCTATTCTCCTTCACAGTAAATCTTTAAGAATTGGTCTACATTCACTGGATCTGGGTCCTTATCTTCCACTATGTCTTTAATCTACGTCAGTCTGACTATCACCATGATTACTTCTCAAAACCTTTCCTGTCCATGATCATCATGTTGCCAAAACTAGGGGACATGTTTTTGAACTTTTTACTTACAATTTACTATTGACCACACTTTCCTTGTGAAAATTCTTATCTTGGTATCTAGGGTACCACCCTCTCAATATTTTTCTTGCCTCTTTATATTCCTCTTCTTTCCTAAATTTTCCTTCTCAATCCTACCTTTGTTTGAGGTCTCCACTAATTGGTACCAGACCAATTCTCTGCATTCTCCTACAGTGACCTCATCTACTTCGTGGCTTTAAATACCGAATAGATGAAAATGGCTTCCAAATATATATCTATATCTGTATTCTTTCTTATGTTCCAGATTTATATATCCATCTGACTCTTTGTTGTTTATAATTGGATACATGATAGGCATGTCAAATTAGTATTTTCAAAATAGAGTTTGAAATTCTTCCTTCCTCTTTCTCCATGTGCCCCCCACCCCAGACAATTTCATATCATCAAATGGCACCTCACCTACCTAAGAACCCACTCAGAGTCTATTCAGGCCAAAATCCCAGGAGTCAGCCTTGATTTATTCCTTACTTTCATTCCCTCCTTAAAATCCTTCATCATGTTGTTTCATTCTGTTTCTGAATAAATATGTTTCTGAAGAAAATATATTTTCTTTACCTGCTCAAAGGGCAACAATACTGAAAACGTAAAAGTTTTTAATAGATTTTATTCAGATTGATGCAGTAAGAGAGAGACACTCTAAACTGAGCTCAACTCGAAGACAAAGGTAACTAAAGTTTTTAAAGGGAAAAACAGAGATCAAAAAGGGGTTAGTGAAAAGGGGGAACAGAAAGGAATTGGGGGCTGTAGGGAAATGGAAAATTACAGAAAGGGATAAGTGGAGAATTACCGAAAATGGTTTGGCACTGTGAGTTGGAAGAATGTACATTTTGTGGTTTGGCAGCATTGTATTTTCTTGAGCAGAGACTCAGAACAGTGCTGGGGTCACCTTTAGGGACATGGGTTAGTGCAGGTAGCAAGCATTCTGAAGTTTAATCAAGTCCCTCAGCACAGGGTTTGCGCTATGAGAGTTCACAGTCCACATCCTCCTCACTGTTACCACCTTGTCTGTCATTTATCACTGGGCCTGTGAAAGGGCCTTTTCAGTGGTCTTGCATACTTTCTTGCCTAGTGTCGATTAAGTCACGGGTTCATTAGTCATTAGAGAAAGGCAAGTTTGACCACTTTATACCCGTTGGAATGGCTATAATTAGAAAGACAGTAACAAGTGTCAGGATGCAGAGAAATTGGAACCCTCATACACTGATGTCAGAGGTGCAAAATGGTACAGCCACTTTGGAAAACAGTTTGGCAATTTCTTAAAATGTTAAACATTGACTTACCGTATGACCATGCAATTCCATTCCTGGATATCTACCCAAGAGAAACAAAAATATATGTCCACACACAGAATGAACCTAAATGCTATTATCTGTTCATTATAGATCAGCAGAGGGGCTTTGCTTACTGCAGTTACTCCGGGACCAAGGATGATGAAGTGGCCACCATTCCTACCAGCGATTGTTGGTTGCTATTCCAGACGGAAAACATAATTTGGGCAGCTCTTACATTAGCGATTAAGTGATACGCATTACTTCTGCTCCCGGTTTAGGGTCTGGAATTAATCACAAGACCCCATCTACTACAAGAACCAGGAAATACAGTTCTACCTGTGCCAGGAAGGTGGAGAACCAGAAATGGTCGGCAAGCAGATTAATGACTCATTAACCTGGGCCCTTGCTGTTTCCTTGACTGGGTATGACTTTCCTTTATCTGTGTGCAGAGCTGGCTCCTTCTCACCCTTTAGTTTCCAGGACTTTCCTGAGAGAATTTTTGTGACAAGTCTGTCCCAAGTAGTGCCTCTTACCTCTTGTGCAGTCCTTTTGAACTCTTTATCTTATCCTCTGTTGTATTATGACCCTGCATATTTCATGATCTGAAATTGTTGGGTATATTTCTTTGCTAATTTTCCTATTGACTAATGCTTCCTACTTGAACATAAAAGCTGTAATTTGTATTCCTCTCTGTTTTATTCATTCCCAAATCCCCAGCACTTAGAACAATGCTTCACAAACCCATAATAGAAAATCAATAAATGTTCATTAAATGCATGAATGAACATCCTTCCTTAGCTTCCCTAACATTTTTCATGCTATTCCTTCTTCCTCTTCTTTCAAGCAAGACACTACACATTCTCTAACGTTCAGCTTAATGTCATCTGCTCTGTGAAGCCTTCCCCTAGTCAGAGGTAATGTCTAACTCAACTGTGCTTTTGTGAAATTTTATTCTTTTATTTGCAGCAGATGCTCTGCCTTGTGTCGTTACAGTTGTATACACGATTCTTCATTGTTCCCTTTCCAATACTTTGAATTAGATTTACACAGCCATTTTAAGGCCAAGTATTGAAAATATTTTATATCCCAGTGCCCAGCCTATTCAGCAGTATATACTGAATGTCTGTATTCCAGGCAATATTCTAGGTGCTGCAAATAGAGTAGTGAGCAGCACACACAGTCTCTGCCCTTATGGGGCTTACTTTCAATTGGGGCAGACAGACCAACCAATAAATACATGACATAGTTAAGATTTGAGAAGTGTTTCAAATAAAATTAAAGTAAGATAAGGAGGATAGACAGTGAAGAGGGAGTGCTGGTCAGGGAAAGCTTTTCTGAGATGTGGTGTTTGAATAGAGATCTGCATGAAGTAAAGATTCAAGCCAGCAAAACGTCTGAGAGAAGAGGGTTACAGGGAGATAGGACAACAAGCTCATAGGCCATGAGATGGGAACGAGCCAGAAGGCGGATCTTGTAATGTGGGTGGAGTGGGATTGGGAGCAACTCAGAGAGCTGTTGGCATCACAGTCTCTGTAGGGCCTCTGTCAGCCATGTAACAGTTTTGAGTTTTGTTCTAAGTGTGTTGGCAGGCACTTAGTAGATTTTGAACAGGTCGAGACTTTTTAAAGCATCATGTCAACAATCACTCCATCTTCTGTGTGGAGAATAGTCTGGGGGTGGGGGACAAAAGTGGAACCAAGAGAACTAGCTAAGAAGGGATGTAATAGATGAGGTAAGGGAGGAGCGGTGGTGAAGACATGTTTGAAAAGTGGCCGGAAGGTGAGTGTAGTGTCCAGGGAGCCAAGTGAAGAAAGTGTTTCAGTAACAAAGGGGACCAAGTAAATCAGTGCCGTGGAGAGGACGAGCAAAAGGAGGCTTGAGAATGGACACCTGGAGTCACTGGTGAGCTTAGTAAGTGTGGTTTCTTGGGAGTAGTGGAGGGAAAAGCTTGACTAGAGTGGTTGCAAGAAGAGGTGGAGGACAAGGAAGTGCAAGTGGAGACTGTAGACTGATGGAATTTTGCTGTAAAAGAGAAGCAGATAAATGGCAGGCAAGTGTGCAGTGTGTCTAAAAATGATCATTTAATGGATCAAAATTTCAAAAACAGCACTCAAGGAAGGAAATGAATTTATTTACAATTATTGGTCACTAACTCTAACCTTAAATGGACCCTTGAGACTGTCTTCTCTCTACTCCTTTACCTTCTCTCCATCCTCATGGAGGAGAAAGACCTTTCGTGTAGATCACAGATGAAATTCACTCCAGGGAGCAGCCAGGCCACCTTGCTGGTGGGAAAGGTGCTGGAGAGAAGCATAAAGGGAACACTGTAGCTGTGTCCCGGCAAAGGCTCTCTTGCCCCTTTCAGGGTCTCTCTTCTTGTTCTCATTCTTTTTTGGCCATGATACTCTTTTCTCCCATTTTGGGTTTCTGCCAAATGCTTTTGAATTTCACTTTCCAGAAAGCCAGTTGTCCTGGCCAGAACTCTTAATTGCAGATTGAAAAAGAGAGAGACAGAGACGGAAAAATCAAAACAATAAAATTCAAAGCAAAAACTAACTCTAATTGGTTTAAGTCAAAATGATGAATCAGGTTTTTCTTTTTTTTCCAGTATTTTTTCTCATCAAAGAAATAAGACCTTAAAAACAGGATTAGGTTGTACTTAGGAGAAAATGCCCCCCCCAAAAAAAAATCACTTGACAACTTTTAATGTATACCAAGGGTCAGCAAACCATAACCTATGGACCAAATCTAGCTTGCTACCTGTTTTTTGTAAACAAGGTAATACTGGGCCACAGCCATGCTAATTTATTTACATATTGTCAGTGGCTTCTTTTTTGCTATAATGACAGTATTGAGTAGTTGTGAGAGTGTATGACTATAAAAATCTTAAAATATTTACTACATCACCCTTTACAGAAAAAGTTTGCTTTTTATACTATACTAGTATTTCCCAAAATGTGCCCTCAGTGCATTACCACAGTGGGATGCAATGAACACACAGGCACGAAAACTCTGAGTTAAACAAGGCTGAGAAAATCTCTTCACTGCAGGACTTTACAGCGCCTTTAATATGCCACAATGAGTGTGAGTCTCTAAAAGGAGGACAAAATGTGCTTTGCATATTTAAGGATGAAATCTTAGGGGAATTAGGATGGTATTTTGCTTCTGATTCCTAAAAGTGCCCAGTTTTTGGCCTGAGAGACACCTTGACAAGTAATATCCATAAGGAAAAAAGGACTGAGAACAAAATGCCATTGTATTAATAGCTGCTTAAGTGTCCAAAACGCCAATGCAGGGCTCTCCTGTAAATGGCCATAGTAAAACACACAGTTTATCATATAAGGCACACAGAGGGCTTCCTATCCTCCCCCTGATTTAAATCTTGGAATATTACTATCTCATGCCAGGCTCGTGGCTAAAGAAAGTTGAAGGGAATGAATGGGGAACAACATGCTAGATTTTTTTCTGCAGCCAAGATAGGTTTATTTGAGATCAGCAGAGAATCAAAATTTGAGGTCTGTAACCGTGGTGAGCCACATACAAGCCTCCACACAGCAAGGGAAGGAAGGAGAGAAGGAGGCTGGCAGGGCTATATACTAAACAAGGAGTCCATGGCTTTTCACTGGCTGAGTTGTTGCCTGGAAAGAAAAGGGGTCTGTCTTCTTCCTGTTGGTTTCTGCTGTCATCACAGGACGTGAGAACTCCCCCTTCTGGTCTCCCAACTCTATTTAATTAGGTTTCTGTTTACTAATGTTTTACATTCCCCCCTCTTTTGATTAAGGTCTTTCTCTGATCAAGAGTCAGGTTTTCAGTTTCAGTGGCTTTTTGTCCCTCAGTGCTAGGAAGAAACCTTCCTTGGTGTAGTGTCTTGTGTTGGAGGGAAAGTGCACAGATTAGAAACCTACTGAGGTCACATGTGAGTAGCAAGTCAGGGTGGGAGGGAGAGCTCTAAGGCACCTTTTTTAAAGTCCATATTAAGATCATAGACATTAGAGATCATCTGAAGCATTAAGTCATCATCAAAGGTTTGGCAGCAGACTTCCAGCAGGCTGGGTATCTTGGGAAAAGTGTCTCATCAGATGTCTGCTTCAATTCTGGAAATGTTTACTTTCAGGTCACCAGGTAACGTGGAGGTCCATTCAGGGTTCAGTGCTTTCTTTAGGTGTGAATCCGAGAGTCTGTTCCCTAGAGTTTGGCTACGCAAGGATTGGTTAGCAGTACTGGAGAGGGGTCAGTCCTGGATTTGGGCAAACTCCAGTTTTTCTTTGGTAACTTGATGTTTCTTTAGGGCGAAAAGCTCTAGGAAGTGGGTGCTGTCTTCCTGTGAGAAGGCTTGAGGAGGAGAGCAAAGCAAATCATCCACATGTTGCAGCAGTGTAGGACCTCAAGGGAACTTCATATCATCGAGATCAGCCTTCAGGATTTGTGAGGAATAAGAAGGGCTCTCAGTAAAATCCCAGTGCATTACTGTTCAAGTGAGTAGTTTTTCTTCCCAAGTTAAGGCAAAAAGGTATTTGCTAGCTTCAACAACTGGAGTACTAAAGAATGAACAACCGAAGTCAGATATGGTAAAGGATTTACTTTCAGTGGTAATGCATGTCAGTAATGTATGAGGGCTAGGAATAGCCAGGTGTTGAGGACTTAACCGTGTTGTTTATGGTGTGGAGGTCCTGAGCAAATCTCCACCCTCTGCCCTTAGGTTTTCTCACCAGTAAAATGGGAGTGGTACAGGGACTGGCACAGGAATATTGAGGCCTTGTGCTTGGTAACGTTCTGTTATGGGCTTTATGCCTTCAAGGGCCTCTTATAGGGTATTGATTAATTCTGGGGAGAGGTTTTGAGAGACCTGCTTGAATCCTGATGGGGGGGCGCATGGTGAATTTAGCACATCAGTTGGAGCTTTTGCCTGTGATGAAGGTATTAGCTGACTCAGTAGGGATGAACAGTGTTTCTAGAATCAGCTCTAGGGCCATCAGAGCCAGAACACTAAAAGATGCCAAAGGGTCATTTAACTCACCTGGTTTGTTACTTTGGTGACTACTGTCAATTTCTAGAATTATTTCCCCCTTTTGTGAGTAAGAAATTCTGGCATGATATGTCTCTAAGAAGTCTTGGATGAATAAATGGATAGGGGTGGAGGAACTAAGGAGAAAAGCATGTATCTCTCTCAGAGGGCCTAAACAAAGAGGAATAGGTTCAGAGACAGAAACTTCTTGAGGTTCATTAGAGATCCCCATTATTTCACCTGTTTGAGTGCTCCAAGCAGAGGATTTATAGCAGTTGGGTAGAGCACCAAGAGTGCGGCTCTGGTGCCAATTAGTATGGGAAGATATTCTTCCTCAACCTGAAAAAACGTTTCTCAAGCTGATTAAGAGGGAGGAATGGAAACAACCCCTATAGTTCCTTGGGGCCCCATCACTGAGAATTGGGAGGACATTGGAGAGGCTGGTTAGAGGGTTAAACACAACTGAAGTGCTTAAATTTGTAACAATCTCATTTCCAGTGTCTTGGATGTTTGCAATAATAGAAATTGGATGGTTTTGTTTTTGTTTAGAAGCTCTATTTACTGGAGCTGAAGATTAAGTATTTTGGTGGTCTTCCTTTGAGGTGCCTCATCAACAGTGTGAGAGAGCTGGTTTGCGAGATTAACTGAGTCTGGAATGGACATACTTTGTCATTTCATCCTGGTCTTTTTCACTAGAAGGGAAAGGTTCCAGTTCAGTTTATTAATAAAGAGTCAAAAGCTACCAGAATATGAAGTCAGCATCTGAAGGAGGACTAGAATTTTCTTTAAAAATAATCTAAACTCAATTGCAGTAATCATGAACTGGTTTATTAGATTTTTATGTGCAAACCTGAGTTTTGTTCTGATGCACAGGCTTTGGAAAAGCCCTAGGAATTGCTCAGTGAAGTTGCCTAGTGATTGCCTAAGCCTGATCATATAATACGTTAGCAGGCTGCTTTCCCTGCTATAATTCTAGAGACCTTTTAGGATTTTCACAATCAGCAGTTTTTGTCCAATGCTGGGCCTGGATTTTACCCACAAGCATATGAGCTGGCAGATATAAGTCAGAGAAACCATGTTGATAAGTTTGAATGACTCTATTAAATCCCTCAGCCAATCTCTAAGGATATTTTTTTTTTTTTTTTTTTTTTGGCCTTCAGGAAAGCCTTTGACTGTGACTTGCAACTCAGCTTTAGTGTAGGGAATGTAAAAATTAAGGGTTTAGCCTGTGGATCCTTAGAAAGCTTACTTTTAAAGGGAGAGGTTTTGATGTGGTCAGAGGAAAAGGGAGTAGAGAGAGTTTCAGAGGAAAGGGGAAGTTCAGCAAGAAAACTAGTATGGGGGAACTGAGGTCACAGAGGAGGCGTAGGTGGTATAGAAGGGAAAGGGAAGGATGGAGCCAGAGGTGGAGTCTGATCATGCTGAGTCAAGGGAGAGAGACAAGATGGCACCTGGGGCAAGTGAGAGACAAAGAGGTCGAAGAAGATGAGACTGAGGCTTAGAAGCCATTGGATCTATCTTTAATCATTTGTTTGCCTCAGTTAATCTAAAACCTTATTTTATAGACAATTTTAGACTCCTGATAAGGTTGGAAAGCCTCAAAATGCCAATTGAAATAGGCATTCCATTCAGTTCTGGAAATTTTTAAGCTGTTGTAATTCAATTCAGTTTTAAGAAAAGTAGGTTTGGGGATTTCAAAATTCCCCCTAATGGCCTTTGGTATTCTGAGTTACCTTTGGTCAGGTTGGTCCATTTAGTTAGAAATGCACAAGAGGAAGGAATGTGGTTTTTCAACATAAAATCTACTGGAGTCCTCGCAGGGGACACCCTCAAAATATTTAGATAACTGGGATCACATTTATTAGAGGTTTTTCTCTAGAGTAAAAGTACAATTTTCAAATAGTTTAAACAGCTTACTCTTCAAACAGCTCAATTCAAACAGCTTGCCACCCAGACAGCCTGCACGCCTAACACTGGCTAGGTCTAACAAGACAGCTTAGTCCCAGACTGCCTCTACTCCAAAGGAATGGGCCAGTGGCTGAACTGGCACCATTTCAGTGAAGCAGCCCTTGTTCCTGAAGGAATGGGCCAATAGCATCTTAGCCAGCTTCAATTGGAAACAGTCTGATCTGAAAATCAAACTGAAGTATCAGATGAATACTTGCATACAGAAGAAGGCCTTAACTAGGAAAGTGAAACCTTAACATAGATTCCTGATAAAGCCTGGGAAGCCTCAAATGCAAGAGGGTGTGAACTTGGATCCAGGAGAAAGATGTACCTTTAAATGCCAGGGATCTGCAAGAAAGCAGTGAGCTCAGTGGGTTCAGTTTTGGGCACTGCACCTGTTTGCTCACCAGCAACAGAGCCTTTGGGGGTCTTTTCTGGTCCATGTATGGGCCATCAGAATGATGACCTAAAGCAAATAGACTGCTGGATATTTCTGTAGTCAAGATGGATTTATCCAGGATCAGCAGAGAATTGCAGTTCCTAAATGGTCGGCCACCATGGCAAGACACATGCAAGTCCCCACACAGCAAAGAAAGGAGGATGCGAGGAGATGGAGAAGATGGCGGAGTAGAAGGACACTCGCAGGTCACCCTCTCCCACAAATACACCAAGACCCACATCTACAGACCCACTCAGCCAACCAGAGCACCTGTGGAACTCCGACAGAACATCGCCCTCTTCAAAAGATAAAGACGCCAAAAATCTGGTAGGAGAAAAGGAAAAAAGAAAGAACAAAAGGCAAAGCAGCGCAGGACGGGTCCCTCGGGGAGGGAGCGGCAAAGGAGGACTGGCGCTCGCTCGCTGGGTCTCCCCTCTCCAACTGAGAGGCCAGCGGGACGGAGGGGGAGCCTCCGAGGCTCGGATCTGTACAGAGCAGCCCTTGACTAACAGAACTAAGTTAAACGTGCACAGAGCGTCCCCCCGACACCCAGCCTGAGACGCGGGCCGGCAGCCGCGGGCAGGGCCAGGCTGCACAAGCCGGGCGGAGGACGGAAGTGGCTGCACGGAGGCAGCCCCGGGGGAACGCAAGGGGCTGCGCGCCGTGGCTGTGGGTGCACAGGGCAGAACAACCTGGGCCCTCCATAAAACAGCAAGGTTGATGCGCTCTCGGGGGAAGGGTGCACACCCCCACCTCTGAAAACCCGCGGAAAGTTTTTGGGGGAAGAGAGGCGGGGCTCAGGCCCAGCCGCCATATCCTCCGCGCTTAGCACCGAGGCGGGGCGGGGGCGAAACCTGCATCCGCACCGAAGGGCTTAGCAGCCTCAAAGGCCAGACTGAGACTGGCCTGCAGCCCGGGGCAGGTGGGATCCTTCCGTCCTGGTCCCTCAGAGAACTTGCTCCACAAAGACAAACAAGGAGCTGGGTTTTGGCTCGGAGCAGGGACAGGGCTGTCCCTCGGTCTTCCCCGAGCCCCCCTACGGAGCGCCGACCAGGGCGGAGCGCGCAGCCGCACAGAGAGCGGAGCTACCAGCGGCGCAGGTAGAGCGAGAGCGGCCCCCCGCCTTTCGGGCAGGAACACAGCCCCTGACCGAGGTGCTGGGAGGGGGCACGACCCGCCCTCCTACCTGGCCAGTCTGCAACATCTGACTGCGGCATCCGGAGGGGCAGCGACCCGCCCGCCCACAGCAGAGGAGAGCTGTAACTGACCCAGTGTTAGGAGGAGGCGCGATTGGCTTGCCGGCAGGTGCTGGGAGCAGCACAGAAGAGGGCGCCAACAGAGGGCCTCTGAAAACAGCAAGCTGAGCTTCCAAAACAGGACGAAGACAGAAAGACTTCACATTAAAAGCACACAGACTCCAGGAGAACACCGACAAACCCTCCCCCCCTTTTTTTTTTAAATCTGTTTTTACCTGTTCTATTTTCTATTACTCTCTTAATCTTTACTTCTTAATTCATTTCTATTTCTCTTGGGTTTTGATGTCCTGCTATTGATTAGACACAGGTTTCAAATACATCTATTCATCTCCCCCCCCTTTTTTTGTAAAGGTTTTAAAAGGACGTCTCAACCCGATTAATACTCTGCTTCAACTCACTCTTCTATTATTCATTATACACTGTTTTCAAACCCTCTTTCTCCCTTCTTTTAAAATTCTTTCTCTCTCTCTCATTTTTTTTTCTTTTTTTCCTAAGTTCTATTCCTAAATAGGCATCAGATAGATAAAATCCTTAAGGACCAAAATAAACAACTGATACTCCATAAACCACAGTGCCAAAGAGGTATGAGCAAGATGAAGAAGCAGAAAAACCTTTCCCAATTAAAAGAACAAGAGAAATCCCCTGAAAGAAAGATCAACGAAATAGACATCGATAGCCTACTAGATCAAGATTTCAAAAAAGGAGTGATCGAATTGCTGAAGGAATTAAAAGAGATAGTGTTTAGAGATATAAAATATGTCAAAAATGAAATTGAAGCTATAAAGAAGAGCCAAGTAGAATGGGTAAACTCATTGACAGAGATGAGGAATGATCTAATAGCTGTGCAAAGCCGACTAGATAATGCAGAGAAACGAATTAGTGATCTAGAAGACAGGGCAATAGAAAGCACCCATTCAGAAGAACTACAAGAGAAGCAAACAAAAAATAATGAAAATAGCATAAGGGACCTATGGGATAATATAAAGCGTCCCAATCTTCGCATAATAGGGGTCCCAGAAGGAGAAGAAAGATCAAAGGGGATTGAAAAGGTTTTTGAAGAAATCATGACTGAAAACTTCCCAAACTTAAAGAAGGAATCAGATATCCAAGTACAGGAAGCTCAGAGGGTCCCAAACAGGAAGAACCCAAATAGACCCACACCAAGACATATCATAATCAAGATGGCCAGAGTCAAGGATAAAGAAATGATTCTAAAGGCAGCAAGAGAAAAGCAAAGAGTAAGTTACAAGGGAACCCCCATAAGGCTCTCAGCTGATTTCTCTACACAAACACTACAGGCCAGAAGGGAGTGGCAAGATATATTCGAAGCCCTGAATGAAAAAAAGATGCAGCCTAGGATCCTTTATCCAGCAAGGCTATCCTTGAGGATAGAAGGAGAAATAAAGAGTTTCACAGACAAAAAAAAAAGCTGCAGGAGTTTAGCAATACTAAACCCATGCTAAAAGAAATATTGAAAGGTCTATTCTAAATAGAAAAGCAGCAGGATGCTACAGAAATGAGAAACACAACTGGAAAGGTGATAACTCATGAATTACAAATAAAGTAAACATGAAATTATAAAAGAAGACATACAAATCACTGAGAGTGGGAGAGGGAGGCAGGGAAATATAGAATATTTTTTTCTTTCTTTTTTAAATTTTTTTAACAGTAGGATGGGTTTGAGATCATGTTACTATCAGTTTAATAAAAACAGTTATAGTAATGGGTTGATAGACTTACAAAAAAGGGTAACCACAAGCCAAAAATTTACAAAGGAGTCACAAAAATTAAATAAAATCCATGATAATACAAAGGAAAATTACCAAACCACAAAAGGAAGAAGAAAGGAACAAAGAGGATATACCAATTCAACTGCAAAGATAAGTTCAAAATGGCAATAAACACACATCTATCATTAATTACTGTAAATGTTAATGGACTAAATGCTCCAGTCAAAAGACACAGAGTGGCAGACTGGATAATAAAGCAAGAACCTTCAATATGCTGCATACAAGAGACCCACTTTAGGGAGAAGGACACATATAGATTGAGAGTGAAAGGATGGAAAAGGATATTCCATGCAAATGGAAAAGCCAGAAAAGCAGGTGTTGCAGTACTGATTTCAGACAAAATAGACTTTAAAACAAAGTCCATAAAGAAAGATAAAGAAGGACATTTTATAATGATTAAAGGAGTGATACAAGATGAGGATATTACACTCGTTAATATATATGCACCCAATATAGGAGCACCTAAGTACATACAAGAATTACTAACAGAGATAAAGGGGGATATTGATGGGAATACAATCATAGTTGGAGATTTTAACACTGCATTAACATCACTAGACAGATCTTCCAGACAGAAAATAAACAAGGCAACAGAGAAATTAAATACTACAACAGAAAAACTAGATCTGTGGATATTTTCAGAGCATTACACCCCCCAAAAATAGGATATACATTCTTTTCAAGTGCACATGGAACATTTTCCAGGATCGATCATGTACTTGGACACAAAAGAAACCTCAACAATTTTAAGAAGATAGAAATTATCTCAAGCATCTTTACTGACCACAATGCCGTGAAACTGGAAATCAACAACAGAGAAACAAAGGAGAAAAAAAGGAAAGCATGGAGATCAAACAATATGTTATTGAAAAAACAATGGATCAATGAGGAAATCAAAGCTGAAATTAAAAAATACCTTGAGACAAATGATAATGAAAGCACAACCACTCAAAACCTATGGGACACAGCAAAGGCAGTGCTAAGAGGGAAGTTTATAGCGATACAGGCCTTCCTCAAAAAAGAAGAACAATCTCAAATAAACAATTTAACCCACCAGCTGAATGAACTAGAAAAAGAAGAACAAAAAGCCCCAAAAAGCAGCAGAAGGAAGGAAATAATAAAGATCAGAGAGGAATTAAATACAATAGAGATTAACAAGACCACAGAAAAAATCAACCAAACCAAAAGCTGGTTTTTTGAAAAAGTAAATAAAATCGACAAACCTCTGGCCAAACTCACAAAGAAGAAAAAAGAGCACAAATTAGCAAAATAAGAAAGGAAAATGGAGAAATTACAACAAACAAAATAGAAATACAGAATATCATACGAGAATATTATGAAAAACTATATGGAACCAAACTGGATAACCTAGAGGAGATGGACAAGTTTCTGGAAACATACTGTCCACCAAAACTGAATCAAGAAGAATCTGAACACTTGAACAATCCGATCACTAGAAAGGAAATAGAAATAGCAATTAAAAACCTCCCTGCAAATAAAAGTCCAGGACCGGACGGCTTCACCGGGGAATTCTACCAAACATACAAAGAAGAACTCATACCAGTCCTTCTCAAACTCTTCCAGACGATTGAAAAGGTGGGAATACTCCCAAACTCATTCTATGAGCCACCATCACCCTGATACCAAAACCAGGCAAAGACACTACAAAAAAAGAGAATTATAGGCCAATATCACTGATGAACATAGACGCCAAAATCCTCACCAAAATTTTAGCAAATAGAACCCAACAACACATAAAAAAGATTATACATCATGACCAAGTGGGGTTCATCCCAGGGACACAAGGCTGGTTCAACATACGCAAATCAATCAGTGTAATACATCACATCAACAAGAGAAAGGACAAAAACCACATGATCATCTCAATTGATGCAGAAAAAGCATTTGATAAAATTCAACACCCATTTATGATAAAAACTCTCGCCAAAGTGGGTATAGAGGGAACATATCTCAACATAATAAAAGCTGTATATGACAAACCTACAGCCAGCATAGTACTCAACGGTGAAAAACTCAAAAGCTTCCCACTAAAATCTGGGACAAGACAAGGATGCCCACTATCACCACTCCTATTCAACAAAGTCCTGGAAGTCCTAGCCACAGCAGTCAGGCAAGAGAAAGAAATAAAAGGGATCCAAATTGGAAAAGAAGAGGTAAAAGTGTCACTATATGCTGATGACATGTTACTATATATAGAAAACCCTAAAAGGTCCACACAAAAGCTACTAGAGCTGATTGAAGAATTCAGCAAGGTAGCAGGTTACAAAATTAACATTCAAAAATCAGTGGCATTTCTTTACACTAACGATGAACCAACAGAAAAAGAAAGTAAAGAAACAATCCCCTTTAAAATTGCACCCAAAGTAATAAAATATCTGGGAATAAATCTAACCAAGGAGGTGAAAGAATTATACACAGAAAACTATAAACCGTTGATGAAGGAAATTAAAGAAGACTTTAAAAAATGGAAAGATATTCCATGCTCTTGGATTGGAAGAATCAATATTGTTAAAATGGTCACACTGCCCAAGGCAATCTACAGATTTAATGCAATCCCTATCCAATTACCCAGGACATATTTCACAGAACTAGAAAAAATCATAATAAAATTCATATGGAATCATCAAAGACCTAGAATTGCCAAAGCATTACTGAAGAGAAAGAAAGAGGCTGGAGGAATAACTCTCCCAGACTTCAGACAATACTATAGAGCTATAGTCATCAAGACAGCATGGTATTAGTACCAAAAACAGACATATAGACCAATGGAACAGAATAGAGAGCCCAGAAATGAACCCACAAACTTTTGGTCAACTCATCTTTGACAAAGGAGGCAAGAATATACATTGGAATAAAGACAGTCTCTTCAGCAAATGGTGTTGGGAAAACTGGACAGCAGCATGTAAAACAATGAAGCTAGAACACTCCCTTACACCATATACAAAAATCAACTCAAAATGGATTAAAGACTTAAACATAAGACAAGATACAATAAACCTACTAGAGGAAAACATAGGCAAAACACTATCTGACATACATCTCAAAAATTTTCTCCTAGAAGAAATAAAAGCAAGAATAAACAAATGGGACCTAATGAAACTTACAAGCTTCTGCACAGCAAAGGAAACCAGAAATAAAACAAGAAGAAAACCTATGGAATGGGAGAAAATTTTTGCAAGTGAAACCGACAAAGGCTTGATCTCCAGAATATATAAGCAGCTCATACGACTCAATAAGAAAAAAATAAACAACCCAATCCAAAAATGGGCAGAAGACCTAAACAAGCAATTCTCCAAGGAAGACATACAAATGATCAAAAAGCACATGAAAAAATGCTCAATATCACTAATTATCAGAGAAATGCAAATCAAAACTACAATGAGGTATCACCTCACACCAGTCAGAATGGCCGTCATTCAAAAATCCACAAATGACAAATGCTGGAGAGGCTGTGGAGAAAAGGGAACCCTCCTACACTGCTGGTGGGAATGCAGTTTGGTGCAGCCACTATGGAAAACAGTGTGGAGATTCCTCAAAAGACTAGGAATAGACTTACCATATGACCCAGGAATCCCACTCCTGGGCTTGTATCCAGAAGGAAATCTACTTCAGGATGACACCTGCACCCCAATGTTCATAGCAGCACTATTTACAATAGCCAAAGCATGGAAACAGCCTAAATGTCCATCAACAGGTGACTGGATAAAGAAGATGTGGTATATTTATACAATGGAGTACTACTCAGCCATAAAAACCGACAACATAATGCCATTTGCAGCAACATGGATGCTCCTGGAGGATGTCATTCTAAGTGAAGTAAGCCAGAAAGAGAAAGAAAAATACCATATGAGATCGCTCATATGTGGAATCTAAAAAACAAAAACAAAAACAAACAAACAAAAACAAAGCGTAAATAAAGGACAGAAATAGACTCACAGACAGAGAATACAGACTTGTGGTTACCAGGTGGGTGGAGGGTGGGAAGGGATAGACTGGGATTTCAAAATTGTAGAATAGACTACACTGTATAGCACAGGGAAATATACACAAAATGTTATGATAACTCAGAGAAAAAAATGTGACAGTGAGTGTGTATATGTCCATGAATAACTGAAAAATTGTGCTGAACACTGGAATTTGACACAACATTGTAAAATGATTATAAATCAATAAAAAATGTTGAAAAAAAAACAGATGAAAGGATAAAGATGTGGTTTATATATACAATGGAATACTACTCAACCTTAAAAAAGAATGAAATTTTGCCACTGGCAGAAGCATGGATGGACTTGGAGAGCATTATGCTAAGTGAAGTAAGTTAGACAGAGAAAGATAAATACTGTATGATATCACTTACATATGGAATTTTTAAAATACAACAAACTAGTGAATATAACAAAAAAGAGCAGACACAGAGAACAAACTGTGATTACCAATGAGGAGAGCAAAGGTGGGGAGGGGCAATAAAGGGGTAGAGGTTTAGGAGGTACAAACTACTAAAATAAGCTACAAGGATATACAGTACAACACAAGTAATATAGCCAATATTTTATAATAACTATAAATGGAGTATAACCTTTACTAACTGAATCACTATTGGTACTCCTATAATCTGTATAATATTACACATCAAGTATACTTCAATAAAAATGTTTTTAATGTTTCTTTTTTGAAAAAAAAAAAAAAAAGGAGGATGCTTTTATAGAGGGGAAAAGGAATTTGGGAAGGCTATAGTTAACAAAGAATCCATGGCTTTTCATTGGCCAAGTCCTTGACAGGAAAGGAGTCTTTCTTCTTCCTGTAGGGCTCTTCTACTGTTGCAGGGCATGAGAACTCCCCCTTCTGGTATCCCAACTCATTTAATTAAGATTTCTGTTTATTAACTTTTTTTTTTAACAGGGGTTCTTTATGTTAGGAATGGTTGAGTCATTTTCAGAAAGAAAACAGTATTTGGAAGGGTTTTTAGGGTAAGACCCCAGAAGGAGTCTGTCCAATTCTCTGCAGTATTTGAATGTGCTTTCTGGAGAGTTGTAGCATCTTTTTCCAGAAATTACTAAGACCATTAAGAATAGTGTAGGCGACAAGAGAGATCTTGCATGGTTTGCAGACAGTTCTAAAGGGAAATGAAGACTTACTAGAATAATTAAATGGAGCTGTCTGCAAAGAGAATGAGCTTCCTTGGTAGGCGGCAAACTTATGTAACAAAAAATGTACAAACATAAGATAAATTGTAGAAGGAATTCAAATACCTCACTAGTTCTTGGTTCTAAATTTTAAAGTTCTAAATTTTAAAGTCCTAACCAGCTCTGAGATTCTGATTCTGATGCATAATCATTGCATGCCACTTTTCTGTTGTTGTTTTTGGAAGACAGTGCCAATTTTACATTTTATTCCTGTAAAAATACTTATTTGTCCACTTGGGGGTAGTAAAGTATTTTTTTAGTATCTCCAGGGAGTTTTCAGTATTTCCTCTGTGAATCCATTAACTATGAGTGAAAATAGAACTACCTAGCTATTGACTTACTTCATTTTGTAAGTGACAGCTTCTTCTAGTGCAGAAATAAACACAATGGGAATTACAGGCAAACACAGATTTTATTTCCTTTTTTTTTTCCTGTTATGCCCAGAGATTTAAAAACATACACATTAAAATTGTTTCATTGGCAACAAATATGCCCAGAAGCAGAATGATATTTGAGTTAAATCTATAATGGTAGTCTCATTATATTCAATTAAATTCATTTCAATAAGATAGTCCCAAGATGATCTGAAAATTCCTGGCTTGTAAATCTCTGCTAACACTTGAATTATTCTCCTTCTCTTAAACTATTTCAAGATTTTTACTTTTTTTAACTTTTTTTTTTTTCTGTAGTAATATAACAAATGGCTACAAGACTTGGTGGCTTAAAAAATGCATCTCTATTATCTACAGTTTCTGTGGGTCAGGAATCTGGGTGCAACTTAGCTGAGTACCCCTGGCTGAGGATTCTGCATGAGGCAACAGTGTCCACAGACCTGCTGTCCCTTCCGGGCTTGACTAGGAGAGGATCTGCTTGCAAACTTGCTGGCAGCTGCTTCTCCAGAGAAAGCTAGCTGGGAGAGAGGGAGGACATGCCAGGAAAGAGGCCAGAGTCTTTTTGTAACCTGATCTCAGAAGTGACATCCTGCCATTTCTGCCATATTCTATTTGTTAGAAGCAAGTCAGTGAAGTCCCGCCCACACTCAAGGGGAAGGGATTCCATAGGACATGAGTACCAAGAGATGGAGAAGACTGCAGGCTGCCCAGCACTATACAGATTTTACAACTGTGTGATTCTAAATTATTTGTCTCTTGAAATTACT
Source organism: Camelus dromedarius (assembly GCF_036321535.1). NCBI lineage: Eukaryota > Metazoa > Chordata > Mammalia > Artiodactyla > Camelidae > Camelus > Camelus dromedarius. Next base: position 107,665,442 of record NC_087438.1, read on the forward strand.
AAAGCAGAATTCAGGACTTTAACCAGATTTCTATTTTATGGGTAGAGTTACCAGAACCTGTCTTGCACTGGTGTCATTAGACATAGGGTTCTGGTCCTTCCTCTATGATGACCAGCTGTAGCACCTCAGGCACTTTGCTTAAGTCCTAAATCTTGGTTTTCTTGTCAACAAAGAGAGGCAGTTGGATTATACCCTTTAAGTTCCCTTCTAGTTTGGATATTCTTTTCCAACAAACAAAGTTCTATTCTAAAGGGTCCAATTCTGTTTCCTTTAGGCAAGAGTTTCTCAGCCTCAGCACTGTTGACATTTGGGTCCAGTAATGTTTTGTTGTTGTTGGAGGGGGAGGCTCGGGCATTGTGGGATGGTGAACAGCATCCCTAACCTCAACTCACCAGGTGTCAGGAGCAGCCCCCTATTTGTGGAAAATAAAAATGTCTCCAGACACAGAGGATCACAGACCTAGGCAGAGCTATACTTAATCTAACATACAGAAATGATTTCCTTTTTTGTAATAATTTGATTTTTTCCATTAGGAAAAAACTAAATTAATTCACAAGTGTTATTAATGTGCAAGTTTTTGTAATTTAAAAGAGAAATAATCTTTTGAGGTAGAAATTCAAGGCCTAGACATGGGAAGGTGTTTCTATGACTGTGTCAGGGGGTGAGCTAGAGGTGGGACACTAGTCATCGTAAACATGAAAAATACTTAATCCATAAGAAAAAATGAAACTACTAGAGAATAATTTCCAGGCTCTACAGAAGTGATTGTGTGAAAGTATGCATGAGTCTTATGATGGTTAATGTTATGTCAGTTTGTTTGGGTCATAGGGGGCCCAAACATCTGATCAAACATTATTCTGGGTGTGTCAATGAGGGTGTTTGAGGATGAAATTAAAATTTAAACGCATTTGAATTAGTAGACTGAGTAAAGCAAATCACCCTCTCTAATGCGAGTGGGTCTTATCCAATCATCTGAAGACCAGAATAGAACAGAAAGGCTAAGTAAGAGGGAATTTTGCCTGCTTGACTTATTGAGCTGGACCACTAGGTCTTCTGCTCTTGGACTGGAAATGATACCATGGGCCTGGCTCTCCTTGTTGTCAGATTTTGAGACGTAGACTATATGATTACACTTCCAGCTCTTCTGGGCCTCCACCTTGTTTACTAAAGATCCTAGGTCTTCTCCACTTTCATAATCATATGAACCAATTTCTTATCATAAATCACTCACTCACTCTCTTTCTCTTTCAAGTAGATGGATGGGAGAATTTTAGACAAGTCACAACTTTTCTAAGCATCATATTCCAGGGCTCAGAGCTATGTAATACTTGGGAAGTTAAGTTTCTCTGTCTGCCACAGGGTCCTCCTGTTGCTATTCTTAACTCCCCAAACCATCGACAAGGAGTTTCTCCTTGGCCAAACTTTTGTCAGGCTCCTCTGAGCCCTCTTTTTGATGATGCATCTCCTTGGCCCCCATCTTTGTCTGAGTCTGGTTGTAGCAAAGAATCCTGCTAATACAGTTTATAGATCATCCTTCTTACCATTGATACCCAATCTAGCTCTTTCTCTTTCTTCTTTATCTAATCAAGTTCCTCCTCCTCTTCCTCACTCTTGATATCTAACCATGTTCCTATCAGTAAGTTAACGTCCACTTCTTCACACTGACCATTGTCCATAAATCTCCACATGATCCTCTCGTATTTGAGTTGATTTTAGTCTCTCCTGTCTGTTGCAATAGCCTCTCTCCCTTATTACAGCAGTCTTGAATAAAGTCTTCCTTGCCATTTTTAACAAGTGTCTGGTGCAATTTTTGTTTCATTTTACACTGCAATGCAATGACAGATCCAGTAAGTAAAAATTAAAGGGGGCAGATTAAAAATCTAGATTCTTAGACATTTCTTCAATTTGAGTCAAATTGTGATTTGGAATCTTCTTTTTTTTTTTTTTTTTAACTCTTAATGTGAGTCGTGTAACACTTACCTAGGCATGTTTTAAAGCTATAGCCTTCTGTCAAGAATTGATCTGTATATAGGGAATACAACTAATTTTATAGCTAATCAAATAGACATACATCTGTTGATGAAATCTTCTTTAATGGGGTGCAAAGAGTAAGACTATGGGTTTAAGAGTTAGGCTGTTTAAGTATGCTTTGTTTTCTAAATTATCCAGGCTGTAGGTTCTCCCCATTTATTCAAATATAGTGAAACATGGGAGGAGCCATGGGCTGGAGTGAGGGGAAATCAGCCTTGATAACAACCACTATCACTCACTGTTTCATTGTAAACAAGCCACTTTTCTTTTTTGTGCTTTGGACAAGTGGCATAGATTTGTAGCTCAGAGCTGAACGTCTCGACTTGGAACTGAGTTAAACCTCATCTTCAAAAGTTATTAGCTGTTTAACTAGGGGCAAGTTACTTCTCTGTTCAATGTGTTTTTCTTCTATGGAATGAGGATTGTAATAACGTTCATCTGTTAGGATTCTTGAGAAGATTAAATCAGATGATAAATATAAAGTTCTTAGTATAGTAGCTGGAAAAGTCTCAATAAATATTGGGCCAGATGATCTTGAATATTCCATTTTCTAAATTTCTATAAATTTTTTAAGTTATATAGGAGTTTAAAAGAGGCTACATGTCTCCATTCAGTCAGGGTCAGAGTTAAGAATGCATTATGAAAAAATGAATAGAAACACATTACTGTATATGAAATGGATAAACAACAAGGACTACTGTATAGCACAGAGAACTATATTCAATTTCTTGTAATAACATATAATGTAAAAGTATCTGAAAGGAAAAAAAATATATATGTATGTGTATGTATAACTGAATCACTTTGCTGTACACCTAAAATAACATTTGAAATCAACTACACTTGAATAAAATTTAAAAAATTCCTTTCAGTCAGTAAATTAGAATAATCATACATTCAGTAGTTTGAGGATAAGAACTTATTTGTTATTTGTTCTCTGTGTTTTTAGATCTAGCTCAGTGTCTGCCACTTGGTATATATTTAGTGTTTACTGGGAAGGGGGACTGAACAGAGTATAGGTGTATAGCTGTTAATACCAGTTTCCAGATCAGACTTCCTGCCTTTGAATCCAGACCCTTTCACTTATTTGTTTGTCTGAATGGCAGCTCAGTTATCTCCTTCAAGCCTTAGTTATCTTATCTGTCAAATGGGGATTGTTATAAGGTTTACTTGATGAAGATGTCAAGCACATGGCCCAGTATCTACCTCCTAGTAAGTGCTCAATAAAACAGCCATATATGATGTGAATTTAACACTGAGGTTCAAGGATGCTGTTAAACCTCTATTTCTACATGTACTGAAAATAACATGACAGAGGCTTGTCTCCTTGTTAGTCATCTCTGAGCTTGGTGTTTATGCTAGAATGATCACAGTAGTTGGATCCTTAACCCTGTCTTCTAATTCCGATAGCCAAAAATCAGACATTTAATTCCCCAGATAGAAGACAGGCCGAAGGCCTTCAGAAACAGTTAATATGCATGACGGTCCTCAGCAGCCTGGGTGCTTTGTGCCTTTGCTGACTGTCCTATCATAATATTGATAGGACAATCTTTCAAGAAACAGAGAAACAATCTTTACTACATATTTGTGCCTTCATTATTGATGAAATCTTAGCAGTTGTTGATGGAATCTTGGGCAGCTTGTTTATCTGATGGGAATGACTACAAAAAAATAAACACCTGACACATTTCTTATTGTGGAGTTCATTTAAATCATCTTACCTTTGGTTGCTGTCAAAGAGACTAGCAGTCTCTAAAAAGTGTAAACAAAATGAAATGGCATTAAAAATATATCTTCTTGAACAAATACTCCCATCCCTATGTATCATTTTCTCACACTTATTATAGCATTTCCTAGGGGTCAGTGTCCTAGGAGTGTTAAAAATTGTATATTAGCTTATTTAATCCTCATGTCATTGCCCTGATATATGTCCATTTTATAGACAGGGAAACTGAGCCACAGAGAGATTAGGTAAGCTGCCCAAAGTCATACAGCTAATCATGTTACAGCTGGGATTTGAACCCAGACATCTGGCTGTAGTGTTCATGCTCTTGACTTCCATGTTTGCTCTCCCATCTGGATCAGTGAGTTAACGGGAAGTAAATGAAGAGATAATATTCGGGGATGACGTTAAACTGAGAGGCTTCTTCAGTGACCTCAATAAAATAAAGTCCCATGAGGAATCAGAGTAGTTTATTGGGGGAACTCAGACACTGGAGTCAGCTGCTTCTGGGTTAAACTCTCTCTGCTACTTACTAGATGTGTGTCTTTAGTCCCAGCATTTCATTCCCTCTGGCAGTGTTATACACCCTGCCCTTGGTGGGGCCGTGGCCTCAGGATAATTGGAGCTTATCTCTGGGCCCCCTAATTTTGGGATTGGCTGTGTGACTTGCTTGCCATGAGAAGCACATACTCTGGGCAGCCACTGTGTCTCTGTCTGTACCCAAGTCTGGGTTGGAGTAGAGCCAGCCTAGCAACCTGGGGATGTACGAGTGAGACGTAAACAACTTGTTCTCGTGTGTCCCAGGGTTTCTGCTTGTCTATTTTTCCAACTGTAAAGTGAGGTTAAGTCTTATCTTGTCAACCGGAAAGGGGAAATGATAGCAATAATCCCTCTTAGTGAGGCTGTGAGAATTTACTCAGCTAAGATTACAAATGAGTGTTAGGAATTAAAACTTACTCAGTTTCTGTGGTTAAAGAATTGGTGATAAAGTTAGGATCAATATTAAAAGTTTCCATGTTTATTAAGGGAAGCATGAGATTATGATATTCCTTCCATTGATACAATATTCAAATAAGCAAGCTTTTACCCAAACCTGATTAAGACCCATTGTCAAAATATCTGTTTATAACATAATGTTCTTATTAATGCATTAATGTAGGCTTCTTAACATATAAGTAATTTTATGTTTTTGAAATGAATGAAATGTTTTTCTTTTTGAATGGTCTTATTCATTCATTCATTCATTCATTTATTAACCAGCTCAGTCTAATTATTCTAGTCTAGTAAATTCATGGTATGTATTTTTCACAATGTGTATATTTCACTGGCAATAGTATAATTTGGGTATATTCAACAATTTCTAGGCCATGTTTAGATTAGTTACAACTTTCAAACATTGACATTATCTAGAAAATATTTCCGAAGTCTAACATAAATGTATATCTAATGTAGAATTCACGTGTGATTTAATGATGTAAAGGGATAAAAAAAAGGGAGGGAGTAGATTGTTTAGATGAACACTGAACCTTTGCTTCGCTTGCGTAAGCCTGTACAATCTCAAGCTTCCTTACAGTGTTTATATAGTACATTTTCATGTGTTTAAAAAAATGAGGTCTCCAGCCAAATAGAATGTGGAAAATTTGAATCTTTTTACAATGAATCCTGTGGGATATTTAAAAACAGATGTATAGGGCAGATAAGTAGATCTGTTGCTATTTTCTGCCCTAATATTAATGGACAGCATCCAAGGGTAATTCTTCCACTCTACATTAATTTTAAGATGCTGATGAGGCTTTCATGTCATAATTAGCATGCTTTAGCTTATTTTATCTTGTACCTCTGGGTCAAAATCTGATCCGTTGACTAATTTTTTTCAGTAAGTTAACCACAGCATTAAGTGGTCTGTAATTATAACGGTGCTATTGGGGATCTATTCTGCAAACAAATCACATATATTCCAGCAAGATGGAAGATTACCAGCATATGGATAGTTAGCGGTGTGCTGATAAGCCACTCTCTGGGGGAGAAAAAATGCCCTGATGTGCAATGTTTGCCAATTCCTGTGGTGTAAATACTCCCACTGTGGCTGATTTCAAGCTACCAATTATTTGACAGCAACCTCTCAGACTTCCTAAATATGTAACAATGAACTTTTTGCATGCCAGCTGAAGCCATCACCAGTACACCTCTAAACAGTTAATTGTTAAAGATACTAGACTATTATGTGTGAATAATGATGCTTTTTAATTATCCTGCAGTGCCTTCATTCAACTATAACTCATCCATTAAGAGAGTGTTTTTATGTAAGATTGTTAAGGGCACTTTAGTGATTATGAACATTTAAGTCATAGACTACATTGAGGAGCTAATCAAAGCTGTAAGTTTTCTCTACAAGAAAAAAAAAATACACACTAAGAATTACCAATACAATTTCAAGGGATTCTTGTACCTCTTGAAATTTGTCCATGGGTCTCAGATTAATAATCTCTGCAATCTCTTTGGGCCAGACAAACTAATTTGGCAAACCATAGTCTGAATGTCATTGCTTCACTTCGCTAAATTTGTGAATTACTAGAGAGCTTAAAAGTCACCATTTCATTGCAGAAGGGTTACATTACCAATATTTTATTAATCATGTTCGCTCTCTGGCCTCATCTAGCATTATTCTAAAATTCAGGGATCAAAAGGAATTCATGAGGAGATGATGAGGTCCACTACTGAGTAACACTGAACAATTTAGTTTTAGTTTCTCCTTTTATTCTACTAATTTTGTGTGAGCTATTATATAAGCTAACTCTAGGACTTGTGACATTTGAATTTTCATTTCATAAGTTTCCTATATGTATATATATGCATGTGGATGTATGTGTATAGACAAAACCTCAATTAACACTCTTTTTTTCTGTTTTTTAGTGCTAGGCTTAATTAAAACTACTTCCCCTTGATTTGGTCAAACATCTTTTTTGTATAGTCCCATAGTACTTGTATTTGGATTTTGTAGCGTGCTTCACAATTAGATTTAAGCAATCAATTTTGTAATGATTTTCAAAAATGATCATTTCTTCTATTAGATGTATACTTTAAAGGCCAGGTGATACCACAATGTGCATGATCTAATGGGTAATGAAGATTTGTTAAATGAAAGAATGAATGATAATTTTTGAATGTAAATTTTAATAGAAAAAAGGCAAAATGAGGATAAAACAAAAAAGAGACCAAAGTTTTAATCAAGCAACCAAATTACTATCTTCAATTTTAGTGTTATTTCATTCTCTATCCATCTGCCTCCACCAGCAACTTTTTTAGCCCTGGTCATTGGGGGTTGATGTTAAAAATTATTCTCTTAGATCTTCATTCATTCTTCGGTTTTGTTTTGCTGGGTTTTTTCAGCTAAATCGTCAAATGACTAGAGAATTCTGCTTACCAACATAAGCCATCACTAAGAATCTGGATTTATTAAATTTGGTTTATAATTAGCTAAGAGAAAAATATATTGAGTCACTTTGAAGATGACTGTTCAGTCAGGAAATGATGATATCAGAGACCAATTCTCTGTTTATTAGTAGAATGGTTCATTCAACTTGGGGGAAATTGAGAGACTAACAGCTAGAACTTGCGTATTTCAGCATCAGTAAAGCCTGGAACTGAGTAGAGCCTTCTCACATCCCAGGCACAGCAGGCATGCCATTACAATCATGGCTAATTAAATGTCCAAATGATGGTCAGGCACCACTGTCAGAAACAGCATCTTAGTCTTACGGCTCTTGAACATGGTTTCATTTGGAGCTGTTGTTCAGCTCAGTAAACTGGAATGTGAAGTCAGCTCACCTACTACACATTTATTGAACATCTAACATTGTGATCAGTAAATTGTCAGGATTCCAGTAACAGTAAAAATGAACACAGGATACTTCATGCCTTTGACAGATTTACATTCTGGCAAAGCAAGAATATAAATCACTGAAATACAAAGCAGAATGGAGAAAAATCTTAAGAGATATAAACTGATAAGAAAGTCAGATTGGAGTAAATCTGACCACTTCTATTGGAGTAAATCAAGCAAGGTTTCATGGAGGAGGTACCACATTGAGCTGGACATTAAAGAATGGGTGGGTAGGATAGCAAAGGATAGAGACCGAGATACAGAGGGCATGCTGTAAGCAAAGATGCAGCTGGGGAAACTGGGATGTGTTTTCTTAAGAGCAAGTAATTCTGTTGATTAGAATATATATTATTTGTGATGATATAATGAAAGAGGAGTCTGGAAAGTAGATTTCATCCATATTATATGAGTGTTACAAAGATAATGGGGGATTGAATAGGTGGAAGTCATGGGTTTGAGACCAGTAGCTACCATATGACTTGTCTTTGTTCTGAGACTATAGACTGTTCCTCTATTTATGACATTAGCTGTTAGAAAGCCAAGTCTAGACCAAATTATGAAAATAACTACGTTTGTGTGGGGTATGGTTTGACTCTTGGGACCTACCACCATAGCCTTCTCCCTCCTCCCATTCTTCTCTAAGTGGAACTTCTGATTCCATTCCTGGTGACTGATAACGACTTGGGGATTAGAACGATGGCAATAATTCTGAGTTCTGAGGAGCACTCCTGTGTTATCAGGGAGACTCAAAGTAAAAGGCTTCACAACTCCAAGGTATCACTTTATAATGGCACAGTAGGAGGAAGTTGGGTAAATAGTGTACTGTGGAAGAACATTGGCACGGACCCCTCAAATCATATAGAGTAGAACAGCATCTACTTGTCTCCCTTTGGTGTCTCACAGGAACTGCTGGTCGTAAGAATGACAGCTGGACTCAGAGCATGGATAACAGGGCAAACCATTTCCAATAGTGGAAATGACTCGAAATATAGGTGCCGTGCTTTGCTAGTCATGTTCTTTTCATGAACTAGTGAAGTGGCATAAAGCAGTTAAAATCGTGGAAAGGTAACTAAAAATCAGGAGGTTCTGGGTTTTAGATCCAAATTTAAGTAGCAATGTTCACACTTGTTAAAAAAATTAGAAATGGGTATGTAAATTCTAAGAGTCATTTTACTTCTTTAGTATCATATAAGAAGGCATAAATTATGGGTTGTTCCTTCCTGCAGTGTGGAGGCAAGAGGAATGTCAACTCTTTGAGAGTTCCTTTCTCAGTGCCTGTCCAGTACAGAGAGCTGTGGGGAGGTGAGAATTACAAATGGACAAGTGACAAGGGAACTGGGGACCTACATCTTCAGTCAGCTCCACAAGGTGACATTCTGTCAGGAAGATGTTCCGCTGCACAGGTGGCCCCTGTGTCTGGTTCTGGGAGTGCCGCTGTTTGCAGGAAGGAGAGATCACATTCCGGAATGCAGCTCGGAAGCGGTGGGAGAGTAGGTTGTAGATAATGGGGTTGACAGCTGAGCTCAGGTAGAAGAAGACACCTGGAACACAGGGGATTAAGAGGCATACTGAGAAGAAAGTGAGTGAGAGGCATGAAATGGAGAAGCATAAATATTTAACAAAGGTCTTGAATCCCTTTGATTGCCTCTTTTGGAAATGATAATATATACAAGACTCTAATTGAGAATACAAAATGCTCTGAACAAATCTACCAACCTGTGTACTGAGGAATCAAACCCAGAAAGATTAAAGAGTCTTGGAAAAATTTTGGCTGGCCTGGTATGTCTCTGAGATGTTCGGCAACTTCCTTTGATCCCTGCTTGTTTAATTAAAGAACATGTTCCCATAGCATTAATGAGAGATGCTTAAATATCAGAGGAAAGAGTTTTTTTTTTTTTTTAATCTCACTGGAATTTTGCTTAACTCTCTAATTTGAAACTGCAAGTAATGGAGGAATTGTAGATCAGTCAAGGTATAGTCCCTGCTGAGATTCCTTATAATGCTAAATATCTCTTCAAAAAATTTTCCCTAGCCTTTCCCCACCTTATTCCCAACCTTATTGAATAATTGTATTTTGCCATTTGTTTTCTCCACCAAATGACTTGCACACTGCTGTTTTCTTGGTTATATACTCTTTCTTTATTTCCATATCCTATTTTATTTCCTCAAGACCCAAGGTGAGCCTAAGGTTGAGAATCAGAGGACTTAGTTTCTGATCTTGGTCCTTGCTTATTCTAGGACCCTAGAAAGAACTGGTACTTCAGTTTTTATTTTTTCTCTGTGCAGTGCAAATGATAATACCATTCTAACCCACCTCCCTGTTTATTGTGAGGATAAAATTGAAATACTATCCACAGAGGGGCTGAAAATAACCAGGAATATAAGAGAAGTGATAGGTACTGTCCTTAGCATATTCATTATTGTCCTCATTTGTATAGTTCAGGACATTCAGGGTGCCATGTGCCCTGTGAACAGACTTGGGCAGGGAGGAATAGAGGAGGGGGATATTGCTATAGACTGTTAATTCATTCAATTCATAAATACTGATCAAACTCTTATTGTGTGCCAGAAACTTTGAGGCACATTGGAAGACAGTGAATTTAGACTTTGTTCTCCAAGGACTTGAGATAGTATTACAGAAACAAGATTTGTGCCTAACTTCAGTAATTAGCGAAAGGATGATACCAGACGATACCTCTTAAGAAGAGACCAGAATATGTGATACCAAAAGTCATGTTATGGAAATTCACGTAATGACATAAACACAAAAACTATGATGGTTATGAAAAACTTAATGGGGTTGATTTGATTCTAGCCAGATGCTGAAATGGGTTGAAGATACTGGGGAAGAGAGGAGAGAGTGCTTCAGGTAGAAGGCATAGCATACACAGATGTGCAGAGGCAGGAATAGGAGTAAGACAGAATGTTCAGAAATCCCTAATTCACAGTTTGACAAACGTATGGTTTATGAGTGAAAATACTGTAACTTGAGGATCAAACGGCAAGTTGGGGGCATTGTTTTGGTAGCATCTAAGAGGTTTAGACATCATCTGATTGGCCAGGTTGGGGAGGGAGAAGTTATACCTTAACAAGAAAATGTTATTGTAAATGCCACAAATGGAGAATCCTAACATGGTTGTCTTGATGCGTCTGGAGGGGTATAGTCAGCTAGTCACGTCTCATGTGATCTTGTGTTTTTCCTTATTTAACACTCCAGTTTTTCTCAGACTAACCACAAAGATAAGAGCTGTAAATATTTTTGAGTTTTTGTCCAGAATAATAAATAGTTTAACATGGAGCAAAGTCCTAATGTTTGGGTATAAACTGTATACTACTACTTAGTACAATAAGAAAGTGATAGAAAGTGATAGAAAATAGATAATATATGTGATACCCATAAATGTATACATAAATGCTCTTGGTTTTGCTCTGTGCATATCTGGAGATTAACTTGTACACATTGATCTTACCTTTCCTCTCTAATTGTGTCCTTAATAATCTAAAGAGTCCATAGAACCAGCCAATGACTAGCAGAGATAGAGGGATAGTAGGGGTCTGAACCTAAGGCTGATAGTTAAACTGACTGAGAAAGGGGGACTTGGGTGGCCATCCTTTGCTCCATTTTAGGGGAAAGAACCCTACATTTGAGATGACTCAGGCTTGAACCTAGTTTTTACTATTTGCTAACTGAGTAGGACAAATCATTTCTTCTTTGTGGAACTGTTTTTTAACCATAAAATCTGATAATAATATCTACTTTACAAATTTGTGATGGTTATAGAAGGATATACTATGGCATGCTACAGCTTGAAAAGCTCTTTAATAGCTATTATTTTATTTGCTTCATACCATCAGCCCATGGAGTGTATAGAGCAGGCATTATTGCCTTTTTAAAGTTGAGGAAACTTTGGCAGGAAGGAAGCCCCATTCTGTGTATCACTCAGAATATTAATGATGCGATTGAGATGCAAATCCAGGGCCTCTGACTTAGCAACCTTTTCACCACTATCCACCATACTCTAGTGTCCTTAATGAGCTGCATTAAAGAAGCCTAAAAGCAGACCTTGATGTTACATAAAGACCCTTTGGTTGGTTTTCATGAGGATCTAACACTTGCTAAAGACAATATGAGATTTCAAGGACATGGATGTCCTTGAGCTAATCATTCAATCATGTGGCTGGTGGAAGGCAAACCAAAGGAATCATTCCTTAGACCATTTTCCTGCTGTAATTATCATGCTTGTTGAGGTCTTTCATAAAGTAGTGTCTAAGATAGTACTGTCTTGTATTTCTTTTGGACCAGTGACATACCTAATCAATATTTAAATAAAATAAAAATCAAGTGTCTTCATAATAGCATGGCAGATCCCCAGGGTAAATTGGTATACGCAGATAGAACCTACTGCTCTAAGCCAGGTGAAAAAGCTGTGCTTACCTGGACACTGGTGATGCAACCGAAGAAGCAAAACTTTTACCTGATACCACATGGATGAGATTGAACACAGCAGCTAGGGATTCAGTCCACTCCTCCACAAAGCTGAAGAAGAGCCGATCAACATGGAATGGGGCCCAACAAACAGCAAACACTAAGACCAAGACAACTGGAAAAGAATGATGAATGGGAGACAAAAGGCAATCAAAGCAAGAATAGGTATACAATGCCCACTGGGAGTTCATCCATTCCTTCTAGCATTTTCCCCTTCATCTTTGTTAAGTTACAGTTGTTAAAGGCCAGCTAGATCCTCAACAGCCTCTACAAAGAACAGTCAAACATAAGAATGAATTTTATAGGATTTAGAATCATTTTTCCATGTGATTGTATAATGTAAGTTTCCTTTAGAATATTTAAAATAGTATTGAATGCATTCAGAATTCTGAAAACAGTCAATTGGGGAAAGTAAACTACGTTGCAGGTGGACTACTGGAACCACATAAACTGACTATACAAGTAAAACGAGTCGGTTCAAGCAATTTGGTGTTCTTTAAAGTTATAGATCACTAACAAACTCTGAAGTGTAGTCTGAATTTATCTTGTTCTAGGAAGAAGTAGAAGCTTCTGTGGTTTCAATCATTTAAAATTCTGTAAGGGGTTGGGGGAAGGGAGAAAAGATCAAACAACCGTGAGCATAATACTGTCCTGCACGTGTCTTTGGATTGGGGTAGGGATGTGTCTATTATATTATAAATGACTAGAACACAGAATTCCTTCCAGTTTCTTTATGTTTGTTTTACTTTTTATTTTGAAATAATTACAGATTCACAGGAAGTTGCACCTTCCAGTTTCTTATTTTCAGCTCTCAAGACAGAGATGAGTGTTCCCGTACTTTATCTATGGAACATTTAATCTCCACAAATACAAATATGTATTTTTTTTTCTCTCCTGAGGTCATAAAATACTTTCCATTCGTATGACGTTGGACTTGAGATTTGCCTCAGAATAACCTTATAGGCGCTAAGGGAGAGAGAGGGATTTATGAGATAACATTAGCTCTGAGCTGACAACTTTTAAATCTGGGTAATGGGTACTTCAGTGTTCATTTTACATTTCTCTGTACTCGGGAGCACACTTGATGTTTTAGGTAGTAACCGGTACATATGTTTCTTGTTGGCATTAAATAGAGTAAGCTGCCTGCCTGCATGATGTGGTTTCAGGAGTATCTGGAAGATTCTTCTGAATTGATCCCTTCCCCTCAAGGAAAAAATCCCTGGTCTGCTTGCCTACTGCCTATAATTCCCAAATTAAAAATTTTATTCCTGTTAAAATTAAAGCCTCTGCATCCAAAGGCAAATACCTTACAATGCATTTTATCATTGTGACTTTAATGTGGGTGCACTTCACGTCTTCTTGTGAGAGACTATGATCAAGGAGAGAGAGGGAGAAATAGTGAAGATGCTGGATTTCTTAGGGAAAGTCAGGTGGTAACAGGGGCTAAGAAATTTCCTAGAAGATGACTAGTAGAGTCAAAAAGATAAACTTTAGTGACTTCACAGTCTTTTTTGCTGTTGTTCACAGAAATCACATAGTTAGTCAGTGTTTCATATGCATATTAGCCTGGAGGATTTGCTTCTTCCAAACCTCAGGTTTGGCTCGGAAGGATTGTTATAAATCTACTTTTTCTCATTGTTCTGTGTCTCATTAGACTGGTGCTGGATCATACATTTTTATAACATTCTTTTGGGAGAGTGTGGATCAGTGGCTGGATATTTTTTTAGACATCTTTTCTTAAAATAGAATGGGAATGACTACTTAGAATGTTTCTTAGCCAGAGTTCTTACTCTGGATGTAAAAGATCCCACGGGGTCTAAGCATGGCTATCAGGGGGTTCATGATCCCATGAAATGGATTGTAAAACATTTGATGTATGTTCATTTGTACCTTTTCTGAGTGGAGAATTCATGGTTTTTGTAATATTTTAAAGGAAGTTTATAACATAAAATGGGTTACAAACCACCTGCTCATTTTAGAGGGGAAAAAAGATGCTTAAAGGCTCAGAGTGTGGATGTGATTGACCACACACCACACAGAGTGTGTTACAATACATGCAATTTAGTGTGTTGTTCTGAGGTTTAAAAACTGAAATAGAACAAAAGAGACAAGTCCTAGATGCTTGAGTAAGTAAGGCAAGGAAGACCAGAGCAGGATGTTATGTTTCAGGAGAATTTTGATGCTAATGCAAGCAGCACTTTGTCAGTAACAAATGCCACTCCTCTGCTTTAAAAAACAAGAAACGAGCACACAATGGAGAACTTACATAGCATTTTAGTGACTGATTTTCTGGATGGTCTTTGAATATTTGTGGTCACTTCATCTGCCTCAAGGGGTTGGTCTTTCTTCAGCTGCAAGGGAAGTGGAAAGAGATGTTAAGAAAGGGAAACATGTTTTTCTCCTGGTAAGATCTGAGAAGTGTGACTATACCACTCATTTTGCAGACGAAAAAGCTGGACTTAAAAAAATACAGGAATTTGTTAAACTTTTACCAGTAAGTTGGCGGTAGAATTGAATTCAAGTAACCTAACTCAACTGAATATATGGTTATGGCCAAATCACAGGCAACCATTTATTGTATGCTATTCTGTAGATCCCTAGTTTTGTAGTATATTAATAGATATTCCATGAAAAATAAGAAATTCATAAGTAAAAAAAAGTTAGATACCCTTTCCATTCACTCATTCATTTATTTAATAATTGTTAGACATCTATTAGCATGGGTCCCTCTGCTATGTGGTAGGTAGGTTAGATATTCTGCTTCATGAAGTTTATAGTCTTTGTTGTAGGTCTTCTCAGAGCCTTAAAATGCCAATGGACATTACAGATCTTTGTGGAGGACAGTGCATCACCTTTCCTTCACTCCTACCTTCCACATCCCACATCTCCCACCCCAGCCTCAAAGGAGATAATGCATGTATGACTAAACGATACCCTTCCCAGCTCTTTCCAGTGTAATCCCTAGTACCAGCTTGAGAAGCACAATTTGGGAAACTCTTTTACACATATTACCCAGAAAGGTGCATGTGTTTCTGAGTTTAGATGTTAAAATGTACTCATCCTTGTTGGAAAATACGGTGATCCTTAAAGTAGCGTCTGAAAATATTAAATATTAACATTTTTGTCCATGCAGTCTCTCTTGCCCAGTTCAAGCCCCCCCTACTCCTGGAAGACTTTTGTGGCCACTGTAGCCCATTGTCTTCTCCTTCCTCTGAGCTTCCATGGCACTGGAGATGTACATCACTCATCTCGTTGTGGAATTTTTTTCTCTTCAATTTATGTATTTCTAGTTTGTGGAGATACTCAGCCAGATTTAAAAAAAAAAAAAGCTTTAAAAACTCATGATAAACTACCATCAAATATCTAGAAAATGGTATAGTATGTATTTGTCAATTTATTCTCTAGAATTTATTCTCCTCTTAACAATAGTGCCCTGATTTTCCCTTAGGGAACTTACTCCCTCTCCATTTGTAGTCATTAATCTGGATGGGAATGAGCCCATCTCTAGCTCCAGGTTTAGTCCCCAGGTATCTTGGCTACTGTTCCTTCAGTCACAGTCACAGTGATTGGATAATTGAGACCAATTAGATTTCAGATACTAGCTTATATGTCCAGGAATGGGTATTTCCTTTCTCTTTTATTGGACCTGCCAGAGGGAGCCCTTCTTGTTCTCTGCATGTGGGGTCTGGGATTACAACCACTTCGTTTTCTTTCCACTTTAAGGAACGTGTTTGGAACCACCAATGGGCTGCTGTGCAGATTTTGAGATTGAAACCACACTATAGAAAGAAAAGCAAAGAAAAAGGGGGAAAGCTAGGTCCTTGATGACACAGTGTGTTTTACTGGATTGATCTTCACCAAGAGCCAGCTCTCCCTGTAACTTTTCTGGTTCATGCTCCCTTTGATATTTTGTCAGATTGAGTTGGAGTTTCCCTCATTAGCGACGTAGAAAGTCCAACAAACTGATTGAAGTCACTGGTGGAAGGAAAATTCAGCCAGTTTTATACAGTCTCAGGGTAGATTAGGATCAATTTACTGAGTTATAAAGAGACATATTCCAATTCAAGCTAAAGAAGAAGTTGATGTGGTCGTGTACAACAGTGGAACAGACTGCTCTGAGAATCAGTGAGCTGCCTGGGCTGATCGGCATTTGTACAGAATATTTCAGAGAAGGAATTTAAAATTAAATAGGACTTGGAAAAGAGGATCATAGACTAAAAATTGTGAATCACTATATTTTACATCTGAAACTTATATAATACTATGCATTAACTATACCACAAAAGACAGATCAATTCAAAGGGAAAAAAGTTGCCCCCAAAGTTCAACAAATAAATATCCTGTCTCCCTACCAAACACGTAAGCTCCTAGAAGTCAGGTTGCTCTCATGTCTGCACCAACCTTGAAGTATCCACTTAGGTGATGAACAAACTTGGCCATCTGTCTCTTGAATATATTGGTGCTCTCTCCAAAGGCCTGTGTCTTCCCAAAGTGAGGGATTAAATTTCCTGTCAGATTTGACCCTTCAGAGTCACCCAGAACTTGAAGAAATAGTGGAAAATTTTGTGCAGTTATTAGGAATAAATGGGAAGGAAGTGAAGGTGATAAGGTGTTGTTAACAGAATAGTAAAACAAAATAATGCCGGTAAAACAAAATAATGCAGGTAGAGAGCTTATCTCAATGCCTGGCACATGATACTCAATAAGTTATATATTATTGTTATTATTGTGATTCTGATTATTGTCCTGAGTCTACTCAAAACACATCATAGAAGTGGAACTTTTATGAAATAGAGTTATTTATGTATATCTTTGGGCCCACGCATGTGTTTTACTGGATCTCTTCTAGAAATTCTCCTTCACATGTACCAGCTCAACCACAAGCTGCACTTGTGCTGATACAAAGAAGCAGCCAGATACACTGAGAAGAAAAGCACTGATGTTGAAGGTTAGAACTATGCATCAAATTACAAATCTTCCTGATTTTCAGTTAAACCTACTAAATTTCTGATCGTACCATTAAAAAAATTTGTCTTTATGACATGATAATTATTCCATTATTTGGTTCCCATCCATAATTAAGAGCAGTGAAAGAATATTGAGATCTACTCGTCACTTCTTTGGGTGGGTTTAACATTTCTCATTGGTAATTTCTCCACCCCAAGGAGCAATCTTCCTTGAATCAAACAGCGAGCACATAGTTCACATAATTCTTCTATGAACAGGATTCTTGTACAGTATAGTTTACACTGAAAAGAAAAATCCTGTGTTTACTAATCATCACTTAACCTTTCAGCTTCCTTAGGTTACAGTGGTGCAACTAGCCAACTGGAGGAAGAGTGAAGAACAGAATATTTATACAATTATACCTTGTTCCAACAGAATTTGAAAAGGTTGACATAGTAGAATACAACCCTAACAATTTGTCTAGCCGATATTAAACACTGCTTGATTTGTTGTTGAATAATTTCCCTTCCTTTCAGATGTTTGGCAAATTCCTACTTTCCTACTTTTCTTTCAGATTTTTGGCCTGTCTTACTAATATGACTAATATGATTGTTAATATTTGAAATTTTCATATGCTACTTTAGGGATCACCATATCTCCCAACAGGGATGAGTAAATTTTAACATCTGAAATCAGTAGTGGCTATTATCTACTATTAATTATTCCCACCCCCTAAGCATTTATTTTAAAAATCAGGTTACAAAAGAGGAGAGAGAAACTGTCATCACTCTATAGGAAGTTCAGAAACCTTCCTCCCTGACTCCCTTTAGCTAATAGAAGAGAAGAGGTGAAGGGGAAGCATGGGGTTGATTACCATGCAGGCTGATAGATAATTCTGCTCAGTTGTTTATATTGACTAAAATCATTCCACCAGCTGTTCATTTATATACTTTGTGGTCAATTTATATAGCTTTAGAACACCAAGGTACAATCATAGCTTTTGTGTAAATATCTCTAGAATCTAAACAAAATCTGTTTATTAACAAGAAGCGGTCCAGTCCTGTTTGTCTTGGCTGAATTCTGCTACAATTCATAATCCATCCTTTTCAGCTCAAGCATTAATGCTGCATGCAGGAGAAAGAAGGACTAGGTGAGAGCTCCCCAGATGGGAAGAAACTTGCCCTGGGATTGCCAATTTCCCACCTCCACCATGTTTGAACCCTAAGGAGTAGCTCACTAGAGACTTGTGTCCTGAAATAATGGAGCGGCTCTGAGAGCTCAGTTTGAGCAAATGTCTGGCTCTCCTTCCCTGGTCCTGGGACCTCATTAGTCTCGGTTCTCTGCCTTCTGAAGGCTGTGGGTCCCAGACTTAATCATAACTTTAGACTTGCCAAGAGAGTCAATAACTTAATACTCATCAGAGTTGCTTGAATCTCTTAAAATCTTTTAGATCAGAAAGGCCCTTTGAGACAGTGTTTCCAAGTCTCTTCTTTTGATGGTAGAGAAGCTGAAGTCCGGCAACAAAGGAAATAATTTAGCTTCATTCATTCAGTCACCGAGTTTACAATCTAGCTGGAGAGGAAGAAATTAAGGAACCCACAAATATAGAATTATACATTGTGATAAATGTGATGAAGAGAAGTCACCAGCAATCATGAGCACCTACATAGGGACCACATAGATAGGGAATCAGGAAGAGCTTCCTGGAGGAAGATTTAAAGGAAAAGTGAGAGTTAGAAAGGTGGACAGTAGGAACATTTCAGGCAAAGATACAACAAAAGCTGCAAAGGCCTTGAGACCAATGTCATATACTAGGGCCTACTTCTGACTCTCAGTTAAGGCATCTTCCAGTTCCTACAGGACTGACATTCTAAGCAGATAGTTTCTTTCCTGGTGTCACCTCACCAGGTGGGTGGGTAACACCTCATCCTTCCTGAGAATAAGGTGCTGTAAGCTGCACAACATGCACAGAGCAGACTAGGGTGTTTTTTAAACTGTTGTCCAAGCTGTCACTTAGCTCCTGATACAAGGTAGCTGTCGATTCATGACAACAAAGCAAAGTGGCACTCGAAGTTATTCCTCAGAGGGGGAATCCGTGTTTCCTATTCAAATTTAAATACTTCTTCCAAAATGACCCAAGACATGTGATAGTTTGGTGTTGGTAGAGATGGTATTGATAAATTCAGGGTGGCTATTTCTTATAGGGCTCATGATATTTGCAATCATGCAGGAGTCCTCCTCCTCCCCTGCCCCCCCCCCCCATTGGGATGCACAGGACCTTCTAAAGATATGACTGTGAGCTAGTCTGGGGTGACACATGTCTCTTGGAATTACAGGGGCTAGCCCTCCAGGAGGAGACTGACACAACTCTCTGCCTGATTAGATTTACTCCTGTGTCCAGACATCTGTGATACTTAGAATCTGCTCTTCCTCCTTAGACTTTGCTACTCACCTTAGGCACAGTATTTATTCAAAAGGACCACCTGTGGGGCACTCATTTCTGACAGTCACCTTTCTCAGAGATGCCTTGAGATGGGAGTATATTAAGTATCACATAACACACGATCTCAGAGCTGTCTTGGTGCATATGATGTAAATGTGGTAATCTGCTTTATTTTCATTCCACTTATAGCTCACGTTGCTCCCATTCACAGATTCCTCCTACCCCTTTTTAAAGGAATCACAGACTTTTAGAGTACCAGGAGCTTTAGATATGATCTGATGTAAACTTCTCATTTTATAAGTGTAAAAATTAAGTCTGGGGGGAATTGTGTGGCTTGTCTAAAGGTGTTTTATATGTCAGCTTTAGATCTGGGAGTCTAAATGGTTTCATGACTATTTCCTACACATGCTACCTCCTTAAATGGGGATAAAACTGTCACAGTTGGATTTCATCTCTTTGAATTTGGATGCAGAGTATATACCAAGGGAGGAATTACGTAGACTCACTTTTACCTTCATCAAAAAAGAAAATTCTTTCAGACTATTTAGATCCAGAGGATAGAAAGGAAAAAGGAAAAGAAATCAGTTTACCACTATGAATACAGGAAAGGAATCTCTAATTATAAGATATTGCAAACGAAGTGATACTTTTCTGTTAATTCTAGCTATGTCTTACTCACACTGTCCTCTATTCTAGCTTGTGTGCTCTGTTCACCTTCCCCTCCCTCAATCTCCACCTGCTCAAGACAAGTTAAAGTTATCTCACTCAGGCCATGTTTTTGCATTTTAACCTGGTTATTTCAACCAAAGGATCAAAGCAACCACAAGGAAGTGTCTGATTTAAAACTATATGTCTGTCCTAGAGTATAAAATAAGTAAGGATAGTTTATTTTATACTCAGACCAAGTTGGTGCAGAGGAAAATTTAATGCAGGCAATAGGTGGGGACAGGAGAGAGACAGCAGGATGTGGAACAACAGTCTCTCCAGGGGTGGCTACCTTGTACTATTTGAAACGTGGCTCCACCTGAGACCTACTGAATCATTTTCCTGGAGAGTGGGACCTGCACATCAGTACCCATAGTCAGGTTTCCAGGTGATTTGTAGTAACACCTAGGTTTAAGAACCATAGGTATACAGGGAAGAATAATGGAAGGTGAGTTAAAGGAAATTATTTATAGCTGTGGTTACTGTTTGTCTAATTTGAAGCCAGTCCTTTAACTTCTCGGTTTCCCCTGTGAGTCCATCCTATTTTTTCCTCTATGTTCCCTTCCAATTCTGAATTTCTCCAGTTCTAAGTTTTCCTCTGAACTTTGAGAAGAGAAAAAGGAAGGGGTGCCACCCTAAGGGTTGCAGCCAGCTTGGATACTCACTTTGAGCCCCATGAGGTAGTAGAGGACACTGATGACAGTCATGGGGAGGATGTAGAAGAGGAAGGAGGTGACCTGGATGATGAAATTGTAGATCCACATGGGCTTGATAACTGTACAGGTGGCAGAGCCCGGGACGAAGGTCCCATTGGGGAAGTAGTGGAGCTTGATGCCATGGATGCTGGTGTTGGGCAGAGAGAACAGAACAGAGAAGCCCCAGACGACGCCGAGGATCCTGAGGGCCCGCCGCCGGGTGCTTTCCAGCTTGGCGCGGAACGGATGGAGGATGGCCACGTAGCGCTCCACGCTGACTGTGGTGACGCTGAGGATGGAGGCGAAGCACACGGTCTCGAAGAGGGCCGTCTTGAAGTAGCAGCCCACCGGCCCAAACAGGAAGGGGTAGTTGCGCCACATCTCATAGACTTCCAGGGGCATCCCAAGAAGCAGGACCAGGAGGTCGGAAACAGCCAAGCTGAGGAGGTAGTAATTGGTGGGTGTCTTCATAGTCTGGTGCCGAAGAATCACCAGGCACACCAGGAGATTGCCAATAACCCCCACCACAAAAATCACTGCATATACCACAGTCACCGGGAGGAAGAGGTGGCTGCGCTGAGGCCCGCAGAGCAAGGTTAGGTAGTCCTCGGTGTTGTTTGGGAATTTCTTGAATGGATCTTCCAGTTCCTGTTGGGAGATCCAGGAAATATTCTCATGTTTTTCCATCACTGCCATTAAAATCCAAGACCTGAGCCTGCTCTGATAGGAGCCTCTGTCCCAAGCTGAGCCAGAAAGGGAAGAGAAAGCAGGCAGGAAAGCAAGCACAGACTCGCTGAAGGAGGCCGGGAGAAGGCTAGTGCTTCAGCAAGGTTGGGCTGCTCGGACCTCCTCGGAGCCCTTTTGAAGAGCCCCCCCCCGAGACGGAAGCGCCGCCCCTCCGCCCGCTGTGGGCCAATGTGTGTGTCAGACGCTCAGCGAGAGGACCGCTGGGTGGGGCGAGCTGGCTTCAGTGCAGGGAGCAGGAGAGGAGGGGGAGACGTTTCTCTGAATTGGAAGCAGCTGGGAAAAAGAGCTGATACAGACGGTGATACTAACTTAAATAAGGTGTGGGCACTCAGAGCAGTGCGTTTTGCAAAGCTGTGGGACTCTGGAAATACAAATTTAGGTTGCAGGGTCCTGGGTAGAAGAGTACAAATCTCCATTGATCCTTGTCACCTTTGCAGCTTGACAGAAATAAGAGATCAATAAATTTCTCGAGTTGTCTTATTCCATTGGCAATTCAGGGCTCCCTGGGGAAAGCGTGACAATATGCCTTTTTGGATTTGATTGCATCCGTGGTATTACCCTAAACCTGGAAGAGCACTCGCACATCATCTAGCCCTGCCTGCTGATACTTCAGTCTCTTGTGACGGTGCCTTGTAGCAAAAAGCAGTAGGATTTAGAATCATGCACACCCGTAGAAATCCTGTAAGACTTTGGTAAGTTTACGAAAACTCTTGGACCCTCATTTCCTTATCTGTAAATTGGAGATTCACTCAGTCTATTTTATTCAACAGATACTTCTTGAGAATTTTCTGTGTACCAGGTAATACGCTAGGCTTTGTAGAAACATCAGTGAACAAGCAAGACAAAGTCTCTGCCTTCGTGGAACTTTTCTTATAGTAGGAAATTCTGAAAATCTACAAGCAAACTAATAAACTAATACAATTTTGGATAATAATTTGTGCTGTAAAGAAGGATAGGGGCCATACAAACTTAAGGCTGGAGGTACTCTTTTATCAAAAATGGTCAAAGAAGTCATCTCAGGGATGTTATTTGGGCTGAGTTTTGACTGAGGAAAAGTCAATCATAAAAGAGCTAAGGGAAGTGTATTCCCAGCAAGAGTAACATCAAATGCAAAGATCCTGAGGCAGTGACAAGCCTGATGCATTTCAGAAACATCAAAAAAGCTAGTATAGCTGGAACTTCATGAGTGGACAGGAGAGTATGAGTGAAGATTGAAATGACTGGAAAGGACCAGATTATGTAAATTTTCTAGGATTTGGTAAAAAAGTTTGTCTCTTTTTCAAACTACAGGGACTTTGGATCTGATTCAAGCTGCAGAGAAATTTTTGTAGGGTTTTGAGCCAGAGAATTAGGAAGGACGAAGTTTTAACAAAATTGTAGGTAGGAGGCCAACACAATACTCCAAGAAAGAAATAGTAGTGGCTTAGATTACTATGATAGCAGTAGACCTGAGAGATATCTTTGGATTTGGGAATATTTTAGTGAGGGATGATACCGTACATAGTCGTTGAGAAGATTAAATGAAATTACATATGTTAAAGCACCTTATACTTGAGATGCTCACTAAATGTTAATTATTCTTTTCCTTTTATTTATTAAATTGAATGATGAAATTAAGACTAAAAAGGTAAAGTGACTTGTCCAATAATAATCTGTTGGTTAAGATGGGGCAGTTTATGCTGCTGTAACAAATAACCCCCCTATCTCAGTGGTTTAAAAAAGTAAAGATTTGTTTCTCACTCACACTACAAATTTATCATTGGTCAGCTGGAGGATCTGTCCCATGCTTTGCTCACTCTGGGATCCAGGCTAGTGGAGTGGTCCCTGTCTGGGAACTTGCTTATTATTGTGGTAGACAGAAAGGAAGCTGTAGAAGGTCTCAAGTAGATAATTATAAGCCCTAGCCTGAAGTAAGTAATATATGCCACCTCTGTTCATAGCTCACAGCTTGTTGACCAGGGCTAATCTTGTGTATATACTTAAACACGACAAGGGCAGGAAGTGCTATCCTACCATGTGCACAGAAGATGGAGAACCTAGAAAATTTAGTGTACAGCCTTAATGACACAAAAAGAAAGTCATGGCAGAGTTAGAATTGGAGCCTTCTAATTAATGATAAGCTTTGATGGTGAACTCACCATTAACAGACTTTAATATATATTTCTAATGAAGTAGGAAAAATATAAATTAAATATAGGAATGCAATATCTCATTGAGATGTCATGGTCGTTAAAATTATAACAGGTTGCAAATTCGAGGCTGGGGAAGATACACTATACATATGCCAGCATATTAAAGATTCAGAGTCATCTCCACACTGTGACATGGTCTAATCAAATAGAATGATGTCTAAAAAGGATGCCATAACAGGTTCAATGCAAGGAGGTGGTGTAGGAGTAACAAAGAACTCTAGGGAACTAGAGTGCAGGCTCTAGTGTAGGCCAGGGGTTCAAATCCTTGTTATGCCTCCTACCTGCTGTATGACCATAGGGAACTTATTTAACATCCATGACTGTCAGTTCCCCCATCAGCAAAATGAATAAAATAGCGGTACTGCCTTATAAGATTGTTAGTAGAGTGAAATAGTTCCTGATGAAATGGTGTGTGTGTGTGTGTGTGTGTATATATATATGTATATACACACATACATACATACACATACACAGATACACACACATTATTTTAAGTGATACAGTATTTTAAATAGATATGTAACAAGGTAATTTAGTAATGAAGATGTCTGTTTTTATTGTGGTCAAAAGGCTATTGCAAGATATGAAACTGGGAGATGTGCTTGGAAGTATTAATATGAAAAGAACTCAGTTTTACTGAGCTGTCAGTTCAGGACAGCAAGTCAGAGTAGCTTCCTAGAAACTGTATACATATCTATTACCCAGATTGCCTGGGTCTTATACTTTCTAGTTAAGTTAAGATGGTGAGAATGTTGAGGGGCTCAGTATCCTTAAGGGATGTTTGATTGTTGCATGTTGGGGTTGTTTTGCCTGAGGAAGACTCAGGAGAGTGAAGTGGGTGTGAAGGGCACCTTCTCAAATATTTGACAGTATCTTTGGATGACACCCAAGGACAGAGGGGAAACAAAGGTGTAAAAAACCTCAGAGAGCTGCAGTAGGGAGTCAGTTCCACTAGGATTTCCTGATAATCAAACAGAAAACCCCTTGGAATTGTTCACTTGAATACTTGAGCATCTTCTTTTTTTTTTTAATCTAGCGAGTCTTGCCTCCCATTGTTTGAAGGTTGCTCCTGGGAGTGATAACTTCCCTTTGTCTCTGGACTGATCTTGTCTGTGGTTTGAACAGGCTTCCATATTATGGGGTAGAAAATAGAAATGTAGCCTAAATTTATGGTGCACGTCTATCAGCAGAGTTAGTCTGAGCATGCACAGGGCTAATATTTGTAGCTGTGGCTGAAATCAGGTGGGCCCAGGGGATGTGATGTGATGAAAATCTTTTAAAGAAGCAGTAGCTCATATTTACTGAGCACTTATTCTTCCTAGGCACTTTTGTAAATATTTTACATATGTTAGCACATGCATTCTTTACAGTAATCCTATGAGGTAAAGTTCTTTTTTTTTTTTTTTTTTTTATCTCTGCATCACAGGTGAGGAAACAGAGGCATACACTTAAGGGCCTTTTTGAAGCTCACATAGTGTATCAGTCATTTGGGTTAAGTTATGTTTCAGAAATAAAAATTCCCAGATTTTAGTGGATTAAAATAAACAAAGATTTATTTCTTGCTCATTCTACCTCTCTGCTGAGGGTTGCGTGGTAGCCGCTGTTATCCTTTGTTCTTACACTGGAACATGGGCTTCAGCCTACGCCTCCACAATCCCCAAAGGAAGATTCCCAAAGGGGACCATGGTTCTTGAATTTTTCTGCCTAGAAATGACAAGCATCACTTTCATTTGCATTTCATGGGCCAGATCAAATTACATGGCCACTCCTAACCCCAAAGAGGATAAGAAGAATCATTTTATCGTGTGCTTAGGAGGAGAAAACCAAAAATATTTGGTAAACAGAGTTAGTGACTGTACATTCTGCCCATCTGGATCCCAAGTATTTAGCTTACGTTCTTTCTTGCAGGAAAAATGCACTTTGCCCTGCCCCGTTAGGGATGCCGCAGCACTCCTATAGCTTTAAGTAAAAGTCCAGGAACTCTGGGTGGCACATGGTGCTCTCTCCATTGGATCTACATGGGGCTCCTCTTCTTCCAGAGACTTATGAACTGAAGGACAAGTTATCAGCTTCCCATACGGATCCTCCCAGCCTCTAAGAACAGTTTTCTCACTGCCCATCTCACCCCTAGACTCATGCCATGGATCTTAGAGTTTTTGTTACAGCAGTACTGTACTTCGGTATCTAGTGTGGAGTCAGTAAATTGGACTACATTATTGCTGAAGTAACAAACAATGCCAAACTCTCAGTGACTTAAACTTTAAACCGCAAAACTTACTTTTTTTGTTGTTGTTGTTGTTCTACGTATTGATTGTGGGTGGGGAGAGAAAGCTTTGTACATCACTGTCTTTATCCAGGATAATACGGAAAATTCTACCATTCGAAACACAGTGATAAAACTGCTGCGAAGACATGACTGTAGGAGTGTGGCTTCTCAGTCCCATCCTTCTGGGGGCCTTTCTTCCATCCTTTAACGTCTAGTATTGTTCTGGATATTGAGAATGTACTCAATAAATGGATCATAAAGATGTGTTGTAGAAACTAGATGGGCTATGAAACAATCATATTTGTAGAAGAGGTAATTAGGAAAATTGTTACCATCTTACAAGAAGGTGTTTGTTTTATAGATGTGAACAATGTGAACACGATTTCCCAGAAACTCTGGAATAAGAACAGAAGCTTGATTTAGAGGCATAGCATTCCCAATTTTCAACTTTGGCATCCTAGCAAGTCAGGAAATGCTCCTGTTACCTTGGATAACGTCAACCAAAATATAGTTTCTGAGAAAAGATTACTGTCGGCCCTATTATATGCTGGTTTGGCCAGACCAGGAGTATTGGCTCCAGTTTTCAGTCTTGCACTTAAAGAGGAATTTGTAAGTTGACATAGTTTACCAAGGACCGCTGTGATGGTGGGAGGAATTGGAGTCATTGTCCCAGTAAAGAGAAAACTTGGCTTAGACATGATCACTGCCTTCTAATTAAAAGCATACATTTTTAATGGAAGAAGAATTTAGTTTATTCTAATTCACTTCCTAGGGCAAAACTGAGACCAATGGGTTGTCAATATAAAGAGAAAGATTTTAAGATTTGAAGGAGACTAAAATAGAAATGGGTCACCATGTCACTAGAGGCACTCAACTGAGGCTGAGTGGTGGTCTGTTAATACTTTATCAGGTTATGAAAACTTGGCAACCACAAGTTTATAATCTATATCTGTGAGTCTATTTCTGTTTTGCATTTATGCTTTTTTTTTTTTTTAAGATTTCAAATATGAGCGATATATGGTATTTTTCTTTCTCTTTCTGGCTTGTTTCACTTAGAATGACATTCTCCAGGAGCATCCATGTTGCTGCAAATGGCGTAATGTTGTCAGTTTTTATGGCTGAGTAGTACTCCATTGTATAAATATACCACTTCTTCTTTATCCAGTCATCTGTTGATGGACATTTAGGCTGTTTCCGTGTCTTGGCTATTGTAAATAATTCTGCTATGAACATTGGGGTGCAGGTGTCATCCTGAAGTAGGGTTCCTCCTGGATGTATGCCCAGGAGTGGGATTCCTGGGTCATATGGTAAGTCTATTCCTAGTCTTTTGAGGAATCTCCATACTGTTTTCCACAGTGGCTGCACCAAACTGCATTCCCACCAGCAGTGAAGGAGGGCTCCCTTTCCTCCACAGCCTCTCCAGCATTTGTCATTTGTGGATTTTTGAATGATGGCCATTCTGACTGGTGTGAGGTGATAACCTCATGGTAGTTTTGATTTGCATTTCTCTGATAATTAGTGATATTGAGCATTTTTTCATGTGCCTATTGATCATTTGTATTTCTTCCTTGGAGAATTGCTTGTTTAGGTCTTTTGCCTATTTTTGGATTGGGTTGTTTATTTTTTTCTTATTAAGTCGTATGAGCTGCTTATATATTCTGGAGATCAAGCCTTTGTCGGTTTCATTTGCAAAAATTTTTTCCCATTCCATAGGTTGTCTTTTTGTTTTATTTATGGTTTCCTTTGCTGTGCAGAAGCTTATAAGTTTCATTAGGTCCCATTTGTTTATTCTTGCTTTTATTTTTTCTAGGAGAAAATTTTTGAGATGTATGTCAGATAGTGTTTTGCCTATATTTTCTTCTAGGAGGTTTATTGTATCTTGTCTTATGTTTAAGTCTTTGATCCATTTTGAGTTGATTTTTGTGTATGGTGTAAGGGAGTGTTCTAGCTTCATTGTTTTACATGCTGCTGTCCAGTTTTCCCAACACCATTTGCTGAAGAGACTGTCTTTATTCCATTGTATATTCTTGCCTCCTTTGTTGAAGATGAGTTGACCAAAGTTTGTGGGTTCATTTCTGGGCTCTCTATTCTGTTCCATTGGTCTATATGTCTGTTTTGGTACCAATACCATGCTGTCTTGATGACTATAGCTCTATAGTATTGTCTGAAGTCTGGGAGAGTTATTCCTCCAGCCTCTTTCTTTCTGTTCAGTAATGCTTTGGCAATTCTAGGTCTTTGATGGTTCCATACAAATTTTATTATGATTTTTTCTAGTTCTGTGAAATATGTCCTGGGTAATTTGATAGGGATCGCATTAAATCTGTAGATTTCCTTGGGCAGTGTGACCATTTTAACAATATTGATTCTTCTAATCCAAGAGCATGGGGTATCTTTCCATTTTTTAAAGTCTTTTTTAATTTCCTTCATCAATGGTTTATAGTTTTCTGTGTATAATTCTTTCATCTCCTTGGTTAGATTTATTCCTAGGTATTTTATTCCTTTGGGTGCAATTTTAAAGGGGATTGTTTCTTTACTTTCTTTTTCTGTTGGTTCATCATTAGTGTAAAGAAATGCCACTGATTTTTGAACGTTAATCTTGTAACCTGCTACCTTGCTGAATTCTTCGATCAGCTCTAGTAGTTTTTGTGTGGACCTTTTAGGGTCTTCTATATATAGTAACATGTCATTGGTGTATAGTGACACTTCTACCTCTTCTTTTCCAATTTGGATCCCTTTTATTTCTCTCTCTTGCCTGATTGCTGTGGCTAGGACTTCCAAGACTATGTTGAATAGGAGTGGTGATAGTGGGCATCCTTGTCTTGTCCCAAATTTTAGTGGGAAGCTTTTGAGTTTTTCACCGTTGAGTAGTATGCTGGCTGTAGGTTTGTCATATATAGCTTTTATTATGTTGAGATATGTTCCCTCTATACCCACTTTGGCGAGAGTTTTTATCATAAATGGGTGTTGAATTTTATCAAATGCTTTTTCTGCATCTGTTGAGATGATCATGTGGTTTTTGTCCTTTCTCTTGTTGATGTGATGTATTACATTGATTGATTTGCATGTGTTGAACCACCCTTGTGTCCCTGGGATGAACCCCACTTGGTCATGATGTATAATCTTTTTTTATGTGTTGTTGGATTCTATTTGCTAATATTTTGGTGAGGATTTTGGCATCTATTTTCATCAGTGATATTGGCCTATAATTCTCCTTTTTTGTAGTGTCTTTGCCTGATTTTGGTATCAGGGTGATGGTGGCTTCATAGAATGAGTTTGGGGGTATTCCCTCCTTTTCAATCATCTGGAAGAGTTACAGAAGGACTGGTATGAGTTCTTCTTTGTATGTTTGGTAGAATTCCCCAGTGAAGCCGTCCGGTCCTGGACTTTAATTTGTAGGGAGGTTTTTTATTGCTAATTCGATTTCATTTCTAGTGATTCGTTTGTTCAAGTGGTCAGTTTCTTCTTGATTCAGTCTTGGTGGACAGTATGTTTCCAGAAACTTGTCCATCTCCTCTAGGTTATCGACTTTGGTTCCATATAGTTTTTCATAATATGATATTCTGTATTTCTATTTTATTTGTTGTAATTTCTCCATTCTCCTTTCTTATTTTGCTAATTTGTGCTCTCTCTTTTTTCTTCTTTGTGAGTTTGGCCAGAGGTTTGTCAATTTTATTTACTTTTTCAAAAAACCAGCTTTTGGTTTGGTTGATTTTTTCTATGGTCTTTTTAACCTGTATTTTATTTATTTCCTCCATAATCTTTATAATCTCCTTCCTTCTGGTGCCTTTTGGGGATCTTTGTTCTTCTTTTTCTAGTTCATTCAGCTGGTGGGTTAAATTGTTTATTTGAGATTGTTCTTCTTTTTTGAGGAAGGCCTGTATCACTATAAACTTCCCTCTTAGCACTGCCTTTGCTGTGTCCCATAAATTTTGTGTGGTTGTGCTTTCAGTTTCATTTGTCTCAAGGTATTTTTTAATTTCAGCTTTGATTTCCTCATTGACCCATTGGTTTTTTAATAACATATTGTTTAATCTCCATGCTTTCCTTTTGTTCTCCTTTGTTTCTCTGTTGTTGATTTCTAGTTTCATGGCATTGTGGTCAGTAAAGATGCTTGAGATAATTTCTATCTTCTTAAAATTGCTGAGGTTTCTTTTGTGCCCAAGTACATGATCGATCCTGGAAAATGTTCCATGTGCACTTGAAAAGAATGTATATCCTATTTTTGGGGGTGTAATGCTCTGAAAATATCCACCAAATTTAATTTTTCTATTGTATTATTTAATTTCTCTCTTGCCTTATTTATTTTCTGTCTGGAAGATCTGTCTAGTGATGTTAATGTGGTGTTAAAATCTCCAACTATGATTGTATTCCCATCAATATCCCCCTTTATCTCTGTTAGTAATTGTTTTATGTATTCAGGTGCTCCTATATTGGGTGCATATATATTAACGAGTGTAATATCCTCATCTTGTATCACTCCTTTAATCATTATTAAAAACGTCCTTCTTTATCTTTCTTTATGGCCTTTGTTTTAAAGTCTATTTTGTCTGAAATCAGTACTGCAACACCTGCTTTTTTGGCTTTTCCATTTGCATGGAATATCCTTTTCCATCCTTTCACTCTCAATCTATATGTGTCCTTCTCCCTAAAGTGGGTCTCTTGTATGCAGCATATTGAAGGTTCTTGCTTTATTATCCAGTCTGCCACTCTATGTCTTTTGACTGGAGCATTTAGTCCATTAACATTTACAGTAATTAATGATAGATTTGTGTTTATTGCCATTTTGAACTTATCTTTGCAGTTGAATTGGTATTTCCTCTTTGTTCCTTTCTTCTTCCTTTTATGGTTTGGTAATTTTCCTTTGTGTTATCATGGATTTTAATTATTTTTTGTGACTCCCTTGTAAGTTTTTGGCTTGTGGTTACCCTTTCTTGTAAGTCTGTTAGCCCATTACTATAACTGTTTTTATTAAACTGATAGTAACATGACCTCAAACCCATCCTACCAAGAACAAAAAATTTAAAAAAGAAAGAAAAAAAATTCTCCTGCCTCCCTCTCCCACTCTCAGTGATTTGTATGTCTTCTTTTATAATTTCGTGTTTATTGTATTTGTAATTCATGAGTTATCACCTTTCCAGTTGTGAATTTCTCATTTCTGTAGCATCCTGCTGCTTTTCTATTTAGAGTAAACCTTTCAGTATTTCTTTTAGCATGGGTTTAGTGTTGCTAAAGTCTTGTAGCTTTTTCTTGTCTGTGAAATTCTTTATGTCTCCTTCTATCCTAAAGGATAGCCTTGCTGGATAAAGTGTCCTAGGCTGCATCTGTTTTTCATTCAGGACTTTGAATATATCTTGCCACTCCCTTCTGGCCTGTAGTGTTTGTGTAAAGAAATCAGCTGAGAGCCTTATTGGGGTTCCCTTGTAACTCCCTCTTTGCTTTTCTCTTGCTGTCTTTAGGATCATTTCTTTATCCTTGACTCTGGCCATCTTGATTATGATATGTCTTGGTGTGGGTCTGTTTGGGTTCTTCCTGTTCCACAACTTCTTTATCCAGTTATCTATTGATGGACATTTAGGTTGTTTCCGTGTCTTGGCTATTATAAATAGTAACTATACTTCAATTAAAATACATATATAAAAATAAAATAAATAAAACCAAGTTCATGCATCATCTTCCTCCTAAAGCTGCACTTCTCTTATATTCTCTGGTGAGTGAGTGTGTTGCCATGTGCTTATTTAGTTGTCCAAGATAGAGAGCTGTATATCCTAGTGACTCCACCCTCTCATTTGCCCACTGTCAGCTGATCATACCCAAATTCTGTCCATTATATATCTCAAATATATAATATATATATACATACACACACACACATATATATATATATACTTATTCAAATACTCAAATATATATGTATATACACACACACATATACATATATATACTTACTCAAATATATATATATATATATATTTTTTTTTTCATCCAGGGCACCATTATCTCTCCACTGGACTTCTAGCTGGTCCCCGATTTCTGCTTTTTCTCCCTCTCCAATCCTATGTTATGTTGTACCTAGAATAATATTTCAAAAATGAGAATATGATCTTATGTCTCTTCTACTTCAGATCCTTCAAGGATCTCAATTGCCTTAATGTGACTTACTAGATCATTCATGATCTAGTCTCCTAGACTCCTGTCTCCTCTTCTGTAACTGCACTCCTCGGGTCTCCTTCCTGTGTCATGCTCTTGTTGGACTATGTTGCTGGCGGTTCCCCCACAAAGATCATCAGGCCTCTGTGAAGGTTATTCCCTCTGCTTGGGGTAGTCTCCCCTCCTCCTGCCCCTCCGCTCACTCTGTTAGTGTGTGTTAGTCATTCACGATTCAGTCTATTCAGCACATTCTATGAGAGAACACCTCCTGTATTTCCAGACTGGCTCAGATGTCCCTCCTGTGTGCTACTCTCTTACTTACTTGCCCTCATCCTAACACTTTAGAGCAGGGGTCAGCAAAACATAGTCCATAGGCCAAATACATTGTGCTGTGTGTTTTTATCAGTGAAGTATCACTAGAATACCACATTTACTTGTTTGTTTGGTCCGTGGCTGCAGTAGTGCTGCAGTGGCAGAGCTGAGTAGCTATGGCAGAGACCAAGTGGCCCACCAAACCGAGCATATTTACGGTGGGGCTCTGTATTCGTTTGCCAGGGATGTCGTGTTGAAGTACCACAGACTGTTGCTTAAGCAGCAGAAATTAATTTCCTCCCGGTTCTGGAGGTTAGAAGTCCAAGGTCAGGATATTGGCAGGGTTTGTTCCTTCTGACAGCTGTGACAATGAATCTGCCCCATGCCTTTGTCCCCTTCTCATGGTCTGCCAGAGATCTTCAGCATTCGTTGGCTTGTGGATGCATCACCCAGTCCTGGTCTCGGCCTTGATGGTCACATGGTATTCTCCCTGTGTGCATGTGTCTCCAGATGTCCCCTTGGTAAGGACAGCAGTCATTTTGGATTAGGGCCCATGCTGTTGACCTCATTTTAGAATGATTACTTCTATAAGAACCTTTTCTCTAAATAAGATGACATTTAGTTTCTGAGGGTTAGGAAATCAACATAGGAATTTTAGAGGGGACAAAATTCAGCCCATAATAGGCTCTTAACAGAAAATCCCTGGTTTACAATATTATACTCACCCATGTATCCCAGAGGGCAAGACCCTGGTCCTGCTCATGGTAGTATTGCCAGTATTTAGCGTGACAATTTGGACAGACTAGTCACTCAGTAGATACTTGCTTAGTTTATAAATGATGTTGACGTACCACCTGATGCCTTGTCATCATTTTTTTTGCCATGTCTATTTTGCTTTATATAATTATTGTAATCCATTTCATGATTACTTGTCGATGTCTGAATGTTTTCATTGTGGTCTTGACTCTGTCTTAGGTTATCTGTAAACCCTAAATAAGTTATGAAATCTCTCAAGGTGTGAGTTTCCTCCTCACTAACATAAGAGGATTGCATGTGGTGGCCAAGGTCCCTAAAATACTAGTATTCCATAATATTGATGGCATTTAGCTAATATAGTAATCCTTCAACTTTTGATGATCAGTCTTTTCCTTTGTTTACTAAGTCCAATGGGCTTCACTCTGGCAGGTTTATAGGAGAGAATAAAGACCTTGATTCACACTAATTTTCACAGAGTCAAAATTTCACAGAAAGTCAGTGGGGGGCACTTGTGGCAGGAGATGTCATGTATCCAGGAAGAGAATCATGATGGCTGTTGATTTCTTTCTAAACTATGTGATGGAAATAAAGTTAGTTTCAGCTCCAGTCTCAATGACGTTTATTGATCGGATACAGACATGACTAAGGATGCTTAATCCACTAACAAATGGAGGCTTTAGTAATTACATCCTTATGGAGTTGGTTACCTGAGCAGCATCCAGGACAGTTTTCTCTGTAGAACAGAATGGGGCTCTGTGAGTCAGCATGTGGCCATGTGATATGATTTACAAGTAGAGAAAAGCCCCCACTGGCTAGATGTCCTGACCTGATAATGCTTAAAATCTTATCATTTCTTTAAGCTTCTCATCTCTTTGAGGGAAAGCATCATCATCCTCATCATCCTTATCCTCGCCTTATCCTCATCCTCCTCATCCTTACCATCAGTAGCAACAGCAGCAGTGCCAGGTTCCATAAGAGAGTGTTAACTATGTGCCAAGAACTGAGTTAAGAGTTTTACTTGAATTCTCTAATATAATCCTTGAGACAACCTAGTGAGGAGGTATTTTTATTACTCCCATTTTACAGATGAGAAAATCTAGGATTTAGAGAGATTAAATGCCTTGTCACCTCACATAGTTAATTATCATCAGTGCCAGGACCTGAACAGGACCTAACCATTGCCCTTGCCCTGATTCATGAGTTAGAATTACCATGTAACAAATGATACTGTATTCTCATATGAACTACTGAGCCATGCATTTCAGGGATATCTACCTCTAAACAGAGTATTCCTACAGACAAAACATACTCACCAAAAGATCAATCCACAGCTGACATGCACTCAATTCTAGGATTCACATTTTAAAGGACCTTGATTTAAGTTAAAAAATAAAATTGTATGCACCCAAGGTAATAGAACCTGTCAAACTGCTTTTGCACAGAAACATATCCAGATTGTTCTGGTATAAATTGGCCCACAGAATAAAGTAAATGGCAGTTTTAAATATTAGTGCTGTTTATAAAACAGAGTTACTTGTAGATAACACCATTCAGTATGCCAGCCACTATGGGAGTTATTTTGAATAAAAGTAGGCAGAGTGTTTTTTTGTTTTATTTTTGTTTTTTGTTTTTTTTTTGGTCCAATGGAAGAGACAGAGTAATCAACTAATCTCATAAATAATGTAACATTATGGCAGGTTTACACAAGAGAGATACTTTATTGACAGAAGTACAAACGTATTCTAGATCTGAGATCTGAAAGATGAGAAACAACTAAAATGAAGTATTGGGGGTGGGGGTTGGGAGAAGATTATTCCAAGTAAAGCAAAGAGTATGTACAAGTGCCCTGTGGTGGGAGGGGGATAGTCTAGTACATGAGGAGGAGTCGTAGGGGCCACTGAATCAGGGCAGATGCTGTGAGATAGGGACCGTGTAGGGACTTATAGGCCATTCCAAGGGCTTTCTTTTGTTTTCATTAAGTCTGCTATTAAAGAGGCCAATGACACATTTTAAACAGGAGAATGACATGATCTTCAGAAAGCTCTCTTTTCTCTTCCTATGGACAAAACATACCGAAAGATCAGTCCCATCGCTGACATGGAGATTTAAGGAAAAGGATGGAGATGGGGAAGATGTGGGGATACAGGCTATTCTGGTAGTCCAGGTGAGAGGTGAAGGTCTCTTGGACTTGGATGGTAGCAGTGGAGATGATGGGAGGAGACAGAAATAGAAAATAATGTCAACAGGACTGCTGTGTCCAAGCCCACTACTTCCTGACTGTGTGACCTTGAGAAAATGCTTAACCTCTCTGAGTCACTGTTTCCACTTCTGTAGAAATTGGAGCCATAATAGTATCTACTTCAAGTCTATTGTGGGTTTATATTTGTACCTGGCACATAGTAAGTGCTAAGCAAGTGTTAGCTATTGTTAGTATCAGTTGTAGAAGAAGTCATTCTAATGGTAATAGTCATATTACCAAATTTAGGAGGAAAGAGAGTTACTGACATGAAAACATTTCCAATAACTAGATTTGTATAAGTAGAATTCTTGGGTCAAAAAGATAGGATTAAAAATAATTAGCCCTAAATATACTTCTTTGTAAATTCCCTTTGTAACTTCTTTGTAAAGTCTGTGTTACAGACTTAAAAGAAAAAAAATTATCTTCCACATCCTAGTCCTCCCAAAAGGCTGTTCAAATTTGTAGTTCCATCAAGATAACTGAAAGTCCATATGCCCCTCACAATTGCCAGCACTAGGTATCACCTTTTTCCTTTTTGGGGTACAGTGTTGTCTTATGTTTAAAGTGGGCTCTCTTTTAATGTTTAAGGATCAGTCTCCACTTTTATTTTTCTTAAAAATGCCTTTTCACACTATTTGCCCAACATAGGTAATAAGTAGCAAACAAGACTTTTGAAAACATCATGGAAACAGAGACTAAGAGGCAACATTTCAGGAAAGAGTTAGAAATTTGAGGAACAGTCAGATGAGGGCATCCACGACAGTAAGGAGATTAGAAATCATAAAAGTGATAGTGCAAAGTACCAGGGAGGATGTGGTCTGGAGGAAAGAGCTCTTTGAAAGGGTGCGATGGTGAGAAGGGTTTGCCCACCTCTAAAAGATTGTCCTGTGGTAGATGAATTAAGCATTTTCGGTGCTGCTGCTTTGATCCAAATAACACTGCACAAACAGGTACATATTAAGTTAAAATAAGGAAGAGATTTCTAATGGTTCTCTGAATTCCCTAAACACAAGTAAAGGAAGCTCTGTGCAAGGCAAGGACGATATTTAAGGGAGACTGGAGACTGCTCAGAGCTGCTGGAAAGGATATAAATCAGACAAGGATGAATGAATGAGCTTCTTACTTCTTAAAGTGTCCCCCACAGCCCAGCAGCATGAGTGTCACATGGGAACTTATTAGAAATGTAGAATTTGGGGTCCAGCTCAGACTATGTGAATCAGAGTGTGCATTTCAACAGGACTCCAAGAGATTTGCTGGTGCATAAAAGTGGGAACAACAGAGCTAAATAGCCTCTAAAGTTCATTCTTAATTGAAATGATCCTGTGAGCTTAGGCTTAATCTCTAACGGAGGAAACCTGAGCACGGCGTGGAGACAGTGGAGAGGTCCTGTGGGGCTGGTCAGGCTCGCAGGGGTTTTCAAACTTCTGCCCTCCTTTCTGCACCAAGTTCTCATCGGTACTTGGGGTGATACAGGAAGAAGTGGGGGTTGTTTCTTACAGAGTGAATTCTGAACTGTTGACTTTCAGAGTGGACGAAAGCCAGTGATGATCTGGTTTCCAGCTTTATTTTATACAAAAGGAACTGAAGGTCAGAAATGGCCCAGGTTAAAATAAAAATTGATAGTTTCTTTGTACTTTAATTTCTAATCAAGTTTTTTCCCTCCCCAGCTTGCTATCTCTCTGCCTCTCTGTCTCTTTCTCCTCCTCCCCACCTCTAACAGAGACACATGCACAATTCTTAAGTTAAACAACCTACTTTTTAAATAAATCTGATGACCAAACACCAGAAGCAAGGCGAGGGAGGACTGTGATACCTCAGGAGCCTTTCTCAGGTTTAGCAAAGCAGGCTCTGAAGAGAAACATGGACAGAAATGAAAGTTGAAAGGAATATAAACTAAGGAAGCCAGCACTTTTCAGAATAGTACACACTCTTCATTAGTTTGCCCTCTGACTTTCCAGCTGAGGTTTGTCATTGGTTTTAGCAAAGAGTCTAGCATCATGATTTAGACCAAAGGAGAAAATGGGGAAGAGCTGGATGGCAGTCCTAATCCCAGCACTCAGAGGACCCGTATGTAAATCCCATCTCCACCGTCTCAGGGATGGTTGGCCTAAGGATCCTTGAGCAAGTTAGTTGATATGAATGTATTTCAGTGTCCTTATGCATAAAAATGTGGGTTATTCTTACATCACCTATTTACAGAGTTGTTTGAGTTCCAACAATACTTTGGGGAAATACTTTGTCAATTCCAAGAGATCTTTTGCAGTTTTTTGTTCGAACTGCCAGTCTTCCCAAAAAAGACATTAATAATGACGGGGCACTATCTTATTTACTATTCTGTGTCCATGCCTAGCCCAGTGTGGTCACATGAAAAGCAAAAAGAACACTCAGTCAAGTTTGGTTAAATGGACTGATATATACATGAAGGAGAAAAGGACAGGGAAGGAAGATGGAAAGACAGCAGGCTGGCAGTTCGTGTGACGGTAGAGTCTTGTGATGATCAAGTTTCCTGCAAGTTTCATTCTGGTCTTCTGGTCCAATGTTTCTTTCACAGATTTTGCCTTTTAGTTGGGATATTAAACTGGTCAGTGGTGTAGTGAGAAGATCTAGGGCTCTGTGGTCAGGCAGACCTAGGCTTAATTTTGCTGCTTGAAATTGTGTTTCCTTGGGCAAGTTACATACACCTGTCTACACATCATTTTTCTTATCAGTAAAATGGGATTAACTATTCCTAACTTGTTAGGATTGTTGTGAGGATTAAATGGCAAAATGGGTATAAATAGTTAAGCATAGTGTTCAGAATATAGTAAGCATTCAATAAGTGGTATTTACTGCACTAACAGTTCAAGGAGGTTGATCTACTAATAAAAAGATTTGATCAGTGGCTATTATACTGGTACATGATAGGCATTCAATAAATGGTTTGAGGTAGAATGCATAAATATAATATTGATTTTTGTCTTCAATCACATTTCAGTTGAAGACAATTTATAAGTGTGATTTTTACATAATTGAATTTGTTTTTTATCTTTTATGTTAAAGTGTCAATTTGACTTCTGCCTTTTGAAATTACCGAGTTTTTTTTCTTTGTTCTGATCTATGATTGATTTTTATAAATGTATGAAAACTTGAAAAGATTATTTTTGATATAAGGAAACCTGATTTATATATCTGAATTTTGTCATTTGAACTACATCAGGTAATTTTCTTTGATGGAGAGAATTAATAATGCTGTAGAAGCAAACAAATAAACACAACTTGTTTAGTTGTAGGCTACTGGGTGGTTCACAGAGTTAAAGGTAATTCACAGAATTCAACAGACTAGCCTTAAGCAGAAAAGGAACCAGGTTAGTACTGGAGAGCCAAGCAGTAGGTGCTCATGAGTAGCACCTTTGGGACACTGTCATCTGATGCTTAATTACAACTATATTCTCTCCCTTTCATCTCTGCTTAAGAATCACATTCCCCAAAGAAAGAATGAGATTGGCTTAGCTTAGATTTCTTGCTCAATTCTGTGAATTATAGAGGAAGTCCAGTTCCCTGGTTGAAAGTAGGAGGAGGAAACCAGACAGGCAATAATGACAGATCTACTACCTGACCTATGAAGGTCACATCTTTGTATCTTCATCGTACTGCTTCTCTTTGAGCTTTCAGACTAAGCCATGGATGTATTTAGGACTCAGAAAAAGGAGAACATAAGAGAACATGGCTGGGCTTAGGTTCAGGGTACTCTTTCTCTAGGATTGCTTATCTACATAGAAAAAGTGTTATGGTTCCACTCTAATAGTTACTATTACTACTGCCACCACCATGGCCACCACCAGTATTTATTGAGTATTTTATTCATTTATTAATATTTAAACTATTTATCAAACACTATTCTTAGTATAATTCTGCCTCCATGGAGCTTAGAATCTGGTGGCAGGACTGTGATTCAATGAAATAAAAACTTACGTTCTTGTAGGATCACAGCTGGAGTAACTGTGATGAAAGAGAAATACATTGGGCCTAGAGGGCATGTCATGTGGAGACTTAGTCTTATCTGGCAGGGCAAAGGAGTCTCTGAGAGGGTAGGGATATTGGAGGATGTGCAGGAATTAATGAGGTAAAGGGAGCTCAGCAATAAAATTTGGGGCAGAGATGAGTATGAGAAGAGTCCATGCCTAGCAGAAGTATGATTTATTTGTGAAACCAAATGAAAGGTCATGTGCCTGGAATGCAGAGAGCAAATGAGAATTGGGTATGAAAAGAGCCTGGGGAGGGCAATGCAGCCATGCAGGACTTAATGGGTCATTTTAAGTATTCTGGTGTTCAGTCAAAGAGCAATAAGAAGCTATTGGATCACAAGCATGGCAATGATATGACTAGGTTTACATTTTGAGACAGTACCTCCAAATGCTGTATGAATGGTTTGAGGGGTTAGGAATGGATGATGGGTATATCAGGAAGCAATTGTAGTAGACAAATGAAATGAGCTTACACTAGATCTGTGGAGTAGAGATAAAGAGAATTGTACAGATTTGGGAGATACTTAAGGAGTAAAACAGACAAACTTGAGGTTTGGATATAGAGGGAATAGGAGAGGAGAGTGACCACTATGATTCCTAGGTTTGGGCTGGTATAATTGAATAGATGGTTATCTATTCAATTATGCCAGCCAAAATATAGGTGTGTTTACATTAAGAAAGAACATGAGAATAGGTCTGAACTTAGATGGGGGGAATTATGTTTAATTTTAGACCTGATGTCTTTGATAAACCTTGAAGACAGTTGTGTGTAGAAACCCAGGGGCAGTTAGATATAGGTATCACAACCTTATAAGCAAGATCTTGACTGCAGACAAAAACGTGTGAGACTTTGTTGTAGAGGATAGTTAAAACTCTTCGCGTGGGTGAGTTTGCCTAGGGAGAGAGTGCATATGAGAAGGGGGTCTAGATTGATTGGAGCCTTGAGAAATTCCAACATTTAATAGCAAGATAGAAGATGATCCTCGCCTAAGAGCCTGAGAAATCCTTTAAGAAGTCAAGTCAAAATCATTCATGAATTTATGAAAGTGTATAATCACAGTGATGGGGGATAGTGCGAATTGCACTGATGTGAGGAGTCAAGAGGGAAGTGAGGAAATGGGGGACTTATTAATAGGCAGCAGTTGTAGAAATTATTTTGAGAATTTGATGGTAAAAGGGAAGAAGAGAGATGAGATTGAGAGTAGAGGGTAATTTTGAGTTACAAGAATTATTACTATTTTTTAATGGAAGAGACTTCTTTAAGAGCAGAAAGGATCCCTTTGAAAGCAAAATGGAAGAAATATGAGCGATGGATCATAAAAAGAGCAAAGTAACACATTCCTGAGAAGGTGGGAAAGGGGGCCGACAAATTATAGGTGGGGGAATTGAGCTTGACTAAGAGGAAAAGACAGCTCCTCTGCTGTGAGAGAAGGGAAAATGATTTCTAGACTGTGTAGCAGAAAGTTGAGGGACTCTGGTCTGTGTCTAGTGGCTTTTAGTTTCTTTGTGAAGTACTAAGAAATGGTTTCTGATGAGAGTCATCAAAGAAATGATGGAGAGGGAGTTGGGCTGGAGGAAAGGTCAGAGGTCAGGTGGAAGTTTGAGGGGTTGTGGAGAATGACTCAGCTACGCTTATCAGCAAGTAAGAAAGTGAATTAATAAGTAAACATTGTAAGGTCACTAGGTTAATGAAGGCCCACTTTAGTTTGGTCAGTCAGTCAATTAATACATGTTTGTTGGGACAGACATTGGTCTGGCTCTCAGGATAGTAGTGAGTGAGAGCGGAGACTCCTGTCGAGGCACCTACTTATTAGTGACAGGATGGTGAGTGATGTAGGCTTCTTGGCTACACAAGAGAACTCGTTTTTCTTTAAAGCATGAGTGTAATATTAAGCTGCTCTTCCTTATACTGTAATTTTAAACAATCACACTTGGCTGTTTGATTATAGTCATAGAGACAACAGATAAAGTTTAACAAATGAGGGTAGAGATTTGCCTGATAAGTATAATTTTTAAAAAGCAGGGAAATAATGGAGTTTGAGTTTCATTGAGAACAGTTTAAATAATTGATCATGGAGACTAAGGTAATAAGAGAACTAAACAGAAAAGAGGGGAGTAACGAAGGATTAATGAACTGGTAGTTGCATTGGGAATAGTTGAAGAGGCAAACTGGAAGACTAGGAGATTATGGTCTGAATTAAATTCATAAATATGTGATTTGGGAAACAGAATAGTTATTATTAAGGAAAAATCTAGAGTATGGTGCAGGACAAATTGGCTCAGATGGAGTAGAGATGTTCACTAGAGGTGAGATGGTCATGAAATAGAATAGTCAGGGTGCTGAATGGCTTATATGTGCGGAGGTAAAGCACCCAGCATGATAATAGATGTGGTAGAGAGGGATGCTCTAAACCAGGTACCAAATTCGTTGATGAAGGAAGGATGTACCTGGGGTATCAGTTATAACAGCAGTGAGTAGGGGGAAAGGATGGTGTATGTGATTGCTTGGTTCTCAGCTGAGCCTTTTTTCCTTCTAAGCATGTCGTTCATTCCTAAGCATGTTAATGTTATTCATTCTTCAAAATATCCCCATTAGTGCCATCCAGTTTTGCAAATAGGGAAGGTGACAGTCAGAGATTTTGTTACTTAGGCTACATAACTAATAATTGGCGAACTGAGATGAGAACACAGGTCTATCTAGTAGGAATTTTTGAAAATTTAGTTTTTAGTTTTTCAATGTAGGAAGTAGTAGTTTTGTATTTTCCTACTAGCTGTACATACTTGTCCTAGAGGTGCTGCAGCACCAGGCAAATGACCCAGTGAAAGGAGTCAAGAATAGAGAAACTAGACAATAGTTACTTGTTGGGGCTGGCATCAAAGGGCATGGTAGGAATGGCATCAAGGGGATGGATAGACAGACAGATGGACACATAGGTAGTTGGTTATACATAAGGGGATGTAACTGAGCCATTAGATTAATCTAACCAGGATCTTGCCACTGAATGACAGCTCTGTGGTGATGAGTTTCCCTATTGCTGCCTTTCTCCCTGAACTGCAGGAATTGCTGCTCCATCATTTCCATCATCTGCCCATATCCCTATCTGTCTGTCTTTCCATCCATCTATGCATCTGATAAACGCTATCAAGTGCAAAGTCTGTGCTACATGGAGGAGATAAAAAGATGAAGTAAGACCGTTGGTTTTCCCCAGTTGATACTCCCTCCCACCATCCCCAGAAGATTTTCAGCAATTTGATTTCTTCTTATTTACTGTAAGTGAAGAAAAGATAGGCTTGGACCTTGCAGAAAAATAAAGCTCTGTATATCACCAAATGAGTTACCACACACTGGCACATTTAAAATAGAAGTGGGAAACACATATCTGGATAATCAGCATGCAATTGATAGTGGACTGCAGGGGCCAGGCCTGATGAAAATGCCACAAATCAGCAACAGAAATGAAATATTCTACTCCATGCCTTGCCATAAGAACTGCATGTAATCCGTTTACCTCTCCCAACAAAACCCTTCCCGTAAAGCCCAGCATACAAACATGTGTTCTTTCCCCTTTCGAAGCTCTGCCCTTCTTTATGCCCAGCTCATTATACAGCAACTGTCTTCATTACCATCTCATTTTTTTACTGATGGGAAATGTTGCCATGGTGATGCTGGAACTTAGGCCTGAATACAGACCGTCATGAACTTATCCCAAGGTAGAGGCAGTGGATCATTAAGGAGTCATACATCCTTCTCCTCACTTCCTCCTGTATGAGCTTCTTCAGTGAAGGGGTTTTAGAGTTACTGGAAGTGAGCCGCTAGCCCTGCAGGTCCTCACATACTATTTCATGAAGATTCCCAGTTTAGAAAAGTCATCCATCCAGTTCCTTGAAGAACTGGCAATCTTTTGCTTTTCTCTGTTGCATGGGCATAGGCTATACTCCAGGTGTCACAGATGTGCACCACTGGTAACAACTGGAACCAGGAATACATGGATGGCTTCCTATAAACACTTTACTGACTCTAAGAATCTCAGATTCTCAATAGTGACCTATTAAAAATAGTTAATGTGGGTGTTCGTATACAAGATTAAAGACTATTAAAGTGAAAGTCCCCTTAGGTATAATCTAAGCTGACTTTTTCACTTGTAGGTGAGGAAACAAGGTCTAGAGATGGGACGAGCCCTTTTAAGGCACCCAGTAATCAAGAGGCAGGTTGATTAAGCTAGAATGAGAAGCATGTTTTTCCACCTCTCTTTGTCAGATACGCTCTTCCACTAAATTCTATTTCTTTAAACAAAGGCTTTCAGAGAACAAAACTTTTCTTTCTTGGTGGGAAGGAAACTAATGGAGATGAGGATAAATCCAGAGATCTTCCCCAATATTAAACTTGATTTAGTCATTTAAGGCCACTGACCTGAGCCTCCTAATAAAGCCTGGCTGACTGTGAAATTGTTATTAATGGACCTGAAGCCTTGAGATGAGCAGTATCAGTGCTCAGAGCTGGCTTCTTAGCACATGTCTCAGTCAGGCTGACAGCAAGACCTCTTACCTTTTATCTCTGGCTTCTTAGTCTCCAAATCCATTAGCATAGGCATCCTTTGATATATTTCTGTCTGTCCCTTCTAGAGCTAAGTTG
The DNA here is from genome assembly GCF_036321535.1 of Camelus dromedarius. Lineage (NCBI taxonomy): Eukaryota > Metazoa > Chordata > Mammalia > Artiodactyla > Camelidae > Camelus > Camelus dromedarius. The sequence continues at coordinate 107,709,651 of NC_087438.1, forward strand.
CTATTTGTAGTAAGTCCGAAGTGACATCATATCATAGGATGATATCAGAGTATGACTGTGACAATTAGTTATAATTTAAACTAAGCCATTTGGGTCCCCTGGAGACATTGGTGAATCTTGGCAGAAATGTATGTCTGTTTTCTTAGTATTAAAGGTGGTTTGGAATTTTATATTGCCTTTTTACCCAGTGTCAAAGGCTGAGGCTCTTAAGAGCTTTCTGCTTGAGAAGAGATATAATAAGGACTATAATTAATTGAGATTTGGGATAGACCTCAAGAGTCTTAGAAACAAATGCTGTATCTTTATTGATGGAGAAGTACTTTTAACCTCTCTCAGCCTCTGTTTCCTACATATGCTGTCAGGATTGTTGTGAGGAAGAGATGAGAAAATGCAAGAGAACCGGTAAGAGGCTGTCACCTCCTCCGACATTCACTCAGCACTCTGTGTGTGTTGGGACAGTCTGGAGAAGGATATATGGTGCCTCTTTACTCTTGAGGTCCATTTGGCTCAGATTGTGTCTTCTAAAGGAATTTGTATCCAGCTTAATGTTCCTGCTAATGATGTGAAGTGAACATAGGAAAGAAAACTGACTTGTTCATCACCATGCAAAAGAGTTGGGATTCCCGAGATTTAGTCCTTGCTGGATTTTAATATAGTCCATCTGATCTTGAAGAAGTGATCATCATAAAATGGAAAAAGAATCATGTTCTTTCCCAGCTTAAGATCCTCCTTTAGCTTCCCTTTGCTGTTAGAATAAATCCCAACATTTTCTACTTGTTTACAAGGTCACTCACCATTTGAGCCCTCCCCACTTCTACCTTACCTTTCTCCTTTCTCACTCTTACCCAGTGCATTTCAACAACAGAAGACTTCTTTTCTTTCCTCCAACTTGCCTTCCTTTCCTGCCTCAGGGTTTTTGCATAGGCAGCTACTTCAGCCTCTACTATTCTTTCCCCTGAGGGACTTGCGAAACTGCCTCTTTCTCATATTTCAGTTCTCAGTTTAAATGTCACTTGCTCAGAGATTTTCCCTGAACACCCTACGTAAAAGCAAGTATACTATATTTTCTGCCAAAGTCTTTGGTTTGTTCCCTTCACAGCAATCTCAATTGGCAATTTTTTTGGTAATAAGCACTTTCTTCTATTGTATTTACTTGATTTATCTTGTTTTGTCTGTCTGCTCTTTTGGGATGTAAACTTCATGAAAGTAGGAATCATACTTCGTTTATGGCTATGTTTCAAGCATCTAGCACAATGACTGGCACCTGGCAAGCACTCAAAATTTGCTACATGAACAAATGAATGAATAGATACGTGAGTCTCTGAGTCTTAGGTTCATTATAGATAAAAATATGCTCTAACAGCACCTCTCCTGGCTATTCTCTTAACTACAAATATAACCAGATATGTGACTTATCCCTTCTGTTATCATTCCGTGGCCTCTCTCAGACAGGCTTCTTCTCCTTTGTTTTTTCTTTAACATTTTTCCTCCATTTGCTTAAGTCATATGTTCGGTTTGGTATGTAGAATTTACTAAACCAAAAGTTCTAGTGATGAGAACACAAGACTGGAAGTCAGGAAATCTGAGGTCTAGACTTAGGTAGGCTTCTGCTCACAGTATGATCTTGGATAAGTTAGATGCTTACTTTTGCATTTCAGTTTCCCCTATGTCTGTAAGTAGGAGATTGGACCACAGGAGCCAAAGAGAGCTTTTCCACCTGGAGCATTATCTAACCTAGAGTGTTGGTTTCCCTTCCATCAATTAATCTGGACAGCTTTACAGCAAGGCAATTGCTTTTAAAATCGTCGTGCTTGGGGATATTGGCTAAAAATATAATTCTCATTAATCAATTTATATTTATGCTATAAAATTTACAATCCCTGAGGAGAAACCAAGCTTTAAATTGTCTTGCCAGTGAACATAATATTCTATGCCCTTGATGCTTACTGGGGTACTTTCAGGAGTAAACTGGGAGCCAAGAGCACTGGCAAAACAGAAGGGAACAGTATTATGTCCTCATGTTGTTCTCCATCTGCTAAATTTTGTTGGTCTGCCAGAATTTTTCCCAGCATGACTCCTCCAGATTTCCCATTTCATCCCAGATTACACACATCTCAGCCCTGGCAGGAAGGTCTTTGTTTAGAGCCAGTTTTGGCAATAGTGGAAATGTTTGACATATATTCAGTTTTTACTCTCCATTACCCTGCATCCAATAGCAAAACAGAGAGAGTATATATAGTCTTGTGGTTACGAGATTAGGCTATGGAACCAGAAGCCTGGATTTGAATCTGGTAAGACTCGTGATATTGACTTAACCATTCTAAGAGGAGTTACCTGGTCTGTGAGAGAAGCATAATGATGGGAATGAAGTCATAAGCTGTTGATAAGGTTAAATGAAATAATCATGTAAAATACCTAGCATATCTCTGGCCCATGTAGGCCACCAGTATGCATTATTCACAGTTTTTTGTTCTGTTTTCAAATTTCAATCATTTGTTTAAGTATTTTAATGACTCCCAAGTCAGATTGAAATATGATTTGAAATAAAATTAACCAGAATGAGTAAAGTCATTTTCTTGGAGTTATAAGTGCAAAAAATGATAAAGTCACTGGAAATTGGAAAAATTCCATGGATACTAGCAAAATAAATAGTGTATGTAAGTCACTACATAAAAGGATCAGTTCACCTATTACTTATTTAGTTAAAGCATTTTAATGAAAATAGCCATGTCATCTTTTCTAATTATAAGAGCAATTCATACTCACTGCAGACTTTTCAGAAAATTATGAAGAAGAAAATAAATATCATCCATTTTTTCGTCTACCCAGAGATAACTGCTACTGCTATTTTGGCTATGCATCCATAAAAAATAGTCGTTACTTGCAGTTTTTATTTTATTGCTTGAGTAAAAACTGGAGAATTCTAATCTAGATCTAGAGGAGGAGGAGGATGATGATGATTATTATTTAACCCTATTTCCCCTGTATTGACCTTCTGTGTCATCATCTGTAAAGCTGTTGTTTGGACTGTGACCTTTAAGATCCCTTCCTGTTCTGAAATGCTAAAGTGAATAGAATAAGGCATATTTGGCATTATAAGAAGATAAACAATAGACATTTTATTTTTTCTAAATTGTCTAAGAACTCTTGAGCACTGATCACCACATACTATATAAAAGTAGCTATGACTTTCTCAGTTATGATGTAGAAACCAGAAAGTGAGTGTGCAGTAAAACTACAAAGTAGGTGACATTTGGAAAATCCTGACCCTCTCAGTCTTCATCCTTCCTGAGACGTACGTCCTGCACATCCCAGCCTTGTGCTCTCCTTTCCCTCCTCCTACTCACCTGGATCTCAGAATTATATGCCTTAGCTCCACCTGTAAAATGACAGCTCTTGTTTCTTATTAAATAAATTTCATGCTCTAAGAAGTGAGGAGGGGGCATATTTCATCGATGTTCTGTGATTAGACCAGGCTTTCCAGGGCCCCGATATAATGGCAGATTGGTGGCTACTGCATTTTCATATTTGACATATCAGAGACCTAAGGCAGGCTCTCTCATAGCAGTGATATGACCAGCCCTTTAAATCCTCACACATAACTTGTCCTGGCTTCACTCACTGACCAGTAATACTTCTCATTCAGAGGGGTGCTTAGAATTTCTTTCTGAAACTAAAACTATCTTCAAATTTTTGTAATGCCCACACTCTCAGTTTTCTCACAGATAGTTGGAAGCCCAGAGAGATGGCACAATTAGCTTTATGTCTCCCCGGCAAATAAATGACAAAACTTTCTGTAATAATACCTGAAATATCATTACATGATACATTCCTTGGAGTATTGCTGCTTTTTGATGATTTGTTTTTGTTTTTAATAAGAGCCTGTTATTAAATTCGCTTTTCTCTAGGATAAGGAACATGCTAAATTGGAAATATTAATACTTCATTTAGGTTAGTTGAGAATTAATTGTTAATAAGGTCAGATGAGGACCCACAGAAAATGCCTAAGGTACAAGAGGGACCAGAAATGGAGGGAAGTAGTACAGAATGGGGTAGAGAACTAGCCCTGGACTTTGCAAGATAGGGTTAGTTGGTGATTCTGACTATAGTGGCTTCTGTGTGATGGTGGAAGGAAAACCTGCCCAAAGGGGATTAAAGAGAGAATAGGACGTGAGGGAGTGAAAGGATACTAATATTTCACTGAATTTTTCCCTACAATGAGCCGATAAATAAAATAGCTGGAGAGAGACATCAAGCCAATGGAGGGATCTTTCAAAATATAGATGAAATCGCAGCATATTTGTATGCTGTTGGGAATGATCCAATAGTTAGGTGGAAATTTATAATGTTGAGAAGGAAATGTTGGTCACAAGGTCACAGGCAAAGCCTTGGGTTGATGAGAGGGGTTGTGATCTAGTGCACAGATCGGGGGTGTTGTTTCATATGGGCTCACGCCATAAAATGGAATTTGTATATCTGTATGTATGATATATATCATAAAACAGAATTTATGGGTGGAGAAGCAGATAGCTTGAGAGATTTGGTGGTGGAAAGATGGAATAGTTCTCTTTCAGTTGCTTTGATTTTCTCAGTGAAACTAAAAGTAAGTCAAGATCTGAGCTCGAGGAGAGGGAAAGAGTGTTGAATTCAGAAGCGATGAGAACATGTGAACATCCATCTCAGAGAACAGAGTGGATTCGTTAGGGGGATATAGTGAAATTGCTGGGTAGTACTAAAGGCCCGCTTGAGTGTTTTGGTCATAAATTTAAAGAGAGACAACTTAGACCTTTAGTGAGTTTTTCCCCACCACCCCCCTTTAGCTGCTTGAATGTTGTTGCAAAATACCTGGAGGGCTGAATTAAATGAAGTTAGGGTTTTGCTAAATGAGAATGAAGGAGGAGGGAGGAACGAGGGATTTGAAGGTGATAGAAAAGGAGGGGTTGTAGAAATTGACCATTGAATCTAAGGAAAATAAGGAAGGAACTGAGGACTCGAGACTGATAATGGACAATGAAAAGTGGTAGGGCCAGTGGGTAGGAGGTCCTGATGGGGATCAATAATTTGTAAAGGAAAATAAGGGAGAGTATAAAACTAACTTAGTTGCAAAAATAAGAGCAGATATTTGGGGGAAAAATACTTTACAGGCGATGCAGGTATTAGTAACTGGGTCTAGTGTAAGGCCATGGTATTGGGTGGCTGAGGGGATGGAGCAGGATACTGCTCAGCCAGGTAGTAAAGGGTGGAGAATCAGAGGGGTTGGATGGTGCCCACGACGTTGGTGTGGAAGTGACCCAGAACGCTGACGGAGTAGTAGGGTGGAGGAGGTGTAGAAGGGGTGCAGAGTAAGACAGTGAGTTTGAGTTTAGGTCCTCATTGACCAAGGAAGCTAATGACAGTGGCATGTGACTGTAACGAGGCAGGATAAGGGATGCTAGAGTTTGGTGGGATGCTTCAAAAATGTCAGGATTTTTGAAGGGAGAAGGAGGAAACCGTTGACTATAAATGATCGTGAGGAAGATGGAGCACACCCAGCCTCACCTCCAGGCTCTAGGTGCAGGCAGTGTGGGCTGTGGCAGGAAAAACAATCTTCACTTGAGAGGCCTGCTAGGGAAGCAGTTGCCACAGAGAGAAGCCTAGTTTCCTAATGAGCACACAACTTGTTATGTGATACAGAAACAAAAAAGTTTTAAGATACAACGGATTTTTCTGGCATAGGGCGTAAGTTCTAGAGTAAACAGCAGAAAAGCTGGGCTGGGTGGTGGTGGTTAATAGTGGCCATGAAACCATATTAGAGGATGCACATAGCTTATCTGAGTAATGGTAGGTTATCTAGAGTGGTACTTCTCAAAGCTAAGATACAAACACATCTCCTTGGGATCTTATGAAAATTCAGGTTCAATAGGTCTTGTGAGGAAGAGGTGGCAAGGGGCTGAGATTCTGCATTTTCAGCGTGCACCCAGGTAATGCTGATACTGCTGAGTTGAGGATCCCACTTTAAGGAGTAAGGCTCTGTGGGCTTGGACTAGTGTGAGACGGTCAAAGTTGGGAGGGGATGTCAAAGATGCATTTGATCAAGGATGTTTGGAGCTCTGGAGCCGCCTTCATTGCAGAAATATGTAATAGTTGCCACCATGTTTGGAAGATTGTTTTTTGTACCTTCGATCCTCCTCTTCCATTCTGTGATTCTGAAGTACCAGTGCTTAATATATATTTGTTCTGCTAAGTGTATTATCTTGGTTTCATAGGTGAGTGTGTGCCCATTATTCCAACAGGATCATTAGAGATTCCAATAGATCATTAGAGCCAGAGACTGTGGGGAAGAGTGGAACATTTTTGGATCACCAGTCCTAACCCCTAATTTTAATTTCCATTTCTACCATTAACTACCTATGAAGAATACTGGAGAAAATCATTTACCTTTCTGATCATTTTAATATGTGAAGTGGGGATAGTCATGCTTAGCTGCCTTTTATGAAATTCAAATGAGATACTTGATAGAAAAATGTCTTGTAACCTGCAAAACAATGTAATAATAGGATAGTACTTATTGCAGGGCTAGTATCTCTCTAGCACATGTCACCATGACACTCAGGCAGGCACCTGGCCTGATTGATCAGTGCCCACTGCAATAGCAGTGTTTAAATATTTTTAATATAACCCTTGAATATTATATTCCATAATTGTTATTATATATTCTGTATCTTTTTACAGTGCGAGTAAAAAAATGGGCATGAAATAGTTGTTGAATTAAAGAGTTGATATAACTAGAGTATATAAACATGGGTAGAGTATATAAACATCTACCCCAGGGCACACTGAGTGAAAATAAAAGTAATTTCAAAAGTCTGTGGAATAAGAATATGAAAATGAATATATGTGTGTATATATATGTATGACTGGGACATTATGCTGTACATGAGAAATCGACACATTGTAACTGACTATACTTCAATTAAAAAAAAAGTCTGTGGAATGAGTTGTTTCTAAGGACAATTATGTCACTTTTACTAGGAAGCATTAAGATGACAGGATGACAGTTTTTGTTCCCTTAACGAATTTTAAAGTGCCCTCCCCACAATTTCTTAAGCCGTGTTCCTCTTGAGATTATACCTTTCACGTTGCTGTTGGTTGATAGTTGGTTCATGCAGGTGTACTCAGCCAAGGGAAGAATGCTAACCCCAGCCAAGCTGTGATTAACCTTACCTGTTTTGTTCTGGAACAGAACTCTCTGTTCCAAAATGGGTTGTGGGCACTCAGGTCGAAACTTCTTCAAAGACTTAATAGGTATGTTAGAAAAATATTTCCTGGGTGTATGGGAAAATATTTTATCAACACAGTTTGTTCTCTGACAGTAAAAATATTTGTTTAATTTTTTTTCTTGGAAAGCTTGCTTTAGTGAGGAATGATTTTCCTAAATCTCTGGAGATGAGATAAAAAACAAGGATTTTGGAGTTCAAGTTCTGGCTCCACCTCTTATTAGCAGTGAGATCTTGACCAAGTTACCTAATCTCTGTAAGCCTTGGGTTTCTCACCTGTAGGACTGGGATGATTATGGTATCTGTTTCACAGGATTGTTGGCAGTGTTGAGACAATGTGTGTGAATGAAGTAGCACAGTATTAGCCCCAAATAAGTGCTAGTTGTTATTATTATTATTACTACTATGACTGCTGTAAGAAAAATCTGGGTAAAGGGCTTGAATTGAGAATTTATTTTAAAAAAAGACTGTCTAAATTCAATAGTAAAAAACCAAACAACCCAATTAAAATGAAGAAAAGATTAAAACAGACATTTAGTAAAGGAAGGTGTATAGTTGGAAAACAAGCATATGAAAAGATGTCCAACATCATTATTTATTAGGGAAATGCAAATCGAAATCACAATGAGAAACCACTTTATACGTATCAGAATGGCTAAAATTGTAATACAAGTTAACACTACTAATAACTGTCGTAAATGTTGGCAAGGATGTGGAGTAACTGGAGTTCCCATCCACTGCTGGTGAGAATGCAAAATTGTAAAACCACTTGAAAAAAGAGTTTGAGTAGTTTCTCTTAAAAGTTAAGCATACCACTACCACATGACCATTGCCTCTCCTAGGTATTCACTCCAGAGAAATTAAGTGTATGTCCATATAGTGCTTCATATACAAGCAGACATATGTTCATTTAAAACAGCCAAACACTGGAAACAATCCCAATTTCCATCAATAGTTGAATGGATAAACAAATTGTGGTATATCCATACGAGGCAATACTACTCAGCAATAAAAATAATTAATTACTGATACACACACCAGTGTGGAAGCATCTCAGCATAATTGCACTGAGTAAAAGAAGCCAGAAAAAAAAGAGCACTTACTGTGTATTCCATTTACATAATGGAATTTTAATTCTCGAAAATGCAAACTGCAGTGACCGAAAGCAGATCAGTGGTTGCCTGGGGATGGGGTAGGAAGGGAATGAAGAAAGGCAGGAAAGAGGAATTGCAGAGGGACATGGGGAAATTTTCAGGGGAATGAATATGTTCATTATCTTGATTGTGTTTATCATGGTGATGGTTTCACAAGTGTATATATTTGTCAAACTTTCCAAATTTTATACATTAAACATAGTGGTCAATTATACCATAAAAAAGCGGTTAACAAAAGAGTACATATGGTAGCCCCTACCTCCATTGACTTTTCTATGCTTCTGAGCTTGGAAAGCTGTCCTTAACTTGACTCCGTCTTACGAACTAGCATCATCTATTACTGAACCTTCTGCTCACTGGGACGGTTTCCTTCATCCCCTCCCCATCAGGTCAGATGGTTCCTGGGTTCCTGCTTTACTGTCTCTCTGTTCATATTTCCCCTATGCAGAAGGCTGATTTTGTTAATCCAGATAAATATACTCCCTTCTAGAGAACACTCCCAAAATATTTCTTTCTTTTGTTCTTTAAACTATGCTTGTTGGGTTGCTGTTATGACACAGACTTTACATTAGGAATTAGACACCCTTCAGTGGCCAAGACAGCCCGTTTTCTGCTCTCACGAGGCTCACAATCTGCTCAGAGACAGAGTCAAGTCAATTGCTGTATAGTGATGCATTCATTTATTATTTTTGGTTACTCAGCCTTTGAACACCCTTCAGCTTATGGGAGAATTCTTCTGTGGGGGTTGTTGGTAGGATATAGGACCCATTTCTTCCTAAAGATTCTAGGACTGCCCCCTTGCACCCTGGGGATAGGCATAGGATTTAAGATTGGCAACTAAGTGCTCCTGCCTATGTGGAAATTTTGAGAGGGTGGAGCAGAGACACAAGTACAATTTGGGTGCTGGCAGAATCAGAAGCAAGCACCCAGTGGTTCATTTGCCAGTGTCAGCGTCTCCAAGATCCCATGCTTGTGGGGAGCAGTTTGGTTCTTGCCCATCTTCAGATCCTGGTTCTCCAGACTTTCTCTAGAAAGCCTTAATCTGTTTGGGCTGCCATAACAAATACCACAGACTGTGTGGCTTATAAAGAATAGAAATTTATTCCTCATACTTTTTGAGGCAGAAAGTCCAAAATCAGGGTGCCAAGCATGGTTGGTTCTGGGGAAGGCTGCCTTCCAATTTGTAGAGTGCTGGCTTCTCACTATGTCTTCGTGTGGTAGAAAGGGCTGGGGAACATGTATAAGAGCACTTACTCCATTCATGAGGGCTCCATGGCATCCACCTCCATCACTTGCTGTCTACTCAGTCTCTCTTAGTTTTAGCTTCCAGGGTAGAATGATACTTCCTACCCCATATGGTTGTTATAAGGTTTCACGGGATAATCCAAGTAAAATGCTTTGCACGGTGCTTGGCATACAGAGATGCTCACTGAATGTTAGCTCTTACCATTATTCTGGCTTTACTAAGGTGGCTTGATACATATACAAAACCACTCCAATCAAATGTAGTCAACTAATACTTTACTGGAAAGCAATGCTGATCTAGAGCCTTGGAGGGTGACTGGATTGCCAAGGAGAATGTTGTGCAGATTACATTATCACACACCAAAAGAGACAAAAGTTCAGAGGATCAGGCAGGTGAGACAAAAATATAGTTTGCAGCCTAGAACAAGAGGCAGATTAGGAATTTAGATAGTCGGAATTCAACCAAAGCACAGGTAAGTAAAGCAAGCTTAGAAAGAGATTCTTTTTCAGGACAACTAACCATGCTTAGTGGGTCATAATTTTACAGATAGGAAAACTGGACCAAAAGCAACATCAGTACAGATGCATTTAATTCTGAGATCTGTGTTGGCCCCCACCCCATATTGCTCTCAACTGGGTAGAAGTGAGTATTGTGAGATGCAAGCAGGTAGTGAGAAAATGACTCTCACAGCTGAGAAGGGCGTGAGAGTTGTGGTAATTGATAGACTGAAGTTCATAGAAAGTACAATTTTGCATATTCATCTTTTTTACTCTCTTTGTTAACTCATTCTTAAAACTTAGGATCTGTTGGAAATTTGGAGAGAGAAAAAAATGACTTGAAACAGTATTATTCGTTCTCTGAAAACATACCAACTTGGTCAGTCATTTAAAGAAAACAGAAAATGGAAAGGGTTTAGACTCAGAGACCTTACCCACAGTGCTTTGGTGATGCTTTTAAAACTATCACATAAAACATTCAACACTTGAGAAATTTAAGGATAATGGAAAATCTCTGTTTCTCTTAATGAGCCAGAAAAGACCATCATGCAGATTATCTTCCTGGGACGTGGACCAATGGGCAGCGTTATACCTGCGTGCCTAATGGCACAGCGGGTATCTGTGTGCAGAGCCCATTCAGTGTCCAGAGGGTGAACAGGGGCAGGGAAGTGAAGGAGATGGAGTCTTTTATGCAGCAGGTTTTAACTGCAAGGACAGACTTCACTGTTTGCCAGATCCCAGCTAGTGACTCCAGCATCCGAATCCCCCTGCCTCCAAGCTTCTGGTGAGAAATTGGAGAGCAACTGCCAGCAGCAAGAGTAGGAAAGGAACTGGATGTAGCCTGGAGGAGAGTGCTCTTAGTGAAAATCATTGATTCTGAGTTTGGAATGACATCTCGAAGTTCAGTATGATCGGAGTTGCTCACAGTAGACCGTGGACTCCTCTGGAGATAGACTTTCTTCCTGCCTATGTTTCTCCCTCCTTGGATTCATCCTTTCCTTCACTTCCTCTTCTGCACCTGCTGGAGCACTAGGCGCTTGAGAGGTTGCAAGATGAGTGAGACAATTTGTGCCGCTAAGGAGCACTGGACTGGGAGTTAGAACAACTTCTAACAATCTAGGTGACTTTGAGCAAGTCTTTTTCCTTCTTGGTCGTCTAGCTTTATCTCATTAGAAATCCAAGAACTAGAGATGTTTCTTAAGGTTTTTCTAACTCTGTGAGTTTACTAGCTTTTAGATATAACTGTGGGCTAGGCATTCAGCTAAGAATGTTATTTGATTCTCATGAAAATGAAACAGCACGTACTATTATTATGTCTCCCATTTTACGGGTAAGGAACCCAAGGCTGAACAAGGTTAAATAATTGAAGATAGCTCAGAAAGCTAGTAGGTAGAAAACTTAGAATGAAACCCTGGAGATCTGACTCCATACACAACCACTATGATACATTACCATTTTTTTGAAGCCAGTGGGTTTGTTTTACAGCTGGCTTAGCTAGAAGTAACTGAAATTGCCTAGGTGCCTGGGTTCTGGTGTCAGAATTGCCTATGTGCCAATTATATAGCTCCATTATAGTATGAGTGTCTTTGGGCAAAGTACCTGACCCTTCTCAGACTCTCAATGCATTAATAACAAGTATTATACTAGAAATTATTGCAATAGTTAGCTTTGCTTTACAAATCAATAGCCACTGATTCCCTGACTCCCAGAATATTGCTCTCCTTATTGCAGTGCCTGAACTGACACCATTCCAATGTGGGTTCCTTGAAGTAAAGCATTATCTTTTTTTTAGTAAGGTCCTCTTAATAATGATAAAAACATTGATGGGTTGAGGGATTATTCTCTGCCAGGCAAGATAAAAACACTGTGTGTCCATTGTCTCACTTATTCTTCATGACAGCCATGTAAGCCATGCAGACACACAATATGTACAATAATTATTCCCATGTAACATCTAGGAACATGAGGTTCAGAGAGAGGTGACCAAGATCACACAACGTACAACTGGTGGGGCTGTGTTTCAATTCACATCTCTCTGATTCTAGAATTATACTCTTAACCATTTTCTGTTCTGTCACCAATAGATGTGCCTGGAAGAATTAGAATAGAGTCACTATTACGTAAGCATGGATTCATTTGTTTCTCCTGTCATTTCCTCCACGAGAGGAGAGACCAAAACAGCATGAAGAGCACAGTTGTGTGGGGGGAGAGGGGTGGCTAATGAGACAGAGAGAGAGAGAGAGAGAGGGAAGCCTTAAAAACCAACTTTGCTGGACCAAGGAGGGCTGGTTATGGAAATTAATTTGCCTTTCCTTGTTTGGTTTTGCACTCATGCTGGGATTGCTGCTGGGAGACAAAGCTACCCTGATTCCAATTAGAATTACAGAGGCTCAAGGCTGGTAAAGAATTCGAAGAGTACAGCCTTCAACCCTCCTCTTTGGAAGGCAGCCACTCCGTAACACCTCGAGCTGTTCAATTTCTTTCCCCGGTCTCTGCTGCACTGCCTCCTTGAGCGTGAAATCACTACATCCCTCAGCTTGGGTCTGTGTTTCAAAGCTCCTTCCTTATCTCAAGTTCGACTTTCCTTTGTTCTATTCTTTTCTGTTGATCCACAAAGAACCAATGTGCAAGTTTTTTTTGTATAATCATTAACTATGGTTGCGTATCTTTAGGAAGCAACCATCACAGCGAACATACTCAGCTTCCCAGACTTGCTGCCATCCATTAACCTGTTTCCTCCCACTCATTCTTCAGGTTTTAGGTCACACATGACTTTCCTGAAAGACTTTGCCTCACACCTTAGACAAGGTCAGTTCCCCTTGTGTTATACATCCACAATACCCATGCCAACAATTGCGTGACGATATGCTGAATGTTCACGTTTCCCATGAAATAAAAGCTCTGTTGAGGGCGTGAATTTGTCGGTCTCGTTCATACGCGTGTCCTAGGCGCTGTGCTTATTCAGTCTGTTCAAAGCGTGTACAGATAACCTCCTGGGTACCAACTGCTCTTCTTTAGAGCAGGAGAGATTCGTTCTTTCACCTGATGGAATTTAGAGTCTAGTGGAGCTTTTCATCCTTTTCCCCTCAACTTTTATCACTTACAGCAATTGATAATAAAAGGAGTTTGCCGTGTGATACATTTTTCTAAGGGTGACTTGGTTCGGAGTGCTGGTTCAGATGTGTGCTCACTGCCTTGATTTGCTTTGTGAACCACACTTGTCCTCATTTTGCAGATCACAGAACCTGAGGTTAGGCAGTTCAGCTGACACTTGCACAGTAGTTGGTTCATTTGTTCCTTCATTCATTTTTTTCAGCCCCTGTCTCCTTTTGCAGTTCTGTTTCCACTTGCCTCAGCATTTGGGATAATGAAAACTTTGGTCGTGGTGTAAGTGTGCACTTCGGGGTCAGAGTTTATTTCAGTTCTACAACACCCTACCCCTTCCTAGTTGTGTGATCTTGGACTAGTCAGTTAAACTCTCCAATTCTCAGTTTCCTGAGGAGTATCAGCTCATTTCTCATTTTTTAAAAGAGGGGTAACTGGGAAGTAGTAGAAGCAGTCATAGTAGCAGCAGCGGCACCACCCCTGTCACTGCCACCAGCAGCATCTGACAGTTATGTGATGCTTTTTATGAGCCAAGAACTGTTGAAGGACTTTATGTCTATTAACTCATTTAATCCCACCTATGAGGTAGATGCTAGTACTATCCCTATTTTAAAAAGAGTAAAGGAGATACGTAGAGGTTAATCAACACGCCTGATGTCACCTTGCTGGTGAGCACAGAATCAGGAGAGAAACCTCAGTGCCTGGATCTGCAGCTCGTGCTCTCAGCAAGGTGGCTATAGCTGCCTTTGGATAATGCATGCAGAGGCTGAGCACTGTGTTCAATACAAGGGGTTTCTATCTAGCTAATAGAAGTTTTTGATGACTCTGAATTGGTTTGCCCCACTTTTCTGAGGAGATCTCATCAGATAAGAGAAGCACTGTGAACACGAAGCACTGATTATCCATTCACTGGCTCAGATGAGCCCCAAATCCAGGCTTGTACCAGCTCTACATGGTCAGATTGACAAAATAAAAGGAGTAAATAGGTAAAGAAAGGAGTAAGGCATGGAATCTAATGAGAGGAAATGAGCTTCTGATGTAAAAAACTGTCTGCAAGATAATAGAGTTGGTTCCTGGGTCTTCCACACAAGTCCCTTGGCTCTGAAAGCAGCAAAAGTGTCTGTCAGAGTCCATGACTGTAACTTGTCAGTGCCCTCTTGGTGCCAATCATACAAAGAGCTCTGAGAATTTTAATTCTCTTTAAAGGAGAGAAAACCTACCCTATGTTTACACGCTCCCACTCTGCATCTCAGTTGTTTCTCCAGAGTGGAGTAAGGAGGATTTTTCTGTGCATTCAGACTGGTCTGCTGGTTCTCTGTCTTGTTCAGGGGATGAATCCCTTTCTTGATTCTGTGTGTCATCCATGTAACTGTGCCTCTCTCCCTTCCCAGATTCTGTTCCAGCCTCTTTTCCTTTCTTTTAAGGACTAGCCCAGGTGCCGAGTCAGATTTTCCCTCATTCGTTCACTCAGTCATTTATTTATTCAACAAATATTTGTCTATCCTGTGTTAGGCACTGAGGGTAGATACAAAAGAGAACAAAGCAAGCATTTACCCCGTCTTTCAGGTCACATTAAAGAATTTAGATTGTCGGTTCAAGGGGGCACTTTAAAGGTTTTATACGTGGGGATTGTGGTTAGATTTGCATTTTGAGAAGATCACTCAGGCTGCAATGTGGCAGATGGATTGGAAGGGTCAAGAGTAGATCCTATTATGTGACTGGGACATTGTGCTGTACACCGGAAATTGATACATTGCAACTGACTACACTTCAATTAAAAAAGAAAAAAAAGACTAAATGCTATTATTGTAGTAGGCAGGAGACAACAGAAATACCGTCTCCCAGCTTCACCTTTTCTTTCTTCCATGAATCCTCTGTCTTCTTAAAATTTCTCCCTGTAATCCATTGAGTCCCATACCAATCACATCCTGCCTGGCTAACTGGTGCTCTCCAGTTGAGGGTCCATGTCTGATTATTCTCCGTGCCCAGACTAAAGCCTTATTTATATTCAGTGCTCACTATAAAGAGTCTTAAGCTCAGAATTTCAGGGTTGAAAGGGCTCTTAGAGGATATCTAGTCTGAACACTTTATTTTGCAAGGCCTAAGCAGGGTAAGCAAGTTGGCCAAGGTCACACATTCAATTAATGATAGAGATTAGATTTAGTATCAGCTTTCTGAGTCCAGTGGCAGTCTATGAACATTGCAAGGAATTATTTAATAAATACTTTTCCCTCTTGTTTATGGTTGGAATCATGTATGAAACAGGAAAGAAGTCAGGGATTTGAGAGGAAAACAATTGAAAGGGAAGGTATAGAGTTAAAAATAAAATATTCTCACTTGCTCATCATATAGGATCGGTTTATATTCTAAGAGTAGTGAGCAGGTCTAGTATTTCTAGACTGACAAGGTCTCAGTCAGGGGACCAGGGACAGAGACTGCCTGACCCCTTGGGCAAAGTCTGGGGAGGGACCATCGAACATGTTGGTGATAAGGAAAAGCTTCCTTTTTGTCCTTCTTTGTCACAAATATTTTCCCTCTTTCTCCTTTCCGGCTCATTCACACACACACAGTTCCTTTCTTTAGTATAGCAGTGTTTATTTCATGCTTATGTTCTGATTTGTGTAAAATAAACTCAGCCTTTTTAATATAAATGTCTTTAGATTTGGATTTGTGTTCTGGTTGTCCCATTACATGTAAGATCTTGAGCACATATCTAAGGCTCCTTGAGAATTGGTTTCTTTATCTCCAACATCTCTGAGGTTAGCGATGACTGGCCGGCATAGCCTTTGTCAGACTTACACATAACAAGTTAGAGTTGGTCTCATCTTGGTCTGTGGACCACTTGCATCAGCTTCTCCTGCAGGTGTTTGCTAGAAATGCACATTCCTGGTCCCTGCTCCAGACCTATTGATTCAGAATCTCTCAGAGTTGGCATTTTATCCAAGTGATTCTCATGTGCATTTAGGTTTAAGAACCACTGAATGATTTGGGAGAGTGCTTTGTACATTGCAAGGCATTGTATAAATGCAATTTTAAGAACACTTATTTTTCACCCAAATGGTCCTGGTCTTTACCTCTCTTTGCTCGAAAATCTCTCTAGAAAACTACCTCTACAGGGGGTCCTTGGCAGCATCTAAATAGTCTAAGGACACATGGATGAAGGCGAATAGCAGTGTGACCAGAAATCCTGTGGTCTGCTTAAGGCTTGACTCACCAGCCTTTTAAGAAAATTCTGTCCTGTTGTTGAGTGTGTGTAATAACCGGATGGGGATTCAGGCAGGAAGACTGAGACACCTTGCTGAACAAAGGAAATCCTCTGCAGCTGGAAAAAGGAAAATGAAGTTGAGCCCAGTGTTTCATATGAATGCAAGACCTGTTATACATTGTTTAAAACATATTATGTGCTCGCACACAGAAAGTAAAGATGAAATCTATACCTTTATCAAATCTTTTGATTAGGTTTCTATTAATCTGTCAATTATTGTCTAGTTAGGTGGCCTTTCTTGTATCTCTTTGTATCTCATTGTCCAGGAGGAGAACCCAGGCTAAATCATTTCCTTGCCCGCAGCAAGAGGCTGTTGGCTGGGCTGAGGTGGGCTATGCCTCATGTGATGGCGGTGAGCAGAGTAGCTGAGTAGAGGCCACCATCTCCTGGTCCAGCACTGCCTTTTTCTTTGGGGAAGTAGTGACCTTGAGATTTGCCCGAGTTCTGTGCTGCATGAAAACCCAAGGCACTCCCAGGCAGGCTGTCTGAAAGCTCAAGAGATAGCCATACGGGCTTTCACGGCCCTTGGACAGTGTTGTCCTGAGCACACCTCTCACTCTAAGATCTACTTTTGCATTCTGAACTTTTAAAAAAATATATTTTCACTAAAGAAATGAGTTTTTTTTTTTTTAACAAGCACAAGAGTAGAACAGGGAAAGCTATAAAATAGCTGGGATTTATGGTCTAGCTCAGAGGTGATTTTTTTCAACTCATCTAGGCTGAAATTACTGGCAGTCTTCCCCTTAGAGCTTCTTTGGAATTTATTTTCAATTTAGACTGCGTACCTGTGAAAACAGGATGCAGAATGATACTGCAGTTTCTGAAGAAGTGTCTGGAAACTCACACTGTGCCA
This sequence comes from Camelus dromedarius, assembly GCF_036321535.1. Lineage (NCBI taxonomy): Eukaryota > Metazoa > Chordata > Mammalia > Artiodactyla > Camelidae > Camelus > Camelus dromedarius. Next base: position 107,727,027 of record NC_087438.1, read on the forward strand.
TGCTTATAAACAAATTCAAATGTATTTATTATAAAGCCTTAGTTGGATGACAACTTCAATTTTCCGGTTGCTTTATCCAAGGGCTCTTTTATTAACTCTTTATTCAATGTGTCTTAATAGACCTCCCTCATGCTACTTTTAAAGACACTTCCTTTCAGGTGGAGTGAAAAAGAAGAGTAGTTATGAGGGACTTGGTTTTTAGATCTGATTCTGCTTTTCTGTATGTTTCTTCCTAATGAAATCATAGCCTCTTGGACTTTCAGTTTCTCAGTGAAATGAGAGGAAGTTGAACTGGATCAGTGATTCTGAACTGGTATTTCTTAGAACACAGCTAAAACTAATTGCACGCAGGAATCAGCAAGTTGGATGTTTTTAATGTGTTACATATCTCCTAACTTGATTTCAGGATTAAATATTTAGGAAGTCTGTAGTATCGCAAATCGTGGAGCTCATGTATTCAGAAGCTTGTTGTTTGATTTCTAATGAAGGGACTGAGTAAGAGTGAGGAGGCCTAGGTTTGCAGAAAATTACTGTGTAACCTCAGATACATGATTTTCACTCATTAATTTCCTGTCTCTGTATTCTCATGTGTCATTTACGCCATCAACATCCTGTGGCTCTCCTGAAAGTCAAATGAAGTTGCACACATCTAAGCTGTCTTCATCACATTATTTTGATCACTGTGCACAAGCAGATCACAAGTACATGGAACTTCTAAGGAACTGTAACTTTTATTGTGAAATGTTATTGGGATGGTAAGCTGAGACTGAATCAGTGTAAAAAGATTCACTTAACTGCCTTCTCATCCTAAGCAGAGTAAGGTCTAGAGTGGCAGATTGGTTGCATCTATAGAGCTGATTCCAGCAGACTGCAGTGGCTGTTGAATGTGAGGACATCTACAGGGGCTAATTATAAGGGCTGAGATCTGTTAGCCATGCCTGCATGCAGCTGGGGCTGGGGCACGGCAACAAGTGCTCCACAGGCAGGCTGGCCTCCACCTGACAGGTCCCCTCTTTTGAGAGGATACACACACACATACAGTTGGATCCAGAGGTTGTACTATTCTGTCTGTCATTTGTGTCTTTGGAGCACTTGGAAAGTCCTCAGGCAAAACCAGTGGAAAAGATGAACCCAATTAAAATTGGCATCTGTGGGAAACATGTACACTATGATAGCATTACATGTGCTTTGGATCTGTTTCTTTTCTTATCCTAGAATTTCTTGACCCCTCTTTCTTATGTTGGGAACTTGTTTCCTGATTTCTCTTTCATGGGCCAGTTCATGTCCCAGCCTTTCCGTGAAGCTCTTAGAGGAGATCACAGCTCACCTTTCCCACACAGGTAAGATGTCCCATGGCATCTTCCACAGGAATATTCACACAGTGAGTCATCAATAGACAATAATTGGATCAACCAACAGATGAACCGCTAGCTATGCTATAAGGAATAAATACTATATGTATCATGCAAATATATGTTAACATTATAGGCAATCTTATATGGAAGTTTACTATTGATTTTATTTCTGAGTTTTTTTTTTTATATAGAGAAAACTGAACAAGCAGAAAGATCACATTGCAGTCCAGATGGCTTTATTTTCCCTGAATCCTAAAAAGAAGTCCATAATCTGCAAAAGAGAGAAATCACTTCACAAAGAGAGACGAATGAGGCTTTCCTGAGCCTCATCAGGAGATGCTGATGTCTAGAGATGACAAGTTAGCCAACATTACCCCTTAGAGATCAGGGCAGGAATCTCTTAGCACTGAAACGTGGAAAATCAGAGAAGTACAATTGTATAATCAGTTTTCATGTTAAAAAACTGGAGCCAGGAAAGAAAAATACTTCAAGTAGAAATGGGTAAGTTAATGCATTTTGTTTTAAAATTCATCTTCTGATCTTACGAAGACTTGCTGCATTGACTCAGGCTGGACCTCTGGTGGAATAATCAAACAATTCCACATGGACTAAATGTTCTATCTCTTCCCTTCTATTGAGCAAGTTAGAGTAGGCATCCTAATCTGTCCACTTTGCTTCCTTTTTTGTTCTTCCTTTTTGCTTTCTTTATGTACGCTTTCCTCCTTTAGAATATGAAGATAATAATACGTACCATGTCAGATTGTTGAGATAATTCAGTGAGATAATGCATGTGGATGTGCTTTGTAAACTAAGAATTTAAAATACTGTGTAACTATATTATTATAACTTTTGAATGGATAATCTAGTTAAGTATGAATCAAGGGAAGATAAAAACTGTTTAGCAGGTTTCTTTTTTTAATCTATGTGAAGTTGACTGGTTTTTACATCAGAGTCCCATCTGTTAGAATGTTCCTGTAAAGAGAGAGAAAAAAAAAACAGAATAGCCTTTCTCTGCTTTTCTCCTTGCCAAAGACCTAGAGATTCATTTAACATTTTTTGGAGCACCTACTATGTGCCAGAAATTGTTCTGGGTGCTCGGATGCAGTGATGAACAAGACAGCTAAAACTTCTATATTTCAGTGGTGATGAGAAAGAGGAGGGGTAATACATAAATTAAGTAATAGGACGCTATCAAATATTGATAAGTGCTATGAAGAAACAAACAAATGGATGTGATGGAGCATGGCTCCAGTGAGGGGGCTGTGGGGGCCATGAAAATCTCCTACCATGAGGAACATCATTGGCTGATGGCCTCATCTGCTGCGTAGAGAATCCACTGTCATGTTCATACTGGGGTTGCACTTCCCAGGGGCTGTTCCCCACCAGTGGCTCAGCATGGTAGGATTACTAGTACTGGCCCATTGCTATGGGATGAAGGACTCTTCCAATGGTGACTGTGGCTTGAGGACTTAACACCAGACTTGCCAAAACTCTATTAGAGCTGTAGTGTAGTCTAAGATGCTTCCTACCTAACCCTCCTTCCTTTCCTTTCTCTTTGGAGGGATCAGACTTAAATCAGTGTGATGGCTCCCCAGCTCCCTCACAGGCATGTCTCCCAGAACATCCCCATATCTAATATTTCTTGATGCCTGCTTCTTGGAGGATGCCAACTAACTCAGGGAAGGAACTGGTAATTTCAATGTGTGTTAGGCAATGCGTTTTGGAGGAGAAGATGAGCTGAGATCTGGAGGAAGAGAATTTCAGGAAGCCAGAGGAGAAATGTGAAGGTCCCTGCTATTCTTTGCTATTTTTCATTTTATTGCTTTACTTAGAGAATGCTGCTAAGACATCTCTTTTGCATATTTTGTCATTACCCTTTATTATCCTTTGCCATTGCTTGTGATCATATTTGGGTGATGTATAAAATGTATTTTCAATGAATAATTTAAATTAATAATCATAGCTTTTAATAATCATAAACATAGCAGTTGTGCATTCACCATATACTAGACTCTAGTCACTAAATTATTCACTTATTTCATTTGTTCCTCACAACCGTCAGAGGTAGCTTCTGTTCTTATCCCCATTTTACAGATGAGGAAACTGAGGCTCAGGGAAATGATATAGCTTGCCCAGGGACCTGCAGTTAGTAAGAGATGGGGTGGAGGCTCAGGATCTGCTGAAGTATTTTGTTTTCCCCACTTCATTAATGATCTCCAGAGATATATCACCTTCAAAGGCGCAGTAGTCATATGAGATACAAACTGGATATTGAGGGTGTGGGAGAAGGAAAGGTATAGGGAGGGTACGGCAATGCCATCAGACAGTGTGGCAAACCAGACAAGGGTGTCCTGTAAACACAGTTACTGAACAAAAGAAGTTGAACCTAAGGAAAGAGGAAATAGTATTGCCCCCTGGTGACACCATCTAATAAGAACAGCAGCTGCTCTGGGGCACAGGCACATTATGTTAAAGTGGTAATAGTGCAATTAGCTCTTCTTCATTTTCCCGTGTTAACCCAGGGGTGAAATGGCACACTGAGCAAATATACTAAATTATATTAAACTTCGCGTTCAATTGGAAAATCTTAGCTGCTGGCTGCAGAGAGATTTTTTTTTCTTTTTGCTTGTACTCCGCCACCATAATGAAAACCTCAGCCACAGCACTGATTGTTTCTATCAGATGCAACATAACTGCATAACTTCCTGCAGGCAACTCTAAGTTGGCTCCGTGAGGTTTCCAGAGAGAACTCTTGGCATGAGTTAGCAGAGTGAATCTTATGCAATAACCAATAAATATTTCTTGGGAAGAATATTTTCACAGTGCTGGGCATGGTGCTGGGCATGAGGATGACGGCCATTTATACCAAAAAAAAAACAAAAAAAAAACCCACAAAATGCCCCTGGGATCCTGATCTAGTCAGCATCCCTGGCATTCTAAAAGCATTTCTGGTCAGGAAGTCAGAAGTGGGTCCCCAGCACTTTGGTACCTTACTACCTGCAGAAATTCAGCTGGCTTTCAGTTGAGTGATGATCAGTGAGCCCAGAATTTGCCAAATATTTCTAACATGCAGATTTGTTGATAAAGCCAAATTGGAGAGACGGAAGTCTTGGGCCTCTTACGGTTACATTTATACATTTGACAGTTTGTTGTTGTTGTTGTTGTTGTTGTTTTTAAAGTAATGACTTACATTATGTGTCAGGCACTGTACTAGGTTCTGAATTCATGAGGAAAAATAACAAATAATTCTCAATCTCAGGGAAATCACAGTATGGGATTGAGACAGATAAAATGATGTGAAGCAGTATAATGAGTTAAAAAAAGGAGGGCCAACTCAATGTTATTGAAACCTCATTTTATTATGGTCTTCCAGCTACAGGAGACTAAAAATGAGAGGCGTGTGTATGTGGGTGTGCATATGAGAGAAAGACGGGGTGGTGGCATCCTCTTCCTGCATGCACAGAAGACTTTGAACCTGCCTTCTTGTCAAGGATTTGATAAAAACTTTTTTATTTCAGAACTACAAATGAGCGTTGCCAGACACAGAGTGGAACTGGCCTGTCCCAAAGAGAAGAGGTTTAGCTTTTCCTAGAATGAATCAATAGAGCTATGAAACTGTGTGTGTCTAAACTGTCCCCCTGTGTCTTTCCTCATAGCACCTAGAGAGGTGATGAGATCTCAGTTGAGGGTGTGAAGTGAGTGGAGATGGGAGGTGTCTCATGAACATTACCAGATGCACCTACATTGAGCACTGGATCATGTTCAAATAGGTCAGATGGTCATAGACAGTGGGCAATGGACTGAAGACTAATGGTCTATTCTTGCCTATAGTGGGTATGGTTAGTCTTTTAAAATTTTGACCCTTGCAATAAATGTGTAACTGTCATACTATGGTTTTAGTTGCCTTTCCCTAATGTTCATGATTTTGAGCATTTTTTCACTTGTTTATAGGCACACCTCAGAGATACGGTGAGTTGGGGTTCAGACCACTGCAATAAAGCCAGTATCACAATTTTTTTTTTTTTAAAAAATGGACTAATGGACTGAAGATGTGAGATCTCTCTTCTCTGTTTTACTGACAACTTGTATGTCCCCTCCCACCACCTCAATAAATATATGATGCCAAGGAGGTACTCCAGATCTGACCATTTTTTATTTGTTTCCACCCTGGCATTTGAGGGTTTGAAGTTAAATTATTTATTTTAAAGATTGTTGCCAAGGAGGCAGGGGGTGGGAAGGGACAGACTGGGATTTCAAAATTTGTAGATACTGACAGGCATATATAGAATAGATAAACAAGATTGTACTGTATAGCACAGGGAAATATATACAAGATCTTGTGGTAGCTCACAGCAAAAAAAAAAGGTGACAATGAATATATGTATGTTCATGTATAACTGAAAAATTGTGCTCTACACTGGAATTTGACACAACACTGTAAAATGACTACAACTCAATAAAAAAATTAAAAAAAAGATTTAAGTTAAATCTAATTTAATGTAAATGTAAATATTAAGTTGAGAAAGTAAGATTATAACATTAAAAAAATGAACTCTTCATTTGGGAATGATTTTAGATTCACTGAAAAGTTGCAAAGATGGTACAGAGAGTTCCCATAATCCCTCACTTGAGTTTGTATGACCCAGTAAATTTCCCCCAATGTTATCACTTTATATTATCCTGGTGTACTTATCCAATGTAAGAAACAAACTGTGGCATATTACTATTAACTCAACTCTAAAATGTATTTAGATTTCACCAGTTTTTCTGTTAATATCCTTTTCCTGTTCCAGGAACCAGTCCAGGATACTGCATTTAGTTGTCCTTTGTTTTCTCTGGTCTGGATAGTCTCTAGATCTTCATTTTTCATGACCGTGACAGTTTTGAGGAGTACTGGTCAAGTATTTAGTAGAATATTCCTCAAATTGGGTTGATATGCTCTCTCTCTCATGATTAGACTGGAGTTCCAGGTTTTTGGAAAGAACACCACAGGGGTGAAGTTCACTTCTTACTACATCATATCAGATGTTCGTGATAGCAATGACACTCACCTTTACCACTTGGTTGAGAAGTGTCTGGCAGGTTTCTCCACTGTAAAGTGACTATTTTTCCCCTTTCACCTGTATTCATTAAGTTCAGCCCATACTCAAAAGGTGGTATAGTTGGAGCTTTTCCTTCTGGAGGAAGTGTTTCTACATGTTTTGGGGATTCTTCTGTAAAGATTTGTGTCTTCTCTCCCATGCATTTATTTAATTGGTCATTTATTAATTGTATCAGTATGAATTCATGTGCTATGGTCTAAATGTTTATGTCCCCCCAGATCTGTATGTTGGAATCCTAACACCCAAAGATGATGGTATTAGGAAGCGGGGCATTTATGAGGTACTTAGGTCGTGAGGGCAGAGCCCTCATGAATGAGATTAGTGCCTTATAAAGAAGACTTTAGAGAGATTCTTAGCCCCTTTGATCATGTGAGGACACATTAAGAAGCTGCTAGCTATGAATCAGAAAGAGGGCCCTCATAAGAATGTGACCATGCTGGCAACTTGATCTTAGACCTCCAGCCTCCATGAATGTGAGAAATAAGTTACTGTTGTTTATAAGAGACCCAGTCTGTGGTCTTTTGTTGTAGCAGCCCTAATGGCTAAGACATCATGTATGTTTAATTTATATTTTATATTATGATCTAATACTGTTATTGGTTTAGTTGCATAAGTTGTTCCAGCTTTGGTCACTGAATGTTCTATTAGTTTAGTTTTGTGTCCCTTTGAGATATTACCGTTGTTTTATCTTTTGAGCACTTTATAACTTCCTGATACTACCGAATGTGCCAGGTTTAACTTTGAATTTCCCTACCACGTCCATGGAATCAGCCGTTTCTCCAAGTAGGCTTGGTTTATTTTATTGGAGGATGGTATTTGGAACCAAGGTCTGGGCCCTAGTAGAAGCTGCTGGGGTGACATTGCTTGGTAGCTTGGTAGAATATGCACATATACTAACCCATCATTCACACTGATCTACAGTTGTTTCTGTATCTGTCTACCTGTATGTGTACATTACACTAAACACAAATCCATATTGATGTATCACAAGTCATTCTAGTCTTCAATTCTTGTCCATCATTAACTTTTCTCTCCTGTAATGAGAGTTCTGGTACCTGCCATCCACCATCCATTTACTTACGTATTCAACCTCAGTATACATATAAAGCAGTTTCATGTATCTCCATGATAAACAACTTTAACAACTTAGAATATACTGTTTATGTACAATTCCTTTTTTCTTTGCCCTTACATTTTCCAGTCTAAGCACAATTTTCCAAAGTTATTTAGGTCATCTGTATTTCTCCCTACCCCCTAGAGTACAGTTATGTCATTTATTTGTAATATAGTTAGATTAATATTTTCACAGCTCGCATTTTATCTTGGGATTCCTCTGACATTCTAGTTGATTATTTTTTTATTTTATAGCTTGCCTACTACATCAGTGTTTACTCTTTGTGATGCAGATTTCTATGAATTTTGACAAGTGCATGGAATCACATGTCTACCACTGCAGTAACATATAGAACGATTCCCTAAAATTCCCTCTGAAGAATACAGTAATTTAATATCTTATGCAAGTCAATGTAAAAAGAATTTATCAGGTCTTCCTGAGACAGATACGCTATGTTGTCTCACTCTATTCCTGTCCAGTCTCTCGCTATCCCAGTTCCCCTCTGTGCCCCACCACTCCCTGACAGCCACTGATGTATTTTCCATTCCTGTAGTCCTGCCTTTTCTAAAATGTCATATGAGTTGGAATTATGCAATATGTAGCTTTCGTGATCTGGTTTTTTTTCGCTTAACAAAATGCCTTTAATATTTATCTGTGCTGTTGAATAGATCAGTGAACAATTTAACGGAAGCTATAACGAATGGAACACTTGAGATCTTTTCTCTCTTTTTCTGCTACCGTGTATGTCTACCCTTATCCCTACCCAACACTTCAACAAATATATGACTCTAGGGAAGGACTCCAAAATGTGACTGATTAGGTTCAACCACCCTGGCAAGTGAGGGTTTTAAGCCATATCTAAAATTATCTTGATAAAGGAAGAATATAATAATTTATGATCATCTGAGTCATAATTAGGGATATATGGCAGATGACTAATTTAATGAGTATGGTAGAGGAAGGAGAGAAAAACAAGGAGGACTTTCACTCTTTGGACTTTGGTTTCCTGGTCTGAAAAATGAAGGCAATAACAACTACTTCCTAGGGTGTTTTGAGGTTAAATTAGATAAGTTAAATGAAGTTCTAACACAGGGGTCAGTTTATAAATGGTAATTCCCTCCTGACTTCCCCTGTGTGCAACAGGATTTAAAGTGCATTCCTATTGGAGAATCAAGTTAACTGTAGAAAAAGTTAGGTTTTCTCTGTCTTTCCATGACTCATCTTTTCCTTTTGTCCGCACTTGTCTCTCTTAGATTATTGCATTGCATGTGAAGAAACACATCCTCAACTCAAGGATGTTAATGCAGTAAATCATTGTAGTAATCCTTCTGATAGGGAATCTCCAGGCCCATAGAAAGAGGGATTCCAAATTAGTTATGACCAATCTATAACCAATACATTGTAGATACGTTATCGATATTGCCACGCTAGGCAAACTGTTTTCTCTGGTGTGAGTGTATGTATGTGTGTGTGTCCCTCTCTCGAGTCTTAAGCCGAGTGACTTAAGGAGAGGAGAAAGGCTGGGAGTTTATTCATTCTAGGAGACCCTTACTGGCCCTTGCTACGTGGATCTCCTTGCCATCCCTTTCTTGAGCCTGGTTCGGCAGCCTCTGTGAAACCCCTGTTCCCCCTGAGGTTATCCCATATCCGCTTCAGGTAGCCAGAGGCAGTCTCTCTTGTCTGCACCCAGAGAACTCCGAGGTGCCCGCCCCCTTGGGCTTTCTCTCTAGTTATCGCAAGATAAGGAGCCTTTCCCTGGGGCAGGACACGTTACTGCTAGTCCTCTGTCTTTTATCACAGCTATCTTGTATTACGGTGTCTTTTAACACCCTGTTTAAGATGATATTTCCAGAGAATTCCAAGCTGATCTCAAAATGTCTGAAACCCTGAGTCCCGGACCTGAGATTACTAAAATAAAACCAAGATTATATCACATTTTATTGTGCATAAGAAACACCTTAGAAGCTTGTTAAAAGAGACATGCCTGAGCCCCAACCCAGGTATTCTGAGTCAGCGCCTCCTGGGTTGGGTTGGGTCTACACAATCTACATTTTAAAGAAAACACTCCAGTCAAGATTTTTGCTTCTAAAGTGTAGATCTCAGACCAGCAACACTGGCATCACCAAGAAACTGTTAAAAATGCAGAACTTCAGGCACCACCCTGGACTTCCTGAATCAATCTTAATTTTAACAATATCCCCAAGTAACTTGTAACACATTAAAAGTTTTAGAAGCACTGTTCTAGATCAGTGATTCCCATTTTGGGGAGATTTTCCTCCCTACCCCCTTGCCCACATACCCAGGGCAATATCTAGAGATATTTTTGGCTGTCATAACTGAGAAGGTGCTATTGGCACCTCATAGGTAGAGGTCAGTGATGCTGCCAAACATCCTACTATGCATAGGACAGACCTTAACAACCAAGGACTATCAGATCCAAAATGTTAGTAGTACCCATATTGAGGAACTTTGAGTCAGAATGAGACAGGAGGGAAGGGGGCAGGCCACAGCCACTCAAGGAATGACAGCAACCAAAATGGTGGAAGGTTCACCTCCTAGTTGGCCTTGAGGATTAAGAGGTTTGACTTCTAGCAGACCTTGAGCTTCATTATATGCTCATTGTAACAGCGTGATCAAGTAACATGCCCACAGGTGCCATGACAGCCCCAAGGGTAACCGCAAAAGGCCAAAGAATGGGCGGTGGCCCAATTCCTGGGAATCCCAGCCCCTTCCCCAGGGCAGTTGGATTGATCCCACCTGTAGGCATGTGAAGCTACTGAAACCATAAAAAGTGACAACACCGCGCCTAGAGGCCCCTTTGCGCTCTCTCTCCTTTGGAGACGGCCTGCAGTTTGTCTATGGAGTGTGTACCTACTTTTACTTTAACTTGAGCACCCTGTTCCCACACCTCTTTCCTTGCCTTTCTCTTGCCTTACACTCTGCAGTACGTATCTCTCTAAATAAATCTACCTTAACTCAGCGGTGGCTCGCACTTCAGTTTTTTTCTGCGCGAAGCCAAGGACCCACACTTGGCGGGGCATGTCCCAGGGGCTCCACCGAGTCCTAGGACTCGGCCCTCCTCATGCCGCACATCCGTTTTCCTGCATCAAGATGACAGAACTGAAGGTGGTAGGCTGGTCTGAGGAGCCTCCACCTTCAAAGGCTTAGAGGCAGCAGCTATGGTTTGGGAGTGAATGTGAAACTCTGAGCAGGCTCTGCATTCTCAAACTAGTTAAGAGAGTGAGGTCTGGCGTCCAAGTGCCTAGGTTTGAGTCCAAGCTCTGCTACTCAGATGCTGTGTAATCTTAAGCAACTCTGGAAATAAACGAGTATCAACCCAATGAGAACAAGCAAAGGCTATTTCTTCTGAACTTGCTATAGCAAGGGAGTCAGCCGTCACTTGTGTTTTTACAGAGACCTAGAGTCAGGCAGACGAGTGGGAAAACTTCGGGGTAGGGAAAAAAAAAAGGAAGGCTTCAGGTGTTCCTTGATTGGAGGCTGTGGGTAATGAGAAGTGGGGCATCTGCGTGATTAGTTAGGGGGGCATATTTGGCTTTCTGTGTTCGGTCCTAAGGTGGAAGCAGGGACAAAATTTAGGGAAGCTGTCAGTTATTAGTCAAGTCCTGGCCATTTGGGGCTGATTGTTATAGAAGTTTCTGTTTAGCATCTTGGGTTGTTACTAAAGATAGCAATCAGACTTCTTACAAGTCTGATTCATAGCAGGCCTGGCTTCCTGGGCTGTTCATTCTAGATAAGGGGCTTTGTTTCCTGAGTGGGTTGCTGCAGGTTGTGGGTCAGAGTTCTATTTTTATAGGGTCCTGCCTTGTCCAGCTGTATAATCAATCTCTCAGAACTTTTGAATTTCTTTGGACCTGTTTCCTAATCTACATAATGATGATACTAGGGTTGTAGTCAAGATATAATGAGTTACTCAGGTAGGGCTCTTAGAAGCTCAAGAGGAGAGCTGAGTAAGAATTTCCTACCATCACCCTCCATGGCTGTCTCCAGGGGCCACACTGAAGGATCAGGACATTGCCAAAGGCACAGATGAGCACATAAAGAAAAAAAAAAAGAAAAAAAAAAAAACTGAAAAAAAGAAAAATAAAAAAAAAAAAAAAGAAAGAAAGAAAAAAAAAAAGAAAAAGAAAAAAGAAAAATAAAAAAAAAAAAAAAAAAGAGAAAGAAGAAAGAAAAAAAAAAAAAAAAAAAATAGAAAAAAAAAAAAAAAAAAAAAAAAAAAGAAAAAGAAAGAAAAAAAATAATAAAAAAAGAAAAAAAAAAAAGAAAAAAAGAAAGAAAAAAAGAAAAAAAAAAGATGAAGAAAAGAAGAAAAAAAAAGAGAAAAGCAAAAAAAAAAAAGAAAAAGAAAAAAAAAAAAAAAAAAAAAAAAAAAAAAAAAAATTAAAAAAAAGGGGAAAAAAAAAAAAAAATAAGTAGAAAAGAGAAGAAAGAGAAAAAAAAAAAAAAAGAAAAAAAAAAAAAAAAAAAAAAAGTAAAAAGAAAAAAAAAAAAAACTAGGCATACCCAGGGTGTTGATCATTAAACAGAGTCTTTGTAACAGAAACCTCGAAACGTGCATTTTAACTGCCTCCAGGTCATTCTTATGACCTAGGATTTTGAAACCATCCCTAGGGTCTTCTGTTGCTCCCAGCTGTGCGCACGTTGTTTTTCTGACTCTAGTCTCCGCCTCCTCACACCTGCTGTAAGTTGCCAGGAAGCTCACAGTGCCCTTCTTCCTCTTACAGTCAGGCTGAGGTGGCTGGAGGATCCCAACCAAGAACTTCTGACGTGGGGATTGGCGTCTCCTCTCCTACTTTGTGGGTAAGTGCTGGTTCATCCTGTTCTGAGCTTGCTGATACAGTGGCCTTGCAATGACAGCCCACCTGCTTTTGGGTAGGCAGGTGAAGGAAGGACTGAAGGTCTCCGGGAGCAGAATGAATCTTTAATGAGAAGTCTTGGTTGCTGAACGGAATTTCAGAAATGCTTATATCTCTGTGTCCTTCAGATTTGGAGGCCTAGTCAGGTCTAGAGTAGAAGGCCTTGTGCTACCAATGAGGACAAAGTTAACAGCAGCCATTCCTGGCCTTGGACTTCACTGAGAGAGTGAGGTCCTCGGGGTGTGTCTGAGTCTGACTTCCCTGGACTCATGTCACTTTGCTCCAGGGTCACAGGCAGCCTAGGTGAACTTGAACCCAAGGAAGCAGGTATCTAGAGACTAGCATTCATTTGCTTGGGCCTATTTCTATTGGTTTCTGGCACTGGAGGGTTTTTGCCCAGGGTTGTTTGAGTCTTTCATTCCTGTTTGCTTAGTCAGGAGTGTTAGAGGAGTTGGAATGGTCTTGCCTTGTGCTGGCACTTGATGAAGTTTTGATTAGGGGCCTCTGGTGTGAGTTTGAGGAGATTGGGAAGACAGAGACAAGTGTGGATGATCCAAGGGCTTTATTTTGTGTGTTTGGTGATGCCCTCCTTCCCTTGAGGTGAATGCCTGAAAGCTTGTTAGGTGAGTAATGAAAACCAGCTGTATTTCTAGGCCATTCAGGCAGAACCTGGTACATAGCCCCCAGCTCCCACCGGCAAGAGGATTTTGCATTGCACTGAAGCTTGGACTCAGGTGAAGGCTTTTAGTCCCCAGAGAACTGCAGGGGAGGGAGGGGTTAACTGGGGGCATCATAGATGCGGTAAGTTCAGGTGGCTGCCTCTCAGTGAGTAGAAACTGATGAAAAAGAACACGACTTCAGTGGTATCCAACTCTGACTGTTCTCATTTCTCCTTAATGGAGCTGATTCTGACTTAATTTGCTTACATATTGCGAACACTTGAATTTATAAGACGCCCTTTTGACTGTGATAAAGGGAAAGAATTGGCAAGGAGCTTGGTCTGGGATTTCTGAGTCAAAGGGTACCTTCTGTTGGGGTTCAGAGGAGAGGGACTCCTCCAACTTAATGATATGAAGGAAATCAGGTTCTCACAGTCTCCATGGGAAATTATTCCCATTTTTGAACCAATAAATAGTTGAAGCCAGTGGCCTTCTCTTTCGCATTGGCAGAGGCTCGGACATCTGTGTGGCATAGCCTGAGGGGGTTGGGGACCAAAGCTTCAGAGAATGTTTAAGGGAGACCTGGGGCGAGAGGAACAGAGAGAGGGACCTAGCACCGGAGCCAGCAGTTTCCAAAGGGCAGAGGCTAAAGTGGCGGAAAATGAAATAGGCGAGGAAGAGCTAAACAGCGTCTGGGACGGAAGGACACAGGAGCTGGGGATATAATTTGTACACTCACAGGGAAGACGATTCAGAAAGCTCTAGTGAGCTGGTAAAGGTGGAAAGACTGACCTGAATGCATGATGAAATGAATTAAAAACATTCTCACTAATCGGTATGGTCCTATGAATATATGAAAGTTGGAGAGACAGTACCATTACGTCTGTATTCTGAGAAGGACCATGCTATGGCCAGCAGATGGGCGTAAGTGGCTGATGGAAATCAGTTATTTGTGCTCACGCTCCTGTCTGGATTGTTGGGAGGGAAAGGGAAAAAAGAAGGTACTTTTCCTTACTCTCTGGTTATAGGAGAGAGGAGCAGGGGTCTAGGTCTTTTGCATCTGTGTTGGAGAGAGAGTGAAGTTAGCGAATAAATAAAAAGATGAATTTGCTGCTGTAAACTATACTATCTTCAGTCACCCCCCCCCCCCCCCAGAGGTGTATGCTGGGAGGGGAGGGTTGTTCAGCAGAAGCTGTTTGCAGAAATGGACTTAAGAGGAGAGGCCTGCAGTGGCAACGCTGTGGGGGGAGTTTTAGAAGCAGGGTTGCCAGATATTGTCCAGACTGTTTCCAAAAAGGTTTTTTCCCCCCTTGGGAATTACATCTTTATTAGCAAATAGGCCTCTGAGAAAACTTTCCCAGAGTCCTTTCACCCTAGCTTGATAAAGCGGTTTAAAATACCTTTTCTCTCTAGCTTGTGATAAGTGGTCAACAGCTGTTTCTCTTAGGAATTAAGTCACTGAAGCAGTCACTGCCTCTGGGGAGTGGGGATCTATAATGTGGCAGAGTCTAGCAGTGAGCGGCTTATTCCTGTTTAAGGTGTTTTTTGACATTTACGCTATGTACCTGTATCTTTAGATAAAAGTACTCTTGTGTGTGCGCCCTGTGCTAATGAGAGCAAAAAGCTAAAGCCCCTTAAGAATCCAAATGCAGGTTTGAGGAAGATAACGATGGAATGGTCCCTGACTCCTGGGAAGATTTATTGAACTGAACTCTCATTAAGTGACAAAGTCAAAGACATGTGAAGAGCTATTTCATTAATAACTACTCAGTTAAGCCAGGGAACATAGAACTGATAGGTCACCCCTTAGTCAAGTGGGTTCCTTTTTTTTTTTCTTTTCTTCAGGAAAAGAGGAAATAACATAATAAGACTGAAAGGTCACTTACAAAGATCAGGTGCAAAATAAGAGAAGCTCTCTTTGCAATTAAACTCCTTTTACAAGTGTGCTGGATAGAACAAATGAATAGTTTAGCTTAGTGCTGCACAAATAAAGATGACAGCAAAGGTCATGATCTTTTCTGTCCTTATGATGTGCCAGGAACAAGCAGTCTGCCTCTCAGAAATTGTGCCCAGGAATAAAATGAAAGCTAGAGATAATACACTGTATGAAAGACTTCAGACTCTGAAGTTAAAATTAGCATGGGTCTGTTTAGCTTTGGGAATACATTTTAAGGGTTAAGCAGAGACTGAATGGAGTTGAAAGGCTGGTGTCAACTCCTCTTTGATGTCTTTGCTCTTTAAAGTTGGCTTCAGATAGCAATTTCTGTCAGGCTTAAAATACCCACATGGGAAATTGGTTAAAATGCCTTAAAATAACAGAGTCTTTAAGCAAAACTCTTACAGAAAGCCCCAACTAGGTAACTTGTTAGCTGTTTTTCCTGTATGTGTGCACGAAGAAGTAAGTGCAGCATGCGGAGGCTGTGCATCAGGGACTTCTAATGAGAGCAGGTCCGAATTTCAGCTACAGGGTCTGTAAGGAACAGACCAGCCTGGAAAGGGCATAGCTCATGAGACAATCTTTATTAAGCGACGGCAAACGTGAAGTTACTGATCTCATTTTGAAATTAGAGTCTACTAAGCAGGGTGCAGGGCTTACCATCAACATTTAAGTCTTTCAGTTGGGTGAAACTCCATTCTAAAGATTTCATGACATTTATAAATAAGTGTTGAAGACAGAATGGAGAGAAATAGCATAGAAGTTAGACTCTCTGGGTCTCTTACTTCTGTCCATGGGAAAACAGTTCAGTTTTAGTTGATTCTATAGAGTCTAGACTTCATGCTTCTGCCTTTGTTTTCACCCTGTAATAGTCACTCAAAGAGTCCATGTCTCAAATCCACATAGCCTTTCATGCGTCCCATCTCTGCTGCCCTGGAATTCTTTGTCACTCATCACTTTGATACTCAAAGTGTGTTCTGAGAACCACTACCACTGACCTAAAGTGTCTGTTAATGTTCTTATTTCTGGGGCCCACCTCCCTCCTGAAGAAAACAATTTTATGAGCATGGAAAGGGTGGGTGTAGGAGCTATCAGATTTGCATTCTTAATGAGCCACCCAGGCCCTGTCCTAGATAATTAGATCAGAATCTTAGAGGTAGTACCACAAGCATCAATATATTTAAAAAAAAATAAAAGTCCCTACTGATTCCAAGACATAACCCAGATTAAGACCTATTGCCCTTAGAAGTTAGATAAATAGTAGGTTCTCAATGTATGTGTGTTAAATGAATGTTCTCCAAAAATGTCATGAATGTAGGATGGTACAATTCGAAGCACAGTCTCACATTCTCTAAACCTCCGTGTGTTTAACTTAAGAGTGGGGATGACAGGACATCATTTTCTGTGATTGAGGGATATTGTATAAACTCTAAACGGTGAATGGAGAGAAAGCAAAATAACTAGAAATTTGAAGGAAGGAAAAAGAAGAGTAGTTTTAAGGGGAAAAATCACATCTCTGTCAGTGTGATCAGCACAGCCAGGTTCTGTGTGGCGGGCATGTGGAGAGCAAAGACTATCAGAGCTCCTGGACAATTTCCACCTCCTGTTAGGGGTTACTGGATCCCTTGATTCAGGGCTCTGACATTGCCTGGGGCAACTTGCTAATGCAAAAGGACTATCTGACTCAGAGGCTTGACATTTTTGCCCTCGGGAACTTGAGTTGCCAGTTTGTTTTCAAAAAAGTTATGTTACTCAGCCATTTAAGGGCAATGTGTTTTCTTGGCAATAGCATTCACATTTTGCACGAGATTGATCTGAAATAAATTATATGTGATAGCATGCAATCGGAAATTCTAACTTAGCTCTTAAATCAAAATTTACACGGTGTTTTTTTCCTAGAGAAATACTCCTAACCTCTCTTTCTTGCTTTAGTTACATACCTCATACCAGTACAGTGTGTCCATTCATTGCAAGTGATTTAAACTCTATGAGAATATGCAAAAAAGAATGTTGGTATAATCACTGTGGTAAGAGTTTATACCATGCCTATTTGAAAAACAAAACAAAATAAAAACCAAAAAACCTTTGAAAAATGGTTTCCCTCTCTCATGTCTACCCCCATCCTTAGGGACTTCTTTAGGGGTGTGCATTTCTATGTTTGGGAATCACTGCCTTAGGAAGTTGGCATTAATGAGAATGCTGTGCCTGTCAGTCCTGCTCAGACAGAAGAAAGGATTGAGACTCACTGTTGTAGGCAAAATAATGGCTCCCCAAAGATGTCAGCATCTTAATTCCTAGAACCAGTGAATGTTAAATGGAAGAAAGGATTGTGCAGCTGGGATTAAATTAAGGACCTTGAGATGGGAAGATTATTCTGGATTATCTAGGTGAGCCGAATCTAATCACATGAGTCTTTAAAGGTGGAAAACCTTTCCTGCTGTGGTCAGAAGAAGGTAAGACTATCGAAGAGAGAACCAGAGAGACAGCAGCATGAAAGGATTCAACCCAATATCACTGGATTTGAATGAAGATGGAGGAAAGGGCCACAAGCCAAAGAATGCAGGCAGCCTCTAGAAACTATAAAAGCAAGAAGACATTCTCCCCTAGAGCCTTCAGGAAGGTCCACAGCTTTGTGAAACCCATTCCAAACTTCCGATTTCCAGAACTGTGAGGTAACACTTGTGTTGTTTTTAAGCCACTAAGTTTGTGGTGATTTGTAATAGCAGCATTGCAAATGAACACCCTCACTGTCCTGGACTGTGGGTCAGGGGGCCTGGGCCCTGGTGTTCTGCATCAGACAGGAAGCTGTGCTCCCATGAGCTTTAGCACTCTGTGAGCTACTGTTTCCTCATGTGATAAATAAAAGGGTTGGTTCAGATGAGTGGTTTTCAAACATTTGTACCCACAGCACTTTTCTTCAAAAGAAATGTTACACAGCTGGTGGAGCTGCTCTGTTGAGGCAGGGAGGAGGTCTGGAGCCTGGGGGGAGGGAGCAGGGCAGGCTTTAGGAGGTTCATTCTGGGCAGCAGCTCCTGTAGAGGGAAGGCACTGGCCATTAAAGATCCACAGGTCTGTATTTACAAGCAGTGGGCTTCTTGAATAACATACATGGGAAAAAATTTTATTGAAGTACAGTTGATGTGTAATAACATACAAGTTACAGGTGTACAATATAGTGATTCACAATTTTTAAAGGTTATACTCCATTTATAGTTATTAAAAAATACTGGCTCCATTCCCTGTGGTGTTGTACAATACATCCTTGTAACTTATTTTATACATAATAGTTTGTCCTTCTTAATCCCCCACGGGAGAATTTTTAGGGAAAATATGTCTGATATTGATGATCAGAGCAAGCCTTCTGAAAACTATTGTCAGAAAAATGAAAATAGTGCATCCCTGTTTCTGATCAGGTTCTCATCTTCTTGAGAAAGTGCATTCTGTGTTTCCTTAGCAAACTAGGATGAAATCAAATGTGAAAGCTTATTTGAAGCTATATTAATATAGAACATAATTTTGCTGAATCAAGTTTGTTAAAGTTCAGTGAAACAATATTCCGTTTTAAATGATGCAAAAATAATTTGACTATATTGTTGACTTTCAAATGGGTGTGTTTTGGATTTAAGGGCTGGCCTCTGATGTATAGGATTTTGTTGTTGTTGTGAGCAACCTCAGTTCTTTGATAAGCCTGATTCATGTGCTGCTTGTTTTTTGAGGGTTATTTCCAGTACCAATGGAAATGTTACCTTAGAGCTCAAAGCTAGAGTTTTGAGAAACTGGGGACAGGGGGCAATTTGGTATTGAGAAGCAACGTGATTCTCTCAGGAGAAGATGAGGTGATATTATAGACAGCAGTACAAAAGATGTGCTAGTAACCGATGTAGCAGAGGTATGAAATGATGACAGAGCAATAATCATGTATGTGTCTATATACACAGATGTAGTGTATGTGTAAACATGTGTACACACATATGCCTGTACCTGTATTTATAATACAAAGGCATACTGAGTATCGAAATAATATATTTAAATCTGCAGGAAAGAAAAGCTAACTTATTTGTAATCTCACTACCCAGAGATAACAATACTTCTGTGTGTCTTCTGGTCTTTTTTCTCTGAGCACAAATTCTTCACATAATCTTCCTCATTCACTAAAAAACATTTTGATATCATCAAGATCATGGTTTTCCAAGTTAGACAGCCCTGGGTAGAGTCTGGGTTCTTCTGTGTTACAGGAGCCAAGTTACTAAACCTTTCTGAGATATCCTCAACTATATAAGGAATACAAACACTATACGAATAATACTGACGGTGTTGGCCCAAAGATAAGAGATAATACTGTGATCTTCAGTCTTTGCCACACGTTACAGTCACCCAAGATCTTGGAAAATTTCTGATGCGTGCGCCCCGTTTCCCCAGAGAAGTGGGCTTGATTGTGCTGCCCTAGCTAGTCTTGTTTTTTCTAAGGTGTTCTCTAGGCGATTGTGTTGCAGTCAGGACTGAAAAGCTCTGCAATAATGTGTGCAAAGCTCTGGATACTTTGAACTCAAAAAGGCATTAGCATCATTATTATACTGTTTTTTAAAAAGACGGATTAATAAAACACGCTCTCACCTTTTTTTCTTTCTATATGAGGTACAGCTTTCATTGCCAAGTATGTGTAGCTGCCAGATTTATCATTTTCCATGGTTGTGTGGTATTCAGTAGTACCATTACAGTCCATCTACTTGATGAGCTGTGCCTTAGACATTTAAGTCATTTTAAGTATTTGACTATTCTAAAGAATATTGCAAAAGGCTAATGCTTAAAAATCTGTAGCTGTTTAACTATTTCCTTAGGATAAATTCCTAGACGAGGAACTGCTGGCTCACAGGGTGCATCCATTTTTGAGGCTTTTGAACACTGCCAAATTGCCCTACTTAATGGAATGATCAATATCATTTAGGATGCATTAGGGCTACAAATAAGAAAAAACTCAGTTCCAATTGACTTAAACAATAAAGGAGATTTATTGGCTCAAATAACTGGCAAATCTAGAGATTAAGTGAATTTCAGGGCTAGTTGGATTCAGAATTTCAATGATACTATCAGGGATCTGTCTACATCACTTCATCTCTCCCCTTAGCTCGATTCCATACCAGCTTTTTCTGTGGTCAAAATAAGGCTGCCACCAGTTCTTGGGGCAGCAAGCTTCATCATCCAGATACAGTGTGAGAAAGGGTCTCTTGAAGACACTTGATCTCGAAAAAGAAGCTGCCTTTCTTAAAATTCCAGCAAACCATGCCTCACCTCTTATTGGTCTCATTTTGGCTATTCAGAGATGAGACTATCCTGAAAAGTTTATGCCTGAGTCCCGTGCCCTACCCATAAAGGAGGGGTGGGATAGGTTTCTTCCAGAGCTCCTGGGTTGCGGGACAGAGGTTTGGATATCTCAAAGAAAGGGTGAGCAGGAGAAGGGAGAGTGGACCTTGAGAAGATAGCCACAATGCCCAAGGTAAACAAAACTGCAAAGAGAATCAGAACAGGATGCTGCCCACAACGGTGAAAAGATGGGAAGAAAGTCAGTAGATGAGAAAAGAGGCTTTGCATTGCGTTGAAGACAGAGAGAGAGAGAAAGGGAGGGGAAGCTAGGAGGGAAAGAGAGAAAGAGAGAGAGAAACTGGCTTGTAAAGTGTCCTAAAGAATTCCATGTGTGATTAATTATAACCTAGTGACTGTTACAGGGTTAAGTACTCATTGGTTCCTAATCAGTGCCCCTGGATGGACAGACTCATAAGAGACACACAACTGAGGAATGCTCCATTTCTAGCAGCAAGTATGCTCAAACCCTCCTTCCCATCTGTACCGTCTGGGTATAGACTTCAGGAGCGGTCATGTGTTGGTTTCCTTTGAAGGCATTACCTGTGTGGCCAGGTTCTAATTGAATTCCATCCTGTCATGAAAGAGATTGTACAGTGTTTCTTCAGGTGCTGTTGGTCTAGCAATTCCCCCTGGTAACATTCTGCCTCGCTACGAGTCTTTCAAACCCAGGCCCAGAGGAGTCTGGGATGTGGAAGCATTAACATTTAGATTAATTTCTCATGGCAGTTGGGTTATTGGATTTCTCTTTCTCACCAACCCACTTTAAACTGGTGTAACTGTCATGGTCTCCAGTGGACCTCTTAAGTAGAAAGCATTGGTGGAGTAATGCCTGCTGAAAAGGATTGTATCAATTCAGTCTACCTGCAGCATTCCTTACAAAGCCTTGCACTGAAACGTACTTGCAAAGGTGTCAGTAGTTGGATTCTAGGGTCCTCTGAAAGATCCTTTAGTCTTTCCACATCTTTCTGTAGAACAATTGCTTGGCCAGGTCAGAAATGTAATTGTCATGCCATGTATAAGACACATTGTCCTCATTTCTGCTTAAAACCTTTCTGCTAAAATCAAACATGTTTAATTGGTCAAATAAAATTCTTTTAAAAATGAAGTTTGGAGAAAATGGGGAACTTACAGTTTTGTTATTAGATGAATTATTCCCTAATGTATAGTTAAAACTCATTTATGTGTGATGAGTATGAATTTTGATCCATGTATCTGAGTGTAAGAAATACCACATCAGTTCATTTTTGTCTCCAGTTGAATTTAACTCTGAGACCCAACTTTCTAACTAAGTTTTGGAGCACCTTCCCTCTCCCTAATTTTACTCAAGCATCAGGGTATCCTGTGGGTCTATGGGGCATGACCAAAGAGCATCCATCAAGTTCAGCTCACTGTGGTCATATAGGGAGCTCACTGTCAAACTTGACCCATTGGAGAAGGGTGACTCTTACTGTGTACTGACTGTGGACCTGCTGACCACTGATGACAGCTCCTACGTAATGATGAAAGAGTCACTAAAACGGTAACAAAAGAATAGATTCTTCCCTCAAATACATCTGATGTTGTTGCTTCTCAACTTTTAAGACACATAATTGTTGTCACATAACTTGGGTATGCAGTGATAACCAGATGTTAGAACACAGTTAAATCACTAGAAGAGCAAGATAGTGAGAAAGTAGTAAAAGATTGCCACTTCTTAACTCTTTGCTCTTCCACTGATTCAACAGGTTAGGTTTCACCTGCCAAGTTAGAATCTGGCTACCTTCACGTATCCTCTCCGTCATTACCCTTCCCTGGGCATCTAGTGGAAGATGCCCTATCATCTCAGAAAATACAGGTTACTGTGTAGGTAGAGAACTCTTAGAGAATTCCATCCCTCAAAGGGATATGCCAAACCCATTTCCTTCTTCCATTGGAAGAAGCTCACTTAAGAATTCAGCCTACATTGGACATGTGTGGTTTTCTCCCTAATAAACATGTAAACCATTGCCATAAGCTGGTTCTTACTTTGAGATTCCAGGAAAGCTGACCCAATCTCAGGAAAGCCTTACCTACTGAGTACGGTGGACTGACGTTGCTTGTTACTTGATGAGAGCCTTGTGATGGGCAAGAGGTGTTCTTATTCTCCCCAAGCCTCTGTCTTCCGTCCTGTGTACTTGAACCTCAGGTGTGGGGATTTTTCAGTGTTCCTGTTCCTCCCCCTGGGCTGCCAAATTCTGCCTGGTATCACAGAATCTTGCTTGAGAGTAAGTTTCCTGCCACTCCTTAAATGGTGATGGTTTAAGATTTTAGAGTTGAGTTTCCTGGTCTTACCTTAGTGGAAGATGGTTTTGGCCTGAGACTGGGAGGTGAAAGTTTCCCACCCTGTTCTAGAAGATTTTTCTTTTTCTTCTTTCTTTTTTTTAATGTTAGTGCTGAAAGCATATAAGAGTTCTTTTTTTTTTCCCCCTTATTGAAGTTAGTCATTTACAGTGTGTCAATTTCTGGTGTACAGCACAGTGTCCCAGTATGCATATACATACATTTACTCATTTTCATAGTCTTTTTTATTAAAGGTTATTATAAGATATTGAATAGTTCCCTGTGCTATACAGAAGAAACTTGTTTTTTAATCTATTTTTATGTATAGTGGCCAACATTTCCAAATCTCAAACTCCCAAATTTATCCCTTCCCATCCCCGTTCCCTGGTAACCATAAGTTTACTATGTCTACAAGTCTGTTTCTGTTTTGTAGATGAGTTCATTAGTGTCCTTTTTTTTTTCTTTTCCTTTCTTTTTTTTAATATTCCACATATGAGTGATATCATTTGGTATTTTTCTTTCTCTTTCTGGCTTACTTCACTTAGAATGACGATCTCTAGGTCCATCCACGTTGCTGCAAATGGCATTATTTTATCCTTTTTTATGGCTGAGTAGTATTCCATTGTATAAATATACCACAACTTCTTTATCTTGTCATCTGTCAGTGGACATTTAGGTTGCTTCCATGTCTTGGCTATTGTATATAGTGTTGCTGTGAACATTGGGGTGCATGAATCTTTTCTAATTAGAGTTCCCTCCAGATACATGCCCAGGAATGGGATTGCTGGATCATAGGGTAAGTCTATTTTTAGTTTTTTGAGGAATCTCCATACTGTTTTCCATAATGGCTGCACCAAACTACATTCCCACCAGTCGTGTAGGAGGGTTCCCTTTTCTCCACACCCTCTCCAGCATTTATTATTCATGGACTTTTGAGTGATGGCCATTCTGACTGGTTTGAGATGATACCTCTTTGTAGTTTTGATTTGCATTTCTCTGATAATTAGTGATACTGAGTATTTTTCATGTGCCTATTGGCCAGTTGTATGTCTTCATTGGAGAATTGCTTGTTTAGGTCTTCTGCCAATTTTTCGATTGGGTTTTTTTTTGTTGTTGTTAGTAAGTTGTATAAGCTGTTTATATATTCTGGAAATTAAACCTCTGTCAGTCACATCATTTACAGATATTTTCTCCCATTCCATAGGTTGTTGTTTTGTTTTACTTGTGGTTTCCTTTGTTGTGCAAAAGCTTATAAATTTAATTAGGTTCCATTTGTTTATTTTTGCTCTTACTTCTATTGCCTGGATAGACTGCCCTGGGGAGAAAATTGCTAAGATTTATGTCCGAGGATGTTTTGCCTATGTTTTCTTATAGGAGGTATTTCAGACTTAAGTGACAGTCACAAAATGATACAAACAATATCTGCATACCCTATAATCATACTCCCCAAATGTTAGCATTTTAATACTATTTTGTCCCCTTTTACTCATGTATATTTATAAATATAACCTATTTATAAAATAAATCTAAATACTATATAATAAAATTTCTGAATTTAGTACTGATTTAATTACAGATATAATCACCCTTTATCCCTAAACACATCAGTGTATATTTCCTAAAAACAAGGATATTCTCTTTCATAACTACAATATGATTTTCAAAATTGGGAAATTAACATTGGTAAAATAGCATTACCCAATATACAGACCTTATTCAAATTTTACCAATTGTTTCACTAAATATTCTTTATAACAAAAGGAAAACATCGACAAAAAAAGAGCTCTCTGTTCCAAGTTACAATCCACACATTTTATTTAATTGTCAAGTCTTTTTAGTCTCCTTTAATCTGGAATAGTTCCTTAGGCTTTATCTTTCATAACCTTGATGTTTCTGCAGTGTCCTTCTATGTCTGTCTTTTAAAAAATAATTTTATTGTTACTAGATTTGAGTTACAAGTTTTTGCCAAGAATATCTCAGAAATGATATCCTGTGCTTTTCAGTAAATCAAGCCAGTAGGCACATGATATCTACTGGAATCATTCATGATGCTGTCAACTGTGATCACTGGGGTTTGTTGGTGTCTACAGGTTTTCTCCGCCATTAAGTTACTACTTTTCCATTTGTAATTAAAAAATACTAATACTTTGAGTGTAGGAAAATAACCTGTTTTGCATTAAACATTCACCTTTTAGTTTTAGCATCAAACATTGATTTTAGCCTGAAATATTTATTACTTTGGTGATTAACAAATGGTGACTTTTAAATCTCATTATTCCCTTCTGTGTTTCAGTTGGCATGGTACTGCAGGAAGGATTTTTACATGCCTTTCATCCTCTCACTTAATTTTCTTATTTATGTAATGGTCTCTTGGGTTGTTTATTGAACGAAATCTATTAATTTAATTAATATTTTTGCTCAGATTTTCTTAGAGTTGGCCAGGGGGACTCCCTTTTAAGAATTTTTATGTCCTTTTGATGTATACTACCATTCTTTTTCTAAAAATTTTTTTAAACATTTTTATTGATTTATAATCATTTTACAATGTTATGTCAAATTCCAGTGTAGAGCACAATTTTTCAGTTATACGTGAACATATATATATATTCATTGTCACATTTTTTTCTCCGTGAGCTACCATAAGATCTTGTGTATATTTCCCTGTGCTATACAGTGTAATATACTAACCATTCTTGAAGCACTTGCTTACTTCTGGTAGGTTCTAGGTCCATATTTTACTTGCCCTGCCCCAGCCCTGGAATCAGCCTTTCTCCAAGGAACTCTGGATCCTTTAGATGAGAATCATATTTAAAAAACATGATCTGGGCATGACATGTTACTGGGTGTCATTGCTTGTAAACCCCCTAAGTAGACTGAGATAAGAACTATAAGGATATATGTATATATGTATGTACATAAACAGATACACGTCTATACCTAGAACCATGGTTCACACTGATACTTCCAATACCGTAGGATTCACTCTAGCCTTCCCCGTTTCCACATCTGTAATTCTCTTCTCTGACATTTGAGAAACATGACTCTCATTAACAAAAATATGTTTACTCATTTCCTCAATCCTAGAATATATATGAAGTAATTTGAGTATTGCTAATTAGTGTTACTATTCTGTAATACTAAATTTGGTAAATTTAGTATTACTAAACTGAAGAACACATCTATCATCTAGATGAACCTTTGTTTACTGTTTTTTTTTTTTTTTAGCTTGAGGATGTAGAGCAAACAGGTGTTCAAGAGTTCACTTTTCTTCTCCAATGTGACTATGTTATTCACCTGAATTAATTATGTTCTTTTATTTTTGTTTCTATTTCATTTTATACTCCTCCCATCTGTGATGATTTTTATTTATATTTTGAAGTACGTTAGAATTCTATTTTAGAAGTCAGGACTATACGAAAATTACACTGAGAAGTATCACTCCTCCAACAACTGCCATTCCTCCTGTTCGGTTCCCATGCCTGTATCCCTTTCACCCTATACTTACACCACAGGTAACTGCTCCCTTTCATTTCTAGTTTTCCTTTCTGTGCTGCTTCTTGTGCAAATGAGGAGATTTCTGCAAGCTTCCTTTTCCTTTCTTATGCAAAGGTAGCTTTGATTTTTCCCCCATGTAGCACTGTATTCTTATCCTTTCTAATAGCTATAGGGTTTGTAGTTTCGTTGCCTCCTTCATTCCTGGTGTTGGTAGTTGTGCTTTCTCTCTCTCTTTTCCCCCCATATCGTTCTTGTAAGGGGTTAATCATTTTTATTAGTTTTTTCAAAGAAACTGCTTTGCACTTTAATTTTATCTAGTATTTATTTCTTATTTCAGCTCTTACCTGTTGAATTTCCTTTCTACTTACAGTGGACTTAATTTGTTTATCTTCTTAGGATGGAAACAGATTGGTGAAAAATTAATCTACCATTGATCTGTATATCTTTTTTAAATGCCAGTACCATACTGTTTTGATTATAGTAGCTCTGATGTATTGTCTGAAGTCTGGGAGGAACAGAATAGAGAGCCCAATAAAACACTCACATACCTACAGTTCATTAATCTTCAACAACAAAGGCGGCAAACATACACAATTGAGAAAAGACATCCTCTTCAGCAAGTGGTGTTGGGAAGGTTGGACAGCTGCGTGTAAATCAGTGAAGTTAGAACACTCTCTCGTACCATACACAAAAATAAACTCAAAGTCACTTAAAGACTTAAACATTAGACAAGACACCATAAACCTCCTAGAAGAGAACATAGGAAAAACATTATCTGACATAAATGTTAGAAATATTCTCCTAGGTCAATGTACCAAGGCAAAATAAATAAAAGCAAAAATAAACAAATAGGACCTAATTAAACTTAAAGTTGCACAGCAGAGGAAACTATAAACAAAATGAAAAGACAACCTATGGAATGGGAGAAAACATTTGTAAACTACGTTACTGACAAGGGTTTGATTTCCAGAATATACAAACAGCTGATACAACTCAGTAACAACAACAACAACAACAAAATAAACAACGCAATCCAAAAATGGGCAAAAGACCTAAACAAACGTCTCTCCAGTGAAGACATACAAATAGCCAATAGGCATGTGAAAAACAAGCTCAGTATCTCTAACTGTTAGAGAAATGCAGATCACCTCACACAGGTCAGAATGGTAATCGTTAAAAAGTCCGCCAACAATAAATGCTGGAGAGGGTGTGGAAAAAAGGGAATGCTCCTCCACAGTTGATGGGAATGTATTTTGGTGCAGTCATCATGGAAAACGGTATGGAGGTTCCTTAAAAAAAAATGAAAATAGACTTACCCTATGATGCAGCAATCCCACTCCTGGCCGGATACCTGGAGGGAACTCTAATTCAAAAAGATGCACGCACCCCAGTGTTCATAGTAGCACTATTTACAATAGCCAAAACATAGAAGCAACCTAAATGTCCATTAACAGATGACAGGATAAAGAAGTTGTGGTATATTTATACAATGGAAGACTACTCAGCCATAAAAAAGAATAAAATAAAGCCATTTGCAACAACATGGATGGACCTAGAGATTATCATACTAAGTGAAGTAAGCCAGAAAGAGAAAGAATACCATATGATAACACTTATGTGGAGTCTTAAAAAAAAGGACAAATGAACTTGTTTATGAAACGGAAACAGACTCATAGACATAGAATACAAACTTATGGTCACCAGGGGAAAAGGGAAGAGTAGGGGGACAAATTAGGAGTTTGGGATTTGCAGGTACGAAATATTACTATATATATGAAACAGATAAACAGCAAGGTCCTGCTGTATAGCACAGTGAACTATATTTAATACCTTGTAATAGTCCAATGAAGAAGAATATGAAAAGGAATATATATGTACACACATACATATAACTGAATTACTATGCTGTACACCAGAAATTAATACAACATTGGAAACTGACTATACTTCAATTAAAAAAATATATATCTCCCTTTCTAAAATAAGTACTTAAGGCTATACATTTCTCACTAACTACTGTTTTAGCTATATTCAACACATTTCTATGTGTTGTGTTTGCACTGTCACTCAGTTTGAAATACTTTTTAACATTTCAGATATTTCTATGTATACTGTTTACATTCCAGGTATTTAGGATATGTGTGTGTGTGTGTGTGTGTGTGTGTGTGTGTATAATCTTTTTGTTGATTTCTGATATAATTCCATTGTGGTAAAAGAATACAGACTCTAATGTAGCAAACTTTTAGAGAATTTTTTTAATAGCTCAGCATATAGTCTGTCATTTTTGAACATTCTCTGTACACTTGAAAAGAAGGTATATTCTTGTAATTGCTGATTTTGGTGTTCTGTAAATGTTTTCCAGGTCAAGGTGATTAATAATGCTCTGATTTTCTGTGCTCTTACTGATTCTTTTTTTTTTTTTTTTTCTGGTTGCTGTGTAAGTTGCTCAGAGAGGAATGTTAAAGATGCTAATGAGCATTGTGGATTTGTCTGTTTCTCCCTTTAGGTCTTTCAGTTTTGCTTTATATTTGTCAGCGATCTCTTAATAGGCACATAAATTCATAAGTGTTGTCTTCCTGAAAAACTAACAATTTTATCATTATAAAATAGTCTTCATTATTTCTTACAGCACTCCTTGTCTTAAATTCTACTTTGCTATTAACTATTTGCTATGTCACTCCAGTTTTTTATGTTTATTGTATGCATGGTAAATCATCTTTCACCATTTTAGATTATGTTTAATTTAAATGGCATCACTTATAGCCAGCATATAGTTGTTGCTTTATATATCCAGTCCAATCATCTTTCAGTTTTATTTGGCATATTCAATCCATTTTTGTTTAATGTAGTTATTGATAAGGTAGAGTTTAAGTCTATCATTTTGTTGTTTGTTTTCATTCGATTGGCTGGCTTGTTAGTTTATTTATGATTTCCCTGTATCTTCTTTCCTGTTATATTTTAGGTTAATCTAATAGTTTTAGTAGTCCATTTTATAGGCTTTTTAGCTTTTTATACTTTGTTTTATTTTTTCTCTGGCTGCTTTCAGGATGTTCTGCTTATCTCTGATTTTCAGAAGTTGGACAACAATATACCTAGGTGTGTTTTTCTTTATAATTATCATAATTGGTATTTGATGAGCTTCTTGGATCTGCCAGTTTGTTTTTTCCCTCCAAGTTTGAGGAATATTTTACTACTTCCTCTTCCCTTCTTTCTTTTTCTTTGTTTTTCCATCTTATCTCTTCTCTACTCTGGGATTCTCTCTCATATATATATATAACATTATAGTATATATATTATCTTCATAATAAAACAAAAGATGAAGCTAGAAGTGGATCACTTTGTTCTTTCTCTTATCTTCTCCCAGATCAAAGTACTTGCTCCTCTTACTAGCAAGCATTATCTGGGATCTGTGGTCTCAATACATTCAGGCCTCAGCACCATCTTCTTTGGAGTTCTCAAGTTTTTCCAGGAAATCTTTTTTTTTTTTTTTAACATTTTTTTAATTGCGTTTTTAGTCAGCTAAAAATGTTGCGTCAATTTCCAGTATAGAGCACAATTTTTCAGTTATACATGAACATACATATATTCCTTGTCATGTTCTTTTTCACTGTGAGCTACCACAAAATCTTGTATATATTTCCCTGTGCTATACAGTGTAATCTTGTTTATCTATTCTACATATGCCTGTCACTATCTACAAATTTCGAACTCCAGTCTGTCCCTTCCCACCTCCCCTCCCCCTTGACAACCACAAGTTTGTATTCTATGTCTATGAATCTGTTTCTGTTTTGTATTTCTATTCTTTTTTTTCCTTAGATTCCACATATGAGCGATCTCATATGATATTTTTCTTTCTCTTTCTGGCTTACTTCACTTAGAATGACATTCTCCAGGAACATCCAGGTTGCTGCAAATGGTGTTATGTTGTCATTTTTTATGGCTAAATGATATTCCATTGTATAAAATACCACCTCTTCTTTATCCAGTCATCTGTTGATGGACATTTAGGCTGTTTCCATGTCTTGGCTGTTGTAAATACTGCTGCTATGTACATTGGAGTGCAGGTGTCTTTTTGAAGTAGGGTTCCTTCTGGATATATGACCAGGAGTGGGATTCCTGGGTCCTATGGTAAGTCTGTTCCTAGTCTTTTGAGGAATCTCCATACTGTTTTCCATAGTGGCTGCACCAAACTGCATTCCCACCAGTAGTGTAGGAGGGTCCCCTTTTTTCCACAGCCTCTCCAGCATTTGTCATTTGTGGACTTCAGAAAATCTCTTTAGTCAGCCCACCATAGCCACTCTCCTCTTGTCAAAATGTCACTTTCCCTGGACTTGTGGAGATTCCTTGCCCTTCCTGTACTGTGTCATTTTGTAGGATTGGTGTTTGCTTTATGAGTTTTAGGAGTGTTCACAAATGTTAGTAGGTGTGTTATCAGTGTGGGATGCCATTACATATATTTTATATCACTGATACTGTCAACATAATTCTAGTCATTTATTTTCAATCTTTACTTACTCCATTTTTTCACATTGGATAACTTATATTGACACTCTGTCTTTAGAAAATAATGTGTAAAAGATAATCTATCTTCACTTTCATGGCTCCATCCTTTCTCCTATCTCCAATCTGGTTTTAAAGACTTCTCAAGGAAATTTTCATTTTACATATTTTACTTTTCAGTCGTAAAGTTTTTATTTTATCCTTTAAATTAATTTACATTTTCTGCCTAGTTTTCTGGTCTCTCGATTCATTATGATATATTATCCTTTATTGTTTGAGACATAGATTTAACAGATCCTCTCAAGTCCTGGTTGGCTAATTTCAACACCTTGAGCATTTTAGGCTCAGTAACTACTGACTGCTTTCTCTCCTGACTGTGGATCACATTTTCCTGCTTCTTTGTGAGTCTACTAATTTACTATTTTATACTGGATATTCTGAGTGAAACATTGTAGAGACTCTGATTTTGTTTTCTTTTAGAGTGTTTGTTTTTGTTCTAGTACGCAGTCCACTTAAGCACCACACACACTGTCTTCCTCGCGGTGGAGATCTCTGCTCTGTTCCATCTTACAGCTATTGTACACTGTGAATTTGGTACTTTCCAGGTACCTGCTCCCAGGTAAGCAAGGATTTGGATGGTATTCACAGGTAGTTTTAGGGATTTCCTTCTTTCCTAGGTTCCCCCCTCCCTCACTTTCTAGCTGCTCTGGCTGCCCTGAACTGCATCCTCTGACTCTTTAATTCATTGTGACTGTAATATTTCTGCTTCTGTTTTCCCCACGTAATTCCCTGTAGATGAGAAAATGCTTAATGTGTATCTTATCCAGGGGTGCAGTTCCCTTCTTTCAAGGGCTAGCTTCCTTTTTTTTTTGCTTTTCGTTGTTCACCAGCTTTTCAAAAAACAAAAAGCAAAGCAAAACAAAACAAAGCAATGTTTTGTCTAGTGTTGAAAATGTTATCTGTGGCAGGCTGAGTAAAAGCTTCACTGCTATTACAGGAAGCAGTGCTTGAGAAAATAGATATTTCTAAGCTTGTAAGATCAGTACTGTTCAACAGATATGTAATATGAACCACATATATAATTATAAAAAAATTTCAGTACCCACATGCAAAAAGAAATAAGGAAAAACAATTTAAATATATTTTCTTATTAAAACATTATAATTTCAGCATATCCAGACATGACCATTGCAACAAGTAATCGACATAAAATTAATAAGACACTTCTGTTTTTGCTGACTCAGTCTTTGCGATCTGATGTGCTTATTGTATTTTCAGTACAACTCCATATGATGCTCAATTTGTAAACATTAAAGAGGAATATAGCATTACCAAAACCATAAAATTATGTTGAGTGGAAAAGTATTTTACAATGCTTTAGTTTATAAATTTAAATCAATAAAATGAGATAAAACTAAAAATTCAGTTCCTTGGTTTTACTAGTCACATGGCAAGTGCCCGGTGGTTACAGGTGGCTAATGACTATTATGCTGAGCAGCATGTATCGATCTAGATAGTAAGAAACTATTTCCTTATTTTCACTACAGGATTTGGCCTTAATGTAAGCTATCAGTACAAGTGCAATTTTATAGAAACTGAAGGTAACTTACATAAAATTACCTCTATTTTGGAAAAATAAAATAAACTTTGTCTTTCAAAATTTACAGTGATATAAAAAAATTCTAAAGTTTGATTTTGGTAACAGCAAAGCCAAATTAGTTTACATAATGTATATTTATGTGCAGAATTTGTCAACAAATTACTAATTTTAATGAAACACATTGTTCGTTCTTCTAAGAATTTATCCTTTTGGGATTCATATTTAATAATACCCTGGCTATAAAAATCTGCTACTTTGAAAGTGTCCCATTTTGTTGGCTAAATAATTATAATGATGATACTGATTATTTAAAAAGAAGTCTTTTGGTATTATGGTTATAATTGACTTGATTCCCAAGGCAGAAGTGTATCTAAATTGGCTTATATAAAACTCCAGCTCTGTAAACTAGCAGAAATCTCATAAATGGTGTTTCACTTGGTAGAAAATATGTAAATGTGTGTTCTTAGTACCCTATTTGGGGGTAGCAGTGTCTTGAGAGCCTATGTTCCAATGATTTGTCACCTTGCTTAAGGGTTTTTATTGCATATCTGGTTGATATGACCTGTGCTGGATTCCATAGTATCCAAGTAAAATAAAAAAATGTACTTAATCCCCTCCCTGCTAAAAAATCAAAATCCTAAACTTTCAGAATCATAAGACAGGAAATTTTGACTATAGCTAAGAACAGTGATGTCAGTGTGCAGCGTTCTAGATTGGGGCCCAGTGGCCACGTACGTGCAGTAAATATGGTTAAACTACATAAAAGCGGATGTAGAAGAAAAGAGGCACGATAAGAATGGTGCTACTGTCTCTCTTCTTGCTCGACTGGTCAAAAGAGGGATTGGTAATTAGAGAAGAGGGTCGGGAGGTTTTCGTCGTGGTGTGCAGCTCAGCAGAACTTCGAGCATGTGCCGTCATTTACTGGAGAGTTTCTTGAGCACTTACTACGTGCCGTACGAGAACTATCTTCTGGGTATACTGTTGCATAAGGTAACCACAGTCCCTACTCTCAAATAGATATGAATCCAGTGGGAAAGTTACCAGGCCACGTGCTAAGAATTTTCTGATTATTACTCATTTGATTGTCACTTGAAAAAAACTGAAAGAAAAATGGATACAATGGGGTGGCTTTTTTTAGGGAAAGAAAGTGAAGCCTGGAAAGTAACTTCTTCAAAGTTACCAAAAATGTGTGCAGCGTGGCTTGGATTTAAACTCAGGTTTGAGTTCATCTAGATGCCGTAGCCTTACGCGCTGTCCACAGTGCCCAGCAGAGGTCACCTCTGCACTGGCGTCTTGATGCTCTGTAAACACAGCCTTGTCTTCACCCTAGTGTCTACGTCTTCTGAAATTAAAAGGCCCTAATACCTTTACACGTAGCTGTATCACTCTGGTGTAAACGGGTTATTTCTATCGGCTCACAAAACATCGTTGCATATGTCAAATGACAGTGTTATCTGTTCTGGGTCCCTCAGGATGTTGTTCTAGATCCTATTCCCTGGGCTTCAGTAGCTTCTGAACTTGTAGGAGTGATCTAGGCTTCTAAAGAGAGGGTTGTTTTACTTCTCTGAATTGAAATAATAGAATTCTGAACCTGGATGACCCTTACATTATCTTGTCTAACCCCCTTGTCTTTTAGACGTGGGTACCAATTCTAAAGAAGTGAAAATGTGTTCAAGACCTGGAAGTCAGTAAGTGTCAGTCATTAGACCAGAACTCACTTATCTTGACTCCCAAGTATTAGTTATTTCCTCTGAGTCACAAATACCTCTTGCCTCACAGATACCCCTTACTCTCCTGAAGTTTTGGACCAAATAGGAATCTAAACAGGAAAACTTTGCTGGCACAACTTCATGGTTGTGCAGGAGTTTTAATGCTCCCGTCCAACTAAGATGCTGCATGCAGTGTTCTAAGGTTTTCTATGTGTGTGGAACAGTGAGTGAGGGCCAGTCAATTTAATTATCCATGAAACATCTGGTGCTCACAGAGGGAGAAATGATTTGCTTACTTTGTTAGCCAAGCCTTTTCATTAAGCAACATGCTTGTCCATTGCTGAAAGGGAAATAAATATTTCAGAGTCACAGAATTGCAGGAATGTTTATCATGATCGTTTGTCACTCTCCAATGATTAAACCAAACTTTAATAGACCCACTGAACAGGGTCATCTGATATCTCCGATGGACAGTCACATGCATTTTTCTCTTTTGTTATCTCTACCTCTATTAGGTAAATATCAATATTAACCCCATTTTACAAATGAAGACTTGGCTCCGAAATATTAAGCATCAACAATTGGTAATTCTCTGAGCAAGAAATAGGATTTAGTTCAGTCAGAATCCTGAACTTGTATTCTGTATTCTCTCACACCAAATTTTGCTTGCGTTCTTCCGGGGACGGGGGACTAATTAGTATCCAGGGTATTTCTGCCTGTCTTTGGGTTGTTGTGGTTATGAGAGAGCTCATCCTTTCATGAGGCCGAAATGTATTCGTATTGGGCTTTTGCAAATCAGCCTTATTTTATGTCCTTGATAGATGTTGGTACAAATGTGATGATTTTTCACATGATGATCCTTAAAGGATATAAAAAGAAATCCCTCTGGTACTTTTTTTCTTCTTTGAGTTGTGTATTCCCATGTCTTTCAAATGGTCCCTCCTGGGACATGATTGCTAGTTAACTTGCTGTCCCATTCGTTCCTCTCCTCTGAACCCATTTCATTTCCTTAAACCGAGGCTCCTGATTAGGCCCAATATAGTGGCTTAGATAATATTGAAGTTTTCTTCTGTTGCACATCGCAGTTCAGAGGTGAGTGGTCTGAGCCTAGTAGCACTGCTTTGTGATCCTTCACACAGGCTTCCAGAATCCTCATTTCCCAGCCAGCAGTCTGGGGGATGAGGAGTATGCAGGGAAAGCAGCTCCATCTTTAAAAACATGATTGCAGGTTTTGCATACCACTTCCAAAATCATTTAGGTGGCTACACCTAGCTGTAAGGGGCAGGAAATACCACCTCAATCTGGACAGACATACTGCCAGTGAAAATTCAGTAGGTTTTGTTACTGAA
This sequence comes from Camelus dromedarius, assembly GCF_036321535.1. Lineage (NCBI taxonomy): Eukaryota > Metazoa > Chordata > Mammalia > Artiodactyla > Camelidae > Camelus > Camelus dromedarius. The sequence continues at coordinate 107,762,382 of NC_087438.1, forward strand.
AGGAAGAAGGTAAAAATGAACACTGGAGGACAGTTTGCAGATTCTACAAAGAAGGAGAGGAAAAGAAAATGTCTCTTTTTGACCAGAGCATGAAAGAAGGAACCAGGAAATTTGAGTTCTTTGATTATCTGATCCCTACCAAATCACTCAATTGTGAATTTTACCTGTAGTTCTAAAAAGAATACTAATCACATTCCAATTTTTTGTATCTCACAAATATACCGTGATTTAGTTACAAAAGCGATTTTACTTGTTAAATTAAATGACTTTATAACGGAATTATAGGCAATGTGATTACTCTTTAAGTGATCTCTTTGGAATGAACACATTATTAGACCCCAGCAAGGTGGAATTATAGGAGACAGAATATTCTCAAATTCCAGAATTGGCGACGAAGTTACTTAGAAAAATGCTTTTAAATTTTAAGGCTCTTCAGCAATTATTTTCCTCAAGGCTTAATGTACCTTTGGGGGAAAAACAGTTTGGAGTTTACAGCCTCGTTTTGTGCTGTTCAGCAGGAATTTGATGTGATTATTCCCCTCATTGAGGATTTTTGGGAGATGCAAACTGGTTTTGTGAATTCGTCCATAGAGATTTCACTGGTAAGATAATTGGTTGTACCGTGGATGGTTCTGAGCATTTAAAAGTTGCACAATAAATGAGGTATAAGCTTGGTGGAGCCCCGGGAAATTTTGTTAAGCCTTAATATTGCAACTTCTATTCACAGATTGTGACTAGAGAGGTAGAAATTGTGTCTTCTAAAGGAAGGATTCAGGATCGAAAAATGTCCGCTGACTCTCCATCCCCCAGCATTCTGTAGAGATTTAGATCTGTGAGCCCGTGAATAGGCCCCTGCCTGCCCCTGAATAATACTTGTGCTGTTACTACTTTACTTCTCCCGGGGAGTTCTACTCTTCTTCACAAACTTCTTGGTCAAATTTGACTGGTGGCCTCTAAGAGGTGATCTGTAAGAGATTCCTATTTTAGAAGGTTTGGGTCCCCGTTTCAAGCCCCGTGGTCACGGTGAGGGCCTATTGCAGAGACTGCTAGAACCTCTGCCCTTCTTCCTTTCTAACAGACAGTTAGTTACTAGGAGTGCCAACGTCCGCAGCCAAAAGTCTGCATTTCCCAGTGTGTCATGCAGATGGGGTGGGGCTACTAGCCGTGAACAAAAGTCATTGGATAGTCGGAGTCATCTTAGTCTGCTCTATGGAGATGCAGGGAATCTCTGGAACATATACTGCCCTGTAGAGTTGTCCCCTTTGGGGGCAAAGAGGACAGACTTCTGTGCCACATGTGAGCCAGCCAGTGGCTGTGGGCCACCTCCAGAAGAGGGTGTGTATAATTTCCTGGATAAGGTCACTCTTATCAGCTGAGGGTAGTTCTCCAAGGAAGAGGGACAGAGTGAACCATCAGCCAGTGCCTCGGAGAGTCTGTGGTCTGGGTGTGCCCGCCCATGGAAGGGGTCCAGGTCGGGCATTGCAGTGTCTTTTGCAGTCCACTTCTTGCATTCTGCTTCTCACATGTTCATTCCACACAGCCACATCTTCTCCAGGATTCTTTTTCCCAGGAAACAGTTTCCCCAAGTTCAAGTTTCCTGAGAAAATTTTCAAGACGAGGGTTATTTCAAGAGATGCTGCATTTGGTCCTGAGGTTGTGACTGATACTCATTATCTCCATTTTCTACCACCCATTCTAGACAATTCTCTCTCAGCCAGTACTTCTCAGGTAGAGGACGTTCAGAACCTCATCCCTAAGAGGTGTGTGCCCCGTGGTTATTAGGCCCTTATCCAGCTGTGATTGCTCTCCTTTCCCATTTAAAGTTAGACTTGAACATGAGACAGCCAAGAGATGTCGGATACATTCCTTCTTGCCTCCCTTAAGTAACAGTGATCCTATCCCCTCACGGCCATCAGGATTAATCCTTCCTGACAGTACGAAAACTTTGTTTCTGTCACTGTTGGTCAATTGACACAGAACCCTAAAGTAACCACATAGCGCCTTAGCTGTAAATATAGTGGCTCGCTTACTGTGTCTACTGCTGGAAGTGTCTCTCTCTGGGAGTCAGCACCTCTCGAACCACAGAGTCTAAAGTAGTGGATATAGAAGAAGCACGTATTCTTCTGCTGGTCCCTGAGAATGATGGTGAGGAAGCTCACTCCTAATTTCATTCCTTGGTTACTGGAATATTTACTGTATTTTTTTTTTCTATTTCACAGAAAGACTGTGATTTAGATATAGCCATAAAGGTACTTTTTCACCTGTTGAACAGAATGGTGTTTTAATGGTAATGTAGTCAAGTGATCTGTTTAGAATGAGCCTACATTAAATGCCTGTTGGTTTAAGAGTAGAGTGCTTCCTGAAGGAAGGCACCCCATCCCTGCAGGGTGACATCCCTATGTGGCACATTAACTGTATCTTTTAAATTTTTTTTAAAACATCTTTATTGTGGTATGGTTCCTGTATAGTAAACTACACACTTTTCAGATGTAGAACCCTGCAGGTCACACTATGCCCCACCCTGTGACTGCTAATCTGTACGTGCTGCTGATTCCTATAACGGCGTCCATGCTGCTTTTGATGTGTGAAGTGCTGCCACCTGGCCTTGACACCCTTGTGCTCTATCATCTCCCATTACTGCTAGAAAACCCAATTCTGCAACAGTGTTTCCTTCTGTCACTGCCAGCTTGCAGAAGCCAGTCATTGATGAACAATGAGCGATGCTGATTCCTGCCTCACCAATGCATTTCTTACTTCCTTGGTGAACAGAATGTCCTCTGAGTCCTTCCGTGGAACATAATCAGCGAGTAGGTTCTCTGATACATAGCAGAAACATTCTAGCTTCCCTGCTTCCCCGAGCCTTTTAATTCCATTCTCCACAGTTTTCCAAGACAATTCTGGTATCTCTGTTTCATTTAATGCTGGCCATTTCTTTCTGTACTCTTCTATAGGTCACCTTAGCAAATATTGGAACCTTCTCCCAGGGTACTGCTCCAGGTGTTAAATCTTGTTAGAGAACACTGTTCCATACCAACAATCCCTGCTGACCTGACTGTACGTTCTACCCCTTCCTACCTTGCTTCAGCACTAGGTTCACTCCCGAGCATAGTCTCCAGATGCCTGCGGGGTATGTGGGCCAGGCTTGCAGCTCCATTGGCTTGGAGTTCCCCTTCTCTTTTAGTAGATGTGTAACTTTACCAGGTGGGTCACAGTAAGATGTGACATTAGTTACTGGTCTGGTGCCCAGAAAGAGGGTGAGAATAGATTCTAAGAAAGGCCAGCATCGTCTTACAAGTTACCTTCCTCCTTTAGGTTTCCTTTAGAGTCATCCAGCAAGGGGACACTGACCATTTCTGCAAGCCCAGAGAGTTCAGGGTTATGTAGGGGTTCATGGTAGTCAAGAAAATCTATGCAGATATCCCCATCTCAATGGGAGTATCCTTCCTTATTAGGAACCTAACTTCGGCATAAGTGACATAAGATAAGAACAGTCTTCTCTGATGTTCCACCACTCTTACAGTTAATCCCTGAGCCTGATCTTGAACGTTGTCTGCTCTCCAGCCATAAAATGTGGGGCTCTTTCCTTAACATAGTGAACAGGCCCCCCATTGCCTCACTTAGCTCATCTCCTCTCTCCTTTGTTCATTCTGCTTTAGCCACAGTGGTGAGCTCTCTGTTCACTGAACGTACCAGGCAAGTCCCTGTCCCAATGCATTGATCCTTGTCTCCTTGTGTCTAGAATGTTCGTCCCCCAGACATCCGCATGGCTCACTCTCTGTACTTGGAGATCTTTCCTCTGCCATTGCCATCTCAATGAAGTCTTCCTTGACCACTCTATTTAAAATTTTAACCCCATTCAGAACACTTCTAATTTGCTCTGCATGTTCTATTTTATATCTTTAGGTCCTAGCATCATCTATTTACTACGTATTTTACTTCGGTATCTTTTTAGTGCATGTCTCATCAACTAGAATAATGAAAACTCTATTAGGACAGAACAGTGCCTGGTTGTAGGTGCTCAGTAATGATGAGAATTAATGCAAAAGATTAATCGTATCATTGTTGGTTCCTCCATTTTTACCTAGGTATGTCTTTGTTTCTCTTGTGGATGTAATGAAATTGGAATTTTCTTCCTAAAAGCACAGAAAAATAGGGTGGATCACTGAGACTTAAAGAAGATTGAATATTATAATCAAAACTATGACTTCAGCAATCAGGATGCAAAGGCTGCAAAGGGTCTTGAATATCATTTAGTCCACTCTTGCATTTTACGTATGAGGAAACTGAGCCTCAGAGCAAAGGAGCGACTTGCCTCGGATCAGGCAAAGCGAGCAGCGTATGCTGATGTAGAATTCTGTCTCCTCAGTTGCAGTGCACTGCCTGTCAGTTATGCCTTTCTTGGTCTTTTGTTTACAAATTACTGTATTCTGATAACTTTTAAGTTCTTAAAATAACAACTGTTATATTGAAGAAAAATCTTTTGGATCTTAGCAAAACCTTGCTTAGCTTTTCATACATAGTTTCACACCTAACAAATGATTATTAAAATATTCATATATGTTAATACACGTATTTTTATTACACATAAACATAATAAGCTAGGTTCAGTTTTGGCAGGGTGCCAATGTTCCAAGAACCCTGAAAGGCAAAGAGCTGTTACTGTATTCACTCATTTATTTAACAAGTATTTTTTTAATACATACCGTGTGCCAGGAATTATCCTAGTTTGAGGTTTCAGTTGTAAATAACAGAATTGAGGCCCTTGTAGAGGAGGCAGATGAGAAACAACTAACAAATAATTTCAGATAATATCCCACACTTTGAAGAAAATAAAACAGGGGCATGCAGTAGAGATTGGATTGGAAAAATTTTCTGAGAAGCTAAGGACTAATCAGCCGCTTGATGATGTAAGGTCACGGGGAGGTAGACAGACACCAGCAAGGGCAGAGGTCCTTATGCTAGAACAGGCTTCTCACGTTCAGGGAAGAGAGGAAAGGACGAGGTGATTATAGCATTGTAGTCAAAAGGAAGCATCGTAGAAGATGAGGTCAGAAAAGAAGTAGGAGTCTGATTGTCGAACCTCATAGTCCCAGGGAAGATCTTGGGAAGCCATAGTGGGAAGTGGTTTTATAAGGGAGTAACATTCTCAGGTTTAGATTTTTTATATCCCATGATGGTTGATGAGTAGGGAACACGTCTCAGAAACAAAAGTAGAAGCAGGGAAACCAGTAAGAGTATAGGGGAAAAAAATCAGCCAAGAGAAGATGATAGCTTAGAGAAAGGAGGTTGCAGTGGAGATGGAGAGACCACGTCATACATCTGTTTGGATACATGCGGACTCTTCCTGGTATGATGAGGTCAGAATGGCTGGTAGATAGGGTTGAGTCCATCAAAAGAGAGTTCATGTGTTGCATATCTAGTTCACTTTATGGATTACTGGTTTAAGAAGATGTTACTTAAAATAAAAGATGCAGGGGGGATTGTCCTGTGGCCAAAGAAGTATAGGGAACAGCCCCGATATATTTCCCTTTAGAGATTCACAATGCACAGTAGCATGTGGAAAATTCAGAGAAGTCTAGCAGTCAAGAAAAACATTTAACTTTGTCCTTCCCACACTTCCTAAGATCCTTTGACTAAGAAACTCTGTTTCCCTTGTTCTTCAAAGAACACTTGTAAGCTGAGGGACATGGTTTTTGAGCAAACTGATGCAGTGGAAAGAGAACCAGAATGAGAGACCATTAAGCCCTGCTGCCATCACTGCCTTTGTTTTGTGTGCTGTTGAACACATCAGTTTTCCTGTTGGAACCTCAGTTTCCTCATCAGGAAAATAAAAGGTCAGAATAACGGGTCACTAACTAACTCCTCTTTATCAGGTTAATTTGTGTAAAGCTGTTTTTGCATAAATACTAAAGGAGCAGTTGCTTTAGGTGAAGCTGCCAACCCAGTTTAAATGATAGTTTGGTTGTACTGCTTCAGCCCACCCTCAGCTGACCATGACTTGCCATCTTTATACTGTCTGAGAATTTCTGCCATCTTCACTTGGGAAGAAGGCAGTTAGTAGCTGAATCAGAATTGCTGCTGCGCCAAGATCTGAATCTCTTAGGAGAAGAGTTATAATACTGAGAAGGTGGGTCAGAGACCAGTTGGTCTTAGAGAACAGCTGATACGCTCATTAGCAGTTCCTAGGCAACCGCACAGGGTGGGATGGACCAGGCTGTGCCGTGTAATACATTTCTTACGAAAAACCGTTGAGTGTCTAGAAAACATTTTCTTGTTGTTCAGTAAATTTTCTGGAAACAGTGAAAATACAAGCCATTTTCCTGCATGTCAAAAGCTCTTTTATTTCTACCAAAATATCCATACTTCCTCCCTTCCTTCCTCCCTCCCATCTTTCCCTGACTTATTTGTTCCTTCTTTTCCTTTTTCCTTTCTCATTTTGAGAAATGGGTCATCAGTCTCTGTTTTTCAGGGCCTTGAACGTTTTTTAGCAGTGTCTTTTGGGGACTACCAGGAAGCTTGAGAAATAGGCAGAACAAAGAAGACTATCTGGAGGCTGCTAGAGGGAATGGGGTTAAAAAGCCATGAAAGCATGGATATGAGTGAGAAAGGTTAAGAGGAAGGTTGATGGGGAAGTCCTCAATTTGGAGAAGGAAAGTTGGAAAGAAGAAGCATTTTCAAACTGATGTTAACTCTTTTGGTTTGAAGAGATGTAAGAGTTGCTAAGCCAAGTCCATTAGGGTCTCTATTCCTTTCCTTGTCACCCATAAGGTAGTATTAGAAGAAAATGTATTAAAAAAAATCTATCACCCTATGAGAGAATTTTGTCTTTTGAAGCTCAGTGTGTGAGCTTTTCCTCAGATCCCAGTAATCCATTTTGGGAAGGGAGGTGGATGAGGCATAAGAAGCAGGAGAGAATGAAGAGTGAATTGGACTAACTCCTATATATAATATAAATAACTTTATACTGCATAGCACGGGGACCTATATTCAATATCTTGTAGCAACCTATAATGAAAAAGAATATGGAAAAGAATATTTGTGTGTGTATGCATGACTGAAACATTATGCTATACACTGGAAATAGATGCAACATTGTGAACTGACTATCCTTCAATTAAAAAAAGAAAAGAAGGAGTGAATCGGAGAGGGAGAACCTCTCAGGGATAGATACTAATAGGTTGCAGATGCAAGGATGAGGGCGCAAAATAATAGTTATGAGGGAGGGGGCTTAATGATGGCAAGAATTTTAATGAGATTGAGAGTGATTTGGGGCAGAAGGAGGCTTTGGAGCAGGTGTGGGGTGACAACAGGGGAAAGATGATTTTAAAGACTAGTTCTGTGGACTGTGAATGGAGCTCCTTGTATGTCACTGAGGACCATCAGTAAAGACTGTGATCACTTGTAATAGCTTCTGATCACTGTCTGCTGGATATGACATACAGCAAAGCCACAGTTCAGATGAAGATTACACAAAGGAAGGAAAGGACTGGAAAGTTTGAAATGGGAAAATGGGGAAGAGTACATAGACAGAAGTAAGTGCACAGTAAACGAGCCATGGAATGTTGACTATTTTCACCAAAGACTTAGAATTCTAAGCAAGAAAATTTAGATCTATATGCACTTCTTGGTTGTAGAAGTGTACTATGAAATTCTTTTGATATTCACACAACTTGACAAATCTGGTTCCTGGCATTTTTAAGAAAATGTTGACTGTGGCATCTTTCTGGCTTACCATGAGAACACCTATTCTGAGGGAGAAGAATAAATTGAGCAGATTTCCTGGTCTTAGCATTTGTGATGTAATAATTCAGTACCTTTGAAACAAATGTGAAAATAGTCAATACCAATTCTCCATCCTTATCCTGACACAACTTTTGTCACTAGCTTTACCCTCCTGAGGTTTACTTTCCATCAGTGTTTTTCACATTGCTTGCTGTCTTACTTCCTAGGTTGCATTCAAAGAGGCTGGACATAATGAAATCATTTTCCTATTTCTGTTTATGTCAGTGTCCACCAGGGCTTTGTGGTGCCAGCAATAATCACCCCAGAACTCTGGTGGTATCATTAAAAAGTCCACAAATGATAAATTCTGGAGAGGGTGTGGAGAAAAGGGAACCCTCCTACACTGTTGGTGGGAAGGTAGTTTGTTGCAGCCATTATGGAAAACAGTATAGAGATTCCTTAAAAAACTAAAAATAGATTTACCCTATAATCCAGCAATCCCACTCCTGGGCATATATCCTGAGGGGATTCTGATTCAAAAAGATACATGCACCCCAGTGTTCATAGCTGCACTATATACAATAGCCAAGACATGGAAACAACCTAAATGCCATTGACAGATGACTGGGTAAAGAAGTTGTGGTACATTTATACAGTGGGATACTACTCAACCATAAAAGCATTTGCAGCAACATGGACCTGGAGATTGTCATTCTAAGTGAAGCCAGAAAGAGAAAGAAAAATACCGTATGATACCACTTTTATGTGGAATCTAAAAAAACAAAACAAAACAAAACAAAAAAAACCCTGACACAAATGAACTTATTTACAAAACAGAAACAGACTTACAGATGTAGAAAACAAACTTACGGTTACTGGTAGGTAAAGGGGGGTGGGAGGGGATAAATTGGGAGTTCGAGATTTGCAGATACTAACTACTATATATAGAATGGATAAACAACAAGTTTATACTGTATAGCACAGGGAACTGCATTCAATATCTTGTAGTAACCTAAAGTGAAAAGGAATATATGTGTGTGTATGTATGACTGAAGCATGCTGTACACCAGAAATTGACACAACATTGTAAATTGACTGTACTTCAATTAAAAACAACAACAACAGCAAAACTCTGGTGGCCAATGTACTAGTTACACTGGCAAAAGTTCAGTATTGTTGGAAGAAAAGTATCAGCGTAGGCAATTGTTTCTTGTTTCACAGGGCCCATGTGTTCCATAGGACACTGAGCACGCAAGATACTGTTTGGCAAAACGTTCCCATAGTCAAATGTGTTGGATGCATACTTGAAGTGATGCTAGTGTAAGATAAAAGACATGGGGTTAAGCTTGAAGGGGCTTGATTTCTAGTCCGAAGCATGCACTTGAGCCTCTGTGTGTCCTTGGCAAGGCACTGATACCCTGAAGGACTGTTAAGTGATGGTCGCGCTGTTCATCTCCCTGCGTGAGAGGGTTGTAGCCTCTCATTTGGTTACAGTCTGTAGGTTAAAGTCGTGTCTGTATTGTCAGAGAGCCTTTATTGGAATTCCAGCTCTACCTTCTAAAGCTGTATCACTAAGTTATTAAACTTACCTGAGCTTTAATGTATCCTTAGGTGTGAATAATAAACTTACCTCATAGAGTTGTTGGGCTTCGATGCGATCGCTGATGTAAAAGAAGTAATTATCAGCATAGTACTACTTAAACAGTTATTAGGTCAATCATAATAGCAATATTATAATTAGCAGCAAAAATGATTTTAGTTATTAAACATTAATTTAAAAAAACCACTGGTACTAGTAGCAGTAGCAACAGGCTATGGTTTATTGAACACTTTTTTTCCAGACTGTATTCTAAAAGCTATGCTTTCGTTGTCTTATTTCTCATAAAAACCCTGTAAGTTAGGTACCTAATTATCCCCATTTTACAGAGAAGGATGCTGTCATTGATACAGGTTAAAGATGCTCAAGGTCTCACAGTCAGTAAGTGGTGGACTGAGATGTGTTTTGTCCAGTGCCAGAGGCTTTTGACCTAACCTATCCTCATGTTAAATGTCCTTTTAACCTGCCCTTAGTGCTGTTAGCCTCTGTGCCCTCCAGCTTGATAAGGACTCTGAAGAGAGCAAACTTGGAGTTCTCTTCAGAGTTCACCAGCAAATCATTACACATGGAAATTAAAGAAGTGTGGACAGGATAAGAAGCACTAAAGTACTTAGATTGCCGTACTGATTTTTTTTTCTTTCTCAATGGTAATCTTTTATTTAAATGTTTAATTGTAATTGAAAGGGTAGTACTGCATCTTGAATATAAAGACAGAATTTGTGTAACTGCTGATTATTGAGTTTTTAAAGAATAAAGTTGAAGGCTCAGAATTCTCAGAGAGGTTACTGTTTTGTGACGTCCATGAGGGCTGGAGCTGAACCCCCTGTGTTTTGACAAATAGTACCTGTTCTGGAAATGTTGGAAAGACAGTTTGAAGCGTTATAGATCTTAGAAGAGAAATGGGCAAGATTGCCATCTAGTGGACTCAGAGTCAGTTACAGCTAAAAAAAAAAATAGTGTTTTAGTGAAACCTATCTAAAGTGATAAGTAATACTAATGGGTGATTTATGTAGATGTACATCAGAGAACTATCAACTGGGTCAGACTGGTACTCAGGCTGAATTCTGAGTTGGCAAAATCAGAAGACTTAGGGGCATTTTAGCCTTTCAGGTGTGTAGGACGTTAGCACAAAAGAGAATCTGAGATTAACATCTTCAGCCTCCCCCTTCACAGCCCAGGGACAGCAACTCATTTAGGGTCACGTCGATGCAATGACTTGTCACCAGGCTTCCTCATTGCACATTCAGCGCTCATTTCATATTCATCCAGAATTGTGCAAGTTCTCTCAGTTAGCCACCTTAGACTCATAGTCACAAAAGGAGACAGATGTGAGAAGTGGTCAACTTTCCCAACTGTTTGAGAAACATCTCTGTGCAACCCACCATGGTATTGAAACATACCAGTATTTCACTGAGGGGTCAGAAATATCTCTCTGCCCCTGCCGCTTAGGAACTTGCTAAGTACACACCTCTAAAGAGTGTATGATGGAACTGTGTTCTCATATCATTGACTTTCATTCCATTTCCGTTCAGCTATTAACTTTTGACTCTTGTACCTATGTTTTTAATATAGAAAAGCTGGAGGGGAGAGGAATAACCCAAAGAGTTTTACCACATGTAAATGTCAGTTTGGATATTTAAGACACAGAGGAGAAGTGTAACCCTGATTTTGAATCATGGCTGTGCTCCTTCCAAGCTGTATTGTATGGAATTAGTTTCTTTGTTTCTCCATCTCTAGAATAGAGATGGTGGTAATGTTTACTTCAGCTCAGGGTACTCTCTGAGTTTTAAGAGATGAAACATAATACAGTACTCTGTGGTAATTCCCAATCAGTTTATTTCTGTCTGTTCCTGTCGTTCTGTCTTTCTCTGTGTCTCTCTGTCCCCCTTCTCCCATCCCTGTAGAAAGAAGGTTTTCATTTTTTAAATTATTTTCCTGGCCTTTCCTGAAATTCCAAGCGTGTAGAGCAGTTGAAAGAATAGTTTATACCCAAATACCCTTCTCCTGGGTCTACCAGTTGTTAATATTTGAAAGTTGTATGCATTATACCTCTACTCAGAAGTTCTTCTGTGTGCATCACCTAAAAATGAAGCCAATTTCCAATATAACCATAATACCATTAACATAAGAAAGTTGTTAAAGATTCTGTAATACTGTCTAATATTATTTAGATTCAAATGCCTTTAATTGTTTTGTGAGTATTTTTACATCATCATTTTATAATCCAGGATCCAACCAAGGTTAGTGTATTACATTTCATTGTTATGTCTCTTTGATTTCTTAGAATCTAGCATGGTACCCCTGAAATTAAGTGTTTTGTTTTTTTATGTTGAATTTTTGAAGATTTCAAGAGGCAGGTTATAACTCTCAGTGATACAAAAAGTTTGATCACTTGATTAAGTTGGTAACTGCTAGTTTTTTCTGGTTATTTTAGGTATTTCTGGGGTGATACTTTGAGCCTGTGTGAACATTCTGCTTTCAAATGTATTCTGACATCAAAGTTTTAAGCACCTGTTGATGAACTGTAGCTGAGTCATTCTTACAATGAAGGTTGCAAAATGGCAGTTTTCTTCTTCTTTTTCTACGTGGATTATCTGGCAGTCCTTTAAAAAGAAGAACTTTTCTTTTTTTCTTACCCTCTTCTCTCTTTCAGGTAGTACTGTGGACTTGAGGTTTTTTGTTTGTTTGTTTGTTTGTTTGTTTTTTTAAACTGCGAAGTGTTTTAATCCATTGCCACCACTTTCCCTGTATTAAAACTCAAGATGTTGCAAATGTGGCCAATGAGCGCTCCTTGAAGCCAGCTCCTCTGTTCTCTCATGTACTTGGTCACCTCCTTACTTCCTGGCACAGACTGTTCCAGGCTCACCTTGTACTTTCCCTAACCCAACCTGGATGTAGCACTAAAAAGAACTGAGAATGATATTTAGAAAATGAGATCTGAATGCCAGATGAAACACTATGCAATTATTTTTAAAACTGTGGTATTAAGATGTGGAGGAAAATGTAACCAACTTTGTGTACTTTGTCAAATGACTCCTCTGCTTGGTTAAATCACCCCTCAACTAATTATTTTTTGGAGGTAATCAAGTTTGTTTGTTTGTTTGCTTATTTAAATGGAGGTACTGGGGATTGAACCCAGGACCTCATGCATGCTAGACATGCACTCTACGACTCTGAGCTACACCCTACTCGCTCTCAACTTACTTTAATTATTGTTTCCTCAGACTATACCGGAAAAGTCTGAAGTCCTTCAGGATTAGGACCATTTCTCTGTGACGTACAAGCCCTAAACTTCTCAATAGTCATCACACCTCTAAATATTCAAGGTCTATCTCGTCTGAAAAGTCAGCTAGGGAAGAATCTACTTCTAAGCTTCCGTGGTTGTTGGCTACATTCGGCTCCTCCCAGGCTGCCAAACTGAGGGCCTCAGTTTCTTGCTGGCTGTTGGCCAGAGTCCACCCTCAGTTCCTTGCCATGTGGCACTCTCCAAAGGGCATCTTAAAACATGTCAGCTTGTTTCTTTAAAACCTGCTGGAAAGAGAGAGTTCTAGCAAGCGATGCATTATAGTGTTATGTCATCAAGAAATTGACATCTTAGCATCTTCATTGTATTCTAATAGGGATAGGTGCAACTCGCGTTTGGGGGGAGGGCATTACACAAGGATATGAGTACCTGAAAGTAGGGATTATGGCAGCCCCCTTAGGGTCTGTCCACCACACTGATGGACTTGACCTTTTACTGAGGGGAATCAGATGATACACATATGAAGTACAGTATCAGATGGCTATAAATCTATAAAGAAAGTGAGCAGAGAGACACGATGGAGAATTGTTGGATGGGGTGCCTTACCTGGAGTGTAAAGATGAGACCTCTCTGAGGAGGTAAGACTGACTGAGACCCGAATCATGAGAGAGGATTAGTCGTGTGAGCATGTGCGACGGGAAGAAGAGTGAGTAAGTGCAGAGACCCTGTAGTAGAAATAAATTGGCCCTAGAGGGAGGCCAGTAAGCCTAGAGGAACCACAAGAGAGGGTTTAGAGAGGTGGGCAGTTACCAGACCGTTTGGGACTTGTAGGCACACAGTGAAGAGTTCAGGTTTTACTTAATTACGATTTGAAGCCAGTGGAGCAGGGTTCACATGGAGAGTGATACGATGTATTTTCTGCTTGTATAGGATTCATTCTGACTCCTGTTTTGTGAATGATCTTGAGGGGGAGAGTGGAAGCAAGGGACCGGTCTGGAGGCTGTTGAAACAGTCCAGTTGAGAGGTGATGATGATTTAAACTAGGATGAGGGCAGTGGATTTAATCATAGGTGATCAGATTCAGAGTATATGTTGAAGGCAGGGGCTCTGGGATTTCCTAATGGATAAATAAGTGACTGAGAGAAGTCACGATGTGATCCATCTATTGGGCCTGAGCATTTGGGTGGACAGTCCTGGAGGGAGGATGGATGCAAACACTCAATGCACTGGAGCATTTTCTTTTTAATGGACTTAATTTTTTTTAGAGGAAATTTTATGTTCAGAGCAAAATTGAGCAGAAAGTACAGAGAATACCCATATATACCTCTCTAAACACATGTGCACAGCCTCCCTTACTACCAACCATCTCACTGTGGTGGTAAGTTGGTTACAATCTGTGACACATTACTGTCACCTAGAGTCCATAGATTACATTAAAGTTCACTCATAGTGTTATATTTTCTGAGAGTTTTGACAAATAGAAATGACATGCATTATAGTTTCATACAAAACAGCCTCACTAAAATGCCCTGAAATCCTCCGTGTTCTGCCCTCCCTTCCCTCTCCCCTAACCCTTGGCAACCACTGACCTTTTTTACTGTCTCCATAGTTCTGTCTTTGCCAGAACATTATAAATTTGGAATATACAATGTGTAGCTCCTTAAGACTTTTTTTTTCTGTTAGTTATGTGTGTTTAAGTTTCCTCCATATCTTTTCATGGACTGATAGCTTATTTCTTTTTAATGCTGAATTGTATTCCGTTGTCAAAATGTTCCATAGTTTATTTATCCATCCCTACTGAAAGACATTTTGGTGGCTTCCAATTTTGGCAATTGTGAATAAGGCTGCTATAAACATCCATGCGCTGGTTTTTGTGTAGACAAAAATTTCCAGCTCATTTGGATAAAAACCAAGGAGTGTGGTTGCTGGATTATATGCTAAAAGTGTAAAACTTGGAGCATTTTTTATTGTATTCAATTCTATACACATTCCTTGTGATTACCTCCTCGTCTGTGTCATATACATACCACCAAAGCTCATTGGCTGAGAGCTGCTACCACTTCTATATTAATCCATCTTTTCATTGCCTTACACATGTTTTTGGTTCTCCCAAGATCAGTGTAGTGATGTGGGTGCCATCTAGTGGACGAAAAGAAAATGTGCTTGGATTGAACAACAACCGCCATAAAAAGATTGGTTAAAAATAAAGAAAAATTATTCAGTTGTGCTAAATAAGAAAAATATTTCAGTGTTTTGGACATTGAGCTCATGTTTGGACTACATTGTGGTCCAAAACTAGGAGAGGCATGGTAGAGAAAAGAAATTAGCAAAGATGAGCCAGCTAGTTAATATCCTGAATATATGAATTTATTCACCAAATGATTTGGGATCTTCACACATATACAGAATTTTTCTAATGTGTGTGTGTGTGTGTGTGTGTGTGTGAGGAGGGGGGCAGAAAGAGAGAGAAGGAGGGAAGGAGAGAATATGAATGAGAGAATTAAACATGGCCATCGTCTCCATGAAAAAAATGCATGATACAGTGATTTAATATTAAATTTTAAATTATAGATGGAAGGAAAGGGAAACCAAGAGGGCAGAGAGCTCAGGGAAGGTGTCACTTAAACACTAGGAACTGACATGAATCTTGAAATGTGAAGATATGAATAGGTAATGGAAAAGGCATGATGAGAAGAGAATAAATTCAGAGCCATAGAAAGAAAAGCTTAAGTTATAGAGATCCATCTGGAATACGGAAATCTATTTTTTAAAAACTCATTTGGACTTAAAGAGGAGGTGGAAAGTGTTAAGTGAATTAATTGAACTATCTCTGTAGGAGACTGTAAAGAAGAGCAGTGGAAATAGCAATAAAAGATAATGCAGGTATTAACTTACAACAGTGGTGATAAGCGCTAACGCTGATGAAGTTACACATGTATGTAGTCACTGTCCCAGTTACTTTTATATGTATTGTCTCATTTAAACTTCATCACAATCCTATGAAGTATTATATTTCTCAATTTAAGGAACCCGAGACATCTGAGGTTTTGTTTTTTTGTTTTTGTTTTTGTTTTTGTTTTTACAACTTTCAGCAGATCACAAAGCTAGTGAGTATGGGAGCCTGTATTCAAACCCAAAAGTTGGCCTTCAGAGTCTGATGATGAGCTGAATTCTGCTAGATAGAGTGAAACCATAGGGATGAACAGATTGAGGAACCTGAATTGTGGACCTTGTTCTGTCGTTCACATCCCTTGGGAAAATCCCATCCTCTTCCTGGGCATCAGTTTCCTCATCTACTTAGTGAGAATATCAAACCTTGTTGCCTCTGAGGTATGGCTGAGTTCTACAATGTGCTGATTATATTAAACCAGGATGTTCGGTGTTTTGTTCTGATGATTGAATAATTCCAAAGCATCTAAGTTACAGAATCCCAATACTTTAGAATTTATGGTAAAGTTTAGGGAAAATGTATTTTACTCCTACCCGATCCCAGCTCTCTGCTGATTGACACATGAGGTAGGTGTTAGGACTGCCCTCTGGAGGACTGTTGCTTTGTTGGCGTGAGGGTGGTGAAAACCTGCTGTGGATTGGAGAGTCAGCTTGGTGAAAAGGTTGCCAGTGGAAGGCTCACCGTCCTCCACCCATTTCTCCTTCACCCCTGGAATCTGTGGAGTCCTACCGACAACTCACAAAGCTCTCTGAATCCATCTGAAGCTCTGCTGAATCTGTACAAGCTTCTCTTGAGTCTGTTCAGATCGCTCCTTCTCACCATCTTCATCCTCACTTGGGACCTCATTCTTGTTCTTGAGAATGACTATAGTAGCTTCCTAACAGTTCTTCCAGCCTCCAGTATGGCCTCCTTTCAGTCTGTTTTTCACACTGTGGGAGGAGTAATCCATCCCATATAATTCTCCTGCTGACACCTCTCCACTGGCTTCTCAGTGTGCTTGGGGAGGGCGCCTAGAATTCTCATTTCTTTCATGTGCTTTAAGAGGCATTTCCTGTTTGGACTATTGTTTGCCTTCCAGCCCAAACTGTACCACTCCCTATCTGTTGTGCTGCTGCCACCTTGTGGTTACTTTTCCCCTTCATCAGCGGCAAAATCCCTTGAACTCCTTACAGTCATTACAATGAGGTTGAGTTTTATCTTAAGAGTACCAGGAAGTAATTGAACGGTTCTATTCAGAGGAGCTTACATTCTACAAGATCTCTCAGTTGGAGAGGACCAAGAGGGGAACAAGACGAGTTAAAAGGCTGCTGTTGTAATCTGGGTGAAGGCAGATAGGGCTAGGATGAGGACAGCAGTCATGGAGATGGAGAGAAGGGGATGAAGGCAAGATAAATTTTGGAGATGGAATCAGTAGGACTTCCTGGTGGATTAGAAGTGGGAAAATAGAGAATCATAAATATCTGAGCAACTAGATGGATGTCATGGCTATTCAAAAGGTGCACTAGATGGAGAGGAACAGAACTGTGGATCGAAGAGGGAATGAATTAAAAAGTCACTCTTTGATGTACTAAGGTTAAAAACATAATATTGAACTACCGCCACCCACCCTGTCCATCTGTGGAAGCCTGTAGGATCTACTCTGTGTCAGCAGTGTCCTACAATGTCACTGTGTGAGGGTGCCTTAGCATCAGTCCGTTTCATCTGTTGTTCTGGGAATTTGGTGGGTACTTTTGACTTGTCACTACATGCCCTTTAAGTCCAACACTTTTTTGAATAATTTTATTGGTGTACTTCTCTAAATTCAATTTGTTTTTTCTTTCTAGATTTCCTAATATTTGAATGTTGGAGTGCCTGGACTGGTTCTTTATTTTTTAAAATATCTCTTCCATATTCTCTCCCTGTCTCTTTGCTCTACTTTCTAGTTTCCCTAAACTTTGTTTTCCAATCCTCATGTGAGACTGAAATTTTTGATAATCTTTCTAGTGTGCAAGAACTCTCTTGGCTTTCAGAAACATGCCTCTTTTTGCATCCTACTCATGGTTTGTTGATGAAAAACCTGTTATTGCTCTGAAAGTTTTTGGGGATATCATTTTGATTTTATTTAAGCTTCTCCTTGCTTCTTGACTTTCTGTTAGTTGCGTTTTATATTTGGGGCTTGATCTTTCCTAAATAGGATTTTCTGAGATGTTTGTGATCCTTGGTGTTTTTTCTTATTTAAGAGCAGGTGCTCAAAATCTAGCCGTAGTATTGGGTGTGAGATTGGTGCTTGTCACCAGCAGGTTTTACTGAGGGTAATCTGGAGGGACCATTTTCTTAGGGGTGTGTCCCCCAGATGTGAATATCTTAAAGTCTTTACTTCTACCCCCTCCAGATTCTTAGGAAAGATTGTCCTCATGCCCTACCTGAAGGGATGGGCCAGACTGCTAGTCTTCTGAGAGCCAGGAAGTGTCAGAAGACACCAGAACTTAACTTCCAGTAGTAATATTGGTCATCTGGAAAAGAAACAACATCCAAAAAGGAAACTGAAAAGAATCTAGTACCTTCTCATTCACATCCACAAGGAGTCTGCCTACATTTACATCGAGCTTGAGGAAGGGGGAAAAAAGCTCCCTTTTAATAAATAAAGATTAAAGTAGTAATCAACACGTTTGACTGGAAACTCTTGTTAGAGAATTGAGACTAAGTTTTATATCTTAAAAATTGCCTTACTTTTTGTTACCTAAATAAAATTGATGAGAAAAGTCGTGGCAACTACAAGAATATTCATTCAGGGGTCCACAGAGGTCACCCATGGAGCTGGGTAAAAGAGGAAATTACAAATTTTATGATAAATCCTTGTGGTTTCTACTTATTTCAATGTATCAGTAATACATAATTAAAAACCTAAGGTTAACCAGCATATTAACCTTCTGTACTGAAGTTACAAGGAACTTAGACTGTTTCATCTCTGACCACTCCCAACTGACATGTAATTTTGCTATAGTGATTATCACTTTTTAAAGCCCATACTTGGTATTACTTTCATACGTTTATCTTTTCACACTTATCAACTTTGCTCCCTTTTCAGAAATTTTAGAGCTTCCATTTAGGTCATCTTTCAGTTTTTCACAATCGTGAGATTCATTCTTTGGAAATTTCTTAAGGTTCTGTGGGTGACAAGCTCTCAGAATTACTTGCTGAAAATGTTACTCTTACGTTTATTGGGTGCGTGTTTCTAGATAGACATTTACTCTTCAGTTTCCATTTTTGCTGTTAAGAAGCCTACCGTCGGTCAAATTGTTCTTTGCAGGAAATCGGCATTTTCTCTCTGAGCGATTTTAAATCCTCTCCTTGCTTAAATATTTTGCAGGTACTCTACAGTGTGCCTAGGTGTGCCATTTCTTGTGGTGTTTCCTACTTTGATGTGTGTGATACTTAATCCTCCTGTTGGCATTGTGGTTGCATGGCTTTTAACTGTGCTTCGCATTTAGGAAACTTCTGTTTACCCTTCCAGAGAATAAACCTCTAATGCTCTGCCAACATGGGAGGAGGGAACAAGCCCTCACCAGAATTTGTGGAATAAGAAAGGAGATTGGTTAATTGCTATAGGAAACAGACACTGGGGCTTGAGTGGTGCCTGAGAAAGAAGTCCCCTCTGAGGAAGGTCACAGAGGCACAAATCCTTGGGTCTAAATACAAAACCCATGATACATGTGCAGGCACAGAGTGATTTTTTTTAAGATGCTGCCCAAGAAGATAGCCTGGCAGGACAAGGAAGCCCAGCATTGAGAGGCTGTGGAGTGTATTTCTGGGAGTAGAGCATGAAAGTAGGGCTGGGAGCAGCCAGGTGGAGAAGCATTGCTGCTACGGAAGAGGAGCTGTGATGGAGGGGCCCACGGGGGAGCCTGGAGAACTCCAGGAAGCACCCTCCTGGGCCCTCCGTTGTGTATTCATTATCCCTCCTCCTGTTTGCTTTGTTCTTGTGGCTTGATTCACACCTCGAGAAATATTTCAAGTATTTTAGTGAGGCTTTAGGAGGAAATAGAATGAAATATCTATGTGCACAAAGGGACTTACATGTTGTTTAATGTACTGAAGTTGTATTTCATGCAATATTTGAAACAAAGGTTACTTAATCCTAGTAACAACCAAACACCTGTGACCGTACCTCACAACCTATGAAAGGGAACAAAATCCACCGTGTCGTGATGCCTGTGTGGGCTCCCATGGCATCTCCTTCTCGCCCTATCGGAGAAACTGTCTCTTAGATTTGCATTTTCCTGTTCATTTTATTTCATCTCCTAACTTTGAAAAAAATCATATATTAAGATTTATCTTTTCTCTCTGTTGGTGATTCCAGTATTTGAAGTACTCTGGATCCAAATATGCTGATTCTCCTTCGTAGTTTCTTTATTTTTTTGTTGTTTCATTTGGCTTTTCAATGAGCACATTTAGGGTTGAACTTGATTATGGAACACCACAGGACCAAGCTCAGGAGGTTTTGCTTTGTGCTGTATTGGTGTTTGCTTTTGCTGGACCCCAGGATGTGCTGACAAGCAGGGATTCCTTTATTTTCTTGGCTTGAGCTTTCACTGACCAGACGGATGTTACCCATTTTGACTCTAGAGCCAGGTGAGAGCAGGCTAAGAGTTACAGTTCTCGAAGGATGCTGGGTGTGGAGATATTTGCATCCAGGATTCCTAGAAAGTTCTCTTTGCTAGACAGACACTTGCAGTGTGTAGTCCAGCTTTGAGGCTCCTGGCTTCATGTGGGAGTCCAAGTTCAGCTCCAGAACTTTACGAGGGTCTAGAGTTTCCCGAAGCCCTCGGTCAGCCTTGCCTGGAGCGCAGCCCTGGCTCTTAAACACTTGCTCAGGGCCCTGATTTCAGCTCGCCGTTGCTGTTTACACGCCCTTATTTTTTAGTTCGTTGACAAGCATTCAAGAAAATATGTTGGTAATTTATACAAGTCTTGTTAAAGAATCCAGTGCAGCATATTGCTAGATGCAAAGTCTGTACTTGAAGTTTTATTTCCTTTGTGATAGAAGAGCTGCTACGAGAGAGATGTGCGTCTCTGTGCTGCTCACTTAACGTTCTGTCAGCTGCCACTGCCACTGCTGCTGCCGGTTTTCCTCTTTGGCTTCTGCTTTTTATTATTTATTTCTGGTTCAATGCAGAGATGAGAAGATAAAGTTGGTACTTGTCCTGCTTTACGGCTTTTTTTTTTTTTAAGTTTTTCTTTGTGCCGTATTAGGCAGTCAGTTAAAAAATTGGTGCTTTAAAGAGTACATTCTGTCTTATTTACTGTATTAAAGTTTGCTTAATAATAATTTATTTTACTCACTCAAAATGTCAATTTTATGAGATAAGCAGTTTCCCACACCAGACAGCCCTCAGTCAGGGCACTCAGGATGTCTTCTCTCTTTTCCACCATAGAGCTTTCCCACTGCTCTGCCTGCCTGTAAGTCTCCATGAAAATGCGGTGATGGTGGCTAAGGCACTTGTTCCAGGAAGCTCAGAATAAATACCTTTTGCTTCTTCTCCTTTGGTTGGTCTTCATTTCCATCTGCTACTGTATTATTAGTGCTGGATCAGAGAGGGAGCAAACGAAAATGCTGCCCTCATGGAACTTACATTCTAATGGGGCAGTGATGGGAGGAGGCAGAGAGAAAAGCATGGGAAATAAATATGTGAAATAATATGTGAAAGTCACAAGTGCTATAAAAACGAGCAAGGGAACGGACACGAGAGAGCTGGAATAAGAGGTGGCAATTTTAAATATGATTGTCAGGGAAGTTCTGCTGAGATGGTGACGTCTGAGCAAAGACTGGGTTTCTGTGAATGCCCAATTCTGCATTGGGTAACTCCTCGTCCTTTTTCGGAGTTTGTGTAATGCCCGTATTCCTTTGCTCTGCTAGTCTTCTTTTCACTGTGCCTTAAGAGATTTATTTCCTGTTTCAGAGCATGTGTGTTTTGTTTAGTTTCCTTGACAGAGACCAGCAGTTGGAGCGTACTGTTTCGTCTCTGTCTCTTGTATTTCACGTCTCTTCCTTTCTTTCAGAGGTTGTGTGCCAGGTCGTTTCTTTTGCCTAGCTGTCTTTCAAAATGCACAGTTCTCTTGAGTCCAAAAGAGTAAGTACAGTTTATTGAATGGACCGGATTAGGTAAGCCTCAAACAGAAAACAGCTTTACTTTGCACCGTCACCATCCCTCCCTCAGTATCATGTCACACCTGTTCGATGCCCCTGACAATACCTTGCGCGTGTTTTATAGGTTTTGCTGTCACTTTCGGTAATAATAAATAGTCTCATTCTCCAGGGCCCCCCCAAAGCCATTCAATCTAATATCAGAGCATCAATATTTCTTCTGGTTTTAGGCTTTGCCCCTCCTCCAGGTTGAGCCTGAGTGGGTCTTGGATGCCTCCAGTGGACAAGTTGGGAAGCGGTGGGTCAGCTTTGCCACTTACTTATCTGTCCTTCTGATCTTCCACTTATAAGGCTGCTTCTGGCTCCTATACGACCACAGAAGGGCTGTGGAGAAGGGGATGCACAGTGACGTGAGGGCAGGCACGGTGTGTAGCCCAGTGTTGGTGCCCTGGGCTGTGGTGTGTGTCCTAAGGGGGAGCTGCTGGCTGGTCCCCTACTCTTTTCCAGTGGCTCCTGTGCCAGGATAGGCAGTTTGTGACCATGTGTGGGTGGTGCCTTCTGAGCTTTGGCATCCAACAGTGTGAGGTAACACAGAGAAAAAGCTTAGCACGGCGTGTGGTAGCCCTCACTACTCATCTGAGTGGGAGTGGTGCTGTTCTTACTGCCTTTATGAGAGTACTTTTAGCTTCTTCATTTGGGTTCATTTTAAGACCTAGTGTTAAGAGAAATGGTGTTTAAATGGGAGATCATAACTATGAACTTTACTTGGTCTTGGGAACTTAGGGGTCTTTTGTGTATTTATTTGCAGATGATATTCTATTTTGTAAAGAGAAACGTACTTAGAATTTAATGCCAGTGTTGTAGACAGCTGAGGCCCAGAAATGGACAGAGTCTTGCCTGTTCTCTAGGGTGAACAGCTAGGACTGCAATATGGGGCTTGAAGTTCTGTCTCTAAACTTGGGCCTCAGGACCCAAGCTCTCTCCTCTTGAGGGGAGGTGCCCCGTACTTCTATGACTGAGTGCAGAGGGACTTCTGTTCACCTCGTCTCACCTGAGTCTTCCTGCTCTCTGGGCAGGTAGCCCAGCTGTGACATAGACTATGTTAGATACTGCACTTTTCCCTTGAAGGAGCAACCCTTTCCTGTAAGGAGCAGTGAATATTTGTAACCTTTGGAGAAATAACCACCAGATGTCACTCTAGACCAGCTATTGTCAAATGAGACTACTGTATCCATTGTTCCCAAATGTGCTTAGGGGGAAAATGAGATTGAGTGAGCATCCTAATGTTTCATGTCATAAGGAATCTTCTGTGGCTGTTGTAAGACAGCCATCCTTGAGAAACAGATGCAAAGGAATGCTTGTGGGTCCTGCACTCCTGACAACTACAGTTTAGTGGGGTAAAAGGAGTCAGACCTGCAAGAAATTAGGACATGTTACCCCGTCCCCTTAGCTTGTAAATAAAATAGACTGAGACAGGAGAAATCAGTGAGCGGAAAGAAAACTGACAAACTTCAAGGGGGAAAATTACAAGTGTTGAAGGGCATCCTAGATTCAGGTAAATAGAGTGTAGAACCTGGGAGATGCCACTTGATGGGGTAGGAAGAGGTGGGAAGGGGGGCGGGGTTGAAATCATCGTAGTGTGAGTGAGCAAATCAGCTTGGGCTCTTGGGGAACTGTCAGAAGAGCAAGGAACCACCTAGAAGGTATAAGTCAGAAGAAGGTAAGATACAAAACTCACAGTGTAGCATGGATTCTAGAGCCAGGCTGCCTGGGTCCAAAGCCTGGCTCTACTACGTGCTGGCTGTTGGCACGAGCTTCAGGGCATGCTGCTTACCCTTGCTGCCCCTCAGTTTCCTCAGCTGTAAAGTGGGTAGATGATACCGTACCTAATTCATAGGATTGTGGAAAGATTAAATTAGTTAATATTTTTCAAGTGCTTAGAAGAGTATCCAACACGTAGTAAGTACTGTGTTAAATATTTCTTGAAAAAAAAGTTTCTGTGTTCGGCTTAAGAAGAGTCTGTGTTAGGCTTAAGAAGTCACAGTAAGGTTAATGATTGAACAAAACCCTGGGATGTGCCCTACTCAGCAGCTATTCACTGGGCAGTATAGGCCAGACATTATGATGCGTGCTGAAAAAACGTGTAACTATAAAGGTGTCGCTAATAATGTCTACTGTGTATTGAGCTATAACTAGGTTCTAGCAAATAAGCTAAGTACTTTAAATGCATTACTTCAGTTACTCTTCTCCAAAACGTATGGAGTGGATATTATTATCTCTATTTTATAATTTAGGGAAATGAGACCTAGAGAGAGTCATTAATTTGTTCAAGGTCACCAAACACTAAATGGCAAAGCTGGGATCTAAACCCAGAGTCTGATCATCTAATCACTGCTCTGAATACCTAAGAGGCACTGAGGAATGATATGAAATCATCTCATTTTTGAGCCTAGTGGGACTTCAGCAATACTTCAGTTTAACTCTATTTATGGGTGAATAAGCTGAGTCACACGGGTATTAAGGGATTTGGCCAAGGTCATTGGGTTCAGGGGTGACAGTATAAGACCCTAGATTTAATCTTCCCAGGCCAGTATTGATAATAAGAGGCTTTAAAAGTAAGCAGAGGAAGCATCAATCTAGAACATTATTATTTTTATTATTATTTATAAGGACTGTTATACAGTGTCTCCTTCACTTGGGCAACACATGAGAATTCCATCTTTGCTTTTTTTTCAATATGGCAGTCTAACAGCAACTTAAAGTATTTTTTCTATTATGGATATAGATAAAAATGTCCCTAGATTTACCCCCTTTTCAGGTCTCCCTGAGCACCACATGCTGTCCCCTGTGTAGAGAGCTCCTCTTCGTATTATAATTTGTTTTGCCATCTGTCTGCCCAGTCAGAAAGCCTATTTCTAATGGCAGAACTGAGGGCATGCTCAGGAGACATCATCTTCCCACAGTTTATCTGAACCCCACCAAATTTATCCTTCAACAGATTAAACAATCTAACAGTGATTTTGCTATGCAAACTTAAATTCAGGGTAAGTCACTTAACTTCCCGCAGGTCCCCATTCATCCCCACTGTCACTCTTGTTGCCCTGGGTATAGAAATTCTGTAGCCGCCATTGACAACCTTTCAAGGCGTGTGACAAGGTGTTTTGGTTTTTTGTCCTCTACCAAAGTACCTGTCTTAGAGTAGATGGTGAATTCACTCAACAAGAAGCACTCCTTGCCTACATGAAGGAGAGAAGAGCTCCCTAGGGCTGCCTGTGCTTGTTTTGTTTATTGCTGGCGATTTTATCTTGACCCTGGGACTGTGTGAATTCTGGTTGTGTTAGAGAAGTGTTTGCTGTCCAGGCATTTATTCACAAACTGGAGCAAAGAGGTAGAGTGGAAACCTGCCTGGGGAGGGTAGCATTTAATCTAAAATGTGAGTTAGGTAGTGGATACGGTTCTCCCAAACTCTACTCCTTGGGTCACTTGTATCAGTTATTCTAATAAGTGTTCGGGCAGTGAAATTGGGGGAGTAATATATAGTCTCTTCCATTCGTGGTGTCATGAAACACATTGAAGATAGTAAAACCACCAAGATTCCGTACTATGAAAAAAAATGTTTAAAGGATGTTTTACAAACTTACTGAAAGCGTGGGACACTTGTTAGATAACATCTTACAGGAATACTGCTTCATGGAGTGCTGCAGAAGAAATGCTAGTGAACTGAAAGACCACAGGATTGGTCTCTGGAAACTAACTGCCAGTCCTGACTTTGTAAACCACTCAGCGGTAGTCAGTGCTACTCAGAATACGACCCGGGGATGGCGAGTTCACAGACTCCTCGCGGCTAGACTGCCCCACGTAAGGAGCACGCGGAGAATGACAGTCAGTTACATCACTGTTGGATTCAGCTGATTTTTTTTTTTTTGATAGCAAAACTTTCTTAATGAAGGAAGCCATGTACGCTAATTTATTTTCTATTACAAGCCTGACACTTTGAGTAGTATTAGCTGCAGGAATTATAAGTAAACCACTTGCCCTTCGTCATCTCAATTTCACTTTCTCTCCAATGATGGGGTTGGAAAATAAACTGAGTTCTATCATTTAAAACCTGGTAGCCTTCCAGGAGCACAGGGATTTGGAACAAAATTGAGTGTCTGTTCTAAACCCCAGACATAACTCACGAGAAACATAAGGATTTGCCCTGCATCTTCAGGTCCAGCTTGTAAAGTAGACATTTAATATATTCTCTTACTCTGTCCTAATTTTATGACCAGTGTTACTGACCCCATAGTTTCTTTCTTATTGTTCAAAGTCTATAGATACTATGGATAGATACAGAGGCTGATCGTCAACTTGAACAACGTTGACCAGTATTGAGCTGTGCTTGCAATGGTGGTGTCTTTCTCGGATGAGGAACAGATTGCATTATAGCCCTTTCTGGCACAGTCATCTTTTAAAGTACAGAATGAAGATAATTGCAAGATGGATGAGGATTTGAAAAGCCATATGGCACTCTGAAAGTAGTATGGGCTTTTGAGTCAGGTAGGCCTGGATTTAAATTCCGTCTCCATTATGCGTACTAGCTCTTTGACCTTGGACCATTTTATTAGCATCTACAATGAGAAAATGAGTACCTGTACCTCATAGATTTGTTAAGAGGATTAAATGAGATAATGCTTCTGAAGTACCTATTGTGATTGTAGTTTTTGAGAACTGAGAAAAAGATATGAGTGAGAAAAAAGCAGAATACAAAGTTAGAGAGTGAATGTTCAGGAATAGCAATGTGAACATCATAAAATAAGGGCCATAAAAATATTTGTTTAAATGCAAAGATAGAGCCCACTGAAATTGCTCAGATGGTTCAGTGGAGGACGGGCATAGCTAGAGTTTGAGAAGTTTGAAGCCTGTGCTGTTTATACGCCAAGGATAGAGGCAACAGTGGAAACCTAGACAGAAGTGAGGAGAATACAGCCTATTGGGATAGGAAGTGATCGCATGAATAGGTTCTAACCTAGCAGAGAATCAAGACAAACTGAACGGGAGTTCACAAAGAGAGCTCCAACTGGCCTGGAGGGAGGTTGGAATAATGTTCAATAAGTGACAAGGCTGAAGGCATCAGGAGAGTCAGTATAACATTACTCACTGGAGTTACCACCCTGTGTGGTAGAGTTGAGTTTATTTAACCATAACTGAAGTTGATGTTAGAGACCTGTAATTGCAAGTGATCTCTCGATGTTACATAGTGAACTCTGCAGAACTTTTTCACTTAGTAATAGCTCCTATTCATAGCCCTCATATATACATTATATACCCTTTTTCAATTTCTTGACACTTCCTCATACATTACTCCAGGGGGGCTTCGGCACCGCTAACAGGTCCCTCTGTGGTGCAGATAAAGAACCTGAAGCTCAGAAAGGTCAACTGATCGACACAAGACTGCACAACTGATACTTGGAAGAAGCAGAATGGGTACCAAAACTTTTAACTGATGTAACTTAGCTTGTCCCAGAATGAAAGTGTCTCTCCCTAAGAGTGAAAGGTACCACTTAACATCCATCCTGGTCACTTGTACTAAATGGAAGGAAATAGTCAAAGGTTTGCCTGGAAAGGACAGTAGAGGTGTAGCTGACAGACACAGCCAACTCAGCTTAAGGGTTATTTCTCAAAATAAGCCAATTAATTGTTATTTAGCTCAAAAATAATGGCCAAGTGCCAGTATGATTATTGATTAGAAGGTACTTATGAGAGGAGGTACAAGTTGAAAAATGTGGATGGTTTAAGTCAGAGAAGATCAGTAAATTGTACTCAAGCTACCATTTTTCCTTTCTATGACCATGGTGGACATCAATCATCAATCATGACATCCTTTCCCAGTGGATCCAGATGGGGCTTCACAGTTCTCGATTTGGGGACCCCAGTGGGCACTGCTAATTATTCAGAATTGGCTTATTTGTCATTCCTGCTTTAGGCATAAGGGTGCCTAAAGGTTTTCTGAAGCCTTTTGGTCCAAGGACGTATTTGAAACCCCATTTTATTTTCTAGGTAATAAGCAAAAAGATTCGTCACTTCCTCTGTTATGCCTGAAAGCTATTAAAAAGATAGTCTGCATTATTACAATTCATGCAAACTTACGTAAATATTCCAAACAACATGACATTTGTACAGGAGCTGACAGACCTGGTACTTGGTTCTGCATCTTTGAGGATATTGTCATTTCTGCTTGTGAGAAGACACAGTGGCCTCCAGTAGTCGTTGGTGAATTTCCCTCTTCCAAAGCATGATTGTTACGTACTTTTTTTCCTGCAATTCTGAAAACTCATTTTATTTCAGGGACCCAGAGAAGTCAATCATTTTCTTTAGGAAAGAAAGTTTTCCAGTACGTTTTTTCATTGTTTCTAGCTCAGAAACCACTTATTTGATGCACAAGGCTTAAGGCAATGCTTTAAATCAGAGTTTCACTTCTGCACCATAATTGAGCCCTTGGCACTCGGTGTAACAAAGCAACGTAAGACTGCTGAGTTGTTTTAGAACTAAGCATGTGTCAATCACTGGAGGACCTTTCTCAAAATATATTTGCTTTTATTTTCACCTCCATTTCCCTTCGTACCTCCCACCCCCAGTCTTTCTTTCTTCTGGTTTCCTTGGGGACAGGGAAGTGTTGAGGGCAAATGTATATTTTTGAAAAGTTCCTCCAAGTGATACCTAAAATTCTTTCCCCCCCAAAATGGGAACCTTTGACGTAATGGAAAGACAAATTAAATTTTAAGTTAAGGGACAGTGTTAGGTTTGAATCTTGGTCCTGCTGCTTTTCCTAGGTAATCTTTGTTATTACTTAGGTCTTACTTGGTTGCAAGTGGCAAAAGGCCAAGTGAAACTGGTCTTAGCAAAAAAAAAAGGGGGGGGGGGCAGGGAGGCGCGGCGTAGTTTCTGGCTCACATGCTTAAAATGTGCAAGGATGATTCTTACTGGCTTCAAGTATGACTCGATCAGGGATTCAATATCATAAGCACCTGTATTTCTCCATCTCTTTAGCTCTTCCTTCCCCTGTATTGGTGCTCTTCTCAGTCTATGTGGTGACCCTCAGTCACTTTGTAATTACTTCACTCTGATCATTCAACAAACCTCCAATGATGGAGAAAATTTCATTCCACAGTAAGTCACGCAAGGCCTTAGCTCCAGTCTTTGGCTTGACTTGTCTCTTGTGATCGATCATTCCTGAACCAGGCACCAGTCACTATAGCCAGTGGGACTGGAACAGGCTCATTTGCTTACTTCTGGGCAGTGAAGATACTGACCAGGACTTGCCTGGGCAGTTGTTCCGGTTGTCTGTGGCTGACATCTATTCTGTGCTGTTCCGGGTGTTAAATACTGTACATACTCCCCTTGTTCTTGAATTACAGGCTCATTCTTAGAGTTGCGACAGGTGTGATTTCTCTTAAACCTCAAAATCTGGAATTGTGAAAGTGATGTGTTCCTCCTAAGAAAATTACATAAGAAAGGGGAATGAACGACCATTTTCTAGGAAATGACATCAATGTTTTGGGTCATAATTTCCCCATATGTAAAATAGAAAATATAAATCAGTTGGTCTTATGTTTTGCCTGATCATTTTAATTTTCTATGAAAAGAACAGTCTCTTGGAGTCTTTTCCAGTACCTGTCACACATTTTATATTAAATGCTTCTGTATAAAATATGTGTGTGCCTGTCCACACGTCTTTGTGCCTGTGTGTGCATGAATTGGTCAGTTTGCATACAAGGCAACTGAGGACCTAGCCCTAACAAATGTGACAGAGCTAGGTCTGTAACGATGCTTCTTAGTGGGCAGCTTCTTTTTTTAAACTAGATTATGTTCATGTCCTAACCTTGCTGTGTAAACCCTTTAAGAGGATTTTACAACTTATGAGAGTCTCTTAGAAATAAAAAATTCTAACTGAAAGGTATGTGTCTCACATGCTAGAATTTTAGGTACTGTTACCAGAGTTAGACAGGTGGGTCATAACACTGAGGAGAAGGAACACTGGGGCAAGGACGAAGTCTGTGCCATCATTTGGGGAGGGAGTCATTAGTTTAAAAACATCTGTCTGCTTTTGGCTTTTCTGACTGCCTCGCCGTGCTCTTGTTTTCCTGAGTATCATGCTTGTTTTTGTGAATGGCCTCTTCGTCACATTCTTAACAATATCTTCATTCTAACCTATTATCTAATCAAAACATAAAAAATGTGCCACTTTTCTAGAACATGGCCTCTCTTACCTACCTCGCTATGGTGTTTACAATGAATGAAATGAGTCAGTATGAGTGAAAAGTTAGACTGGAGTGCAGTTTTTGATCATTTTGATATCATCCTATATTAAGACTTGTGTATTCCATATAAAGTTCATTTCTTGTTATTTTCTATTGATAGGGCTGAAAGCGTTTTTCTCTTCTCTGTATCTTGCAGAAGTTTCATACAAAAATTATTAGGTAAGAATTTGAAATCCAAACCGTGGGCCCAGCACAACACTCCATCTCATTCATGTGAAAACCACTTACTGAATGCCTATTGTGTGTAAGACGGGGTGATTGATAGAGATGAATTGCTGTCTCACAGCGATAAGACCTGGACATAAATCATTACAATACAGGATAGATAGTAACATGTGTCATCGGAGAGGAATGGATAAATTGCTACGAGAGGTGAGAAGATTAAGAAACGACTTTGTTGTAGAGCGGCTGAGGAGTGCTGTGCTTGTGCAGTTTTTGGCTACAGGTAAATGACTTACTTCAGATGTGCTTTGGCTAAAGTCAAAAGCATGTTCACATTTAATTTTCATGAAGGAGAAGAATTTTAAGCTGAGTCCTTGAGAGATAAGATCCAGAATTAATTCAACTCCAGGAAATCCCGCTCAGGACTCATCACCTTGGAGAAGGAACCCTTGGACCTCTTTGCAGCCATTAGATACCTAGCTGGGGGGGTGACAGCTGTTTTTCAGAATTAAAAGTAGACACTTCAATATGGATGCAGATGGAAAAAGGAGATGCTGAGCCCAAGTCTCTGCCTGAAGACGCAGGTCACACTGAGGAGTGGAGGAAGACAGCGGGGGGTGGGAAGGGAATCCTGCACCTGCTTCCAGGGAGGGGTCAGATAGCTACCCAGAGCATGGAGAGACTTATGGATTAAAAAAAAGAGAAATGACAAAATCGGGCAAGCATTGTGAGGAACAGCGGGGTAGTTCATGAATAGATGTAATCTTCTCTAAAAACTCGTCGTTTCATTTCCCTAGGTGAAAATAAGTACATGGAAAAGGACAAGCTGGTCTGAATTTTCTCACCGTAGATGGGCTCTGCTCTGGGTGCTGAGAATACAGCAGTGATCAGGAGCTAGCCCCAGCCCTGAGGGAGCTTGTATACTAGCAAGGGGAGAGGACGAGCTGGCAACCAGCGGTTACATACGACACGTGTTTCGTGGCAACCTCTGTCTCAGGCTGGGCTTTAATTCTTTCCAAATAATCTACCCAACTATCTCTTCTAGTTCTTAGTTTTAAAGATTTCCCTTACTAGTAGTCAGTGAGTGATCCTTTTATTTTTTAATTCACTCATTTATACATTGATTCAACGCATATTTGAGCACCTACTATGTTCCAGGCATTGCAGTAGACACAAGACTACAACAGCAAACAACACAGGTGGTGAACCTGCCCTAAAAGAGCTTATATTCTGGAACAGTGTCATGTAATAGGATTTTTCATTGTCCTATATCTGCTGCTCAGCATGGTACCCACCAGCTACTTCTGGCTGCTGAGCATTGGAGCATGACTAACATGACCAAGAAACTGAATTTTTAATTTTATGTGGTTTTAATTCATTTGAACAAATGTGGCTACTGAATTGTACAGCATCATTCTAGGAGGAGTGATAAACAATAAACCATTTAAAATTTTAAATCAATAGTTGTGTAGTATTTTAGGTGTTCTGAAAGAAATACATGAGATCGGAGGTTAAAGAAAAACATGGGAGAGGATGTGTTTAAAAGGGGGTCTGGTAAATCTTGTCACCACCTATTGAGTTGTGACCTGAAATATGGGAAAGAGCCAGTTATAGAAAGATTCTTGGGGAACGGAGGGGAGAAAAAGTCCACAGAGAGAGGAATTGTTTGGCACGTTGGAAGGACTGAAGAAGAGTTGCTGGAGCTTGCTGAGTGAGAAGTAGTGTGCTCAGGAGAAGCCGGAGGGGAGGCCAGAGCCATGTCATGTAGAAGTCAGGCAGTGTGTATGTCTCTTCCATAAAGAGGACCATACTCTCTCCTGAGGCTTGTCTGCGTCCTTATTTTCCAGCCCAGTGGTCACTTTCTAATGAATCATTTTTGATAGAACCATATTGCTGGAGTACCCCACAGTATCCGCTCATCACATTTGAGCATCTGTCTACTCTAATGTGTGACTGACTAGGAAAATACCATTGCCTCCCATGAAATAAAAAGTTAAGTTAGACAAGGCTCATACTTGGAACACGTTTAATAAACTACATACTAGTTAAGAAATGCTTAATAAAAGTAATCAATCTGAATGAGTAATAGGATGAAAACTGTTCTTTTTTTCCCCCCAAATATTGCTAGAAGGAAGCTCACCTTATGAAGTCTGGGGACACTTACTTCCTGAAAACTTTTGAGAGGAGGCATACAGGAGGTAAAGAAAGAGGATAGGATACTGACTTAAATAACTTGAGTATTTTTAAAGCTGTCAATCTTTGGCTTGGATTTTCTTTTCTGAATGTATAGATAGACTGTAGAGATCAGTGGTTT
This sequence comes from Camelus dromedarius, assembly GCF_036321535.1. Lineage (NCBI taxonomy): Eukaryota > Metazoa > Chordata > Mammalia > Artiodactyla > Camelidae > Camelus > Camelus dromedarius. Next base: position 107,794,798 of record NC_087438.1, read on the forward strand.
ATGCAGGAAGATGCAGTCATTATGTAGATGAAGTGCCCACGGTAGGAGGTGCTGGAAAATAGCTGTGTTTTTCAGCTGTCACTTTTGTCAGCTTCATTAATTTTAAAAATTGTCGAGAATTTGCATTTTAGAATGGAAATTCCTCTGCGGACAATGTTTATATATATTTTTTTTCTCTGTAGAATCATGGTACATTAGTTCAGTTTCTAGAGCCCAGGAAATCACCTTTCACTGATAAATAAAAAATGTAAAATGTCATTATACTTCTTATTTCATAAAAATAGAACTATTAATTAGAATAGCAATATGCCTTACAGATGTGCTAATTATTAATGTCATGCCCAACACTGACTTGAATGACCATGTAACCTTTTCAACTTGCCTAGTCCAGAACTGAACATATATAGGTACTGTATATTGGCAAGTTGTCTTTCATAACTTATTGTGATACTAAATAAAACATATAAGTAAGAGCACATCTTTTGAGCTAATCATCATAGCTTTAGGCTTGCCAGAATTCTTTCACAAGCATGGTGTCATTTCATACTCTCAGTAGCCTCATGAGAAGGTATGACATGGGACATCATCTGTCCCTTACTTGCAGGAACCCTAAGGTCCCTGCTGTTGTGCCCTGGGAGCTTGAACGAAGGCGGGTGGTACTTGAAGTCAGGATCCAGTCCGTTGTTCCATCGGTCCCCCTTGTTGATGGAGAGGAAGAGTACAGATTCTCCTCTACTTCTGCTTTAACACTCAGTGTCCTGTGCTAGTAAAATCATGCCCTAGATTGAGAAAAGCCTTTGGATTTAGAGAAAGAAGAGTCTGTGTATCAGTTAGGACTCTGTATTACGAGCAAGCCAACTACCTCATCACGGTCTGAATATCAATGGAGTTTACTGGCTTCTATATCTAAGAAGTCCAGAGACAAGGGTGGCTTCAGGGCTCAGATAATGAAGTGGTGATCTGTCACTCCTCTCCTTGTCCTCTGGATTGGTTCCACCGTTGGATAAGCCCTCTCCTCACTTACTCAATTCATAATTTAAAAAGAGCACTTTGGATTTTAAAGATCAGGTGGCATGCAGTGGAAAGGGCACAAGAGTGGCAGTTAGATAATCTGGATTCTAGTCTCAATCCTGCCACTGGCTACATTAAAGTTGCCTGTCGGAATAGTCAAAGGAGTGCAAGGAGGCTCCTAAAATTACATCTTTCCAGATGGAAATCTGGAGTGAAGTGTGTGTGGGGGTAGGTAGGGAAGGTGCTTGGCGGGGAGAGTACCTTGGCCACAGAATTTCCAGAAAAGAGATTTTCTCTGTTTGGACTTACGCATTTCACATGCCCCCCTGACCCCGCTTATGGGGGCTTGAGCAACAGAGTACCACCCATGTGCCTGTGTCACCTGAACTGTGGAATGAGGGGAGGAGAGGACAACTTGAAATAAGGGACTGTTCATTGAAATAATGCATTCTGGGTGGTCCTGTACCCAGAAAATACACACAGTATGCAACATTACATTTCCTGATCCCCTGAAAATCAAACCCCTGATCTCAAGCTTTTTAGTACCATGAGCTCATCCCCTTGGCTAGCTGTTAACAGAACCAGAATTCATCTCTGCTTCCCTCTCAGAAGGACTCCCCAGTCACAAGATGCCCCAAGGGGAACCGGGCTATTCCAGATGGCTTTGATCCATGCCAGTACTCTTCATTATGTAAACTTTCCCTCTGACAGCTCACGCGGAGCATGTCACATCTTGAAAGAGGAGTTTTCATTAACTAGTTTGCTGCTGCCAAATGGAATCAGTGTATTACGTGGCCTCCTGCCAGAACGTCAGGGGGAGAGAGAGCTCCTCTGTCTGCAGCACCAGCCTGGCTCCCATCACCAAGTGGAAGCCTCCTTTTTTCAGAGACCAGTGTATTTCCTACCTCATGGGGAACAAGGTCTCTTGACTGCTTTAGCAGGAAAAGGTTGCATGGCCGAGGCAGAAATCAGAGTAGAATCCAGGTGTCCTGACGGACTGTGTTGTGCTCTTCGCACTGGATACTGCTTAATGTTTAAAATCTGAAATGTCATTTTTAAAATGTGAATCGAGTAGAATTTGATAAAGGGTGTGCATGTATTACAGAAAAACTTGGCCATCATCTCTACTTCCCTCTCCCACTTCTCTGCCATATGTAGTCAGTGAGTACTTTCTACTTACTACATTTCTTAAGTACTTCTAAATATCTTTACTCTTTTGGATCTTCACTTTCTAGGCCACCGTTATCTCTCTCTTGTGCTAATGGCCACTGTCTAAAGTGGGTTCTCTGCTCACAGCAACAGAGAAAGTCATATCAAATATAAATCTAGTTTTGGCAGTCCCCTACAGAACACTTTTCAGTGGCTCCTGTTGCCTCTGCCTCAGTTTTAACTCTTGGACAAGGTTCCCTCCTCAACTCTTCTTGCTCAATCCTCAGACCCATTTCCCATCATGATAAAGTGATCTTTTCTATTTCTTTGAAAGAGCCAGCTCTCCTCTTTTTCACCTCAAGGCCTCAGCATATGGCATCCCCCGCACTTGGAGTGTTCCCCTCCTTCCCACCACCACTCCCTCCTATTAGACATCTGCGCATTCTTGGGTCTCAGGTGAGAGGCCTCTCATTCTAGCAGTCTCTTCCTCATCTCTGTCTGGCTGAGCTGCCTCTGCTGTTTGCCTCCATAGCACCCTACACTATTTAATTCCTACTCATCTGCTTTCGGTCACATCAGACTCGGCACACAAACCTCAATCCCTTTATGTACACATAGGCACATACCACACAAACACACATCCTTCACTGTAAGAGTTTTGTGATGTTAGTGCCTTTACTGATGGCTGGGAAGCCACAGGGAAAGAACAAACAACACACTGCAGAATGGGATGTGCTGCTTCTCACAGGTCCTGCCTTTCATCTCCTGTTTGTATCATTGTTGACCAAAATGAAGAGTCGTCTCCATGACAAACCCAACATCTACCAAAGGCACTTGTAACTATCAATCACATTTTTTTCTTGTAACCCATTTTTCTTTAATTTCCACATAAAAGGAAGTGTTTCTCTTAGGACATTGTAGAGCACAAGTCCAGTTTCCTTTATCCACAACAACCCTTTGTTTTCTCAGCTTCTTCATTCAAGATATAAGTAAGTGACAATCATTTGTAGAGTTCAGGTTCTTGGGGTAATTCACATCTAAGTTGGAATTCTTAAAAAAATTATGTCTGGTGATAAAGTTTTAGGAAGCATCCTAAGAATGACTAGGCTGTTGGGGTGAACATGGTTATTAAGTCCCCTTGAATCTTACCTTGCAGGTATCTGTCCAAGGTTCTGGAGCCTCAGGGTTAAAACTTCATGTTTATGATCCCATGACCAGTTCTTCCCCCAAAGTCTTTTGAAACTCCAGTCGTGTGTGTGTGTGTATACACCCTAACCAAAGTCACTACTAATTCTCTACTAGATCAAATAAATAACCTCTTAAACAAGTGCACTACTTTAATCCTTGTCCTCCTATGGTTGATTCTCACAATAGTAGCTGAAATGATGTTTTAAAAAGGTAGTCATATCACTCCTCTGTTTAAGCCTCCAAAGGCTGCTTGCCTCACTGAGTGAAAACCAAAGTGCTCAGCATGGTCTCGAGGCCTTCAGGATGTATCCTCTGTTCCCGTGCTGGTTTTCTTTTCCTGCTGTTGCCCTCCTCTCCATCTCACTCTGGCCACACTGTCCTCTTCTGTTCCCCACACATGCCATACCTGCTCCCACTTCATGATTTTTTCCAAGGGCTGTTTTCTTGGCTAGACACACTGCACTCTCCTGCGCGTTTCCACATGGTTCACCCCTTCCTCTCTTTCAAGTCTGTGCTCACGTGCCCCTTCCTCAAGGAGGTCTGCCTTGATCACCCTATTAAAAATGAGCACCTCCCCACAGCTCTTCTGATCTATCACTGTTCTGTTTGTTTGTTTTATTCCATAGCTCTTATCTATAATGCACCTACTTACTAGGCTTATTATCTCTCTTCCCCAGATAGCATGCACTTTTCAAGAACACGAGGTGATGTGGTTGTGTCACTGATTTATCTCTGTCATCTAGAACAGGTGCTCAATAAATGTTGGTTGAATATGTTAATGGAAAATTGCCTACTTCATAGTTTTACCAACTTACTTATCAGCTTTTTGAGAGGTTATAAAACACTTCAGGTCAAATTGTAAACTTCCAGTTAGTCCCAGCTGAGGGTGTAATAGCTATTCTTGTGTTATTTACTTCCTGGTTAGAATTGACATTCTATTGTTTCAAAAATTCATGTCACAGAGAACGTTTTCAGCTACTTTGTAAATCCTCCTAAGCTCCTTGGTTACTCACCATCTTCCTACCCATCCCTTCTAACCCTTTTTATTGGTTTGTAACATGAACTTTAGCATTTCATTAACCATTCTTATCTTCCCATCTTGCCTCATACCATGTTTGGCCACACTTTTGCATCTTTTCCTTAGACACCTTTTAAGAAAACACTTGCTTTTACGCCTTGATAGCTTCTCATTCATCTCACATCACCTTGATAGAGTATAGTCATAACTAGAAAGATGAGAAATTAGTTTTCTACCATTCTAAATGGATATCTGAGTCTATTACTAAACACGATACATTTAATTTATAGGAGACCTAAATATGTACTCAAAGCCTTTTCATTCTCATATATGATTTCAAAATATTTTTTTATTGCCCAAAACTTAGCTTAACTCAACAATAATTATTTTTCATGAATCAGATTTACTGGGCTCAGCTTCTTATCCACAGAGGTCACGTAAGTGGGCACATTCAACTGGGATCTAGAATGTGGCTGTGTCCAGGAGGACCTCCCATCTTCCAGGGTCTCTCTCCCCTCTTGGCCTCTCATTCCTTCTGAGTCTTTTTACAGCCTGGAGGCTGGCTTCCGAGAGTGAAAGTGACACTGTCAAGCCTGGGGTCCAAACTGGTAAATCATGGGAGAATTCTGTTCATCAAAGCCAGTCATAGGGCTGACCCAGATTCAGATAGATCTGCCTATTGATGGGAGGAATTGTAGGCAACCACAGTTGCAGATCAACATCCATACTTTTTTCTCAGAACTTAAAAGATAAGGAGTGCAATTGAGAATGTGTGGCTAGAGGTAGAGACTCAAACAGTTGCAGAAACTTTGGCCAATCAAATAGTGTTTGTTGGTGTGAGTGTGTATGTGTAAGTAGGTGGTGATAGTGGAGAGGACATGTAAACAGAAAAAAGACTTAAGATTCCTAAAAGCACAGCACTTTGTGAGACATTTAATATGAAGGCAAAAAGTCTGTTGGATCCCCCAGAACATTCATGTGTCATGGGATTGCATAGTAATTGATGTGCCTGATGCTAAGTTATCAAGGGGGGGGGTTATTTAATTACATGTATACTCTGTTCCAGTAGATAAAGAAATGTTTAGTTCATCATAGAAATTTTATAGGCAAGAAAGGTGTATTTTTTTTAAATTTTGGGACTCAAAGGGGTAAATTTTAATTATGTGAAATTCGCTTATGAATAATAGTTTATTTCCCATCTACATCAGGAAAAAAATGAGTCTTCTATGTAATTTTTAAAGTTTATTGTTTTAAGCACAGGCCTGCACATGTAGTGGATACTGGGTAAATGACTACTTATTAAAATCAGGCCATGAGCAGAAGCTGAGGGATGGGGCTATTACCATTCTATTCAAAGACAAGTTTCCTATTCCATGCAGGTTAATCTTACAGCTTCTAAAAATATGAACAATAGCCTTTTTCACAGAACTAATGGTACCTGGGTGGATTAATTACCTTTTTGTTCCCATTAACCAGTGGCAGGGATGCAGGGCCCATAACGCAGAGCCAAGGAAGTGATATTAGTCATGGTTTAGTTGCAGATCTTGAGAGAGAAAATTGGGTTAATGAGAGGGCATGGGGATCGAGCTCCTTAGGCCCTGGTGAAGCACAGCAAATAGGATTAGACAATGAGCAATAGGATGAGGACGAGCAAATTCCTATTCTGAAAAACCAAGGGGTGTGAGCAATTTCCAACAAAGGAGATAGAAGTTAAGTTCTTGCCGGAAGAAAGACAGTATTTAGACATAAAAAAGAATAAAATAATGCCATTTGCAGCAACATAGATGAACCTGGAGATTGTCATACCAAGTGAAGTAAGCCAGAAAGAGAAGGACAAATACCATATATCACTTATATGGGGAATCTTAAAAAAATGAGACCAATGAACTTCTTTACAAAACAGAAACAGACTCACAGGCATAGAAAGCAACATTATGGTTACCAGGGAGGGTAAGGGGGAGGTGGGGAAGCAGATAAATTAGGAGTTTGGGATTTGCAGATATTAACTACTATATACAAAATCAGTAAACAACAAAGTCCTACTATATATAATATAGCACAGGGAATTCTATTCAGTACCTTGTAATAGCCTACACACACACACACACACACACACACACACACACACACACACACACACATACATAACATATTCCTTTTTGTTATAGGAATTATATATGTGTGTGTGTGTGTGTATAATTGAATCACCATGCTATATACCAGGAATCAACACAACATTGTAAACCAATTATACTTCAGTTAAAAACAGTAAATAATAATAATAACAAAGAGAAAAACAGTCTTCTTGTTGAACTCAACTCACCTTTGATTGCTCTCCTCAGATGTTAACGAATGCCCTGGAAGTAAAGTCCAGCATGGCTATGTCTGTAGAATCTGCCTTCTCTAAGAATAATCTGAGAAATCTACATAGGTTGGCTCCAGTTAAAGAAACATGTCATACTCAGTGTTCATGATGCTTGATTCTCCAGCCTCTTGGACTTGTCCAGTGACAGGGAACACTCTCACATTACAGGGTTCAGTTAATTAAGAACGACGTTTCTGAAATCAGAAAAGCTTACTTGAATTCTGGATTCATAGCTTATCAGTAGTGCTTTGCCTGACAAAGTGGCTTAATGTCTCTAAACCTCAGTCTGAAAAATGCTGAGGGTGGGGAGGAGGGGTAGTAATTACATCACAGTGCTGATGAGGGGCTAAGTGAGCTGATGGACCAAAAGCACTTATCAGAGTCCTTGGCCCATACTCAGTTCTCTATAAAAGTTGTTATTAATTTTTCAATTCAGTCCACAAATGCCCACCATTATCTTTCCATTGAAACAACACAGTTGAAAGTATTTTGCATCCTTATCTCCTTAGATGTTTTTGTAATTCTGCGTAGGAATCATCATTGTTGTGAGTCTTCCAAAGAGAAGCTAGTTCTCTTTTGCTTGCAGATTAAGAAAGGAAATTTTATCTTGGTATCAAGGTTTGTTAGACAAAGATGGTCTTGGGCAAGATAGTGTATCCTTCACCCATTTCTTGTCCCATTGCTCCTGTTTATGGCCCCTTCATCCCTAGATGTCAAATAATTACGAGATAGTTCTGAGGACTCTGCCATCAGTTGTCTGTATCTTGGGAAGATGGGCTTTGAGTTTCCTCTCCTGGGAGTTTAAATACTTAGTTTGACTCTCAGGACATTGGGACTTTTCTCACAAAAATGAATTCCAGGCAGCAGGTACAGGTAGAGTCTAAGATTGTTAAAGTTCACAATATGTGGGCAGCTAATATGTTCTACCTACATTGACTGGTATCATTTTTTCTTAAGTGCCTGGAGGTCAAGGGGGAATTCTGGCTACTCAGTTGCTACCACCTTATTAGAGAAAGAGCCTAGACTATTTAGACATGAACAAGTTTTCATGGAAAGTGGGACGGTCAAGAGTCAAGGACTGTTAACACTGGCAGGGAATCATTCTCTTCTAATCTTCTCATCCTTCCAGAAAGAAATAGGGTAGGGTAGGGATTTAACCTGAGGTCCAGAGGTAAACTACAGTGTGCTCAAAGTCAGAGAGACTGAATGTCAGAACCTCAGCTAGGATCCAGGAACATGAGGTTCCAGACCTGCAGTTCCACACCAGTAATCAAACACTCTAGCTTTTCTTTGGAATGGTTTAAACTCCTTGAACCTGTGAATAGCATGCTGGTCTCTTTTCCTAAAACCACTTCCTAATGCTTCGGTGCCATTCCCTCCAAAGATGGCTGTGTGCACACCCAGGTTGAGTGGTTTTGTTTCATAAACAGCCCTGAAAGTGAGAGATCCATAACCTTGCTCAGCGCCAGGAGGTTGCTTTGGCTGGATGTCGGCTGAGGATGAGCCTCTCTCTCTGTTTGCACGTTGTTTAGCCACCCTGCCTTCTGCACAGAAGTAAAACGCAATGGAAATGCGAATGCATTTGGAGATACATTTCACATAATCAAAGTAAGGCTGGAGTCAACAACCTGAATTTAATTACCGTCCTGACAGCTGGGAGGCAATTAATCCTTCTCTTACTCCTCCTTCCTCTGCCCAGCTTCAGAGTGTCATTTCTCCCGCCTCCCCCTTGTACTAATTAGAAATATGCTGTAGTGTGAAAGGTGACCAGTGTGAAGCTAGCACAGTGTGACCAAAGCCCCTTTGTTAGGAGAGAATGCTCTCAAGTAAAGGAGACTGATCCGTAGCACAGGAGCATCTACTTCTGGAAAGAAGAGCTGGGTGTGGATCTGGCCCCAAGGTCCTACACTGTCTCTGCCGCCTGCCAGCTCCACAGCTTGAGCAAGTCCCTCGGTATCTCTGTGTATGTCTCCATAGCTGGGAGTCAAGGACTCTCAGCTTTTCTATTGCCCACTGTGTATCAGAGCATAAAATAAACGTTAACAGGTTTAGAATAGTAAAAGCACCATCCCAGTGTATGAGATGGAGACCTGATGTCTTTGTCAGCTCAGCTGCCATAACAAAATAGCACCGGCTGGATGGCTTAAGCAATAGACGTTTATTTTTCACACCTCTGGAAGGTCGGTAAGTCCAAGGTCAAGGAGCTGGCTGCTGTCTCCCTATGTCCTTACATGGCCTTTTTTCTTTGGATGCATGTTGATTTATAGAGAGATTTCTTTCTTTCTCTTCTTGGAAAGCTACGCGTTTTTTAATTGGATTAGAGCCCCATCCTCCGGACCTAATTTAACTTTCTTTACCTTCTAGAAGCCCTGTCTCCAAGTACAGTCACATTGGGGCTTCAGTATATGAATTTTGGAGGAACGTACTTCACTTTGTAGTGCCTGAGAAATGGCTTTCTGTAAATGAAGCCATCAACTAGATTCAGAGACCTAGGACCCAGAAATGTAGAGGATGCCCACTTTTAAAGTAATGTGTTTAAATTTGGGGGTAAGTTTTTAGACATTGTTCTCCCTTGTCACCCTGTCCCCTTCACTTCACAACATCCCTCTAGCGGTAACCGCAGGCTCCATTTCAGCCCTGGAGCCAGTGAGGAGAGATTCCAGTACCCCATGTCAATGCCAGAGACCCAATGTAACCTCCTTCATAGACCCCTCCAATGTGGGATTGAGCTTTTCTGGTCTGTCCTAGGTGCCAGACTGCTACCTATTTGTTTTAATCATTAAAAAAAAAAAAAAAAAAAAAGAAGGAAAAAAAATCAACTTTAGGATTGAGGGTGAGGAAGATTAATTACCCCAGGGGAGCTGTAGAGGTAAAGTGCCTTTTCCAGGTCACTGGTTAGTTAGATCTCAAAATGGGGCTATAACAAAAACTTAACTGAATCCTAGTAGGAATTTTAGGTTTGTAATTAAGCTCCTCCACAATTCCTTTCTCCTAGTTAAAGATGATTATGGCCCCAAATCTCATTACATTAACTGGATAACTCTTTCCAGATGTAAACTACTTGTAGAAACACAAAAAATAAGAATACTTCAGCTTAAATACATCCTTCTTTTCTCCAAGTGCTTTCTGTCCATCTGGGCTGCATTTCTTACCCAAACCATCATGCTGGGTTTTTTTTTTTTTTTTTTTTTTAGTTTCTTTTTCCCCTTGAACTTACCACTTGATTTCCGGAAAACCATAGGAGCCAACCATATATGAGAAGTTCTGTGCTTGCATCATTGTAGTTGAGACTTTTCCCAAATGCCAGATGTAGCAAGATGTGTGTGAGAGAAAAGATAGCACATGAGGAATACCTCACCAGTACCCTTGTAGTTTGAGGTACAGATTACACTGTTCACTGCTCCTGTCTTCACTGTTGACTAACCATGTGGCCTTTGAAGAGTCTCTTTTCCATTCTGGTCTTCAGGCCACTCTGTTTAAAATACAGGGACCCAACTGTGTCAGAGTGGCAGATGGGAAGTCTTCAGGCTGAATCCGGCTTTTAAACTGCTTTGTTTGGCCTGCACAGTGCTTTGAAAAAAAATGGGACATACTACGTAAAATGTAGAGTCCTGACTTCTCTTGGAATATCTGCAGATCTGGCAAAAATGGGTCCACATTCTTGCATAAAAAAAAGTTAGCTAGTTCTCAGTTGTGGCTGTTACCTCAAGACAGGCCATTCATTGCTCCCTGGTTGATCAAGTTCCCTGCTTCCCCATGCCAGTTCACTCTTGTGTGCTGTCTGCCTGGCCTGTGACTGAGGGACCCCTGGGACAGGTGGTCCTCAGGGTCCTTTCAGTTCTAATTCCATGTTTTAGTGGCTCATCTCTCCATCACCATGAAAGCGACCACCTTAAAGGCCAAGAAAGAATATGAGACATGCTGCACATCTGTGGTGGCCCTCATTCTGGTATTCCAGTGACCTGGGAGTTTTGCTTCTCTTTTGTGTCCTAACTCCATAGGCCATCCATTTCTCAGGGACAGTGTCCAAAATAATATGAACATAACATGCTTTGAAGTAAGCTCGTAGGCCTTGGGCTGCCATTGGTTGCCTGAGGGCCTTTTTAGGCAGATCTACTCAAAGTATTAGTAGTCATAGTAGTAGTAAAAATAATTATTAAACTATTGTCATAGTAGTAGTAATAATCATTAAAATTATTATTAAATCATTGAAACTATAATTATTACAGTAATTATTGTTTATGATATTATTGAAGCATGAATTTTTTTTTTTTTTTTTTTTTACTACTTACTGAACCCAGCCGTGAGCCAGTCACCCTGAGTCCTACAGCAGTATCAGCCTGGCTGCCGTCCTCATGTTCTCTCCCCTAATGACCTGGCATGACATGTGCACATACTCCCATGATATGTGACAGGAGGGGAAAATGTGATCATTTGGAATGTGCCAAACCTTTCAAAAGAACACAAATGCACAATGTGAAACCAAAGTCCCAGTTCTATTTGTTCTGCCACGTGTGAAAAATCACTGTTTTTCTCTAGATAAAAATGAAAAGTAGAGAAACAAGGAGCAGTAGTTTACGAAACAACTCTTTGCCACCACCTTGGAATTATTATCCCCTCTGCCTCCCTGAGCTACCCCAGCCAGTAACGTGGCTGGGCGTTTTACTTCTTGATCCTTTTAATTTCACTGCAAACCTACCGATTAATTGTATAATCTCCATTAGCAGAGGAAGGTATGGAGATTCACAAAGGTTTCCTGTGACTTGCACAGGCTGTAGATCCAGAATGTGGATCCTTGACATTGAAACTCAAAGTCCAAACTCTCGATCACAACCCTGTTTTGCTGCCACTGCAAATAAAAGATTTTACTGAATGGTCTTTGGGAGCCCCCTAACATAGATGGTCTGTGATTTACAAGAACAGAATGGCATACGAGCTAGACCATGTCTTGCCTTCTTTTCCATATGTTGGGGAGGCGGATTCAGTATGAACCCGACACTCTTCTTTGTAGTCAGTAAACCCAGGCCATGATTATTACCAATGTACATACTCACAGTACTCATAAAACAGTGAGCACAGGCACAGCAGCGACTATTTTCCCCCATAGATATCCCCAATATCCCAAAAAATCTTTATTCTTAGTTAACAATAAATATTAGTTGAACAAATATATGCATCTATGATGAACCAATGAAAGATTTAATAATGTGAAGGATTGTCCCTGTCTAAATGGAGCAGTGTATGTTCTTGAGAATTTTACTTGGTCAAACTTACTACTGCAAGTTCCTGCAGTTGCCATGTGAGCAGGGAAAACACAGCTTCATGAATCAGCACCATCAATCATGCCAAATGTGCTGTATTGGACCCCATTTCCAAGGCTCCCTGAGTGTTGCTTCTGTTCTGGACACGCTCTTGTGGCCTCCTGTAACCACGAGGGGGCAGTGCATGTTCACTCAAGCCAGGAGCTGAAATTGTTCTGAATAATGCCATCTGACAGTCTTTGTGTGGTCTTATTCCTGGGAGATGTCTGCATGGTGCTTACAGGTGTGGAACAAGATTGCGTTCTGACTCCCTGCAATGCAAACAAGTTGTGTGGTTGTAATTGTTTAATATTTAAATAGTGGGGGTAAAAAGTAGGTTCAGTGCTTATGTTGGGCTGACATGACACCATGTGGTAGAAAGGCAGTAAGTGACTTACCTTGCCCATTTTACAACTTTAATCTTGCTGGGATTAATTCCATCTGCATGTGAAAGGCTGGCTCAGACTTCATTCCATGGCTAGCACATAAAGCAGCACCCAATTCTAGGAGTTAGTATTTCTGTTTTTCAAACAGGAAACCAAAAATGTCAGGGATGTGAAGGAATCTTAGTGTATCTGTAACTTTATGGTCCTGCGGCCACTATTCTAGCAACAGATCTCAAAATGCACAGCTGTGGCTCCTGGGCTCTGCCATGTTCCCATTTCGTGGGCTTTTCAGGTATGGTGACAGAACAGCCTCCTCTCTTGCTGAGGAAGGGTTGGCTGTTCATTTTGGAATTTACATTTAGTCACTATGGAATTACTTCTATTCTTTCCAAAAAGAGAATACTTTCACTTAGGTGGCCAAGAGGTTTGGGGAATTTATTTCCATAGATAGGATTTTGAACTGATGCTAAGTATTAATCTTGGGATGAGATCATTAGACCTGATGGCCCAAGACTTTGCTTACAGTTGCTAGTGTAAATGCTACATTGCTCTCTGTGCCTGCTGGAGCCTAGTTTGACTTGTCTGCCCTATCTCCACAGAAATCTCTATGTTTCTGAGTTTTTCTTATTTTTCCTGAAGATATTTTTACTTTTGTTCCAGTCTTTCTCTGGCATCCTGGAAACTCAGTCATTCAGGAATTAGGGCTGCCATGTTGTGCAATTCCAGGGGCACCATTCATATTGCCTCCTATGTAAATATCATCCCTTGAAGTGCAGCTCCAGCTGGAAGTAATCAGACTCCAGTGATGGTCCGAGGATGAAGCCCAGCTATCTTGCAAGGTCTAGCCAAATGCATCTCAAACTGAGGCCAAGAAAATGCTTATTTTAGTAAGCTTTCCAGGTCATTTTGAAGTAAGTGATCAATTGACCACTGTTTGGGAAATACTGTCTTTCCTAGAACATCCCTTTCAATCAGGCAGGGGACTAAACGCAGTAGACTGGAAATAAGTATACCAGTAATTATTTAGTTCCGATTCTGCCTCAGGTACTGAGCTAGGCATGTGGTCCTGTTATTTAATTTGATTGAATTGTATCTAGTGTTCCTCTGTTCAACTTGGAGGAGAAGAACCAGAACCCCATTAATTATAGAGTAACTCTTCTGTAATCCAATGGTATCAAAGCTCAAAATGCCTGTATTCACAGCCATTCTGTTACCAAAACTGTAGCTGGCCATCTGGGGGTGCTGCCTCTCTCTAGAGAATATGTACACATCCATGGGACTCAAATCCAGCTGACCTGTGGCTTGTGCAACCATTTGTTGTCTGACTGTCTGGAGTTTTCAATTGAAAAATATATCTTTCAGAAAGATACATTTCTAAATGTGGAATTTCTTGGTTTGTAAAAAAAAAAAAATGTTGCTTTTAAGTTCAAATTTATGAAAAATATAATGTGGGATAGACAGAACTCCTCCATGGGCCAGATCCAGGTCATGGGTTGCCAGTCTGCAATCCTGGTGTAATACCTTGTTGGTTTTGAGATGGAAGGGGCCTTGGATTCTGCTAGGTGAGTGGAAAGGATACCAACCACGTGGTCAGGGAAACACGATTTTAGTCTCAGTTCTGTAATTCATTAGCTATGAGACCTTGAGTTGTTTGCCTCATCTCTCTGAGTATCAATATTTTATCTGAAAGGAGAGATGGGATTAATGGTAGCTTCTTCAGAGAGTTTCTGAAAGGCTAAAGTCAGATACAGTGTGTCAGCATTTTCCAAACTTGAGTAATTCATAAACAACTTTCACAATTTTTGGCACATTCAAGGAACACCTCTACTATTATTTACTTCATAATTTTTCTTTTGGCTCACTTTTAAAAATCTCAAATATCTACATTGCTTTTAGTCAAAGCAATAATACCTGTAGAAACATGAGTTCAAGTTGCACATTTTCCCTTCTAATCATTTGATAAATATGAAACAATTTTAAAAGAGTATGGCTGTATGCCGCTTTACATGTCCACACTTTGCAGGACTCTCATAAGATTAATATATTTGTTCAACAAAATAAAATAGATGAGTGGGTATAATAGCTCCAACATGACTCGACAGTAAATTTTGACCATTACTTTTAATGAGAAAAAATAAATTTTATATGAAGTAGCTATTTAAACTAGGAGCTCTTGGTTTCACTTTTTTCATTTCAGCTTGGGGTTTGAATTCCTCTTCTACATTTAATAAAAAGCAACAAAGAGTCTGTACAATCTAATAACTTAGGATATATTTAATATTGTGGCTTTCATTCAGTATTGATGTTTGTGCATTAATAAACATTTCAGTTTTTTAGCATCTCATTTTAGTGTTGTCAATGAACACCAATATCTTAAAATGGATTTTTGTATTACATGATTGATGGGTCTACGACATCTCATTTCCTAAAGCTGACTCTGGTGGTATTTATTCAACAAAACTGTGTATTGAGTGTAACAATGGGCATTGAAGATACAGCAGAGAACAAAGCACAGTGTTAGTCCTTATGAAAGGGAGAAGGGGAAAACAGGTAATGGAGAAGAATTTATCTACTTTATCAAATGGTGATAAATGCTATGAAATAAAAAGCAAGATGGGAGGAGAGTGATAGTTGGAATTGGCTATTCTTTCAGAGGTGTTAATCTGGGGGGTGTGAATCTTAGTACATGGCTATTTTATTGGAACCTGAATAAGGTGAGCTAGTAAGCCATGATGTGACTTAAGAGAAGGGTGGTCCAGCAAAGGAGAGAGGTATAAAAGTCTTGAGGTGGGTGCTTGGTGTGTTTGTGTAAGAGCAGGGAAGCCAGATTAACTAAAGAAGGCTAAGCAAGAAGGAGAGAACTTAGGTAATGAGGTTAGATCATACAGGCTTTTTTTCTTTTTCTTTCTTTTTTTTTTTTTTTTAACTGAGTGAGTGAGAAGACTTTGGGGGAATTTGAGCAAAGGAGTGACACGATCTGATATGATTTTGAAACACCCGTCTAGCTATTATATGGGAAAGAGACTGCCAGGGAGATGAGAGTGGAAAAGAGAGACCAGTTCAGAGACCACTGCCATGGGTCCAGTGAGAGATGGATGGTGGCTTGGACTAAAGTGATAGCATTAGGGGGTCAGATTTTGGACACACTTTAAAAGTAGAGCAGATGGCATTTTCTGATAAAATGGGTAAGAGAGAAAGTAAAGGGTCAGGGATCATTCCAAGCTTTTCAGGAATGGGAAGAGCATGAGAAATAATAAAGTTTCACTTTACTGAAATTTTCACCTTTAAGTCTTTAATACTTTTTTTATATGCAGGGCTTCTTCTGTAGGGCACCCTGATAGAACTTACTTCTCCAGATGGCAAAGGCCAGTTAAAATTCATGCCTCCTTAGGAAAATGCATATACTTTTGGACAGTGACTGTATGCTTTTGTTCTAATGGCAAACTTATCAGTCAAAGAGCTCAAAATAAGCAGCGGATAATGCTTGCTTTTACACCATTGTTCGTCTCCACCTGGTCTTTAAAAGCTGTAATGACGTACAACCTATGTCTGCAAGGACGGAACATTCCCCAAAAAGGTTGAATATCAAGTAAAATAATACAACTCCAATTGAGTTATTTCTCTTTTTCTTACCCATTTTTTAATTCCCATAAACCTAATCATCCACTATTTCCTGGCACAATTCCTGGACATCACTCAGGACTTCTTTCTCTTCCTCTAAACACTATGTGCTTTCATACTTTACATGTTATTAACAAGCTTACTAATATGTTCTCATCAACCCTAAGTGAGTTGAATTATCCCCTCTTACAGTCAAGGGAATGGAGGCTCAGAGACTTGAACTGAATTAATCAAGGTCCCAAATCTCAAAAATGGTGATGCTGATATTTGAAGTTGGGAGTGCTTGACTGCCAGTGCCAGCTCTTAAATGCTTTGCTGTTCCACTTTAGCTGAATCACATTAGCAGTAATCACTTTCTTCCCACTCTACTGCTTCCACCAGCTTCCATTAAGATGTTACCTTAAAGACAAAGTGCCATTTCTAGAGTGGGAGAAGTGCCTCCGCTATTGAGCCTTCCTTGAATGCCTCCACATTTCTGAGTCTTATTTTTATCCCTGAAATACTGATATTCAAATATTGACACTGATCTACCTAAAACATCATCTCCTTTGTAAAGCCTTCCATGACTATCCCATTAGAATTTCTCTCTCCTACCCTTTTCCTCTCATGATACGTAACCGGTTCTGTGATAGTACTAATCAGAGTCTGCCTCTGAGAGTCCTAGCACTACAGTGTTGGTAGTATTGTAGTTTATTATTCGTGTCTGCTTTCTTTTTAGGTGTGAGTGCCTTGAAGCTGGGTCCATCTCCTTCTGTTCTTCATAGCCCAGTATTGGTTCTTAATATATTGAATTCTTTGATACGATGTGTTTTATATGAGCTTTCCAGTGCCTAGCATAAGTCTGGATATGAAATGGGCATTAAATATATCTTAAATGAACAAAGGGAAAAAGAAGGTTACTATTTTTCACATTTCTTTCTTTAAAAAAAAAAATGGGTGGTCAATTTCCCTGGCCTTTGCAGCCTCATGAATTTCCCTTCATATGGAAAGTTTACAATTTTGTCAAATGAATTTCTCTAGGATGGACATAAGGCTTGCTGAGGTTCAGCTTTCTCTTTCATGCAGCAAAGGCCAAGTCAGCAGGGACTCTCCTGCCACCCACCCCCAGCTGACTCCAAACTTCATGCAATTTTTATTTGCCTTCTTCTGGCCAGCTATCCCAGTCCTGAGCTTACATAAAAATTCAACCCTCTGGCATTTGATGAATAAAATAACTACTTGGCCAGAATATACTTTTGGCAGGAGGAGAACTCAGAAGACATTCAGCTGTCTGATTTCCTCCTCCATGGGGCACCATTCTATTTCAGTGCCCATCAGTAATTAGGTCTGTGCCACTGGCTCCCCTGGCGAGTCTTTGCAGCGGGAGGCAGTGAGGTCGGACGATGGGAATACCAGACTTAAAATCAGGGGTTGTGTCTAATATTTACTAACTTACTCCGCAGTCTGCCTGAATATTTCTGCCTCTGCAAAATAGGAATAACAATAACTTCAGTAAATAACTCCTGGGTTGTTTCTAGAATCAAATGAGAGAGGGCATGTGAGAGTATTCTCTAATCATAATGAGTGAAGTGGGGAAGAGGGGCACCGGTAAGGACATGGAGGACGCAACGTGTGTAAAGCACTTAGCACAGTTCATGGCAGAAGCTCAGTGCAGCAGAAGTAGTTGCTGCTGTTACAGTTTTGATTGTTGTAGCCTAGTTTCTTGACTTTACTTCTACCGTGCGATGATATCATTTATAGAGTTAATAATTATTATCATGTTTGAGTGCTTTGGAGAGATTTCTCATTTAATGCTTTGAACACCACTTTTTTTCTCCTCCTCCTTCTCTTTTCCTTTTTATTTTGCAACTGAGGAAATTTATACTACAAGAGGTTGTAAGTAACTTCCCTGAACTAGCATGGCTTATAAGTAATGATGGTGAGTTTTGAATCCAGTCTAATTCCAGAGCACCTGCACTTCTTGGCGTGAAGTATTGGCTCTTGATGACATGTACCTTTGCCAAAGGAAAGTATAATGGAGTTGTCTAGATGAAATGATTTAGAATTTTATGTTAATAATCTGCCTTTGATCTGTGTGACAGAGAAGATAAATTTTGTTATCTGCCTAAGTGAAGAAACTGAGGATTAGAGTCCTAAAATGAATTGATGAGGAACTGTGCTATTTCACAGAATTCTAGAATTCTTGGGATCGGCTTGTTTAGACCTGTCATTGTAAAGAGTAGATTTTTGCAGGGAGAAGGCATCATTTATTTAGTGTTACATATCATACTAGTAATAGCATCAGGGCTAAAACATACTATCTTTTAATCACATTTATGAACAAAGTGACTAGGTGAGAGGCATTATTTATAATTACACATTTTATGTTATTAACTGATGGACACAATTTTAGAATGACTAACAGATCTTCTATTCCATCTGAACTCCTTGACTATATGCAAATATGATGGTTGGTTATGGGAGGAAATCCTTGCTATTATTTTTGCTGTGAGCAACTTTAGATTGGCTTGTAGGAAGATATTTGAGGACTTATCAAGATTCTTTATTAACACTTTGAATGTAAAGTACAGTGCAAATGGATTCTTTTCTAAGGATCCTTGAAAAAATTGATTTGTAGAGGCCAGCAGGGAAACAGATTCCCTTCTAATACTAGAGACACTAGATGGGGATAGAGTCTCATTGACCTTACTGGGTCTGACTTTCTTGCGAGTGACTGGAGGGCTAAGCCTTTGTGATCTGACAATGAGATGCCAACATTCTATCTGTAACTATGGTTTCTGGAACTGTTTTTCCCCTATTAAAACAAATCAGTCATCAGCAGAACACTTATTTTCATGAAAACTCTTAACAGTTCTTTCCTAATCTAAAATCTTAAGCCTTGCCAATGATAGTTTTGAGATGTTTTTCTTTCTCTTTTTTTTCTTCTGCGATGACACCTTATAATGGTGATGATACTTAAAGAAAAAAAAACAGTAATAATGACTCATAAAAATTCTCAGTCACTAGGCAGAAAAGATGCCAGGTTTAAGATTTTCTTGAGATTTGGATGAAATTTTTTTTTTGTCATTGACTTATGTGTTTCATCAAAGAACTTGCTGTAAAGCTTTGTGACGGCTCAGAGAGAAGTCTAATGCACATGAATTGTTGGATGCTGCGTCTGAAAATTCCACTGTGTCTCTCAGTGGGAGAGAAAAATATATACTTAGGATTGTGACAACTGCTAGATAAAGAATGCATAATAATACTTCTGGGGAGGACTTGTACACAGGCTATTATGGATGAGTAAGTGGAGCTGTCCAGGGAACTGGACAAGTACCAAGAATTTGTGCAAAGCCATCTGGAATGTTTAGGCCTTCACAGTGGGGGCAATCAGACTTCCTCTAAGAGGACTGATGGCTGGTCTTGTTACCAGGGAGGAGTTAGCGATCAATGTGTTGAATCACAGCCTGACAACAACTTGTAGTAAATAAGGTTTTAAGAAAGGAAAAACATTTTAGAAATGAATCAGTGTTCTAGCGTGTTTGAAAAGTTTTCTGTTTTGCTTTCTCCTTAGTCTCTCAACCCAGCCAGCCTTTTTTCTATCTCATGTCTGCCTTTTTTTTTTTTAATAGTAAAATCTAAATGGTTAAGAATACTAAATCTGTAGGGCACAAGGATGTTTACTTCATGGATATGTGTGAGTGGGAGTCTGTTACAGTGGAGGTGACTGTGGTCAGTGCTTATGTTTGGCAAAAATAGTCACGTATGTATGGGTATTTTAATTCAGTGGATAAATGTCCAACTTTAGACCTCTCTTTTTTGGGGCCAATTTAGAAATATCCCAGGCAATTCTAAATTATGTTGGAGCTAAGGAACAAAAAATACACTCTCTGGCATCAAAATATAAAATGACGTAAGGTGCAACAAATGTGTTATTACCTATTACACTTTCGCCACAAGGTGGACTAAGCTGATCCCTTTACCCAGAGGTCCAGAAAGTATAATAGTAATGTAAACCAAAGAAATAGGTCATATATTATGGTAGGAAAACGTTTTTAGATACAGAAGATGGAATTTGAGAAGGTCTTTGATAAGTAGATCATGTTTAAATAATTAGTAATCAGTCACGGCCAAACATCACTTTACCTGTCTGGTAATCTTATATTTCGATTGTAAAAGAGAAGAAGGGGGCTTCGTTTGTCAGGGGCTAGGGTATGAAGTACTCAAGGATTAAACCAAAGAATGAAAACTGGTGTCTTCAGAGTTTCACAGCAAGTACAGGTGTTTTGTCTGAGCATTTTGTTACATATATTCTTTTATAGGTTTTCATAGGCAACATACCTAGATAGTGTTTTGCTTTGGTTGCAGGACAAGCTGCTTAGTAGACATTTTTGCATAACTAGCAAGAATTATGATAGGTATATTAACCTGCATGCATTTGAATTTGTGACCCCTGGCTTAAACAGTAAGAGTTTATCAGGTTTATTTCTTCTGGAAACAGGATTAATGTGGGCAGAATGGGGAATTGAATGCTTTGTGGAAAACAGTGAGGGGAGCATTAAAGGGAAACAAAGGGTTATAGAAAGGATATCATGAGATCTCTTTCTACAGAAGTTATTAGCTGCTCTTCTATTACATAGATATAAAACTGAAGCTCAGGGATGTAGTTACAGGCACATAGCCAGCCCGTGGATAAACTTGGATCTTGGTCAGTAGACACTCCACCTGTTGTTTTTCTTATACCCGATAGAAGCTGAGTTCAAAGACCAGTGCTTTCTAATTTTAAATGTTTCCCAGAGCTGATCCTGATAGGATTGGCCTACAGGGACATCTCAGATTCAGGGACAGAATAGATACTCATGGTGATGATAATGGTGATAATGTGAACCAAGCAAACCATAGAAAAATAAGATCTGAGTCAGTGAAAGATGATACAGATTAAAAGACATTAATAATTCACTGTTTTCCAATTGTTGAGTGAAGCGCTATACAATTTATTTCAATTATTTATTCTGATGATATCGCATGGTGAAATATATTACACAGAAATGTATTTTGGGTTTGTTTTTTTTTTTTGTACTGACAGAAGGGCATCCTCACTATCTTCTTGTCATTTATGCTCTGTCCTCCTACTGTAATGTCTTTATTGTTTATCTTTTTTACAGCAGGGATTTATAATGCTTAAGAGCACTTGGATATAGGGGAAACTGTTGACATTAGAGAGATGATTCATTGAGTAAATTGACACAAATTTATTGTGACTGCAGGTCAGTGTGCTGACATCAATTCTCTCAAGCAAAATTGCTTTATCAAAATACAAATCAGTGAAGAAAAATTCCTACCTATTTTCTTTCCCTCGAAGAAATCTTTCCTGGACCTTCTGATACAGAGTGATGAATATTTCTGAAAGTAATTATTCCTCTAGGAAAGTCAGCCGTTGATAGCTTCTTGAGTTGTGAAAAGCAAAATGCCAATGAAACATACCTCATTTTCTTACTTTATGTAAGATATTGTCCCTTCATCAAATTGTTATGTTCAGAGTGGATTGAGGCATGCATATTTTGAGTTTCATAGCACTTGAGTATGTATATTTTTTGAAAATTTAAAGATGGTGAATTTTGCCTTTTATTTTTTATTAAAAACTTTTTTTATTGATGTATAGTTGATTTACAGTGTTTCAGGTGTACAGCAAAGTGATTCAGTTATGCTTATATATATATATATATATATATATATATATACACACACACACACATAGTTTCTTTTTCAGATTCTTTTTTATTATAAGTTATTACAAGATGTTGAATATAGTTTTCTGTGCTCTACAGTAGGTCTTTGTTTATTTTATATGTAATAGTGTATATCTGTTCATCCCAAATTCCCAATTTATCCTTCCCCCTCTTCCCCTTTGTTGACCATAAATTTATTTTCTATGTTTATGGGTCTATTTCTGTTTTGTAAATAAGTTCATTTGTATCATTTTTTAGATTCTGTGTATAAGTGTGTCATATGATATTTCTCTTTCTCTGTCTGATTTACTTCACTTAGATGGACCTAGAGATTATCATACTGTGTTGCTGCAAATGACATTATTTCATTCTTTTTTCATGGCTGAGTGATACTCCATTGTATATAAACACCACATCTTCTTTATCTGTTCATCTGTTGATAGACATTTAGGTTGCTTCCATATCTCAGCTATTTTAAATAGTGCTGCTATGAACATTGAGGTGCATATATCTTTTCAAACTAGTTTTCATCTTTTCCAGATACATGCTTAGAAGAGGGATTGCTGATAACTCTAGTTTTTTAAGGAACCTCCATACTCTTTTCCATAGTGGCTGCACCAATGTATAAATGTAAGATCAGATACTATACAACTCCTAGAGGAAAACGTAGACAGAACGCTCTGTGACAGAAATTGCAACAGTATTTTTTTTGTATATATCTCCTAGAGTAATGGAAACAAAAGCAAAATTAAACAAATTGGACCTAACTAAACGTAAAAGTTTTTGCACAGCAAAGGAAACCATAAACAAAATGAAAAGACAACCTATGAGCTGGGAGAAACCATTTACAAACAATGCCATCAAGGGCTTAATTTCCAAAATACACAAACAGCTTATACAGATCAATATAAAAAAAAAACCCAATCAAAAAATGAGGAGACTATCTAAATAGATATTTCTCCAAATAATACATACAGATGGCCAACATGCACATGAAAAGATGCTCAACATCATTTATTTTTAGAGAAATGCAAATCAAAACTATAATGAAGTATTACCTTACACCAGTCAGAATGGCCATCATTAAAAAGTCCACAAATGATAAATGCTGGAGAGGGTGTGGAGAAAAGGGAACCCTCCTACACTGTATAAAGTTTCATGTCAGTTGTTCTCAAGCTTTAGCATACCTCAGAATAACCAAGAGGGCTTGTTAAATGCATAATGCTGGCTGTCATCCACAGCGTTTCTGTTTCAGTGAGTCTAGGGTGGGATGTAAGAATTGGCATTTTAAATAAATTTTTCTGGTTGCCCTAATGTTGCTAACCCTAAGGACCACAATTATATAAAATGCTTTACATACATTACTCTTTAAAAATCCCTTTCACATTATTCAGGTTTATTAAGCTTCACAAAATAGGAAAGGCTGGCATAATTTCTTGTATGTTACACATGGAAAAAGCAGATGCTAAAGTTAATTTGCCAAAGTTCTTATGGTAAATCAGTGATAATCCATCTTGTGATGGCTTTAATGATACAAAATCTCCTTTAAATAAGATCCACATCGTAAAGGCAAGGGATTGGAAATGAGAACATCTTCATTGACAGGTAGGTAGGATATAAATTAAGCACAAACTCCTTTACCTGGCACTCAAGTTTTGCATGACCAGTCCCCAGTCTAAGATTTTACCCATTTCTCCAAATCATCTCTATTCCAGGTTCGAAACAAACTGGACCTTCCTCAAATGAGGCAGGTTATTTTCTATCTTCAAATGGTGAGATACCTAAGTTTTTCCCTCCATCTCTTCTCACTAAAATTATGTTTCTCAGCATCCAGTTAATACTTTTTCCATAGAACTTTTTCTTTCTAAACGTACCTCCAGCTCCTTCCTCTTCACGTAGTCAGTGCTACTTAGGGATTAATTAAATAAGCAAATAAAAGTCTAGCATTGCAGCGGGAATAATACGTTACAATTTTTGTTTTTTGCAAGGGAGAGGTACACAGATAAGTGGGAGAAGCTAGTGGTAGGTTTCTATATTTGGTATTTCTTAGCTTATCTGTATTTTCTATTTTGTGTGTTTTAGTTTAATTTTTTACTTATAGTAAAAATGACTTTTTATATGTGTATAGTTCCATGAATCTACATATATATATATTCATGTAATTACTGACAGAGTCAGGATATAGAGCAGTTCTATTACCCCATGAAACTCCGTCATAGTATCCTTTTGTATTCATTCCCTTCCTCACCCCTAACCCCTGGTAACCATCGATCTGTTCTCTGTCGCTACAGTTTGTCTTTAGGGGACTGCTGTAGTACAAATGGAAGCATACACAATGTACATTTTTGAGACCAGCCTCTTTTACTCAGCATAAAGCCTTTGGAGATTCATCCAAGTTGTTAAGTATATCAAGAGTTTTGTTGTTTGTGTTATACTGGTGTTTTATCTTGGGTTTAGTTGAGTTAGTTGTCCTTTGTATGGATAAACTACAATTTATCCAGTTATTGAAAGATGTTGAGGTTCTTTCTATTCTTACGTGATTATAAACAGAACTGCTGTAAACATTTGTGCACAGGTTTTTGTGTGAATGTCAGTTTTCGTATCTCTCAGGTAAGTACTCAGAACTGGGGTTTCTGGGGCATATGGTAAGTCTGTGCTTACCTTAATCAGAAACTGCAAAATGAATTTCCAGAGTAGGTATATCATTTTGCATGCCACTAGTCATATCTGAGGATTCTAGCTGTTATGTATCCCTACCAGTACTTGGTGGTGTCAGTATTTTTCTTTTCTTTTCTTTAATTTGTCCTACTGTTTATTTTAATTATATGTGTGTGTGTGTGTGTGTGTATATAGTTGAAGTATAGTCAGTTTACAATGGCATGTCCATTTCTGGTGTACAGCATAATGTTTCAGGCATATATATACATACATATATTCGTTTTCATACTCTTTTTCATTATAGGTTGCTACAAGATACTGAATATAGTTCCCTGTGCTATACAGAAGAAATTTGTTTATTTTACATTAGTAGCTTGTATCTGCAAATCTTGAACTTGCAGTTTATCCCTTCCAACCCACATTCCCCCCTGGTAACCATAAGTTTGTTTTCTATTTCTATGAGTCTATTTTGTAAATCAGTTCATTTGTGTCACTTTTTTTCTGGATTTCACACATAGGTGATATCATATGGTATTTTTCTTTTTTTTTTTTTTTTGGCTTACTTCATTCACTTAGAATGACCATCTCCAAGTCCATCCATATTGCTGCAAATGGCAGTATCTTATTCTTTTTATGGCTGAATACTATTCCATTGTATAAATATAGCACTACTTCTTTGTCCAGTCATCTGTCAATGGACATTTACAGTGTTTTCCTGTGTTGGCTGTTGTAAATAGTGCTGCTATGAATATTGGAGTGCATATATCTTTTCCCTCTAGATATATGCCCAGGAATGGGATTGCTGGATCATAAGATAAGTCTATTTCTGGACTTGGGTGACTGTTTCCTTTCCCCAGGTTGGGGAAGTTTTTGGTTATTATCTCTCCAAAAATGTTCCAGGTCCTTCCTCTCTCTCTTCTCTTTCTGCGACCTCTGTGATGCAAATATTAGTGCACTTCATGTTATCCCAGAGTTCTCTTAAACTATCCTCATTTCTTTTTATTCTTTTTTCTTTTTTCTGTTCTGGAGTAGAAATTCCCACTAATCTGTCTTCTAGCTCACTGATCCATTCTTCTGCCACATGTAGTCTATTCTTTTTTCCTTCTAATGTGTTACTCATTTCATTGATTCCATTCTTCATCTCTGTTTGTGTTTTCTTTATATTTTCCAACTTCTTGCTAAAAACTTCACTCTGTGCATCTATACTCCTCTTGAGTTCTCTGAACATCTTTGCCATCATTACTTTAAACTTTCTCAGATAAATTGCCTATCTCCTCATCACTTATTTCTTCTGGGATTCTGTCTTGTGCCTTGGCCTGGGAGATACTCCTCTGCCACCTCATATTGTTTATCTTCCTATTTGTATTTTTAGGTAGGTTAGTTACGTTTCTCAACCTTAGAGAGGTGACCCTCTGTGGGAGACATTCTATGCGTCCTAGTAGTACACTCCTCATTTGTCACCCAAGGGCCAGGGTCCAGCCGGTCCCAGTGTAAAATCTGGCCTATGTTTGTGGATTCCTTCCACAGGCTTTGGGATTGTTGTTTGCTTATTTCTGGTATCTGCCCCTGATGGATTAGGCTGAACTAGAGGCTTATGCAGAGTTCCTGGCAGGAGGAGCCGGGCCCTGCCCATTGCTGGGTAAAGCTTGGTCCTGGACCTCTGGTGGGTAGGGCTGTGTCTAGAGGCCTTTGTGGCTTAGGAAATCTGCTGGTCCCACGCAGTATGTTGTTTGGCCTGAAGCTTCCCTATAGGTTGTTGGGTTGGGCTTGGTCTTGGTGCTAATGATCCAATCAAGATGTCAGCCTCCAGGAAAGCTCATGTAGATGAACACTCCCAGAATGGCTGCCACCAGCTTTCATGTCCCCTGGGTGAGCTGCAGCCATCCCCTAGGTCCCCAGGAGACCTTCCAAAACCAGCAGGCATGTCTGGCCAGGTTCTTATGAAATTATTGCCTCTGCCCTTGGACCTAGTGCATGTGAGATTCTGTGCATGCTTCCCAAGAGAATGAAGTCTCTGCTTCTGCCAGTCCCATGGGTCTCCTGGAGCCAAGCCCTGCTGGCCTTCAAAACCAGATGCCCTGGGGTCTCTTCTTCCTCCCAATGCTGGAAACCCCCACTGGGGAGCCTGACATGGGGCCCAGAACTCCCACTCCTGTGGGAGGGCCTCTACAACTTATTCTTCAGCTTGTGGGTCACCCACCCTGGGGGGTATAGGGCCCAATTATATAGCAAGCATGCCCCTTCTACCATCCTGCTGTGGTTCCCTCTTTATATTTCCAGTTGCATAAGATGTTTTTTGCTAGGTTCCGGTCTTTTTATTCATTTTTTTTTTTTGATAGTTGTTTAGCATTCAGCTGTGGTTTCATTGTAGTTGCAGGGAGAGGTGAGCTTGTGGTCCTACCACTCCGCCATCTTCCGTCCTTTTTTTTAGTAATGTGATATATCACATTGATTTGCATATGTTGAACCATTCTTGTGTCCCTGGGATGAATCCAACTTGATCATGGTATATGATCTTTTTTTATGTGTTGTTGGAGTCTGTTTGCTAATATTTTGTTGATGATTTTTGCATCTATGTTCGTTAATGATATCAGCCTGTAATTTTCTTTTTGGGTAGTGTCTTTGTCTGGTTTTGATATCAGGGTGTTGGTGGCTTAATAGAATGTGTTTGGGAGTATTCCCTCCTCTTCAGTCTTTTGGAAGAGCTTGAGAAGGACTGGTATGAGTTCTTCTTTGTATGTTTGGTAGAGTTCCCCAGCCATCTGGTCCTTTACTTGTTTGCAGGGAGGTTTTTGTTTGTTTGTTTGTTTGTTTTTTATTGCTGACTCTCTTTCACTTCTAGTGATTGGTCTGTTCAAACTATCTATTTCTTCTTGATTCAGTTTTGGTGGGCTGTATGTTTCTAGAAACTTGTCCATTTCTTCTGGGTTGTCCAGTTTGTTGCCATACAGTTCAGAGTATTTGCTTATGGATTTTTGTATTTCTGTGGTGTTGTAATTTCTCTATTTTGCTTTCTTACTTATTTGTGTTCTCTCTCTTTTCTTCTTGGTGATCCTGGCCAGAGGTTTGTCAATTTTCTTTACTCTTTCAAAAAACCAGCTCTTGGTTTGAATGATTTTTCTATTGTTTTTAAATCTCTATTTTATGTATATCCTCCCTCCTCTCCATTCTCTCCTTCTGCTGACTTATGTTTTGTTTGTTCTTTTTCTAATTCTTTCAGGTGGTAGGTTAGGTTGGTTGTTTAACATCTTTCTTGTTTTTTGAGGAAAGCCTATATTGCTGTAAACTTCCCCTTTTGCCTATTCTTTCTCTAAAAATTGAATTGTAGTGGAGGAGAAAAGACACAGAATGACAAATCATAATACAACGTTTCAGAACAGTGATGAAATCATATCGTAGGTATTATGGGAGTATGGAATATGAGTCGTCTAACCTAGTGAGGCAACATGATGTTTACAGAAGCCTTCCTGGAAAAGGTGATGTCTGAGAGAATTTGTGAAGTAAAATTAGAGGTGGGTAAAGAATTATCAGAGAGAAAAGGGCAGAGTTGAAGGACATTTCATTAAGAGGAAATAACACAAGCAGCAATATGGAGGTATGTGTAAAGAATTACCCATAGATTTGAATTTTCTGAAGCTTAAAAGGCCAGCAGTGAGTTTTTCTAAGCAGGCGTGGTGGTCAAGTGTGAGATGAGGTTGGAAATGTTGGTCAGTAGGTATCCAGTGAAGGGTCTTAGGCAAAGCATAATGTGTTCAGGTTTTCATTTTATATAAATACCCCTGGGACCATGTCGAAGAAGGATTAGAAAAGAAACACACACACACACACACACGAGGAAATGACATCCTTAGGATGTTGTCCACAAGAGGAATAATATCCAGAAACAGGGGAAGTGTGGAATACGTTAAGGGTGCAGAGATCAGATTCAAGAAGCATTTAAAAGACAAAATCAGTGAGATTTCTAATGATTGATTAGAAGGATAATCATATTTTATGTGCAGATAAGAGAAAAACTAAAGTCAGGGATAAACCTGGGATTTACAACTTCATGGTACTATGTGACATCTAGAATACTGGTAGGGAAAAACAGTTTACAGGGGAGAATGAGTTTAGACAAGCTGCATTTCAGGAAGCTATGGAAGATCCAGGTGAAGTTGTTCAGGCTACAGTTGAATATATATAAACAAAGGGTTAAAAAAGAAGCAAGCATATACAAAGAGAACGGCTTCCGGAGGGAATACCATAGTATATTATTTTCAAAGACTAGGGGAGTAAAGGTGGTGATTGGTATAAATGCAGATAAGTTGATGGTTGGGAGCTTAGTAGGAAGTTGATACAAATAACATTTGATGGTATCATTTGTTTTCTGAAAGAGAGGCAAAGCCATCTGCTAAGAGAGAGAGACAAAGGCTGAGTACGGGGCTTAAAAAGAGTGGTAAAAGCTTACAAAATTGCCAGGAAGGATGGGAAAGTGAACTGACCAAGAAAAGTATAAAGCTTGTAAGTAGCTCCAGCTCATGAAATTGTAGATACACCAGTTGACACAGTGAAATGAATTTCTCCAGCGATACTGGGCTATTTGATCAGAAACAGAGAGAGAGAAGACTGTGACGCTGATCCACGATCATGGGCCGCCTAAGCACGTGTGGAACTCAAGTGAGACGGAAGAGAGGACCCAGCAAGAAAGGAGCGGCCACCGCTGCTGAGCCTGTTACCGTTTCCTGTTGATTACTGCGTGTTTGCTGGGTTTAGTATCTTGCCTACAAAGGCACTGGGTTTTATACTGTGACTTAAGCTTCAGATGATTCTTTCCTTTTCCTTCCTTTGTGATTCTAAGGCAAAGCACCACATCAGTATCATCTAACGGTAAATATTTTTTTCCAGCTTTAGTGAGGAAAAAAGTGTTCATAATTGACAGATACAATTGTATGTATTTAAAGTATACAATGTGATGATTTGATATACATACACATTGTAGAATGATTACCAAGATCAAAATAATTAATACATCTATCACCTCATGTAGTTACCTCTTTGTATGTGTGTTTGTGTGTGTGTTAAGAAAGCATAAAACTTGCTCTCAGCAACTTTCAACCATAAAATACTGCAGTATTAACTATACTCACTATCCTGTACATTAGATCCTCAGAACTTACTCTTACATCTGAAGGTTTGTACCCTTTGACCTAGATCACCATAGTTCTTCTCCCACAGTCCCTGGCAACCACCATTTTATTCTGTTTCTATGAAACAGGCTTTTTTCTTTTTTTTAAGATTCCACCTGTGAGTGATACCTTTTTGATTCCACATGTAAATAATACGAAATATTTGTCTTTGTCTTTTGGGGTTATTTCACTTAGCATATTGTCCACCAATGCCATCTATGTTGTAGGAAATGACCAAATTTCCTTTTTTATAGCTGAATAATATCCCATTATATATAAAATATATGATAAAATATAAGATATATATACACATACATAAAATATTATATATTTTAAATGCGTGTATACAGCTCTTCCTTCACTTATGATGGATTTACATTCCAATAATCCCATCATCAGTTGAAAATATCGTAAGTTGAAATGTGTTTGATACAACTAACCTACCAAACCTCACAGGTTAGCCTCACCTATCTTAAACATTCTCAGCACACTTATATTTGCCCATAGTTGGGCAAAAATCACCTAATACAAAGCCTAGTCTATAATACAATGTTGAATAGCTCATATAGTTTACTGAATACTGTATTGAAAGTGATCAACAGAATAGTAGTAGGTGTTGGTTATTTACCCTTGTGACGATGATCGTGTGACTGCCTGGGGGCTGCAGTGGCTGCCACTGCCCAGCATCGCAAGAGGGTATCTAACAGCACGTTGTTAGCTCAGGAAAAGGTCAAAATCCAAAGTTGGAAGGACTGTTTCCACTGAATTCATGTCACTTTCACATCATTCTAAAGTTGAAAAATCGTAAGTTGGGATTGTCTGTATATATATGTCTCACATCTTTATCTGTTCATCTTTTGGAGGACATTTGGGGTTGTTTTCACATCTTAGCTATTGTGAATAATGCATTGAATGTGAGTGTGCTTCAATATACTGAATTCACTTCCTTTAGCTATATACCCAGGAGCAAGATTGATGGCTCATATGGTAGTTGTATGTTTAATTTGGGGGGGGAACAGCCATACTGTTTTCCATATGGCTGTACCAATTTATATTCTCACCAACAGTGCAGAAGGGTCCCCTTTTCTCCACATCCTCACCAATAGTTGTTGTCTCTTATCTCCTTTATAAATAGCCATCTTGACAGGTGTGAAGTGATATCTTATTATGCTTCTGAGTTGCAATTCCCTGATGATTGGTGATGTAGAGCACCTTTTCATATACCTATCGGCCATTTGAATGTCTTTGGAAGAATGTCTCTTGAAGTCCTTTGCCCATTTTTAGTTGTTTATTTTTGCTACTGAGTTGTATGAGTTCTTTATATATTTTGGATATTAAATGCTGATTAGATATATGGTTTTTAAGTATCTTCTCCCGTTCTGTAGATTGCCTTTTTGAATTATTTTTTACTTTGTTTTACAGAAGCTTTTTAGTTTGATACAGACTCATTTGTTTATTTTAACTTTTATTGCCTCTGCTTTTGTTGTCTTATCCAAAAAATCATTGCCAGAGAAACTTGTTTGCTGTTTTCTTCTAGAAATTTTGTGGTTTCAGGTCTTACATTTAAGTCTTTGATCCATTTTGAGTTACGTTTTGTGAGTGGTGTGAAGTTTCCATCTTCATTCTTTTGCATGCCACTATCCAGTTTTCTCAACAGCTTTTATTAAAGGAACTATCCTTTAGCCATATATGTTCTTCGCTCCATTGTCAAAAAGTAGTTGACCGAATATGCATGGCTTTATGTCTGATCTCTGTTCTGATCCACTGGTCTGTGTGTCTGTTTTCTTGCACGATACTGTTTTGATTGTCTTTGTAATACAGCGTGAAATCAGGAAGTGTCTACGTTAAAAAAAATGTATCATCACAAATGATAGTATGATAATATACTAATTTGAAGGCAGATGACAATAAAGTAACTTGAGGAAGTACTTTCAGTGTAGACTTCCTCAAATCCCTTTATTGTTTGTTATCTGCCTGAAAATTACTGTAATACCTCAACAAATATGTAATGATTAGGAATGTGCCCTCTAGAGTCAGGAGGCAGAAAAGTTGCACTGCCATAAGCAGTGTCCTGGCAAAACATAACAGGCTCTTTCCCTGACATAAAACAGAACAAACCTAAAGGAAAACCAAACTCCTAATTCAGTTAAACTGCCGTCTTGTAGTTTACCCACTCTGTTTAATTCTTCCCATTTCATCATCTCTCATTTTAAATCCAGAAGACCAGCGTATCTGGAATAAATAGAAATACTTTCTGTTCATTATACTGAGGTAGCATCTTGGTTTCCAGATGTCATGGAAACTGTTTCTACTTAGCAAATACATTTTATTCTTAGGAAACTGTGCTTAATCACAAACTATCACACTGACAAACCAGATTTGAAAGAGATCCCACCCGACCCCACCCAATTTGTCTTCTTTTTATGCTTTAGAGTCAGAAGTTCACTGTTGCTTTCGTGAAAAGACCAGACTTAATGGTTGTTTGCCTGGAGTCATCCTAATAGATGTGTGGGTTTTTGAATTGTAGGATCTGGGTTCAAGTGCCAGCTCTTACATTTATTTTGTGTGTGTGCGTGCATGTGCACACACGTGCTCTTTGAGGGAGAGGTAATTTATTTATTTATTTTTAATGGAGGTACTGGGGATTGAACCCAGGACCTCATGCATGCTAAGCATGTGCTCTACCACTGAGCTACACCCTCCTCAGCTCTTGTATTTGACTGCACTTAATATCTAATTAGGAAATTTAGATGTTTAAGCTCACTTTCCTTTTTCATATATATGTGAATAATTTAACATAAATTAAAACTCATGTAATTATTGTCAAGATTCAAATTAAATTTCGTAGGTTTTATTAGCCCTTTTCAGAAATGAGAAAACCAAGGTTTAATAAAGTTAAATATGCTATATTATGTTTTATAATAACAACATTTTTGCACTCAGAAAATGTTGGTATCATATGTTCTTCTGATGTCCTTTCTGTACATCTGGGAAAACAAAACTTAGAGTTGATTCATAGATACCATTAGAAACATTTCATCTACCTAAACTCTTGAATCAGGTCAACATATTTGGAAGAGGTGAGGTTGGCATCTTACCTGCCCTAGAGGAATTTTTGTTTGGATATATCCCTTATTCTCCTGTGATTTGGGAAGTTTACACTCATGCTAGCGTGCTTGGGTACACATACTCAGCAGAGGTGGCCAGTCCAGCAAGAAGCTAAGGCAACTCTAGTCAGTGCCCCTTTTAACTGCAGTTGCTCTGAGCTGACTTAAATCTCTCTCTTCCTCTGGGCAGGGTCTCTGTAGAGACGTGGTAGCTCGGAGTCTATGGCCTCATCTGGTACAAAACTGCTCTCTAATGAAACGTCTGGAACCAGAGACCTCATTTCCTTTCCCCAGAGTCTTCACGGATGGAAGTTAGGATTCCTGTTTCACAGAGTAAAAAAGCCTGCTATCAGAACTACAGTGTCTGCTTCTCCACTCAAGGAAACAAATTCAAAATCTAATGTCCCCCACTGCTGACCTTGTCACAGTGATGTGTTTTTTCAGCATGGTTGTGTCTCCTTTGTGACTGCGTTTAAGTCACTGCAGTGCCAGATACTTGCATGCATGGAAACAGTGCTGTACAGAGCCTTGTCCTGTTGGAGGCTGTAGGAGAGGAAGGAGCATTCTTCAGAGGTGCCAGGAGAGACCTGTGGCTGCCGATCTAAGGTTTTAGAAACACCTATTTACCACTCTGGACATTCCCTTTATATACTATACAGGAATGGCCATCAGAATTCCATAGGTAGAACTTCTTCTTTTATCAGTGAGGAATCTGAGGCCCAGCAGATTAATACCTTGCCTGCATTTATGCATCAGCTGGTGGAGGTATCCTAAAAAGGTGGGCACAAGAAGTCTGTGTCCCATTGCCCAGGAAAATTCTCTGTGTTACAGACTCCTAGGACAATTTGCCATATGGAAGGCCTGCTATGGTGTGCTCAGGTCATCGTGGAGAGTGGGGCCAAAGCCTGTGAGGTCATGGTGTCTGGGCAATTCTGCAGACAGAGGACTAAATCTGTGAAGGTTGTGGATGGCCTGAGGATCCACAGTGGGGGCCCTTTTAACTATGATATTGATACTGCCGTGTACCATATGATGCTCAGACAGGTTATGCTGGGCATCAAGGTGAAGATCATGCTGTCTTGGGACCCAAGTTGTACGACTGGCCTTACGAAGCACCTGCCTGACCATGTGAGCATTGTGGAACCCAAAATGAGATACTGCCCACTGCCTCTGTCTCAGAACGGAAGGGTATGAAGCCAGACCCACCTGCCATGCCCTGAATAGTACGCACAGTAACAGGGTCTCCTTGGCAGTTGGATCTGGAGTCTCTATGTTGCTGTATGAAGTCCTTTAGCAAAATCTTTCAAAAAAGGGGGGAAAAATCTAAATCTTACCCAATAGCCTTTTTATAGCTACGGGTTTTATTTTCCATTTACTCATCTCACATTATCACTTACTTTACCAAGAATCAGTATTCCTTTCAGATCACAATTTCTCCAACTATGATCCCTGAAAAATCCACATCTGAAACTCCTTGTATATCTGTTGGAATGCAGATTACTGGGCTCTGCTCCAGGATTATTATTTCCATGTCTCTGGAGTTGGAGAAATCTGCATTTTCCACATGCACTTGAGGTGATTCCTATAGTAGATTTTTTCTTGTTCTTTTAAAATAATTTTAGGGTTATAGAAAAGTTGCAAAGATAGTATAGAAAGTTCCGATGATCACTTCAGCCAGCTTTTTACAATGTTAATATTTTACCCAATAATATAGTACACCTATCAATTACTATTGGAACCATACGAATGACCAGCTATGGATTTTATTCAGATTTTTACCTTTTTTTCCCCACCAATTATCTTTTTGTTGTTCTGGAACCCAGTTTAGGATCTCACATTGCTTTTAGTTATGAATACCAGGTTTTACTGCTCTAGACAATAATCCCATGTTCTGCACTATGGTGGCTGAATCCTGGCTCTGACGGCTTAATTCAAGTACTGGTGTGACCATACTTATATTCAAGCCACAGTGACAGTACTGCTTGATAATGCTGAAAATATTCAATCACCCAGAAACAGAATTAGAGGAGACGTAAAAGACCACGTGGTCTCTCACATTACTGATAGAGTTCTTACCATCCCAGAGAAGAAGTGTGAGCACGTTGATGGTAGTATTGGAACTGGAGTCCATGACACTTGGCTTCAAGTTTTCTTGTAATTTCTTAAAGCATCTGCCTTTGATTATATTTCTTTCCTTTATTCTCAAAGTGAGGATTATGAACAGTTCTTTAAAAAATTTCTCCATAATTGCATATGGTTCTCCCAGTTATCCATGAGAACAATGTGAAAAGTCTCATTTTCCCCAGTTTGGTAGTGAGGAAGCACCAGAGAGGAAAAAAGGTCCCCAAGATTTCATGGCAAATAGATGCCTGAGCCATACTCACGCCTTTTCAAGCTGACTCCTGAGTTAGTGCTGTTCTGCAGTGCACCACATGCCTCTGGCCCTGAATTTATGCGCTCTGCGCTGAAATGGATGTTTTGTGTATTCAGATAGAACATTTGGAGGAATGAGTATTTATGCACAAATTCAAATAGAGCACCCAAATGGGGAAACATTGAGAACCTGGCATATTTAGCAATTATAAATGGGAGATGCAACTGTGGGAAGGCAACTGACATCAGTTAGTGTGAATATCTGCTCTTGGTGGGGAAGACGAGATAATTCTAAGTTTTGTGTTTTTTAATTTATGCACCTCACTCCTTACCTGTCCTGAGAATGAAATGAGTGACTCCTGTGGGTTTTGTCACTGCTCACAGTTTGATACGTTTCAAAAAAAAAATTGTTCATAGGAGAATAAATACAATTTAAGACCCTGTCACACACATAGCTACCAGCAGAAATTGTATGCTGGAAAGACAGTGTTCTTTCCTTTTTTTTAACCACTGAAACTAGTTTTGTGCCCTTAGACAATAGTTTTCCTTGATGCTGTGCCACAGTCACCCCAGATGTAAATCAGAGAGTGAGAACTGGTGGTTTCTTGGGCAAAGCCATGACTAGGATTGTCCATGTGGGATGGCTTTGGGAAGGCACTGGTAGGTTAAGTGCCACTTGTGTGGGTTGACGGAGATGTGTTCACATGAAAAGATACCCCCTTTTCTATGTATTGTCTGTGATTCTCAAAATCTTGCTGTAACTCTGTTTCCTGTGACTTTTTTCCCTAACAATAGCCGTTCCCATGCATGTCTTTATTTTTATTTATTCCTTTAAAGGTATAACTGGGTAGAACATTTCCCCTGCTCCCCATCCAGTTGTGCCTCTGCTCTAGGGCCCTGTCCTGAAATCTTAGGCCTCTTGCTTCCAGGGCTGAAGTGTCGCTTAGTAAGTAGAACGAAGAAGCTTTGTCTTCTGTGAGGCTTTAGGTGACAAAAATTTGGCAGAGTGGGTGGTCTTTTTGGCGGAATCACATGAAATATCCATCTGTCAGAACTAGCGGCCTAAGTGTGGGAGGCAGCCTTGGTCAGCTGTGATGTAAGCGAAGTGTGGCTTTCATGTCCAGCCTCTAAATAAGAATCATAGGCTTAAGGGGTTGCCTGCCAGTAGGATCTGCCTTCTGCCAGGGGAATTTAGCAGACCCGTAAGCTCAGAAGAATGCGTCTTTGAAGGGAAACTTGGGTATCTGGGTTGTGAAAGACATTGTTAGTTGACTTGGACATACCCCATATCTAATAATATGAGGATTTGTTTTTCACTCTCTAGTTAAGGTAGCCCCAGGAGTTATCTTGGTAATTTTACTTACATTTGAAATACATGACAAACAGAATATTGGCCATTGCTCTCCTGTATTACCCTCTATCTTTTCAAACCAGGACCATAGCTACAGAGAGTGGTAGCACTAGAATTTCTCTGTTGGAGAGTTTTAGATGACCTGTGAAGCTTGTCTTGCTATTGACACATTGCTTGCCTTACATACTTACTTAGGGTAACTACAGTAGAGAGTCACCTTGCCAAGGATGGAGACAACTATATATATATATATATACTTGTTTAGACCTTTCTCTAATTTGTTGAGGTCATCTAGTTCAAAGGTGAGGATTGGATAAATTTCCCAAGGTTGCAACAGACGTCAGTAGAATGGTTGGGCTTGAAAACTAAGTGACCATTTCTGAGGAAAGCAAATCCTTTCCTATAAGCAATTAATTAACTTTATAGCTTCAATAGGAGAGAATCTCTGCTTTCTTTTCTTTTCCCAAGGCCAGCTAAATACTGAGTGCACTGCAGTTGTATTGATTTTACAGAGCACCTTATGCAATTCTCCAAGGTGTATGAAAGGTTTTTGTTTGTTGATTGATTTGTTTTGAAGTTTTTAGCCAACAGTATTTTACAGGTATTCTAAAGGAAAGAATGATTTCTATTTGGACTCATAAATATTTTCTGCGTCAAAGAGAAGAAAAGGCAATAGAATAAACTTCTATTCTAAAATTACATAATTTCAAGGTGTTATGTAAAAGAAAAGTTTAATAGAATTAGTGGATCAGTGAAGACCAACAAGGCAGTCAAGCCTCATCTCAGAGAAGAGTTGGGCTCTCAAGTCAGCATGTGAGGCAAAAACAGAGTTTAGTTAAAATTACCCTTGAAAATACCTGTGCAGGTGGCTTAATACCTGAGAAGTCCAACCAGGACTTCTGCCAGTTTTTCCTCCAGACAGATCAGATATTTGCCAGTTTCACCTCCAGTGACAGAACAGATAACCTCTTTTTTTGCATGAGTACAAATTATTCTCAGGGTTGTTACAGACAAAAAAGTACCGTGTCACGTACAGCCTTGTAAGATGCTTACTTGGTGAAGGTGGAGCGCAGGTGAGGAGACCTGCTGAGGGAGCAGTCCCTGTAAGTCCCCCTTGAGAGGAGTTGTGTATGGAACCTCACTCTCCTCTCTCTCACTTTCTCTCGCCTTCTCACTTAATGCTCTTCCCCACCTTCTGGAATGAATCGAACTGAATAAGACTAACTGCATGTAAGATATGGCAGAACTTAAAACCCAGATTTTTGACTCTGGTTCTAGTCTGACATTTCTCAACAACCCCACTCCTCCTCTTCCCTCTTCCCTCTTCCCTCTCTTCCACACATACTTAGTTTGTGCCTGTATGTACCAAGGACTACAGAAAGCACACATGTGAATCAAAGTTCTACCCTAATAGAGTTTATAGACTTAGTGGGGAAGAAAGAAATTAAAAATAATTGCCGGTAGATTTATTCCATTTAGGGACGTAGAAGTTCAGTGTGCTAGGGGATCGTATAACTGGACAACCTGGTCACATCATCTTGGGTTTGGGGGAGAGGAACTCATGCTACTTGATACCTGTGAGACCTTAAGCACATCACTTAAATGTCTCAATTTTAATTTTCTCAGAAATTGCATTAGTGGTTGCCAGAATTCAACTGAATAGGATAACCTATTAAGTGGAACATTAATTATTCGTCCTGTTGTTGACCATCTGTCTTGTATCCACATTTGTACTGTGAGAACACAGTACAAATCAGAAAGTACCCGAGGGGCTGAAGTTAGAGATGTGCCTTCCTCTGCTTGGAAAATCAGACTAGTTCAGGGGAACAATAAATAGATTATATTGTGAAATTCAAGCAAAATATGTTACATGAGTTCAAAGAAGGGAAAAATCCATCCAAGTGGGTGGGAATGCAGAGCAGTCTTCAAATAGTTGACTGGGTTTTGTGAGTTCATCTAGGGGGACAATGAGCAATTTGGGGTATTATAGGAGGGGACACAGAATGTAACGGATGCAGGCATAAGAACGCTATCACATTGAGCTGACATAGGTATAGTAGGGATGATCTCAGAGTTAACTGGGCAAACCACTAGGGGTCCAGAGTGGCTAGGTTTGTACTTCACTGATACTTCTTTCCACAACTTTAAAACAACAAAACGTCTAGCTTCTTCCAATTACAGAGCATTAAAAAATGTTGCATTACTGTAATATCCCTATTAGTAAATGTATATGAAAATGTTTTCTCTACTGCTGCTGCTTTTTGGAATAGCCATGCATGCCTTTGAAGATAGGTTTATATATCCTTCTTTTCTCTTATCTCAAGGTTGTTTGCTCTCTTATGAATTACCTTACAATTCACCAATTCTACAACCCAAAAGCAGACAATTTTTTGAGATTCTTTAGTGAGTTCTATAGACCATATAATTGTTCTTAATGTAGAAAGATTCCTCCTTTTTGACCACCAAATTTCTTCACTGCCAGTCAAGGCATACTTTTGGAGGTTACTAACATGGAGATACTTATAATCATACCCATCTTTAAGGTACGTGAAATTAATTCATAACTATTTTTATTTTCTGAATGCTCACGGTATACATTTTCTAGACCACACAGTAGAGTGTATAATTATATGCTATATGGATTGTATTCTGTAAGAGTGGTTGGTTATTTCTCTAGGCTCAAAAAATATTTAAGCACTAAATCCTATATGACCTTTGCATTTCCTGCATAAAATGTCTAAGACAGGGCTAGGCATATATTTTTAAAATTTTTTCATTGTTTAACATTTTGATGGACCCTGTGTCCATGTTTCTTAATAAGATACCTGATACATATTAAGCTATAAGTAAATTAAAGCTAAAGAAATGACTGAGGTTGGTCAAAAACTATAGAAAGGCTCAATGCTCAGCATGTCGTGATCTTTTATATCTTTACATTAGGTTAAAGGAAAGCAGTGATAATCTTTGACAGTGAACCTTCTGCCTAGTCTGGTATCCAGCAGTCTGGATTTGAATCCCAGCTCCAGCAGCACTTAATAGCTGTGATGTTGGGTCTCTCAAAATGTGGGCAGTAATGGTACCTACCTCATGGAGTTGTAAAGATTAAATGAAATAATGCATATAAAGTAATTTGCACAGCTTTAGAATATTATTAACACTCATTAATTGTTAATTCACTTTGTCTTCAAGATTTTCATATATGGAATGACTTTATTTTTAATGCCTAATTGGTAGGGAGGTTTTTCAATCCATTACTTTGAGAAGTAAGCATCAATCCTTAATGGTTCAATTCAGGCATTTTCTTCTGAGGATTATTACAGCAGAGGACAAGACCTCTGTAGTCTTAATTGGTACCTAACCAGCCCACTTCAGCTAAATTAGAGTGTTGCGTGGAAATCACTGAAGGCTCTCAATACCATGCCTGACATTAAGAGCTGATGGGAAATGAACTGGAATTTCATGCCTTTGGGCATCTGTCTCCTCCTTACCAACTGAGTGCTTAATGTTTCCTTGCTTATTGCAGAGTGAATCACAAGCTGACTCAGTTTGATCCTTCATTTGAATTCCAACGAATAGTCAGTCAATATTTGTTGAACCAGGAAGCCAACTACCCATTCTTGGGATCCTGAGCCTGAATGGGGTCCTCTCTTTCAGGTTGTGTTTCATCATTGTGGACGTCCTCAAGACTTGCCACGTGAAAATCCTCAGGCCTATCTGCTTGAAGAAATGTTTTTTAAAATTTTTATCTCAGGAACCAGAGATACCTGACTGGATTAGCTTTAGGGTTAACACCTAGACTGGAAAAGAAAACAGCTTCTGTACTCCAGGGGTCACTTTGGTAGCAGCTCTATTTAGCAGAGGAGTTGATGGGTATTTGTTCACCAAGGAATATCGCAGGCATCCAGTCACTCATACATCCTACCCAAGACTAATGCTTTCCTTCACGCCATTTGTGCTCCAGCTCAAAATATACCCTGACTCCTGCTGCTTCTCTCCATCTTCATAGGCACCTCATCCAGGCAACTGTTTTCTCTAGTACAAATATACCACAGCTGTCTTTTACCCAGTTGCCCCCAAACAACCCATTCTTCACAAAGTAGCCAGAATGATTAAAAACAGAAATAATGAAAATAATTTAAAATAGTGATAGTGATGGCTATCCCTGATGTAGCATTTGTCATGCACTGGATCCTGTTTTTGTTTTTAAACAACTTTATTGATACATAATTCATATATCATAGTAGTCACTCTTTTAAAGTGCACAAGTGATTGGATTTTAGTATAGCCACAGAATTGTACAGCCATTACCATTATCTAACTTTATAATGTGTTCATCACCCCATAAAGAAAAGCTTATACTCATTAGCAGTTCCCTCCTCACCCCTCAGTCCCTGGAAATCACTAATCTTCTTTTTGTCTTTGCAAATTTGCCTAGATTTTGCAGGATATAGAATTCTTGATTGGTATGTTTTTTGTTTCAGCGTTTTGAATATGTACTGCACTCTGGCCTCCATCTTTTCTGATATGAAGTATGCTCTTAATTTATTTGAGGACCATTTGTATGTGAAGAATACATTTTCTCTTGGCACTTTCAAGGTTTTCTCCTTGTCTTTGGCTTTCAATAGGATGAATATGATGTGTCTAGATGTAGAACTCTGAGGTACCTTACTTGGGTTCATTCATATTCTTGGATTTGTAGATTACTACTTTTCATTATCAAGTGAAAGAAAAATGTACAATGTGAGATTTGTGAGTTAAGTTTTATTCAGGGTCTGACTGGAAACTATAGCCCGAAAGCCTCTCAGATAGCTCTCCTCCAAAGAGGTAGAGGGAGAGGCTAGTTTATACATTACTATTTTTTTTTTTTTGTCCAGGGAATACATGAAGTCAAGCATCCATCTTGGAAAAAAGATTACTGCTAGTCACAAAAAACAGATATCACAAGTTAATGATTACAGTGCTTTTCTATGTATGGGAAGATGCAAGAAGCTGGGTTCGTTAAAATTCTTTATGAGATATGCCTGACTATCTAAGGGGCCTGTTTGTTCAGAGGACAGAGCATTCTATTGGCTTTAATTTCCTGGGTCTGAAGCACAGAGTGCACTATTGCTCACTGATTGCAGTGGCTTAAACTTTATAGCTGTGGCATAAACTTTGTAGACGTGGCTTAAACTTTGTAGACTTGGATGGTGAGTGAAATGCTCTTTGCGCTTTTTTTGTTTGCATCCTCAAAGCTGCGGGGCTTTTGGCGATAATTTCATAAAATATTTTTTCTTTCCCTTTCTTCCTAGGTGTATACCAAAGGGAAATAAAAATATTTGTCTACACAAAAACGTTTTACAAAAATGTTCACAGCAATATTATTCATAATAGGCAAAAAGTGAAGCAACGCAAGTGTCTGTCAACTAATGAATGGATAAATAGAATGTGGTATATCCATGCAGAGCAGTGTCAAATATTACTCTGCTCTAATAAGAAATGAAATATTGGTATATGCTATAACATAGATGAACCTTGAAAACATACTAAGTGAAATAAGCCACACACAATGGCCACGTGTTATCAGATTCCTTTCATATGAAATGAATTCCAGAATATTCTTTAGCATCCAACAGCAAGTATTCCTGTTCTAAAGTAGTTCATCACAGAAGAGTTAAAAAAAAAAAAAAAAAAAGAACCTCTCATGTGCTGAGGTGTCAATCACATGTGTTGGGAACATGAGAAATGAACAGCCAGCCAGCCCATCAGTGAAGCGTACAGTGAGGGACCTACCCATAGTAAGTGGCGTATGAGAAGATCCAGTGGTGTCAGGCCTTGGGAAATAGGTACAGTTCAAATCCTGACTCCTTCCCTTATAAAATTACGGATCTTGTTTAGGAGATTTTTAACCAATCTGACGTGTTTGTTTTGTTTTGTTTTGTTTTGTTTTTTCATTTTTAAGATGGGTCTAATTACACAGTGCTGAAAAATGACAAGGACAGTTGAGCGAGATAAGTCATGTACTGTTCCTAACACCTAGCACGTTCTCATTGCAAGTTCGTGGAGGAATGTCAGTCTAGGGGAGACACCTTCAGAGTAGGTACTCTCACAAGCGGCTTACTGAAGGAGCCTGAAGTCCAGCTAATTATTATTGCTGTAAAAGGCAGTGCATAGTAAATGTCAAATGAATGGCACAGGTGATAGTGTATTACTGTAAAGGCAGTGTAGCGAACATAGTTTAGTATGAGACCAGCGTGTGAATGCTTCAGGTCTACCACCAAATAACTAGATTAGATTTCAACTAATTTGTCTTTTTTTTTTTTTCTTCCTAGTCTGGGTAAAAGAGAATTAAGCGTCTTCTCTCTCAGAGTTGTTGGACTTTATATAAATAGATGAAAAGCATCTAGCAAAATGCCTGGTCCCTCACAAATGCATCATAGAGATTTGTTGAAGGGAAGGGATATTTCAGTTCCAAATCACCAGAAAAGGGTTACAGAGGTGGTAGAACCTGTGTTACCCTCTAACAGCAGCTGAACAGTTGGGTTTTCGTAAGCTCAGGGCACTCAAGATCTGACAGCTTGTTCTAGCTCTGACGCTGGCTGCGCCTCACCTGAGCACGACACTCGCTCTATCTGTGGTCATTGTCTGGTTCCAGGTTGATTGCAGGTGGAGAAAGAGACGAAGTGTGCAGGCAGGGGTCACTCAGTGATGCTTCAGGTCAGAATTTTTCAAAGTGGAATGCCTGCACGCCAAGAGGCAACAGAGTGGTATGTGGGGGAAATAGAATTTGAATGTATATGTACTTTAATATATCAGTTTGAATTTTTAAAGCACTTTGTGTATATTTAAAGTATTCGCAAAATGTCTGTGTGAATTCATAAATATACTTTATGGTGCACAGTCAAAAGTATCTTATTAAAGAGTGTGCACAATCAAAGCTTGGGACCAGTAGTCTAGCCTAGAAACTCTCCTGGTAGTTTATATTTCTGCTCCCAGCCCAGTGACGGGCTTGTGTTCTTGAGACTGGACTCATAATAAAATTGACACAAGACAGATTAACAGGAGAAAATAAAACATTCAGATTCATGTGCACAGAGATCTCATAGAAATAGGGCCTAAGAAGTCGCTAAAGCAGGCAGCTTTTACACATATTAGACAAAGAAACAATAAATTGGTCAATTCCTTAATTGACAGGACAAAGTTACTTAGGTTTTGGGAGCTCGAAAATGTAGAATCTAAACAGATTTGGGGCTTGGGGGTAGTACATTAGAGAAGTAACAGGGTTGATTGATTCAGGCTTCTTGGCCTGAAGTCCCTGTCTCTGGAAATGAGTGTCCTTCTACCTCCAGATGCAGGCAGGGCACCCGTTCACATGGGAGGGTTATTTCCTGCTTTCAGGGAGGCAGAGAGGAGGGTCAGAGTGTCCCTCTTGCATCAGCCATTTCTTGAGTAAGTTTAATTCAAAATAATCAATATGCCATTTAAGCATATGTTTTGGGGGCAGCCAACAAAACCAAGATTCTGAAAAGCAGGGTCACCTGCTCAAGTAAAGAAAAGAGTGTAGCTAGGATCCAGAGCCTCCCATGAAAGAACTGTTTATCTTGGGGTGATGGGGGTAAATGTGTGTGCCTTGGTGTGGTTTCGGGAGTTGGAGGGGTCGTAATCAGTTTTTGTTTTTGTCTTTTTCTACTAAATAGCCCTGGCAAACCTTAGCTACACCAAGGCCCTCTAAACACCTATTAGAGAAGCTAGTGCTGAGAAAAGTCATCACCTCTGCGCCTTCCAGAGTTCTATCCCATGACTCTTGGTGTCCTCAGTTGATTCTGTTTCAAAACTGTAATTTCACTGAATGACAAACACTCTTTGTGGTGGAACACACTCAGTTCCTGTGACCCTGGATGCCTGAGAGGAAGGGATTTTTCTCTGTGGAATTAGCTTGGGAATCACTGAAGCATCTGTGAAGCCATTGTTGCCAAGCAGTGTTTCTTTCTTTTTCTTCCCCTGCAAGGGAAGGGGAGG
Source organism: Camelus dromedarius (assembly GCF_036321535.1). Classification (NCBI taxonomy): domain Eukaryota; kingdom Metazoa; phylum Chordata; class Mammalia; order Artiodactyla; family Camelidae; genus Camelus; species Camelus dromedarius. Next base: position 107,839,196 of record NC_087438.1, read on the forward strand.
CTGGATGTCTGGCTGGGGAATCTGTCCCCATTGAGAATTCTTTGCATTTTAACTAAAGAGAATCTCAGGAGTCGCTCAGTCTATGAACTCCTGTGAAAATGCTTCTGTGCATTCGAGTAGCCGTACACTGAAGGCACAGTCTTGATTTTATGCTTAAAAGATACGCAGATAGTAACAGCTTTGGGCAGCAGAAAAACATTTGTTTATTGACTGTAAAGAAAATGATTTTTTTCAGAGAAAAAAGAATGGTGTGTTGTACAGATTAGATTATTAGGAGGATGTGTCGCCCCCAGGCAAACGTTGTGTTCATTTAAAATGTAAATGAATCTCCACCATTCTTCACTCTGAGCCCTCTCAGCCTCCATTATGTGAAATCAAATGGGCTTTGTACTGAGGAGCTGTTCTGCTCACAGTGAGCTAGTCCCTCTCCATGCAGAGAGTTGTCCTGCTTCAGAAGTCTCCTGGGCTCCACGTCAGAGGCGGCCCATTCTGCGTGGTATAACCAGCTCAGTGGGATGGGCATGCTTGTACCTGCAAAGGAGTCAGATTAGCCTCCTGTCAGTTAATGAGAACCTTCCAGGGCCTCCCTCTGAGGGAACCAAGCATGCAGAGGGTGGAGAGGTCAGCAAAGAGAGTGCTTCAATAAGGAACAGATGGTTAAGAAGCGATGGATTCTGGGTCGTCTTCAGAGAAACTGGCAAGTGATTGGAATGAGCAGCCGTGGGTTAGACCTAGCAGTGACGGACATAGGAAGGAGAGGACAGCAGAGCAGAGGAGACAGAGCAGCAAAGTGCGAGTCTAGAAACTGAGTGCTGGCCTAGGCTGAGCATGAGCCATCTGTGGAACCTTGTGCGCATCATTTTACACTTCACCCTTCAGGTTCCCTGTCTGTGACATGGGGGGTTTGGATGAGCTGCCTTCCAAGGCTTCTTCCAGCTTTAATAGTTTGCTGAGCAGTGTGAATGAAAAATATTACCTGCCATATCAGTGAACAAAGGATGCTGCAGCCATCAAGTCATCAGTCACTCCCGCCGCCCCTGACAGTGAGCAGAGGGAGCTCAGGGTGTGAAAGAGCAGGAGCCTGGCCCTAGGCGGCCAGGCGCCCGTGGGAGGAATGATTGCAGTGAGCCCAGGCGCTCGCAGCTTCCCATGCGTAGAAAAGTGCTCAATTCCTTAGCTTGAGATACCTGACCACCTGGCCTTTGTGGCAAAACTCCTATATATCCTGGCTCCTCCCCCGCCTCTTTGGAGCGATCTCTTAGAGCAGTCTTACAGGCTGCCTCCCGGGCCCAATTCCTCAGAAATGTCTGCTGAATAAAACATAACTCTCAACTCTTAGGTTATGTATTTTTTAGTCAACAGCAGGAAAGCCTTTGCCTTTCAGTGTCCCTTTTATATGTCTGTGATACTGTCCAAGGCCTCTTATTCTAGGTTTCCACGTCTCTTGTGTTTACATAAAGTTTTCTGTCTGTGGAAGAACTTTAATACATCTCAGCACCATTATTTGTAATCTGTGGTCTCTATAAAAGCAATATCTATATAAGATAGAGCAGTTATTACCTGAAAACTGATGTCCATGAATTTAAACAGTGCTTCAAGGCAGAGGATTAAGGAAGAGGCAGTGCTGTGGGAGGAGGTGATTACCTGGATGTCTGACCTTGGGAGTATCCTTCGACTCCTGAAAGGCACAGTGGTGGTGGTGGCTGCCTTGCCTGAAAGCACAGGGCATAACCAAGTTAATCATTTTAGGGTGTGAAATACCAAATTCCATATCGAGGAATTCATGGATTGCTAGTCGCTGGAGAGAATCTAATGGATGCCTCTAGCTTTCACTGAGGCCAGCCCCACAATTGTCTCTTCAGCCTACCCAGAGAGGCAGCATGATGTAGTGATTGAGACTGAATCCCTAGTTCAAATCCCAACTGTGTCACCAGTCAGCTCTGTAATCTTGCACCTCTCTGGGCCTCAGTTTCCACCCTTCTAGAACAGGAACCACAATAAAAGTAAATGATAGAGTTTCAGAAAGGTAGACTGAAATCATACGTCTAAATTACCTGTCTCGGTATCTGATGTGTAGTAAGATCATAGTAAAAACCACAGTCGTTATTCTCAGATGTTTCAGAGCCAGCCTAAGGTGCCACCTTCTTAATTATTCACTTTTTATTACTTTGGCCTATAGAGATCTATTCGGTCTCAAGTGATAGCACTTCATATTTTTATAGCCTCATTTAGCTCTTGCCTACACACTGTCTTGAAATAGTCCCCAATGGCAAAGCTTCCCAATCACATAGTAAGCGCCCCAGTGAAAGAGGAGGAGCCAGAGGCAAGTTGAGTGTCTTGGTCAGAGTGAAGTAGCTAGTACTTGGCTCAGCTCTTATTTTCTGGCTCCAAGACCACTCCGTCGCTCACTGTTTCTCACAGTACTCCTTACTCCCTAAAATGAAGACTGGTTGAGTCTTCTCATAGGTGGTGCTGAGAGTGCTTTCCCCGGAGAAGGAAATCCAGGCTTCAGGAATGTCACAGCGAGACTGCTGGACTCACCTGATCTGGACATAGGGCCTGGAGCTTGCCCTGTCTGAACCTCAGGTTCCCCAACTTCAAAGTAAGACAGCAGTGGTCAGAACTGCCTGGAGCGTGGGCGCTAGGGCTAGACAAAAGGGGCTTCATCCTGGTGCTGTCACCGGTCCTGTAGCCCTGAACCCCTCTAAATTAGCTCGGTTTCTTCAGGTAAGGTGAAGGCATTGGTACCATGTTCCAGGAAGAATTGTGGCCATTGAGTGAAACAGTGAGCGTAAAGCACTTGGCACAATGTGGGGCCCACGGCTGTGCTTTGTTGTTGCTGATGTTGTCATCCTTAGCAGCATCGTCATCGTCATCATCGTCATCATCATCATCGTCGTCGTCGTCTCTATTAGCTTTTCTAGCACAGCAGGAGAGAACATAGACTATGAAGTCAGACTCGGTTTTAAAAATCCCATTTCTTAATAGCTGTATGATCTTGGGCAAGTGACCTCGCTCTTCTAATCCTTCGCTTACTCATTGGTATACTGGGGGTAGTGATAACGGCTACTTTACAGCGTTGATAGGAGGATTAGATGAGGTATTAAGTGTTTTGTAAATTGCCAAGCATGTAAGTATTCAAATGTCAGCTGATATAAGTCATGATAATATCTACTCATCTATCACTTCTGTGATCCCCTAGTTGCAAGTTGAGGCTTTGGAAAGAAATCGAACTTATGCTGTGGAACGTGGTAAAGCCATCTGTGAGTAGGTGTGGAATTAATGTCTTCAGATGCAGGCTGCCAGACATGTGTCTACAGCCAGTGCAGTGGCCTTTGAAAGAAAACAAATGGGCTGTGGCAGGCTTTTGGCCTCCTTCCCTAGGACCTGCCTCTTGGCACTGATGTGCCACTTCCGCAGACCGGCTGGTCAAGTGGAGACCAGCTGACTTTCTCTCCACCCCACTCCTCACATTGCGAATGGAGGAGAACACTCAGGAGGGTGTTCTGGACGAGGTGTGATGAAACCTGAGACCCTGTAGACAATAAAGAAATGCAGTAATGAAATGAAGACGTCCTGGAGGGAGTAAGGGATGCAGGAAAGTAACGACCTGTAGGAATGAGTGTTCTTTGTAAAAGTACTTCCTTGTCATTAAAAGGGACCTCTGATTAGAGCAACCCCATTTTGTTAAAGGACTTTCACTGTAGTGCTGAACCAGAAGCCACTCTTTTAATAAGCTATGTTGTGGTCGTTAGAGTCAGGCGTACCAGGGTTCAAATCCCAGCCCTCCAACTAATGAGCTGTCTGATGTGGGGCAAATGATTCACACTCTCTATTTTTCTCATCTGTAGATGATTTTTGATGTTTTTGATAGTTTCTGCCTTATCCTTGGTGAGTGATGTAAAAAAAGATGATAAACACTTAGCCCAGTGTATGGCATTTGGTAATAGCTCAATAAATTTTAACTAAGTGAAGGTAAAATTATCAGATAATCCTGTCTGTGTAACTGCAAACTAAGAAAGTCCCTGTATCTTTTCTGAATCTGTTTCCACTTCTATACAATAAGAAATCCAGACACAAATCAGCAGTATCCCCCAAAGACTCCCACATAAGGAGTCTGTTTCAAGCAATAACCCAGGAGACAGAGATGATGGAACCTGACTGTTCTCAGAGCTCATAGTTTCAAAAGTTTGGGAGACTATGAAAACATCCTATTCTCCTTTGATGATTTATTTTTCTAAGTCTGTCTTTTAGTTCTGCTTATCTCTTTGGGAGTAGGGAGTTTACCAGACTTAGAAAAAGAACACTGAAATAGGAGGTGCCTCTGTGGTCCTGCGATACCAGACAGCTACGTGACCTGAGGCAGAGGTTCATTTTCCACACTGGTCAAGCAGGGGACCTTGACTAGATGAATTGTAAGGTCCCTGTGAGGTTTGAAGCTTTGTGTGTATGAGTCTAAACTATTTCCTGCCATTTATTCTGAATTTTCCTGACCACAGCCTTTGAGTTGCATTAGTCAGTTCAGGCTGCCATAATAAAGTAGACAGTGCGGCTTAAACAGTACACATTTATGTCTTGCCGTTCTTGAGGCTAGGGAGTCCAAGATCAAGGTGCTTACTGATTCAGTTCCTGGTGAGAACCTTCTTCCTGGCTTGCAGGTGGCTGCCTTCTTGCTGTGTCTTCATGTGGTGAAGATTAAGCTCTCTGGTGTCTCTTCTTATAAAAGCCACTAATTCCACCGTGAAGCCCCACCTTCGTGATTTCACCTAACCACCTCCCCAACCACCCCATCTCCAAATGACATCACACTGGGAATTAGGGTTTCAACACATGAATTTAGTGGTGGGGAGTGACTTAATTCAGTCCATACTATGGTGAATGTGGGAAAGATATCTTTGAAGTATTCTTGGGTTTATTCATGTAACCCAAAGCTACTGAGCACTTAAAAAATAAAAATAAGACAAGCAAAACTTCAAACCCTTGTGGAGCTGACATTCTAGTTTGTGTGACATATTAGCTATATGTTCATCTTTCATATAATACTTCTGATATCATTCATAGGGAGCTAAATGTTGATTTCCCAGGAAGCATGGTAGTAAACCAAGCATTTATTCCTACTTTATTAACTTAGAGAATCTTAATTCGTAGTCATGCTTGATGATTCTTCCTTTGAAGTGGCCAATCTCCCTAATTTACACCTGAGTTTCATGGACATTCATGAAGATGATATTAATAGTTAATGTAAGCATTAGATTTGTAGTCAGAAAATTTGAGTCTGAAAATATTTTTAGTCCAAAAACTTGGCTTTCTTGTTTATTTGTGTATGATCTTAGTCAAGTCACTTTAATTTCTGTGGTTTGCATTTTCCATGGTTCAATTTAAATTTAAAAGCTATGGGTTTAGATCACTAAAATTTACCGTAAGATTGTGCTACAGTAAATTGAGAAATGGAAATGTTAGCCATGATTTTTTGTAAAGATGAAATACATTAGTGGACAGGAAAACATTTGTAAAATAATTTTGTCTGATTACTAAGCAAAATGAAACTTTTGCATATGACCATACCCTTTCCTGTTCTGGTTATCTAATGCTACATAAAAAATTACCCTCAAAATTCATGATGTAAAACAATCATGTTGCACTCATAAATTCTGTGGGTCAGGAATTCAGACGTGGTACATCAGAGATGGCTTGTCTCTGCTTTCTTGATGTCTGGGGCCTTGGATGGAAGACTTAAAAGTTAGGAGCTAGAATCATTTGTAGATGTGTTTGCTCATAAGTCCTGGTGGTTGATGCTAGCTGTTGGCTGGGGGTCGCAGTTACTCTCCATGTAGGCTTCTTTGCATGGACTGGTTTGGCTTCTTCGTGGAATGGTGGCTGGCTCCTCCAGAACAAACATTCCAAGTAAAGAGACCGTGTGGAAACCGATCCTTTTCAGAAGTCACATGGCATTGTTGTCAGCATACTTTGCTGGTTTTAGCAGTCACAAGAGAGTCAAGGTCCAAGGAGAAAAATTCCATCTATATTTTGATGGAGATAAGCAAGGTTGAAGAGCATATGGGATCTGAAATACTGTTAGTATTTTTGAAAAATATATTCTGCCACAGTCAACCCTCTGGCTACAGTGATTCACATCCTTCCCACATGCTTGCAAAATACACTAACCTCTCCATCCTCACCCTCCCACCAAAGCCTCATCCCATTGTAGGATTGCTGTGGAGTCCAGGCTCATACTGTTTGCCACACGACAGGCCAATAAATTGAGAGACAGAGTGTTGGGGTAAGGAATAGCAACTTTATTCAGAAAGCCAGCAGACTGAGAACATGGTGGATTGGTGCCCCAAAGAACTATTTTATCTGAGCTACAATTCAGGCTTTTATACCAAAAGAGCAAGAAGTGTGGCTGGTTTTTGCAAACTTCTTGGTTCCAGAATCCTTTGTTCTTGAAACTATCCATGTAGGCTGGTCATAATGTTTCTGTAAATCTCCAACAAGACAGTGGTTTTGCAATTTTGTCTCTATGGGAAAGTGTTATACCTTTAAAGGTCCAGCCTGGGAGACAGACCCTTGAGACCCAGGTTATAGGCAGCATTCTTACACAAAGGTGCAGAGCCAACACGACAAAGCACAGGCAACAGGTCACTAAGGTTAGAGCTAAAGGAAAAGGTCCAAGGTGGAGTACATTGGTTCTCTTCTGTTACCGTATCAGGTTCGGGTTGGAGGTCGAGGATCTCATCCTCTGAAACAACTGTAGGAGAGAATGAGGTTCTTTGAGTGCAGCCTCTCAGTACAGTTTCTTAGGTACAGTTTCTCTTGATACAAATAGCTGTGATCTATACAGACAGCTGTCTTTCCCATCATACACCCAACACAGCATGGGAGAACTGGCTGAGGATAAGTACTAAGGATCCTCTCGTTTAACAGTGCGAGGACGGGGGCGCACAGCAGTTACTGTTCACAGGGATTCTGAGAATCAGTCAGGTGTGTGTCGCCAGTCCTTTGGGCCTCAGGATTACTTTCTGAGAATGATTCTCTGTGGACTTGGATCTGACCTCTGTGTCATCCTTTCCTGGATGTTTCCTTCAAAACAGTTACCTCATAAATGTTAGAAATTTCCTATCTGTCTTATGGGGGTTAACTCCATCTGACCGAAGTCACAACCGTAAATATCACTGAGATAAGCCCTTATCTATCTTAGACTTCTTGTTAGGATGCAAAAGGAAAATGCCCTTAAGATTTGTAGAAATCCTACACTTAAACGAAGAGAATCTGTAAGGTGTACCCTTAAGATCCTCAAATAGACTTTTATCTCTTTGAGATACCACTTTTTTTTTTTTTAAGATCTTAGCAAAGGGTTCTAAAGTCACACTTTTGGATTTATCTTCAGATCCTGTTTTCCTGTGTCCTGGATATGATCTCTACACCAAAGCCATTTATTAATTGAACGTCCCTGACCATCTGGAGAGGGTGGAAATGAGAAATTCCATTATTTCCAAATCCAGGAAGTCCTGGCTCCTTGGTATTCTCAAGTCCTGTGCTTCGCATTCCTCTGTCTTCTTACATTTGCTGTAGGCTGCTGTGGCAGTCTGGGGCCAGGCTGCACCTTCAGCAGTCTGCCTGGAAACCCCCGTGGCTCAACCATCAAGTTCATTCAGTACATTTTTCTAGTTTCCATGTTATCACAGGGCACCATGCTCCTGAACTTTCCACCACTACATAAAAAGTGTCTTCTTTCTTTCAGCTTCCAGTAATACTTTCCTCCTGCTCCTTGAGTCCCTCACTTTCAATCTCCTGGAGGGCCATCAGGAGTCACTGATTAACTTTCTAAGGCTCTTCTAAGTTTTCACAAATACTCTTCTCCATGTTTTGCAGTCTCTGTCCACCTACAAGTCTCAAAGTCACCCCCCTGGTTTTAGGTATGTTTGTGGTTGCAATATCCTACTTCCAGGTATGAAAATCTGTTTTAGTTACTGCGTGCTGTGTAACAAATCACTGTGAAATCCAGCATATAAAATACGCCCTTACTATGTTTGTGGGTTCTCTGAGTTAGAACTTCAGACAGGGTGTAAAGAGGGTGCCTTGTCTCCCCTCCGTGATACCTGGGTCTCGCCCAGAAGGTTCATTCTGAGGAATGGGATCTTCTGAAGCCTTGTTGGCTCACAGATACGGTGGTTCATCGAGGCTCTTGGCTGGGGTCTCAGCTTCTTTCAACGTGGGCCTCTCCACGTGGTCTCTTTGTGTGGGTGAACGTGGTCCTCTTCACAGCATGGTGGTTGGTTTCCCAGAGAAAACATCCCCAAAAGAGGGGGGTTCAAGTGGGAGCTGTATTTTTTTTTTTTTTGAGAAAATACAAATACAGCCCCAGAAAACATAAAGTATTACTTCACCGTTTGGGTTGGAAAAGTCATAAGCTTTCTCAGTTTTGAGGGGAATGAAAAGAGACTACAGCTTTTGATGGGGAGTTGCAAGGTTCTGGAGGGCACTAAAAATATTATTCTGGCCATTTTTAGAAACTACAATCTTCCATGCTATCTTTTATTTACATTATTTAAACATTCCTGGTTTTAAAAAATAATTAAACTAATACATATATATGGCAAAAATAAAAATAAGACAAAAAGGTAGTGAGAAAAATTAAAAGGCTCCTCTGCTTTTTTTCTTTGTCTGCACTCCTGGGGGTCGCAGTTAAGTGACTAAACTTAATCTTACTAGCTTTCTCAGCTTTCAGGAGTACTCGGTACGTATACCAACATAGGCATATCAATACTGTCCTATTGAGTCTGTTTATATTTAAGCTACAAGATCTTTTGTCAACTATCTATACTAGTAGGATTAGCAGTCACAGGATAGTCAAACTTCAGGGAGTTTTTCTCTCAAAAGATTTTATGACTCTCTTTTCTCAAAACATCTGCTCCAGTTACAGTTTGCTAAACTGTACCTGTGTTTCCCACCCCATGCTGACGATGACAGGAGGGTGTGAGAGGCTCACCACATGCTAGGATAGTAGAGTGGCTGTTCAGGAGCGAAACCAGTGGTCCTTGATGACCAAAAATGGATTTGGTTGTGTTCGTTCATGTTTCGTGTTCTTGAGCGTTCGGTAGGACATAGAACAAACTTAGGTGGACAGTTTTGTTTGTTATAGAGACTTGGTGTCTGGTCTTGATATTCCTACTGCTAAACTTTGTGACCTGTAGTAAGACTCCTTTTTTTTCTCTACCTCTTGATGTAAGAAAAAAAATTTTTTAAACATGAATTGGTTGAAATTGAACTTTGCTGCTCAAAGTGTGGCCATGAAACAGCAGCACCCACATTGCCTGGGATGACTCTCCAGACCTACTGCATCCGATTCTGTATTTTAACAAAATCCCCTGGTGGCTCACATTAAAGTTAGGAGAGCATTGGACTAAAGACTCTCTAAGGTTCCTTTCTATTCAGACTTTTAAGGATCAACAAGACTTAAAAAAGTAAGAAACAAAAACAAAGCAGCTGCAGTGATAATGCTATTTTATTCTTTCTGAGAAAAAAAAAGTATGACCTGTATTTGTGACATAGATTGTAACACTCCCTACTGATATAGTCAAAAGACTTTTGTTGTTGTTGTTGTTGTTAGTTGAAAATTATGCAGACAAAAGTGCCATGGGATACAAGAGCTCTTACTGTGTTTAGAGATCTTACAGCTCTGTTGTTTTCTCCCTGACTCTTGTGTTCGGTCAGCTCCTCAAGGTTGCTTTCAAGAGTTCTATCAGAAGCAAGCTGGGAAGAGTAAAATGACCCACCAAAGGTCACGTTGCAAGGCAGTGCTGAAAATGCCAGTGATAGTGGGTGACGGCAGTACTCCAGCAAGGTCCCTTACATATGTAAAGGAGTTAGTTAACTAAAACTTAGAATAGTAAGTGGTGTTGCAGGTGATTTATTACGTGATCGGATAAATAAGGGAAAAGGAAGTTACTTTATTCATATTTTTAAAACATCCTTCAAGGTAGCCCAGTACCTGAACACAATAGGAGCCTGTAACTAGTGAACTTGTTTTTTCTTTGATCTTTCCAACAAATATTTATTAGGTACTTATTGTCAGTCATTGAGCTGTAAAAAAGAATAGGAACTTTGTTCTTTTATTTTTAATAGCTTTATTGATATATAATTCACATACTGTACAGTTCACACATTTAAAGTATACAATTCATTGGGTTTTATTGTATTTACAAAGATACGCAATATATTTTTTAACATTTTTTATTGAGTTATAGTCATTTTACAATGTTGTGTCAAATTCCAGTGTAGAGCACAGTTTTTCAGTTATGCATGAACATACATACATTCGCTGTCACATTCCCTTTCGCTGTGAGCCACCACAAGCTCCTGTATATATTGCCCTGTGCTACACAGTACAATCTTGTGTTTCTGTTCTGTATTTTGAAATCCCAGTCTGTCCCTTCCCACTCCCCATCCCCCTGGCAACCACAAGTTTGTATTCCATGTCTATGAGTCTGTTTCTGTTTTGTATTTATGTTTTTTGTTTTTAGATTCCGCATATGAGTGCTCTCATATGGTATTTTTCTTCCTCTTTCTGGCTTACTTCATTGAGAATGACATTCTCCAGTACTATCCATGTTGCGCAAATGGCGTTATGTTGTTGGTTTTTATGGCTGAATAGTATTCCATTGTATAAATATACCACAAGATACGCAATATATTTTAGATGTTCAACTTTGAAACACTGTTAACACCTCAAGATGAAATTCCACTACCATTTAGATGTCCTCCCTTCTCAGTATTCGTCACTTCCTGGCCCTAAGCAATCACTAATCAACTGTCTATCTACATAGATTTATCTATTCTGGACATTTCATATAAAATGGAGTCATAAAATGTATGGCCTTTTGTGAATGACCGCTTTTACTTATCATGGTGTTTTCAGTGTCCCCCCATGGTACAGCATGTATCAGTACTTCATTCCTTTTTATGGTCAAAAATACTCCATATTTTGGATGTATCATATTTTGCTTATCTATTCATCAGGTAATGGATGTTTGTGTTCTTTCTACCTTTTTGGTTCCTATGAATAATACCGTGGTAAACATTCGCATACATGTTTTTGTGTGGGCATGTTTTCATTTCTCTTGGGGATATAAATACTAGTAGAATTGAAGGTCATATGGTAACTCTACATTTAATCATTTGAAGAACTATCAGACTTTTCCAAAGTGGCAGCCTGAAACGTTACTCTTTGTGAGCTGAAAGAAATGGAGTCAAATTGGAGGTGGCAGAGTGTGGGATGTTTGACAATATGTAGTCTGTCTCTTATCACCCCATCTATTTTATTCTTCCCACCTCCATCTGTATAAGGCTCTCAAGAACTGCTCTTTCAAAATGTTATTTCCCTGCTCAAGAATCTACCAAGCAGGGGAACCCACTGACTGGTAGGATTAAACCTCAAGGATCTGGTACTCAAGGCCTCCCATGTTATGACGTAAGCAAAAGCACATTGGTTAGAATACAATTTAACATTAAAGAGAATTAAGTTTTAATTCAAATTTGAAAGTTTGTTAGCCTTAAGTTCTTGGCTGTAAAATTAGCCTTAGGTCCTTGGCTATAAAACTAATTTATCTCTGCCTCAGTTTCCTTGTCATTTAAATAGATTTCTGTAAAAATTTTTAGTAGAGAATGTTTAGTATAGTTTTTGGCACATTGGAGGTACTCAGTGTGTAGTGACTGATACAATATGAAGATAAAATCAGTTTGTGTATCTATGTACTAGCTGCAAACATTTGGAAAATGAACTTTAAACCATGTACAATAGCATGAAGATATCCATAAAACCAAGGCGGTAAATTTAACAAAATGATATATGAGGTTTCTCCACTAAAAACTCTAAAATGTTCCTATAAGATTTCAGTGGAGGTAACATGTTAATGAACTGGAAGTTTCAGTATTCTTTTGATTAAATATAGTCTCAAGCAAAATTTCACCTTTTTTTTTTTTGTGGACACAAAAAATCTTACTCTGAAATTTGTATGAAAATGTGAAGAAAATACAACACTGAAAGCCATCTTGAACAATAACCAAATCAGATGAATTTTATGACTTGACATAAGCCACCAAGATAAGACAGTACTGTATTTAACATAAGGATATGCAAGCTGATCAATGGGACAAATTAGTTCAGAAATAGATCAATACATATCTAGTAAATGTCAATAAAAGCTCAAAAGCAATTCAATGAGAAAATAAAAATCTTTTTAACAGATGGTGCTGGAATATACTGGATATACGTAAGGAAAACAGGAATCTCAACTTCACATCATGCACAGGATTAATTTATTTAGATAAATTATAGACTTGATTGTAAAAACTAAAACATTAAAGCTTTTTGAAGTAAACATGGAAAAATATATTTATGATCTTGGGGTTGACAAAGATTTCCTAGAGGTGAAATTAAAAAATCACAAAAGAGGATAAATTGAATTTCACCCAAAATAACAACAACAACAAACCTCTGCACATCAAAAGAAAATTAAAAGTTTAGCAACAGTCTGGGAGAAAATATTTGCAGTATATGTTTGACAATAAACTTGATCCAGAATAAATAAAGAAGCAGCCAATAATAAAAAAAAAAAAAAAGCAATTTTTTTTTTTACAATGAGGCCAAAGATTTGGACACTACACAAGAAAGGATGTATGAGTGATGAATATGAACATGAAAAAGTACTTGACGTTGTTAGTTACCAGAGACACACAAATTAAAAGCACAATGTGATGCCATTTCCTTGTGGCAACAACAAACGCTAGTGAGGATGTGAAGTAACTAGAACTTGTATATTGCTCAGGGAAGTTATGAAACATCTGCTTTAGAAAACAGTTTGGTAGTTTCTCCTAAAGTTAAATAAAGTTTAATAGCAGCTTTACTAATAAAAAGCAAAAGCTGTGCTTAATTGTAGCCAAACGACCATCAAGAGGGCAGTTGGTGAACAAATTGTGGTATGTTCATGTAATAGAATAGTTGCTCAGCAACATAAAGGCAACAAGCTACTGATACATGGAACAATGTGGATGAATCTCAAGAAAAAGTATGTTGAACAAACCAGTAAGAAACAAATGAGAACACACTGTATAATTTCATTTATGAAAGTTCCAGTCATAGTGGTAGAAACCAGAATCACAGTTTCCTCTCGGGGGTGGAACGACTGGAAGAGGACATGGGGGAGTTTTGGGGGTAATGGGAGTGCGTAATAGCTTGATTGTAGAGTTGGTTACGTGGATGTATGTGTACATTTGCCAAACTCATCTAATGGTATATTGAAATCTGTACATTTTGTTTCATGTAAATTTTATCTCAAAGAGACAGATTTAAATGCATCCTTGGAAATGTATTAAATCTGTGTACTTGGCAATATAATTTATCTCACAGTGCATCAGTGTCTTTATCTCTTTAATTTTTACAAAGGTAGAGAAATGCATGTTAAATGTTTAGTGATTTTTTTTGACGCATTGTAGGCGCTATGAAAGTATATTGTATCATTAGTGCAACTACATTGCTAACTAGCCAAATATGTGCTTAGTCAAGTAAGAGTCTTGATTACTTTTGTACATTACCCTTTTATTCTTTTGTCTATGCATTTGCTTCTGTGTATCTTCTAGATTGAAACTTACTCATTGATAATTAAGGCAGCACTTGCTGCCTACCAAGTGCTAATGTCAGCTTGAACAAATCTGTTTCTTTCAGCTTTAGTTTTCTCATCTTGTTTCTTATGCCTTGCTGTCCATTAGAATCACCTGATGAAATTTTTAAATCACACTAATGCTTGTCATCCAATGGTCTGGTATGGGGTCCCGGCGTTAGTAGTTTTTAGATGCTGTCCAGGGCTTTGAGTATGGTGTCAGAGTTGAAAACCCTTGGACCTGGTGATCGTTAAAGACCTTTGCAGCTAAAATGGGAATCTATAAGTTGTAAATATTCAATTACTTGGTTAAGCTACATTTTTAAATGTTGCTATTGGTGGTGGTGTTACTGAACTACCATATGCTTAGACAGGGCACAGAATTTCCAACTGGATACCAACACTATGCTTTCTGTTTCCTCATATTCCTCTTTTTCCCACATTGGCCTTATCTTCCTGGGCCTTTATAATACTAGACTTCTTAATTTATGGTCTTAGGTTCTAAATATATTCACTTACCATAAGGAAAGTTTAAAAATTTTTTTAGTTACTGTTATTTTTATTGTCCTCTTCTATGAATGGAAGCCATAATCTTCCTCACTTGGAAAGACAGAATTGTGATACTGAATTTTGAATACAGTCTCATCCTGCTTTGCTCAGTTGTAGTACTTTGGCTAGAAAATTCCCCCACACAGCTATTGTGTCTAATGCTGTGTCAGCAAAGTAGAAAAGGAAATCTGATATAAAACCTTCTGAAAATGCAGAGAGATTTTTTAATCTGGAAATTGCAGACAGATCAAAAAATAGCTTCATTCTTTCCTTTGCATGTGTAATAAGATATTCAACTAGGTTGGAGGTGATGCGGTCACTAACTGCATTACAAATAGCTTGATCAGGTGGGCAGATTGATGGAAGGATAATGACTTAGTAGAATTCATAAAGGGAGAAAAGAATGGGATCCTGGGATTGCTCCTGAATCTCCTTTGAGTTCAGAGACCGTGGGCTAACGCTCCCCACCAGTGATAAAGGATTTGCTATTGTCCAACCATCCTGAATAGCTGACAGTATAATCTATAGCTCAGAAGCTCAGATGTCTTGGATGGGACATTTTTTTGCTCTTATATGGGGAAAAATAAAAGAGTAAAATCCTGTGGTGATTGAAGTGTGATATGTCACTTCAGCCGTCTTGGTCCATTCAGTAACGTCACATGCTTCCTTTCTACTTAATGTTGATTTTTTAAAAATCTGTAGCTCATTGTAGAAAACCCCTCATTCTTCTTCCTAGCCAAAGTTATTTCTTGTGCCTAGCAAATACATCATAACCAAATCTTTCACAACAGTGCCTAGTGAAAAGATGAAAAGATATCTTAGCATGTATATGATTCTGAATTGGTTAAATGCATGACTTTAAAAAAGTCCCTTCTTGCCACCTGACATGAGTATTTGTCAAGAGATTTATAAACATGCATCTTCTTTAATACCTTGAATAATAGTAACCCTCACTACTTCATAGGCATTGTTTTTCATTTTTGGACAAGTTTTGGAATTTCCCCTTCTCAGTTGTATTCTGTTCTCTAAAACCATATAAAAATGTCTAAGCACTCTTCAGTATGACAGACTTTTTAAGTGTCAGGTAAAAGATAACTTTTTTGAGTTCTTTTTGTTAGAATAAATACCCTCATATTCTTCAACGTTCAGCCATTGACCACACGCCATGATTCTGTGCTCATCCCCAATCCTGGTCACTCTAAATAGATGAGCTCTAGTTTCTCCAAAGGTCCCTGAAAATGTTTTTGTGGAATTTAGAACTCTCTTCAATGTGTTGCCTGAAAACCAAAAGTGGAATGAGATTTTCATCTACTTGTTTTTGGACACTACTGTTTATTGTCCCCTT
Organism: Camelus dromedarius; assembly: GCF_036321535.1. Taxonomy (NCBI): domain Eukaryota; kingdom Metazoa; phylum Chordata; class Mammalia; order Artiodactyla; family Camelidae; genus Camelus; species Camelus dromedarius. The sequence continues at coordinate 107,854,748 of NC_087438.1, forward strand.
AAATCTTTCTTGAAGAAGGGCAGGGAATGAATAAATGGCTGTTGTTCCATTTAACACTGCCTTACGTTGCATTAACTTTTTTTCCTGGCAGCCTCATTTTTCCTGTTCAGTGAACTCAATCTCCATGGCTGGTTAATTCTGTCACTTGAGAGTGTGATTCAGATGAAGCCAGGCTGAGTGCCAAGCCATCCCATGGTCACAGTCCACAGCCCTCTTCCCTGCCAGTCACCAGCCTGTAGACCCTCGGTTGTAAGAGAAATTGAGGTGTGCTTTGTTCATCCCATCTTTCAAATGACAATCTTGAGGCCATAGAAAAAATAAGCTGGTTTTAGTTTTTGGGGTAATAGTTCTGGATCTGCTCAGAATGGCTCAATCACCTTGGATAAGTGTTCTAATGGAGCTTTTGGAAGGTTCTTCTAAAGATTACATTGACATAGAGTACAGTCCTTACCCATATGGATGTTCAGTAGTGAGCATCACATGTTTTTAGGAAGGTGAGCACATTGTTACATTTTGGGATTGGTAGAACTGCCAGAACCCTTCTTTTTTTCACTTTTGTATTCTTTTTCATTAAAGGTTATTAGAAGATATTGGATATAGTTCTCTGTGCTATACAGAAGAAATTTGTTTTTTAAAATCTATTTTTATATTTAGTGGCTAACGTTTGCAAATTTGAAACTCCCAAATTTATCCTTTCCCACCTCTTTCCCCTTAGTCTTTCTTTAATTGTCCTAAGACTTTTAGACATGCATTTCGATCCACATTGTATTATAAGTATATATAGAAGTTTTATTACTGATTGAATTCTGTTATTTTTAGTAATCGACACGAGGATGGGTGGAGTTTAAAAACCAAAGATTGCAGTTGTGAAATCGTGTTGTAAACTATAGGATAATGATCTAAGATCACAGGATCTTAAGCTGCTCCTGCTGTCCAGCATTGTGCTAAGAGGTCTTCACGTGGGTTGGAACCCATAAGTGCTGTTAAATCTGTGCCCTTGCCTTTGATTCTTTCCCTTTTCACCTGTCATGTTTGGGTAAGGTTGGACATGTGGTTGGTGGTTGCTCAGCCTCTGGACCCCAGGTCAGTGTCACAAATATTCACTTACGTGTCTCCACCCACCTTCCTACCAGTGGCACACTTCATACGTTGACCGTAGTACTCCTTTCTGGCCAGCCCAGACACAGCCAAAAGCGCTTCTCCATGTAGCATTACCATTACTGCTAGCTGGTAGTTGGCATGGGAATGAACTGTCTTCATGTTAGCGTGATCATCTAGAGTTAGACAACCTGAGTTCAAGTTCAAACTCTGTCTCTTCCTTGGCATAATATTTATGTCTTATGTATATTTGCTCAGCATAATTTCTCTGCGTCTCAATTTCCTCATCCACAACATAAAAATAGTAATAGTTTCTACTCCATATAGTTGTTGTCAGTATAAAATGAAGCAATGTGAAGATGTTGGAAGTGTCCACACATAGTTAGTTCTTAATAAATGGTAGCCCTCAAGTGAACTCAACTGCCTTTTCTTTTATGCAGTATCACAGATGTACAATTGAAATTTATTGACTAGCTCAAAGCTCGATCTGGGCGTTAGGAGTGATATATTTGATAATTACGAATGTTCAAGTGTGTGTTTGTATGTGTTATGGTTGATTCCTCTGTGCATTTGGGGAGGTGGATCAAGAAGGATAGTGATTTACATTTTTCTAATTTTCAATTTTGGTTAGCATTTGAAGTAGACCATTTGGTAAACATGTCACTGAAATATCCTTTCTAAAATGGGTGCTGACCTGGCTAATGATCTTACTCAGCCGTTAACCTGAATTTCTTCCATCTTCAATTCTATTTACAGAAGTACAGAAACATTTACCAGTTGCTGGCGGAAGCAGGAGTCAGTCATGCTGACCTTTCTAGGTGTGTTACTCCGACAGACTCTTGGTCAGGCAGCCTCTGTCCCTATGGCTGTCTCTGTGTGTTCCATGTTTGCACTTGTTTCCGGTAGCTTTGCTGAGGTGCTGCTGCTGCTCTTGTGGATACATGCAAGGTGGGCAGTGCGTGTGTGTGTGTGCATGCGAGTGCGTGTGTGGCGTGATTTGTGGGAGTGCGTCTGTGTGTGTGCAGGGACATTTGAGTCGTATATATCGAAGAATAAGAGGAGGCTGTGTACATAGGTGGTGTGTGTGGGTGGAGTACATACATAACTGTGTGTTTCCGTGTCGCTGTGTGTGCACCCTGAGAATATAAAGCACAGCCACCCCTCAAGTTGATGTTGTCTGTAATCAGCCTATTCAGTGTTGGCCCATGTTTTTTCCATTTGTCCTGCCCTTTTTCTAGCCCCTCTCTCTCACTCTCCCTCATCTCCACACATCTTACCCTCTCGGAGAGTACCACCACTCAGCAGTCTGTCCCATGCCCTGTTCTCTCAGAGCTGAGAGCCTCCTCGTGTTTACCCGGGGTGGGCTTCACATGATGGCTCTACCTAGTTTCTCAATGGTTTCTCTGCAAGACAGCTCATGTTTTCCCAGGGCATCTATCACGTCAGGCTTTCCTGGGTAAAACATGAACAAACCCTTGGATTTTAGTTCCTCTCTGATGCTCCTTACCGAAGTATTTCTTCTGTCAGTTCCAGCTAGGCAGATCAGTTATTTGAAAATGGTGAGGAATTTGAGGCATGTAAATAATAGTCAAAATTAGAACCTTGTGCTCTTTTCAAAAAGTGATTTCCACGGAGGGTTGAGAAGGAGGGAGCATTCAGATCCAACATACAGAGGGGTCTATCAGTAGAATACTTACAGAGTAGTATTTTACATTCTGGCCCTTTTCTAATCCCTAACGTTGTTGAGTCTTGACCCATCACAGGCCTTAGTAGAGATCTATTGACTGATGAGTTATTTTCTCAGGGCTTGAGTGAGATGTGTATCTTTTCATTTTTCAGTGGCATTCCTTGAAGAATTAAGTTCTGGTGAAGGAATTTTCCTTGCTTCATACTTAGTACTCATGTTGACAACCTGCCTTGCCAAAATTAATAGTAATATTAATAATCGTGGCAGGTTATGAATAAAATCTGTCAGTATCACTAAATATTCATGCTTTCTGCACCCCTTATATTCTGTTTACAGTTCTAATAATTGAGCATCTCAGAGCTCAGAGAAATAACAACTGAGTTTATTAATGATAACAATTATGGATATGAAATTACACAAGGTTCCATTTACATAATGCAAATAAAGGAATCAATTACAAATCTAGAGAAGGTAGAGGGTTCTGACTTGTCAGTGAACTCTAAGCCCAGAACGTTCTCATTAGGAGAATTTTTTTCTTTTTTTCTGGCAGTGACATTGACCTACCAGCTATCCATGGACGGGGGACCACAGCTTGGGAATCTAGAGGATATAGGCTTAAATACGACTGCTTTACATCTGACTCACGGGGTGACTTAAGGATAAAGCGAGTACCTAACAGATGTAAAGCTATTTGCATTCCACATTTCCCCTCCTATCAATGGTATCATTTAGGGCTTATAACCACATGAGGAAAGGAAAGTCAGATTTTGCTCTTAAGAGAATAACATTATACAAGCTAATGGGATGCCACTGAAAATGTCTCAGCTCACACACAGCGCCCCCTGCAGCAGGAACGACTGCGCCTTCTGCTGGGTTATGGAAGTGGGCCTCAGGCATGATACCCAAAATTGACGTACACTCTGTTCACACTTTTTGGGCCTGGGGAGGACACCTCACACTAGCTAGGCCTATCAGGTCTTTGGCTGGGAATTAGACATAGAAACAAGAATTGAGAATCAGTCTTTCCTTGTAGTTGGACCAACACCATAAAAACTTGGGTTATCTTGTCTTCTACTGGGCAGAATGGGTGGCAAAAAAATGACAAAGGTGACAAAGAAGCAGATTCACAGAATGAAGCAATAATGAAAGAAGAAATAAGCTCCTTTTGTAGGCATGTAGTGCCTTTGTAGCTTCCTCATCCAGTACTTCTGAGGCCCTGTGCCACGTTCCTGCCCTTGGCTGCCATGAAATGCCTGTGGATCCTTGAAATAAACTACTTGTTTTATTGTTTTTGCTTAAGGTGGCATTAGCGTTTGTTTGTTACTAATAGAGTCTCGATTATGACAAATACTTTGTCTAAGTCACAGAGCTAATGAGTATCGCAGAGTGAGGGAGAGCTCAGGTTTCCTTATCCCTTCTCTGCAGTCTTCCCCGTAGCTCTGTAGCTACTTCTTGTATTTCCCAGTCCTCAGCCTCTATTCAGGACCCATCCAGCCCTGTCATGAGTGTGGAGCCCACTCTGGGGTTCTCAGATCTCAGAGTTTAGAATGAGGGCTTTTGGCTTTGCTTCTAGCATGTACAGATCCACTCTATCAGGATGCTCCTTGATTCATTAAAATTCTACAGGAAGGAAATGGAGCCAGCTGCCATTCTCCTTGCTCATCATCTTTCTTGGTGTCAGTCGCACCTCATTGCATTTGGCAACGCTCCTGACGTGAGTGACATTAGCCAGAGCACAAGTCAGGTAGCATCTGCTGAGGAGTGGGAAAAAAAAATCACAAACACATTTATAAAAGGGAAAACAAAATCAGGGTGACATCCAGGTTGTCTTTTTGATAGTCTCTGTTTCTGGGTTTGCGTTTAGGATAGATGGCTCCATCTTTTGGTGTTCCAGTTTAACTGTTTCAAAGTCTGTCTCTCAGAGGAAACTCTTTTTCTCAGAGGAAACTCATAACATAGAATAGACATAGTAAGAACAAAGGTTTTAACAAGGATAACCATGTGGTCCAGTTTGTCCAAGATGGCCTCAGTTTAGAGTTATTATCCTAGCATAATTTTCAGTAGGACCCCTTTCCCTTTCAAACATGCTCTGATTTGAATGATAAATTATGTGGTCACCCTAGTAATGGTCCACATTTGGAGAACCTTCCATCAGTGATATTTACGAAGCACCCACTATGCATGATCAAAGGTGGTATGAGGCGGGTGGGTTTGTAAGTGTAAATGGAAGTAGTTCACGGTCTCTGCCCATAATCTTCCTTCCCTAAACTGGAAGGAAGTAATACAGCAAAATAGAACGGTAACTCTAGGGAGCAAAAAAGTGGGACTGCGTAGTACAAGCCAGTTGATTCTTGGTTTACTGTTCCTGTTGGAGGACACAGAGAGTCTGGAGACAGACAGCTTGGGTTTACACCCCAACTCCACCATTTGCTAGCTGTGTGACTATGAGAAGAGCAACTTATCTACCCAAGCCTCTAGTTTCTCAGTGACACATGTAGGTGATGACAGTGTCTTCCTTCTTGTTGGGGTGTTGTGAGGATTGTGTTATGTGTGGAAGGTGATTAAAACAGTGCCTAGTGGAAACTAAGAATTCAGTAAAGAGAGGTGAGATAGGATCTGTACCAGCATGTCCTTGCTGAGTTAAAAATCTTTAGAATCAGCCCTTGCCTCTGTCATTCATACTTTGTGATATGTTAGGCAGGGCTAATCGTAGAATCCCAGGACGGTGAGGCCCTGTACTGTTAGCCAGCCCCGTCTCTGTCACGCAGTGGTGGATGGTTGGTAGGTAAACAACATTCCTCAGAATCATTCATCACATTTCTTCTCGACATTTTCAAATAGAGTTGTGACAGCAAGGCAAATTGTGTGCTGTGGGCTTAGAACAGATGGTGTCAGAAGAATCTAGTATGTGATGGAAACACATGGTACATTCCCATCCAGCACAGGGAGGGGCAGGAACAGTGTGTACTGAGTAATTCTTCCTTCCAGGTGGTGAAGGTGGGAGGTAAAAGGAGACAGTGGGATACCAACAGCACAGCCCTTCATTGAAAAAGTCTAGAATGATGCTTCTCTAGAATTTCCTCCCTGGGCCTAGAAGGTATTAAAGTTTTTAAAATGCTGTTTGAATACTTGTTTTTTGGAAATGCAGTAGGAATTATTCCATGAGTTGACTGAAAAGTTTGGGATATCTTGACATCTTGTCCAAAGAATATGGTCCTCCCCACAAAAAATAACTAGTTATAAAGCTAAATCTACTGGAACTATTATTATTTACTATGGTCATTTAAATTAATGGCTAACTTAGCTCTATACGTTAGATCTGAGCTCAAAGTTTTACTAAGCATTGTCTCATTAAATGTCTCTGACCACACTGACATAGGTGCTTTGCTAATTCCCATTATGCTTGTAAGAAAACTGGTTCAAAGAGGCCTAAGGGTCAAACAGCCACTACGGGGAGAGGCCTTTTACCTAGGCCAGTCTGAATCCAAATGTTCTACTCCTGATTACTATGCTATATGCTATGATAAACTTGCCCTAAATATAATAGATTATAGAACTAGGTACGCCAAAGATCATAGATGATCATTATGTTCAAGGATGAAACAATACTGAATGGAAGAAGAATGAAATACTGAGGTTTAATTTGCAGCAACATGGATGGACCTGGAGATTGTCATTCTAAGTGAAGTAAACCAGAAAGAGAAAGAAAAATACCATATATCACTTACATGTGGAATCTAAAGAAAAAAAAAAAAGACAAACTTATTTACAAAACAGAAACAGATTCACAGGCATAGAAAACAAATTTATGGTTACCAAGGAGGGAAGGGATAAATTGGGAGTTCGAGATTTGCAGATACTAACTAATATATGTAAAATAGATAAACAACAAGTTAATACTGTATAGCACAGGGAACTATATTCAATATCTCATAGTAAGTTATGGTGAAAACAAATATATGTATGTTCAGGTATGACTGAAGTATTGTGCTGTACACCAGAAATTGACACAACATTGTAAACTCACTATACTTCAATAAAAAAAAAACACACACACACAATAAATACGGAAGGCTAGAAGGGCATTTCTGGTTTAATTGGATTTTCCTCCAGTTCTATAACTAATTTACATGGGTTCTGGGCTTACAGTTGTTTGGCTAGTCTTGTTTTATAGGAAAGATCTTTTATTTTTTCTTTTATTGCTAAACTCTTGGAAAACACTCCAAGAGTTTAGCAATACTAAAATGCCAGAAAGTTCCTCCTGATTTTGAATTTAAGATGGTGTTATTTAGTCTAATGGGATGATATGAGATGGGTATTGGAATATAATAAGCTCTTTTTGCTATATTGAGTAACATAGTGATTTCTCATTTAAAAAAATTTTTTTATTGTTTATTTGTAGAAATATTTATGGTAGGAATTCTCTATGCCAGGCTCTGTGCAGATATATACGAGACACAAAAAGGAGGAAAATGGCCACGTCTATCGTCATTAAGTTTATTATCTTGCTTTGTCCTGGGAAAACAAAACAGATTATGAAATCCTGCCATGTTCAGTAGTAGAGTGTATTAATTGCATTTTACCATCCCTCTGTATTTAAAATTTTAATTGCTTGCATAAGTTTCTGAATGCATCCACAAGCTGTCCCATAATAAAGCCACAGAGACATCAGTAATGTAGTGTTTAATGGCTGATAGCCTTGATTCAGAAAGGTAAGAGGGTCATTGCTTTGCTCAGTAACCCAGACTAACTTGTTACACTTCTCCTAGCTTATTTACTAATTTATAAAATGACCCTCTGCTCTCCTTTCTCTGCAGGCAAGCCATAAATTTCAGTTCATTCTCCACATGAAGATGCATCTGTCCCAGAGTTGAACAAGCACCTGGAGCCAGAGGACTCTGATTTGTCGGCTTTGAAGATGATTTGTCTACTTTTCCCTGTCTACTTCTGGGTGAGTCACCTCATCTTCTATTAAGTGGGAATGCCATTCCGTGTTCTGCCTACCTTGATGATGGCCCAGTATTCGGTTCCAGTAAGATGGATTTAAAAATGCTGTATGGATTCAAGGCTTTCTAGTTCAGTGGAGCTTCAGTCTGAGCCACTCGGCTGACAGGCATGAAATAATTTCAGATGGTGTCACTGTATACATTGAAATATTAGATGGCTTCTTTGTGGGTCATACAGGGCAAGAAGATGATGATGTGAATTATTCTCTGAATTCAGGTTCCACCGTAACAAAATGCCTTCTGTAATATAATTTCTGGTGAGTGACCAAGTGGAAATGCATGCATCGTCATCTCTCAGTGCAGGAAATAGTCCATGCTCAAAAATGAGTTGGTTCCCAAACTTCTATTTCTCCTCCCTGTTTAGGAGAGATGTTCATATCTCCTGGCACCAAGTCCCCAAGTCTGCCTCCAGATTACAGAGTATGCTCAGCAGGGAGTTGTTCCCTTGTCAACAGTGAGCATTAGTGCAGCAGTTGGACTGGAAGGGAAAGGCTTTGTCTATTACGAAGCCTGCAGAGCCTGGTTGCTAGGCAACCCAGTCTGGAGGCAGCAAACAGTGTGCATGCACCACGAGGGAATCCAGGGAGGTGGGCCTGGAAAACAGGGAGAAGCAATTCTTTTCTCAGAGTCAGCCGAGGCAGGAAAAGAAAAAGCACTGCCTACTGCCCAGGTGAAGAGGAGGTGCACACATCAAATTAAGTTGTGCATTTTGATGTCACAGTGCTAGGTGCCAAAACTCACAGGTAACTATACCATTGTCTGGAAAACTGTGTGACTTTGAGCAGGCGGCTTTCAATGGTCTGGCAAAAGGAGAAAGCCAAGGAACCGAGTAACACTAACTCCTCCTCATTCCTACCCCTGCAACCACCACATGGACATAAATCTTAAATCACAGAAATGTGATACTGACCTTTTATTTGCACGGAAGGATGGAAAGAAAAGGCTGTATTACTAAAAACCCTGGAGTAGATGCTCTTTGGAGTTTGTTAAGCTTAAGTTTCTAAATCAAACAACTATGTCCACTCCTAAACATAACTAAGTATTTACATAGGGCAGAACATGCCAAAATGCATATACGGGGGAAATTATTTTTCATATAGCCAAGCTCTTATAGTTCCTCTGTCCCGAATAATATTCCTGCTAAGCTGCCAGCAGATTTGAAAGATGCAAAAGTAGGTATTTTGGGCGGAGTCAAGGCGTAAAGTACTGAGCCACTTGGGAAGTCTGACACACCAGGTAAACATTCACTAATTCTCAGCATAAGCCTGACAGTTTATTTGATTGCAAAGGCATGGGGCACCTCCCGGTGAGATTTGCTAGGAGAGGTATCCAGGTTGAGAACTAGGCTGAGGCTGGCACGTGCAGGCCCACGGGGGTTGAGTGATTATACAGAGAAGGCATTAGATCATAAGATTTGCAGATACGCAGATAGAGATTTGAAGCAGGACTTCTGCACTTATTTTAGCTGCTAACCTTAGACATGTTACCTAAATTATTTCATGCACAGTTTCTTCACCAGTACAATGGAAACAAGAAGAATATTGACCTCTAAGTGATGCTATGAACTTAAAATGAAATAATGCATGGAAATCACTTAACAGAGGGCCTGACATGTTGTCAACAACGAATAGAGGCTGGTACGCTTGTCCATGTAGGTACATGGGTCAGTGTCACAGAGTAAAACGGGGTGGTGGTATTGTTTGGAAACAAACAAACAAAAAACAAAAACCTCACAGCTCAGGGGCAGGATGTTGCCATGGAAAAGTGAAAACAGAAGTTGGAAGACCAGGCGTCTGGGGGCCTAGGTCACCACCAGGCGACTGGAGTCCATTATGTACAGTTGTGACGGCTCAGAGCTTATACAGGAAGAGCAGACCTGTCCCCCAGGCCGCCTTCCCAAACACCACGGAGAGCGGTGCTCCAGCAGGGTTCCGGAGAGCGTCTCCAAACCCAGATGCTTACGGTCTGGCGTCTTTTATTTGCAGGGAACACTGGGCTTTGAGTCCTTTCTGAGACTTTGGCGTTTTTGGATTTGGGGCTCTTACTCTGTGAACGGTGTACTTTGCAAACTCTTTCCTACTGTACCAGCCCGACTTTAAACAGCGTGTGTCTTTTCCTCCCTGGGCTACCACTTTGTTGACAATAACAGGAAAGATCACCATAAGTGATCTTTGACTCTTCTCCACCTCATCTTTTATACATTTTTCCTAATTGTTTTTCTTAAGAGTCTTGGAGCTTTTTATTCATCCAGCAAATAAATTTTATTGAGTGTGTCTGCTAGGTGCCAAGCACTGTCACAGGCACTAACGATACATACAATGGTAACAGTCTCGCAAAATTTCTGTCCTCATGGCATTTACAGTGGCCGGAGAGGGACTGTTTCAGGTGGACAAAATGTCTGATTATTTCAGATGGTGGTAAATGCTGTAAGGTGCATTAAACGGAAGAGGAACTGTTTCAGTTACCAGTTGTTGTGGGAAAACCACCCAACATGTGCTGCCTAAAAACAATAATTTATCAATTCTCATTAATCTGTGAGTTGACTGGACTCACCTGAGTGGTTCTCCTCCTCTAGGTGAAATCCCAAAGATACTTACGCAACTGCATTCATCCAAGGTCACTGTCATCCTCCAGAAGGTCTTTAACTTGTCATCGTTCTGTATGCCTTCACAAGCTTTTTTATAGAGTGGCAGCAGGATGTTAAACACACAAGACCTTCAGTGCAAGTGTTTCTTAAGCATATGTGGCTGTCATACTTTTTGATGTCCCACTGGCCATATCAAGTCACATGGGCAAGCCCAGACTCAGTGTGCCGGGGGCCACCCAAGTGCATGAAAACGGGGCCTGGTCCATTAGGGGTCACTGAGACGAAGGAAGGTGATGACTTTATATTGGAAAATGGGTGACACCTCTGAGCAGCAGTGCTATTTGAACTGAGACCAAAGGGCTATAAAAAGATCAGCGAGAAGAGGATAAGTACAAAGGTGTTGAGGTAAGACAGGCTTCGGGTCCTTGAGGCTCTGAGATGAGGCCTCTATAATCTGTACTTCGTGAGCAGGAGGAAGTAGTGGTTAGAAGACCAAGTCAGTGAGGCTGGGCAGAAGGCAGATAATAAGGCCTCAAGGACCCCATAGTAGGGGTTTGGATTTTAGACCACATGCAGTGAGAAGCCATTAATATGTTTAAGAAAGAGAGTCAACTGATCTGATTTACATTTGTAGAAGTAAAAGTCAGACTTCTTTGTGAGGCAATTATAAGAATATTATTCCTATCATTTCAACAAGTCAAAGTCAAAAGAAAGGGATGATGCTGGATTAAGAGTATGATTAAAGAATGATCCTGGAATAGGGGGGAAATAGGAGTAACGACGTTTCAAGATCACTGGAGAAATTTTAAAAATTACTGAAATGCAGAGGCAATATTATCAACCAGGATACAAGTTACAAAGCCGTAGAGATACTATGTTCTCACTTTGGTTAAAAAACAACACAGACAGGTATACACATATGTGTAGAAAAAGATCTACAAAGACATATACTAAGGTGTTAACCTTGGTGGTGATCCCTGAGTGTAAGATTATGGTGTTTTCATTTGCATAAAAATAAGAGATGGCAATGAGACAAGAGTGAAAACCGGGAGTGCAGATAGAAAGCTGTTACCCAGGAGAGAAATCAGCCACTTTTAAAGGCTGATCACAGTGGAGTTGTGAGAAGTTGATATGTCAGAGAGATAATTTGGGGGTGGAGAGGTTAGGAGTTACTGATGAGTTGGCAGTTGTAGCAGAGTAAAAAGGTAATCAAGAATGACTCCTAGGTTTTTGGCTTGAAAAATGGATGGAAGTGGTGACATTTTCTGAGATGAGGAAGAACCAAGCAAGTTCAGTTTGGGTACCTTTCTCAGAAGGGGGTTAGGAGGTAACTAGATATCTTGTGATGGGTCATCAGTTAAGAGATGTGCCATTGTAAGTTCCTAATCTTCTTGGATGAGTTACCTTCATTCCCCAGTGTTCTGTTTAGAGCAAACCTTGTTAAGCAGAGAATGAATGAATGAGGACATGGCTTGAAAAGTCACCTGGGATGTTAGGTGGAATATAAGTAATACAGCACGGGATGATGTGTGAAATAATGGTTGCCTTCTTAAGCCTCTCCATTTTAGAAGGTCAATGCCAACACTGGAGATGGTCCAGAAAAATGAACCCCAGCCACTTACCACAGATAAAAATAAGGCTAATAAAGAACAGAAACAGGAGTAAAAGTTACTATGTCTAGATAGTGAAATCAGACATACTGGAGACAGATTATCAGTGTAAATAATCAGTGATCAGAATGTTTTTTGAGCCAGCAGTCAGTTACTGGAAATCTCCAGTTAGCCCAAACTCATCTTATCTATGTGATCATGGTTTTATTGTAATAGTTTTATAACTTTGTAGGATTGCCTAGAAGACTTCCCTGTCAAGGCTGAAGTTAAACAAAGCAATGGGGCCTCTTGGCTAATTGTAGCAAGAAAAAATTTGTCTAGATGTGAGGAAGAGTTTCCAAAATAGGAAATCAAGACTAGAACAGGTGATTCTTTGAAAGGGTTTCCACTCATCGAACCTATTTCCTAATGTATGATTTTATGGCCAACTATTTAAAAAGCAAAAATAACCCGAGTCTGGAAATGCAACTCCATCCAGTGTATTTTTTTTTAACTTGGCCCATACTCGGTGCACCCAGATGCGTCACAGCTGAGTCAGTCCGGGTGGTTCTCTGAAGCAGCCAAAGTGAGCATTTCAGACATGCCACAGATTTGGATACTGGAGATCTCAGACCCTTCACTAAATAGTAAATCCAAGATGCCAATTACAGAGGCTTAGAGACCACAAGAAATAAAAGGGGACAGGTGAAATATCAAGCAGTGAGCAGGTGTAGATTTTATTGGGGAAAAATTCCCCAGCCTTCAGTTGAGTTCAGGTATTTAACATAGTTCCTTCATTAATGTTTATTCAATTTTTATTAAAACTATGTTTTCAATTTTATACTGCCTGAACAAAAAAATCTCGCAGAATACATGCTTTCAGTGTTCTTATTTAAGAAGTATTTTTTTTCCAGTGGAAAGAAGGGAATGTATAAAGTGCTTGGGATTTCTTAATAGTCTGTAAAAAAAAAAACAAGCAGTTGGGTGTATAATCAAAAGATTTGCTTTCTTTAGCAGAACTAGACTATTAAAGCTAAATTATAATGTTCTAAACATTACCTTTCAAAAAAGTACCCACATAAAAAATAATTTTCCTGAGTATCTCACTTAGAAAATACCCTACCAAGTCAGACAGACCACATCTCTCTCCGTAGTTATGAGACGCGGCCATGGAGACAGCTCTGTAACTGGAATTCATGACACTGCATGTCCGCCTTGTCTTTCAGATCAGCTCATGGGGCCTATTGATCGTAAGATCTTAGCGGCTTTGAAAAATTTCCCAGTAAGTGAGTTTAAACTAAGAAATGGGCCAAAGAAAATAGATGGACCCCAGGCTGAGAAAGTGAGCACAAATCAGATTAATCACTGGGGCTCAGTATGTTTCTATCTGGTTTCCCTGGTGAGAGGAGGACCAGGAAATACAACAGAATGAATTGGAGACTGTGAATAATCCAGAGGTGCCTTCAGATGCTGAGTGAAAAGGCCCAGATAGAGGCCGCAGACACTCGGCTTGATCTCTCCGTGTTGGTGGCTCTGTTCCCAAGAGGGAAGAGCAATGTCAGAGACAGAATAACGCAGGGCACAGAAGCTCTCCTGATGGAATCACACAAAACGGGGTTCACATTCTGACTTCATCAATCATTAATTCTTGAAAGAACCTGGTACTTCATTCTCTTAAGTTTCCGTTTTCTCATCTGGAAAAGGGTTGGTTGGGAGGATTAAAGAAGATACTGCTACACAAAATACTTACATGGCATTGACATCTGAGAAATCGCAATTGCTGTTTTAATGTAATCAACAAAAAGAGTGGATGAACCAGAAATAAAGGGGGAAAAAAATCAAAGAAAACAAATATTACTGCTTTGTCAACTGTGTAACAGCAGTGTTTCTGAGAATGCTGTGTGTCCTTCACATAAAGTGGAGAATCCGTCAGCAATGAAAGCCACTTCCTGCTAGCAGAGGTGTGGCTCTCTGCATGTGTGTAGCCTGCAGGTTTCTTTGAGTAGCTCTTGATATTCAGGGTTTCACTAGGCCAGATGTGACGACAGGCAGTTGTCTTACAGTGTCATGGGACCTACAGAGATGAGATGACATCCCACCGTGGATTCACCCTTCGCTCCCTGACTTCCTGTACTGACTATGTGGTTGATGACCACTGACCTCAGGCCGGGAGTGCCAAGAGGGCACAACTGTAAACAGCATGTGCCATGGGGCAGAGCTCAGACCTGTCCACCGGAGCTGCTCTTATTTATCCGTAACTGCCACCATGCTACAGTTTGCAGTTTTTCTCTGCATGACTGGCGTGTGTCTTCTTGCATGGACTTGAACACATACAACCTTTTTTGCTATAGTATTTCTTTATCATAAGTCTACTTGTAATAGTCCTCTAATGGGCCAGTCACATTTTAACAAACCACAAATATTGAAAACAATGGGACAGCTGTTAAGAGGCCATGTTGAACATGTTACAGCTGTAAGAGCACAGACGCCGACACCCCATTTTACTGATGGCGAGGTCTGAGGTCCAGCAAGCACCTGGCCACATGGCCACATGGCCACATGGCAGAGAGGAAGGGAATTATTATTCACGCTGCGGTGTTCTGATTGTAAGTTCAATGTTAACTTTTGTTCCTGTTGGCCGGAATGTTTTGGCTTGAGGAGCTGGGATACAAAGAATTCTGAGTGTGACAGGGCTGATCGGAGGACCTTCTGGGCAGAAGTGAGTCTCAAAGGCCATGATAGACAGGGGATGGGCCAGGAGGGCGTTTTAAACTAGGCCAAGCCACACACATCCTAACTGAGGATAAAAACTCACACCTTGCATTGCGGGGTGGTAAATCCTAAGTCTCTCATTTGAAATTCTTTGTATCCTTAGGCTGGTAATGTTATTTTCTAGCGCAGAATACTTTCCTGCACAGTAGGTGGTCTGGCTGCAGTGCCTTATTTAATCTTTCACTGACTATGTTCTCTCAAATACAGCATCTTGGTTGACAGTTATTAAATGCCTGGTTGACACTAGACATCAAAGAATTGGAGAACAAACATTAGGTGCTGCAGAATAGAATCATTTAGCAATCAAAGGTAACTGCTGGATAAATACGGACCAGAGTGGATTTATTTTCAGGATGAGTGGCCAGTTGCTGTGTGAGTTGCAGTTCCTGAATTTGTCCTTTTCACCAGCCTGCCATAACTCTCCAGAGGCACTTGTTTGAGGTCTTTCAGAGATTGGCTTTTAAATTCTTACTGCTTCTTGACGATCAGTCCTTTTGGATGCTGAAATGCATTTTCCTCTCATTGGTTTTGTCCACTGTGCATTTGGTTTTCCTCTATAGCCTAACTTAACTTGATAAATTCCTAGGTGCGGAGACTCCCTGTTTAAAGGAAAAAAAAAAAAAAGGATTTGTCAATAGTATGATCCTGTCCTCAGTTTCCTTCCTAACCTCAGTAGCATCCATTGAAGGGCTAGGAGAGTGGCAGGTGCTCTGGAATACCAGGCAAGGTGCCGTAAAGTCACGCTCTTTGCCCGGCTGCTCTTTGTCCTCTGGGATGAACGTGCGGCTGGGAGATGCTCTTGCCCAGTCTCCGCCTCCCCACCCCATGGTGCAGGCCTTCTGTTCCATAACATCTTACAGAAGATTGAGTTGACTAGTGGTACAAGTAAAGTTCACTGCATACCATCTTGATTCTAAAGGAAGATTAGTAGAGAGCAAAGGAGAGACAGGTAGCAAAAACAGAGTCCAGCACTGGTGGCATCAGTGGTAAGCAGAGGAGTGTATTCTGCCCAAGATTATTCTCATTCTTTTAAAAAAAATTTTATTGAAGTATAGTCAGTTTACAATGTTGTATCAATTTCTGGTGTACAGCACAATGCTTCAGGCATACATGAACATACATATATTCCTTTTCATATTCGTTTTCATTATAAGTTACTGCAAGATGGTGAATATGATTCCCTGTGCTATATCATACAGTATGAACTTGCTGTTTACCTATTTTATATATATATTATTTAATATTTGCAAATATCAAACTCCAATTTATCCCTTTCCACTCCCTTTCTCCCCTGGTAACCATAAGTTTGTATTCTATGTCTATGAGTCTGTGTCTGTTTTGTAAGTAAGTTCGTTTGTCTTTTTTTTTTTTTTTTAGATTCCAAATATAAGTGACATCATATGGTATTTTTCTTTCTCTGTCTTGTTTACTTCACTTAGAATGATGATCTCCAGGTCCATCCATATTGCTTGAGTGGATATTAATAATATAACCCCGGTCCGTGAGACTGCAGAAGCTGCCATCTTTCTTTCCTTCTGTTGCTTTCTCTCAAGCCAAGCTCTGAGGCACTTAGGGACAGAAACACTTGCCTGTCCACCACAGCTCACACCTAATGCTCATGACTCAGTGTTGGCTCTGTGACCCCGTAATATGAACATGGCCTCAGGTGGTCTGAATATACTGTTGTTTATACAAGAGAGACAGGTTACAGTGGTGTGATACTTCCAGCTGAACCCTGGGATTCCAAAGCCTACATCACAAAAAATACACGCTTAATTTTCTCACTGGTGTATTCTTTTTTTTTTTTTTTTAACTTAAATCATAGTTTCTTTTTTAACTCTTTAGCTTGTTCAGACTTGTTCTGTAAAGCAAAATGTTTCCACTGGTTTGGGTGAGGAAGCACTCTGTAAATACAGATCTTCCAAAATTCCGAAGGAAAGAGTAAGTGTGACTAAACTGTGAAGTTGTAAGGAAAGTTAAAGAGAATGGAATCCAGTGTTATGAGGGGAACTGCTAAGAAGGGAAAGTGTGGGAGGAGTACTGATCAAAGCAGAGGTAATTTTTCAACAGAGTAATAATAAGGAAAGAAATAATAGTGTAATGAGAGTAAGTCACCCCGATGATGGTTTGTTAGTATGCGACCTACTCTGGTAGTAAAGGAATATATTAAATCAGCAAGTTAACACATAAGTACAAGGCTATGACTCAAGAGTAGACGATGCTTTCCTGGACTGCTGTGGACAAAGTGGTCATTCCCACTGCGAATGAGGTCAGTGTCATCATTGCTGAAATGGAGCAGGCTGACCCAGTCAGGGAAGAGCTGGCAGAGGATGGTTATGTTTCACAGTGCCTCCTTCTAACCCTCAGCCTCCATCCTGAAAACCCCTCTGAGATTACACGTATGGGTAGACGTGTGCTTCAAAATGCTTCCCAAAGGGAACTGCCGTCACATCACCGCTTTCCTTCGAGCTAAACGCTAAGGCGGTGGGACTGTTGGGACATTCCTTTTGAGACAGTTATTCTTCAAGATATCAAGCAGTATTTTTGTTACTACTGTTTCTGGGTCGTGAGTTTTTGCCCAGTTAACTCAAATGGAGTGACATGCCTCCTGCTGTGGTGGGGTGCTTGTCACCTGGCAGGCAGGTGCGTTCCCCATTTGGTTGACCCCTTACCTTACTCCTACCTCTAATTGGAAAGTCCGAGTTACTCACCTCTGAGATGAGCACACAACTGTATCACTTGACTGGCTGTGGAACATTTGACAAGATACTTCACTTCTCTAAGCCTCAGTTTCATGACCTATATAGTGAGAAACACAACAGTTTTAAGTCTCACAAGCTGCAAGAGTTTTCATTTGTGAAAGAAATGGTTTCATTGGTTAGCTCACCCTGAGTGCTCAAAGTGTAGTCACCGTACTTCAAACCTAGCCATGAGAAATCTTGTAGAAGTTGGCTATTACCCTTCTTATAATATCTGTCTATAGCTAATAAAACAGAATTTTATTTGAGAAGAAGAAGTTTATTAAATTTATTTTAAGAAATGACCTTGACCCTGATGCAGTGTCCTTGGTATTCTGAGAGAAACAGTGAACAAGAAAAACAATGAAGTTGTTGACGTTAAAATGAGCCTCATAGATAACACCAGGGGCTATTTAACTAATGACTAATTTTCTACTTTTGCAATTAGAATACTGGAAGGCTAGACAATTCTTAGAGGCTCTGTCATCACAAATTTTTCTCACAACCCCAGAATCAGAAGAAACTAGATCAAAAATTCTGAAGACTCTGTTAGGAGAGCTTTAAGAGTTGTCTGTCAAGTCGAGTCTAAACCCAGTGCTAGAATTTTCCATACAGTAACCCTCCTAGTTCTGCTGCCTTACCTCAGACAAAAGGAGATGTGTGACCCCCCCCCAAGGCTGTTCATTCTCATCTGGACGTGGACAGCTTGAACTCTTGTACTTAAATTCAACATAAGAAGGGCATTTCTGACTGCTTGCAACTTCCAGAAATTCAGTTCTTAGTGTCACAAGGTCCGTGAGGCATCTTTCCTTAACAAGTTAGGTGGTTGCTCATTTGATTCAAAGAAGGAATCGTAAACCTTAGAATCTTTACATCCCAATTAAATAACCTGAGGTTGTTGAACTCTTCTCCACGGGACCTAGTTTTAAGATCTTTTTTCCTCTTGGCAAGTTTCCTCTTAAAACCTGGGCCTGGCAGTAGTATACTCCTTAAAGGACCACACGCAGAAAAATTGCGCACTTTTCCAACCTGAATTCTACATCTCATAGCTCTCACAGTCTCAACTGTATGTCAGATTATCTCAGACTTCATTGAACACAGCTCTGGCCGGGTCATATTGTCCTCTGTTTTCTAGGTGTACACTTGTTGAAATCTTACATATTTAAGACTACAGTTTCTTTTTGTTGGTTTGTCTGGAGATAATTTTCATCTGTTGTGTGTTCCCCTCAGCCAGGAGAATACTTGCTCATCTCAGTGGAGAATATTTTTGCACTGTGAAAAGAGGTTGCATTTTTAAAATTTTGGGCAAGGGACTTTTAAACTCCCTTGGCCATTATATAAAAAAGGCATAAAGCTAACACGTACCACACTATGAAAAATGACTGCTGAGAAGATTGTAAGTGTTATGTAAGTTCCTAGTAAAATGTCAGGCCAATGGCGAGTACTGAAGAAATTGTTTAAATTAGACACTAATACGGGTAGGTGGTAATTCTCAGGGAGGCCAGATCCGTGACTCAAGTAAGTCATTTGTATTTTCTCATCATCTGCGCACCCCAGAAGTGCTTTGTCTGGCCATTTGTCTTTATTTCCTCTGCTTTCATGCCTGACAGGAAATTGGTTAGCAACCTCTGCAAAATACCTGTTGTCTAATACGTCAGGCCTTCACCATCTCGAGGTTAAAATAACTATAGCAGTTGTCTTAACGTTCATTCTTCAGCCTCAGTTTTCAAGGTATAGGAAATTCCAGGAGAAAGATAAAGGGAATATATTATAGGAACCATGAGAAATTTATTGAAGGCTTTTAGGCAACATAATTCTTCCCACTTTGTTTCTTAAAACTTTAGGGGGAGATTTAAAGAAGCTGTCAGAAGGAAACAGAAACATCTCTTTAATTGTGGAAGACTCTTGTTCATCTACATTTACACTATGTTGAGGAAAGAGATTCCCTTCTGACAGTAAAAAACTCTTGATGTAAATTGAGATTTAAGAGGCTGCGTTTTAGCTGTGCTAGGAAATTAGGCAGCCCAGTTGTCTACTTGCAGTCAGAATGCTACAAATACTGTTCTGCTTTAGACTACATGCTGGATTTGCTTCCCTGTGATAAGTGGGATTTTATGTATATAATAATACAGATTATGTTTTATGTGTTTGCAACACTTTAGTAACAAATACCATATTTTTAATACAGTGTTTAATAATACCTTGTCCTTTGAAAGTGGGGATTTTCCCATTTTACATCTGAGTAAACTGAGGCTAATTTCATAAACCAGAGTTTTTAGATGGAGGTTATCACTCTCTTCTAAAGCAGAGAAGTAATAATGACTATTAAATGCATGAAAAAATCATTAAAACAATATGACATAATTACAATGCAATGATGACAGAAATGTTCTAGTGGTAATAGGACATTTCCTGTGGATAGTAAGGATTGGTTTCTGTGACTCTTTTAATCTTCCAACATCCACAATAGATGAAAAGGATCTATTAATAAAAAAGGGGTTAAAAAGTCATTTATAGCAGATATTTGAATTTGTATAGCACTGTGATCAACCCCCTTTGTCCTAGATGAAATCAAAGACACTGTCCTCTGTGTCACTAAAGTGGGATTTCTTTAACCTCTTGCTTCCTGATGGATCCTTACACAAGCTTGAAAACTCTAGAGAACTACCATACATATATATATATTCGTAGCACACCATGATGATTGCATCAGACGCCTGTCTTGTGCTAGACGCCATCAGTGTGGGGTGCACGAGAGAAGACTGCAAGCACGCTGAAAGAGCAGAAGGAAAGAATGTCAGGCGACGCGCCAGCCTTTTAAGAGCTACAGTAATTTAAACAAGGCTACATTTCAGAGAGGGTTCTGGACGGGGAGACACATTTGGTAGTCATTAGCATATAGGTAGTATTTACATACTAATAAGAGGTGAGATCAGCAGGAGAATGAGTACAAATGGAGAAGAAAAGAGAACCAAGGATGACATAGGAGCTGGGTGTGAGGGCGATCTGGCTGGGACATATGTCACTGCACTGATCGCCAGGGTTGATTCGGCTGATTGGCTGGCTAGGTGGGTGTCCCCTTCCTCCTTCACCACTCCGTATGCATCCCTCCTGAGGCTGCGCGCTCTGTCGAAGAGGACAACCGTCCCCAATAGAGGAGGACCGTTCTTCTTGGTCAAGGGTGTATGAGCAGCTGCGCTCCCCGGCTAGAACCTCCAAACAAGCTCTCAAGGTGACATAGGAGCTGGGTGTGAACCCAGGGGGTTTGACTTTACTGCCTCCCAAATTAGTCTATAGAAAATTACTTTGAGTTTGCATTAAGCTTTCTTGGTCCAAGGCATTCTTACCTGAATGTTCCTATAGATAAGGATAGAGGGAAATGTTAAATTCACCAAGCCATGCCTTCAGTGAAGGGAGTGCACTCCTTAGTAATTACCAAGTGAAACAGAAGCTGAACACGGCTGCTAGGAAGAAAGTAAAATACTGTGTGTCATGAAATTTTTCAAAAGAATTCTGTGCCAAAGAGAAGAATTTGTCTAAAAACTACTGGGCTATTTTGCCTCCATCACTTGTTATTACCACGCAATGTGTTTATTCAGTTTCCAGTGTCTTATTAGGTCCTGATGGGAATACCTGGCATTAGACCAACAGTTACTTTAATGAGGAGAAATAATGGAGCTTTCCTAAAGGGAGATAGAAGATCTGAAATTTCCTTCATTTTCATCTCCTTAATAACATTCTCCCTTTCTGTCACTCTGAAATGTGGCCTTATTATGTTAATTTTAGTTCTTTCTGGACTAAATAGAAAAAGGAGCCCAACTGAGAGTCAGGAAGAATTTTTGTTTCAACTGGAATCTGAGTTTTCAACCTCAGTTGTTTTCTTAGCATTAAGATAAACCCCTACTCTGATAATTTCCATGATAACTTCTTTTGACCCCAGCTTTTGAAGGTCTTAGATTCAAATTGTTGCCTTGCCCCTGTGTTGTGTGTCCATGGCGAGTGGATTAATCCTTCTGAGTCTATTTCAGGGGGGGGATGGTCAGGAAAGGCCTTTTGGTAGAGATGCCATTGAGCTCCAAGCAAAAGGAACCTATTCCATGATCAAGCTATGAGCCAGTGTGGCTGGAGTGAATGAGCCCCAGGAAGAGTGGCACTTGCTAGGTCAGAGAGACAGGCAGGGACAGGTCACACAAGGGTCTTAAAGGTAGAAGAGAGTACAGGAAGATTTTGCTTTATAAGGAAGGGCAATCCACAAGAAGGTTTTAAGCACCAAAGTGACATAATAGAATCTACGTTACAAAAAAAAAAATCTCTTTAGTTGCCATGCAGAAGACTAGTTAGGAGTAAATGCAAGTCGAGTGCTTAGCACCAGGTCTGGCTTGTAGTAGGTGAGAAATGTTAGCTCCTATCATCATGGTCCTTATTGTCCTTATCCTCCCCAGGAGGGCACGTCAGTCTTCCATGGGAGGGGCCTGGGCCTCAAACCACTAACTCCTCCACCCCCATCTAGTCACCTGCTGTAGGAAGATGTGCTTTTACCATCCCCTGCCCTCTTAGCTGGAGGGGAGTATCATCAGTGGCCATGATGTGTGCTGTCCATCTTAGGTGTGGTGGGGGTGGAAATGATGTTGAGACCTTCCACATTTATATCTCATCTCCTTCTGCAGAATTATACTGCCATAGGGATCATATCGAATTCAGGCTTGGTATGCAGATCATTAGCGAACCCATTTCCAGACCAAATGGAGAAACATAATATTTGCAGACAAGGCACTTTTCAAGGAACTTATTGTAACCTCAATTTTAAATGCTGCACAACAGAAAGCAAATTAAATTTTCTAACTTGTATACTTGCTGCTGTTAATAATACCAAGACATAGCCTCGGATGACACTGAGTACATGGGGAAGCACCTTGAAAAACTTTATCTCATTTGACCTTCACAATACTCTGATGACTTAGGGAAAGTCAGACGGATGATTTCCAGTTCAGGGGAAAATGTAGCAGCATGGGGATCGTGTGACATGTCCAGGCCCGCAGACAGCTCCTAACTGGGACTCATCATTGCAAATCATAGTCTGGAGTTCTTTTTATGATCCCCAATGGCTGCTGCTACCACTGGTCCTGTGTTCACTGCTTCTTGTTATGGAGGACAAGAGCATTTTTATTTAAATAAATAAATAAATAAATAAATAAATAAATAAATAAATAAATAAATAAATAAATAAATAAATAAATAAACAAACAAATATATATATATATATTTTCATATTTTTTCATTGTAGGCTATGACAAGGTATTGAATATAGTTCCCTGTGCTATACAGTAGGACCTTGCTGTTTATCTATTTTATATATAGTATTATTTGCAAACCCTGAATTCCCAATTTTTCCCTCCACTCTTCCCTCTACCCCTCAGTAACCATAAGTTTGTTTTCTATGTCTTTGACTCTCTCTGTTTTGTAAGCAGTTCATTTGTGTCCTTTGTTAAGATTCTACATGTAAGTGATATCATATGGTATTTTTCTTTCTCTTTCTGGCTTACCTCACTTAGAAGACAATCTCCAGGTTCATCCATGTTGCTGCAAATGGCATTATTTTGTTCTTTTCATGGCCGAGTAGTATTCTATATATATGAGCATTTTTTCATGTGCCTCTTGGCCATTTGTATGTCATCTTTGGAGAAATGTTAGGTCTTCGGTCCATTTTTTTGATTTGGTGGTTTGCTTTTTCTGTTACTGAGTTATATGAGCTGTTTATATATTCTGGAAATTAAGTGCTTGTCAGTTGTATCATTTGCAAATATTTTCTCCCATTCTGTCTTTTTGATTTATTTATGGTTTCCTTTGCTGTATAAAAGCAATTAGGTCCCATTTGTTTCTCTTTGCTTTTGTTTCTGTTGCCTGGGTCGACTGCCCTAGGAGAGCATTCCTGTGATTTATATTAGAGACTGATTTGCTTCTCTTCTCTTTTAGGTTTATGGTGTCTTGTTGTAGGTTGAAATCTTTAAGCCACTTTGAGGTTATATTTGTGTATGATGTGAGGGAGTGTTCTAATTTCATTGATTTATATGTGGCTGGGAGGATGAGAGCATTTTAAAGTGCTGTGCAGAACTGGAATTTCTAAAGTGTTATGGTGGAAAAACATACCAGTATTAATTTAGTAGTAGTCCAAGAGGGGGAACATTCTGAATGGGTACCCTTAACAAGCACAAAATATATGTATTAGTAATGTAGGAAAAGCCTAGGTTTTATTTAGAAACCAAATCTGTTTGAAATTGATTGTATCTCTCTGGCACATGAAAAAGTCCACTATGGTTTGGAGTATGAGCTGGCCAGATTTGTTTTGCCTTGTTTGTTTCCTATGATTGTCATCAATCTTTTTAAGAAACATTCCCAAATAAAAGCAAACCTAATAGTTTGAGGAAATTCCGGAATAGACCACAACAGGATTCTCGTTTCTAAAGTGGGTCACAATTTCCTTGTTGTTCACTTTTTTTTTGTTAAGTATTTAAGTCAACCATCTGAATTTTTTTTACCAAGTGAGTATAGCCATCCGCCAAGATCGACAGTAATGAACATATTTTTGTGCTTATTAGCTATTTGTATACTTTCTTTAATGTAATTTCTACTCTAAGTATTTCTCAATTTAAAACGCATATCTCCTTATTCAGTTGTAGGAACTCTTTAAAAATTCTGGATAGTAGTCATTATTGTATGTGTAATTGGCAAATAGTCTCTGGTTATTTGCCTACTCTGTGGTTTCTATTTTTACTTACTTAATAGTCTATTTTAAAGAGCCAAAGATTTTAATTTTGATAAAATTCATCTTTTTATTTTCCTTTATGGCTATGCTTTTGGTGTCAAATCTAAGAAATCTTTGCCTCATCCAAAGTAGGAAAGGATGTCTCCTGTGCTTTATTTTAGAAGTTTTATATTTTTAGCTGTCTTATTCAGACATATGATACATCTTAAGTTTCATGCATAATGTAAATTAAGTGTGTATGGATATCCAATTTCCCAGCACTATTTGTTGAAAAGACTGTCCTTTCCACTTTGAGTTGTTTTGGCATGACCTTATTTCTTGACTTGTTTCTGTTCCTTTGATTTGTATGTTCATCCTTATGTTGATACTATACTGTCTTGATGACTGTAACTTTATATGTAAAAGCTAAAAACAAAGCCCTAGTATATGCTGGGTTTCTGATTTCCCAGGTACCCTCATCTCTCTCTTTGTGTGTGTTTACATGTATGTGTGTATGTGTGTGTGTATTGATTGATTGATTGATGTGTAGTCAGTTTACAAAGTTGTATCAATTTCTGGTGTGCAGCATAATGCTTCAGTCAATACATGAACATAAATATATTTGTTTTTGTTACCGACTCCAAACTTGTTCTGCTTGCCGCACGACAGGCCAATAAATCAGGAGACAAGGTGTTGGGGCAAGGAATAGCAACTTTATTTGGGAAGCCAGCAGAGCGAGACGATGGCAGACTAACGTCTTGGAGCACCATCCTACTCAAGTCAGAATTCAGGCTCCTTTTATACTCAAAGGGGAGGGAACGTGGTTGGTGGTGGCAAACTTCTTGGTGTAGGAATTCTTTGTTCTGGCATCTGTCCGTGTGGGTCAGGTCACGTAAAACCTGTAACACCTCTAACAAAACAAAGGTTATTTTCTATTCTGCAACTTGTTATCTTTATATAAGTACAAAAGTGTTAATATCCTTTAAGGTCAGAGCCTTGGGAATAGGCCTCCTGTATATCAGGCTAAAGGCAACATTCTTTTACAAAAGGTGCAGAGCCAGCAAGACTAAGCCTAGAGAACAGGGCACAGGAAAGGAACAGATCTAATATGGAGTCAGATTTGTTCTTTTCTGTTACAGTTTCGTTTTCTTTTTCACCATAAGTTACTACAACATATTGAAAATAATTCCCCTGTGCTATATACAGTATGAACTTCTTTATCTTTTATATATATATCACTTATATATATGTAACTTTACATATATATGTGTATGTTAGTATCTTCTTGAAGTAAGGTTCCCTCTGGATATATGCCCAGGAGTGGGATTGCTGGATCATATGGTAAGTCTATTTTTAATCTTTTGAGGAATCTCCATACTGTTTTCCATAATGGCTGCACCAAACTGCATTCCCACCAGCAGCGTAGGAGGGTTCCCTTTACTCCACACCCTCTCCAGCATTTATTGTTTGTAGACTTTTGAATGATGGCCATTCTGACTGGTGTGAGGTGACACCTCATTGTAGTTTTGATTTGCATTTCTCTGACAATTAGTGATATTGAGCATTTTTCATGTGCCTATTTGTATGTGTTCATTGGAGAATTACTTGTTTAGGTCTTCTGCCCATTTTTGGAATGGGTTGCTTGTTTTTTTTCTTATAAGTTGTATGAGCTATTTATATATTCTGGAGATTAAGCCCTTGTCATTCTCATGCTTTGCAAATATTTTCTTCCATTCCATAGGTTGTTGTTTAGTTTTGCTTGTGGTTTCCTTTGCTGTGCAAAAGCTAAGCTTTTAAGTCTAATTAGGTCCCATTTGTTTGTTTTTGCTTTTATTTCTATTGCCTGGGTAGACTGCCCTAGGAGAAAATTGCAGAGATTTATGTCAGATAGGCAAAACATTATGTTTTCTTCTAAGGGGCTATAGTGTCTTGTCTTACGTTTAAGTCTGTAAGCCATTTTGAGTTTATTTTTGTGGATGGTTTGAGGGAGTACTGTAACTTCATTGATTTACATGCACCTGTCCAGTTATCCCAACACCATTTGCTGAAGAGACTGTCTTTACTCCACTGTGTGATTAATGTTCTTAAAATGGCCATACTACCCCCAAAGCAACCTACAGATTTAATGTGATTCCTATCAAATTACCCAGGACATTTTTCACAGAACTAGTACAAATAATCCTAAAGTTTATATGGAATCACAAAAGACACAGAATTGCCAAAGCAATGCTGAAGGAAAAGAATGAAGCTGGAGGAATAACCTTCCCAGACTTCAGACAATACTACAGAGCTACAGTCATCAGAACAGCATGGTATTGGTACCAAAACAGACACATGGATCAGTTGAACAGAATAGAGAGCCCAGAAATAAACCCATAAACTTTTGGTCAGTTAATCTTTTTCAAAGGAGGCAAGAACATACAATGGAGTAAAGACAGCCTAATTTCTCTCTTTCCATGGGAATTGACAAACCCTATGCTTCTAGGCAGCCAGTGGAGCTACAAACTGTTGTTATAAGTTGGAAAATATTTTGGTTCTCTAAACTATAAACCAAGCATCGTCCTTAACTTGAGTCTGCTGGGGACATGTGCTCTTCTGTCAACTCTTTTTTTTCCCCCAGTGCTGGGGAATGTGGCTGGGACTTATCATTAGCGCTGCCTCCATTTAGCCTTGGGAAGATATTTTGAAATGTGAAGTACAGACCTACCCTCATAAATACGTAGAACAGGAGACTGCTTATATTCTACGGTTTTGAGATAAATCTGGATTTTTATTCCTTTACTCTCTAGCCTGGAAAACTCACAATGGGACAGTCTTAGATATACAGAGTCAAGGGTAATGAAAGCAGAAGTAGAGGTTGTTAAGGAGTACACTTTACGTACTCCATAATTTGATTTTAGCCAGGATCATAGACAGTTGACTTGTAATATACATGGATGTCCAGTGTTGCTTCTCTCCAACCTTGCCACATATAAATACTCTAATCTCATTTCACAACATTATCTTGCAGTCTAAGAGCATTAATTTCTCATTCACGCTTTCCTGCCTCTGTTCTCATAGCAGTGTTTCCGTATTTGCAGAGCACTCATGATCTAGCTCCAGTGTGAGTGCTGCACTCTAGTCCTGAAGTCTTTTATCATTTTCCCAGTCAGCATTAATAGTTGTATTTCTGACCTAATTTTTTACTCTGTTGAGATAAAATTTACCCCTTTAAATACACAATTGAGTGGCTTTTATAATACTCAAAGTTGTGTATCTGACACCATTGTCAAATTCCAGAACGTTTTCATCACCCCAAAAGAAACTTCATATTCATTAGCAGTGAGTCCCCATTCCATCTAATTCCCAGCCCCTGGAAGCCACGAAATCTACTTTCTGTCCCTATGAATTTGCTTATTTGACAGATTTAATAAAAATTAAATGATAAAATGAATGGCCTTTTGTTTCTGGCTTAATTTATTTAGCACAATGTTGTCATGATTTATCGGCATTGTGGTATGAATTAATACTTGATTGTTTTATATAGTGGAATAATATTCCATTGTGTCACCATACGGTATTCTGTTTACCATTTATTAGTTGATAATAAATCAGAGGTGGGCATTTATTTGCGTTGTTTCCACTTTTTGACCATTAGGAGTAATGTTGCTATGAGCATACCGGTACTAGATTCTATGTGGGCATTTGTTTTCATTTGTTACTGAGGAACCTTGAAAATGTTCTACAAAGTGGCTGTCCATTTTACATTCTCACCAACAATGTATGAATATTTCAGTTCATTCGTATTCTTCCCATACTTCTTAACCGTCTTTTTTCAAAGATTTTATCCATCCTAGTGGTTGTGTACTTTCATCCCATTGTGATTTTGATTTGTGTTTCCCTAATAACTGATGATTATCAGCATTTTTTTCATGGCTTATTGGCCATTTGTGTATCTTATTTAGAGAAATGTTTTTTTTTTTATCAAGTCATTTACAGCTATAAATTTCCCTGTAAGTATTGCTTTAGTTGCATCTGTAAATTGTCTTTGTTATTAGTTTACTTTGATCTTGAAGTATTTTTACTTTCCCTTGTGATTTCTTCCTTGGTGCAGTGGTTATTTAGGAGTATGTTATTTTATACATATTCATTTATGAATGTACCAAATTTCTTTATTATTGACTCCCAATTTAATTCCATTGTGCTTGGAAAACAGTCTTTGATTTCAGTCATCTCAAAGTTACTGAAAGTTGTTTGGTGGTCTAACGTAGGATCTGTTCCTTAGACTGTGGCAGGTGAACACCTGAGAAGAATACTTACTCTTAACTGTTGCTGCGTTCATGGTTAGTTGGTTTATATTGTTGTCAAAATTCCTCTTTCCTTGTTGATATTCTGTATAGTTTGATCCATTACTTACACTGGGATATTTAAGTTACCAACTATTATTGTTGAAGTTTCTATTACTCTCTTCAGTTCCATATATTTTACTTCTTATATTTTGGGGCCTTGTAATTAGGTACTTTCTTGTATTTATAGTTGTTGTATATTCTTGATAAATTGACTCTTACCATATAAAGATTCTTTATCTCCAGTAGCAATATTTTGTCTTAAAGTTGATTTTACCTGAGATTAATATGGCCCTTCCAGCTCTCTTTAGTAACTATTTGTGTGGTATTTTTTACATCCTTTTACTTTTAACCTATTTATGTGTTTGAATTTAAAATATTTGGTTAGACAGCATTTCATTGGATCATAGTTCCTTTAAATCATTTTGCTAAACTTGGCCATCTTAACTTGAGAATTTAATAAATTTAAATTTAACAGGATTACAGATAAGGAAGGATTTATATCTGCCATTTTCCTATTGTGTCTTTAATGCTCCATTAGGGTTAAATAGTTATGTCTAGTATACCACTTTAATCCCCTGAGAGGTTCATTTACTGCATTATCAAGTTATTTTCTTAGTGTTGTCCTGGTGAAATACCATTATCATAGTTGAATAGTACACCAAAATTTTCTCCTGTATAGCTTCACTTCCCTCCTTTGTGCTTCTGTTTCATACAATTACTTCTTTATACATTGTATGAACATCAATGTGGATTAATAATCATTGCTATATCCAGTTTTCTTTTAAGCCAGATACGAGAAAAAAGAGTTGTGAACAGAAATGTATGTACAGTTGAACCTTGAGAAATGCAGGGATTAGGGGTGCTGACTCCTGTGCAGTTGAAAATCATATAAATAACTTTACAGACTGTGTCCGGCACGCACACATTCAACCAACTGCAGTTTGGGTAGTACTGTAGTATGTACTTTTTGGGAAAAAAATCCACACATAAGTGGACCCATGCAGTTCAAAGCCGTGTTGCTCAAGGGTCAGCTGTATACTCTCCTGTATATTTCTCTATGCAGGTACCTTTACCAGTGTTCTTTCTTTATGTGAATTAGAGTTATTTTCTAGGATACCTTCACTTCATCCTGAAGGCCCTCGGTAGTGTTTCTCATAGGACAGAGAAAGTTGGTGGTAAATTCTCTCAGTTTTTGTTCATCTGGGAATATCTAAATTTCTCCTTATTTTTGAAGAATGGTTTGGCTGGATGTAGAACTCTTGGTTGATAGGTTTTTTTTTTCTTTTACTACTTTGTATCAACATACTGCTTTCTAGTCTCCATGGTTTCTAATGATAAATTGGCTGTAATTCTTATTAAAGATCCTTTGTACATCGTCAGTTTGTTCTCTTTTTCTGATTTTAAGATTCTTTGACTTTTTACACTTCAATTATTATGTGTCTGACTTTGTATGTCTTTGAATTTATCCTTCTTAGAGTTCATTAAACTTCTTAGATATGAATTTTAGCTATTATATCTTTAAATAACTCCAATGTCCGTGCTTTTGAAGGGCAGTCCTTGTTGCATACTCTGTGTTCTGCATGTGGGCCATAGTTTCCTGCATCTCTATATGTCATGCTTTTTTTGTTGTTTTTTTAAAAGAACGTGGCAATTCTGAAAATCAGATTTTCCCTCCCACTCAGGGTTTGTTGCCATTTGTTTAATTTTTTGAGTTCAGTGAAGTCTCTGCTCAGTTACATTAGTTGTCACCTAATAAAGTAGAGATTTCCTTAAATTCTTAGATACTCCCAGTTGTTACTGAGCCGTGTGTTCACTTTGGGATGTACCTTTAACAGTCTGCCAGGCAGTTACCAATCCCTACGTAGCCTGCTGCTTCTCCTGCTTCTGTGAAAACTCAAAGTGAGACAGCAGTAAGATTTTAGGGTCTTCTCAAGTGTATCCTGAGCATTTTCATAACCCTGAGCAGGAGGACAGCCCTCTGTGCACGTGCATGGCCTTCTAGATTCTGTGGGAGACATCAGCATTTTTCAAAGCCCCTTTTGGACATCTCTTTCCTCAGATTTTCTTTGAAGCTCCCTGGTTAGTCTGTTTTTTAGCCCATCTCCTATCTACTTCCTCAGACGTAGGAGAAATAAAGATGGCCTTGTTAGCAGGGTGTTCCAGAAGATCACCAAGCAGATTAAATCATGACAAATTCTCTGGTAATGGGGTTTTAAAGTGCTCCAGTCCCAGGCTGCTCCCTCTAGCGGTTGCCAGGCTACTGGTTTCAAGGCTGCTGTCGCGCTGTGGAGGTCATGGAGATGGAGCGAGTTAAAATGCCACGATGGTCACTTATTACCGAGGTTCAGCTGTTGTTCTTAGGAATGTTTTATTTAAGGTTTCTGTAAGCTTTTAGTTAATTTGCCAAATTCTGAGACCGTTGATTCTGACAGTTTATACAGTTGTTCTTACTGCTTTTATAGAAGAGGTTTTCAAACGCCTTACTCGGCCATTTTTGCTGATGCCTTTGGCCTTTCACTTTTAATGTACCTCTTCGATGGCACCAGTGAAGCTGGGTGTGCACATGATGACAATAAAAAATAGCATCTCTCTTACTAAGAGCAGAGACTTTAGATCACTGTATGCTCAATAGGATGATGAAGTCAGGTTACAAAACAGAATAAAGCAGAGAGACAGGAGATGGTAGTTTTCAAAGGAGACTACAGAGGGGTTGCGGTTACTAATACTCATAAGGTCTGGAGAATGGGCAAGATAAAAATACTGTGAAAAAGGAGAAGTTTGGGAATTAAAAGTTCAGGGAGTTTAAAAAACCCCATGGTGACTTCTTTAATTCACTAAGGAGAAGATCAACTAGGGAAAGACACTGAGTGAAAACTTGTGAGCAATAAGGATTAGGGACACAGATTCATTTGACAGCTGCATTAAGGAAGAGGCTATGTGTATCTGAGCCCAATAATATGAGATTCAAGTGGGAGTTTCAGGGGGAAAACTGAAGAATAGTCTGTAGGTAGCAAAGCAAAGCAAGGAGGATGCACCTCCGGCCTCTCATAGGCCAGACGTGGGGAGGGGAGACCTGCCGTGAGAAGGCAGCAGTGTGCTTGGAGGTCCAGGTTTCTGTGAGAGTAAGAAGGGGATGCACATTTCCTGAAGACACTGAAGGTAAGGGGAGTTTGTGAGAGGAGCCCGCAGGACACAGGGGAGGCTAAAACGGGGGTTGGCAACAGTGATAAACAGACAGAGTCATGGAGGTATTAGGGTCTGGGGGAAACTGGGTTCCCAAGGACTTGTGGGTTCCTTGTGGTGACAGGAGTCACGAGGTGATGTATAGCAGGGGCAGGCAGTTGATGGGGTTTTCTAGGAACATAAAGAAATCTAAGGTTCACATTTTACTCGTGCTGAAGGCGGGGGCTAGCTGAAGTACCTCTTAATGAGCAAATAACTCGTTTGCCCTGTGCTGATGGAGGCATAGCCTCCCTTTGGCCATAAATTCCCATTCTTATGTGTGGATTCAGCATAAGGCCTGAGGAGAAAATCTTTACTGACCACCCCCCATTTATGACTCGTCCTTTCTCTGAACTGGCCTTATAGTCAGTACTCCTTTTTGTGTATTCTGTGCATGTAAGACCCTATCTCTTTAACTGATTATGAAGTTTGTGAAGTGCAGAGGGCAGCCATCACTAAGCGATTTCTTACACTTATCTTTATGCCTCACCCTCTGGCCTGGCAGGTCTGGACCCCATCTTTTGCCGTAACACACAGAGCACATGCTGTTCCACTGAGTGCCGGTTTCCCGTGGGCACACTCAGCTCTTGTGAAGGCCTCCATGTAACTGTGGGGTCGTGCCTTGTAGACACCATAGCGGTCGGCACAACTGTGTTTCACCCCCCTTCACCCCCCACTACAGGCTGCTGTGGCGCACATTCCGTCCAGTGAGAGTGACTCTCCCCCTAGCTGTAACTCCATCCCTTCCCTTTCCTGTTTAGAAAGCACACCACGCTAAGAGTGGCGTGATTGCAGTGATAATGTTATGTCCACTCTAATGTTGAACTCATTTTCCAATTTCAGTACTTTGCCATGAGGGAAGATTACACCTCATAGTTGTTTGAGACCATCGCTGTTAGGACCATGCGTTAAGAGCTAGCGTGCTGGGAAAGTCTGGGAGCTAGGTCTGCCTCCGGCTTCAGCCGGCGATGTGAATACTGCGCCCCATACCTCAGGAGCGCTCACTGGAAGGTTTTCCTCCCATCACAGCTGCTGTGCACGTGCAGCAGCTCTGTATTCTGCTTTCGCCCCTTGGGCTTTATGCTACAATAGCAGGTTAATTGATTTCTTTGCCCTCAGTTTCCACATCTTTAAAATGAGCAAAATAATTTAAGTGAGTACCTACACCATATGTTTATTGTGAGGATTAAGTGAGTTAAAATACGTAAAGTGCTTAGAACAGCACATAATACTGGGTAAGTGCTTGCTAAATGTTAGCTGGTAAGCTGCATTTCACGGGCTGCAGTGTACATTGTAAGTTACTTACTTGGAAGGGTTTTCAGTCTTCCGTAGTGTGTCTTTGACCTCTCCCCGTCAGCTTTGTTGAGCTATAATTGACACACAACATTATGTAAGTTTGAGGTTTATAATGCAATGATTTGATACACATACATATTGAAAAAGGTTAACTAACCCTATACCTCAAATAATTACCTTTTTGTTGTTGTAGTGAGAATATTAAAACTCTACTCTTAACAGCAACTGTTGAGTGTACAATACAGTATTGTTGGCTGTAGTCACCATGCTGTATGTACACTGGATCCCAGAACCTATTCACCTTATAACTGGAAGATGGTACGCTCTGATCAACATCCTTGAGCTCTCTTGAGAAACAAATGTGACTGTTGTCTTCATCCTGATTATTATCATCATTAATATCAGTTACATGGTGCTGGTCTAAGCACGTTGTGCATATTAACTTATTGAATCCTTACAATGACCCTCTCAGTTAAGTGATATTACCTTCATTTTGCAGAAGAAAAAAAAAAAAGAGGCACAAGAAATTTTAGGAAGTTAATCAAAATTCTAGTAAGTGCCACAGGTAGAATCTCTACCCAAGTCTTCTGGCTTCAGGCCTACAGGCCACTGCCTCTCCCACGTAAGGGATGCAGTTACAACTGTAGTTCCTAATGCTAATCCAGTGCACACAGCAACCCCCTTGGAAGACGGAGCTGTGGCTGGGATGTCATTTCCACCACTCTCTGGGTAAGGAGTACTAGGGCTCATTCATTCAACAGCCACTTAACAATGTTTCCGGCATTACTCTACGATCTTGGATGTAGCAGTGAAGAAAACACCCAGAACCACAGCTTTCAAGGAAGGAACCTGTATCAAGTTGAGGGGAGCAGACAGTAAAGTATGCAGTGTGTTAAAGGACAATAAACAGTACGCAGGAAATAACGCAGGGAAGAGGAACCAACTGCGTATGTGGCTGAGGGTAGGGGGTAAGAGCTAGAGAAATTTAGAGTCACTGGAGAGGGTGTTATTGAGAAGGAACAGGAGAAGCGGTATGGGTATCAGGAGAGAGCGCTCCCAACAGAGAGAACAGCCTGGAGGCCCAGCCAAGACAGCATTCTGTCTAAGTCAGAGTAATTCAGAGGTAATACCAGAAGTTTGAAGGGGCACAGGGCATATCATGTAGGGCCTTACAGACCTTTGTAAGGACTTTTTGTGTTTTCTGAGTTAGATGTGGAACCATCGAGGTGTTTTAAGCAGAGAAGTGACATGATGTGACTGGCACATTTAAATTATCACATGGGTGACATATTGAGACTAGGATGCAGGGGGCAAAGGGTGGAAGCCGGGAGGTACCTGCGCTATTTCAAGGAAAATGCGAAGTTGACATGGATGGGTTAGGGTGGTATCAGTGGAAGTGGTGAGTAATAATGAATGTGGATATATACTGAAGGATACAGGATTTCTTAAAAGGTCAGATGTAGAGTGGGAGAGAAATAGAGGGGTCAAAGACGACTACATGGTTCTGACTTGAGCAAGTGGGAGGATGGAGTTTCCATCGACTGAGATGTGGATGATTGCAGATGGATCGGATTTAGCCAGGAACCGTGTGTGGTGGGGAATGCATGAGGCAAGTTTAAGATATGCTGAGTTTCAGATGGCTATCAGGTAATCAAGTGAAGATGTTAAATAAGAAGATGGGTACTGGGAGGGTTTTACGACAGAGATAAAATTCTGTAGTCATTGGGATAAGGGAGTGAGTGTAGACAGAAAAGAGAAGTGTTAGGAATAAGACCAGCAAGGGATAGCACAGTTGGAAGGAAACTAGGAGAGTGTATGTTTGGAAGTCAAACATTTGCTAAAATGTTTCATGAAAGAGGGAGAAATCAATTTCACATGCTATAGTGGACAGGTGACCATTAGCGCAACAGTGTCCATAGTAGTAGGAGAAAAGCCTAGCAAGAATGGATTCAGGAGGAAATCAAGTATCAATAATTCTTGTAAGTATTTGTGTTATAAGGGAAAGCAGAGGTATGGGGTGATAACTGAAAGGAAAAATGAGGTTAACAGAGGTTCCTTAAGATGAAAGAAACTGCAGCGGTTGTCTATGCTGATGGAGAGATCCAACAGAGAGAGGGTAAGCACTGTCACAAGAGGGAGTAGGGGAGAATTGTTGGAGCTGTGTCCATGTGAGGCCAGGGGGATGGGGTCTAGTGCACTGGTGAAGGTGCTGGTCTTTGATGGAAGTCCAGAGGTCTTATTTCAGGGAAAGAGATCCAGGCCCTGGGGGTAGACTTCCCTGGGTCAAAAGTCAACCTCTACCTGCCCTCACTGAATACCTTTGAGTAAGGTACCTAACATCTCTGAACTTCCAGGGGGCTTGGAAAATATTCAGCACAGGACTCAATTAGCTGCTGCTGGTATAAGACAAATCCAAGCTTCACAAATTTGCTAACAACAAAAGCAAGACTTTGAGCACATTTCCTGGGTTAATGGACTACAGGATGTTTTTCTAACACTGGTGTTGATACTCCTCCCTCTCCATATTTTCCAATGGCACACGCAGATTTCTGTATTTTGCACACGCTTTGCCTCGTACATGACATGGACTGCTCAGGAAGGTAATTATCCCAGCAGAGTAAGCTGTGTGAAAAGATAAACTGCTTAGTGGATTAGACTTGCATATTTTATATAACCCGATGGCACAAACATCCTCGTTCTGCTTGTTGCCTGTTTCATAAATCTCTCTGGGACGTCGACTGCTTTGAGCTCTTCCATCATCATCTTTTCTCTGGTGGTAGAATCTGTCTCTTTATTGCGGGTAAAGAGGGAATCTCAATCTGTTTCAGGGAGTCTTTTTGGACCCTTGTTACTAAGAGAGCCAAGTAGTTTAGTGAGCTAAGTAGACCCGTTTCCCACTGAGACGCCCTCTCTAGCCCGGCTGCACGCAGGTAATGTTGCTGCCTCTACACTAGTCCAGGCAGGTTCTGCGATAGAAATGGGAAAGATCATCTTGGGAGCAGTATACAGATCAGATTGCCTGACTGTCAGAAAACAGGAGAAAACTGACTTAAGTGAGAAGAGATACTGCAATTAGAAAGGAGAAAAAAATGGATGTAATTAAGTCAGTTACAAAAGGTCTGACAGTCTGTCCCCGAGATTTCTGTTAAGACACTATGCATTCCTCATTTCCAGAATGAGCAGATATCCACTTTCCTGACTGCTGGGGATAGACAGCAGACCTGACAAAAAGTTCATTTCAGTCCTAGGACTCCATATTCTAAACTTTAGATAGTTGTATTATTTCCCCTCAACGAAGCCCATGACTGAACCACAGTCTAGTAACAGGAGGAGCACCTGAAGGATAGTCCTCAAGATTGCACATCTGTATGATTTTCCTCACCCTTTCTATTGACCTGAGGTGGTTCTTTGGTGGGGGTGGGAGGAGGATGCTTGCTTACGCCCAGAACAGAGATACTGTTTTCCACATCTGGGACATGGCATGATTTTGTACCGAGAAGCCCGCACCCACCCCACCCCTATAGTTTCATGTATGATTCTTACTATGTACTGCACATAAACACACATACACAATATACTCCTTATTTTTGATGGAGCTTTCAGTAACTGGCTGGCGTTGCCTGGGAGGAATGTGCCCTTAGCTGAAAAAATGAAGCAGGTCCTAAGTGGAACTAATGACTGGACATTATCAGCTCTCTGCACGTTTGTAGCGGAACAGCAAGTTCTTTCTTCCAGACTGATCCAAGTGACATACCTCCATGGCTGTCATACCTTCCACAGACCTTAATTGGTCTGCACATCCTCATGGCATTGTGCTTGGCTGACGTCAGTGTCCTGCCTCATAGATGTAGAGAGTGTCATAACCAGAAGTGACCCTGGCACCACCCGCCAGTCATTTCCAAGATACGTCCCTGGTTACCCTGGGTCCTTCATCAGGGTGCCTTGTGATCACTGCGGGAGTCAGAAAGGAAGGGGCAGCAGCTCCGGACCTTCCAGCCCTGCTGCCAAACATGGTGGCTTCGCATGCTTGTGCAAGAGATAAAGGCTTTCGTGTGCTATTCCATTAAAAAATTGATACTGTCCAGCAGCTCATATCTTGGTGATGTGAAAGAACACTAGGGATTTACAACTTTCCAGAGATGAGTAATTGTACAGAAGGTGCTAGGAAATGTTTCTATGCCATTGCCTACACCTGCTCCTACACACTTGCCCCTTGTCTTTCTTCTCTGACCAGTCTACAGTGGGCCTCAATACCTCAGAACTCTCACCCTCTAATTGACACGAGAGGAACGTACCAAAACTCAGAATGATACGGCCACTTTCAGTGTTGTAAATGCGTTAGTTGTAAGATGAGTGGTCTCATCTTCCCAGCCCGCAGTACGACACTGCCTTTGAGGGGATTTTTATTCTTAAAAACCAGAAAGTTTAGAAACCACAAACTTTAGACTTAGACTTAGAAGGCAGTCTCTCTCGTGCTATAAATCTGACTGCAGCCACTGACTTGAAAATATCCAAGGGGTTCAGGAAGCTTAGGAAATTTGTTTCTACACGTAAACTAACATGGGAGGGAAACTATCACTCTGGAGCAGTTGATCCCGCACATCAGTCAACTGCCAAAGCAACTGTCTGTTGACCCCCTTCCTTCTTGGAGCAGATAATGGGCTTGCCACTCATTAGGGTGACAAGAAGCGCCAGGTTTTAGAGTGAATTAGATTACCTGCTGAAATGTGTATTACATCTTGAATCCTTATCCTTACTGTTTATCTTACTAATAAGGGTGGGTTGCTGCCCATTCCTCCAGAATGAGTCATTTTTCGGAGATTAGAGCCCCAGAGTCCAAGAAATCACAAACGCAGTCAGCAGGCCACAATGAGGCCTTTGCGCCCTGAGTTTTACATTGGTTCTCTCTCCTCTTCCCCACCTGACCACCTCTACCTGCTCCTGACACCAGGCTGATACCATCCGACCACTGACCCACCAACTGCTCCAGAGAGAGGCTCTGAAAAACTGTATTTGGAGCTGCTCAGTCTCGCAAGTCCAAAAATCTGATTTGATTTCCATGCCTTCCAAATACAATCCTGCATGCACTCTGCCAAGCAAATCACTGGGCACTTTTAATCAGTCATTTCACGGAGAAGTTCCTGGTGCCCTGGGCGGTGGCAGCCTTCCAGAAAGGAGGCATAGGAAATATTCACAGAGAAGCAAGCAGCCAAGGCTGTGTGGGCCCCAGCTTAGTCGGATGTGTAACAAAGTCCAATTTTAAATTACTTCACATTTTACAAAGCACGTTCATGCTCATTATTTCATTTGAGGTTCTAAACAAATCTATGAGGGGAGACTAAAAGGAGATACTCATCTAATACTCATTTTCTAGTTTTTCAAATCATCTACATAGATAGTCACTAAGCCAACTCCATGCAGTAATTGACAAGGCTGGGACTTTTGAGTAGGGACTCTGAACCCTGTGTTTGTTTTTCAGTGGAGGCACTGGGGATTGAACCCAGGACCCTGCGCATGCTAAGCATGTGCTCTACCACTGAGCTATACCCTCCCTCCTGAATCCTGTGTGTCAGTGGGTCTACAAAAAGCTTTTGCTACGTTATCCTGACAGACACCCTGTGAGGTCGGTCCTGACCTGCCCCTGTTTAGCACAGTGAGGCGTCGAGATTGTAACTTGTCTATTTCCCTGTCTTCAGGTTATTGTCATTTTAAACTGTGATGCCAACCTATCCCTACCTATGCAGCTAAAAATACCTTTCTCTCAGGAAAATTAGGTTGATTCACACATGTGGTTTTTTGTTTCTACCCCTAAAAATTACATACCTATGTGAGGGTCTCACATACCACACTCTCAGCAGCACCTAAAGGGGTAGCTCCTTTGAAGGCTGGAGAGATGGTCGGGGGGGATCATGGAACTATGCTTCTACTTCCATTTCTGTTAGCCAGTCAATACATGTTAGTAAGAATCAGGAATCTTTGTATATTAAAGAAGAATACTGTTCTTATTATCTTATCCTTTTCTCCCCACCTGGCCCCACAGGTCACCTAGGTGGTAACGTCACCAACTTTGAAGGGCAGTTATAATCTTAGGAAGAAGGAGCACAAGGTTTATTGTGTTTGTGTGTCCCTTCGACTCAGGTGATGCACGATTGAATCCTATCGTATGTACTGCTTGAGAAGTCCTTTTGTTCTAGCATGCTGGAGTGGGAAGTTGGAGAAGGCTAAGTAGGAAGAGTTTGAGAAGCAATTTGGGAAGATAAAGGCAGAGGCAGATATCCAGGGCTCCCGGACTTGTCTCTGTTGGCATTTCTAGTGGGGCGGGTGGGATGCTGGAGGGTGCAACACCTTACAATTACAGTAGCTCGAACTGAGCCAGCCATATGAACTGACCCCATCAATCTAATTCTGTTTCTTCCCACTCCGGAAAGTAGTGCAGAAAGTAAACTGGGGAAAGGCTTGTCATTATTTATAACTTTTTTAATGGGACGTTTCTTTAAAGAGGTTCAAATATACATTTGAAGATGAGGCTTCCCTGCATTTGGACATCCTTCCTTTCCCTTCCTCATCACCATTCCAAGTCTCATGCCTCCTCCAAGGTCCCCTACTGTCCAGGAAGCCTGCCCTGATTCTTCTACCTGTTCAGAAAACACCACTAGCATTTAGTGTCAGAACTCAACAAACACGCATTGATTATACACACCTCCATTATTCTCTATTGAAACTTGTAGTCTCAACTCAACCTGAGCCTCCTTGCGGGCAGTGGTCACATTGCCATCCGCTTCCCATTGTGTCTTATGCCATCTGTAACTTACCGGGGCCTGGACACAGGGTAAGTGATACATGAACCTTCGTAAGTGCCCCTTAGCTGTAATGTACGTGTAAAACTTCACCCCACAAGCACACAGGTCCTGTATCCCTAGACACTCAGCCTATGCACGTAAGTTCAAGTTGGGACTAGTAACTATTAATGAGGAAAGAAAACCTCCAAGTTCTAAAGCTAATGTTTTCAGAAATAATTTCTTTCTAAACTGAAGACCTCTGAATCCACATAACTTTCAGTGCTATTTGTGGATCACATTTTGTTTTCTGTACTTATCAGGGAGCCTGCCTCAGCAAATATTGTGTCCTGGTCCAAATAGCTCCAATTAAGGCAGATGCCCTTAGTGCAACAAACTGGAAAACAAGCTCAAAGTACATATCCCTGGGTGTTAAATCAACCCCAAACAATATATTTTGCATTAATTTGCATCTACAACTGGAGAAGGGTTATTGCTAGATTTAACAATTTCTCAATTTCAGGGACTACTTAGGGAAATAGGACAATGCATAAAAAATACTGTTTTTAAAAAAAAATAGCAAAAGAGGGGATGTACAAAGACTAAATCTTATTTTGTTACTGTCATTCTGAATAAATTCTTGATACCACAGTGTGGATTTTCTGTAAGAAAGGGCTGGGAGGTGAGCTAGTCCAGTCTCCTCATGTAGCAGGTGGGAAAACTGACCCACTCAGAATCACACAGCTGCATGATCAGGAGACTTGGTTCTAGTTTCAAGTCTACTTAAAATGAAACTCAGTTCCACCTTCAATGAGACACAAGCACTTTAGGAAGATAAAGGTGATAGATAGATAATAATATAAGGTGGAACAGCCTAGGAAAACTCACCTCATTCTTTAGTTACATTCACTGACTGTGTGTCTTCAAGATAAACAGAAGGACTTGTCTTTTTAAGTTTTGAAATTCTGCTGCCCAGAATATTAAAACACTGTGAATGAAAAATATTGCCTGCTTTATCAGTAAACAAAGGATGTTGCAGTCATCTAGCCATCACGTCGTGGCCGATGGATGCTAAGCCCTTAGGGAACTCAGGATGGAAACAGGATAACCGTCTCAGCCAGCCCCAGTGGTGCCCCCTGAGGAGACTCAGGATGGGAAAGCACAGGACACTGGCCCTGGTTAGCTGAGGTACGTATCAAAGGAACAGTTTCAGTGAGCCCAGACGTTTGCATCTTCCCATCTGTAGAAAAGCACTAAATTCTTTACCTTGAGATATCTGGTTTTCTTTGGATGCTGAGAGTACCTGGTCCTTACTGCAAAAACTCCTGTGTATCCTGGCTCCTGCCTTACCTCTTTGGAGCAGTCCATTAGAGCAAGCTGAGAGGCTGTCACCCGGGCTGGATGTCCTCAGAAAGTCGGCCAAATAAAACATAATTCTCAGCTTTTAGGTTGTGCATTTTCTTTTTCAGTTGACAGCACTGTAGTAAATCATTTGAGTGCTGAAAGGCCAAGAGAGGCTTCATCCCTATTCATCAGATGTAAATGTCATGATTTGACTATAGTTATCATTAACTGGCTAATAACTATGGCCTCAGGATGCAGTTTCTACCCAGTTAATGCGCTACGTAGTAAAGCTATGATTTTATCTCTGCCGGGCTGGCTCTTGGTCTCAGTCACCTGCATTAAGGGAGGAGCAGGTTCTGCTGATTATCTACATAATAAGAGATCACGGTCCAAGGGCCTTCA
Source organism: Camelus dromedarius (assembly GCF_036321535.1). Taxonomy (NCBI): domain Eukaryota; kingdom Metazoa; phylum Chordata; class Mammalia; order Artiodactyla; family Camelidae; genus Camelus; species Camelus dromedarius. The sequence continues at coordinate 107,896,335 of NC_087438.1, forward strand.
GAAAAACTCATCAAACAAAATTGGAGTTGTGCCTGTGAAGATAGCCTTGCAGAATAACAGGTTGATTGCCCCAAATAACCCTCACGAATCACACTTACAGGAAATTGATCATAGCTTTTCTGGGCTGCATTTACTAAGTGCTGGGGGATTATATCAGCTGACACTTCTCAAACAAAACTTTTCCAAGCTGCTTCCATGCAGCCTTAGAAACGGCATCCACCTCTTGTAGGAACTGCAGAGAGTCTGTTGTGGCTGAGCTGGGCTCAGAGTGCAAGGGCTGCTTCTCAGTGGTTGACCAGATGGGCTCCAAGAAAGAAATCCCTGCATCTGGTATCCTGACCAGTCTTCAAGCCAGCCTCCACCTCCTCCTCCTCCCCCTCTATTTTCACCCCTCAAGAGACTGTGTTCTTGTCATGACTTTATTCCTTTATTCAACCTGTATTTAATGACCATACATATTCTGGCAGGACTAGGGAAGATAGGAAAGAAGTTTAAAATATGTTCCCTGTTCATTCTCATCTTGCAGTTTGGTTTACAAGATGAAATAGACCCAGAAGCCATTTTTCTAGAATCTGACTGTTTTATTACCTCCACCTTAGCACTCTTGCTGAAATTGCCATTGCCTTTTGCCTGGGTTATTGCAATGTCATTAGTCCTAGCTGACATCACTTTGTCTCTTTTTGTTAAAACATCATTTACATCCTATCAGTTCTTTCCTCAGAATTCCCCGATGGCTTCATCCTTAACACACGGTAAGCCAGAGCCCACCGTGGCCTGTAAGCCCTCTACCACCTGGCCCCATTTTTCGTCTGACATCATATCCTGCCTCTGGTCTTCTCACTTCACTCTGATCTGACTTCCCTGCCCCTTCGCTGCTCCTCAAACACAGTAATGATTCCATCCCTTTAGGACGTTTGCCCCTGCCTTCCCTTCATGTGGAATATTTTTTCCCTACACATGCACAAGGTGTTCTTCATTTTATTTAGGTTTCTCGTTAAATGCGAACTTACCGGTGAGGACATCCCTGACTGACCTGTGTAAAACATGCTCATCTGTGTCTCCTCCCCCTGCTTTATTTCCCTTCTTAGTATTTAAAACCACTCAACTGGTTGATTTGTCTGTCTCCCCAAACTATGTAAGCTTGGTGAGAATAGGCAGTTTGCTTAGTTCCCTAGTAAATCCATAAAACTTAGAACTCACAATTTCCCTATCATTAACATTTTACATTAGTTGGTACATTTGTTTCAACTAATAAACCAATATCGATACATTATTAAAGTCCATACTTTAGGTAAAAACTAAAGAAATCTGAATAATGTCCCTTTCCTTTTGAGGAACTCATCCAGGATATACATTTAGGCATCGTATTTCCTAGGCTCCTCTTGGCTGTGACAGTTTCTCATACTTTCTTTCTTGTGATGTTCTTGACTGTTTTGAGAAGTATTGGTCAGGTTTTACAGAATGTCCGTCTAACGTAATTCATCTTGTATTTTTCTCTTAGTTAGACTGGAGTTAAGATTTTCTGTGCGTGTTAGGATGACCAGGGATAAAGAGTCACCTGCATCACATTATAGCAGACACATCCTATCAGCATGAGGTGTTTGTCTTGATTCCCTGTTGTAAAGTTCCACCTTTTCACTCTTTACATGGTGTTCTTGAGAAGGAAGTTACTAAGCACAGCCCACACTTGAGAAGCGAGGAGTTGTGCTTCCCCTCCTTAAAGGTGAGTATCTGCATCAATTATTTGGAATTCTTTTGCACAGGGTATCTGTCCCTTCTCCCCAGTTTATTCCTTCATTTATGTATATCAGCATATGTACATTGATATTTACTTTATACTTTGGGTTATAATCTAATACTTTGTTTTTGGCCAAATTAATTCTGCCTTATCCATTGGAAACTCCTTCAGTTGGCTTCTGTGTCCCTTTGACATATCCATCCCACCCCTCCCCATTGATGTCATCTTTTGGTCTTTGAGAACTTTACTTTTTGGCACTGCAAAGTGCTCCCAAATCATCTTGCATGTTTTCTGCCCTGGTTCTAGAATCAAAGATTTCTCCAGTGAATGAATCCTGGTTCATTTCATTGGAATGCAGTATTTGAAACTGAGATCTGGGTGCTAGATGTGCTATCACTGGGTTGTCATTGCTGCTAGATCTTCTCAGGTGACAGAGCAAGGAAATACATGTGTGCACGTTAATCTGTGAATATACATCTGTATCTATTTCTATATGTAACCGTGTGTATTTTTATGAAGTTTAATGTTAGTTCAAACTGATGTCTCCAACTCTAATCCATCACCAGATGGATCATTCTAGCTTTCTCCTCTTCTTGTCTATAAACTCCCATGCCTACAGGAAAGACCTGGTTCCCGCCATCTGCCATCCATTTACTTAATCATTTCTTTCCAGATTACATGTATGACAGTATCAGAATTGTTAACCTCTATCCCCATGAGATACAACTTTATCAACTAGAGTACAGTCATTATATGTGGTCCCTTTTGTCTTTAGACTTACCACCTCTATTCATTTCCTTAAGTTACTTAAGTCTGTCTTTTTGCACCACACTTTTCAGTAAGGTTGTTTTGTGTATCTGCAATACAGTCAGGGTCTCTTGTTAAGATCTACACCTTCCTGGGATCTCTCCTTCTCTGAAATGATTTTTTTTTAAATTTATATACATTACAGTTCACTATCTTTTATGCTGTAAAGCTCTATGCCTTCTGACAAATGCATAATGTCATGTGTCTCCAATTATAGTATCATGCGGAGTATTTCCACAATGCTAAAAAAAAAACAAACCCTGTATTTCATCTATTCAGCTCTGTTCCTCTCTGAAATCCTGGCCACCACTGATCTTTCACTATCTCTATAGTTTTGCCTTTTCCAGAAAGTCGTAATTTGAATCATATAGTATGTAGCCTTTTCATATGGTTTCTGTACTCAGCCATATGCATTTAAAGTTTGTTCTTATCTTTTTGTGGCTTAATAGCTCATCTCTTTTTATCACTAAGTAATATTCCGTTGTATGAATGCACCACAGTTTTTCTTATCCATTCACCTATTGAACGCCATCTTGGTTATTTCCATTTATTGCTGATTATTAATAAAGCTGCTTTAAACATCTAACACTCAGGATTTTGACTACAGTTAGTTTTGGAAGACGCTGACAAACCATGGTTCCGTATTTTGGTCAGCATTTAGGTATTGCCGTTTTTTAAAGCCATTCTGATAGATACAGTAGTGGTATTTCGTCACTGATTTAATCTACGCCCACTTCTGTAACCTTCCTCACAATAGGAAAACTCTTCCCATTCAAAGCCCTTTTCAGTGCCACTTATTCCTTAAAACAGCCATCTTCTCTACCGGATGCACTTCTCCCTTAATTAAATCTCTAACATCATTTATCACTAAATCCTTGCAATTTGACAGAGACCATAATACCTCCAAGAAAGCCACCATTTCACTTTCCACATGAAAGTCAGAAATCTAGGAGACAGATGTTTCTTCAACACTTCAGATGCTTTCTAACGGGTGCTATGTAGATGCGAGTGAAGAAAAAGCACCAAAGCCATGCTGAGGTGGAGCCGTTGGCTGGGGAGCTTGCTTCACTTATCACTGACGTGATGTATTCCCACACACCCCACCCCACCCCATAGGGAACTCAGTCATTTCAGATTCTGTCATGCATGGGCCACTGCAGTAACTTTTTTTTTTTTTTTATTAAATCTGATACATGATTTGTTGCTGAACTAGTTGTAACCCATGTACGAAAGTTATAGTCATTAAATTGAAACCTCCTTCATCTTCAGTACTAGCTACAACACACTGTTAGTAATGCAGACGATGTACATTTTCTCCCGTACTTCTTTTTTTCTGGTAACTTTAGTCAGTTTACACTGTTGTGTTCATTTCTGGTGTATAGCGTAGTGATTCATATAAACAAATGTGTGTATATATATATATATTTATATATGTATATATTCCTTTAGCAATAACTTTTGAATAGTCAAAATCATGAATATTAAATCTGTGAATGCAAAGCAGCCACACATTTTCCAGGGCATACTCTCTTTTTGACTCAGAGTAATTTCTGCTCATGTCTTGGTTTTCCTTCTACAGAGCAAGGACTTGAGGACAGAATATATCTCTATATTTATTTATTTGATAACTATGTACTGAATATACAATTATATAGCATTTTAAAAGGAGGAGATTATTCTTTCTTACAAAACCATGATGCATAGCTTAATTGATTCCTTGAGGTTTCAAGGAAACTTGAAAGAGAATAACAAAAGTCTAAAACAGACCAGAAATTTAGGCACGTTGTAGAGAAGGCAGCCCTCACATAGGAGGGACATGTGTTCCCTTTGTCCCCGAAGGGCTGTGGCTGTGGAGTGGGCGATGCTGCCTAAGTGACCAGCTTGCCTGTTGCCATGGCGATTCAGCCGCCCTTGCTGCAGTCCGCAGGTCCCTCAGCACTGCCCTGGCAGCCTGGAACCGCCCACCTGCCCTTTCTCTGTGTTTTCTACCTGGCGTGCTGTCTTTTACTGAACACAAGTGAGGGCTGGGAAATTCTGTCTATGCTGTGGACTAAGTGCTTGCCAGAAAACAGGTACGCATAAAAGGATGGCGTGGGGGGAGGGAGACTGATAAACTCAGAGGCTCCAGGAGCTCCCCTTGGCCACACAGCTAGGGGTCCCAGTGCCCCTTTCTTTGAAGGGGCAAAGCACTTGCAAGGTGACACTTTTCAACAAAAATTCCCTTCTGTCCCCAAAATGGGGTTCTACCTCTGATACCTACCCAGAAGACAAATCCAGAACACAAGGGACCCACAGGCCTGGGACAGCGCTAAGCAGAAGGCTGCTGCTCAGGACAGGGGGCCCTGACGCTTTGCACACCCAGAGCCGGCGAAGGGAGTCAAAGTGAGCAAACTTCAGGAGGAGCTGGGGGTTTAATAAGTCATCGCCTAGCGATCAAAAAGCCAGCGCTTCCTTTTCTTATTTCAACAGTACTTTTGAGCATTTATTATTCCATGTCAGGCCCTGGGGACAGAACATAGATCAAAACAGATATGTCCTGTCCTTCATTAATTCAGTAAATCTTTAAATTTCACTTGCTAGTTTTTCTTTTGGGTTACATGATTATATTTAGAAAGCACTATTACATTTCATCTATTTCCTAAAAATAATTATCAACAAAATCTTAGTATGTTTACAGCACTTTATAGCTTTCACAAAATTCACAATCCCCTAAAACAACCCTACGAATAAGTCAGGCTGGGGTTTTCAGCTCCATTTTGCAGTTGAGAAATCTGAGGCTCTGAAAGGATACCTAGCTCATCCAAGTCAAAATACCAGTTTTCAAGAGGTGGTCTGGGGACCACCTGCATTAGAATTGTAAGGAGAACTGTGTGTTGCAAATGTAATTTGGGGGGATTTCAAGCTTGGTGCCTTATGCAGTGGGATATGCTGTCTACTCTCCCACGTGATGTTTTTCATAAATTACTGTACTCTACAAAAGTAATGAATTGTCAGTTTAACAGACACTTACTAAGCATCCACTCTCCTATGGGTTATGGCTGAACAGCATAGACGAGGTCCCTACCCTAGCAACACAGCACACATACTAGCAGGGACTACAGCCTTCAAGCAAGCAGTGCAGGGATTTTATGGAGAAGGTAACAGAGATACGAGAGCATCCTTTAGGAAGAGAAACTAACACCACTGGGGGCCACATGGTCAGAAACCCCTCTGGAGATATTTGTTATTAAAAATGCAAAATACTGAGATCAGCCCCCAGATACTCTGGACATGGGCCTTGGGAAGCTACATTTTTTAACAAACTCCTTTGGTAATTCTTTTGCACACCGAACTGGAGAATCACAGGTGTGTGTGTGGTGATGGTGGGAGGATGTCAAAGAAGGTCGGTGAAGAAATGCTGCATGTGCAAGACGAGGCTTAACGTAAGGGGGCTGAGGAGGTTGCTTCCCAGGTAGAAGTAAGAGCACATGTAAAGGACCGAAGTACCTGGAAGAGGACAAATGATCCTCTATGGCTGGAGAATAAGGGGAGAGAAAGAAATATAAAGTCAGGACTTCAGATGCAGGGGCATGTCCGTATTGTTAAGGATTTTAGACTTTTAAGTGATTAAAGAGCTTTAGGTGAAAGAGGAGCATAGTCAAATATTTATCTAAAAATTAAAAACACAGCATGAAGGGATTGGGGTCTGTAGAGAGGATGCTGGGTGATGAGGAGGCGACCATGGCAATGATTTGGTGAGAAACGATGCTACCCGGGATTAGATCAGTGGTAAAGAGAATGGAGAGAAATCGATGGATCCCGGAGGTAATTAAGAGGTCAAAGCAAGGGTTTAATGATCCCACAGACACTAAAATGCTGCCATGACACATATTAACTCCTTCTCCAAGTGAGGGTAGCAACTGGGTTGAGGTGCTGCTGCGACGGTGGGAGTGCGGGCTTTCAGAAGACCCCCTGCCCCCAGGCTCCTCTGTGGCCAAGAGTGCGCTCTGTTCTGGAGAAGACAAAGCTGTCTGAGGTAAAAGTCTCCAATGCGAGAGCTCAGAAGACACTCAGCTTGTTTCAGACTCTGCCACTAAACCCCGTGGGCCCTGCTGGGGCCTCCGGAGGCCCGCGTTTAAGTCACGCCCCTTCTGCATTCTCTCACTGCAGTCGGTGCATTTGCTCCATAGCACTGCGAGTTCTAATGGCTGGTCCGGTGTTACCTCCAGCTCAAGGGGAACAGCTGCTGGTATCCAAGAAACAGCTGTGACTCCTGTGCCCACAGGACTCCCCCTTTCAGATGTGGAAAGGTGAGTGCGCTAATCAGAAGGTAGAAAGTGGCCGAGCCAGTGACTGCTTAGATGTGGAGAGTGAGGATGAGAAGGAAGGAACATTCTAGGAAGGTTCCCATGTTTCTGGCTTGGGTAGCTGGAGGGATGGAGTGAGCAGTGACCGAGGAACACAGGTCCTAAATGTAAGATGAGGTTAATAAACTATATAATGCAGGACGTACAAATGGCAGTGTCTGGCGGGCAGCAGGCTATAGAATTTTTAGGCTTTGATAAGAGGTCCACATCGGAGGTTTTGGATGTACTTTGGAAAAATAACGTGAACTTTTTAAATAAAATGTCATAGGATTTAATATAGTCCAATTAATAAGCAGCTGTTTATGGCTAAGTGGCAGACTCTGTTATATTTGCTTTGACTTAGTCTTACGAGTCCCATATGAGACTGAACAAAGTTTGAGCACCTGTCCAAAGTTACACAGGCACTGAGTGGTGGAGACAGCCTTCTAACACCCTTTGCTCTCAGAATGACGGACGTTCTTCCGCTTGCCACACCCTAGCTCTCGAAGCAGCCAGGCCACCCTCCATCAGATCTCATATTAAAATAAGTTCACTGTCTGTCTCGCTTCAGATATTGTGAGTATCTTAGCTAAAGGTCTTGCCTAGCAAAGATGAAGACATTGAGGCAGGGAGAGGTACAGTAACTTCCAGGTGGTCATATGGTCAGGAGAGTGGGTGGGGTGTTTGAACCTCACTCTGTTTCCAGGACCAATAAATTTAACTGCTACATGACCATAAAAAATTGTATTTTTGGAGACAAACTTTTCCATAACTAGAGGGAGACAAAAAAAAGGGTAAGCAATGATCTGGGAAGAGAGGAAGTAAAATCTAGTCTAGGAATCACCATGAAATTTGTGACGTCAAAGAAACATCACTTGTTCCTTAAGTAGAAGCACATATATTAGTTGGCCCAGCAAGCTCTAAGACATAATTTTTACATTATTGTAGAGGGAGGATAAAAGTTTGAACATCTCCCAATAAGGATTGTTGTTCAACAGAGACTGCCTTAAATGCAGCATCGCACTTGACCCTCAAACTCAGTCTGTGAGATGGCAGAGCAAGACAACAGGCCCCAAACCCAAAATGGAGTCATTTACGCCAACCCCCACATCACCAAACTGGGACTTACAGTTTTGATTCCTTCAGAAATAGAATCTTAAACCAGTTGGTCAGGAATCGTCTGATCAGCATTAGTGAGAATCTGCCTGACAGACCCCTGCCAACACCTAAGGGGAAGTGGCCTCAGGACATCCAGTCTGCTTTCTAGCTTAGTAGAACTGCTTGCTCCTGCTCCCTTCTGCCTATAAAAGTCTTCCATTTTGTGCAGCTCCTCTCTATTATCTGCTAGCTTAGGGCTGCCCAATTCATGAATTGTTGAATAAAGCCAATGTGACCTTTTAAATTTACTCAGTTGAATTTTTTTTTTTTTTTAAACACAAAAGAGGGAAATGAACCTTAAGTGCATTAAACAAATACCTAAAGGACACACAACTAGTAAAGGACAGTGCAGTTTCAAATCCGGGGATGTCGCACGCTCAAGCTTATGAGTGTAAACATTCTATGTTATTTTTCTTTGACTTATTTTTGAAATGATTCTGCTAAAACTGAGACTTGGTCCACAGACAATTGGAGCAGGTAATTTATCCTAGAAAACTGTGGAAGTTCAGTGAATTAGGCACGCACCAGCATGAAAGCACTGTTTCATCTTAGAACAGAGATATTCACGACCCATCAACCACCCCATCTAAGGTTTCCAATCCGCTCATGGTGATGCTGAAAACACTGCAGTAAGTTCTATTATATTGATGGTGTACTGGGGGGAAGAACAAAATGGACCATTTTTAGTGTCATCTTGACATTGGGATGAAAACGGGTACTAGGAAATGGGTAACCCTCAGTGGTGGTGATAAGTAAGTTTACTCAAATTTACCTCTTACTATGGATACAGAGTAAGGTCTTCTTCCCTACTCCTTCAACTAGGTTTGTTTTGAACTTTGGTGTTTTGGATTCTTGTATTTTAAAATGATGTTACATCTCTCCTGGATTTTAGCCTATTCCTGAAAGAATATTAAGTTAAACAATATGGAGGCAGCTCCGTGCAGGAAACCACCTTCAGCAGGAAACCCCTTTTGTCTTGTCACTAAACCTGTACCAGCTACCCCTATGCTCTACTCACCTCTGATCCTAGCACACCTTTCACATCCTTTGATCGCACAGTACCTTGCCTAACCTGTTTCTTTTCCATAGATCAAAGAAGTAGAAATGCAGAATAAGTAATTAACAGGTGACCAGATCTTTCCCCTAGCTTCCCCTTCAGTAATCTCATGAACAAACTGAGCAAGATAGCATCTGAAGGAAAGATCATGAGAAGTTGACAAGCCTGCATACAGTGGGGTATGGCGATGACACTGACCCCCCCATCTCAATGATTAGCTGAGATTACTTCCCCTTTCCCTCTTAAAACTTTCATGGCTGAGCAGAATCCTCAGAGATGGTGTTTTGGGGACACTGCGTCCACCATCTCCCCAGAGTGCTGGCATTCTGGTTAAAAGCAACTTTCCTTTCTATCAACATTGCCTCTCTCGAGTGTTGATTTTTGAGCGATGAGCAGCTGAACCTGAGAATGGTAGCAGTTAAACAGAAATGAACAAATGCAAAGAAAAGGCTGGTAAAGATTAAGTGAGACAGGGCAGGCACTAGTATATGAGTGATGGCAAAAATTCTGGTTGCCCCATTTCCTTTTTGAAAATGCAGATGCCCCTGAAGGATCAAGAAATAGTCACTCATAGCTTAGTATGAATTAGTTTATGCAGTTTGCTCCCTGAATTCTAGGCCAGTTCCTGAATTAGAGGAGTCTAAAAGATCACCTAATCCAAACTCCCACAACAGAACTAAGTCACTGAGGCTAAGAGAGGTTTGATCAGGAATCCAGGTCTAGTTTCATAATCATCTTTGGAGCTCAAGTAGGAGGACTCTTAGTACAGTGCTTTTCCTTTTAATACCATGCTGCTTCAGGCATTAACATACAGAACTGCTGCTCTAGGCACAGCATAATGTATAGTAAGAGCGGCAAGTGGAGACGGATAGACTTGGCCTGGGAAGCTAGGGATGTTTTTTATCTTCTCTAAGCCTCAATTAATTTGTTCATCTGTAAAATGGAATGTTACATTACTTATTACATGACTATTATAAAACATTATCTGTCTTAATGTGATGATATGAAATTTTAAACAGAATCAATGTTCTTAGCAGAATGCCTGGTGCCCAATAACTAATCAATACATACTAATTCTTAAAAAATTACTACTTTACAATTGTTGAAAACTTGGAAATGGCTTCTTACAACACAGGTGGATTAAGAGCTTAAGGACTTTGGTCAAAATGTTTTTCCCCTGGGTCTAAATAAATTTTATGTTTGGGGTAGTTGGCAGTTACTACTGTAGAATGCCAAGGATGTATATACAGTGAGCAATACACACCTTTAGAAATTTCCCTTCCCAGTATCTTCCCAAGTGTGCCAGGGAGAACATACCTTGTACAATTGGTATTTCTTGAGATAGCTGTTTATCATGGAAGGGCCGACTGGTTTAACTACTCCCTATGACTGTCTAGTTCACATGAAGCAGCTTTGGTCCCACTAATTAAATCTGAGTCCTCACGTTTTTAAGGTCTTGAAGAAAGTAGAGATCAGTGAGAATTTTTGAAATGAGAGTTAAACTAGAATGTCTTAAAATGTTGGCGGGACATTATGACCAGAGGAAAGGAGATCTCGAGGAGATGTAGAACTCTGTTATTTGTCACAATCCTGGACACTATGCAACACACATCATTTTAGTGAGTTTTTTTAAAATCCAACATTCAGTGAAGATGAAAATGAGATCAACTGTTTTTAGAGGCCTCAAAATGAGACACACGCAAAACAAATAATGCTTCTAGTAGTTTTATCTGTGAAAACAGAATCCAGTTGCTACAGAGAAATTTAATCAGATATGGTTAATTATAATTAATGGGTTGATAATGTTTCAGATTCTGTTACTGAAGAAAACCGCTGAACTGATGATGCTGGAGAAGGTGAAGTGGATTTGTGGCTTCCACTCAAGATGTCAAAAGCTAGAAAGTGTTGTTTTCATCTGAACACTAAGAAAAAGTGACATCATTTCTGAAAGCACACATTTTCATGAACCCATCAGAGAACTGAGGTTGCAGGGCAACCAGCTAATCTGAAATATAAGGAAAGAGAGGCACCTGCTTTCCAGGGGAGAGCATGGGAAGAAGTCTGAGCCGCCAGACAACTAGGTGAGAATATTCTGGCCAACAGTTCTAGCTAATTGCTAAGGCTAAGGGTACTGTCACTAGAATTCACAAGCCCCTAGAATGCAGACACTCACATGGTGCTCTTCATGGACTTCCACAGGCTGCTCAGAGAAAGATCGGAGGGTGGGAGTGGGGATGAGGATGAGGAAAGCCTCCCACGGGCTGCAGACCTCAAGGAGGGCAAGGCCATCTCTTCTCTGATAAAACCCTGACTGGACTCTCTCATCCCTGGGGGAAAAAAAGCCTCACACCACTGGGAGAATGATGGCAAAATACCCAAAGACCCATCGTGACTGAAGGAAGAGAATAAAAATTTTCTACATCAGCTAGGGCAGAAGTATTAACCATAGTCCAGGCTTCTGCAGGTTTAGGGGCAAATTCAATGAGAAATCACACCCTCAACAGCCAGGGGCTTAGTTCATGGCTGAGAACAACAGAATCCTACCTCTGATCCTGCCACCAGGCCGCAAAATAGCCAACCAACAAGTCATGGCCAGTGTAGCTTGGGAAGAGGGAAAAGAACCTCGAGAGCTTTTTCATCTTTGAGGCGTAAATTCACAGGGAGAACCAAAAATTATGACAGCCCAGTCCCACCTGAAATATGGGACAAAGCTAAAGGACACAGCTAGAAGAATATGAAGTAGATGTATTGAGAGTAACCACAGGAACAACAAAACCCAAACCCCGTTCAGCTCCTAACAAGAGTGACTGAACATGAAAAGTCTAGCCAAAAAAAGACACATATTTGAGGGCATAAATACTATTGCCTCTGTTTATGTGGTTCTGCAAGTCATTTCTAAGACACGGGAAAAAGGAGGAAGAAAGAGTCCACCGTCAAGAGACAAAATACACAATAAAACCAGGTTGAAATAAGAACCAAACATTTGTACTATCAGGAAATATCACTACGATTAATAGGTTAAAGGCTCTAGTGGAAAAGCTGGACAACAAATATGAACACATTAAGAACTTCAGCACAGATGAAAACCATGAGAAAGAAAACGTCGGGGGCTCTCTGGTTCAAGATGACAATGCAGGAAAACCCTGAACTCCCCTCTTCCTGCAGACACAGCAGAGCTACATGTGGAAAAAATTTCCTTTGAGAAAAAACCCTAAAAACTAGCTGGGGATTCCAACATGTTGGATGAATAAGACTGTATCTCAGCCTCTCCCACCCTACTTCAGTGAGAGTTTTTTCTTGACATAAAAACTGCCCCCAGTAGCATAAACCACAAATGGGAAGGAACTCAAAACCTGGAGCTTCTCCCTGAGGAACGAAGCGTTTGAACCACACGTTGGGCTCCCTAACTTTTAGCACCTTTACTTAAGAGCCGAGCCCCCCCCCCCAACACCTAGTTTTGAAAGCTAATGGGGCTTGTGTCTGTAAGACCTAAAGGGCTGTAGCAAACTGCAAAATGGCTCTCAAAGGGACCGTATGCCGACTCAGTTGCATCAAGGACCAGAGCAGAGGCAGCCAATTAAGATGTGTCCAGACTTCATGTGAAAGAGGCTTATTTGCTTATGTTCAAGTGTTGGCCTAAGAGGCAGGCATCTAGTTTAACACACATCTGGGGACCGGCTGGGTTACTCTGGGGGTGAAGGCCAGTGGATGCCATCTTTCTGCTGTCTCTACTTCAGTCCAGCTAGCCAGTGTCTCCTAGAAAGCAGCTTACATCCTCCTCTATCACCCTGATTTTTGTAACTGCCCGCCACCCAAAGGACACCTCTACATTGCTTTGCTCCAGTGTCAGTCCCACAAGACTGTAACTGATGGAGAAAGAGTTCTTAAACAGCTACCAACCCCAGCAGAAAGCAAGGGGCAACAGTCCCAGCACAGTCTTTCTACAAAAGAGACCTATTAACTTAACCTTCATAGCTGAGCACTGAGGGGCAGGCTTCTAATTAAACGCACATCTGAGGGCCCACTATAATCCATTCCAGAAAACTCAAGTGTGGATGGATGCTCTTTGCGCTCTCCCTCTGCTGTGTTCCCAAGAGCCAGTATCTCCCAGAGGGGGGCTTTTACTCATTTGGTACCCCAATTTTTACACCTGGAGTTCCAGTTTTTGTGGTTGCACCCCACAGTTGGCTGGTTCTGGTGGCCAGAGGGCTTACATTCCTGGGTCTCAGGGGACTGTAACAATTGGAAAGATAGTTCTTCAGCAGTTACCATCCCCAGGGCCCTGCACAGAGAGCAACTCAAGCACACCCCCATTGTGTGGAACAGGCCTGTTTGACTGTGCAGAAGCTTTAGCCTGAGGGGCAGGCATCTGGTCTGGCACACATCTGGGGGCTACTGAAATACACCCCAGGGTTGGAGAATGGTGGTTTCCGTATTTTCACTTTCTCTGGGGTCACCCTCACTACCTTACTCCCTCACTCCAGGTCACCAGTATTTCCTGGGAAGAAGCTTGTAGACTCATCTGGCACCCTGATTTTTGCAACTGATGCCCACAGGGCACTTCTAGATTGTCGGGCTCTGATGGCCTGCAGGGTTTATGTCTATGGTCATACAGGACTATTTATATTTCTATATTTAAAGGCCACCATATCTAAGGGTGTAACTTCCTAAAGAAGAAAAATCTCAGTTCAACTATCTAACTTTATACCTCAGTGATTGGGCTTCATTTATTCTTATTTTTCTAAAGTTAGTAGAAGAAAGGAGACTACACAAATCCAAGTAGAAATAAATGAAATAGAGAATAAAAAGACAATTGAAAAGATCGATGAAACTAAGAGCTGGATCTTTAAAGAGATGAACAAAATTGACAAATCTTTAGCTAGTTTCACCAAGAAAAAAAGAGAACTCAAATAGATAAAATCAGAAATGAAAGACGACACACTACAACTAGTACTACAGAAAGACAAAGGATAAGAGACCACCATGAACAGTTAAACACCAACAAACTGGACAATCTAGCAGAAATGGATCAATTTCTAGAAACATACAACCTAGCAAGATTGCATCATTAAGAAATAGAAAATCTGTGAAGACTGATTACTAATAAGGATAGTGAATCAGCAATCACCACCCTCCCAGCAGAAAAAAATCCATGACCAAACAACTTCACTGCTCAATTACAACCAATATTAAAAACTCATTTTATCAATCATTTTCAAAATCTTCCCCCAAAAATACATTTTCCAATTCATTTTATGAGGCCAGAATTACCCTGATCACAAAACCAGACAAAGATGCCACAAGAAATTAAAATTACAGGAAAATATTCCTGATGAACATAGACACAAACATCAGCAAACTGAGTTAAACAGTACATGAAAGGGAGCATATACCATGATCAAGTGGGATCATTGCAGGATGAAAGATGGGTCAACATTTGCAAGTCAATGTGGTAATTAATCTTGATAAAAATAGTACCATCTCAATAAATACAGAAAAGGCATTTAACCAAATTCAACATTTATCTATGATAAAAATTGTCAATAAAGTGGATATAGAGGGAAAGCACCTCAACAAAATAAAGGTCATATATGACAGACCCAGAGGTAACATCAATCTCAATGATGAAAATCTGAAAGCTTTTCTTTTAAAATTGGGAAGAAGACAAGGATGCCCACTCTTGTCACCTTTATACAACATAGTATTGGAGGTCCTAGCCACAACAATTAGGCAAGAAAAAAATAAAAATAAAAAGCATCCAAGTTGGAAAACAAGTAGTTAAACTATCAGTATCTGTGGATGACATAATTTTATATATAGAAAACCTTAATGACTACACCAAAAAACTGTTAGAACTAATAAATGAATTCAGTAAAGTTGCAGGCTACAAAATCAATAAACTAAAATCTGTTGCATTTTTTGTGCACTGACAACAAAATATCAGAAAGAGAAATTAAGAGAACAATCTCATTCACAGCTGCATCCAAAAGAATAAAATACCTGGAAATAAATTTAACCAAGGAGGTGAAAGAACTGTACACTAGAAACTCTAAGATATTGAAAGTGGATTAGAAAAGTTAATATTAAAATATCCATTATACAAACAGCAATCTACAGAGTCAGTGCAATCCCTAACAAAATTCCAATGGCTTTTTATTTAAAAGAGCAAGACAATCCTAAAATTTGTGTAGAACAACAAAAGATCCTGAATAGTTGAAGCAATCTTGTAAAAGAAAAACAAAGCTGAAGGCATCATGCACCCTGACTTCTAACTATACTACACAGCTACAGTCATGAAAACAGTATGGTATTGTCATAAACCAGACACACAGGTTTATGAAACAGAACAATGGGAAGATCTGAACATTTTTTCCAAGGAAGGCACAGAGATGGCACACAGACATCTGGATAGATGCTCAACATCACTAATAATCAGGTAAATGTAAATCAAAACCACAATGAGATACCACCTCACACCTGTCAGAACGGCTGTTATCAAAAAGACAAGTGATAACAAGTATCGGTGAGGATGTAGATAAAAAGCTCTTGTACACGGTTGGTAGGAATATAAATTGTTTCAGCACCATGGAAAACAGATATGAAAGTTTATAGTAAATTAAATAAGAACTACCATATGATCCAGCAATTTCACTTCTAGGTATTTATCTGAAGAAAACAAAAACACTACCTCAAAATTATGTATGCATACCTGTGTCCCTTGCAGCATTATTTACAATAGATATGATACAGAAACAATCTAGGTGTCCACTGATGGATTAAAGGATTAACAAAATGTGCTCTCTATATACAATGCAATATTATTCAGTCATTTGCAATATGGATGGATCTTGAGGGCATTATTTTGAGTAAGGCAGATAAAGACCAATCCTGTATGATCTTATATGCAAAAAACAAAGAGAAAAAGCTCATAGATACAGAAAACAGACTGGTGGCTGCCATAGGGGATATGTAAAATGGGTGAAGGTGGTCAAAAGTTACAAACCTCCAGATATGAAATAACTAAGACAGACATAGGAATGTAATGTAGAGCATGGTGACTATAGTTAGTACTACACTACTGCACACAGTATTATAGAAAGTTCCTAAGAGAGTAGATCTTAAAAGTTGTCATCACAGGTACACACACAAAAAATTAGCTGTGATGGATTTGTAATGATGATGGATAATTACACATATTTTGGTGATAATTTCACAATATATACAAATACAGCATCACTATGTTGTACATATGACCTTAATATAGCATTATATGTCAACTATACCTCAGTTAAAAAAAAGATAATAAATGGAAATGCTAGGAATGATCAACATGGTAGCAAAGACAAATAATGCCTCCATGCTCATCAGTTAACTTGGGTAAGAAAAGAATCAGTGCCCTTGAAGATAAATCAGTTGAACTAAAACACAAAAATAAGTAAGTGTGTGTATGGTGGGGGGGTAGTATAGAACATTCAATAGCAGTAGAACAGTAGGAAACTGTCTAACATACAAGTAAATAATTGAAATTCTAGAAGAAGAGAGTGAGAATGGGATAGAACAAATACGTATACATTTAATGGCCAAGAATTTTCAGAAGCAATGGTAAGACATCAAACCACAGATTGAAGATTTCAGAGAATCCTAAACAGAATAAAAAGCAACAAAAGCAGACACATCAACCTGGACATACCATATTCAAGTTGCTATAATCAAATATAAGGAGAAAATCTTAAAGGCAGACAGAAAAAAAAAAAAAAAGACATTCTATAAAATGAAACTTGAAATTAGAACTCCTCATGAGAAACCATGTACGCTCGGACAAGGGAGTGCTGTTGTAAGGTAAAGTGGAATGGAGTGCCATTTAGATAATCAGTATTCACTCAGCAATGAATGGTAGACTGATCCTTGTTAGTTCTAGCGTTATTCTCTAGTTTTCAGTGTTTTTAGGGAGGTATCTAGAAAGTGAAATTGCAAAGTAGTGATATTACCCAACTTTTTCTAAGCACTTATGTACTAGGCACTGGGATAATGTTTATACATGGATTATCTTGTATAATTAAATGCTAATGGCAATATGGTTGTTATAATTTAGAAGAGTAGTTTTTCACTGGTGAAGAAAGAATTTAATAAAGTTCCCTGGAGATTATGAGCACGGAATCTGGCTTTTGGTTGGGGCTCTTCACAAGAAAGTAGAGAGCAGGTATACAGCCAGGGAAAAAATAACCCGCCTCACCCCTGCAGTGGTAAATTTTACTGAAATGTGCCGTATCTAGGCCCAGCAATTTGTACAGCTTCTCTCTTATCCTGTAGCCTTTGCTATTTCCTAGCCCTGTCCAAACTGTTAAAAATAATGCTTCAGGAACCCTACGACACTGTTGCTGGGAATGTGAATTGGTGCAGCCACTATGGAGAACAATATGAAGGTACCTTAAAAAACTAAACACAGAGCTACCATATGATCCAGCAATCCCACTCCTGTACAGAACTCTAACTCGAGAAGATAAATGCACCCCAATGTTAATGATAGCACTATTTACAATAGCCAAGACACAGAAACATGGAAGCAACCTAAATGTCCCTCAATAGATGAATGGATAAGGAAGATGGGGGGTGTGTGTGTGATGGAATATTACTCAGCCATAAAAAGAGTGAAATAATGTCATTTGCAGCAACATGGATGGACGTAGAGATTATCGTATTACGTGAAGTAAGCCAGACAAAAAGAAATATCGTATGATATTACTTACATGTGAAATTAAAAAAAAGTTACATAAATGAACTTATTTACCAACCAGAAATAGACTCACAGACATAGAAAATAAACTACGGTTACCAAAGGGGAAAGGGGGTGATAAATTAGGAGTTTGGTATTAACTTATACACCCTAATATACGTAAGATAGGCAAATAACAAGGACCTACTGTATAGCACAGGGAACTATATTCAATATCTTGTAATAACCTAAATGGAAAGTAATGTGAAAAAGAATATGTGTATACATATAACTAAATCATCTTGCTGTATACCTGAAACTAACACAACATTGTAAGTCAACTGTATTGCAATAAAAATAAAATAAAAATTTTAAAAATGATAATGCTTCAGATCTCTTTACATATGGATTTTTAGCCAAAGCCATATGGTGAGACAATCACTATAGTCCCACAAAATTCAAGGCAATATGCCTTAATGTGCTTGAAACCTTCAAGTTCCAGCTTCTAGGCTTCTAGAAATACCTTATTCCTAAGGGTGTCATTACTTTCTCCTTGACAATAAAATCAAACTATTACATGGACCAAAAATTATTTTTTCATTCATTCAGATGATTACAATATTCTAGGAACTGCACTAACCTCCTTATAAATATTTTCTCGTCTAACCATCACATAATCCTAGAAGTAGGTACTGACATCATTCTTATTTCAAGGACTAGTAAATTGAGCCCAGTAAGTTAAATGGACTTCTCAAAGATACACAGACAGTCCCTAGGATGGAGACTGTGAAGGCTGAAGGCTGTGCTCTTACGTGCAACATTTTATTGTTCTATCCCACACCGAGCCGCCCAGTGCTGAACCCTACAGCAGTGTGTGGGACAGCAGTACCAATCCTGTTTTCTTGAACTAGAAGGCCACGAGCAGAGTCTGATGTGCTCACAGGACTGTAATCCAATTAAAACAACACTTTATACTTGCATTAAAACTCACACTGAGGCTATTAATCATCAAAAGTATATGTTACCAACTTTGTGCTTCATATTACTTAGTTTTATTGTCATAATACTTATAAACACAGCTCAAGAGTTTCTAGCCACATACCCTGGCAGGTTTTATTTCCTCAGTGTTTTCCACATTGTGGCCCGTGGAACTTGCATGTCATAACTATAATTATGGACTCTGCAACCCAATTCAGACCTCCTGAATCAAATTCATTAGCAAAGAGGCCCAGCAATCTGTATTTTAAAGAAATTCCTTGGGAGTAAACTTTGCTTGCACTAAAGCTTGAGAACCACTTTAATAACTTATAATCATAAGATGATAAGCAATTTGGCAAAAACTTTTGAGGTATTTAAAAAGAAAGCATGGGCGGAGAAGTGATCTGGAAGCCATGCATAAAATCTTAGTTTCATCACCCATCAAAAGCTTCTCAGGATATCTTCCTTCTAAACTGTTAAGGTTTTCTTCCACTTTATTATTAGGTAACTTTTTTTTCCCTATTGAATACTATAAATTCCACCTCTTGTCTCTGGTAGACTTGTGACATATTCTAGAAAGAAATTAGAGAAGTCTTTTTTTTTTTCTTTTTTTGGAAATAAGATTTCTTTAAGAATTCCCAATTTTCCACAGCTTGCTCCACAGGACCATCTCACAGTGAAGTTGATCTTTCAGGTCTACATGGTTCCACTTAAAGCAAAAGAATAAAAATGTGCCCCTCCCCCAAATCAAACACATCTCCCCTAGTTTTTGTGGCATGTTTCCTTTCCAAGTATTAACCTAGAAAAATTTACTCAATTCAACTAGCTATAGCTGACAATTTGGTTTCCTCTGTGAATGAAGAATTGCATCTCAGCAGGCAACCGGCTTGTATTTTGCAAAAGAAGAAAACATGAAATCACTAAGGAGATGCGAAGCTCTATGTGTTCATTATTTCTCTAATTAGCAACGTTCCATGCTCTGAATTTTAAATTTTTGAGAAGGCCACATTCCTTATGCTCCCGTTAATGAAGGCACATTGCAGAGCCTTCCAGAAAAGAGAGACAAATAACCACTGAGGTAGATGATTCAGAACTTGCTGACCTATCAGTTTCTTTTACCTGTCAGAATCATAAAGCGCCTCAGAATCCACCCAGCACTTTCTGTTTAGAGGTCACTTCACCCTACAGCAAATTACAGCCATCTGTTCTGGATTCAGTTATTGGTAACTCTGTAGAAATCTAGTCATGTTACAATAAAAATGTTCTCTTTGTTTTAAAGCCTAAAGCAGAGACTGACATAGATAACAATATCTCACTTTATCTTCTCTACTTAGAATCATGTCTATCCTTAGGGCTGGAAATAGACATATGTCATAACATTAGGAAGCTTTTTATTAATTATTTTTTATTTTTATATCAATGGATAAAATCAGAAAATCTTCCTCCAGCTTTTTCCACCTCGAACAAGCACTTTTTCTCTTCTACACTTACTGAAACTTGAGCTCCTTTTATCCCCGATGTGAACGACTTCTGATTCTTATTTCCTGGACATTTTTTCTCATGGATATGGTAAGACATTCAGCCAATATTTATAGAGTGACAAATACTCTCTCTTTGACCACAGTCCAGACAGGCTCCTCTGAACCCCCTTCCCAACTAGGCTCCAGCCTATGCCTACAA
This sequence comes from Camelus dromedarius, assembly GCF_036321535.1. Lineage (NCBI taxonomy): Eukaryota > Metazoa > Chordata > Mammalia > Artiodactyla > Camelidae > Camelus > Camelus dromedarius. The sequence goes on from NC_087438.1 coordinate 107,916,791, forward strand.
CAATACAACTCTCAGCACAAAAGATTTCACCCACCCTCCACCCTAAGAGTCAACAAACATTACAATAACTTTCTTTCAGCTCAAGGCTGTGTTCCTAAGATGATTAGCTCAGCCTCTTTCAATGCCTGCCTGACAAAGTTCAAAAAGAATTTACTGTTTGTTCCAGGCAAACCCTGACTATAGACTCCTTTCCTTGGAGCATCTACTTTAGAAAACTAACCGTTGTAAATCCTTTCTCTATTTGAGATGTGTGGGATGTTCTTTAACCCAGGATTGCCTTTCTCGAGAATCTGAGAGCCATCCCCTTGAAATGTAATCATCAGTACATAGAGGATTCCTGTCTCCCAGCCTCTGTAGGAGGGTAGGAGCCTGACTTCGATCACACTGGTTAGCAGACAAAGAGGCCCTTATCAAATTAAACAGCCTCACATCTGCTTTTCTGCACTTTTCTAATTTCCTTTCTCTGCTTCAGCCTTGGTCATTCCCCCTCCATATGACTTCATTTTTTCCTTTTAAAATGCCCAATCACCTCTGCAAAGATTGGAGTTGAGCTCAGTTTACCTGAGGGCTCTTTCTTCTACTGCAGTAGTACTGAATAAAATCTGTCTTGACATTTTTAAAAAGTGTCAGATGCAAATTTTTTCTTCAACAAGGATACTGAGACGAGTACTGGGGTACTACGTTAAATAAAATGAATGTGGCTTCTGTACTTAGGGGCCTGAGACTCTTTTGGAGCATGCACATGCACACACACACACACGCACAAACTGTCATGTAAATGAGCATAAAATTCCAAGTGTGATGATTCCTAGAAAGGAGAAGTAGCTGGCACCACAACAGCCTACAGCAGGGAGATCTGACCAAATCAGAGAAGTCAGAGAAGTATTCTTGAGGAAGTGAAAAACTGTGCTGAAGTCTGAAGGATGGAGTAGGAGTTTGGAAGGGATAAGGGCCTACAAGTAAAGAAGAATGCGCCATACACAGGAATCTTGGGTAGGTGAGGTACTTAAAAAGGATGCAGAAGATAAACATGGATAGGGTGGCTCAAGCATGAGTACAAGGACCCAATGAGAGGTGGGGTGGAAGATGGTAAAGCCAGTCTACTCAGGGCTTCCTTTTACAGTGAACTTTGATGTATCTACCACCTAGCTTCAACAATGATCAACTTAAATCCAATCTTTCTTGTTTTATCTAGTCCTCACCTACACCTGCTTCCCATCCATCTAATTTTTAAACACATCTAAGATATCATACTCTTTCTTCAAAATATTTCAGTTTTTATTTCTCAAATATAAAGACTCCTTTAACATACTTAACCCCAAAACAGTTTTCACACTTTAAACATAAATAGTATCTTAATATCATCAAATTAGTCAGTTTTTAAATTCCTCCAAAATATATAAATATATGTCAAATATATATATATATATCTCCAAGTATATATATATTAAATATGTACTATGTGTATATATGCATATGCCAGTGTGTGGATAAAATTTGTATTAGAAACTAAATAAGGTCCATGCATTATAATTGGCTAACAGGCATCTTAAATCTGTTTAATCTCTATGGTTTCCATCTCTCTTTTTATATTCCTTAAATTGATTTGTTGGGGAAACTAGGTATGTTGTCCTGTAGAGTTTCTTATGACCTGAACTTTGCTGACTGAATACCCATGGCATTGTTTACTATGTTCCCTTGTCTCCTGTATTTCCTGCATATTAGTAGACAGATTATAGGTTTGCTGGTGGATTGACTCCTTGTCAAGAATTCCTCATGGGTGGCATCATGTACTTTGGGAGACTGTCTCAATGTTTATGTGTTAGGAGCCATTGATGATCATGGCCTACATTCACAAGGTCATCAGGAGTTACAAAATAATGGCCAAATCCAATCATTCTATATTCACTTATTAACTAACATACTTCTGTGAATAAAAACGTTCCTCCATTAAGCATTTGGTCCCTGGGGTACAGCTTGTAAAAGGAGAGAGGACACATGATTGATGTTTCCCTTTGATTTATAAGTTGTGAAAATAATGATAAATGGGTGCTTTTAGAGTATAATTGAAAACTCATAAATGTATTTGTATTTCAACCTATAGACATTATCAACTGATTAATACTCAAAATTTTCCATGTTTTTGACCAGTGGGAGGGTATTACTCCCAAGTAATAATCTGTGATAATTTTCTCGCTTTCAGGTATGAGAAGACAGTCCAGGTTCAGTTTACTGTACTAGACCTGGAGTTGACCTTTGCTCCAAGATATCCCAGCTCCTTTATAGGAAGTAATATTTAGAGACCAAAGTATAGTTAATAATGGTACTCAATGCCCCAGGGTTTGTCACAGTTCTTAGAAATTCTCATAGACAGAGCTTTGCTTTAAAGATGTAATATATCTTGAGCTCATACTTTAAATTAAAAATTAAGATCACACGATTTTTACTTAAGCAATGACAATCCTGATTTTCAAGGCACTAACATACTTACTCTTTGTTTTATTAGACAATACACACTAAGTCTCCAAATAAAAATACCATCCTGATCACCAAAAAGATAATTGCTTTAGAACTATTTAAGTCTTTCTGCAACTCATTCTGTCCATAGGGTATATCCCACTAGGAATATGTGGTCAAATCACTTTGATTTTTTTTCTTATTAAAGTATGTATCTGCAGAAAACAAACTCTAATTTGAATAGACATATGCACCCCAATGTTCACAGCAGTACTATTTATAATAGCCAAGACACTGAAGCAGCCTAAATGTCAACTGACAGATGACTGGATACAGAAGATGTGTGTATGTGTGTGTGTAATGTGTATATATATAATGGCTATATAGATAATATTTTTATATATATACACACACACACACACACACACACATATATATGTATATTATGGCTGAGTAGTATTCCAGTTTGTGTGTGTGTGTGTACACACACATACATTCCATTGCATATACATATATAGTGGAGTACTACTCAGCCATAAAAATGAAATAATACCATTTACAGCAACATGGATGGACCTAGAGATTATCATACTAAGTGAAATAAGTCAAATCACTTTGTTTTTTATGCCACTTGGAATAGTTCCTCTCCACTACTTATGCCTCCACTGTGATACACAGGTTCACTTGTTTCATCTTGCTTTAGATTTTCCACATTGCTTTTTACTTACTTATTATGTAATTGTGTATTCTAAGTCAAATCTACAAACAACTTCCTCCACTGTATTCCCTTACTTTCCCTATAGTTAATGATTTCTATTTATTTGGTATTTTTAAAACTGGAAAAGTTACCAGCAAATATGCATTTATACTTGTATCTCCCTCTTCCCTTAGATAAGTGGTAAAGATCATGCTATGACAGTATCAATTGATATGTCTCATCCTTCTCACAGTTTTCCAAAGGGTAAACGCATCACAGTTTATTCAACCAGTCCCCTAGTGATGGACATATAGGTCCAGTTTCCAGTCTTCCAGTTGCAGAGCACTACAATTCATATCCTGATGCATATGTCTTTTCATATTTTTGGCTTGAATAACTTGAGGATAGATTCCTAGAGATAGATTGCATCCAAAAAAAAATGAATACTTAGGAATACATCTGACCAAGGAAGTGAAAGACTTGTACGTGGAGAACTACAAAACATTGACTAAGGAAATTAAACATGCCTTAAAGAAATGGAAAGATATCTCATATTCTTGGATTGGAAGAATTAATATTGATAAAATGGCCATATTATCCAAAGCAATTTACAGATTTAATGCCATCCCTATCAAATTACCTGAGACATTTTTCACAGAACTAGAATAAATAATCTTAAAATTTATATGAAAACACAAAAGACCCAGAATTGCCAAACAATATGGAAGAAAAAGAACAAACTGGAGGAATAACCCTCCCAGACTTCAGACAATACTATAATAATCAAAACAGCATGGTATTGGTAAAAACAGATTTATGGATCAATGGAGCAGAATAGAGAGGCCAGAAATAAAAACACAAACATTTGGTCAATTCATCTTTGACAAAGGAGGCAAGAACATACAATGGAGTAAAGACAGTCTCTTCAGCAAATGGTGTTGGGAACTGGACAGCTGCATGTAAATTAATGAAGTTAGAACACTCCCTCACACCATACACAAAAATAAACTCAAAATGGCTTAAAGACTTAAGACAAGACACTATAAACCTCATAGAAGAAAACAAAGGCAAAACACTATCTTACATAAATCTCAGTAATGTAGATGTAGAATAGATAAACAAGATTATACTGTATAGCACAAGGAAATACATACAAGATCTTGTGGTGGCTCACAGAGAGAAAAAAATGTGACAATGAATCTATGTATGTTCCTGTATAACTGAAAAATTGTGCTCTACACTGGAATTTGACACAATATTGTAAAATGACTAACTCAATAAAAAATGTTAAAAAATAAAAAATAAATGGTTATTAAAATTCTATGAAATAATTTGTGTGCAATGATTTGTTTTGCTTTGTTTCCCATAAGGACCTCACTCTTATTTTTTTTTTCTCCTATGGAAATATATCTGCTTAATCCTTCTACCTTCACAAGGACTGGTTTGGGAAAATTATGTTTCCTAGGAAATTAGACATTTTTTGTAGGCTTTAAAATATGCTGCATTCACAATTTTATATAGATCTTCCTTAACTTATGATGGGGTTACTTTCCCATAAACCTGTCACAAGTTGAAAATATTCAAAGTGCACTTAATACACCATGAAATACCATAGCTTAGCCCTGCCTACCTTAAACATACTCAGAACACTTTCATTAGCCTCCCGTTGGGTAAAAACATCCGGCAAGAAGCCTATTGTATTGTATTGTATATCTCATGTAAGTTTTGAATACTGTACTGGAAGTGAAAACCAGAATGGTCATCTGAGCACAGGTCAGTTGTAAGTGGCTCAGTTGTGACTGCACGGTTGGCTAGGAGCTAGGGCTCACTGCCACCGCCCAGCATCACGAGAGAGGATAGTACCTCATATTGCTAGCCCAGGAAGAAATCAAAATTCAAAATTCAGTTTCTTAGGAAAGTCTATCACTTTCACAGCATCATAAATTTGAAAAATCCTAAGTCAAACCATCAAAAGTCAGAAACTGTCTTTAATGGTAGTGTTCACTCTGTAAGAGTGACAGGTAAATTTTTATTTTAAAAACTAGATATGTAATAGAAAAGACACAGGTATTTATTTTGCCTTTCCTATATGAATTCTGTTATTAGTAATCAAACAGTGAATGAGAGGAAACATCTTGTTATAAAATTACTCTGCAAGTAAATCACAAACATAATATAATTAAGGTATTATATTTTAAAATCTCCAGTGAATTAATGTATGCTGATTTTAAGCAGCAACAGATGCTAACATCAAAAAGAACAAAAACTAGGTATTATTTATCTCCTGAGGACTTAACATCACACATAGTCATTCACAAGGGGTCAAACCTGTATCTCATCAAGTCTCTAGATCTACCTCTCAGTTTCCAGCATACACAAAGGACAATGCAGAGTGTCGGCTTCACTAAGAGTGTACAGTCATTAACAATGAGATGATAGGAAACCCTATAGATCAAATGCTCTAAGCTCTTTGGGAGATAAATTGTATGGAAAAGAAGAAAAAAGACAGGGAAAAAAAAAGTGCTAGGAAACCTGTAGATCTGAAGAATCTTAACATATATATTGGATTTTAAAAAATGGGCCAGACTAAGTGAGAGTGTCCAGAGATGTACAATTAGGTGATGACATTATGAAGACATACAAGAAAGTGATTACTATAAAATGCAGGATACTGGGTATTTTGGGGAGAAGAAAGGAGTAGTATTTAGGACAAAGCACACGGATAAGCCTTCTGAGATGCCTGGAAATGTCTATTTCATGACCTAGAGGGTAGCTGAAGTTTGCTAAGCTGTTTATTTGTTTTTGGTGGTTTTGATGGTCTCACTTTACAATGAAAGGTCTATAAATAGAAAAGACAAAGGACAATCAAGGAAGCAATATTCACAAATTCTCAATTAGACAAGGGGCTTTTCCATCTGCGTACTGTATAAAGAGCTCTTATATGCTGAGAATTAAAAGAGCAACAATCCAGTGGGAAAATGCACATGATCAGCCTAGTCACAGGTTAACAAATACAAATGGCCCCTAAGCATATGGAAAAATTCTCAACTTTAGTAACAATGAGAACAATCCAAATTAAAATTATACCAAGTTACCAGTTCCAACCATTACTTGATTAGTAAAATTCCAAAAGTTTGAACATATGTCCTGGCAAGATTCTGGGAAAACATATATACAGCCATACCTTGATAGTGGGAATATAAAAGGGCATTACTATTTTAATAAAAATAACGTGTGTCACTGAAGTGCCAGAAGGAGAAAAGAGGGGAAAAGCTTATTTAAAGAAATAATGGCTGAGAACTTCCTAAACCTCAGAAGAGATTTGGATACTCAAAGTCATGAAGCTAATATGTCACCCCATAATTTCAATGTAAAATTACCTTCCCTAAGATTTATTATAATAAAACTGTCTAAAATCAAAGACAAAGATCATTTTAAAAGCAGCAAGAGGAAAAAAAAATCTCATACAAAGAAATGTCCATTGTTATAAGTGGATTTTCCAGCAGAAACTTTATAGGTCAGGGAAGAGTTGGGTGATATATTCAAAGCATTTAAGGAAAAAACAAAAAAAAAAAACAAAAAAAACCCTGCCAACCAAGAATACTTTATCCAGCAAAGCTGAATTTCAGAAATGGAGGTGAGATAAAGACTTTCCCAAAGAAACAAACAAACAAAGCTGAGGAAATTTATCACCACTAGACCTGTTTTACAAGAAATGCTGAAAGGAGTTCTTCAAGTTGAAACAAAAGATACAGATTAGTGACATGAAAACATGAAAAATACAACATACTGGTAAATATAAACAGTCAGATTCAGAATACTCTAATAACTGTGATATGGTGGTGTTTCTACAACTTAACTCTGGTACGGAAGTTAAAGGACAAAAGTATTCAAAATAGCTATGATAACCTGTTACCAAATACACACACACACACACACACACACACACACACACACAAAGATGTAAACTGTAAAATAAATACAACAAAATGGGTGGGTGGTAATAAAAGGCAACAGTTTTTGTATGCAATTAAAGTTGTTATGAGCATAAATTAGACTATTATATTGATGTTTCAGGTAAGCCTCAAAGTAACCACAAAACAAAAACCAATAGTTGATATATACAAAATAAAGAGAACAGAAAATATACTATTAAAGAAAATCATCATTCACAAAGGCAGGCATGAGGAGAGGATGAAAGCAGAAAAGGAACTACACAACAGCCAAAAAACAATAAACATGATGTCAATAGTAAGTCCTTATCAATCAATAATTACTTTAAATATAAATTAATCAAATTCTCTAACTGAAAGGCACAGAGTGGATGATTGAATTTTAAAAAGAGAGACAAGACCCAATTATATGCTGCCTGTAAGAGACTCACTTCAGATTTAAGAACACACATAGGCTCAAAATGAAAGGAGAGAAAAAGATATTCCACACAAATGGAGACTGAAAGAAAGCGAGGAGCTAAAGTTAGACAAAATAAACTTTAACTAAAAAACATTATAAGAGAAAACTCATCATGGGGATATAACAATTTTAAACATATATATACCCAACATTGTAGCATCTAAATATATTAAGCAAATACTAAAAGATCTGAAGGGAGTGGTAAGACAACAGTAAGAGAAGACTCAGTATCTCATTTTCAACAATGGAAAGATCATCCAGAAAGAAAATGAGGAAGAAAACACTGGTCTTGAATTACACTTTAGATTCAATGGGCCTAACAGAATATACAGAAATTTCCATCCAACAGCAGTATTATGCAGTCTTCTCAAGCACATATGAAATATTCTTCAGAATGGATCATATATTAGGTCATAAAACATTCTAAACTAATTTTAAAATACTGAAATCATACCAAATATTTTTGACCACAACAGTATGAAAGTAGAAATCAGTAACAGGAGGAAAAATGGAAAATTAACAAATATGTAGAAATTGAACTATACACTTCTAAACATCCTATGGGTCAATGATAAGACCAAAAGGGAAATAAAAATATTCTGAAACAAACAAAAATGGAAAAACACCATACCTAAACATATGGAATATAGCAAAATTAGTGCTAAGAAGGAAATTTCTACTAATAAATGCGTATGTTAAAAAAACAAAATGTCAAACAACCTAACTTTACACCTGTAAAAACTGTAAGAACAAACTGAGTCCAACATAGCAGAAGGAGATAAATACATGACAGAGTAGGAAAACAATAGAACAGATCAATGGAACTTTGACATGTCAGAGAAAACTCAAATACAGACAAGTATCAATGAAAGAAAAAAGACATTACACTTGACAATATACAAATGCAAAGGATTGTCCTATGAACAGTTATACACCAACATATCGGACAACCTAAAAGAGATGGATAAGTTCCTAGAACTATATAATCTAAGATGTTTGAATCATAAAAAATAGATAATCTGAACAGACCAATACCTAGTAAATAGATTAAAATCATAATCAAAAACTTCCCAACAAAGAAAAGCCCAGGACCAGGTGACTTCACAGGTGGATTCTACCAAACATTTAATGCCAATTCTTCTGAACAGCTCTAAAAACTAAAGAGGGAGTAATGCACTTAAACTCATTTTTTGATGCCAGTATTACAATACTATAAGAAAATATAACAAATTCATAAGACACAAAAATTCTCAAGGAAATACTAACAAACTGAAATCAATAGCACATTAAAGGACCATACACCAAGATCAAGAGGGATTTATCCCTTAGGATACAAAGATAGTTCAACGTATGCAAGTCAATCAATGTGATACAGGACAATAACAAAATTAAAAACAAAAATCTTATCATTATCTCAATAGTTGAAGGAAAAGCATCTGGCAAAATTCAAGATCCTTTCATGATTAAAATGGCACAAACTGGATATAGAAGTAACATACCTCAATATAATCAAGGTCATATATGGCAAACCTACAGTTAATATACTCAAGAATGAAAGTTTAAAAGCTTTTCCTTTAAGATCAGGGACAAAACAAGGGTGCCAACTCTCACCACTTCTATTCGGCTTAGTTTTGGAAGTCATAACCAGAGTAATTAGGGAAGAAAAAGAAATAAAAGGTATCCAAATTGGAAAGGCAAAAGTAAAATTGTCTCTGAATGCTGATAATATGATCTTTTATACAGAAAATCCTAAAGACTCTCACAAAAAAAAAAGTAAATATATATACATACACACACACACACATATATGAACTAATAAACTCACTAAAGTTGCAGGATATGAAATCGATATACAAAAGTCAGTTGTATTTGTATATACTAACAATACAATATCTAAAAAAATAAAGAAAGCAATCCTATTTATAATAGCATCAAAAAGAATAAAATGCACAAGAATAAATTTAGCCAAGGAAGTGAAAAGATGTATACACTGATGAATGAAACTGAAGAACACACAAATAAATGGAAAGCTATCCCACGTTCAGGGATCAGAGTCAGCATTGTTAAAGTGTCCATATTACCCAAAGCCACCTTTAGATTTAATACAATCTGTATCATAATTCCAATGGTATTTTTCACAGAAACAGAAAAAAAAATACCAACTGGATATGGAACCACAAAAGACCCTAAATAGCCAAAGAAGTTCTGAGGAGGCACAATAATGCTGGAGGCATCACACTTCTGGATTTCAAACTATACCACGAAGCTACAGTAATCAAAACAGTGTGGGCCTAGCATAAAAACAGACATATATACCAACATAATGGAATCAAGAGCCCAGAAATAAACTCCCACATATACAACTGACTAACATCTGACAATGGAGCAAAGAATACTCAATGAGGAAAGTACAGTCTCTTTAGTAAATGGTGCTGGGAAAACTGGATAACCACATGCAGAAAAATGAAATTGGATCCCTCTCTTACACAGTCAAAAAAATTAACTTAAATCTTCCTGACATGAGTGTTGGCAACAATTTTTTTGAATATGACACCAAAAGCATTAAAAATAAACACATGGACTTACATCAAACTAAAAAGCTTCTTCCTGCACAGCAAAAGAAACAATCAATAGTATGAAAAGGCAACCTACAGAATAGGAGAAAATATTTGCAAGTCATATACTGATAAGGGATCCATATCCAAAATAGATAAGGAACTCATAAAACTCAAAAGGATTTTAAAAATCCAAACAATGTGATTAAAACATGAGCAGAGGATCTGAACAGACATTTTCCAAAGAAAACATACAACGGCCAATAGGTACATGAGAAGACGCTCAACATCACTAATCATCAGGGAAATGCAAATCAAAACCACAATGAGATACCACCACGTACCTGCTAGAATATGGCTATTATCAAAAAAACAAGAGGTAACAAGTGTTGGTGAGGATGTGGAAAAAAGGGAGCTCTGGTGCACTGTTGGTAAGACTGTCGATGGGTATAGCCACTCCAAAAAATAGTACAGAAGTTCCTCAAAAAATTTAAAACAGAACTCCCCTAGGATCCAGGAATCCTACTTCTAAGTGGTGACTGATCCCTTCGCTGAGGACTCACCCCTGCCTCAGTGCTGTCCCCACGTTGTCCATGTGACTTGCTCACACACCCCTTCATGTTGGGTAGAGGTGTCATCTTCTCAGATACCACTCTGTTTAAGACGGCTGGTTTACACATTTCTTCTCTGCTTTGTGTGATAATAGTGTTTATGATCTGTCCGACACATTACATATATTATTTATTTGTTTCTATCTCTATATAGACAGTGATTTTGTGTGTGTGTGTGTTGCTTACTTCCATATTGCCAGTTCCTAGAACAACACTTGGGACATAATGGTGATTCAACAAAGGTTTGGTGACAAAATGATTGACCGACAACTTAAGCCTCTGTCGTTTCTAGTAATGCTTCTTGATTGCTTAGTCCCCTGGTGAGCAAAGTGTAGACCATTTTTACCTCCTCTGCACTGAGTGAGGAGGAAGCAAATATATCTGAGAGTGAGGCACACAGCTACCATCCAGGAAAAGCTCTTCAAGTCATGGGCACGGTGTGTAAGAGCGCTCTCTATTCTCTGCTGAAGCCAAAGGCTTTCCTAACAGTCCTCCCCCCTGAGCCGGAGCTGACTGCTTTAGTATGTGTTGTCCAGAGGGTTTAAGACCATTTTGTAGCACACACTGTAGTGTGCATTTGTGGATCTATGACAGAGCATGAAGGAGTAACAAGGTTGAGAAAAATACATCACAACAGTTTATTTTAATCCATGTGGCCATATGTTGAACATTTTAAAAAAATCTAATGCTATTTGAAATTGAAAAATATTATGATTAAAAGTAAATCAAGCAAATTGGGAAAAACTTTAACTAAATCTCCCATTTGCTTAGAATAATAGAAATATATTGGACTGACATTTCTGGTCTAGGTAATGCAATGATTTCATGGTTTGATTTGCTCACTCCACTCCAAATATGTGGCAATGATACGTGAAATATCAATGAGCAAATGTATAGCAGGGTTTCAAAATAAGATAGAGAAATGTGTTAGAAACAAAGCAAGAATAGAGTCAAAGCATAGGCTGCTCTGGGCCCACCAGACAGCGGGGGCTGGAGTTCAACTCCTGAGTGAAAGTAACAGGGGCCAAAATGTATCCATGCAAGAAGGACCACATGAAATGTAATCTTATGGAATGATCTTCAGTAGACTTTAAAGTATATTGCTGCATATTTATGATGCTTAAAATGTATGTAAATAAGTCACTTTTGTTAATATATTAAAAGGAATCACAAACCTTAAAATGGAAGAAATGAAACAAGAAGAGGTATGTATAAAAGAGAAGCAATTAGAAATCCATGCAATGGTGAGTTTATGGTTACAATACTTTTTTTACTCTGTGGACCAGATTCAGAATACATGTGACCAAGGCTGATGGCAAAAGTTCTCCGGGTCGGGGAGTAAAGCAGGCAGGGGGAACTGGATGCTTAAGTCCTTGGTGTTAGTGGCCTAGAGGATGGTTCACAGCTTCTAGCCAGAGCCTGGAATAAGTCACCTCTAATCCGAGAAGGAAGTGTCCCTCCCTATCCCAATAAAGGTCGTTGGCTCTTTAAGTGGGAATGCTTTGTCAGAGCTATGAGACCAGGGAGTCAAGGAATAAAGATGTAGGGTCACTCCCAGGAGCTGGGCCAAGCTGTGCACTAGCCTTGCTTGGCTCTGACACGGCCCTGGCATCATGGAAGAGGCACTAATTCTAAACTACAACTGTAAGCCTACTAGGTCACCGGGGACCTCCTGCAGGATGGAACCTAAGAGGGTCTCCAAGTCGCTGCTTGGAAGGGAGCTGCCACACGTGGAGTTTGCATGGAAAGAAATTTTTTAAACGTGTTTGTTTTGTTATCCCACTGAGATTTTAGGATTTATTTACTTTTTGTCAGGTTGTGTTAATAATCTAATTAATATAACAACTATTTTTAGACTTGTTTAGCAAGATAAAAATAACAAGGTGAAACAGTTAAAATACACTAAAGGTCTTTTTTTTGAGGCAGGGGTCTGGAAAAGCATAGAAATCCTGAATCATTATAGAATTTTTATATAATTAACCATTACATTTTCTACTGATGCAACAGAAATCATAGGAGAGGAAAAGATACACAGAAAAAAGATGGTAAAGAAGTAAGTCCAAATGTATCAATAACTATAATGAATATACTGAAATTGAACTCACTGATTAAAAGACAAATATTATTAGGTTACATTAAAAACAGCAATAAATAATGATAATCTATATGTAAGAAACTGTTAAAACACTCCTGAAATGAATTTGAAACAAAAATGAGCCAGATAGCATAACAATATTAAAAATGGAAATAACTTATATTACAAGGAAAATCTCATTAACAGGACTAAAGAGGAACATTATATGGTAATAAAAAATATACTTTACCGACAAGACATAAAACCCATGAACTTGGATTTTCACATCATCCTGGCATAAAAGCATGTGAAATAAAAACTGACAAGCATAAAAAGAAATCGACAAACCCACAATCACATTGGGATATTTTAAAACACTGCTATGAGAGAGAGATGAAGCAGACAAGAAAAATTTAGCAAGACTGTAAGAATCTTAAACAGACCAACAAGAATTAGGCATATATATAATATGTCTGTGAATCTACGAATTTATCTCTACATCTGATTAAGTAATACTCTAAGATATTCTCTTAAGGTTACAGGAATTCCGCTTTTAAAAGAAATTCCATTAAAGCCATATTTCTTTTTACTGAGGTGAATTTCAAATTTGAGTTTCCTTTGAGCAGCAAGAAACAGGAGCTACCAATCCAAATGGCATTTGCATTCCTGTTTTTTAAGTTGGTGGCAGTGCTAATGTAATGTATCATTTGCATTGCTTTCATTGTCCTTAGATTTTTTTTTAAATTAAAATTCAATTATATAAACAATGAGTAGCATATATATGCTTTGCTAGCAGGGTTCTAAGTGAACAGTGTTTAAAAGTTAAAAGGATGCTAAATGGAGTACTACGGAAGACAAACAATATGGAGTAATCTATTTGAAGACAGTATTCTTTGCCTTTTGATAATTACATTTAACTCTCCTAGGAGTTGTGTTTGTTGAGATACGTGTTAATGGTGGTTGTTTTGGGGAGGAGTACCTCAGAGATGTTTTAAAATGCTTTCCATCAAAGTAAATAGAAATTATATATCTGTATTGCAAAGACTGGAATTAAATATTTAACAAGGCAGAAATGATTTTAAAGACTATATATTCATTTAGGCACGCATAAAGTGTTGAACCAAGACACAAAGTTAGTTTCAGATTTCTAAGAAGTGACGTGTAATCTTAGACCTACATGTACTAGTTAAGAATCATTCATGAATAGGAAGTCCTTCCTCTCAAAAAGCAAGTGAATGCTTTTTAGACAACTGAAGCGAAACAAAAACCACAAGTTTGTAGGATTGAAATAATGAGAAATAATACTGAAAATATGTGTCATGCAGCTAAAAAGTACTTTAAAATGTATACCTTTAAATTCATTACTAAACAAATGGAAAATAAATGCTTTTAAGTCTCTAGAAGCTTTAAAAAAATTAACAAACTGAAGAACACAGAATAAAAGTTATATTAAAGATAGCTGAAATTTACATGCAAGAAAACAATAAAAGGGAATCAATAAAACCATAAATTGTTTCTTTTAAAATAGTCTAAGCAAATATAAAAACCTCTAACAAGACTGATTTACAAACTGGATGGGGGAGGAAGGGGTAGAAAAGGCACAAATGAATAAAATCAGAAAGGAAAAAAGAAAAAGTATAACCTAACTGGCAAGCTGGAGCTAGCAGATACTAGAGAGCCGATCATGGGCCAATTCCATGTTCACTGACGCCATGTTGATAGCTTGAAATCCACCATGGAAGAGTATTTACACCATGGAAATTGACCAACACTACAAAGCAATATTATTTTTAGAGATTTACCAGCATACCACTAGCTAGAGTAGAGCAGAATCTTTAAACATTATTAATGAATAACTTTATGTCAAGAATTTAGAGAAAAACTGGATTATTGTCTAGAAAACTATGAATAAACAAAACCTATATTGAACAGACATGCATTAAAAAACTGAATACACATAAAAGTTGTCCCTCATTGCAGATCCATAGTTCATAGTTGTTCTGTCAAATTTTAAAAACATTTCAGAAAACAGAAGAAGTAGGTGGGCTATCCAGCTCATTATATGAGGCTCATATAATCTTAATTCCAAACTAAAAAAAGGACAGTATGGAAAAAAAATCAGACCAATATCTCTTAAGGACACAGACTGAAAAAAAAAAAAAACTAAGGAAAATAAAGTCAGATTGAATTTAGCAGCATATTAAACTAAATACATGTATAAATATATACATATAGTTATATAGAATGAAAAGGATCTGTGAAGATTGTAAGATTGTTTAAAATCAGAAAGTCTATAAAATATACCACTTGAACAGATAAAGAGAGCAAACTGTGATCATTTCAAAAGAGGCAGAATAAGCATTCAACGGAGTCCAACAACTTTTTATGAAGAAAATTATTTTAAAATAGAAGGTAATGTTCTTAACCTGACAAGGGATATCCATCAGAAAACTACAGCAAAGGTATTTAATGACTACATTTTAGAAGCAATTCCTGAATAAAAAATAGAGGGTAGTTTCTATCCCTACTTCTTAACAGGTACCGGAGGATCCAGCCAAACGGAACAAGACAAACAGAGAGAAGTGGTGCAGGTGTCACACAGGAAGAGATTATTCAGTTTGCGTTAGATTAATAAACACACTTCCGGCAGCAGTCTGCAAGGCGCTGTGTATCCTGACCTACCCACCTCTACAGCTCCCTTTCATTACACTCTGCCTACTGCTCTGACCTCTGGTTCCATCTGCATATTATTAAATTTTTATTTAGAATCTTTCAGCTTTCCCCCAGGCTCTATTCATGACTGGCCCCCTAGGATTCAGTCCCAGTGTTTATGTTCCTCCTACATTCCTGTTTATGTCTTTCTTTGCACTTGTCACCGTTTACAATCCATGACGTAGCTGTACATTCATTACTGATTACCTCCCCTGCGACGCTATTACTTGGTAAAGGTATAAAAACCCCTCTGTTTGACTGTTACTTTTTGAGAGCTCAGCACAGTACATGGCACACATGTACTGCTCTGTCTGCATTTGCCAAAGAAATGATGAGAAAAGCTACAAATATCTTGATGAACATACCAGAAATTCCTCATGGGGTACAGCATCTTCTCTTGTGGATGTTTTTGAGAGATATTATCAAACTTTACTTCTCTGCTCCCCACTTCCATAGAAATGCAGATTTAACCTTGCTTGGGATAGCTCGTGTGTTTTTCAGACTGAGTTTGGTGTCATTATTCGGACATAATTTCTCTTTATTACAATCATAAATACTATTATATCTCATGGAAAGGCTGAAGTTAAACCTAGGTCACCTGGGCTGGATCTGGGGTACTCAAGAGAAAATCTCCTGTCAGCTCAGAAGTATCTTTAGCGGATGGCTTTCCGTTAGCTCCACCTACTGACAACATCCTAGTGAGAAGACAGAAGGGAAACATAAGTGATGCCAAGTAGGACCCAGTGGGGTCCTCCCTGGTACGAATCCTTTCCCTCTCCCCTGTGTCTTATTTGAAGGAAATAGGCTTCATTCAGCCCTCTTGACCTTCCCTGAGTTCCACAGTGCAGACTCAAGCAGGAGCTAATCAGGGAAGGGAGGGAATGCAGAGACAAGGGAGAAATAGTTAAGAACCAATAGTCCAGCCTTGGGGCAGGGTCCTGGTTCCTCCTCGAGGTATATACCTAACAATTCCTTCAAGTTCTTCTCCGGGAACTAAGGTTCCCCCGAGTCCCTGCCTCTTGTTTATAGGAAAGCTGAAGTCCCCTAGGCCTTAGGTGTTTTTTCCCGGAGGACACTGGGTTCACTGGGTTATGGGCACTCTGATTAAAAGCAATTTTTCTTTTTGTTACTAAGCCAGTTGCCCCCAGGATCATATCCCTGCCCCTCCCTCTAAGAGAAAACAATTACCTTATCTAAGTCTTAGGACTCAGCTGCAAAGAGAATAAACAGGAACTGGTTAGAACCAGCTGAGCCCAAGGTGGGAGAGAATTTGCCTTGCAGTGGACCTTGAGTCTCGTTATACACTCACTGTGATGTATTAGTGTGCTAAGTGACACACCCACCAGCACTATGACTGTTGACAGTTGCCATGACAACAGCTGGAAAAGCCCACACAGGGACCAAAAAGAAAAGCCATTAGCTCCAGCACACCTGGAATGAGGACCTGATGGCAGAAGCCTCCCATAAAATTCCACACGGCCCGAGTCACAGCTGGATCAGTCTCTACTGGCCATCTGGGCTGATAGCTCCCTGCTCAAGCATTTCAGTTCACTGCTTGAATGCTTTTCTTCCTATTCCTCTTTTGAGAAATAAAACAGCTTTTGCACTCTGTCCCTCTGCCTCTGCTGCAAACTCTTTCACAGCCAGTGACAAGGACCCACACTTTGGTGGGCCTCCTAATTTAAGGGTCTCTCTATCCACTAACATAAGTACCCGATACATGGATATGTATGTACACACACACACACACACACACACACAAAATAACCTAAACCTACTGCCTGAATACTTTATCGTTTTATTAAACTAGGATATACATGTCTTTCCACTTATCTGTGTATCTCTAGATAATACAGTACAGTACCTAGAAAAATAATGTGATAACACAAAATACGTAAAATAAGTAATTAACATGTATATTACCTACATTATGTATATATTGAATATATCAACCCCTTTTCAAGAAATTAGTTCTCCTTGAACTATTATTAATATAATGGTGCCCTAGAATCAAGAAAATGAGGTAACCAAGCTAGAGTTGGATGCTCATTAAATAAATGGGCCACTAGGAGCTGCAGATCTTAGATAGCCTCAGTACGACGCCCCTCTCCAGCGACCCTGTGATAAAAGTGTCAAATCACTCCTACTTGCAAATCAAGCATGCCACTTAGCACTAATGAATTAAGAACCATTTCAAAAAGACTGTCCAGTTCCTGGCTGATGAAATGACAGCTGACTTGACCAGGCCTGCTGAGGAGGATGGCATCTCTGAACAGTAACCGACTCTGCACATTTTTCTCCTGTCATCTTTAATAAGACCCAGCAGCCATGAATTTGGGGCAAAACAGGGGAATCTATAGGATGCCATGCTTTGTTCCACTATGTTTATTTTTTCTAACACTCTGTGGAATTATAATCAGAAAAAGGTCAAGGGCTTCCTGCTGTGTTTTCTGGTTAGAAGAAACACAGCTCTAGGGGCCATAGGGGTTCGCCCATCGGGAAGCCAGGAGGTCAGATACAACGTGTGATGTGTCCAGACGTGCAGAGGCAACTTGGCTGCACGTGTGGCTCCCAGGGCCGTAAGAAAAGGTGGTTATCAGTGACCTTTCTCTCCACCTCACACACACTTAGCCCACGTGGGAAATGTTGGGAGATTACTATCGGTTTAAGAAATCTTGACAGGGAGACAAAGATAAGAACAGGGAACAGAGGTGAGCTCTGGTTTCAAGCCAGACCCTAATTATTCATGTCACGTCCCATACATTTTGCTGTTATCCAGGGAAACCTACAGATTTGCTTTAAGAAAGTCATAGCAAGATTGATGGAAAAACCATTTAAAATTATCTGCTATAGTTAGTTCATTGTTCAGCAAAGTTACACTGAATATCTGGTCTTGCATGTTGTTGCTTCATTCCTACGTGCAATTTGAGTTTCCCCCGTGTTTTGGCTACTGTGGCCTGACTGATAATCTTATTTCAACGTGCATGTACCCAGTCCCCCTCGGTGGAGCGACCTGAGCACACAGATGGGTGTTTGCAGGTGCTAGGATAGGGCCACGCCCCAGCCCTCTACTCAGAGAAACGCCATCATAAATCCACACACACCTGCCTTCCAAACTGAATCCTATTCTCTCTTCAGCGCGGAGATCCAAGAGTAACATGTCCTGTTCTGTCTGGGCCGACAACCCCCTTGCCTTTGGGATGTCTCGGTCAGGCTGTGCCTTATACTGCTTTTAACTTCCGTAACTTGGCGTTCACCATCAGAGCAGACAAAGTATCACGCTGCAAAGGGGTGGGGGTTAGTACTACATGGGTGATAGAATTTCTCACAACCATGAGATTCTAGGATTTTGTAAAATCCCCTGGTGTCATGTGGAGACAAGCTCCCTGGCCAGTCTGGTTACTGAGTACCCCCAACAAATCAGGTGAACGCTAAGGATCCATCTGTGCCTTCATCTTCATAAATCCCTTAAGTGAGAAAAGGTGATCTTTTTCGGAACTGAGCAAAAAGGGGCATAAAAACCCTTAAGTTTGAGAACCTGCTGGAAGACATAAAACACACTGATGCACGATGACCCTGAACGCAACAGAACATGGTGATTTGCATATTTGAGTTCTGGATTCAGAACAGAACCACTTGGGATTAAGATCTTTGCTGCTGAATCAGCTCCTGCAGGTCATTTAATCTGAGTTATAACTTTGTTTTCTCTTTTGTAAAATGAGAACAGACCTAGTTCATAGGATCACTGTCAACTCAGATAAAACATATAATCACTTAGTACAGTGCCTCACACTTAGTAAGTTCTCACTTAAGATTAGCATTTATTATTATATAATCTATACACTTCCAATTATTTACCTCCGTTGTCTTTACTTTGATTTGGATTCTCTGGCTGTAGTAACCCGATTTTGTTGAGGCTGCTCGTCTCACGTGCACTAACCAAAGAAGCTCTGACTCCCTTCCCTTCCATGGAACGCTGTGCCTTCATCTCCTCCTGCGGAACACAGCAAACTAGTGCAACTCCTAATTCTATGCATCACATGTGTAGAAAACCAGAGTGAGGAAAACACACTCTCTTAGATCACCTTTATGTTGAACATTCTGGGTTCCTGGATTTGAGTGTTTAATTCCATCGGTCACTGACATCCCTAAAGTACATTCAAGCAAATCCAAGGTATAACCCTTTTTGCATTTCCTGTGTTACATTCAGTCATTCACTCAACAATTTGATTATATAGTAGAATCAAGGAATTTTGACACTAGAAAGGAGCTTAGAAATGTTCTATTACAATGCCTCTTCTCCAAGAAACAGGCCCAAGGAGGTTAAGTGCCCTGTTGTAATTCCACAGTGAGTAGAAAGTAAACAAGGCAGAACAAAGCGCCCTGCGAGGCAGCGCGGGAAAGCTTCCACTTAGTCTCCAGGATCTGAAAGGTTAGTGGGGAAATGTGCACAGACAACGGAAATGCAAGATGGAAAGTTGTCAAATGCCTCAGAAATTTAAATAGGGCACGATGTTACTTCCAGCTAGAAGAAACAGTTGAAGTAGAACCTCATGTCTGTGCTATCCCAGCATCCACTTCCCTTTCTTCTGTTAGAATTCTTATTCTCCTTTCCAAAGTCATCTTCCATTACTCTCAGTCCTTACAGTACAGTGGAACTAACCCCACCCCCAAGACCATGGTCAGCACATGACCTTGTCCAGTGCGAGGACCACAGTCCCCAGCCACGACGGTCACCTCAGAGATGAGCACGTTAGCCAGTGACAGCCATGAGAGCCCTCCCTCGAGCTTTTGTTGGACATAGTAACAGATTTTCTCACTTTAGTAGAGTTGGTAAGTTGTAGAACATATTCTTGGAGCTGCTGGAAGCCATTTTTTCCACCTCAGAAAGAGATACTGATTAAAAACCTATTCAGTACAAAAGAAATCAGAGCCAAGAGATAGAAACATACAGATTTCCTGATGATGTCGTTTTAGCAGCTAGGTCCACATACATCTTAAGTGAATGCAATATCTAGTCTTTTCAGTTCTGTAACGAACCGGATCCTCCTCTCTCTGCAGCACAGAGAGCCAACAGTAATACACCCTGTTCCCTCTGGGCCAACAATCCCCTTAACTCAGTTTAAGGTGAGATTTTAATTTGCAACTGAGAGCAGTGATATTTTAAACTTGGCCTTGATGGGTTGGCAAATATTAGATGTGTGTGCATGAGAAAGAGTTAGAAGATGGAGCTGTAGATAGAGCACAGAGCTATGCAAAATTTAGATTAATTTGAAAACGAACTGCATACTATTGGTTACAATTAGAATGCGTGGAGAGACTCGGTGAGAGAATGAGTTTGGAGATGTGGGATAGAATTAGATTCTATAAAGTCTTCAATCCTACACTGAAGGGTCTGAGCTTGGAGAGGAAATAGGAGACACCAAAGATGTTAAAAGAAGTGTCTGGCACAAGCAGAGCCCTACTTTAGAAAGAGTAAGCAGGACGCTGTATCCAGGGTGGATTAATAGGGAAGGATCTTCCCCCTTTGGTAGAAAAGGCTACACGACAGACATGTTATTAACGTTCTTCTACAGTCTCTCTCCTTTTTCAGAAGCAGCAACATACTTCTGTTTCCTTCTTGACATAAATTTGTGTTCTGTGAGTCGATTTGTTCTGCTGATGTTTTCAATTTCTTAAATGTCACTCTTGATTCCTGGGAAATTCTGGGGGTGTCATTTCACATTCAGGCACATACATTCACTTTCAGTGATTATTTATAACATCTAATCTCTCTTCCTTGAAATTGTCTTCAACTCAAACTTCCTCAAGCTCATCACCATTAGTTTAGCGTAACATGAGTAAAAATCATTTTACCCATCACAAGCATGGCTACATTTGGGAATAAGTGTTTAATAATAAGACCTTACATTCTTATGAATTCTTTTTAATTTTTCTTGGTGACTGAACAACCATTCCCTCCTTTGATCATCCAAATATCCTGTCAAATAACTAGAACATCTTTCATCCTGATTTAACCAATTAGGTGACTACATCCCAAAGATACTAAGCTGGTTGCTTACAAAAAGAAGACAGGCTAATTACAGGTCCAGGCTTTAAACTCCAAATTTCAGACCTAACCCCAAAATTATTTCCATGATTCCAACATAATTTTCCTAAGAAACTCTGGAGTTAAAAAAGGATTGCTTCATCTAGCTAAAGAATAAATTCACTTAGGGACACATATGCTTTGGGATAAAATGTGGAGATGAATTTTGTGACAGCAAACCTTTTGTGCTATAGCTTCGCCAGTGATTCTTGCGGGTTAAGATTGACGTAATCAGTGTTTATATGAAATATAGAAAGTCACCTTGTGCTGGGGTCACTAGTTTGACAATGACCTAGGAAAGAAGGTCAGATCACCCCTCCTGCAGCAGGAAAATATTGCCTCAGAGAATCCACAGCTGTGTTGCTCAAACTTCAACCGACATCGGAATTCCACAGGGCGCTTGCTGAAAATGCAGGTCCCTCAAGTCCACCTTTAGAAATTCCGACTCAGCGGGCATGGGTGGAGCCCTATAATCTGTACGTGGTGAGTAAATCACACCTTGAGGACACAAAGGCCCCCTGACCACATTCTTCAGGCCGGTTCTGAAGTTAGGTCACTGTAGTGAGGATTGTCTAGGAAGAGCTGTTTCGACCCAAACATAAGTACCACTGCCTGCTGAGAGGTCAGCAGTGGAAACTGATTAGATTAGAGGTATGTACCCGTCACTTTCAAGAGTCTTTACTGACAACCAGATGTAATACCATCATCAATCAATTTAAAGAAGGACTGTGTTAACCGGAAGAAGTCGGCTACAAAAGCGAAGGAAGATGGTGCCCCAGCAGCCAAGAGTAAGCAGCACCTGTCCGGGAAAGGATGGGAGCTGCCAGTTCCCACGGCAGGCTTATTCGTAATGAGGAAGCCGGCTGTGAAAGGCTCTGCCAAACTAGGCCATCACACAGATGAAACCAAGTAAGCGAATGCCTTTCTCGGGGTTGCGCTATCCAAGAGAAATTTTGGCTTTTTTGGCTTCTTATGTAGCTTTCTATATAGAAAGAAGGTGATGCTAGAAAAGCTGTATAGATTTTCTAGATCATGCGTCATTTTATCCATTTACGATGAGGCATTCTGGAGTCTTTATCTGTTTCTATGATCTTGATTAATGATGATACTCCTGCAAGCTGGGTCTACACTTTGTTTAACAACAAAAATAAGGTTTCCAAACTTGCAGACCTGCATCTTCTTTGGACTGATGGATTGGCCTTCCTTTAAAGCACTATTTGTCAACATTTTCTTCAGTATCACTCCTTTAAGGAGTCTTTTACACTAATTTGGGAATTTTTTTCTTTTTTTTAACCAAATTGCTGCCCAATGAAATTTTAATATCACAGAAATATTGCGCATCTATTTATATACTATATATCTCTGCGTGTTAACCATACAGAGTAAAATACTTTGCTCCTCCGTCCAAGGATCAACTTTGCCCCCTTGGTGTCATGTTGCCCCGGTTGAGATATTCCAAACCTGCTCTCTAGCTTGCAGTTAAACTTCACTGTTATCCAACAGATTTTTCAAACTTTCCAGCATGTTTTCATTTATATGCACAATTATTTTAAGGGGTATTTTTAGAATGATGCTGTAAAAACAATTAGGAAATTATATTCATTTTCTTTGCTCAGAATAAACTGTTTTCTATACTTACAAATGTGAACTTGAATATACTGACTTGCTGTTGAGCCAAATCAACTGATCTGATCTAAGCTTGGCTGCAGTCTCCTGCTGAAAGTCACTGACAAAACGAGAAGCACCAGTTATGTCCTGTCGCTAGTGTTCTCGCTAACTGAGAACTGCACGGAAGTCTTCCTGGATTTCCTGACTTTACATTGACATCACTCATATTTATTAAAACTCTCCGTATCCATTTTTTTCCCCCTGGGACAAGGGTCTACTGACTTCATATTTGTCACCAAATGCAATATGGCTGCTCCTTTCTCTGCATTTTTGTATCTGTTCCTCTTCTTGCCTGGGATGTTATCCCCCTTTCTATCCATCCAAATACAAGGCACATTTCTTTCATAAAGTGTTTCCAGCCCACAGTAACCTTCTCTCCTCCAGCAGCATGTCCTGTCTCTGGTACTCATTTGCTGAGTATTCATGCATTCCTGATCAGCCTAGAATAGGACCCACAAACACACGGCACATAAGTGAGGCTGGAGACCCTTTCCACTCCGGTACCTATGAGAGACATAAATCGTCAGTCACCCAATCCTACTGAACAATAAACAAGCTCAAGAGACAGACTGCGCTCAGGAGTGACTGTTTCTTTGGTAAACGAATAGATGAATACATCTGCCTAATATGGATGCTTCTATGAACACTGCAGCCCACATCTTGGAGCCCAGAGGAAGCCTAAATAGGAAAGGCCAGAGAAAAATCAAGACAGAGGTGGGAGATAAATCTTAGTCACGTCTGGCTCACATTTGAGCTCTGAACATCTGTGGATTTCAATTTTTTTTAAGTGGTGAATAATTTATTCTAGGACTAAAGCCTTAAGTTTTCCTACATTTGAAATCTTGGAATAATTATTTCTTATAGGTCCCTTGGGCATGGAAATATTTGCCAAGAGAAAAGAAGACTCATGTGGACCGCAGTAGCTGCTTTGATATGTGTGAAAAATGCTGAGTTTTCAGCTCAGGGTAAAGAAGACATTTCCTACAGTAAATGCTGATCAAGGTCAGAGCACACTTTCTTTGGAGACACGTCCTCTGTCACTAAAGGTGTTGAAGAATATACTTGACAGCACGGAAAGGAATCATTAGAAAGCATTCAAACTTCAAAAGAAGGCAGGGGGAGACTGAGTCACCACTAAGTTCTCCTCCAGCCCCATGAGACTGCAATTCAGATGGTTCATTCCAGGGCCGCCTGGAGGATGCACTGAGAGTGTGATGCGCAAACAGTCCAGGCTGTTCTCTGAAGTGCCCGGTTCCTTTACCTTCATGAGGACACAAGCTGTACCCTCAAACCTTGCCACTTCCTGTGCTCAGTAACAATCAAAGAAAGGGATCATTACACTGGAGAAAAATAGAAAAAAATAGCCTTTTGAAATTACTGTTGTTATTGCTGCTGCAAAGAAAAGCGTTTGTTCATTTCCACCCCTGTCCTACTCAAAAACATTACTAAGATGTTTTTCCCAGGTGTGGGGTAGCTGTTTTGATTACAAGCTGTTTGAATATTACATTTCCTCCCAGACAGCTACTTTCTGCTGTAGGCAAATTGAGCTGTTTTCATATAAATACAGCCGTTGCTTCGGCAATGTTTTAATTACTAACTCTAACGGGTACTTGACTGTTTTTTTCCCCCCACATCAAAATCCTCTGAATGACCTCCCTCCTTCAGATAGACCCAGAGGAAGATCATTGAACCCAAGTGAAGTATTTCCCCAAATCCCTCTATTACAATACTTATGATCATATACGTTTCACATGAACATCTTCTGCAAGTAGCCTCGTGCCTTTTCTCAGTGGAGAAAGTTTCATAAAAAATAAGTAATACCTGCTAGGTGCTAATGACAGAACACTTTCTATGAATTATTTAACGTTATCCTTGCAACTGATGAAAAGGCATTACTATCTTCATTAATTAAATGAGAAGAGACGGAGGCTCTGAAATGTCAAGTGATGGCCCAAGACGATGTAGCTTATAGGTAGCGTAGCTGGGATTCAAACCTATGGCCATCTGATTCTAGAGCCTGAACTCTTCAAAACAATGATGCTTTAAGCCAAAGATCCTCAAAATGTGTTTCCCAGATCATCTTCACCAGCATCACCTGGGGACCTGTTAACAACGCCGACTCTCAGCCCCGACACCAGACAGGATGATTCCGAAGCTCCGCCTTCCCTGTGACCCTGCTGCACTTTGAAAACCCCTCTACTACGGAAATAACAAATATTTACTCTGCACCAAGTTTGTGCTGAGCACAATATGAATCCAAAAGAGTGGGAAAGCTTGGTTTCTGCCTGGAAGAGTTTGATATAAAAAGAAAAAAAAAGAGTAAAACTGTAAGAATGAGTAATATGCAGAAATGCACCTACTAAGTATTTACTAGATATTTGTTCATTAATTCAAATAGACTCAAATTATAGGCTGATGGTGTGGGTTTGGATTTTCCAGTTTTTTGTTCTCTCATACATAGTTTTTTTTTTTTTTTTCAAGTTTGGGTAATATTTTACGTTTGACAAAAGTATGTCACCTTCAGGCAACCCTACATCTGTATTTCTAGTCTCCTGTGTATTTCTAATATTTGGGTGGCATTAACATGTTTTAAGTTCCTTGCCCTTTATTTTGATTTTCAGAAGATTTTCCAGTAGAGGAGGACACCTCCTCAAATCTGCTAATCTCAAGGAGCCAAGCTCTGTTTCCCAATGGTGCACAGCGGTGGAGGCCAAGATGGCAAAGAGAGAGTGTCCACAGGTCACATCCTGTGACCCATCTCAAGTCTGGAGTGTGATTTTGGCCGTATTCCCCAAACTCCCTGGCATCATTATCAACATTGTTAGCTCATCCTCTTAGAAATACAGCTTTTTTAAAAAACATGGTTCGCACCCTGCAGACTACCAATAATACATAAATCTGCTCAATTTAATCATCAGTTCTCAACAAGGGGAACAGCACCCCTCAAGGTAGCACTTCTTGTTGTCACGTCAGCTGACTGGTGAGGTCACTGAAAGGGAGCAGAATACGTGCCCCCAAAATACGCCACTGTGGCACGCAGTTTATTTTGAGCTGAAGGCAGTCAAGATACAGCTTTCTCTAGGAAAACCTCTCCTCTCCCTTAACTACCTGGACGAGTTCAGACAGGGTGGGGTCGGGGTGCTGGCTCAGAGGGAAAGCTATTTCCCGAGATCACTTTTACCTGAGCGGCCTATCTGTATAGCAGGGCGAATGCCTAATTACCAAACATCTCCCCCTCTTACCGCCCTCTAAATTACACTCCTACCCTTTGAAGCCCCGGGTTCTTACCCCATTTCTTAGCTCAGGATGGCGTATGAGCCTCAGCTGCCCAGCTTGGGTCTCATATTCTCTGGGGATTCCGTACATGCATAATTAAATTGGTTCTTCTCCTGTTAATGTCTTACATCACTGTAATTAACAGACCAACCAAAGGAACCTCGAAGGGTACAGGAAAAAAATTTTCCATCCTAAATCAGAAATGCTAGAAATCCTGTAACGCATCAGATCCACACTAAGAGTAATTGTCCTTTTCCCCCCAAAACTCTTGGATTTCCTGACAGGCTCTTAGGAAGTGAGAAACTGGTTTATAATTCACTTGAGCCTAGAATTCAGCTCCATTCTACATATGAAAAAATTGTGTTTTTGCATGGTTTTGTATATATCCATGAATTCCTAGGAATGTAACTGCAAGGTAAGCCAAGGGGAGGTTTTATTTTATTGGAACTTTACCAAAATTTACTCACCACCTTGGTAAACCATGTGATCAACAACACTGCTGTCTTGAGTGTTTGGCTTGTTACTACGACACAATTGTAACAGTTTGCATTTTGTAGCTTTGGTGGTCATTGTGATTCCACATGTGTGTGTCTGTGTGTGGAAGCCCCAATTTCAAAACAGCAGCTGTAAGAAAAGCGTTGATTATCTTCAGTTAGACATTGTCTTGCTTCACTCAAATCCCAAAACAATCATTACACGTAGATATGTGTTCTAGCATAGCTGTATCCAGGCACTGAGTAATAGCAGTTTGTTATAAATTGGTTTTCTCTTATTTCCCTTTTATATTTTATTTAGAGCATCATTTTGATTTTAAAGAAGTGTGCATCCTAGTTGGTTAAATTATCTGTAAACTTCGTATGAGGGTATGTAAGGAGAACATTACAGATATTTGTTATAAAAAATGGGGCTTTGGGCCTATTAAGGCTGAAATAAGGCTTGGGGCATTTCAAGGAGTTACTGTGTTTTTCCAGGCATCTCCCATGTATACAAGACGTATACAGGTTATAAAAGTTGTTTATCTTTCTCTTGTTAATGGCTCTTATTACAGGTGGGATCTCAGCCAAGAAGGGGAGAGGGGAAATTATGTTTCCTCCCCCACGGGGGTGATGGAGATGATGAGGGGCGAGAGTGGTCCACGATGAGTTGACAGAGGCAGGCAAGGGCCAAGTCCTCTTTGGCCTCATAGGTCTTGGTAAAGCACTGGGATTTTATTTCAAGAGCAATGTGAGGCTACCAGAGTGTTTCAGGGAGAAGAAGAAGTAAGATTTTAAAGGACGACTCTACCCACAGTGAGAATGGGCCACTTGCATTCAATAGATATTTGTTTAATAAATAAGTGCCCTAATACACACATACATGCATGAATGAATAGATCTATGAATTCAATGATGCAAAAAAAAAAGCCAAGGGCTCACACTTCACCCCCTCCCTCTTCTGTTTTTCTGTGACCTCCCATTAGTCCCTTCCTGAGCCTCAGGTTCCTCACAGGAGAACAATACGCCTCGAAGATCCCCTCCAGTTCTGAAATAATTCAGTAACTCCTGCCAGCCCTGCCCTTCTGCCAAGGCTTTCAGGCTTCACGCAGCTGGAAAGAAAAGCTGCTGAATGCCTCTGCTCTGTTTATCATCTTCAGTTTGGCATTTTGTCTGCAGCTGGGGCCCTCTCTATAAGACCACTCAGCATCTATGAGCTGACTAATTTCCATGTTGATTGCAAAGCTGGAAATGTATACACTTGTCATTCTTATTCTTGGCCCAGATGCTTTGTGCCGACAGCAGCTCTGACGATGGGGCGCTGACACCACTTGCTAGTTATTGTCTGATGTGCAATTGACACAAGTGGGTTTAGAAGGAGGCACAATCTGATAATCAGACTTCATCTGCAACGCAATTACGAGTCACATTGTGAAGAAGATGCAAGTAAGAGATGTAACTGTCTTATTTTCTACTTCCCTTACCCTAGCAAAGACTCTGTAAAGAGATACTGATGTGTGAACCAACTTTGTATTTTTTTTTTTAATATAATGAGCATCTCTTGGTGCTTGAAGCTTATATAAGTAAAGCAAGTGACAGGCTATAAAGCAAAATGCTTTCAGGTATATGATCTCATTCTGCAAATGCATTGTATTAGTTATAATGTAATACGTGTTTGATAAAGATATTCAAACCATTCTGAAGCATGTCAAATTGAAAGAAGATATTTCTGAAGAACATGCCCAGCTCACCCCTTAGGCTGCAGTGCCTGAGGTCAGACTCTATAGTCCGACTGCTTGAATTCAGATCCTCTTTCTACCTCTTAGATAATTTTCTGTTGTAACTCCAGACATGTTACTTCAATTCTCTGTACCTCAGTTTTCTCATCTGTAAAATGGAACTAATAGTAGTACCTTTGTAAAAGAGTTGTGATAGAGGCTACATTATGAAGGCACAATTTAGGATAGTGCCTGGCACGTATCAAGAGCCCCCTCAGTGTTAGCTATTCTTCTTATTTATTTCATTACTCCTCCTCTCCAAAGCCACCCACACCGGAGGGGTGTCCTACAGCTCTCCAGCTAAACATCCATCTACTCATGAACACTTTTATCTCTGTTTTCTTTTATTAAAAACAAGACCATAAGCTGAACCAGTTTTTAAAATTTCTCTGGTTAATTAAAAACGCATCATGGAGATTCTTCTCATCACCCTACAGATCTCCATCATTAATCACTGCACAGTATTACCATTAGTGGGCTCACACTTATTTAGTCATCCTTCCATCAGTGGCTATTTGGGTTGCCTCTTTGCTGTTACAAATGGTGTTGCAGTCAACTTCACTGTCAACTTACCTTTGCACGTTCCTAAGAGTTTCTCTACAGACAGATGCTGAGAACTCTGAGATTCTCTCAGTTGTATCTCTGCAAAAGCTCTAAGGGGTAACAGGCTGAGAGCTATTGTCCACAAAGGAGGTAAACTGCACACGTTGAGGAATTGCCCTCACTCCTCACAGACAGTACCTGTAGCACACAGTGGAAATGCGACACGTACTCAGGTCTTCTAACTGCAAACCCAGTGCTTTGTCCACTGGATGACATACAGTTGGGTAGAGCCTGGTGAATTGTGTCTGATAGTCTCTGTACCTTGCAGAGTCTTTCATATTAAGACTCTTAGATTTACTAACTCCAGTTGCAAGTGGGCCTATCAACTGACCACACAAAGCCAGTCAACCCTGCTTTTTATCCACGGCCATGGAAAGATCCCCAATCCTTAAACAAAGATTAAGGATATTATGAGCACTTAATAAAGGCACTGCACAGAGGATTAAAAGGAAACAAAGTTGAATCAGACACTGTGAATCTTGCCCTGATTCTTCTCACAGTCTAGCAGGTAAAAGCAATGTGCATAAGTAGTTAAAATACAAGACAGACTAATTATTCAGCGAAGTTAACAACAGCCTTTGAGGGCTGAGTGACGGAAGGATTCACTATTAAAAAGCACAGTCTACCCACTTTTGCCTCCACCTCCTGAAGACTCCCAATACCGAGTCACTAAAGTAAATGAGGTGTGGTGCTAATCCGATAGCCACAGGCATCCTCTGAGAACCTAAATCCAACCAGAGAATAATCATTTACTCATGAATGGACAGCAACCTTAAATTCAGCCACAAATTCTTAGCCTCTGCCAGCCATTTGTGAATATAGGTTATAAGATTTTAAAAATGTTGAGATTAAGTGGGTAAATGAGATGGTCTCCCTCTAAGGCTAGAAATTGTTTTGTCAACTTTGTATCATATTCTGGGACTATTCATCTATGTGAATTGCATGAACATTTTCGGTGCAGTCATTGTCGCTGTCAGTATTTTCTAAAAAAGAAAAGTAATTCTGACGCCTGTCTTGCAGGTCATTGTCAAGCTGTAACAAAGTCTTTTCACAGCATTTACTAGTTATTATTCTGGGACTTTTACACCATGGTTTGAATCTACCACGGTGGTACAGATGAAATTTTATTTCTTCCAGGTGTTTGTGATTATTTAAAATTGATAATCAGGGAAATGGACGGATGGAGTTGTCCTTGGCACACTTCTACCTAGAATGAACAGAACGTTCTTTCTGTGGGGACAAAACCAACTAGTAAATGCTTCAGCTACCTTTGCTATAAATCAGGGTAGTTATTAAGGGGCTGAACTTGTTGGATATCTTACTCCTAGCAATTTCAGATATGAACTTGATTACTACCATTCTTTGAAATCTTGATTTTCTAAAAGATGGATGCTGTTAACATCCACTCAATTTTCTAGATGGAAACAATCCTGCACAGAGGACTGCTGCTTTATATTTCTACCTCCTGCTTGATCAATAATTAAACTATAAGAGGAATTATCACCAGTATCTTAGTTATTGACAGCTAACTCTAAAATATTTACTGAAAACCTTGCAAGCATCTATGAGTTGAGGAAGAAAAATAGAAAGGGTTAATCTGATTGGTTCAGTGGAAATGAATCAGAAACATGTGTCTTGCCTTTCTCAACATGGGAACATGGCTGGCAAAGTGCATTTAAGCTGTTCAGAACCCATAGCACTTGAAAAGGAGTTTGACAGACTGAAAACCTATCTGTGCTGTCCTATAAGCAATGCAGATAACTCTGAAGCACAATTTTTCCCCAATGGGACAGGAAACCTAACTGCATAACAACTTGCATTTCCATAGTTTTCCCCCCTCAACAATCCTGAAATGCTGTGAGCTGTGCATCCATTTCTCCCCTCTATACTTACAGCAGCATGGTTCTCCATATATATACATGGAGAGAGAGAAAGACAGAGAACACATATATGACATTCATTTAAGTTTAAATTTCAGATTAACAGCAAGTAACATTTTAGCGTAAGTATAACCCAGCCAACATCTGGAGTCACATTTATACTAAAAATAGTATTTAAAACTTTTTTTGGTATAAGTTGGTGCCATGCAATATTTGGGATATACTTATGTTAAAAAAAGTATTGTTTATCTGTAATGAAATCAAATTTTAACCAGTCATAAAAAAAGTGTCATGGGATGTCCTGTACAGCATGGTGACTATCATAACACTGTATTGCATATTTGAAAGCTGCTAGCAGAGATCTTAAAATTTCTTGTCACACACAAGAAAAAAAATGTATAACCATGTATGGTGGCAAATATTAACTAGACTTATTGTGGTCATTTTGCAATGTATACAAACATTGAATTATTATTTTGTAGAGTTTAATAGGGTGATATATGTCAACTTTACATCAATTAAAAAAAGTGTAATTGGATAGTCTGTATTTTCTGCTAAATCGGGCAACCCCAGTTCTATTGCTTCCCCAAACTAAATAAATAAGACAAAAAATAGAGTTTGTAGGTTAGAAAAGTTGGCCTTTCTTCAAAGGAGGAAAACAAGGCTAGAGGAAAACCAGGCTAGAGAGAGCAGAAACTCCTCCCGCACCACTGCAGCTGTGTAAGGAGCACGACCGTGTCTTCTACAAACATGACCCTACCTGCGCTCTCCTGAAAGCCCCTTCCTGCTCTTAAAAACTATTATGGGACAGTTAAGTATGCCTAGAGGGAATATGGTGCATGTATTTTATTTGGGCGACTTAATAAGAAGGTAGAACATGAGGTCCCTGCCCATCTGAATGGCAGAAGAAGAGGGCACGCCCTAAGGAGCAACGGCAGCTCACAACATGTGGTACTAACGGGAGCGCGGGGTCCTGGAGAGAGGGCTGCAGACGGAGCGGAGCGGCAGCAGTCTCTGTGAGGCCCTTCTCCTCCGTCCTGTGTGCTGTTACATTCTCAGTTCTCAGTGCTGTGCCCGACACTGGGTACTCAATATTTGTAGAATAAATAAATGAATGGACTTTCCCATGGGTAAAATCAAAGAATGAAGACAAGTCATGTAGAATTCTAATACATCCAACCATGTCTAAATTTCGGAAGACGTAACTCTGGGCTTAATAGATGGAGAAGGTGTCAGAAACAGAGAGATCCAGGCACCCCCCCTCCTTCAGCCAGAGCACTTCCTTGCCCGTTTCTTTTCTGAACTGAAGTTCAAATGAGATTTCATTTAAAAATGTTCGCTGGAAAAATTAAATAGCTATAAAGATACATTTAACACTTAGAAGAAATAGCTCAGTTCTAAGGTCTTTGACTCCACCCACAGCCTAGTCTCCAGAACAAAAATGAGCCACACATCTGCCCCAAACCAGCAAGAGGTGACTGAGCACACACAGTCTAAAAGGACAGGAGAATAAAAGTAAATGTGGGGGGAAAAAAAAAACAAAACAAGTTACTTACTCTCAGTAACAGTAAGTCTTGCCTGGAGTGATAATTATTGTTGAATTACAATACAGAAATGAGGGAGAAAAAAAATCACGTGCAGTCTCTCCAGCAGTTTGTCATACTGAAAATACGGCATAATTGATTCGGCAAATGCACCCAGGGAATACAAAACCGTAATCAGTTCTTCTGTGCTGTTTATATCTATACTGACTTAGGTCTAATTGTGTTATTTATCATTACGGGGTGAAGTGTAGCGATTACAAATATACATGGTAATCAGCATGACAGTGTTACTAGCTTCTGTGTAAGTCACATTTGGCATTTTTTTATTCAATACACAAGCCAGGCTGGGGAAATCTCCATTCTGACCATGTACAACTGTATTCCAATTACGATGCTAAGTGTTTTAGTGACCTACGTAATCCATTAAGTGTGGTATTTCTGTCCGCACCTAGACCGCCAGGAGATCTCTACCTGTCTCTAGCTCATTAGCGCAGATGACGATGTTACTGGGGGGGTGAGGGTACTGTCAGGGTGCCCCTGAGCCATGCTCTGGTCTGAGAAATAGGCCTCCATGGCTTCCCAGGAGCACAGAAGAAACCCAAATTCTTTGAGGTCCTTAACTACATCCATCTCCTTTGGCCTTACTGTGCACCCATTACATCACAGCTACATTCGATTACTTGCCAGTTGCTGAAAACTTGATCACCCTTTTCTTTTCTGATCCTTTATTTTTCTGAGTCCTCGGTTTTTACATACACATTTAAATGTCTACATATGTAAACCATTTTCACTTCAGGCGATCCTCCTAAACACACCTGTCATTAGAAGGGTAGCTCACTTCTCCTTCTAGTAGAACAAAATAGATAAAACTTTTCCCTATTTCTCCTGCTAACTTCGAATGAAAACCCTGGATGTTGTTTATAAAGCAAACATAAGAAGACTCTGAAACGTGAGGGGGACGTGGGAGACTAGATATGGTACTGTGCCCTGAATGATGAGTTCCCTTGGTTTTTTTTTTTTTTATTATTATCATTTTTGCCTCATATATTCCAGGCTGGGTGCTGGAGAAGCCAGTAACTGGGAAGTGCCAAAGGGCACAACAACAAAAACAAAAGACACAACAAAAGCCTGCCAAAGGAAAAGGAAAGGGGCCCACTTCCCTTCCCCTCTGTGCGGTACAACAGGAGGCCCAGCTGGATCACCAGCGGTGACAAGGCCACTCCTCTGCCCTAGTGTCAGTGGGGGCAGAGAGGAGAAGTAAGGAAGGTTCTTACCTCTTCCAGCCAGGGAGGTCTTAGTGGAAGCCTAGTGGCGCAGGACAAGTCCCAGCAAGGCCCAGTAATGAGGACCCCCTCACCCTCAGGTGCACACGGAGGCCACGTGAGAAACCTGGGCTTCTACTCTGAACTGGCAGCAACGAGGCAAAGCCCTCTCACTCATCTACTGCCCGACTGGTGTCAGAAATGCCGCTTAAAACACTAGGTATAAACCAGATCTAGAGAGAAACATTATATCCCAAATATTCAGTTTTCAATTAAACACCACTCAACATACCAAGAAACAGGAAGCCCTCAAACTTAATGAAAAAACAATGAACAGATTGCAATACTGAGATGAACGAGAGGCTAAGCTTACCTGGCAAAGGTTTCACAGCAACCATCATAAAAAGGTATCAAGTAATTAGGCATATTTGAAACAAATGGAAAAAAATAAAGTCTCAACAAAGAAACAGATAGAAAGAACCAAATGCAAGCTATATTACATCAACTATAGTAACTGAAAGAAAAAAGTCAATGAGTGGACTTGAAAAAAATGTGGGGGAAAGAAGGAAGAAACAGTGAGTCGGAACAAAGGATACGAATTACCCAATATGAACAGAGAAAATAGACAAAAAATAAAAAGAGGCTCAGGGACTTACACGTCTATAAAAAAAAAAGATTTAACATTTATGTCATCAGAGTCTCAGGAATAACTGAAATTACAGGACTTTTTCTGACTACAATGGAATCAAACTATAAATCAGTAACAAAAAGATAACAGACATGTCCAAACATGTGAAAACTGAACAGCATACCTCCAAATAATCCAGGGTCAAAGAGGGAGTCGCAAGAGAAATTTAAAAAAATGAACTGAACTGAGTGAGAATAAAAGTATGACATACCTTATGAAAGGAGACACGCAACATGACAAGCAAGCACATGAGGAGACGCGCCATACATACGTCAAGAAGATGCAAATTAAAGCTACAGCTAGCAGAACGGCTAACGTCCGAAACACTGAATACACCCAGTGCTGGTGAGAATGGAGAACACAGGTACCCTCATTCACTGCTTTTGAGGATGCAAAACGGTACAGCCACTCTGGAAGACAGTTTTGTGGTTTCTTAAACAACTAAACATAGTCTTACCTTATGATCCAGTAATCATATTCCTTGGTATTTACTCAAAGGTGTTGAAAATTTCTGTCCACACAAAAATCTGTACACAGATGTTTATAGTAGCTTTCTATTCATAACTGCCAGAACCTGAAAGCAAACAAGATACCCTTCAGTAGGTGAATGAATAAATAAACTGTGGTACATGCAAACATTGAAATATTATTCAGCACTGAAAAGAAATGAACTATTAAGACCTGAAAAGACATGGAGGAATCTCAAAGTGCATATTAATAAATAAAGGAAACCAATGTGAAAAGGCTACATACTATATAATAATTTCAACTATATAACATACTGGAAAGGGTAAACCATGGAGATAGCAAAAAGATAAGCAGTTGCCAGGGGTTAAGGAGAGGGAGGGAGGCAGAGGCAGAGCACAGAGGATTTTTAGGGCAGCTAAACTATTACATATGATACAGTAATGGTGTTTACATGTTATTAAATGTTTGTCAAAATCTATCGAATGTACAATACCTAGAGTGAACTGTAATGCAAACCATGGGCTTTGCGTGATCATGATGTGTCAATGGAGGGGCATCAGTTTTAATAAATGTGCCACTCCGGTGGGCATGGTGTTAATTACAGACACTGTGCAGGTATGGGGGCAGGGGACACGAGAGAAATCTCTACCTTCTTTTTAACTATGCTGTGAACTGTAAACTACTCATACAAGCCATAAACAAATGAACACAACTTATCAAAATTTGTGTGGCACAGGTAAAAACACTGCTGTGAGGAAAACTCATATCACTAAACGCATACACTAGAAAAGAAAAAAAAAAAAAACCTCTCACATCAATAGTTGAAACTCAAGAACCTAGAAAGTATAGAGCAAGATCAGGTGAAATCAAGCAGAAGAATGAAAACGGAAACAGAAAAACAGAGAAAAAATAGTGAAATAAACAGCTGGTTCTTTGAAAAGGTCAAAATTGACAAGCCTTTAGCAAGACTGACAAGCACAAAAAAGGAGAAGATATAAATTATTATTATCAGTAACGACATGGGCTATTATTATAGACCCTGCACACATAAAATAATAAAGGAATATTATGAACAATCCTACACACACAAATTTGAAGACAAATGAAATGGACCAATTCCTGGAAGCTACCGTAATAAACTCAGTATGAAATAGTATGAACAGCCTAACAACTATTAAGAAAATGAAATTCATAATTTGAGAACTCCCAATGAAGTAACCTCCAGGCCCAGAATGTTTTTCCCTGACAAATTTTACCAAATTATTAAAAAGAAGTAACACCAATTCTACACCACCTCTTCTAGAAGACAGAGGAGGAGCAAACACTTTCTAAACTCTTTATGAGGCTGGTATCACCCTGATGCCAAACCAAAGTCAGTACAAAGAAAGCTACAGACCACTATCTTCTATGAATATGGTCAAAAAAATCCTTAACAAAATATTAGCAAAATAATTCAACAATATATAAAAATAGTTATACACCATGATCAAGCACTGTTTATTCCAGAGATGCAAGGCTGGTTCAGCGTTCAAAAATTGCTTGATGACAGTGTAGGAAATCCTGAACTCGCTTCACCCCATAAACATAACAGATCTAAACATGGAACAACTTGCTTGGAACAGGACCTGAAACCTGGATGAACAGAGCCTCCACAACAAAGGGTAAAAGGTCAGTATCAAACAGGTAGGAGAGGCAGAGATACGGCCTCGCCAAGGAAAACCCACACCGTAACTGCGGCAATTCACAAGTGACAGAGATCACAAAGGCACAAGTACTTTCTCTGAGAAATGAGTGATTCAAGTTCCACATCAAGCACCCCAACCCCTAGATCCTGCACAGGAGAGACAAGTTCCCCCAACCGCTGCCAAAAGCTCTCAGTCCTGAATATCAATGGGGAATGTGCTGCCCAGAAGCTATAAAGCTGCAGTGAATGGAAAATTCACACTGATAGGCTTGTGTGCAGAGTCCCTTGACCTGTAAAAACAGTGCGAAAACTAAAAAGTACATAGACCACAGATGAAGAGGATTCACTTACTAATCTTGAAGCATCGATTCAATAGGCAGGAATCAGTTGGGACACTCCCTGGGGATGGAGTTACTTGAAACAGCCATTTATGTGATCTCAGTTTACCTTGTTAATACCAACGCTGGGGGTGCCATTTAAGAATTCTCCATCTACCTGTTAGTGCCAATCGGCACAGCCACTGAAAGCCCTACTTACTTCTGCACCTCTGCCCAGCCTTACAGCTGGCTGAGCATGGCCACCACCCACCAGCACACTGTGACAGCTGCGGCCCCGCCAAAACAGGAGGCCAGACTCAGTCCACGCAGGGAACAATTACTGAGTGCCAAAGTCTGGTGGCCAGGTGGGAGTGCACTTCTGAGCCCCAAAGGACACCTCGTGCATAAGGTCACTCCTTCAAGACTAGGAGAGATATCTTATAATACAGATATCTTATATACCTAACACATAGAAATAAACACATAAAATGAGACAAAATGAGGAGAT
This sequence comes from Camelus dromedarius, assembly GCF_036321535.1. Lineage (NCBI taxonomy): Eukaryota > Metazoa > Chordata > Mammalia > Artiodactyla > Camelidae > Camelus > Camelus dromedarius. The sequence goes on from NC_087438.1 coordinate 107,954,547, forward strand.
AGGGGAATATGTTCCAACTGAAAGGACAAGAAAAAACCTCAGAAAAATAACTAAACAAAATGGAAATAAGCACTCTATCTGATAAAGAGCTAAAAATAATCATTATAATAATGCTCACTAAAATAGGAAAAAGAATAGGTGAACACAGTGAGAACCTGAACAAAGAAATGGAAAATATAAGAAAGTACCAAGGAGAAGTTATAAGAACTTGGAAAAATGTAGGATGGGTTCAACAAAACACTAAATGAGATAGAATAATGAAACAGTGAGCTGGAAGACCAAACAATGGAACTCACCCAAACAGAACAGCACAATGAGAAATAAAATTGAATAGAAAGATACGTTAAAGGACCACTGGGGAAACACTGAACATACTAACATTCACATTATAGCAATCCCAAAAAGAGATGTGACAGTGTAAGGGCTACAAAAGTTCTTTGAATAAACAGTGCCTGAGAAGTTCCCTAATATGGGGAAGGAACTAGAAATTGAGGTCTAACAAGTCCAGAGAATTACGAATAAGATGAATTCAAAGAGATACACAGTAAGACACGTTATAAGCAAATGATTAAATTTAAGGATAAAGAGAGAATCCTAAAAAGTGAGAGAGAAAAATAATTGTTTACATACAAGGGAAATGAGCAGATTTCCCCCAGAAACTTTACAGGCCAGAAGGAAGTGAGTGGCATACTGGCATGACACATTCAAAGTGCTGAAAGGGAAAAAAAATTTCTAAAAAATAATTCTCTACCCAGCAAGGTTATCATTCAGAATTCAAGAGTTTCTTAGATAAGCAAAAGCTAAAGAAAGGAATTCATCACCACTAAGCTGGCCCTATGAGATGCGTTATAGAGACTTCTTTAAGCTGAAAAATATGGCACTAATTAACAATGAGAGAATATACAAAAGTAAAAATGGCACGTAAAAGGTAAATATATAATAAAGGCAGTGAATCAATCACTTATACAACAAGCATGAAGATTAAAAGACAAAAGTAGTAAAAATAACTAACATTAAATAGTCAAGGGATGCATAAAAAAAGATGTAAAATGTGTCATGAAAAGTATAAAATGTTGCGGGGTGGAGGGAGTAAAATTTCATCACATTCCAAAGCTTTACATTTAAGTTGCTACCAACTGAAAACAGGCTTTGCCTGTAAGAGACCCACTTCAGAAGAAACTTCAAGAACACATAGATTGAAAGTAAAAAGATACAAAAAGATATTCCATGCAAATGGCAATGAAGAGAAAGCTGGAGTAACTGTGCTCACATTAGACAAAAAAGACTTTAAAACAAAGACTCTACTAAAAAGACAAAGTATGGAATTACATGATGATACAGGGGGTAATCCTGCAAAAGTTACATTTATAAATGCATATGCACCCAGAGGATTGCCAAAATATATAAAGCAAATACTAACAGACTCAAAGGAAGATACTGACAGTGAAAAGTAATAGCAGAGGACTTTAACATCTTACTTATGTTAATAGATAGCTCATCCAGGTGAACAATTAGGAAACAATGGATTTAAATGATATATTATATCAGATGAAATTAAAAGATATATAATTCAAAAGTAGCAGAACACACATTCTTCTGAAGTGATGTGGGACATTCTGCAGGAGAGATCACATGTTAGGCCACAAAACAATTCTCAATAAATTCAAGAAGAATGAAATCATATCAGGCATCTTTTCTAACCACAATGGTATAAAACTAGAAATCAATCACAAGGAAAAAAAAAAAAAGAAAAGAAAAAAACCCACAAAAACTTAGAGATTAAACAACCTATTTCAGAACAACCAACAGTTCACTGAGGAAATCAAAGTAGAAATTAAAAAATATCTAGAAACAAATGAAAACAGAAACATAACACACCAAAACCTGTTTTGCTGTATCCCATGTATTTCAAGAAAGAAGTTCAGGACAATAAAGGCTAAAAAGACAATAGAAAGAATCAGTGAAACAAACAGCCAGTTTTTTGAAAAGATAAACAAAATTTTAGATAGACTAAGCAAGAATAAAAGAGAGAGGATCCAAATAAATAATATCAGAAATAAAAGAGGAGTAGCCACAATGGACACCACAGAAACACAACGGAGCATACGAGACTACCATGAGCAACTGTACACCAACACACGTGGGTTACCCAGAAGAGATGAGTATGTTCCTAGAAACACGAAATATTCAAAGACTAAATCATGAAAAAATGAAAATCTGAATAGACTGATTACTATGAAGGAGACCGAGATGTTAACAAAAATCTCCCAACAAAGGCTCAGCACCAGATGGCTTCACTGGCGATTTCGACAGAACATTCAAGGAAGACTTAATACCCATCCTTCTCAAACTCTTCCAAAAAACAGAAGAGAGAAAACTTCCAAACACATTTTACAAAACCAACATCCCTGATCACAGAAACAAGAAACAAGACAAGGACACCACACACACAAATTACAGGCAAGTCTCTTTCATGAACATAGATGCAAAAATCTTCAACAGCATATTAGCAAATTGAATCCCACAATGTTTATACACCTTGATCAAGCAAGATATATTCCAGGGAAACAAGGAGTTTTTTGTGGATCTGACTCGAAAGTTAAGGGAAGCAAAAGCAAAAATGAACAAATGGAACTATGTCACTAAAAAGCTTCAGCACAGTAAAGGAAAGCATCATCAAAATGAAAGATAACCTGCTGAATGGCAGAAGGTGTTTTCAAATCATACATCCAAAAAGGGGTTAATATCCTAGACATGTTAAAAAAAAATCTGCAGAACAACAACAATTAAAGAATGGGCAGATGAGTTGAATATTTATTTTTCCAAAGATATACAGATGGTCAACAGACATGTGAATATCCAACATCACTAATTTTTAGGGAAATGAAAACCAAAATTACAATGAGATATCACCTCATACCTGTTAGAATGGCTTTTATCCAAAAGATCATGAATAACCAGTGTTGGAGGGGATGTGGAGAAAAGGGAACCTTTGTACACTCTTGATAAGGCTGCAAATTGTTGCAGCCACAATGGAAAACAGTATGGAAATTCCTCAGAAATTTAAGAATAGAACTATTAGATAATTCAAAATATTCAACTGCTCATGAATCTATGATTACCTCAAAATAAAAAGTTTAACTAAAAATTTAGTGTAGGAGATAGAGGCATATGTTTCTAGAGAAGTAAATGACTTCTACAACACTAGACTGTTGGTATACTTGAAGGGATGTATAAAACAGCTCCTGCCCTACGAGTTACCAGATGCTAGCATGTTACCTGGCACCTCAGACTAGCATCGGTCGTACCGTTTGACTGTTTTTCTGTATCCCTCTGATCCTCTTTGTTGCTCCTCTCTCTTGATCATCACCTATTTTCCCTTTATCTCCTAGACCCTATTATTCCTTTCCTCATTTATCAAAAGATACTTCAAAGCTTTGATCAAACTGATTAACTCCAGAAAGAGAATATAAAAAGTAAATGTTTACATGATTTTATGTAGAAGGAAATTCACCAAGAAAGAGAAGATCTGGGGTCTTACTTCAGTTTGCTGTTTCCCTGGGGAGTGATCCTGGGTGAATAATTTGATAGCAGTATGTCTCAGTTGCTGTGGTATGATTAGACTTCCTCTCTTTTCTACCTTATAAAGCATGATTCTAAGAATAAATGAAATAATGGAAGTTGTGATGGTGGTCTCCAGCCAGCCTAAGCGCCCCTGCCTTTCAGGGACGCTGTCATTCAAGCAGAGCTCCTGGACGTACGAGGAAAAGGTGGTCTGACAGCATAGGTGGTACCAGTTAATTACCATTCTTTGAGCTAGAATGATTATTAGTCTGAGAATAAACACTGAATGACTAATTCAGTTTTATCTGTCTTCAGCAGAATTTTAATTTGCATACTTTATGACACTAATATTTGTACAGTACCCAGTAGATAGCTTTTAAAGTCAGTCTTTCTCTCCAATCTTTCAATGCAGTATGAGAATAAATTAGGTTTTCATTCCTCTCCTTCCCCCTAAAATTTCTTTTCCCTCTGGGGATTGTTACATATTTTTTCACATTTCCATAATCCACTTGCTTATTAATTTAACATTTGTTTAGTTGACTCTGGGCAAAGTCCATGGCAGAAACTATGGGGGAACTAGCTCTCAGGAATCAGGCATGCCCACAGACTAAACTGAACAATCCCTTTTCTTTCACAATAAAGACGAGAATCAACCTCTATCTGCAGCTGTCCAAGCACTACGTCATTCCAGATCTTCACGTGCTGGACATGGTGCTTCTTTTGCCTGGATTTTCTCTCTTTCTTTCTTTCTTTCTTTTTTTTAATAGACCTGACAATCTTTAAGATTTGGCTTAAATTTCATCTCTTATTTGAAGCCATGAATCTCTCAGGATTATTTTGATTGCAACTGACAGAAAACCCAATTCAAACTGGCTTATATTTTAAAAGGGCATTTATTGTCTTGTGTAGGTGAACAGCCCTGAGGGAAATCTGGGTTCAAGAATGGCTTGTTTCTAGACAGTATCACCAAGAAACAGGTTTTTATTTCTTGTATTTTTGTCCTTCTACACAGACTCCAGACACTTACAGACTCCATAAACTGTTGGTTTCACAACTTAGGAGAAGATAAGAGTGCCTTTCCATAAATCTCAGGGAAAGGTTTTATTGTTTCTCATTGGCCTGGATTGCATCTCATGACCATCCTTGAACCCATGACTGTTTTCAGGAGAATGCAGGACTCTGATGGGTCATGCCTAATCACATGACAGTCCTGTTGACCTGTGGGTATTTGAGCATCTCTTCATTCCTACCCTCTGGTACTGCTTTTTTTTTGCTCCATTTGTACTTAGAAAACTGTATATGCTTGGAAATGTACTGTGGCAGGTGAGATGGAGAAAAGCAAAGAGGCATGGTGATAGGAAAGACAATCTGTACGAGACTTACTTGTAAAGATATTAATAAATATTTTTTGTTGCTGAGTTTCTCTGCCCAAAGTATCACAAGCAACACACAACTGTAGTTTAAAAGAGGAGATATGGCCAACTCCCAAGAGTGGTGTTGTCAAACGTGACTGCAATTACAGCACATTTATAATGTAGCAGATATTTTGCTGAGGACTTGACTAACATTTTGCATTTAAACCACACAATACAGTAATGTATATGCGAACAGAGAAATCTGAAGCAAATAGATTTCTCAGTCTTTCAGTAAGTATATGACTATGTTAAAATATGAATCCACTGTGCCAAGAGATAAGACTACAACTGCGTACAAAATCCAGAAAGGTGCTGCCCTTACGGAGTAATACAGCCTCGGAAAGAGAAAGACATTATTTAAATAATCACGCATATAAACATCACATTACTAGTGAAGGGTTTACAGTGGAGCAGCACAGGATGTTATGAGAATATATAGTAGGGCATATCTGGGCCATCAGGAAAGGTTCTTCTGGTGGAATTATGTTTGAATAAAGACTCTGGGGATGGATCTCAGGTTAAGAAGAAGGAGAAAGGAGAAATATTCCATATAGAGGACACAGTGTGGTCAGATGTTCCGAGGTGCAAGGGAATATGGTATATTTGAGGATCTGAAAGAAGGCCAGAGCTGCTGGGCTACTGAGACACAGCCTGGACTGTGGACAGGCCAGTGTGAAATCAGACTGGGGAGATGGTGGCCCACCTTATGGGACTTTGATAGGCTATGGCATGTATTTAGATTTTAGAGTAACCAAAACAGTTGCAGGATTTTGAGCATACAAGTGGCCTGATTAGATTATATTGTAAGCAAGAAAGAAGCTAGGAGTGGGACCAACTAGGAATACACTATATAGTCCAGGGGACAGTTTGCTGTGGTGTCAGCAATAGAGGGAGAGAAATACTGATTCAAGTGATTATCAGGGGGGAAAATCAGAGGTACTTGGTCATGACACTAGGTTTTAGAGCGTTATGCGAGGGCAGGATGAGAGAGGGAATTGTCAGGATACAGCCCAAGTTTATGCCATTATCTCAAGACAAACCATAGGTAATAGGAAAATAGAAAAGTAGGGTAAATACGTCATAGGAGAACTGGGGAATGCAAATAGGATTGGAGGAGAGGCAAGTGTGTAATCAAAGGAAAAGAAGTAAGCCAGTGGGTGGTGGTTTTGGTGAGCAGGAAATTGCAGCAGCCACTTGTTAAAGATAAAATAGTAGGAAATCAGAGTCGGAACAGATCAAGGAGAGTCTCAGGAACCAGGCTAAGATGTTTATACATAATCCAGTAGCAAGGGAGAACCACAGCACAGCAAGTGTCAGAGCAGAGAAACAGCATGACCAGGCAAGCATGTTAGGAAGAGTCTTGTGACCACTTATAAAAGGAGAATGGAAGGGTGCACTGAGGGGAGCAGAGGAGACTGAAGGAAGGGGAGCAAAGGACGCTAATGCCATATATTCTGAGAAAGATAGAAAGGGTTGGAAACAGGAAGTAGAGAGAGGACAGAAAAGCAGATTCAGATTCTAAAGTGATGCCATCGTGCTGGATTCTATGAGGTTCATGAAGAGTTAACAGTGATCCTCTGCCTCAGGGAGTTTAAGACTTAGGTGGCATTAAGATTCGGTTTCATGTCTATAACCCCAAATAAGTAATAAAAGATAGGAAAAGAATTTCAGAAGAAGAGGGGTAGTTCTCTTTGAAGGGACCAAGGAAGACCTGAGAGAGAGACCCAAAGAATTCAGAATACAGTTTTATTTCAGTAGACAGAAGTGGGGGAAAGCATTTCCAGTGGTCACGATATCAAACACCATGTTTGAATCTGATTTTGATGTCTGCCTAAAATTCCATTGTAACATGTCTGATTTCTTCCTGTATGATTTTGCATCTCTGTTTCAGCACCTGCCAACTAAGCACTCTTCGCAGACATGCAGCCCCTTTCTGGGGTAGTTAATGAAGATAGCAATGAGATCTGGCTGAACTCTGATCCTAGAAAACCCCCATGTAGACACTGTGACCTCCTTGAAGCCTGTGGTGCCCCTCCTTGTCACTCTTTGCCAGGTCTGTCATTACATTCTCTAGCAATTTTCAATCCTGAAGACAGTGCTCACATCCAAGACAATTTACAATTAATCTTACAGACGGACTCTCATCCAACTCTATCACACAATTTCCTGAGATGCCAACATACAACACACAATGCATTTCTTTTATGTACTGTAATTATAATTCTATCAGAAAACCAGTCAAGGATTACTAACATTTTTATCCCCATTACTCTGTGTAGCATATCCACTTAGATTCATAGCTACGGGGCTGATGGCTGTGTTAGGAAATGAAGTTGTAATTACCAGCAATTTTCCTAAAACTATAGGAACAAAGTACTTCACAGTAGGAAGGGGACTAAGAAGTCATTTGGTAATAACTGAGTATTTGTTCACCAGATTTCTTATTTGCCCCATGAGACACACTGGGCAGGTATCACCATCACGACGCTACAGCTGAAGAAACTGTGTTTTAGAAAAGTAACATGACTTGCTCAAGGTGACACAGCTACCAAGTGGCACGTGGGCCAGGAACCCGGGTCTGTAAGGTGTGCACACACTCGCAGGGTTGTCAAAGTCAACATCAGAGGGCTATTTGTGACAACATGGATGGATCTTGAGGGTATTATGCTAAGAGAAACAAATTAGAGAAAGACAAATACTATATGGTATCACTTACGTGCGGAATTTTCAAAAATAAATAAAAATTTTAAAATTCAAAACCCCAAAGAAAAAGATCATATCTCCTGTTACCAGAGGTGGAGGGTGGGAGTAGGGGAAATTAGAGGAAGGTGGTCAAAGATACAAACTTCCAGCTGTAAGACGCATAAGTACTGGGGATACAATATACAAGATGATGACTATAGTTAACACTGCTATATGGTACATTTAAAAGTTGTTAGAATAAATTCTCAGAGTTCTCATCACAAGGAAAAAAACTTTTTTTTTTGCATCCACATGAGATGATGAATGTTAACTAAATTTACTGTAGCCATCATTTCACAATACATGTAAGGCAAATCATTACTCCATATACTTTAGACTTAAAACAGTGCTGTACGTCAGTTACAGCTCAACAAAACCAGGGGGGAAACAGTCGAGCGAATTCAGAGGAGTGAGCCACCGGAGTCAAGTGAGAAGAAATAATGATACGTAGTCAGGAAAGTGCAAAAGAAACAAAGATCCTTAGCCTTGAAGTAACCAGGGAAGCCTACATGTTCTCTGACAACGCCTGTGAAAATCCAAAAAAGCAAGCCACGTTGTCAGGAGTGTACAAACTGCCTGGAGACTTGGTCTTTACATTCCAAAATTCAGAAAGCTGTGGAAGCACAGCAGGGTTTGGGAAATGCAGAGAGTTTCTCATCATTAAGTCTCTCACCATAAAGTATGACGTTAGCTGTACACTTTTGGTAGATTTTTTTTTAATCAAGTTGAGGGAAATCTGAGGTAAGTTCTAGTTCATCAAGAGTTGGTTTTTTTTTTTTAATCATAAGTGGCTGTTAGATTTTATCAAATGAGTTTTACACATCTATTGATATGATCATGTGATTTTTCTTCTTTAACCTATTAATATTGACATAAACTGGATTAATTGATTTTCAAACATAAAACCAGCCTTATATACCTGGGATAGCTCCCACTTGGTCATGGTACATAATTACTTTTGTACATTGTTGGATTTAATTTGGTAGTATTTTGCTGAGGATTTTTGCATCTATGTTTATGAGAGATATTAACCTATAGTTTTCTTGGAAATATCTTTGTCTAGTTTGGTATTAGAGTAATTGTAGCTTTATAAGATGAATTAGGAAATATTCCCTCTGCTTCTATCTTTTGGAAGAGACTGTACAGAACTGGTATAATTTCTTCCTTAAATGCTTGGTAGAATTCATCAGTGTATCCACCTGTGCCTGATGCCTTCTGTTTGGGAAGGTAATTATTATTTATTGACTCAATTTCTTTAACAGATACAGAGCTATTCAGGTTGTATATTTATTCTTCTGTGAGTTTTGGCAGATTGTCTTTCAAGGAATTGGTCCATTTAGTCTAGGTTATAACATGTCTGAGTACAAAGCTGTTAATAATACTCCTTTATTATCCATTTACTACCTGTGGGATCTGTAATAGTGTCTACTCTTTCATTTCTGATATTAGTAATTATGTCTTTTTTTCCTAATTTGCCTGGCTAATGATCAATGCATTTTATTTATCTTTTCAGAAACAGCTTTTGGTTTTGTTGATTTTTCTCTATTGATCTAAATTGCATTAGTTTTTGCTTTATTTTTTGTATTATTTTTTTTCCCCTGATTATTTTGGATTTTTTTTTTTTCTTCTGTTTTCCTAAGGTGGAAACCTAAATGATTTATTTTTATATCTTTAACCTTTTTAAATATATGTATTCAATGCTATAAATTTCCTTCTCAACACTACTTTCACAGTTACCCATAAATCTGTAATTTGTATTTTCATTTCCATTCAATTCAAGGTATTGTGTAATTTCTCTTTATATTTCTCCTTTGATGTATGTGTTATCAAATCATACGGTTTAATTCTTTTTCTACTTCTTTTAGGTGGTAGGTTAGGTTGTTTACTTGAGATTGTTCCTATTTTTTGAAGAGGGCCTGCATCACTATGAACTTCCCTCTTAGGACTACTCTTGCTGTGTCCCACAGATTTTGTGTGGTTGTGTTTTCATTGTCATTTGTCTCAAAGTATTTTTTATAACATTTTTTATTGATTTATAATCTTTTACAATGTTGTGTCAAATTCCAGTGTTCAGCACAATTTTTCAGTCATTCATGGACATATACACACTCATTGTCATATTTTTTTCTCTGTGAGTTATCATAACATTTTGTGTATATTTCCCTGTGCTATACAGTGTAATCTTGTTTATCTATTCTACAGTTTTGAAATCCCAGTCTATCCCTTCCCACCCTCCACCCTCCTGGCAACCACAAATCTGTATTCTCTGTCTGTGAGTCTATTTCTGTCCTGTATTTACGCTTTGTTTTTGTTTGTTTGTTTTTTAGATTCCACATATGAGCGATCTCCTTATGGTATTTTTCTTTCTCCTTCTGGCTTATTTCAGTTAGAATGACATTTTCCAGGAGCATCCATGTCGCTGCAAATGGCATTATGTTGTTGGTTTTTATGGCTGAGTAGTATTCCATTGTATAAATATACCACATCTTCTTTATCCAGTCACCTGCTGATGGACATTTAGGCTGTTTCCATGTTTTGGCTATGTCTCAAAGTATTTTTTAATTTCTTCTTCGATTTCGTCATTCACCCATTGGTTTTTTAGTAGCATGTTCTTTCGTCTCCATGTAGTCATTTTTTTCTCATTGGTTTTTCTATGGTTGATTTCTAGTTTCATGCCACTGATGTCAGAAAAGATGCTTGAAATCATTTCTATCCTCTTAAATTTGTTGAGGCTTCTTTTGCACTCAAGTATGTGGTCTATCCTAGAGAATGTTCCATGAGCACTTGAAAAGAATGCATATTCTGTTTTTGAGGGATGTAATGTCCTAAAAATATCAACCAAGTTCAACTGTTCTATTGTGTCATTTAGTATCTTCATTGTCTTACTGGATTTTCCGTCTGGAACACTTGTCCAATGATGTTAATGGGATTTTAAAGTCTCCTACTATTATTGTATTCCCATCAGTTTCTCCTTTTATGTCTGTTAGTATTTGTTTTACATATTTAGGTGCTCCCATATTGGGTGCATATATGTTAACTAGTGTAATATCCAGAGGAAACTAATTCAAAAAGACACAAGCACCCCAATGTTCACAGCACTATTTACAATAGCCAAGACATGGAAGCAATCTAAATGTCCACTGACAGATGGCTGGATAAAGAATTTGTGGTACACACGTACGTACACACACACACACACACACACACACACACTGGAATGCTACTCATCCATAAAAAAGAATAAAATAATGCCACTGGCAGCAACAAGGATGGACCTGGAGACTGTCATTCTAAGTGAAATAAGCCAGAAAGAGAAAGAAAAATACCATATAATATCACTTATATGTGGAATCTAAAACAAAGACATATGAACTTATTTACAAAACAGAAAAAGACTCACAGACACAGAAAATAAACTTATGGTTACCAGGGGGCAAAGGGGTGGGAAGGAAAAAATTGGGAGTTGGAAATTTACAGATACTAACTACTATATATAAAATAGACAAACAATAAGTTTATACTGTATATAGCACAGGGAACTCTATTCAATATCTTGTACTAACTTATGGTGAAAAAGAATATGAAAACAAATATATTTATGCATATATATGACTGAACTGTTATGCTGTACACTAGAAATTGACATAACATTGTAAACTGACTATATTTAATTAAAAAAAAAGTAGTGGAGACTTCTAAATTCCTTATATGTTAGACTGGAAACTAAAATTCTGAGTTCCAGCTTAATGACACTGTCCTCTACTGCCTGCTGAAAGATAAGGACATTTGCTAATTCCAAGGCATCTTCAGATACTAACTCTGTAACTGCAGTGAAAATTAAACATCATGGCCTGGATCTTAATTTCCAAAACTAAGAGACACTTCAAATTCTTACTCATTTTTTAATATTTAAACAATGTACAGAATTTTAATCTGAAAGTAATGGAGATGAATAACCACACCCATGTGTGAAAGAGTGTGTGGGGTGGGGTGGGGGAGAGAAAGAGTGTAGGGGCATTTCCATGAGTACCGTCTACACAAAACTGCAGTAACAGGAATATGACCTTAGCTCGTGGAAAGCCAGCAAAGTGGAGGACGTGGCAAATAAAAGAACAGCCCACTATGTGAAGTAATGGTGAGTAGTCTCCATGAAATCTTCACTTTCAACCTAACCCACTGATTCGTTTCAGTTTCTGTAACCTTCTGGCCCTGCCAGGAAACTTAATGAAAAATTCAACCCTCTCAGGTTTTCCCAACTCAGGCAATCTCATACTCATACTCGCTTCCTCTCATTCCAGAGAGAAATGGAAAATTAATCAATGAATTATTAATTTTACTAATAACATAAATTAATACAACTCACTTTTCCTAGGCTAAAGAGAAGCCGCTGTCTAATTAAAAGAGGAATTGCTGCTCCATCTTAAGAGATGGAGGTGGTCATTTATTAAGAGGAACATTAGCGTTTTAGTCAAGGGGGAAATGAGCTCAGCGGAAGCCCAGCGTCCTTTCAGAATTGTTTTATCTTAAAGGGACACAAACACCTACTTCCACTGGTTTCAATTTCCGTAGAAAGGCTATTGCGGATTTGATACTGAGGTAGCAAACAGTGGTTAAGACACCAAGAAGAGAATAATGTAACATTTTCTCTATGTTATCATCATCTAGGACAGAGGAAACACTGAAGAAGGGCTCCCTGATATGGATTTTTTGAAAAACACCGACAACTGAGAAACCGAGATAATGGCCTCAGTTTTTACACTTTTCCAGTTGGTATTCTTGTGCTTCCAATTTGTAAAAACTGACTTCAAACATTTCAAACAATTAATGGAAATATACCGAAGAGATACTGGCTGATTTCTGAGAAGCCAAGGATAGCCAAAGATCTAGAACCAGAGACTGGAAGTTCCTCCAGGACTCTGGCAGGAATTCACTTCTGCCTTTCACGTGTCCTCTCCCCTGCACGTGCACAAACACAGCTTCCCTAAAGCTCCAAGGTTCACATTTCCTCTATTCAAGCAGACAGGCCAGACTGAGATATAGCTCAATCCAAATATAAAAATCCTGAGAAGGAAAATCCAACTGATCCACTGCAAGTCAGGTGTCTACCCCGGCCCCCTCCGTTACGGCCATGAGAGGGAGGCAGGATCACATCCCCTCAGCACGGCTCCTAGCGCTCACCTCTCTGCGTGGCAGTGGCGGCCGTCAGAGGCACACGGCCGTGACAGTCTGACCGCGTGTCCACAAGCCTCCCTACAGCTTTGTCCTGACATGGTAGTTCTCTTTCTAGAAGTTTCTATGTCTGTCAAGAGGCATCATATTACTAGAGTCACACTGGTAAGTGGGATGTAAATTAATCCAACAGCTCTCCATGGTAACCTGTTTATCACCCGGCCCCACGTATTTATTATGATTCTTTGGTTTCTCTTTGGTTGTCTTATTTTTTTCCCTCAAGAAGCAGATGTGTCCTCTGAAAATTAGATTTCATATAGCATTGTCTTTGGTTTGTCTCCAGATGTGGCCAATTTAACGGCTCAGTTGTAAGATGGAAAACAAATGCTTTCTAGGGAGAAATCCAATAATGACATTTAAGTCTTAATTGCTACTTAGAATAAAATTCTTTTTAATGTTTGATTCAAATAAACTGACTCATGGTTCTTAAGTTTAACTTAAAAGAGCTGCTGAGTTAAAAAAAAATACAATTCACTTCTATATCATTTCTTAAAACTAAAATAAATGTAATTCTGTATAACCATTTTTATATTCATGAAGCATGACTACTATGCATTTAGTTCTATCATAGTTTATATCTCATCTCCCACATACTTACTGATGTGCAAAATCTATTTCTTACTGTAACACAAAAATCCTGCAAGTATCTGTCATCCTGTATCCCCCACAACTATAGAACAATACGATCTTGTATTTGTGAAGGAGACTGGCCTGTTTCCTTTCTGCCAGCCCTGGTGCTTGAAATTCTGCCCTCCAAATATAAATTATTTTATTTAAAGAATGTGCTTCCAGGAGTCTCCCATTAAAGCTCAAATACTACTAGAAGGGGCAGTACATTCATTTATTATCTGAGTGATGCAGTTTAGTTCAACATATGGTGAAACTTTCTAAGTCGATGCTAACAGACTTGTCCAAAGAAAAATAGGATGCCTGAAGAGGTGATGAATTCCCTTTTATACAAGGTTCTCAAGCAGATGCTAAATAGCCACCTGGAAGAAGCATTAAATACAATTATTTAGGCACTGAATGGAATATTAAATATAATGATTGCTCATATACACACATATTCCACATATGAAATTCTATCCTTTTGTTTGCATCTTTCTCCATTTATTCATGCATCTGTCCATTCATCCATCATGTATTCAATGTCTGCTGCTATTATAAGCTCTGGCCAATCAGTTGTAAACAAGAAACAGAGACATGGTGCTGAAGAGATTATAATCAAAGGCTCTATGATTAGCCATTGGTATTACAGCACGAAGCGGCTTATGAAAAACTTAGTCATGCAACTGCTCAAGCAGGTTGCAGATAATTACATGGTGGGGAGACTGCTAAATCTAGTCCAGCAGGTGCCTGAGTGGATCACAGGGATACGAGGCCCAGGACAGAAGAGGCCAGGGAAGAACTGGGCATCAGAAGTGATGTTCCAAGGACACCTAGAGATGGTGCCAGAAAGGCACTTCTAGGATCAAAGGGTCATGAACACCCTGACCCCATCACAAATCCCCTCCAAACGCTTTGCTCCCCCCTCCTTTTTTAAACAATACCCGGTGATGATTACCTTGTTATCTCCCCTTGAAGCAGGCAAACTTTCATTATATTCCAGATCTACCTACTCATAATATTAGCAAGAACAACCACAGCAAGCAGTTACTGAGCACATACTCTGTCAGACGTTGTGTGACTTATCTCCATGGATCATCTCATTCTAACCTGTGCAGATGTCCTGTAAGGTAAAGTCTAGTATCATCCCCCCTTCACAGACGAGATGCCTGCGGCTCAGGGCCGGGAAGTAACATGAACACGGTAACACAGTGAGGAGCTGAGCTGGAACGCAAACCCAGGCTAGTCTAACATCAAAATTCCTTCTCTGTGATACTTTGTACTGCGCTGGAGTCAGTTTCTCTGGAGCTTCAAACCGTTGTTTTGATTCTGTCTAGCCCTTCATAAAAGGTATGCTGCTCATGACACTGAAGATGGTTCTCAAGCTAAGTATCTGATTAAATATCCCCGTTTCTCTCATTCTGGCTTCACAGGACGTGGCTTCCACAGTCTTCCTCTGTTTGGTCTCACATCTCCCTACTCATAGTGTTCAGCAACATTCTTCTCAAACTCTCTGGAAGTGGGACACAGAGGTGCTCTGACGAGCACGGAGTGGGGCAGGGCCAGCAATGTCGTCAGGACCACGCATCAACCGTCATCTACTGCCATTACCACCATAGCAATTAATGCTCCAATCCAAAGTCAGAGTCTACACGTTCAGGATTCAAATACACAGGAGCTCTTGGTCTGTACAATTTCCTACTTGGTTCCAGACACCATTAATACAGCTAAAGAACATTTAAGCTTGTTTTCTAGAAAATTCCTCCATGTCATGTTCAACTCAGCCTGTCTCCCTGTAGCTTTTAGGCTTCGTCCTCAGTGCTGCCAGTAGAAGGTCACATCAGCAGTGAGCGGAGGGCCTGGGGTTCCAACCCAGGTTTCTAGTACTCCAAGCCCATACTCTTAGCCACTTCTCATCAACTTGTTTAGTGCCATGTGCAAATGTAGGCAGCATGTGCTGCCCAAATTACTTTTTTAAAAATCAATACTTTATTTCTTAGAGCAGTTTCAGGTTCACAGCAGAACTGAGTAGAAAACACAGAGTTGGCACATAGCCCTCCCCACCCACACATATATACCCCTCTACCCTCAACATCCCTCATCAGTGGGGCATATTTGATACAATCAATGAACCAACATGGACACATTATTATCAACCAAAGTCCCTAGTTTACATTAGGGTTCACTCTTGATGTTGTACATTCTGTGGGTTTTGACAAAAATATAATGACATGTAGCCACCACTATAGTCCCATACAGGGTAATTTCATTGCCCTAAAATCCCTTGTGCTCCATCTATTCATTCCTCCAAATTACTTAACAGAGATTGATCAATAGATTTAGGCTGAGCAAATAACACTACTAGATAATCTTCACGTACTTTTTTCTTTTACCAAGGGACAAGCTTTTTCTCCATCCCAGAACTCATGAGGACATCTGAAAAGTCAGTTAGAACCTCGCCATACCACATAGCCAATTACTTATCCCTGTTGCCAGGAAAGCTATAAAAACAGGGTCCTGCAATCTGATGCAGTGAAACAACTTACTACTCTGAGGAGCAGAGCACGGGGATCCCCGCTCAGGTGACGGCAGCACTGAGACCACGGACTTCACACAGGACTGAAACACTGGATTTCAGATGATGTTTTTATCTCAGAGCCAGATACTTATTTAGCAATTAATTACTATCCCCTTGAAGTTATGTTTAACTCCCTTTAATACTAAAACTGAAAGCTGTATCTAAAAACTGCATTACCCTCTCAGTTTCTGCATCTATCACTCCCTTGTTTTTTTCTCATAATAGGTAGGAGAGGGATCATTTCCCCCCAAATGGCTGAGAAGCAACTGACACACAGAAATAACACTTATAAAGAGTCTCCTTATAGTAACAAGAAGATCAGGGTGGCTTAAAGACAGATATTACTTGAAGTGGAAGCAATGTCAAAAGAATAAAATCTATATAATTAGGATATAGAGAAGGGTATTATTGTATGAGAAAACTCAGATTAACAAGAGCGACTACTGTTTTCTATGAAAATTAACTGCAGGCTTCTTGGCAGCCAAGAATAATAAGGGAAAACCTACAGATTGCATAGAGCGCATCATTTAGAAAAGGAGGGATACCAGTACACTGGACAGGAGGAACGTGTACTGCAGAAGTCACAGAACTGCTCACATGAAATGTATCGAGGAGACAGTTTAAATAAATGTAAAACCATACATTTCAAAAACTGCAAGCAAATGCAGATCTCTCCAAGTGACCTAATTTTACAGATAGACTTGGGCACAGAGAAGGGAAGTGCATTTCCTAAGATCACCCAGGTCATGAAGTGCGTAGTGCTGGGATCAGGGGCTCAGAGTCCACCCCGTGTCACATACTCTTAAAATGCCTACCTTGAAATTCACATTAACTTCTTCCTGGGGGAGGAAAAGGAACCACATGGGTCCTGATCCCCGGCCCTGTGCTGAGAACTTAAAATACAGAACCAAGCTAGCTCAGATTAAAGCAAGGCTCAAACATCTTTCCCCCTTTTCTCTTTTAAGAAGTCTAAGTTTAGAGAGCTATCTTTAGCTAAGTCTTGGTTGACGAGAAGAACTGAACGAAAAATTATAGGGCACAAAGTGTCTGCAGTTCTCAAGGAAGAATATGACAAAGGCATCAGAACAACAACAAAAAAATGGTTTGCACCAATTTTCATCACAGAACTAGAAACAACAGTATCCACAGCAAACCCCAACAGCAATTGGAATCTGGGGGTGTGCCAGACCCGGTACTAGGTACTTTACTTGCATTGTCTCATTTAATCTTCACAAGATTCCTGTAAAGTAGCAATCCATTTTTTGGATAAGAAAAGTGAGGCTAATACATTATCTACATTTTCTAGAGATAAACAACTCTTAAGGGATAAAGCCAGAATTTGAACAAAGGTCTGTGAGAGTCAGAATTTCCACCTTTCTCACTTTGTTATGGCCTGAGAAGTGAACTAAAGGGGAAGACGGAGTGATATGTGTGTGGGGATAAGACTGGGTGCGGTGGAGACTGGCAGGAAGACAGTAAAAGGAAGATAATTCCTAAGAAACCAAAAAAGGATGCTTGTTTTTTCATAACATGGAAACTTAAGTTTCTGCTTCCAGTAATCAAAAGAATCCTGACCAACACAAGGAGCACCTTGTCCTTTGGTCAGAAACCACAAGACGTAAATCCAGATCAGCAAGACTGTTGCTCTGGGAGCACAAAGGTTGCTCTGGATCCAGATAACCTCCCACCCCACATATCCACTTGCCCCCTGCATTCACTCCTCTTGGTCACACTTTGATCACAAGGAAGAACGCTGTTTCTTCCTCATTTGTGTCCCACTTATTTATGTGCCAAGTGCGTGTTTTACATAATTAGAAAACAAGATTTTTTTTAATTTCCAAAATGAAGGGCAAAAAGGAGATGAATTCAAGCACACATCAAAGGTGTGTGGCCACACAGAGAATTGTTTCAAGTGGTTTTTACAGCACAGTAATTTACAAGTACATCCTTTTCTGCAGTACATCCTAAAGACAGAGATAACTGAAAGCAGCTAAAACTTCCTTCCAGTTATCGTATTATTAGTGAAAGTACTACTCACAATGTAGTTTGGATATAATTATAAATAAGTCACAGGATGAAGCAAGGGCTCTAGAGTCGTCATTAGAAAAGAAGAATTTCAATGTAAGAGAAATGAGATATAAATGTAAAATCAAAGAAGGAAAAGTCCTGTAATCATAAATTTCAGTTGGAAATAATCATTTATATTCAAGAAAAATGTTTTCTTTCTTCTTTATTTTTTTTCCCCACTGCTTATTTCCTAGCTCTGTCCATTGAAAAGGACTATAAATGATACATTAACCTCGTAGCACTCAACGCTCTGAGTGTCCACATTTCAGTCCCCAAACACAACTGCTTAATTTGAAGGAACCAGGGATTATTGAGAATGGTTGATCTTAGGTTTGACATTTTAAAAATGTGCAAGAGGACCCTAGAATTTCTTGTCACATCAGGCATCAAAGAAGTTACCAATTACTACTAGTGTCATGTCAAAAAGACACAGGACCCAGTTTGAATAGGCTCAACAAGGAGTATTATGGGGCTTCATTCAGCAGGAATAATAACTGTAATAGCTTAAAACATTATAATCAATTTATAAACATATCTAATAAATGCATACACTCCAAATAAAACCAAACAACTGCATGTGAGAAAAATGTACTGCTCAGCTTCAGCATATGATAGAGAACAGAGTTTGAAACCTGGCAAATAAAGGAAATCAATCAAGTACTGATCCTGCCTTCCTGACATGCACAGTGACAGTAACAGTCCCACCTGAGATAGTCCACAAGCGCAAGTCTCTAGCCAACCATTTTCAGTTCAACCGTCGATGGAGACAATCAACAAACAAATAAAATAGCCATTATGTACCATCTGATGGATCTATACATTCCACCTCTGAAGATTCTCGCCAAAAAAAACACTGATAAAATTCCCAAATTATAGAAAAGCTGGTGAGAGAAAAATACGCAATCAGCAGAATAGATGACCCTATAAAAAAACAACAGAAAAAAATGCTTCCTCAACAAGTAAGTTAGAAGGAAAAAAGTGAGAGATGGAAGAACCTAGAGATTAAGAATCTAAGGAGACAAAGCAATTAAAACGTATGGACTTTAGTTTTATTTTTGGAACCATTTGTGGAAAACAGAGAAGAGAGAGACAGGGACAGATAATCTGAGACAACCAAGAAAAGTAGAACAACTTTAATAATTATTGTTCGTATCTATTTAGATGTGATAATATTGTGATAGTTATGTATTTTTAAAGAGTTTTTTAGAAGTACATGCTGGTTTATTTATGAATGAAATGACAAGATGGGGTTTGATTAAAAATCACTCAATATGGGGTATACATATGAAAGAAAACTGGCTATGAGATGTCTTATAAGAAACAGTTTGAGAATTGTTCTTTTTTTCATTATCTAAAATAAACACAAAGATCTTTGTATCTGTGGTAGAATTTCCCTGTGAATCTTCCAGGTCTGACGTTTTCTTCTTGAGGACTAGTCACGTGGTTGTAAGTGTGCACATTTTAAGGCTAGACATGAATCTGATTTGGTCCTGCTACTTTCCAACTGAAACTCACCTAGTCTCAGTTCAACAGTAACATGAAGATCACAAGGCCAAGAACCCAGGATGTTCCTTCCCATCACCTAGGACATCCTCACGTTTCTTCTGTCTAGGTTTCTGTTTCATGTCTCTGGCGCCCAGTTAACTCCTACGGATCCCTCCTATGTCAGTGCCATTCTCATTTCTTGAGGAAATCCACCCTTTCCTTCCTAGCCGGGTCAAATTCCTTTATTACATGTTCTTGCAGCATTATACCCTTCTCCTTTGTAGCTCTGATCACAACTGCAAGTTCACATTCATTAATTGATAGTTGATTCATAGCTACCTCCCTTTTAAAACTCTAAGTTCCATGACATCAAGGAAAAGTCTGTATATTCAGCATTGATTCTCCCTGCCAGCTAACATGGTATGTACAGCAAGTATTACCTGACTCTGTCAGGGAATGAATGAATGGGCAAATGAATCAAGCACTTAGCACAGCACCTGACTCAGAGCCAGCACTCAGTAAATACTGGTTGTTACTGTTATCTCCACTGCTATTGTTTTTCTGGTATCAGACTGCTGCAATAGCTGAGAAGAAAGGGACAGGGCTGTTAAGAAAAATACAGGGTGTCAAATACAGGGTGAAAAGACTCAGAGCGGTTCTCCAAGCTTAGAAGAGAAAACTAGGTTTATACGGTGGCTGAAAAGAAACCCATCCTTTCAGCCTGTTCACCACGGAGCTGTGGCTCCAAGCGTCTCTAGCTTGAGGCATGGATACCGGGCCTCTGGTCTATGACTTCCACAAAAATCCAGCCTTCCCTGGTCAGCCAGTTTAGGCAGACAGGGTTGGAAAGGGTAGGGGGTTTATTCTTCACCTCAGACTCCCTGTACTGGGAAACAAGGTCTCCTCTAAATTCTCAATGAGCGAGTTGAGCGGATTCTAAATGTGCTGAGCTCAGCTGATACAGAAGCAATGACATTTCACCAGAAAATGCAGCTCACAAAAGAACAAAAGTTTAGGCTTTTGTTTTCAAAAGTCTTGTGATATGAAAGCATGTGAAATAAATACACTGATCCAGTTTTGTCATGATTATTAGTTTGCTAAACTTTACCCCTGCTTTTGAGACACAGAGGGAACAAAAAATAAAGGATGGCATTTTACAGGCTGCTGAGAAAGGGACAAAAAAGTATCTGTATCCCATCTGCTGAAAAGTTTGCTTTAATTCTGCAAGTTGGAAGGCATTTGTACATGTTTTCTAAAACACGGAAGGCAGTGTTCTTAAATTTTGCAGGTTACAGTTCTCTCTGAGATTCCAAAGATAAATGCAGATCCTTTTCAGAAAAATTCTAATACAAACACCAAGCTTCTACAATCTGCTCCAGGATGTTCATGGAGTTCTTGGAGCTTAAACAGAGATCATAGGGCAGGGACAAGTGTGGCAGCCCTGCACCTCTGTGTGTGTGTTCTGGAGGTTAAATCTAGCTTTTCACAATGTGATGGCTTTTTATATTTGTTAAATCTACTGATTAATGCTCAATGTTCACTGAAAACAAAACAACATAGAAAAAAAAAGCACTGAAGCACACTGCTGAGTTAATGATTATGCCATTTGGATTAAACTGATTTCAATTTCTTACAAGAGTGGAAAGAAACAAAACAAAAAGACGCTATCTATATGTGTCAACAGATTTTTCAAAATGGTTCAGACAAAAAAGGGTATGATTTATTCATACATATGGTTTAATGTTATCTATTTTAAATACTAAATAAAAATTACGCATTTTGTGGATATATAAACAGGTAGCAGAAAATAGAACATTCACAGAAACTGTAAACACTCAAATTCATAATAATGTCCATTTCTGGGCAGAAAGGGAGGGAAATGAATATGGTAGAATAGAGGGGATTTTAACTATAATGTTTTCTTCATAAAAAAGGAAAGAACTGAAGCAGATACAATATTAAAACTTGAAAACTATGAGCTGATGAGTACAAAGTTATGTTATTCTTCCTCATTGTCCACATAAGCAGATCCAAATAAAACTGAAAAATAACGCACTGCCTAGCCCACAGGGATGCCGTTAAATAGAAATGGACACGTAAGTCAAAGTGCTTTGGAAAATGCAAATACCATGCAAAGGTCACACAGGTATTTCCCCCACCCGAATTTAATTCATCTCATTTAAATTCACCCTGACAAATACTGATTAAACAGGCCTAAGATTCCATTGGACTCAAGGACCAAATTAATATAATAGTCACAGACACCAGAGATTCTGTGGGGTCTTACTATTAATCTTGCTCACTAGATTTCAAAGAAGGGTGCAAGGAAAGGTGAAGGCAATGTTTACTGTGGCATTCACCATGCTTCAATAAGAAGAGCATCCTTTATATATAGTTTGTGAAATAACTCATTGGCAATATTGACCCACTGCTAAAAATCTGCTGAAAACAGTTGATCTATCTGATCTTATCACTTCTCGAGGACTCAAGTATTACAAATGGAAACTTGCTGCTTTTGCTGCCGACCTTTCATAGAGACCTGATTTTGTTTTGTGTAATACCCTTCATGTACTGAATACTGTCTGCCGACACAACAGTCAAGACACTTCTGGTCAAGGGGAGTAAATCTCACCCAGCCCTGGGAATCAAGCCAGGTAAAAGGTCACGGGATGCAAACTTTTTCAGCTCTGAGCCAGTGCTGGGACGTCAACATGCGCACGTAACAGAGATGGGTTCTTTACATTAAACTCAGAACTCATCACATAGTGCGCGTATCTGACTCTTCCAGAAGCCACCTTGCCACTGAGAAGGGCCAGGACTCACCTGGGACAACTGAGTTGACAAATGAAGACAAGTGGGCCTATCACAGAAGACAGCAGAGTCGAGACATGGACAGATGCCGGGTCCTGCTGCTACTGCTCAAGCCCCTGGACTCAGCAGACTGGACTGTCCAGCCACCTGAAACGATGAGTTCTCTCTTTCCTTTAAACAGACTGAAGAGTTTTAATTTGATCTTGTTGTTTTCTTCCTCGAAACGTAAAGATGTCCAAATCAAGTGGCTCTCAATGCTGCCATACCCCCAGTTACCCCAAGTGATGGGGAACTTACTGATGATATGTGAGTTCCATCCTTGGTTGATTTTAAAAAGTTCTTACGCCTAGCTAAGATGTGTCTCCCACTTTACACCCATTTCTTCTCTTCTTTCATTTGGAGTCAGAAGGAATATGTCTGGTTCTTCATATAGGTATGCGGATATTTAGATGCAATACATTCCTTCTTCCTTGCCCACCCACACTTCTTTACCCATTCTCTGCCCACACCCTGCCCAGAGTTTCTGACACAATGAGATTTCATATCTAAACTTTAAGCTTGCCTTATCTATAAAACATTTTAATAAGGGTATCTCCAAATCACTGTATTTGTTCCTCCAATCACTGTTGGAATTAAGATTCAGTTATCTTTAGGTGTCTGAGCACAAGTTGAATTTTTTTCTTCTTTCTTCCTTAAGCTTCCGAAGCTGCTTATAAAATGTAAACACTTGAATGGGGAATGATGAATACAGCCCGCTGACACAGAACAGAGCAAGCCTACATATCCCAAAGCAACACGGCAACAGCTGCCAAGCCCACTCACTTCGTTTTTCATGGAATGGGAGCAGCTGCTGTGTGTCTCATAAACATCTAGGGCAAGACATAAAGAAACTGCAAGGGAAACCCTTTCAAAGCAGGAAGTATGTGTTCCCAAATCCTTGAAAAACAATCTTAAGAGCGGTAAAGCCGGCAAGATGTTAAAATTTACACATGGGTTCCAGGGAAGACAAGAGGCTTTGCCAAAGTCGCAAAGAGATGGCAATAGACCTCAGGTCTTCAGATCTTTGCATTCTTTGTTTTCATGCCAATTCCATACAACAGTATATGATCAATTATCAAATAAATTGGTCAGATAGCAGGTGTATCAGATTTGGAAGAAAGATAACCAAAACCACGTGTTCCAAAAAAAGTAAGAGGGGGACTTGACAGGCAACTTATGGGTTTGGCCAATGGTTGAGAGTCAGGCAGGAATTTCATCTCCATTCTGTCTAAATTCCTAATCTACACAGTAACCTAATTAAGATGAAATTCTATGAACCAAGGAAAATTCTATCAGAGTCAAGTTGCTCCACTATTCATGCAGATATATATTTACCAAACATTTTCGGTACCGTAGACAAGGCACTGTGTTGAGTATGTTGTGTACGCTGTGAAGACAGAAGGTGTGGAGGTGGATGGGAAAGCCATGGTGCCTGCTCTCAAGAAGTTTACAAACTCTGAGGAAGTTCCCACAGTATGTATTTTTCTGTGCTAACTAACAATAAATGTGGTGTTATGTTTACCTCATCCTCTCTACTGCAGTCATGGGGAACTCTTTGTCCCTAGAACAAAGTGGACCATGCTGGCCTAAGTGGTAAATGTATGTTTGGATGAAAAGTTGAGAATCTTAAGTTAATGACCTTAAATGCCATGTCTCTTTCTCCCTTTATTTTTTCAAAGACTACCCATCTTCAAAATCTATCCTGAGTCTGTGCTCATCTACAAAGCTTTCTTTGAAGTCTCCTGCACTAATGTTCTTCCTGTGAGCCCTTGTAACATACACTGCTGTCATATTTTTTGAATGCTTAAGCACAGGCTGCCTAACATAGCTACTTAGCCGCCTTTCTATGTTAGCGCTTATTTCCCCAGCTGGGGTGAGCACCTGGGCAATAAATGCTTTATGTTTCCTGAGTTCCCAGAACAGTACAATAAAGTGTTCCGTGTATTTCAAAGGCATGAATTAGCTAATGCCACCTCCTTCTGCATCTCCACAGCCAACCAAGACTACTCCAGAAAACTTTTCCAGCTAGCCATCTAAGGTACTAGAAAATGTACCTTCAGGGCCAGCACTAATTTTTATTTTAATTGTAACAGTTTCCCCAAAATGAGGAAAATCCCACCTATTCGTCCACTACTAGCTTGTAGGATGTGTGTCGAGGGATGGAATTTGGTGACCAGAAATAATTCAAGAGAATCAAATTAGCCAGAATGGCATGAGATTACTTTTCACTGAAGCACAAAATAATCCAGAGAAGTCTTAACTAATACAAGTGCAGCCATTGAAAACCACAGCCAGCTCATCAATTATCGTCCTTGAAAATGCAAGAAACTGCAAAAATCTGGTGTGTGGAGGGAAAGTGAGAGATCTTCCATGTTGCAATGAATGTGTGTGGAGTCCATGCCTTGAATACAAATGTAGAGAGTGCCGTCAACTATGAGGGTCATCGTCTAAGTAGCTGAGAAGGAAGAAGGGGACTCAACTTTAATGCCCCTTAACAGAACACTGGTAGGCTACTAGTATGATTTAGACATACAGATACGTCAGATTGATTTGTGTGTCTATACATATATATATTTTCATGATATTGCATGACTTTCAATCATAAAAATAAAAGAAAGAGCTCACATGTTTGATCACTTAGGTCCCTTAGAATACCCTCTTACCAGGTGAGGAACGACCTTGAGAATCCCCCCTTAGGCAGAGGCAACTTTTAAGGAAGACAAGGGCCAAGATCAATGCTCATGAACTGCCCTCAGGGGAACCACCTTAAGGTAGAATTTTTATCTCGTTTTTGTTCTCCTTAGAGAATTAACATATGTTAACTGAAATAGAGTAGGAGAGAGAACAGTACAACAAGGTCCACTTACACCCAGCTCAGCACTGAATCATGTCCAGAGGAATGCAAATCCAACCATCAAATGGCAACATCTATTTGTTCTAAATGAGTGGCTGGATCTCATGATACATAAGTGGCAAGTCTTCACAGACTCTCACCTGCTAGAAAGAACATCCTTGGCCTATAAGGCAGTGCACATTTCAATCTATCAGGAAAAAAAGAGCCAAGACAATGTGGTTTTTTTGAAACCCTGTAGCAAGCAAAACTCTCACCAGATGCTTTTCAGTTCACATATGTTCCATGTTCCTTTCAGCCTCTTAGCCTTGGTACATACCAATCATCAGTCAAAACTATCTTCCCTTCAAGTTGGATAACTAGAGATTATGAGTCAAACCAGAACATTTTGATAGTGAAAGGTGATGCTAAAGATGATAATTCATATAATATTGAAATGATTATTGACCCTTAAATTGGTCTTATAATATTTATGGTCCTATTCCTGACCTATTTTCAAAAATAAAAGTTTTCCTTAAAATATAAAAGCAATATATCTTTGTACACAAATAGATAATTTTAAAACTTCATATTGATTACTTAAATATTAAAATTAAAATGATCAGAATACACTTTAATAAGGTACTTCAGTCAGTTTCCTGGCCATATCTGTCTTTAAAAATGTGTCACTGGTATTTTTTTTTTCTGAGGAATGTATTTTTCCCCAATATTATGGCTTTGTTATTATTATTTTTTTCATAAAGTTACCTGTAAGCATCTTCTATGTTGCATTTTGTGTTTAATAAATTTGAAAAATTTGATAACTTCCAGTAACTCTTCTCTGTAAATTATTTTTTTTAATTATGGAAACTCTCTTTCTAGATGTGGCATAAGCTTGTTAGTGGTCCAGTCTGCAAGTGGAAAATGATCTTTTGTGCCCAAATATTTTTGTATATTTTTTAAGCTTCAATTTAGAGTTTATTTCTTCCTCAGTTGTTTTTATGGGGAAAAAAATCTTTCAAGCAACTTATTTCTATGAGTGAATTGATATTCTGTTAAGGTGATAAAGCAGAATGATATATCATGCCAATTTCATTCCAGTAGAGACTAGAAGCCCACTGAATTCAGAATAGGAGCTCCAACAATAGATTTTCATTACAAATCATGATTGTAGAATTTCAAGTTTAAATTTGCCATAACATTTGAGCTCTCATGATTTGATTTGTCTGGATACTTTTTGTTCCACAGGGAAAGTTTTTACTATCATTCAATTTGCAAGCTTTGTTACAGTAATTGCAATTCACTAAGAACTTTATAAAAGCTGATGTGTTCATGAAGCCATTTCACAAAACTGTATGGTAGTTTCTTATATGGTTAAACAAATAAATGCTTCATCAATAACCCAGTATTTCCACTCCTAGGTATCTACCCCAAGAGAAATAAACAATTATGTTTACAAAAAAAAACCTGTACATGAATGTTTATAGCAACTCTATTCATAACTGCCAAAAGCTGAACACAACCCACGCATCCTCCAAACTGATGATGGATAATACACCTGTGATACGTCCATGCCATGAAGTACCACAACACAGAGGGATAAATGAACCATGGATACCTGCAGTAACATGGATGCATCGCAAATGCGTTACCTAAGTGAAAGAGTTCCAACTCGTAAGTTTACAACTGTATGATCCAACTGACATCCCATTCTGGAAAAAGCAAAAATATACGAACAGGGAGTGGGAGAAAGAAAGGGATTGACTCTGAAGGGCATAAGGGCATTGTGATAAAACCATTACATACCTTGACTGTGGTGGTAGTTACATGATTATATGAACTTATCAAAATAAATAGAAATGAACACCAACGAGAATGAATCTTAACACAAGTAAATCATACCACAATAAAATTATTTCCAAAGAAGCTCTTAAAAACAAAAAACAAAAAAAATTTTTAGTTGTAGGAGTTACATAGTAGCTCTAATTAATATTAGTGTTGGATAATCCTGTCAAAATTAGTAATATTTCCTCAAAGTAATTAATATAATACTCAGGTAATTAATATAAAATTAATAGAAAACTCATTAATATAAAATATGACTGGAAAACAAACAAATCAACCTTATGGGGTTGGAAAAAAAATGTTGATGTCCACCATGCTCCACTATAGAAGCATCTGAATAAAGATTTTCTACAGATTTTGAAGAAAACAATGAACACGTAGAGAATTCATTTACAAAGAAAGATACTTTAAGACCTGTAAACTGACTTTAATGAAAACTCAAGTATTTCTGAAACCCACATATATTTGGGCAGCAAAGACAAAATGTAAGTATTGTCACACTGAAGTTTTTTTTAAAAATATATTCAACATCACCTTTGTTAAACAAATGTTGTGGTTTAATTACTCTAACTCTGCATAAAGATGCTTGTAAATTTTGACAACTGCTGTGTCTATTTTGATTGGTAAAAAAAAATGTATGTTGCTTACAGGCAATTATAAATGTGGATGTTTCACAAAAGTGCCAAGTACATTTCAGCTCCACAGATATAATTTAGTTAGAACACTTAATTTAGCAAGAATATAATATTATATCCCAGTAAAATGTACACCTCTTTTTACCACCACAAAAATGACTTTCAGTGATGAATTTTTAAACTGAATTTATATTAATAATCAAAATAAAGTCATATTTCACCACTGACAGAAGTGTAAAAAGCTTTATGTTGTTTCCCTGGATTGGTTAACATTGAACAATAATCAGAATGAATTGATTTTACATCAGCAGCATTTGATAACAACGTTAAAAAAGCATCATTAGCAACTTGCAAAGTTCCTTTTCTGCTAAACTGTGGCCATATATTACCAGTAATTGTTTCATTTGCTGTGTATTCACAGAAAACTTAGAAATAAGAATGAAAAAAATCAAATGTAGAAAAAAATTAATTATTTTTGATTAGACATTTGCTATAAAAGCAAATTCTTTGACCCCAACCCAGACCTACTTGAAGCATACACTTTGGAATTGGACCTCAGCTGTGCAGGTTTTAACAAGCCCTCGAGGATATTTAGATGCACAAGCAAGCTTAAGAACGTCATCTTGATTTCTGAGAAGTCATGTTTCCCAGAGCGCTCTGCAAATGTACCTTCGGCCGTTAGAAGTGTTAAGTCCTTTTCTTGGAGAAAGTCTTAATAAAACTACTACTGACTGTTAAGTCCAAAATTAGACCCAGATATAGACTTCTAATTGATTTTTCAACAAAAGTGCTAAAGCAACTAAACATAGAGAGGATATCACTGTCAATAAATGGTGTCAGAACAACTGGATGGCCACATACAAAACGGATCCAAAACCAAGAAACCTCAATCCATATCTCATACCACATACAAAAACTAACTCAAAATTGACCATAGTCCTGAAAGTATATTCTAATACCACAAACCTTCTAGAAAAAAAGAGAGAAAATCTTTGTGACACAGGGTGTAGAGAAGACTTAAAACGAGACAAAAATAGAACAAACTATAACACAAAGTGAATTTCATCAAAATTTAAACCTTTGCTCTTCATAATACTGTTAAGAATAGAAAAGGCAATCCAAAGCCTGGGAGAAAATATTTTGCAAGACACATCTCTAAACAACAACAACAAACAACAAAACCTTGTATCTGGGAGATATATAAACATCTCCACTTAGAAATAAAAATATTGGTCAAAATTTAAACAAAACCTTCGCCAAAGATGATAGAGATGGCAAATAACCGTATGAAGAGATACTTGCTCTCATTTGTCCTTAGGGAAATGCAAATTAAAAATGCCAGCTAGCACTACACACCCATTACCCATGAAAATGGCTACAACTTAAAAACTGATTGTGCCAACTGTTGGCAAAGATAAGGAAGAACAGGAAGTCTCATACACTACAGATTAGACTGTAAAATGGTACAATCACTTTGGAAAACTTTGGCATTTCCTTAAAAATACACTACCATGCAACACAATCACTTCACTCCTAAGTATTCACCCAAGAGAAACAAAAAACATATTTACCCAAAGACTTGTAGACAAAGGTTCATAACAGCTTTTTTTTTGTGTGTTGTTATAGCCAAAAGCTGAAAACAAGTCACACATTCATCTATAAAGAATGGGTAAAAACACTGTAGTGTATCCATTCAATAAAATTCTACCTTGCAACAAAAAGGAACAAATGACTGAAACACACAACAACGTGAATGAATCTCAGATAATTACACTTAGTGAAAGAAGCCAGCTCCCTCTACATGCCAGCGTGAGTACATACTTGATGATTCTACTACTAATGTTTCTTGAAAATGAAAACAGACCTATAGCGACACAAAGTACAACAGTTCCCTTGGGACAAGGTAGGACTTGGTGGGTGAGAAAGGGCCTGGGTACACAAGTGCTGGAGAAAACTTCTGGGAAGACGAATATTTTCATTATACTGCTTGTGGTGATAGCTTCACATGTGCACACATGTATCAAAAGTCATCCTAATAAACACTTTAAGTATGTACAGTTTATCGCACTTTGATTATATCCTACTAAAGGTAGGGGAAAAAAGAGAAAAATCCAGTTAAATGCTATACTGGATTGTATAAACCAGGACTACCCCAAGCACACCAACAACTATGGCTAGCCCTACTTTACAGACATACACACCTGCCTACATTGTTCATTTTTAATATTCTTTTAGCATTTAGGTTCATCTGCTCCTCTTATTCCTTCAAACGATCCATTCTTAATCATTCCCAATTAAATTTCTTTTATCTACATTTGCTATTAGCACCATATACCTCTTTTTTTTTTTTTTTAAGACTTAGCACGTTGTACATTTGCATTTATTTCCACTGAATTAATGTGTGTCTCACTCCATCAGATTGTAAGAAACATGAGTCTTGGAATCTTTTTTTTCTCCCTTCATTATTGTATCCTCAGTGTCTGGTATCTATGCCTTATTAACACTGGTTGAAAGAATAAGTGAATCTGGCAGCAAAATGAAAAATCTGGAAAAGAGAAAGGCATTCTACTCCTCTAATTAACTTGTGCAATCAGTGTAATAATTATAATACCACTACTTTACAGTTAAAGCAATTGCATGTGAAAAAACACTCGCCCTATATACTACTTTATTTCCTCTTTGTAAGAAGTCTGTAAAAAAATGCAAAACAAATAAAAGTATCTCCTTTTGGGAAAGAACCTGGAACTCAAAGAGGTCACAGAACAACCACCCAACCTTGAATGCATGCTAGAATTATCCAAAAAAAGGTTTTTTTAAACACCTATACCTCTTTCCCATTCTCAGAGATTCTGAGATTCAGATTCCTGCTGATCATGAGGAGGTGTCAAAGCTCGCCAGGTGATCCTAACTGGGAGCAAAGTTAAGAGCCACTGGTTTATCTGGTCTTGGTCTGGAGAGATGCACTGCCTCTAATTCATTCTCACTCCGGAGCTAACATCACTGATGTCAAAAACAAACATGAAAATGTCACTTGCTTACCTGAAAGCCTTCTCTGTTGCCAAACAACCTACAGGAAGTCCCACTGTCCAAATTTCAGATCTGAAAAAAGACCTGCCCAACTAGAAGAATAAAAATAACTCATAAGTAACTGATTCAATGAATGAGGCAGCGAAAAGATAAGCTGAGCCCAGAAGATCTAGTGCCAAAAAGTGAGAAAGTACTAAAAGAAAGTGATGAAGCCAGGCAGGAAACTCACAGGAGACAACTCGAAGTACCTCCACTGGCTAATGTGAACCTCAAAATAAATAGGAGTACTAGATAATAACCCACTGAGTAAATTAAGAATGCAGGATTACACACTGATAATAAACAAACAAATAAAGGTAGAGGAGGGAAAGCTCTCAGTGACAGAATGCCAATGAGTAAGTGTAGAAGATGAAGTTAGGACAGATCAGCATTTTCAGCCAACACACTAATAACTGATTCACACACACAAAATCATCAAGAGATGCTAAAATCAGTGGGTGAAAGTTTTATGAGAACTGGATTTTGACAGCCTCAAAGTATCTCCTCACCAAGTACTTACTGCAATTTTTACCTAATTGTATTTTTTACAATAGGTAAAAACAGTAACTTGACAATGGACAGACCCAGCCGACACCACTTCGACAAAGTGATTGCAGTTAAGGTCACCAATAAAAGGACATCTTGTGCCTTCTGAGAAGGATACAGTATCCCTTATGTGGTGTTCCTGTGACAAAAGTGCAAAATTTTAATCTAAACCTAAGAAAATGTCAGACGAACCCAAAGTGCGAGACGATCTACAAAATAACGAGTATGTGCTCTCCAAAAATGCCAAGGAAAGCAGAGGAGCTGTTCCAAATTAAGAGACTAAAGGTACCTGACAACAGATGCAGTGAGTGTTCCTGGCTTGGATACTGCATTGAGGGTAGGGTGGGAACTCAACACCTATGAAGAACATGACTGAGTCAATGGCAAAATATGAGTATTAAGTGTGGGTTAAATATTAGCATTACAGCTATGTTAACTTTCCTAATTTTAAGAATGCTACTGTGGCTATATGTAAGAGAATATTCTTGTTCTTAGGAACACACGCTTAAGTGTGTGAAGGGTTAAAAGGGCAACATATCAGCGACATTGTTTCAAATGATCCAAAAACAAAATCACAGAGAGAGAGGGAGGGGCGAGGGAGAGGGGGCAGAGGTGGAAGGATAACAAGGCAAAATGGTTATACTACTACTTTGTGCAATTCCAACAACCCTTCTGTACATCTGAAATTTTATCAAAATGAAAGTGACAACAATCAAACAAAGGAGAACAGGGTCGGGGAGCACGTCTGCACCCTCTGCCTTCGCTGATTCACACCTACATTCAGGGCCCACTGGGGCCCTGCTGTGCCCTGGGGTCACCACACTCTTTGTTGTGTATACACAACCTGCTTCAACTACCTGGAACACGTGACCCCCCCATTTCACTTGGGTAATTCCTACTCCTTTCAAACTCACCACAGGTATTCTGTCCTCGGTGGAACTTTCTCTGGTGGTCCCCGGCCCACCTCCCTTGCCTTGAGTGCCCCTCCCACAGCACACACTGTGCATTCCTCTGTCACAGTTCTGGCGACACTATTCCACTGTCCGTCTCCTCCACTGGACAGCGAGGGCTCCACATTATTGTCCTTCAGATCCCCGATTACACACAAAAAAGGCATGCTGTCCAAAATTGATGAACTGATGGCTGAATAAATGCCTTCTATTAAGCAAAGTCTCAGCGTCAAACACTATAATTTTTAGTAGATCTTTTAAGAATAGGAAAAGAGGATTGCTCAATTAATTTATTTTCCTGCTTTTTCTTTCAGTATATATTGTCAGAGGATATATTATATGCACTTCACTGTATAGATGAAAAAGATGAAAATAGAACCTGTAAAAATTGTTATCTTCTGACAAAAATAGTGATTTTCCCTCATCCCATTTCTAAGGAGATTAAGTACTAAGAACTGAGCAGCATTTGGTCAGGGAGCACACACCATCTTTCTGCAAACATCCTATACTGAAGCATGTATTAATGACGGGTGTGGCTGGGCTGTGGCAGACTTGAATTACTCTGTGTAAGAAAAGAGGGATACGCAGCGCTTGGGAGGAGGATCTGGGAGGAGTTCAGGGCTGATGGCTGCCCACGGGGAGGTAGGGGAGGGAAACTGAGAGCCCAGAGACAGAGAAGCTGAAAAGAGAAAAATGGGGAAGAAGAGACATTCTGGTATGTGGTAGGCGTTTACTAAACATTTGCTGAATAAATGCATGAAAGTGTGATGTGTATTTTGGAAAGTGAACTTCCGTGTACTATAAAATCCTTTCAATTTTGCACAAAACCTTCAGTAAGATAACTAGTTTCATTACTGTCTTGCAGAGCAGATTGAGGGTAGGAAGATGGACAGACTTGTTGAGCAAGGGGGAGGCTGGCAGGGGAGAAAGGAGGCTTCATGAGGGAGCCTGCTCCCGGCTCCATTTGGGGTGCATGACACGGACACTTAGCCAACAGCACAAAGAGCGCTGTGGTGATTCTTCTGTTAACAGCTAGTGTCCCTTATGACTGGTCAGAGCTTGTGTTGTATACCAGTTGCGAAATATTTTTAGTGTCTCTGATCATAATATGATAGAATATATATGCTAGCACAATATGGTAATACAGGAAAAAATGTGTACAAGCTAATTTGGAATACAAGATGTATTAATAGAAAAAGTGACCTGGGAAGAACACTCATATAAGATGATTCAAACTAGGGCTTCAGCTGGTAAGTGCTACTGGCGTTCAAATGCCATGAACTGTTGGGACCAATGATGTTGAGATGCTGACATGGAACCACTGTATAAGTCTGTTGTTTTGTTTGTTGGCTTGTTTGTTTTACAAAAAGTTTCTATAAATGTACATTTCATGTCATTATCACAAACTGAGTTATGTTTATACATGCTCATTAAAAAGATATGCCGGACCCTGAGGCTTTACCCTCAGGGAACCTCTAATCCAGAAAAACAAATATATAAACAAATACTTAAAAAAACAGTGTTAGAATTTACAAGTGCAAATGCTTTTGAGCCTTACATTATTGAAACATTAGATTACAAAATTAAACAATGTCACAGAAGAAAATATAAAGAGACAAGAGAAACCTTGTTGATCTTCTATTGTTGATCTATTACAACAGTGCTAAAATACAGCTACCTGGCCAAGAGTTCTACCTGAGAGCACTGATTTGGGGGTCAGAAGCCCAGGTAGAAGCTTTGACTTCTCAAGACCACATATTTAGCTAATGAGTAAGCCACCAAGACCACCTGGAAACCAATTCCTCTCACATAAGGCAGGACTGGATAAGATCAGGTGTTCAGATACTCTGCAAAAAGGGCCCATGGGGTGAAGAGTGCCTGTTGGGCTGGATGCTGTGTCCTCCATTCACCCTGCCAACCAAAGCAACCCCACTTTTCTATACTGTATATATGTGAATTTTGTTTCTGTTTTGTTTGAAAGGTTCCACCACTCAAAATAGAACTAGATTTCCTGTAACCGTATTCTAGTGCAGAACAGACCCAGCCATTTCTGAGGGGAAAGGAGTCAGAGGTGGAACCCAGTGAATGTGTCCATGGAAGATCCACTTCATCTTTAAGATAATAATTGTATAAGCTTCCAAGGAAATCCTTTTAGGTTGACATTTGTGCTGTGCTATGTATAATATGTGTTTCTTTCCCTGATTGGTCAAAATTACTTTTTTTCTCTTTTAGGATGAAAAAATCTCTACTGCTCTTTTCCAAAGTTCTAACCAATTAACAGTCAGGATTTTATGCAGGCAGAATCCAATTAGCATACTTAATGCATTCATCAACTACTAATTTAATTAGAACATTCAGCGAATTGCCATCAATGTACCCCAAACTGGCTGAGTGCCTTTGCTACTTTGGGGAAGTCATAATTGCAACATACATGTTTTGTATCTTCAGGGATCTAAAATTAAAACAGTTTCTTTCATCCTTTTCACTCGCAAGCAATTTGGAAAAGTTGACCTCCTCCTACGAAATCTGGACCACTAACTGACTTTTCCAGTGGCCAGAACAACTCCTTCCATTTTCATACATATATTTCCTATTTCTCTAGAGACCACTATACCCTTAGTTCAGTGGAGGATCCACTAATCATGAGCTCTTGTCTTAACAAACAAGTCTTGGTTATGTTATGCTATGTTAGACCAGATTAGGTAAGGAAACAACATTCGTTATTTAAAGGTTCAATTTGGCAAATAACTAATACCAAAAAAAAAAAAAAGAAAGAAAGAAAGAAAGAAAGAAAACAGGTCCACTCTTGCCAACAGCAGACATGACTAATCAATTACTACACCTTCCCCCTGCATAGCTCCACAACACATTTAGCACATGAGTTCATTCTTCTCTTTCTTTTCTAGTCTCACTGAAATCCCAGGACTGACCACTTTTAACAAATAATATCAAATCCCTCTGTGGATACCATGTCTGGACTCTCCTACTCCTCTTTTTCACTCTCAACTAAACCTAGAAATCAATAACTTTTTGTTGATGCTTAACACAGACTTCACAAACCTAGTTAGAAGAATAAATAAAATCAGCATATCGTCAGAGCTCCACATGAGCAGTAGGTACTATAATCAAACTCTTTCCGTTTCCTTACCACACCCCCTCCTACCACAGTCCCTTGTTGTCCTTCCCTCTAACTCTTTCTCTAGGGATGCTCTTCTGAAAGCTTAAACACGGGCAATTACTTTAACCAGAGCAATCCAATAGTGCGGAGATCACCTCTGTTATTTCCTCCCCTCTCCTCAGGGTGGATGTTAATTATAGCTGACAGGCAACTAGTGAAAGAATTGGGGTGGGGCCCTGGGACTGGGTGACTGGCTTATTTGAGCTCTGCCAGCGCCTCCTAGCACCTGTGCTGAAAGAGGTGATCAATTAGATCAGGTGACTGATTCTAAGGCAAGGCACACCGTACAGGGAGGTGATTTAGCACAACTGTCAGGGGAAGAGTCTGCTCATATAAACCTGGGTTCTAATCCAGCCTCTGTCACGCACTAGTCCAAGGCCACTGGCCAATTCTGGTTCTTCTTCTACATAATGGAATTAGTAATTATTTCTCACAGTGCTGGTACCAAATCAAATGAGATCATGAATGTAGGTTATCAGAACACTGGTTGGCACAAAATAATAATATAATCATTCAAATCAAATTCTATCAACATGCAACTCCAAATAAAAAGAGGACAAGTTTCTCTTGGGAACCAAGAGTGTCAAAAGGAAAGTACTACCTAGACATACTAGCAGAATCATAGTGGTTCTCAAATATTCTCACAAGACAGAATAAAGGTAAATGCTTAACACACACCTCACACTCAGTGAATCACCCATTTTCCCAATTCTAAGAGTTTAGTAAAATTTTACTACTTCTGAAATTAGGGTCAGTCTTAAAACTGAAGCATGCATTCAGCACGTTGTTGCAATGATTTTCTCTTGAAATTTGTACTGAAATCCATAGGGTGTCTTACCATCAGCAGCATTTTAATTACATAATTAAGTAAAATAACATTATTAAAAATGCATCATCTCCTTTAAGAAATGAGCAGAGCTGATTTCTCAGGACTCTGAAAGACCTAGATGACTGTCCAAAGTGCCACCAAAGGTTCCCTTTGAATTTTTACGATGTCCTTGAGTCTCTCACTGTCTTTACTGCCACCCGTATCTTCCAACTATTATTTTCTGATTACTTGCTATGCTCCCAGCACACTGCAAAACGCCTTATAAATATTTTATTTTACTGCATACAGCCCTACGGTGGATGAAATTGAAGATGATGACACTGAGGCTCTGATGAGGTGCAGACAAGTAATGTAACATTGTGCTAATTCACAGTAGCTGAGATACAGGTCCAGTTCACGTATGACTCCAACACGGTGATTCTTAACTATAGTCAGAGTTCCTTGATTCTAAGCAGATGACTTCAACATGCAGAGCAACAATCCATTTCCCACTGGGATAACCTCAGAGTTAGGGCTTAGGGGAAAGCAGAGGCGGGGGCTATCAAAGTAGCACTAAGGAGATAAAATTGTCAAAATCAAACTACACACCGCATGCCTTAACATGTATTTTCACATCAGCTCACCAGATATAGTTTGAAGATATACTTTAAGCACAATGGAAAGTAATATGCAAAGGAAAACAAGATTGATATTGTAAAAAAATATCTTATATGTTTATTCCCTATATTTTGCATTTTAAAAACCAATGATTCAATAAAATCCATAATGGAAAATATTTTATTGGGACCACAATTCAAAATGTGATAGTGTCATCTTTTAAATAATTTGGATGTGAAAAAGTGCTAGGATAAAAATAGTAAATGATAAAGGTTTAGGATCCAGCAAAACAAAAAACAAAAAACACCTACAAATGTGGACTAAAGAAGCAATAATTGACTAGTGGTCCTATGTTATATTGACTAAGTTTGTCATTTGTTTGTTGTAGCCATAAAATATCCTCAAGCACACATACTTTATTCTGATACTGCCCAGAGCAAGCCTGAGTCTCCATCTGCCCCAGTCAGCCCCTGGCTTGTGCCGATGTCCCCCCAAAATGGTCAACATTCTCAAAACTGCCCCAATTTGGACAAGTTACATGGTCACCCTAATAATACTCATGAGTCTTGACTTTTTATTTT
Source organism: Camelus dromedarius (assembly GCF_036321535.1). Taxonomy (NCBI): domain Eukaryota; kingdom Metazoa; phylum Chordata; class Mammalia; order Artiodactyla; family Camelidae; genus Camelus; species Camelus dromedarius. The sequence goes on from NC_087438.1 coordinate 107,992,140, forward strand.
AGCCCTGTCAATTACAAACTATAATTTTATTTATTCATCAGATTCTTCTATAAGGCAATTTCCTCATGTGTAATAGTAGAAATATTACAGTTCACTCAAAAGAAAAAAAAAGTACCAAGTAGCACCACAGAGTTGAAGGAGTTTGGAAAGCAAGTGTAATTTGATGGCTACCTCCTTCCACCAGACTTTCTCTTCCTGAGAGCACTTGCTTGTTTGACCCACACAAATGCATTACCAACAGCACTTTCCACTGTGCCAGGCTTCTGCACAGGAGAATGAGGGGGGCTATCACTGATAAGGAGAGATCATGCCTATAGATTGTTGAGCTGTCTGCAAAATGTCTCTCAGCAGAAGCATGCCTGGCCAGCCACATATCTGAAATTTCTACAACTAATTCCTTTGGGCAAAGGTTTTTTGGACAAAGACAGTTTTTTCCCTCTAGGTCCAGGTGTGGCGTGGTCAGAGTTCTCAACAGTTTTTATTAGGCACTCAACATCCCTTTCTCCTTTATTTGTCCTTTATAGAACTATGCATTTGTTCAGGTTGCTATACTTTTTTCAAATATGATTCAAGGAAAGATGACTTTATCATCTAATCCAGGTACAGATTTTGACTGGTCCAAGCGAGCCGTCCATGGTCTTTTCTGGGGGACTAACATGGTTCAGAGGAGACTTCACTTAGTCTATGTGGAAGGTCTGGGTCTGTGCTTGGTTGACTGGCTTCACTCTCAGTCTGTGTGCATGCACTGTGTGTCTGTCCGTTTTCTACAGGAAGTAGACAACAAACTACACAGTCACAAGTATCAGTAGAAGCCACACTGTCACCACAAGGTCATCAGCAGTACAATAAAATGAATACTGAGGACGGCAGGATGGAGATACGGAAAAAAAGTGGGTTTTACCCATCTCTGAGCTTTCGGTTATAGACATAATAAACATACTGTTATTTAAGCAGGTTTGAATCAAAGATTTTGTTACCTGCATCCAAACGCATGCACATGAATCCAGTGCCTGGGAGGCACAGATGACTGATCAGAGCTAACATGGAAAATGAAGCTGTCTTAGTAAATGGCAACAATATTGACCCAACTGGTCAAGCCAAAAATCTAGAAGTTATCTTTGACTTTTTAAAAATTATTTCTCACTTCAAATTTGTTAGAAATTTGTGTCAATTTGCCTTCAACATATTCGGCATTCTATCTACTTTCCTTGAACTCCAACCCAACACAAGCATCCCGTATTTTGCTCCTGGGACATTACCATGTGCACGGAAATGGTCTCCCATTACCACTAATAACCCATTCCAACTGCTCTCACCCATGGCACTGAAATAGTTCCACGGCTTCCCGTAACACTTGGGATAAAGGCTGTACTTCCTTTACCCAGGACACACAGATTCCTGCATGACCTGCCACCCACCTCTGCAACCTCCTCTCTTTGCCCAGCACATGTTCCATCTCAGGCATCTGGCTCTTTTCACTGGTTTGCTTAAGTTTTTTCCAGCCCTAGGATCTTTACGCTTTCTTCTCTTCCTAGAACGCCTTTTCCATGACTTTTCATGGCTAACTCCTTCTCAACCTTCAAGTTTCAGCTTAAATATTACCTCCTTCAAGAAGTATTTCTTGACCCCTTCATGTCTCACCCCGAGTCTACCCTGCCCTGCGAAACACTGATCACATCAACCCATGTATTTCCTTTATTACGCTTGTCAAAATCCAATTATATTGTTTTTTCTTTATGCGCTTTTGTTTGCTTGTGTAGGTCTGTCTGTTTCTCAAGAAGATCAGCTCCATTAAGAGAGGAATCTTAGTGGTTATGCTTACTTAAGACATTGACTTAGAAAGTAACTGACTGTTGCAGGTTTGGAACCTGGCTGTCAATTCTTTGATACTCCTTCCACTGAGAGTTGGAAACTGTGTTCCCTGCTCTTAAATCTGCCAAAGCCTTAATGAACATCATATGGTAGAAAGGATGCTTTGTGACTTTTGTGAGTGGGTCCTGAAAGCCCTTGCAGCTTCTGCCTTGTTTGCTGGGAATGCTCACACGTGGAGCCCTCAGCTACTAGGTAAGAAGCCCATCACTCCTGGACTGGCCACACATAGGTACTGTGATAAATTTTCCAAGCTGATACCCTTCTTTAGCCATCTCAATCCGGGATCCACATATGTGAGTAGAGAATCTACCTTGCAGGTAGACCCTCCAGCCTCAAGTGATCCAGTCCTCAGTCAAGCGATCCCAGGTGAAGCCCTGGAAATTACAAAATGGTGGCCCAGAGCAGCGCAGTCCTGGTGGTGCCTGTTCTGATTCCTGATGTGTGTAATCAACAAGCATAATGAAGTGATTGTTTTATGCCCCTAATATTTTAGGATGTCTTCTAATGTAAGAATGCATTCTAACATAACAAGAAGTATCTGGAACAAAGATCTACCAAATGTTTAAAAACACTTGTTGAATGAGACTGACGACCCACCTTGTAGGCACACACATCCAGAGACATAGGGTCTACCCCAAGCTGCGTCACTAATATATGATCTGACCTTAGAACAGTCCCTCCCATCTACAGGTCTCACGTTCCCCCTTTGTACACTGAGGTGATATGACTAGCTAAATTCTTAGGCCCTTTCCACCTAATTCTTAGCCTGTACATGAGAACAAAGGGTTCCAGCAATAATGAGAAAGGTGAATAGCCAGGAATAGGGGCTCCCTCTCCTCTGAGCATTAAAATGAGCTTAAAGAATATGATCCTTAGAGTTCTCAGCAGGCTTAGTAAGAGGAAGGGATTTGACAAGTCACACATTTTCCTAAATCTCAGTATTCCCCAGGAAACAATTTGCCTTTGTCCTTAAAGCCAGATCACGTAGGGGGGAAGAACTCAGTAGACAGATGTGTTAACTAGGGGAGAGGGCGGGAGAAGCTGCAGATAAATGGCTTCTAAAGGCTTCCATTTTCTAACTAAACCATTTTCCTTGTTTATTTCCAAGATCCTGCAATGTCTCTCTCTCCAGTATTGACTCCAGAACTTAAGAGAATGGAACTATGACTGCAGCAAAAACACAGCAGAAAAACTGCTGGGTCTGTGGGCTACCCTTGAAAGCTGGAAGCCTTGTGCCAGTCACCACTCTGACCCTCTGCTGTAAGATGGAGATGATGACCCCTTCTCTGCTCTTCTTCATTAGGAAATGGAGATGCCTCTCCCCAGGGCACACAGAGTATCGAGCGGAAATAAGACAAGAACATGAGTCTCATGATTCATAATCCTGTGCCATTTCATTGCACCAGGCCCCCAACCCCACCCCGCCATGTATCACTCAGCACAGGTATTGGGTCCTAAATTAGGGGAACCACCGGCAGCCAGGTATGAGGGATGGAAGCACACATTTTGTCACTTTTAGAATTTCTGTGAGATTACTCACTGAGTACAGATCTTGGAGTGTGACTGGCTGAGGACACACAGAATGCCAAAAGGACTTCCTGGGAAAGGTCCTGCCTGCAGTGGGCAGGAGTGGGCAGGTCGGTGGCCTTAGCTCACAGGCCCGTTAGTGGCTGTGGTCCAGACCCACCTGAATGCGGCAGAAGCACATTCTGGGAAGAAGAGTGAAGAATATTTGGGGAAGGGGGTTGAATATCATTTAAAAAAAAAAATCATTAACAGCTCAGCTTACATCCATGTCAGGTTTTGCTGCAGAGCTCCCTGACCTTCTTTCTGCTGAGTTCACATGCAGCCTCAGAATCTTTCTAATCACAGCACTATGATAATCAGAGCCAGAGACTAATCACAGTCAAAAGACTAGAGCTATTTCATGACACCGAAAATATTTTCTCTCTGTGCATTCAGACTTCCGCATCAAAGGGAAGAAGTGATTTTGAATATGGCCTGGTATTCAGGAATCAAGTATTTCCCAAGTGCAGCCCCCTGTAAAGGACACGAGGACAGATGTGTCGGCACAAGAGGTGTCCACGGTGGGGATGTCTGAACAAAGTCACACAGTTAGACACAAAATCCAGGCTACCAGATCTGAGGTGTGATGTCCTTGCATTACAGCACAGTGCCCTTAAGAGTCTATCGGAAAAAGAGCCAACAGCGTATAGTTAGAACAGGCCACAAGGGCTGTAAGAAGCAAATGGTAATAATTTTATATAATATGATTCTATTTCATTTCTGTTTGAATTTAATTGAACTTTATAGAGGGACTTAGTGAAGAACACACAAAAATATTTTTTCTCATTGGCTAGCTGATCTAGATCATTCCTTTAAGCATAAAAATGAAAGAAAGACAGTGATTTATACATTAAAGTGCTATAAACATAAGTGATTATTACCATTAGTAGTCTCAGAGTGCCTTTAAAATTCTGATTTACTTTCAAGGGAAGTAAACTAGGAGAAGATGGATGTTTACTGGCCAATTGAGTAAAGTACTCCACATTATCAATTGAGCTAAAATAAACTTAACTCTAATCAGTCCTCTCCTGTATGTGAAATGTTTATGTGAGGAGTGCCCCACCCATAATGAGGCTGGGAGGACCAGAGGAGGCGGCAAACCTATGATGGCAAGAGCACAGCCCAGCTTCCCCATCTCCCACACACAGTACAGACTTCACAACTTAATCACAGGGCTCTTTTCTGTTACAAAATGATGAGATCAGAATCCTTCTCCAAGTATAATCCAGACTGCTACAACGGCCAACTAGACTTGACACACGAAATGAGACCTATTTGCAGAAAGCTGGGTGCTGTGACTGGGGATTAAGAAACCTGTGCTCTACCCCTAGCCTGCCAGGGACCTACTCTGTACCGTGAACAAATGTCTTCCCCTCTCTAGGTACCAGCTTCCCCATTAATAAACTGAGGAAGCAACTTTCAACATTGCCTGTGTTAGAATCACAGAACTTTTTTTTCTGGAAGGGATTTTACAGATTAGCTACTCTCGCCGAGCCACCCAAGAAAAAAGGGTGTGGGCAGCAAGGAGTGTTTCTCTGCTACTTTTGTAAAGTTATTTTAAATTCACATAGTCAAATAAAAGTGGACTAGTGTCATTTCAGCTTATTACCACTTGCTTTTTTTTTTTTTCCTACGGTAGCTCCTTTAACTCCAGCTATCCCAGCATCATTAGAGAGAATTCCCTGGGGGCATCTCAGAAGGATACAGCCGATTCTGAGAAAACCTGGAAGCCTGCGCATTGCTCCTCTTTAGCTGTGGAACTTTGTTAAAATAATTTCTCCTCTAGGATGTCACCTGTTCTGAACATATCTACTCCCTGCTCCTAAAAGGGAGACTCAAGTGTACAATAGAGCCAATGAGCAACCAGATTGTTTCTCTCTTGTGAAACGAAGGTGGATCCATGGAAACTGGAAGCCAGTCCACGGAGGGCTTTTGGGTGGAAGGCTAGGTTACACAGGGACAGGGTTTGGGAAGCAAGGCTGCTGCACGTTTCAGGTGAGCGGGCAGAGAGTACAAAGCAGAGACCACGTAAGAGGCTCAGCTATTTGCCCAAGTTCTAAATGTATAGTTTTAATTTCTAGTTCAACTGAAGCTCGGGGTGGGGGGTGCGTCATTACCTGTCACTGGCTTTGCTGAGTCCTCCAGTGACTTTAGCACCCATGATCCTTTGTTTTAGCCTGCTCCTTGAAGCCGAATCATGTTGTTTCCTGAGGCAAGAACAATGGCATGGCTTGGACTAACAGATCTCTGAATTCATGTTCATAAATCTATACTTAAGTTTGTTTCCACGATGATACACCTTATCACCCGCCCCGAGGCTAACTTAATGTCAGCCAACAAGTTTCCTGTGGGAACTTTCTGTGCTCACAGCCTCACCCTTCTTGGCCATTCCATTTCTGAGAGCATGTAATTGAGTGCTGTGTGGACCCTCACCTCACTGTCCACTTTGAGGTTCCCTTTGGTCCCAGTTCTCCCAGCATCATCAGCTTCCTCTGTGCCTTCCTCTTTTCTATCTCCACTACCCTATCCTAGAATCCTTTTCCCCAGCAAATTTATCAATGCAAACTTAGCCCTCCATGTACTCAAGACAACCCCTGAAGACTGACACATTTGTAAGAATCCCTTCAAATGTATCTATCTCACCTAGTTTTCCAAAATGATTAAGGACAATGGCTCTGGGTTGGAACCCCACCTTCACTAATTACTGGATAAGCAGCAATGGAAAAATCACTTGATCTTTCTGGACATTAGTTCCTTCATATTAAAATAAAGTTCTATCAGATCATGCATAAACTCACTTAGCACAGTTCCTTGGATATAGCAGCCACTCAGAAAATGTTGTCATCAGTACCATCATCATCCTTAGCTCAGAGGACCCTTGCCCTTCTTCTAATGCCCACTCACAGGTTACAACGCTTCCTCTAGGGAGCCGCCCTTGACCTTTCTTGGTTCCTCATTTATTAAAGTGATCCTGACATTTAGCACACTGCAACGTGATACTTTATATGCATGCTTCTTCCATATTTTTCTTCCCCACAAAAATATTTGCGAGGAAGAAAACATACATATAAAGTATTTTCTTCCTACCAACGTGATATCTTCAAGAACGAGAAAGTTGCTGTGCCTGTCAGCACCTCCTTCTCTCTCGTCTCCAAAACAAGTCATCAAAGTACTCTTGATTTTACCACCTAACTGTATCTCAAACCCTGCTCTCTTAGCTCTTGACTGCCACTGAGATGAATAATTATGACATTAATTAATGTTATACAAGGTCTCCCAAAAAGATGATCACATCCATTTATTCTAAAGAAGTTAGGAGGATTAAAAGAAGTACAGTGGCCCAGAATTAAGGGACCCTTAGCCAATAGTTTACCAGCTTCAAAGCCTCCCAAAGGAAAGCTTGTTCTGTTCTGAGATAACCATTTCCTAGATGGCTAACTCTATTTAATATATAACCCTTATTGTTTTTATCGAGTTAAGGTGCAATTTTTCACAACTTATATAATTGCTAGTTCAAATTCTTAAACCATTCAGGGTAGGTCTCATTCTCTACCCTTCTGATACTCCTCCAGGAACTTGAAGTCAATGATCTTATCCCCGTTTATTCTTCCTTTGAACCTGAGCAGTGCCGCCAGGTCTATCAGATTGCAGCAGAAATAATTAGAGTGGCTGGGGAAGTGTAACAGCAAAATATTCCAGGCAAGGATGAAAAGCCAGTCTCTTCAGCAGGGGAAATGGAGAGAGCTAAGTGTTACTGGATATGATTGAGGCATCTACATGAAATGCCACAGGACATCTAACTGGGTGTTCCCTGCTACCTGGTCCCACTGCCTACCTGGAAGGGGACAGTAAATGAAATTAGCACAGCCTAAATTTAGAGAAGATCAAAGGAAATCCTTTTCTCCACAATGTGCAATTATCCACTACTGCAGGGTATTACTGAGGCAAATTGAAGCAAGAAGAATTTGGAAAAGGATTAGGTGCTTATATGAATAAGAACAGCTTGTGCAGTTACTGCGGGAATGACAATTACGTGGCCAGTTAGCCCCCCGGTGCCAGGGTGTGCAGGGAGCTCAGGCTGGGGTAAGAGGATGGGCTGCCTACAGAACAGCACAACAGTATCCAGTTTTCCAGGTGCATTACTGGATTTTCGTTTGACTAATTCCTGCGAAGAATCCAAGGGAAAACACTTCAGTTGGTGAAGTGTGAATTGCTTCAGGTTTGGCTTTTGCATCTGGGTCAGACATAGAAATGGCCTTTGACAAACCCCCTATAAAGATGTGACACCAAAATCCTGAATTAACGTTTTAAAAATGGCAGATTGGGAAGGCCATCACACTAGTGATCTAAGGACCTGGGTTTGTGGTCCTGTTTCACATCAGCTGCCTGGCTTGGCACGATCCCCTACCTTTGTAAACTTGTTTCCTCTTCCATAAAATGACGGGCACTATCCTAGACCCATCGAGGTAAAATATAACCCTAGTTTCTCGGGCCTCACAGTCTGGGTGGGCAGCATCGAGAACACATTTATTTTAAAATTCATGTAGAATCAAGGGGTGTGTGTATGAAGTACACAGAAGCAGTAAAATACTTTTTGCTCCGGCTGCCCATGAGAAGAAAGTCTGACTCTCACATACTTAAGTTTGGGGCCCACGTGACCTCGTTGACAGTCACCCCCTCATCTTCACATGCTAGGGGGACAGTGATGCTTACAACTCTCTCCCACAAAGGTCTTAGCTGTTTGTTCCTCAATACTCCTGTGACTAACCTAGCCTCAAGTCTCTACAACATGAAATGCCTACCTTTAGATTCACATGAAATCTATGTGGGAAAACTTTCCCGTTCAATTCCCTTGGACAAGTCTCCTCAGGGTGAGGTCAAAGGACAAGGGGTACCTGTGAGTCAAGGTCAGGAAGTAGGGACATGCTTTCCACTTCACACACTTGCTTCCCACTCACACCGTCAAAAGAACACACAACAGGAGAAACCCATACTAGTAATGGGAATGAGGAAAGGCTTGCACACGCTACAAAAGATGTGAAGTATTTTGAAAGAGAACACCAAAGTGAGTCATGGGCAAACGGGCCCATTATTTATCACGTGGAAAGGATGTGTTGGCTGAGGAAATAAGTAAGTGAATCTCCATTGGACACCCATCTATCTATGTGCTCTAATGTATAAAGGGACTAAAGGAAAAGAATGATTAACAAATGACACATTCTCATTCTAGGAATGGATGTGAGAAGCACCCACGGCATACTGGTGCTCATTCTACGTTCTACCCAAATAGCAGGGCCCAGTAATAGAATCTCCCACCAAAAGACCACTCCTCGGTTAGAGACATGCTGCCCAGGTAATCCGCAGCTCCTGCAACAAACACCCAGCAGGAAATTCCTGACCATGCTGAAGCTCTCTGGTTCAGCCACCACCCACCAGCCTCTTCTGTGCAGGTACGTGGACCTCCCAACTGTCAAGTAAAACTATAATTTTATGTCTGCTGATGTGTTTAATTTTTTAAATCTGAATTTAGAAGATTCAAGTGCAGAACCACGCAGAGTCTAAGGGAGCTAATATCAAGCAGCTTAAGCCTAAGGCTCACTTGGGAAAGATGAGAGAAGAGAGAACAATGTCTTGACAACAGGAGCACTACCATGGTTCATGTGAAGAACCTCCAGGACTGCCCCCTCTATTTCCTAAGTGTTGTTTCAGAGGTACAGCCTCAAAAGGAATGCCTCTAAAAGGAAGGCAGACAGACAGTTAACACACGGTAAGCAGGGAGGGGATGAAACTGTGGACACAAGCTGTGTCATCTCCCACACCTGCTCAAAGTCTATGACAACTGAGACACCTTCCCAGTTATTCTCACCAAGCTAACATAACTCTGATAATAAAACCTAATAAAGAGATATATATTTTAAAATTCTAACTATCAATCCCACCTGTCAATAAAGTGTAGAAATACTCATTGAAAACAAATCTAATTTAAAGCCTTTTAAAAGTAATAACATAGCATGAGCAAACAGGGACTATTCAGGCACACAATAATGATACAGCATTAGGAAATCTGTTAGTGTAATTGGTCAAACAGAGCAAAGGAGAAATAGTGTTATCTCAAATGATGCCAAATTCAACAGACATTATATAACTAAAAAATTCTTGTAATTTGTAAAAAGAATGGCCCTATCTTAACATGGAAAAAAAATGTATCTCAGATCAGCTGCTAACACTGTACTCAAGGGAAAACCATGATGGCTTTCCAATTCAAATCTGAAGAAGGAAAATAATGCCATCACCACAAGGCTCTGGAAGTTCTAGACATTAAGACAGGGTAAAGTCATGTAAGATAAACGGAATAAAAATAAGAAAATGATTAGAAAAGTCAAGATCAAAATTTCAGCAACTACTGGAGTACTAGGAATAAGATGATTTGTATAATGAGCCTAAGGGAAAATGGAACCCTTATTAAACCTGACTATTGTTTGGTAAGATGACTTGTTACCAAAAAAAAAAAAAAAGTTGCCTGGAATCTGGCAAAAACCACTCAGAAATATGATTTTTAAAAATTATTCATATAGCAATCAAAAATAGAATATTCACTGCACTAAATTTAACTAAAAATATGTAGGATTCATTTGAAATAAACCTTTAATTAGAGACATAAATGATTTGCAGAAGTGAACATAATGACCATTTGTTTTTGAGTAGAAAAGTTCAAAATTTCCAATATTTTAATTTATCCCGTTTACTTTAAAATTATGTACTATGTACATTGAATCTTGATGAAAATTATTTTTATTCATAACTGAACAAAATGATTATAAAAGGAATAAATGAGAAAAAAGGAGCAAAGAAAACCTTCAAAGACAAATGATAGTGAGTGGCCTACATTTCCATTCAAAATTTCTGTAACAACTTAGTTATTAGAGCTCTGGTAATGGCTACAGAATAGACAAGACAGATGAATAAAAACAGAACTTAAAACCCAGAAACAGAAACATGTGTAACAGAACTTAGTTTAAGATAAATGTGACATTTTAAATCAACATTTATCGACTCTTTGATAAACTGTGCTCAGAGGAAAGGGAAGCTAGCCCTTTGTCTCAAGTAATATCCTAAAATAATCTTGGACTAATTGAGTAGATAATTGCTGACAGGAACTAGAAAAACACTAGGAAATTTTTTTCTAATAATTTGAGAGTATGAGACATTTCTAAACACCAAAAGCAGAAACAATAAGTAAAAAGAATTTAAAAAAATAGGCTACAAAGGAATTTGAAATCACAGAATAATTAAAAGAAACGTACCTTGAAAAATGCTAAAAGGTAACTGAAAATGTGGGATGTTTGCAGCCATCAGTGACAGGAAAAGGCCAACATCGTAAATTAAGAACTCTTAACTTAGAAATAAAAGATAGCCAAACCAGTAAAATACAGAAAAGAAAATTACATTGTAGGCAATTTGCAAAAGATAAAATAAAAACGGTAGCAGTACAAAAATCATTCACCTTAATAATGTGAAGCAAATAATGAAATACCATTTTCATCTATCAAACTAGAAGCAATTAAAAACACATCAACTCAGAGTTGGCAGAGACACAGTGAAAGATACAGGCTTGTATACAGATGCTGGCATTTTAAATTGCATCAAAAGCATATAAAATAGGCATAAATTTTTAACCCAGTAATCCAACTGTGGGGAATTCTCCTAAGGAAATTATATGGGTATACACAAGGAGTTCTTCTTAAGGGCATTTACCCAGCAATGCTTAGAACAATGAAAAAAATTGGAAACAAAGTGCCAAACAACAGAGGATTGGTGATGTATACAATGATGCATTAATATTACCATTTTTTAATGATGCTTGTGAAGGTAGAACAGGGTAATGTTTACAGTAGAGTTTTAAGCTTTAAAACCATGTCACAAGTCAAAATATATACAGTTTGAATCATCTGGCACTGGTAACATTCAAGTGTCTGCACAAAAATGTCAATGCCAGTTTTATAAGCTTTAGCCTAATAATAAATTCTTTTGTGTTTTCTGCTTGTTTTTTGTGAACTGCATATACATACACTGAAAATAAAGTTCTAGAAGAAAAAAAAATCAACAGTATATGGCTGACTGGTTGACATATGGAATGTTTCCCCCTTTAAGGTTTTTTCCCTTGTAGCTTAAAATTTTCTGTAAGTTTGAATCTCATCTTAAAATATTTTTAAATAAACAAGGAAAGACAGGTAATATAAAAATAGCTCCAACTACCTTCCCTACCCAAGCCAGACTGAAATGAAACTCCTCCATGCTGTCCTTTTCTTAGAGTGATTCCACCTCCAACAAATCTCACAAGAAGTCAGAGGACTGTTTTCAGTTCTTTTTGTTTTTGTTTTTGTTTTTCCAGCTGAGACACTGGCTCCAATCTGTCTAGCTCATCTTTGCTCAGTAATAGAACACAAGGGGCCAGGGGAGTAGCAAATCGTGGGTGCCAAAATTAGTTCCCACCCACGTCCCTCATCTCACACACACACACACACACAAACACACGCACAGAGGTTGCCACTGGGAATCCTGAATGACTCAAAGTCTTACTGCTAAAGAGATTTAAATAAGGCCTACTACAAAAACTTTCAGGAGAGGACATTAACAGAGAGAATGTCTATTTAAGAGAGTCTGGCAAGATAGACATCCGTTCACAGGAACAAGCATTGAGGACCTAACACTCGGGCAGTAATTTTTGGTTAGCGAAGGCCAAAAAGAAAGCAGAGCTGCAGAATTGCCATTTCCTGACTGTAAAGAAATTATATAAATCCACGTGCAGGGACTATTTTATTTTTTGTATGACTGAACTAAAGCAAGATGTGACCACATAAATCTAGGTATAAAGGACATCCAGTGCCTCGCTCCTCGAAGAGTACCCCGGGGACCAGCAGCATCGGCACTGCCTGCGAAGTGGCTAGAAATGCAGACTACAGGGCCTCGTCCCAGACCTCCTGGATCAGAATCTGTATTCTGATCAGATCCTCAGGTGACTCATACGCATACTGAAATACGGGAAGCGCTGATGCCCTGGATGTAATGTCTTCAGCTCCAGCTTTACAACAGTAGGTATGGAAACACTGGTTAACTAGGAGTCAGGAGGATTCTTTAATGAAGAAGAATGTCAGTAAGGGATGGTCTACGGTTCTGATGCCACCTACCCAGGCCCAGGGTCATGTCTTATGGGCAGCTGTTGAAGGAACAGATCTAGAGGAAAGAACTGGGTGGGGGCAGAAGAGACTTCAGCAAATATATGAACAAGTCTCTCCCATGGAATAATACAAGTCATTTGTTATTTAAAAGGACACACCTAGCACTGATCCTTGGAAGCCAAAGTAAGATAAAATGTTCCCTGAACATAAGGCAACATTTTCTAACTAACAGGTACAAGTGGAATAGACTGTCAGAGGGCTAATATTACTGCTGCCACTCCCACCAGTATCTCTACCAGCAGAAACTATTAAGTGCATCCTTATTCTGTTCATTTTTTTCCCTTAGGTATTCTACCTTTATATAACTAATCTTTTTAACTTACTGGCAACTCACACGAAATTCAGAGACATCAGGAAATTTATCTAAGGCCACCCAGCTGTCGAGTGGCAGAACGAGCATTCAAATCCAGGCCCTATTTACTCCCACAGTGATCACTGAGACCAGAGATACTGAACAGAGTCTTCATGCATCAGATAAACCAGGGACAACTAATTCCCAGACCTTCCTGGCTGAGCATCAGAGCCATGCTAAGTGATCTATAAACAGGTAGATTTCAGAGCCTCAACCCTCAAGAGTCTGTTACAATTGGGTTGTGGGGTGTGAGGAGATTTGAAAACCTGCACACTCTGAAAAGTTCCCTGATACCTGCAATAGTCTGTAAGTCACTAAGGGGAGCAGGCAGGTCCAAGAATGATGAGCTGTGGACTTCCCTCAATCTCAAACCAGAAGTGGAACAGAGAAGGGCCCCCAGATTCAAGATTGTCTGTGAAATTGACCATTTGACCTGGGAAAACAGCCAACTGCTCTATGCCTTTTTGTCTGAAAAATGGGAGTCATTATACCTTGCTATTCCCTGAGGGTATCATGAGGCACTTTAAGAACATGAAATACTTTTATCTTCTTGCAGAGAAGCAGGAGGTGCTTTAAACAATAATGGCAAGAAAAATAAAAATAAAAATAAATGCACAGAGCTAAACATTTTCTCCAAAAAAAAACAAAAAACCAAAAAAAAACCACATTCTTAACTGCATTAACTGTCCAAAAAAAAAAAAAATAGAATTGCTTTCATTTTTCTAGTTTTCTTTACTCTCATAAAGCTCATTAGCCAGCAATTATGCAACAAATATACATGAGAACGTAGCTACAGCCCTTGAGTTCTGCCTGGCTGCTGCGGTGTCTCAATACACAAATGAAGAAAAAAATGAAAACTCATATGAAAAACCATATAGTCAGTTTGAAGCCGTAAGTGCACAAACCAGTTCAGTGTACTGTGATGAAATACTTCCAGAATGGAAGAAGAACATGTTAGCACCTGATACATTTGAGAAAGGAGCAATGATTTATTATTCTAAATAATCATCACCTACAGCTAGTTTCATTTTCTTCTCCAAGCAACATTGTATCTCTCTAGATAAATGTTATCTTTTCTTGTCTTAATGGTTCAGGATCAGCATCACTACCCTGAATAACTTCTTATTGAAAATAGGTACAGTGGGGAAAAAATAGGAACATCTGAACAAGACAGATCTCTATCAAATCTCATTTCCATCACCTGTTAACTATGTAAACTTGGACAAACCCCTTAACTTCCTTGGAAGGTTAGGATAATTTTCCTCAGATAAATATTTTGAGCTTCCCAGGCAATTTATGTAAAATATTTGGCGTTATCACTTGGCACACTGTGACCATTTAGCAAGTGTCGTTTTTCAAATTCCCCCTTCTGGCTACACTGGTGGGAAAAATGGAGGCTGTCTGTCACGTATGGGATCCAGACCCTTCAAATAAATGCTGCTTTGTAAAGAAGCTTCCTGTCTTGGGCTAGCAGAATAGTCCTCTAGTCCTTGAATTACAGGCAAGATGCTGCAAAGGACAGTTCAAATTAGGTACAAATGTCGTCTGGATAAAAGGGTGGGCTTGAGAACTGCACATGTGAGGTCTACTGTACCTGGCTTTCCCTGACAAAGAGTCATGGATATACCCTTCAGCCTCAAAAAGGCAAGCTTTTTAGCCCTCCAACATCCCAGCAGAGGAAGATACATACTTTAGTCTGGACTAGAGTGCCACATAGAATTGTGGACAGAACCGGCATCTTCGCCACGAGTGGACGGAGTAGCCCAGCATCCTAGAGGACCCGTTTTGTGGAATGATGCCTACTTCTCCCCATCACGTGCTCACTGTACACACCACTCTGCCCGGAGGGGTAAGAACAAAACCCTTATTCCTCCCTGAGCTCAAGGCCCTCCTTTCCTTTCCACTGAGTCTGGAATTGGTGGGAAATATCATTAAGATTTACTGTTTTTTAATTCTTTAATCTAGAGGGTCTTGTATTCCAATGTGAGGGGCCTATTCATTTATAAGAAGAGAAGTTATTTTTAGTTTCAAATTTGGAACTACAAAATATATCTCTGACCCACCTGAAATATCACCAAAGCAAATCTAGGTGACTGTGAACAAAAGCCTAAGTATCAAACAGTGTCTACCCCCGAGCAGCCTTTGCCCCACACTCCCCAGTGCGTGCTCAGCCCTGCACACAGGGGGAGAATTCAGCCTTCAGCTAGCCTGGTTTGCTCCATCAGCTCAAGAAATGGCACTTTTTCTCCCCAGGATTTTACATCAAGGGGGCTGAATCCCATGTTTCTTGGGGCCCTTTCAGACCTGACTTGCATGGCCCAATGATTCCATTTGCTTCAGTTTTCCATTTTTTAATGTTTTTGAATAACTTGGACTATCATCCTATTTGTTACCATCTCATCACCCTTTCTCCTACTTAATTAAGCCTTATAAATCAGTAAATCTCTAAATCCGTCTCTTTATTTTTTTCTTCAATTCCAAATTGGCTTGAGCACTTCCATGCCTTCTGGGGGCATGTGGTTGAAGCTGAGCCCCAACCCCACCACCTCCGGGATATGGGCTGTAATAACCTGCACACGACATGCCAAGACCTGTCAAAGAGTATTAGAAACACAGGTGTGGGTGATTCTCCTTAGATGGCCGACCTGACTCCCCTCAGTACGTGTAAGTCCTGACCAATCATATTACTTGGGAACTGTTCTTAAATATTAAAAGTATCTAAAATAAGTGAGAAGTGCTACACTTTTCAAAGCATTTGATTATCTGAATCGCTTTTTGTTTGTTTACTAACCCTGCACACTTCCTAAACAGCCTTAGAATTAATGGTTACAGCCAGAATCTGTTTCACTTACTCAAAAAACACATAGTGAATGCTGATGGAGCCCAACACTTTTACAGCCATTCACCTGTTTAATATTCCTTAAGCACTCGATTTTGTAGGTACTCCTGTCATCTCTACTTTATAGATGCGGAAACTAGGATGTGGAGAAGTTATAGATCTGGCCCACATTTGCCCAAC
This sequence comes from Camelus dromedarius, assembly GCF_036321535.1. Lineage (NCBI taxonomy): Eukaryota > Metazoa > Chordata > Mammalia > Artiodactyla > Camelidae > Camelus > Camelus dromedarius. The sequence continues at coordinate 108,008,188 of NC_087438.1, forward strand.
TAGCGGGTGGCAGATCAGGAATATGAGCTCATCTACTGATTCTCTCTTCAGCTACATCTAACCTTTTATTAATCTTATCCACTGGATTTTTAATTTCAAGTGTAGTTTCTATTTTTAGCTTTTATTTATTTAAATAAAATCAGCACAGTATGATTACAGTTTCTTCTTCTTTTCAGATACTTTCAAGCTTATCTGTTACAAAATAAACATACAAGCCTAGTTCTTTTATAATCTGCATGATGATTTTACTACTTGAAGTTGTGGGCACTCAGTCTCTACAACAATTGTTTCTGCTGATTTCTACTCTCCAACAGGTTACTGATCGGGGTGGTTGCTTATCTGGGACTGAGGCTTGGTTACTGGCTTTGAAAAGTTATTTTCAGGGATTTCTTAGGACCCAGAATGAATAAACATTCCTTCAAAGAGAATTTTCACTTCCTTTAGTCTGGAACCTGGAGACGGATAACATTAAAGTATTTTAAACTGATAACATGGTTTGAGGAGTTTGGGAGCCCTGTTTACAGTGTAAGGTTGGACTGGAATTTCACTAAAGGACCAGAATAGAATGTCCTACCTGTCAGAGATGGGCTGTGTTCCTGTTCACATCCATCCTGAATCACTCACCCAAGGCAGTGATCACCCCAGCCCCGTGAGGGTAGGTGGAAGACAATGGTTTACTCTGGTTGCCTCACCTAGACTCACGTACAAATAGTGTTTATTAGATTGTCCATCTAAGGATGGTCTTGAGTTTTCATTTTCTTGCTCCCAACGTTATCAAACACAAGCTCTTTTTCTTCAGCTGCGTTATTTCTTCTGGATGGGCAAGTGCCATTGGTGTTAAATGAGCTTACGGGCTTTTCTTACTACTCCGAGACCCCGTCATTTCCTGGATCTTGGTCTGGTAATTTCCTCACCATCTTTCAATTTCGCAGGTGTTTTAAGAAAAATTTTAAAACATATTGTGTCTTTTTAGTTGTCCTCAGTGGGAGACGTGGTCTGGAAAATCTAGCCCATTATTCTTAGAAGCAGATGATGGAAGGACAGTGGAGCTACAAATAATTCAGTGATGGTTCAGAGAAGATTTTTTTCATCCTACTCAGAAGACTTCATTATCTAACATAAAGGCAGTAAGAAGAGTGACCACAGGAAGCGTGTGGACTAGTTTTAGCTCTGTTTTATGAATGAGGCCCCTTCAGGCACAGAAGTTAAGCTAACTTCCCAAGATTACCCAGCTGGTGAACAGCAGAGCCAGGATAAAAACCCAGGCAGACTATCGACTGCGCCCACATTCTTAACCATGACAAAGCCATGTTATCTTCCAGCTCTGTCCAGGCACAGATATGGGAATTGCTTTATTACACAGAATGTCTTGATATCTCACTCCATTATCTGGCCCTACATTATTTTTCAGTCTTATCTTGAAATGTTCCCTTGACAACTTTGTACTTGTACATTCTTCTCCTTTCAATGCCATGGTTGCCTGAACTGGTGTCTGCTTTAGTTCCTTCTGCTTAGACTTAGACATCACACACTTTCACCTACCCAAATTTTCTCATTCCTCAAGTACCAGTGTGAATACCACCTCCCTAAGCCTCCCGGGGCATAAAGCACGAGGCACTTGGCTAATGCTATCCATCACATCAGTGTTACAGTGAAGAGAGTGAGGCTCTGACGTGGTTACCCCAAACTGGTACATAGTCAGGCAGGATGTGGTTCCTTATCTCTTTGCCTCCAAAGCCTGTGTTCCTAACCACTGTCTTATATTCATCTCCTGTCTTTGAATATAAATGCACTTTTATGAACTTTCTGCAGCTCTTTTCACTTTACACACCTTGGAGAAGCATTCTTTTAGGACATGTCTGACCTCTTCCACTGTACAATAAACACCCTGGGACACAGCATTATATCTCCTACAACAGACTAGCAGGATGTTTATGGATGGTAAGTGCACAATCTGCCTCTTGATGGCTGGATAGACTGTCAAATACAAGGAGGATTATTTCCCCCGATGACTTACATTTGGCTTTTTTTTTTTTATAGAGTTTTTATCAATGTTTAATATCTCCTGTGTTTAACTACCTATTACTTTGTCACTCTTGGTGAGATGCTCCATGTTAGCTTGATGTCAATGGATTTATGAAAGGACCTTCCGTGGTATTGTAATTACTGATTGTGAGATAAGCCCTGATTAGCAAATAATGATCTGAAAATTACAGAGACACTGTCGTTGGTTACTGGGCACTCAGAAAGAGCCCATGGAACTTCAAAGAGAACTGCTGGTGTTTAATGAATAATGGAAGAACAATTTTAGGTCATCCTTTCAGATATTAATCAGTTATAAATTTTAAGTCTTTAAAGTATGTTCGGTAACTGGCCAAACACTGCAAGAAGTCACATACCTAACAATCAAACTGGAAAAGAAGGCAGGCAAGGGGATCACAGACAGGGAGAACCACTACAAAGAAAATCTTTATGATCTGTTGCTACTCTGGTTATATTGTGTACATTATTATGTTAATCCTGCCGGTAGTACTCACCATAAACAGGTGAAACTAATTACTCAGCAAGGAGCCACAGAGCACTGGACTCTAAACTTATTTATAAAACCTTATGAGGTATCCTCTGAAACAGGAACTTGGTCTCTAATTAACACATGAGAGCAATGTGCCTATTAAATTGGAAATACAGCCATTTGGAGAGACATTTAGTTTAACACACTACTTCTCATCTTGGATGCAAAGATAACACCACCTTCAATTTTTTCCAGCCTCTAGTGAGGCTCTGGAGGATTAAAGGGTGTGTAAGCTCCCCAAGGTCACACTACAGAGTGAAAAAGGTCCCCAGCGACGTGCCCCCAACAACGAGGAGGGACTGCCAATCCTTCTGCATATCGCGAGGCTAGTGGGCTGCTTCTCCATTCTGGGCCTTAGGTTCCTCATCTTTAAGAAAGAATTTGGACCCAGTAATCTCTAAGGTTTATTCCAGCTCTAAAATTTTTGGCAACGTTGCACGTGGCATATTTTCATCAACAGGTGGTTCTTTTGTTGCTCGTCTTATAATAAACTCTTGTCGTAATAAACTTCAGACCTTTTTGTGACTAAGTAAATGGCTTCAGGCAGAGCCAAAAGCATGGGGAGAATAATGTATGTGTGCAGATTGTAATACAACCAGGCAAACTGCTGAGGACTGTGATGGAACTGAGAGTATGCTCAGGGGTACCAATGATGATGAGGATGGAGATGACTAACATTCACTGAAGGTTTACTGTGTTTTGGGCACTGCTCTTAGCAGTCTGGAGATAGTATTTTAATTGATTCTCCAGACAGTCCTACAAGGCTAGCACTATAACCACCCTCATAAAACGGATGAGGGACCCGAAGCACAGAGAAATCAGATAATTGTCTTAAAAATCACAAAGCTGTACACTGGCAGAGCCTGGATTTGAACCCAGGGAGTCTAGCTGCAAACACTGCTCTCTTCACCAGGCCAAATTTTTGCCTCTTCAAAGGTCAGTGGTGTTTGAAGCAATGTGAGAATCGTGATGGTGCTGTGAGGATATTATAGAACCCACCTATCACCCTGACAGAGTCCCAGAGACAGAGAGACACACAGGGACATCAGTAAACATAAAGCAAATACTCCTTTTCTGTTCAGTGAACTTGAAAACCCAACCACAATGCAAGGAAGCTCTGATGAATGGAGCTGGCACATACGCACTGAGAAAAAGGTATAAGGACCCCCGACTACTGCCAAACTGTACCCTGCGTTCCTTAAGACCTCAGATCCACAGTCTCAAAGCATGAAAAAGAAGGGTATCCTAGAAAGCTGGTCACTCCCAGGAAGGCAGACCCCAATCCCAGTCACTCCTCTTCCGGGAAGAATACATCACAGTATAAAGAGAGAGCCACATCTTGACAAATCCTTTTGGAAGTAAAATATTTCCACTCTCAGCAAAATTATCCCAATAAATATCCTAGAATTGCCAATCAGATTTGTTTCCCTAGGGGCAGGGGTGCAGGATGGAAGAATGGGTGGGCAGAGAAGCAAAGAATTTCCTTTTCTTCCCAGAGGCTTGCAAATCCCAGTGCAGTGGGAAAATCCAGAAAGACATTCTGGTAGAGACAAAATCTGAAGTGAGCCCAGGATCTGTGTAGCTGGAAACGAGAGATGGGTATTCCAGACAGAAAAGGCAATGTGCAAAGACGAACTGTGTGGCAAGTGAGAAGAACAGAATCCTTACAGAGTGGCAGAACAAGGTAAGACAGGAAGAAAAAAAGCATGGAAGCTCCTTAGAGAAGACTGGATAAGGAAATGACTACCTAAGATTTCTGTCTATGAATCCAATTGGAAGCTTGTGGGAAAAAAGGAGAGACGTGGAGAGAAAGAGCGTTGTCAGAATTTCCCTATTTCATTCTCTCTGACTAGCTATTGAAGACAGCTATCATAGAATCAGCCCGACTGCTGCCAGGCAGCCCTGTGGCTGGTTCTAAGTGCTGCGCTCTGGTCCCCTGAGGTACCTCCCCTTCCACTCTGCTCTCTGTCATGGTGAGAGGACATTCCCAAGAGGTCAAGTCGGGTCCACCTTCCTCCTTTGCCTTCCCTGATCACAAACTACTTTATTAAAAAGCTATTCCCTGAGTGCTTGCCTCCTCTCCTCAGGCCTGAATAAGCAGTGGTTGCCTCAGGGTGGTTCAGAAAGCAGCCCCCAAAGCACCAAGCATTTATCAACACCTTTCTCAGTAAATGAGAGCCAGGAAAACCCCAAAGACTTGCTATTCTCTAGCAAGCAGCAGGGACAGCCCAGTGTTTCCACAGGAGGGAGCAATTAAACAGAATGAGTGGCAAGATGACATTTCGAAAGTCAGACGGAAGACTTGGAGAGCCTCCATTATCAATCAGTGAGCAGGCAGCGATTTAGGGAGACAAAACAATTAGTGTGGGGGCGAAGGGCAGGGACTGGAACCACGGGTGGCGCTACTTCTCTGACTGATCATTCTTTACTGCAGCCCCAGAAAATCTATATACATATCAGTCTTTGCAATGGTCAGAGGACCAGGGAGAGTTACAGCTTTTGGTCCTTTCAGCCTGAGAGTTAAAGTGGTTGATAAATGTGAAATCTAAAAAAAAAAAAAAAAAAAAAAGACACGAATGAACTTACAAAACAAACAGACTCACAGACATAGAAAACAAGCTTATGGTTACCAGAGAGGAAAGGGCGGGGGAGGGATAAATGGGGAGTTTGGGATTAGCAGATATAAATTACAATATACAAAACAGATAAACAACAAGGTACTACGGTATAGCACAAAGAACCACATTCAATATCTTGTAATAAACTATAAAGGAAAAGAATCTGCAAAAGAATATAAAAACTGAATCACTTTGCTGGACTCCAGAAACTAACACAACAGTGTAAATCAACTATACATCAATTTAAAAAAAAGAACAGGCAATAAAATAAAATAAATGTATGACGTTACAACCAGGTGTCATAGAAGGATCCTGGAAACTAGAGGCAGGTGTCTTGAGCTAGAATTCAGAATACACTATTTAGCGGAAGTTCAGGTTCTCAAACTGGCAACTTTTGGGCCAATTGCAAGCTGAAGGCATATGTTGTCTAAATCACACAGAATTTTTAAACAGTTTGCATTAGGTGTTGGGGAACTGCATGTACTAACCTAGTTTTCCAGGCTCTCTTGGCAGCAGCTGCCTGGATCTTACTACAGTCTTCCAAGTCCTCTTTCTATGGCCCTGATCACTCCCTACTGTCTTCCAACAGTAAGTCGAGGTTATCTGCATTTATCATGCTTGCAAGGGGCCTTTTTTTTCTCCTTCATAGTTGAGAAATGTTCTCTATTCTCTTATTTTTAATACCATGTGGGAAACTGAAAGACCAAAAGAGCTGCATTTTTAAATAACTGACTCATTTACAGGATCTGCCCCTATAGGCTTAAGACCTTGTCCCTCTATGGTAATAGCATACATTACTGAACACTCTGTATGTTCCAGGGGTTCTTCCAGTCTCTGAATATTAACTCGCTCAACAAAGTACCTAGCTACTATACAGTGCTATGATAATCTCCACTAGATCAATGAAGAAACCAAGGTACTAAGACATTAGGTCACTTGACAAAGGTCACGCAGCTATTGTGAGACTGGGCTCAAACCAAGATATCCTAGCTCTAGAATCTAGTTAGAACCTCTCCAATATACTGCTTCTATCATAGCAACCCAGAGAGAACAGGAAGGGTAACAACTACAATGACCATTGGATGCATCCACGACATTAAAAAGCAGCATAGGATATGAACCACTATATACAAAATAGATTAACAACAAGGTCCTACTGTATAGCACAGAGAACTATATTCAATAGCTTGTAATAACCTATAATGAAAAAAGAATATGAAAAAGACTGTGTGTGTATATATATATATTGTTTGTGTAACTGAGTAACTATTCTGTACACCAGACATTAACACAACATTGTAAATCAACTATACTTCAATTACAAAAAAATCAGTATAGGGCACCCTTCTACACTGCTGGTGGGAATGCAGTTTGGTGCAGGCATTATGGAAAACAGTATGGAGATTCCCCAAAAAACTAAAAACAGATTTACTATATGATCCAGCAATCCCACTTCTGAGCATATATTTGGATGGAACTCAAATTCAAGAAGATACATGCACTCCAATGTTCACAGCAGCACTATTTACAATACCCAAGACATGGAAATGGCCTAAATGTCCACTGACAGAAGAGTGGATAAAGAAGTTATGGTATAATTACCATATGAGATTGCTCATATGTGGAATCTAAAAAAATAAATAAATAAATAAATACAAAACAGAAACAGACTCATAGACATGGAATACAGACTTGTGGTTGCCAAGGGAGAGGAGGGTGGGAAGGGACAGACTGAGAGTTCAAAATTTGTAGATACTGACAGGCATATGTAGAATAGATAAACAAGATTATACTGTGTAGCACAGGGAAATATACACAAGATCATGTGGCTCACAGTGAAAAAAAAAAGTGACAATGAATATATGAATATATGTATGTTCATGTACAACTGAAAAATCATGCTGTACCCTGGAATTTGACACAACATTGTAAAATGACTATAACTCAATAAAAATGTTTAAAAAAATAAGTTATGGTATAATTATACAATGAAACACTACTCAGTCATAAAAATGAATAAAATAATGCCATTTGCAGCAACACGGCTGCACCTGAAGATCATCATTCTAAGTGAAGTAAGCCAGAAAGAGAAAGAAAAATACCATATCGTATTACTCATATGTGGAATCTTAAAAAAAAAAAAAAAAAAGACACTAATGAACTTATCTACAAAACACAAACAGACTCACAGACATAGTAAACAATCTGATGGTTACTGGGGGTAAAGGAGGTGGGAAGGGATAAATGGGAGTTTCAGAATTGCAGATACTAATTACTATATATAAAACAGATTTAAAAAAACAAATTTCTTCTGTATGGCACAGGGAACTATATTCAATACATTGTAGCAACCTATAATGAAAAAGAATATGAAAACGAGTATATGTATGTATGACTGAAACATTATGCTGTACACCAAAAACTGACACAATGTAACTGACAGTACTTTAAAAAATAAATAAATAATAAATAAATAATTTTTTTAAAAAGTGAAGAGCACCTTAAAAAAAAGAAGTACGATACATTCTCCTAGGAGGACATTTAAGGATGTCATATTAAAAAGTAAATGGGAAGCAAGGTGTCTTTAGCACAGGCATGCATCTGAAGGGTACAAATCATAGAGCACATTTTTCTTCAGTTCTAAATTTGTAGCTCATTTGTATCCATTATTTATGCTCAATTTCCCAAATTTTGTCTAATGAACTTTTATTGTTATCATCAGACAAAATAAGAAGCTACATTCAACAAAACACTGTTGCTGCTGTAGCTTGGAAGATAATTCCTCCATACCTCTCCATCCTGAGTGTGCTGGACACTGAGTAGCAAATGGGATGAAAGTACCTACCCAGAGGCCTCTGCAAAGGTTGGCCAGATTCCAGGATTCTATTTTTTTTTTCCCTTTTAGTAGCAAATGGTTTGGAGGAGCATAAATTTTAGGTAAGACCTGTATCGGTAATATAGAGGGCTAAGACCTGGAATTACGGTAATGACTGTCTGAAAAAATCCATCTATCTCTGGATGTGGAATTACCTTTTTCTCTAGCACAAATAATTGTGACCACTCAGCCTACAACTGAAGAAAAAAAAAAAAGACCTTTCTTTGGATATTTGGGACCGAGGACCTATTTCCAGATCTCCTTCCTGAGAAATGGCCTCTCTAACTGGAAAACAGCCTGCTATGTCCCACTCTCAGAAGTTTCTCAAGCAACCTAGAATTGGCAGTGCTATTCTTCCCAATCCTGTAGCCTTTGCTCCATTCCTTCTACACCCAACTTGGCCCCCTGATAATATACTATACATACCAAGCCTTGATCCCTCAGTACCAAGCCTGACACCTGTTTAGTATATAATAAATATGCACACGTGAAGGACAAAAAGAGGAAAATGTTGTTCGTGTTTTGCAAGGTGAGAAAACATCTTCCCTACATATCTTTGCCTTTAATGATGGAGAACATGTAATTTGGGGGGTGGCAACTAGAAAAGAGGCCAGAAGTTCCTGGGTTCTAATAAACCTGCAAATCTTAGACAATGTTTAATTAATGAAAGTGTTGTCAGATATTTATACAATGGAATACTATTCAGCCATAAAAATGACAACATAATGCCATTTGCAACAACATGGATGTCCCTGGAGAATGTCATTCTAAGTGAAGTGAGCCAGAAAGAGAAGGAAAAATACCATATGAGATTGCTCATACATGGAATCTAAAAAGAAAAAGAAGAAGAAGAAGAAGAAGAAGAAGAAAATGAACTTATATATAAAATAAAAATAGACTCACAGACACAGAATACAAACTTGTGGTTGCCAGAGGGGAGGTGGGTGGGAAGAGACAGACTGGGAGCTCGAGATAGGTAGATACTGACAGGTATATATAGAACACATAAACAAGTTTATACTGCATAGCACAGGGAAATATATACAAGATTTTGTGGTAGCTCATGGTGAGTAAGAATACGAAAATGAATATATGTATATTCATGTATGACTGAAAAATTGTGCTGTATGCCAGAAACTGACACAGCATTGTAAACTGACTATAACTCAAAAAAAAAAAAAAGGTGCATTGGAATTGACATTTTCTACTCCCAATGAAATCATGTCACCTGATGGGAGTTTATGGAACAAAATTTAACCAAAAGGTCATATGTAAGACATGGGCATCCCTGACCCAGAATTGGGGCAAATTAAAAAATATCACCTCTTTAATGCTAAAGACAATTCTAAAGAAAAAGAGAAAGAAGTGAGTTAGGAGAAACCTGGATATATTTGGACTGGTTAAAAAACTGTATAGGAAAGTATTCTGAAAAAAATCTATACATATAACAGAATGACTTTGCTATAAACCTGAAACTAATGTAATATTGTAAAACAACTGTACTTCAATGAAAAAATAAGCAAAGCAAAAGAAAAAAATGTATAGGAAAGAAAAAACCCAACAAAACAGTGGGAAGAAGACCTCATCTCCCACCTTTGGAGACCAGCAACGTTTGACTTGAAACTTGTTCCCAGAAGCCTTCCCAGACCACACATGTAGACTTCTGTCTGCTGCCCTCAGGCTCACACAGCTTCTGCAGCTCTGCTGTAATACCTCTACTATGTGTCCTTATCTATCTCTACCATAAGCTTGTAAGCTCTGATTCTATCGCACAATTGTCTGTCTTCAAACGTGACACACGCTACAAACAGAGATTAAAGAGTGAGGATTTCAGCTTGTGCTTTTGACAACTGCTGGGTTGAAAGAAACAGCAAAATTATCTGTCTAGTCCAGATGTCCAAGCAGCTCTAAAGTGTTCACTTGGCAGTCACGGAGAAGGGGAGCCACGTGCAGGAAGAGGGCTGCTTTGGAGGATGCTGGTCTAACTGCACCCATCTCTCTGCCAGCAGCATCTTGCTCTGCTAGCAGGATGCTTGTTTGCTGTGGGCTGCTGATTACCTTCCCAACCTTGCACATGTTACTTCTGCCCTCCTGTATCAGACTCCAAGAACCTGAGCTTTGTTTTGCTAATACTACAAGGCTGTTTCTCCCTCAGCACATCTCAAGTTGGAGTTCCCTTTGCCTGGAAAGCACGTTACCAGATCTTGGCACATCCGGCTCCAATTGTTATTCATGTTTCAGCTTCAAAATGTTACTTTCTCCAAGAGGATACATCTTACCTTCCCACAAAATGAGCACTCCCTGCAAGGGACCCTGCTCTTTGCATCACTGTTTTTATCTTTATTGCATTTGTCACTGCCAGGAATTACTTCGGTTTTTCACTCATTTATTTTGTTTCCTCACTGAAAGCTTCAAGAGAGCCTGCCTGTTCTATTACTGGCCAGTGTGCACACCAGTGCCAGCAACACATGAGGTAATCAGTGCATGTCTATGTAACAATGAGTCCAAAGGGGAAAGATGTTTATGGAGCAACTACCATGTGACTAGCACCATACTGAGTGCTTTCAAATATATTGTGTCATCTGACTCTCAGTTTTGAAGGAGGCATTAGGAATCCTCAACTTGCAAGTGAGGAAAAAGCCTCAGAGTAACCTACCTAAGGTTACACAGCAAGGGCTCAGTAAATATGCATGGAGGGAAGCAGGGCGGGCGGGCGGGCAGGCGGGCAAGCAGGCAGGCAGCGAGAGAGTGGCAGATCCCCCCAGTAGGTATAGCTCCGAAGTCCACGTTTGTTTCATTTCATCATAGAGTCTTCACGTACATCAGCTTCTTTTTTGACAAGGTGAGCAGTGTATGCTGTGACTCCCAAGGCTGACCTTTTGGAAGTATCTTGCTGACAGCTGGAATCAATACCTTTTGTGCCAAGCTGTAATCTTCACCACTGCCCTGACATACTATCCCCATGTACCTTTGCCTCCTCTGATCCGAGCCTGAGCCTGTCGTCTCTCATCTGGGAGAGAACAGAATTCCGAGTGAAGACTGTTATCATTAATTCCCTGCTGCGGTCAGGAGTCCACCACCTACATTTGGAGAGGACTCATGCCTTCAGTTAGCATTTTCAAAAAGGCCCAAAGCAGCTCCCTCCCTTAGGACTACCTGACATTTCCAAAGTCTTCTTTTCATGATCCTGTCAGTCAGATGCTGTTCCCCTGTTATGTTCTGGATGGAACCTTAAATGGCTTCACGTGACCTACAAGGCCCAGCCTGACCCGGTGGCTGCCTGCTTCCCCATCCTAGTCTCTGGCCACTCCCCCTTCTCAAGTCCCATCTCAGCAAATCACTTCCAGTTTGTCTCCAGGTACTGCTCTAGGATCTCCAGGATCTTCCTGCTCGGGCTCCCCTATTGTCAAAAACCCATCATCTGGTCTAATTCTTCTGTATTTTTAAGACGTTTTTCCTAAATGTGGCTGTCTCTATAAAGCTTTCCCTGATCATCCACATTCTCTTGGCCAACTATGATGTCTTTTTTTATTGATGATGACAGTGTACTGGATCCTATCTCTATGATAATTACACTGCCTTTTCATGAACTGTGCCTGGTTTTTCTTTGTACTAGATTACCAGCACTTGGAGGCCCAGTGGCTGTCTTATGAAAGAAGTAGTAGCAAAAAGCGTCAACATTTATGCAATGTTAACAAAGCGCTAGGCCTTGTACCAGAGGTTTTATACGTATTGTCTTTAAATTCAAGCAATAATACCATTGGTGCAGCTGGAGAGTATCATCTGCTCCATTTGGAAGTACCACTGAGACACAACTTTGAATTCTCACAAGATAATGATGATACATATATAGTATGTATCATTATTCCCATTTTATAGGTGAAAAACTAAAGTCCAGAGATGTTAAATCATCCACTCAAGGCAAAGAACTAGCAAATAGGAGAGCCACAATTCAAACCTAAAGGGAACACTCATTCTGCATTAGGTTATGTACTTGCGGAAATATGTGTATTTCATTCTATGAATGTCTGTTGAAAAAGTACATTTCTTTCTGTTCACTGAGCACAATACTGGATGCCATCCATGAGACAGTGAGATCACCTTTCAATCCCATCTATCCACAGACTCCGTAAGCAAGCCAAACTAACCACTGTACACCCCCCAGACTCATTCTGCTCACTCCTGACACACACCTCCCTTGGCTCACCCGACCTGAAAGCCTGGCACTCTTCCTCTTTGTCTGTACAAACAGCCCCCACAATCTCAAGTTTGTATTTTAGAACCTCAAGTTGGAAAACTACAGCAAACTTTTTCTACCTTCAGTATCACCATCTGTATGGTGAATGTTGTTACATCTTTAGCATACAATCCAGCAACAGATTGTACAGGGAAAAAAATGGTTGCCTAGGGTTCAGCTCCAGAGTCCAACTGCCTGAGTTCAAGTACCAGCACCCATGTCTTTGGGCCACAGTTTCCTTTTCTGTAAAAGGACAGCAGTATTTCTGAGGAGAGAAGTATCACCTAACCTCATAGAGGAGCTTGTAAGAATTAAACCAGAGTGAAGTGAGCCAGAAAGAGAAAGAAAAATACTGTATGATCTCACTTACATGTGGAATCTAAAAACTGAGACAAATGAGCTTATTTACAAAACAGAAACAGACTCACAGACATAGAAAACAAACTTGTGGTTACGGGGTGGGGGAGGAGGTGGAGGGGTAAATTGGGAGTTCGGGATTTGCAGGTACTAACGGCTATATATAAAAAGCAGATAAACAGTACAGCACAGGGAACGATATTCACCACCTTATAACAGCTCATCGTGGAAAAGAATATGAAAACGAATATCTATGTACAAATGAATCACTATGCTGTACACCAGAAATTGACACACTGTAAACTGACCATATTTCAATAAAAAAATAAATAAATTGAGCCTAAGGGCTCAATATGTATATTACATCATTTTATTATCTCAATAGATAAGAGATCATCAATACTAAAGCAGAGTAAGTCTTTGAGGTCACAAATGGAGAAACAGGCTAAGGAACGGAAAGCTGCCAGTTCAGACCACGCACCACTCAGCTAAGAACCACATCTTCCTATGACTTCTGACCTCAAGCAATTGTTTAAGTGGCTGCTTCTATCTGACAAGTAGGCAAAACTGCAAGGTATGAACACTATCTTCTTTTACAGCTTCCATGACTCGTAAACAAGTGCACCTTAAACATTGTTTTCCAAATAATGGATCGCAGACTTTCCAAAGAGCACTATTTAGCTGAGTCTTAACATTCAGCAGTATTTTAGTATTTTTCTCTGTCATGGCATTGGCTTCCTCTGAGACTAAGAATCGAGCTAGAAAGTAGCAACTGTATACTCAAAAGGGAGGAGAAAGAAAGGAGGAGGAAATGAGGAAAGAGAGGCCTATTATGAACAATTCTAGAAATAGACTCACCAGGCTTGCAAATTCCAAGCATCTGGGGAAGGAATCAGACTTGTTACAGGAAATGGCTGTTTACTGAGAGATGAAGGGACTTTGTTTTCCTAATCCAGGGCTTGCTAAGCCTTATGCTTCTATGTTTCAAAGAATATGCAAATTGAGGAGAGGACAAAATCATTTCTCTTCATCAAAGTTTCTCTTATTTAACCCGAGACAAACTTCTCCCTGATTACTAGAACATGGTGAACAGTTTCCTCTGCAAAATCCAAAGACACAGGGTCTGGCGGATCCCTCAGATTGTGCGGCTTGGACACCTACCTCTTCTTTTATGGACTACTGTTTCCCAGGGCAGGAAGGAAGGGATGCTGATCATCCTGCATCCTTTCTGCCTTCCCCCGTCTGTGGCACTTACTCATCATTTCTACCAGGGCTCTCAGGCCACATGCCACCCCACGGATGGCCAAGGTTTTCCTTGACGGCGGTATCCCACCCAGCTCAGTTTCCCAGAGCCCAAAAGCCACTACCTTCTCTCAAAATTCTGACTCTCTTCACATGAGAATCGGAACTCTACTCTAAGACCCTGGACCGGAGGGGCCTGTCATGTACATATACCTCTCTTAGAACAGCAAAATAATACGCATGGTACAAAGTCAATCCATACTTGGTAGGTGTGGAGATGGTAGAAAAAAAGAAAAAATTCACTAAATGTGACAAAGGAAGACTACATAAAATAACTTATGGCCAATATAGTAATTTCATTGGCACTTTTGTTTTAGTAGGATTTTTTTTGTCCCCAAATGCAGCATTTCTACAGAAGATCCATGCGACAAATGACCTTCTCCATATCTTCTAATGATACCTGTAGACAGCCACATACTCCATACATTCAGGGAGATCTGGATGTGTGGTGCATAAGTACCTGTCACCTTCCAGTATGTAAAGGAGGGGTGGGTTTCAGAACCACTCTGATTTTGATGAGCTCCAGCTATATCCTTGCCACTCCCAATGGACACACAACAGAAAAACAAAAACATTAAAAATAAGAATATAAATTCAAATATTAGGGAGAGAGGGAAGAAGCTTAGTTAGGTAAGAAAGAGAACTGAGTTCAAAACATTTAGTACAGAACAGGCTTAGGCTAGAGCCAACTGATTAAGCTCATTCTAGGAGAAATTAGAATTAACTTTGTTGGGGGGAAAGCTAAGACATACAAGTCTTAAAAGGACGGTGATGGGCGGCTGAAATTGATATAAAGGAGCTCTGCACCGTAAATGTGAAGACCCGAATCTGGTTTAACACATACTTTTATTCTAAGGCCCAGGGCCACTTATTTCATTACTCTAAACCATTTATCTCATGTGCAAAATGACAAAGCCAACTGCAGAGTGCTGGCAGTGTTCATTTTAATGGGAGAGGGGGCCACTTTCCACTGCAGAAATGTCATTATCGGAGAAGATCATCAGAACCCCATGTGAACAGGCATTCTCTTTCCTTTGCTCCCATAAAGTGAAGAACCAGGGGGCCAGATGAAGCTCCCTCCTTATAGCTCAGCCCAAGTTTTCTTTCTTCAGTTCTCTGTTGCATTTAGGATGCTGCAAGACCCAAAGTTTTGAGGAGACAAGTGATTCACCGTCTTTCTGTAGCCAGCTGACAGATTTCACAGTGACTGTGGCTTTCTGGTGACATGAGCAGTTGTTCAAAGTCAAAACTATTTCAATTTATCTTTTCCTTTCGATAGAAGCTTCATTCCAAAGGGACTATCAACTATTCTGGTTGAAGCGGTTTCCTTTCATCAAGGCTCCCTTGGATGAAAGACAAGATGGACACCAGCCACTATGACAATGGTATCTGGAGGCTTTGCTCTTTCTTGTTGAAAAAGAATGAAAAAATTCTGACCTGAAGGCCATCTGATAGGACACTCTGGGCTGGGCTGGCCTCTTATGGTCCTAATACTTATATTATAAAAATCTCTAGAGCAGCACCATTCAACAGAAATAGAATGGGAATCAACATGTGCGAGCCCCAACGTTATTTACAATTTTCCAGTAGCCACATTAAAAAGGTTAGAGACTGGAGGAATGAATTAGCATATTATACTTAATCCAATATATCTACAATATTATCAGTTCAAAATGCAATCAATATAAAAGTACATGTGGGCTATTTATTTCTGAGTCTACAAAGTCAATGTGTATTTCACACTTACAGTGTATTTCCATGCAGACTTAGCCATCACTCAAATGCTCAGCAGATGCATGTGACTGCTGGCTGCCATGCTGGTCAGTGTAGCCCAAGACCTTGGCTACCTTTGCGTGTTTATCATGTATTTCATTAGTAGGGCTGACAGAGGCTTTTTCCCAGCAGGAATGTAAAATTAAGAGTAGGCTATTAATAAATGTTTGCTGCTACGGAGATTTAAAAAAATGTTAATAACCTATTCTAAAAAGATATCATAATTCCTTAAATGTCTGGGGGGTGGGGAGTGGTGACAGGTGAAATAAGACCGGAAGGGCATTGTCCTACAAAGAAACGAAGAGGAGCATCCACAATAGAGATGACTGTTATCAGTGGAAATGACAACCTAAGCCTTCACAGTCTAACAGGGCAGAGAAGACAAATGATTTCAAGATCTCTAAATGTCAGTACAAATCAGTCAATATCTAAATCCCCAAATAAGAGAAATGACTAGTAAGTTTTATAGACACTGAAGGGACAAAATTCTACCTCTCAGATAGTTAAATCTTGCCAAGTTTGCTAACGTCCAAGGTTAGAGGGAAGAGGAAAGGATGCCGGACGTAAATGTGACAACATGAATATGGAAAGTTTATCAGTTATCTTTAAAAACAGAATCTTTTGAGACAACCATTTTAATTCTGTATCTTGAGGAAACTATTGGATAAGGACATAAAAATGAGGATAAAGGATGTCTGCTTCACTGACATGAGACTTTTGAAAATTTGGAAACAACCTAAATGGCCACTAAGAAGGCAGTAAGGTATTGTAGTTATATTTATGTAGATATAAACACATAGATTTGTCGAGTAGAATATTATGCAGCCAATAAAAATGCCAGTGCAATTTTATATGCATCTATATATACAGGTGTGTGTACACACACACACATATTAATTATTAAATGAGAAAATTCAGATTTTGGAACAACATATAGAAGACGCCACTTAAAACACATCCAGAGCAGTCAGGATATTAAATTTGTTTTGTATTTTTTCAGAAATAACATTATTTTAATCAGCATACAATCTTTTAATCAGCACAGAATCTTAATCAGAACACACAGTGCATCTCTACATTCTGACAATGAACTATACCATGGAAACGTTCAGAATAATGAGAATGAATGAATAAAGGATTATTATGTGCTGTAGTGGTTCGGAAAGTTTTCTTCCAAGAGAAGAGCGCCAGCACATGGAGAGGAAGTAAGGAGAAGATTCTTCGTCCAAAGTATTGCATTTTCCTGTGATTAACTTATCTCCCAATTAATTTAGTCGCAAGCCCTTCTTAATTTAAAATGTAGGAGAAAAAAAAAATGTCAAAATAGGACTCGAGATGAGTTCCTATTTGGCAAATTTAAAGATTACAACCTTTACTTGGACATGCATTCAAGTATACCTGGGGGGAGAAAGGAAGTGCTGAACTGGGAAAGAAATAATAGCAAAGCAATCAAAACATACTAGCAGCCCAGAGAAAGGTCAACTGAGGATGTGCCATACACAGGGCAAAACACAGGCAGGGCTGTTCGATGGGGAAAAACAGAACACGGGGTATCTCTTGGCTCCCTGAGAGGGATCGCATCCTACTGCACCTTCCTCTGCAGCGCGCATGGCACTGCCTCTACCCGCTCCTTCCCCTGTCACCTCAAGGAGCCACGGTCAAGTTCCTTCGATCTGTCCCCACCTGAACTGTCCTAAGAGCCTCACACCAGCTCTCAAGCCTCTCCCTCCCAGTCCCCGCTAAGTGCTGTCCCTTCCAGACTCTAACAGTCAACGGCTCCCCAGCGCTCCCTGGGAACCTGGCTAACAAGCATGTCCTCAGTTGAAGACGCACTTACACCCTTGGGGTTTTGTCATTACTGTTATTTTCTTCACACGGTGGTTAAAAAATGTTTAGTTGGGGCAGCTTTAACATGTAGCTTATTTCACATGAAATCTCAGATCTTCTGCTATTCCTGAAAAACTAAATGATGAGCAACACTGAGTGCACATCTACGAGGCACAACATGTCCCTGAACCGAAGCCAGATGATGCTTACCAGCAGCAGCAGTGTCCTCGGCCACTTGCTTTCTTTCTTGCCTGCTTCCTCTGGCTCCCCCCTCCTCAATTTGCTTCACTTCTCTGTATCACCTAATTTTCTCACTGCAGGAACAGAATCTACAAGCCTTTCATGGTATAAACTGGGGCCCTTCCCAATGTAACCTAACCTACTTTCCCAGAATCATTTCCCATTTGTCTCCTTCATTTATGGTCTGTGCTCCACGCCCTCTCAATACACTTTTCTCTTTTCCATGCCCCTGTATTCTGCCCTCATAACTTGACGAGGAACCCTTCAGTTCTATGTATAAAGTTTTCACTTTGTCCTCTGAGTTTTCCCGACCACCTGCAAAAGTCAACTCTTTCCCTCCTCTAGATTGGGTCAGAAATTAGCATCCAGATCTCTCCTTGGACAACCGGAGATCTCCTTCTGCGTGCGTTCCAACACTCAGTGAGTGCTTTGTTCCCTAAGATAACAAAACGATGAAAAGTACTGAGTGAGTTCTGACACGCGGTAATGCTGCGTTCCCCAGAGAACAGAGTATAATGCACGACGAATTTGTGTTGACTGATCCATACACAAATTGGGCAATCTATGTCTGCTTCTGACATCTGGACTAGGTTCAGCCACTTGTCATCCAGGAAGCAGAGAGTGGTCAGATCTCAAAAGCAGGATCATGGTGACAGATTAATTGGACAGTCGCCAGGAAGTCACTCAAGTGACACGCAGGGAACAGCTTCTTGGTAACACAGGAAGGGTTGCTTTGATAATGCCAAGGCCCTGTTCAAGTGAATGAGTGCTATGATTATGAAAGAGCTTTTGCTTATTACACTCTTCTACTGAACCTACAAAACAGAGCTAAGTTCCAGAGCCAGTCTGTAACCTTACATCATCTCCAGCTCCCTCGCTTGCTGAAGAGCACTGCTCATGATTTGTGCTTTCAACAGAAGCCGGCTCTTTTACTGAGGAACAGACACATCAGGTTCATCTTGTGCACCCTGGCTGTGAGTAAAGTCTTCAGTAGCACTGATCCGTATCTTAGTGATCGCACATTATTCCTTGGCTTTCACTCAACTGTGACCCTGCTTGCTCACCCCATAACGAGGGTTTAAGTCTCTCTCCTCTTGGCCATTCACTGCCGAGCTCCTCCTTGGCCTCTGACTCCAAGAAAAGAAATCCAGGTTGAGATTCAAGAGCACTGAGAGGTTAAGTGACTCTCCTCAGTCACAGTTAGCAAAAGGCCCCTCTGGGGCTACCCTGATGTAGGAGTGTTCCTACTGCAGGTTATGAAGCCACTCATAGCAGCTTTAATCAGGAATTTTCTGAAATATTGAATATTTGCATCAAATCCAGGATAGCTGTAGTTCAGGAATCAGCCAGCTACCGCACCAAGGTCAAGTATGGCCTGCCACCTGCTTGTGTAAATAAAGCTTCACAAGCAAAATCCACATCCATTTGTTGACACATTGTCTATAGCTGCTTTACACAGGAAAGTATTTAAACAGCTGCAGCAGAGAGCATACGGCTGCTAGCCTAAAATATTTACTATAGCACTCTTTACAAAACAAATGTGTAGGTGCCCGCCTTCTGGGTTAACTGAGTGGATTGCAAATATTACCAAAGGTAGATAGCCCCCCGTTACAGAATATTAAGCCCCCCTGATTGATAGATAAACAAAGAGATGAATGAATGAATAAGTGAATGAGTGAATAAATGAACTTTTTTGAATGACTAAATTAATCTGCAATACTCAGATCTAGAGCAGCTGAGACTGGTCTCACCAAGGTCACAGAGATGGAAACTGAACCCAGAAACTTGGATTTTCTTGGTGGATGGTCCTAGTCTCCAGGCTAACCTTCATTGCTGCTTTTGGGATTAAATGTGAAGGCTCTGACATCCTGACTATTTTATCTACTCATCTTTGGTTCTCTCCAAACCTTAATGGGAAGTGCAATTCCTACATGCCCGGCGGGGCGTGGTGAGTCACAGGGATTCTGTGCCTGTGCAGATATGTGGCCACGCATTGCCCATTCGAGACTATTTCCAGTGGTCCTCACCCCTCCCGGGGGCTTCTGCTCTTCTCACTCTCACTGCACTGACAGTGAGGGAACAGTGAGAAAGGGCTGACAGCTGTCTGACCTTTAGTTAATTGAACAACAGATTCTGCAGCTTCCAGAAGCATCACGAAAAGGAAATGGAAGCTACGGATCACACCAATAAGTATTTTCTGATCTAACCATCAAGTAGGTTTTGTGTGTGATTATGTCATATTTTCTTGAGGGGAAGGGAGATAAAACGGAAAGGTAGATGTGACCTCCAATGCAAGCTGTTTGAAAAAAAAAAAAAAATCCATTTATCCCAGTAAGGTACAACACTAAGTCAGGGCTTTTATCTTTTATAACTGACAGGCAGCCATGACATCGACTTTGGAAGTCTGGCCATACTGTTGTGCAAATTCAAATTAGTGTAGTGCCTCATGCCAAGCAGTATGTTATATGAACAATTACAATGACAATTTTGCAGAGTCTAGAAAGATGCCTTCAGTCTAAGTTCCTACCACAGTAGTACTTGATGTCGGTTTTAGCCAGCATTCATTAAATGTCGTATGGGGTAAGAGTGAATCTGAACACAGCTGTTTACAGAGCAAATATTACATTCATTAGTGACCTTCTCTAAAACTCTAATGCTGCTCATCAGTGTGGACTGTTTAAATAATTTCTCTCTTATGGCACTTTGCTTTCCCTGGTGGAATTTTTCCATGTGGGAATTTTGGATAACAAAATTGCCTATTATGTGCATATCACTGTGTGGTATTTAAGTTGGGAGTGAGAAAGACCTGGTCCCTGCACTCAAAGGGCTCAGAGTACAGTGTGTGAGAGAGATTAAAACAACAACAAAAAAGAACTCAAAGAGAAAACGCTTCCACTGTGGTTTCCTTTCTTAGTATTTGCATCAGCAAAGAGTTTGAAATGGCTGGAAGCAGGGAGAAGGGGCAAAACGGTGAGCTGAGCTAGGTCAGTGGTCTAGCCCTGAATTCTCTTCAAATGACACTTCCTGCTTGGAATTACCTGTGGTAACCACTTGTGAATGGGATTTCCCAGACCCACATCCAGCCCAGAGGAAAACACAACCTCTGGGAGCACAGCCTGGGCATCTGCATTATAACAAATGCCCCAGGGGATCTGTGAGCACGTTCAAGTTTGGAAACCAATCATACTCCCATCTTCCGGATCCTAAGTCCGGATCATCCTCCAGGGAAGCTCCACGTCCCTGACAGCAGTGGATGTCAAATACTTTCTATTTCCCAGTCAGCTGGTTGGAGGCGGGAGGAAGTGGCTAAAATGCACTGGGAATCTGATTCTGTCTCTCTAGGGTGGGGCTTCTAATGCAATTGGATTCCCAGTCACGCCTCGAGGAATCCTGCCGTAAATCCAGCTGGCCAACAAGTCCTGCTGTTTCTTCTCCTTTAACATCGAATTCTCCTTTACCCTCCTCTCCCTCCCCAAGGTCCTGGCATTAGGCTACTCTCATCTCTCACAAGGGATCTGGGAAGAGCCTGCTAATTAGCCTCTCTGTCTCCAGTCTTACCCGCATCAAACCAGTTCTTTAAATTGTCATGCAAATGAAGTATCTCAAATATTCACAACTAAGCGTGCCTCTTCCCTGCTTACATTTCATCTGTGATTTCCCATGCCTTTAGGACAAAGTCCATATTTCTATTCCTGGGGCGGGGGGTGGGGGGGGACCTCCGATCTGGCCACTGCTTTCCCTTCTCATTCTGCCCCATTCAGTAATTGTCCTCCCTCCTTCCCTTCTCTGCTCCCCGCACAGACAACTACAGTCTCAGGGAATCTCACTCACGGCTCTGTGGTCCTGTCCTCTCATTACATACAGTGTGCAACTACCCTGCGGGTGATGACTTAATGAAGGCCAGTCTCCACACTACACTTTAAGCCTCACGAGGGTAGAACCACGTCTAACTGATGTGTTTACTTTCCACTTTTAAAGAAACTTCTCAGTCATAACATACCCTTTGATACTCCTCTAAGTTTACTGGTCCCATGCTTTTTGCACACTTCTTTAATTACACTCACCACATTTTATTGCCACTATCAGCTGGAACGTCTGTCTAACTCTGCTATGGCACAGTGAGACATCAGAGAGCAGGGGCTGTATGTCATTCAATTTTGAATTATAATACATAGCACAGCATCTGACGTCGAATTGTTGCCTGATAAATGTCAGTGAATGAATAATCATAGCAATGAACAAGCTAGGGAATTAGTACGTGAATGAACCTATAAATGAATTAGTGATCATAGGCTGGAGCAGCAGACTTTTATGGAAACTCTCCTGAAAGCCCTTGGACGACAAAACCACAGCCAAACTGGAGAGCACAGCCAGTGTTGGAGTTTCTCACAGACAGGTCACTGACACTGTCCCGAAGCCCCATGGGGCTGGGAACACAGCTCGAGGATGGTCAGAATGTATTATCTTGCAGTCTCACTCTTCTCCAAACAGAGATATGAACACACCATGGCTTTTATCATAGACTTTCCATCATTTCCCAATACGTATAGGAAAATGTTCAAATGCTTTAACCTGTTATTCAAGACTGCTTAATATCAAGGTCCAAACTACCTTTTAACCTTTGGTCCCTAGTCCTTCCTCACACATCTGTTTCTCCTACAAACACCACTGCATCTTCTCCTGGAACTACTGCCTTCCTGTATTTTAGCTCATGCCTCTCCTTGGGTGGACAGTCCTGGCCCATTGTCTCCCAACAAAAGCCTATTCATCTTCAGCAACATCTCAAATGCCATCTTCTTCATGAAGCCTTCCTTGCTTCTTCCTGTTAATATAAGCATTCTTTCTTTTATATAGTGCAGTGGCAAAGTATACACATGTCAGTGCTAGACTCCTTGGGGCTGACTCAGCTCTGCCATCAGTCTGCTGTGTAAGCTGGACAATTCGCCTCCTGCCACTTTAAACCTGCTTTTTTTTCCCCACCTGAAAGTGGGGTCCATCTGATTTATGTTAATGTAGAGAGTGAAGAAGTTGTTCCATTGGAGGAATTATATACAGTGTCTGGTAAGAAGGAGATATTCAGTAACTTGGCCGTTTCATTTCTTCCTTCTTCTCCCCATTATTGCGTTCCACTATTTCTTGTCAACATGTGCTTGGAGTCTATGCACCATTTTCACTGAAAACATCATTAAGTATTGCTGATATGTCCAGAATGATTTTTCACTTCATTGTGTTTCACTGTGATACCTCCCGTAAGAAACTTTCACTACTTAATTCTGTTCCATTGGACTAGACTCATTTTTGGTATGCTCAGGGTTATTGGCAGCTGGGTAAATCCTTCTAAGCCTTTGTTTATTTTTCACCTAGGAAATGAGATGATACCACTATGTTCGAAGGATCTGAGTATTTCATGAGAAAATGTAAACAGAGTGTCAAAAGTTCAGTCACCGTCCCAGCATAACCCACCCAACGTGGTCCTCCTCACTCACTGGATGTCACTGAGGACATGAGATCCCTGAGAAGCAGTTTTGAGAGTTTGCATTATGCCCCAAATCACTGGTTATCAAAGCTAGGAGGAACTTTAGAGTTAATCCAGTCGTTCCTCACTTTAAAGACCGAAAAACTAGTAAATTCATTGACCTCTCCGGTATACTTTGCCACTGTACTATATAAAAGGTGGAGCGGGCCTGAAAGTCCACACAGTCAGCAGATCTCCATCTCCCGAGTAGGAGTTGTCTGCTCTAATTTTACGCCACTGGGTTAGCTTTATACTCTACCTTCTTTTCATGTCACACTGCCTCTTGATTTGTGTGTCTCTGTGATCCATATCCATGACAGTCATTTGGAATTATTTTGCTTGAAAAAATGAATAATTAAATGTTTGACATGACTATGACATTATGAATTTCTTCCTGTGTCATTCACTGCCAACTTGCCATTCCCATGTTGCTTCATGGCGACTCCCTTCTCAAGGCTGAGACAAGTTGCTTTAGAAGGAAATATTCATAACAAGTCTAGGAGCTGAAAGGAGATAATAAGGTCTTTCTTGAGTCTCGTCTGCTCCCTTTCCCACTCCTCAAGCAAGCAAAAATAAATCTATTGACTATCCAATAAACACCACAGGGCTCTCCTCTTATCTAAGACCTCCATTAGTTTTTCCCTTAGGAGAAGGAAGTGCTTTAAACGCCAGTAAAAGAAGCTCCCTTCCTTCCTTCCATAACTCAGAAGCACACAGCATGGGCTACTAAGGTTCAGAATGCAAGCCACCTTCAGCAGTTGGACAGAGCCACAGAATGGGTCAGGAGAGCCTAGATCCATGAAAGTAAAATACATATAGAAAACACAATGAAATCGCACAAAGATTCTAACTATCCATTTCTTAGATACCCAGAGACAATCTGCTAAGTTAGCACAGTGGCTAGGACAAAGAATGATCTAAAGGGACTGTATATTTCAAACTGCTTCCTAGGGAGGATAGAAGAACTTGTCAAAAACTTAAGTGGATGAGGTTAAAGCTGAGTGTTGACATCCAGTCATGAGAAGTCTCTACCTCGACAGCCTCAGCTGACCTGCAATAGTTTTAAGGGGCTTCTCACTCCCCTTTCTTGTCCCTCTTCTAGAATTGAGCTCCCCTGAGGCCTGAGGGCACCAATCATGTGACATGTGTCTGCATGAATGTGGGGTCAAGGCAGAGAGAAAGGTCATTTCAGGGAAATGACATGAAGTGAGACAGTTTTAATGAAGAATCCTCAGCAAGGAGACAGGCAAACTAAGGTTCGTGTTCTGGCTCTGCCACCAATGGGCCATGTGACTTAGGGCACTTTTCTTCCTCTTGCTTATTCTCAGTTTTTATATCTGTAAAAGGAATGGATTCATTTTCTCAATCCTAGATGTACATTAAAACCACCAAGGTAGCTTAAAAAGAAAAGACTGATCAGCCCTACACCAGATAAATTAAATTTCAATTCTAGAAATACGACTGAAGTGTCATAATTTAAAAACTTCTTCCCAGGTGCAAGCAGGCTTGAGAACCAGGTGGAGTAGGTCGTAAATCCTCAAATGCTATAATGTCAGAGTCAACTGCTGAGCTTGACAAAAGCTGAATGTTCCAGGATGCCACACCAACTCAAGAATTCTAACCAGAATGAACAATTTACATTTTTATATACTACTATCTGCAGGATTTTTATGGACAATAACATTGGAAAATATTCGGGCTAGATGGTCTTTAAAGATGCTTTCGGCTTTTACAAGTTATCATTTTGTGGGCCCCTTAAGTGTGGGGCAAGAGCTCAGTGAAGGCTGAGAAACTGAAATGTCAGGGGATAAGATTCCATTCAATTTCAAAGCAGTAGTGTTTGGACCAAGGTGGGCTTGAGGACCAGTGTGAGGTATGTATTCAAGTGAATGCGTAAATGTGTGTTCTGAGGGCCAGAGTAGAGAGTGGAAAGGCTGGATTCACAGTGCATGGTTTAAAATGGGCTTCCCATTTAGTAGCTCAGCAAACTCACATACTTAAAAAACAAAAACAAAAAAAAGTATCCAAGCCTTATTTCTGTTATCTATTAAGCAGGGATAATAATAGTGGACACACTGTCAAAATATGAGAGCAAGCAGGTAAACCATTTAACACATTGGCAGTGCCTGGCTCAGAACACACAGTAAATGAATCTCATCATTACCATTATCACTCACAGCCCTATAGAGGCCAGGTTTTCTCTTCCTCTGCGTACTTATAAATGGCGATCCTTCAGAGATTGGGTCAAGTCTCACTTCCTTCATGAACAAACATTCATGATGGCTCCAGTATTCATTCATCTCTTTTCATCTCTGATCTACAACAGACTCAACAGCAGTACTGTGCGCTTGGGTTCCTTTATGTCCTGCATCATGCACGATCTCTGTACAACGTTCCATGGATACACAGTGCACCTCTCTCTCCAATGGAATGACACACTTGTAACAATTCCTTAAACTGTTTGGAGAGGAGGAAATGGAAACGGACAAGACAAACTGCTTTGCTTAGAAGGAGCTGTTGTATCTTCCTTCCCAGCATCAAATTACCCTTTGAAAAAGTACTCCTCCTCAGGCCACACAGATGAGTTCGACCGACTTCATTCCTAGCTCCAGTGAGATACAACCTGCACTGGCCCAACTGGCACATGTAATTTACCTGAAACAGTGATGCGTGTAGGAATAAGCATATGCACTAAATAGACCCAAAGAGATTAATCTCAAAACTTATGCTATAAATAATGAGAAAGAGGTGATTCCTTCCCACTGGAGATCCATATCAGCTGGAATGTTGGACTGTTGTTGCCGGTTAATGTACTGTTACCATAAGACAAGCGTCTACCTAACAATAAAGTCAAAAATGAAGTGAAGTTCCTTAGAGTTAATGTCTGACAACATGGAACACCTGGATCCAACAGTACCTGAGGTCACTAGACAAATGAATTTTTCAGATACGTGAGGTAATAAATCCTTTCCCTCCCTTTGCTTTGATTTTAACCAATTTAAATCAAGTTTCTATCATTTGCCACTAGTGGACAAGTTTCTGACTAATATAAGTGGAGATAAGTTTCTAGAAAAAAAGTACAATGTTAGGTCATCAAAATCCAACTGTGTCATCACCGCATTGATCTCTCAGCTGAGGAAAGAAGAAAAGCAACAACTTTGGTAACATGCCTATGATGTCTCAGGGTTTATGTGAGTCCTTTATCCACATTACCTCATTAAATACTTACAATGATTTTTATGACATAGTTGTTTCTATTTCCATTTTACAGAAGAACAAACTAATAATACTCAGTAAATTCAGAAATTACTTCTAGAATGGCAGGAAAAGGACCTCTGAAAAATCAGCTCCCCAATAAAAGGAGGGAGGATCTGGCAAACACTACCACAAATCAGCATTCTCAGAACTCCGGAAATTAACTAAAGACTTGCAACAATCTGAGGAGTGTTTATTTAAGAATCTTTGTAAGAACAGCAAGCTTGTGGCATTTTAACTTGCCCTCTTCCTATCCCCATCTTCCCAGAAACGTGGCAGCCTGGAAAACCAACTTACAAGTGCAGTAGTTATGAACACCAGCAGCATAGAAGCCACTGAAGGGGCCAGAATGGACTTGGAGAGCCCTAAAAGGTTCATCTCCAAACAACTGTCACTTTCTTTGGCCTGTCTGGCAGCTACTATAATAAAAAGTCCTATTCTCAAGGCTTACCTTTATGTGACCTCACTCAGGGCTCACTTGGTGTTAAGAGCCCTGCCCACAGGGCATTTGTGAAAAAACACTCAGCTGCAATGGTCTGATATTGCTACTGCCTGGGGTGGCCTGGCCAGTGTGAGTAACAAGAGAGTACCTAGAAAGCCTAAGAGGGAACTGGAGCAAAAATAAATGTTCACAGGAGACGCGGTAAAGCCCTGACGTACTCCTGGGAACCTACAATGCCACGTGCAAGCACAGGGCTGTGGGCAAGCCAAGGAAAGACTGAAGGTATCTGGCCGACTCTGAGGCACTTCACCAGCAGAATGTAAACGTTAAGGCAGAGTTGCCAACTGCTGCTGCAGTGCTGAATGTAGCCTCTAACCAACAGAAAGACCCCCCCTTGGCAAAGACGGATTAATTCATTGGTTTGAGGCACTGAAGGAAGTATTTGTCTACTAAGCTGAGCAGAGACACTTCAGTCACCACACATGACAAAGAGAGCAGACATTAAGGAGTTAGTCTAGGAGTCACTAAACAAACAAGCAGCAATGATAATAAATCCCGGGAAGGGAGAGAACTTAATTTCCAGAGTTACTACAGCATATTATTTAAAATGTCTAGTTTCCAGCACAAAATTAAGAGACAAACAAAAAAACAGGAAAGTGTAACTCGTACACAGGGAATGTAAAAAGCAGTCAGTAGTTCCTAAGGGAGCCCAGATGTTGGCCTTACCAGACAAAAGACTTTAAATCATTTATTTCAGATGTGCTCAAAGAGCTAAAGAAAAATAATTAAAATCAATTAAAGTATGAGAACAATGTCTCACCAAGTGACCATATCAATAAAGAGATAAGTGGGCATAAAAACATTCTGGAGCTAAATAGAAAAAAATTACTGAAAAAATTTAGTGAAAGTGCCCAACAGCATATCCGAAAGTGAGAGAAGGCAGATGAACTAGAAGACAGGTTACCTGAGATTATCCAGTCTGAGGAAAAGAAAGAAAAAAGAATGAAGAGAAAGAAACAAAACCTGGCAAAATGGGAGAACTAGAAGGGAAGGAGAGAGAAGAGAAAGAGACAGAAAGAATAATTGAAGATTATTTCGATTATTTCCCAAAATTGATTTTAAAATATTCAAGTGCGTGTTTAAGAAGCTTAATGAAGTCCAAGAAGGATAAATTCAAAGAGATTCACATCTAGAGACATTATAGTCAAACTGTTCCAAGTACAAAACAGAGAATACTGACATCAGCAAGGGAAACAGGATTCACCACCTTCACAGGATCGTCAGTAAGATTAACAGCTGACTGCTCATCAAAACCAGAAGACAGTAAGATGACATTTTCCAAGTGCTTAAATTAAAACACCACCAACCAAGAATTCTATATATGCCAAACTATCCTTTTAAGATTAAGGAAAAACTGTGACATTCCCAAGAAAGACAAAATCTGAGGTAATTTATTACTAGTAGACCTGCTTGCTCTACAACACACACTAAAAAAGTCCTTTCAGCTGAAGTTTAAAGACACTAGACAGTAACTTGAATCCCCATGATAAAGTAGCAAGCACTGGTAACGGTAAATGCATATAAAAATATAAAAGACAGCACAAATATATTTTTTGTTTTTAACTCTTTTCTTTCTCTATTTGATTTATAAGATCACTGTACAAAGCAATAATTATAAAACTGTGTTTTGGAATTTATAATATACAAGTAAGTTATTTGTATGATAAGAGTACAAAAGATGGAATAGGAAATGGAGCAAAGGTTTTGAGTACAAACTGAAATTAATTTGCTATTAATTTAACTTAGGTTGAAGTTAAGATGTTCACTGCTCCAGAGAAGCCACTCAGAAAATAACCAAAATATACAGAGTAAAACAAACAATAAGGAAATTAAAATAGTATACTATAAAATACCTGTGTAATACAATAGAAAGCAGTAACAGAGGAACGGTGGAGGGACAAGACATAAGACATATAGAAAACAATAAAATGGCAGACATAATTGCAATAACATTAAAGTTAAATGGGCTGAACACTCCAATTAAAATACAGAGATTAGCAAAGCAGATTATAAAACAGTATCCAACTCTATGCTGTCTCCAAGAGACACCTTAAATTCAAAAACACAAATATACTGAAAGCAAAAATATTTGAAAAAATATAACATGCAAGTAGAAATTCAAAAAGCAGGCATAAAACAAGTTGTAAAAATTAAAAAAGGCAAAGAAAAAAGAGCTGGAGTGGCTACACTGATGTCAAACAGACTTTAAAACAAAAATTGTTTTTAGAGTCAAAAGACATTATACAGTAATAAAATGTCAACCTAGTAGAATTCATAACAATTATAAATAACCCTATAAGCCAGCTATATCTGACAGCCATCTATACAACAGGCCATGTAACAATAGCAAAATATATATTCTTCTCAAGAACACACAGAATAGTCTCCAGGCTAATCATGTAAGAGGCCATTAAGCAAATCTCAGTAAATATCAAAATAATAAAAGTATACATTTGTTCTTTAATTGCAATGAATTGAAATTACAAACAACAGAAGAATATCTGTTAACTTCAAAAAATCATGAGAATTAAAACAACAAACTTCTAAATAAACAATGTGTCCAAGACAAAATCACAAAGGAAATTAGAAAACACTTTGAAGATGAAAACATAACCAAGGCTTACACAATTTAGCTAAAGCAGTACTTAGAGGGAAATTTACAGCTGTCCATATTTATATTAAAAAGATAAAAGATCTCAAATTAATAACCTAACCCTTCACCTTAAGATGACTTTAAGTTAAAAAAAAGGAAACTAAACTCAAAGCAAGTGAAATAAAGGAAAATAATAAAAAACTGAGGAATAAAAAAAATTTTTAAGTAGAAATGAAATACAGAAAATAAGAACATAATAAAACTAGAAGTTGTTTCTTTGAAAATATCAACAACACTGACTAACCTTTAGCTAGAATGACTAAAGTGGGGTGGGGGAAGGAGAGGGAAAGAAGAATCTATTTACTAAAATTAGGAATTAAATAGGAGATATCATTACCACCTTATCAGAATTTTTTTAAAAGATTATAATGGAATATTATATAGTATTATAAGCCAGCAAATTAACTCACTTAAATGAAAAGGAAAATTTCCTAGAGAGATACAAACAAATGAAACTTAATCAAGAAATAAGTATGACTAGATTAGTAACAAGACATTCAATTAGTAAACAAATACCTGTCCACGAGAAAAAGTCCAGGGACAGATGGTTTCATGGCTGAATTCTACCAAGTGTTTAAAGAAGAATTAATACAAATCTCAAACGAACTCTTCCAAAACTTAGAAGAGAGCTGAACACTCTCCAATTCACTTCTTGAGACAATATCTCTCTGATACAAAAACCAGGAAAAGACACAACAAAAAAGAACCAGAGGCCTTATCCTTCATGAATATAGATACACAAATCCTCAACATAATATCATCAAAATGAATCCAGTAACACAGAAAAGATTATATAAGTACAACCAAATGGGATTTGTCTTAGGAATGCAAGGTTGTTTTAACATACCAAAGATAATCGATGTAATACAACACATTAAAATGGAAAGAGCCAATAAAATCACATGATCATTTTAATTGATGTCGAGACACAGTGTTGCAAAATTCAATTTCCTTTCATAAGAAAATAAAACATAAATCTCAACAACCCAAGAACAGAAGGGAACTTCCCCAGCCTGAAAAAGGGCAAAGTAATAGGCTGAATGGTGACACCCAGAGAGACATGTCTGCACCCTAATCACTTGAACCTGTAAGTTGTACCTTATATGGAAAAGAGTATTATCGTATATGGCAGTATGTGTAACTGAGTTAAGGATCTTGGGAGGAGGATCTTCTGGATTATTCAGGTAGGCCCTAATGCAGTCACACGTATTCTTGTAAGATACACACACAGCAGAGAAGATGACATGAAGATGGAGGCAGAGATGAGAGCAACGTAGCCACGAGCCTAGGTACACAGGGCCATCGCCAGAAGCTGAAAAAGGAATAGATGTTTCCATTAGCGCCCCCTGAAGGAGTGCATCCCTACCAGATTTTGAGCTTTAAGTCTGTGAGAGAATGTATTTGTGTTGTCTTAAGGCACCAGGTTTGTGGTAATAGTAGCTTCAAGAAACACAGGCATCTACAAAGGTCCCAGGACTGAAATCATATTTAGTGGTGAGAGATTAAAAACTCTGCCTCTAAGATCAGGAACAAGACAAGAGTGCCTGCTCTTGCCACTTCTATTCACGTTGTAGTGGAGGTTTCAGATGAGGAATTTGGGCAAGAAAAAGGAAAAATAGCATCTAGGTTAGAAAAAAGAAGTAAAAATGTATCTCTATTTGAAGTTGACATTTTATATAAAGAAAATTCTAAGGAAACAAGAAAAAGTATTAATGTTAATATACATGTTTAGGAAGGCTTCAGGATACAACAGGGCTACACAAAAGTCAATGATCTCTTTATAAAATAACAATGAACAATCTCAAAATGACACTGAGAAATCAGTTTACAAAGGCGTCCAAAAAATACACTATTCAACAGTAAATTTGACAAAGTATAAGACTTTTACACCAAAACTATGAAACGCCATTAAATAAAATTTCAGAAGACCTTAATAAATGGAAAGACATCTCATGTTCATGGATCTGAAGACTCTTTGAGGGGTGGGGGGAATTGACAAGCTGATTCTAAAATGTGTGTGAAAATGCAAGGGACCCTGAATACTCAAAACCATCTGTCCAAATCTACTACAAAAAAACCCAGTAATCAAGACAGTGTGGTACTGTCATAGAATTGACATAGAGATCAGTGAACAGAATTGAGGGTTCAGAAATAAAACATTACATGATGGTCAACTAATTTTTGACAAGACAATTCAATGGTAGAATAATCTTTTCAGCCAACAGTGTCAGCAGAACTGGATAGCCACATGCATAAAAAAAATGAAGTTAGTCTCCTTTTTCATTCCATACACAAAAATTAAAATACACCATAGATCTAGGCATAAGTGCTGAAACTATAAAAAGTCTTAGAAGAAAATATAGGGTAAATATTCATGCCACTGGATTAGGCAACAGGTTCTTAGATTTAACACTGGCAACACAAGCAACAAAAACAATTCAATTGAGCTTTACCAAAATTTTAAAAATTTTGCTTGAAAGGATATCAATAGAATGAGCACACAGAATCAGAGAAAATATATATGCAAATCATTTATCTGATGAGGTACTTTTATCTAGAATATATAAAGAGCTCTTGCAACTTAATAACAAGACAAACAACCCAATTTAAAAATGGACAAAGGATTTCAACTGACTTTTCTCCAAGGAAGATATGCCACGTCCAGAAAGCACACAAAAGATGCTCAATGCTATAGTCAGTAGAGAAACACAAATCAAAATCAAAATGAAATACCAATTCATACCCACTAGGAAGACTGTAACAATAAGACAACTGGAAATTAAGAAGTATCAGTGAGGACTTGGGGAAACTGGAATGCAGCCACTTTGTAAAACAGTTTTGCAGGCCTCAAAACATTAAACGGAGAGTTATCATATGACCCAGCAATTCCATTTCTAGGTACATAAAGGACTAAAAATATATCCACAGAAACTTGTAATGTACATTCACACTAGTATTATACATAATGCTATATACATAAACAACCCAAATGTCCATCAGCTGATAAACAGATAAAATATGGTGTTCAGACAATCAAATATTATTCTGTGGTATGAAGAAGCGAAGCACTAATATAGTCTCCCAGAGACAGGAACCTTGCAAATACTACGCCAAGTGAAAGAACATAGACACAAAAAGCCATATATTTCATGATTCCACTTATATGAAAAGTCCAGAACAGACAAATCATAGATTAGTGGTTATCAGGGGTGGGGATAAAGGAGACAGAATGAGATGTGGCCACTGATGAGCAGGGCTTGCTTTCTGAAGGTGATGAAGATAGTCTCGAAATGGGTGGTGGTGATGAGTACACATCTCTCAGTGTTTTACAGACCAACACATACTACCCTTTTAAAAGGTAAATTTATGGCATATGAATTATATTTAAATTAAGATGTTATGTAAGAAAAGAATAAGAAGACTTTCTTAAGAACACGCAACTAGTAGTAAAGATTAACCTTGGATTTGAAATCAGCTTATATGCCTCTAAAGCCTTTGATGATTACACTGTAGCAACAGGGTAATCACTACACTGCCTAGGGTTAACTCTGCCTGCTTGAGTGGGATGAAGTGTTCAGTGTTTGGTCATACTCTACTCTGCTTTCCGCCTTCATGCACTTCTAAAGAAAACAGTGCTTTATAGAGAAGGGGAGGCTCAGAGAATTGTAAAAGATGCTCAGAAATCCCAGGTCGTGCCTCCCTGAGACAGGAAGCAGAAGAGAGAAGACACGGCTCACCTCAGGGTATAATTTCCCCTCTGAGGAGTCAAGAAAGCACAGAACGGAGACCACAGCCAGGGCTTGGCCAGGGCTTGGCTGTGGAAATCAGAGTTCAGAAAATCAGAAAGAGCAGTAAGTAGTTTTAATAAAGTAGTGAAGGTCAAGCCGTGCCCTCACACTTTCTGCTGACAAGGAGGAAAAAAATGTAGCTTTAGGCTGAAAGCCAGGTGACTCGGGACAAAGTATTTGGACGTTCCTTGGTTGCTCTTTTAAATTGGAGCTTTTTTATTGAAAAAGCAAGAACATTAGGCTTTGTTGATTTTTTTTAAAGGTAGGTGAGAAGTTTGACAGCCCAGGGTAGAAAGAATAAGAGGTGCCGAGAACTAGTAATTACTGCTATTCGGAGACAAAAGCATGCATGTGGCGGCGGGGGGGTGGGGGGGGTGGGGTGGGGTACGCGCACGCACATGCATTTGTGTGTTCGCGATTCTGTGGTTCCAGCTCATTACTTAATTTCTTTCTTTCTGCCAACAGAGACAGCCTTCTCCTGTGATGCTGGCAGAGGGAAGTTACAAAACACAAAAGACATCAAAGTTCACTGTGGGGTGGAAATATACCAAATGCATAGAGGACCTATTTCCCAAAGTGAAACATGTCTTCTTTTCTCCAAATGTAATATTCATGCTGTTTTGGGTATATAATTTGGATTTTTCCTTTTATAAACCTGTATTTTTTTGTCCACATTTCTCCAAAGTCAACTGATGCATCTATAGATGTTTCACACGGTAAATGCAATGCCATTTTAAATGTTACATGGCTGAAGCTATATTCTGAGCATGGTCATGAGCCAGAGGAAAAGAGAAAAAGGTCAAAGACAAGCATGGAGAAATGTCACTAATGTTAATGCAACTTCCTTCTAGAAAAACACTTCACTCTGAGGTTTTCCTTATATTGAGTTTAGATACAATTATACCATGTCTGGCCATAGTAGTCACGTGGAAATGAAAAGGGTCATATTTGGAGGCAAAGTGGAACTTTCCCTGGCTCTTGAGTCTTGTAGGATGGAGCTAAAATTATATTCCTATCATTTACTGGCTGTCTGGTATTAGAAAAGTTTCTTAAATACCCTGAGGCTCAGTTTTCTCAAATGTAAAGTGAGGATGGAAGTACTTTACCATCTTTTAAGAATTTGTAAAAATTAGAGGTGACACATACAAAAGCCTGGGACAGACTAGGGAACACAAAGGTTCTCAACCCATGAATGACCCACAGCCATTACCACTGCAATGCAGTGACATTCATCCTAAAAAACAATATGGAACACTTTGCATGAAAGTATCTAAGAAACAAAAGATAACCTAAGATGGGCTGGTTAACATAAGGTGGGGGAGAACATGAAAGGCCAAGAGCCTTCATTGAGCCCCCAGGTTCCTATCTCGCGTGGCCCCTGAGGAGTTTGAAAACCATGCATCGTCACTTTCAGGCTCCTTTTTCAAATGACAAACCCAGGAATGAGAGAAAGAAAGCAAGTTTCCCAAGTTTCTGTAGTCTATATGCTGGCCACGCTGTTCATGAAACCCTGGTCTCATGACTCCCAGTCCAGCTCCTTTCCCCTGCTCTGCAAACCTTCCCCAATCCACTTTCCATTTCTCTAGGTAATGGTCATGGAAGTTACATTTATAAGAGAAAGCAGAGTGTTGGAAAGAGATATCTGAAACATTGGAACATGTAACCAGACACAGTGAGAGAGGAGGCAGGGAAACTAAAAAGACCAAAGAACTTTATCTGGATTGCCACTGAGAATTCAGTTTAAGTACCAACAGAGCTGGTCTGTTGTACAGAGCATATCATGCATTTCTCATAACTCTCGTCTTGAGGAGCAGAAAAGTTGTGAGAAAGATTTTATAAAAATTTAGGTGAATCCCAAATTTACTGTACAGTTTATATACTAAATGGGTAAAAAAAAATTAAAAAGGCAGTTTTGACTGTTAGTAAGCTTCAGTAACCTGGAAAATTCACTTTTCATCAAACACTACATGCCTCAACGATGCTCGTTCTCTAGGGAGGTTCTTCTGTTTGTGCAGTGCGTACGCACTGACTGCTGTCCACCCAGGAATTCCCACTGTGTGAAAAGACAACTGTTGTTGTAAAGCGCATGAACACAGGAGAAAGGAAAGGCCTGCTAAAGGGCAGATGAAGCGAGAAAGTTTCTCGCTGCTTCTCATAATTGCGAGGTTCATATGTACGTGTAATATTTGCTGCTATCAAATGCCCTTCCCCCTCCCTATGCAGCCAAACAAATCAATCACCTCCCCTGCAGCACATTCTCTAACCACTCCCTGCCCACACGGACCTCTCTTTATCCTTGTTTTAACACCTTTATTGTGGTGTGCTTCCAGTACAGTAAACTACACATATTTCAAATGTACAATTTGATGAATTTTGATAGATGTTTATATACCCATGAAACCACCACCACAATCAAGATAGCTAACCTTTTCTACTCAAGTGGCAGCTAAGTGCCTTGTAACCTTCCTTGAATTACTTCTCTTGTCCTCTATCCAAATTACAGATTATTTATTAGTATCTCAAGTGCATAGATCTTCCACATACAGTTAATTAAAAAACATTTGAATACATACTCGATATTTGTTATTTCACTATGTCAACCAGAGTGTGTAATGCTCAGTAAATGTGTTTGATCAATAAATGAATAAATGTATGAACAAAGAGCTCATGAATAAATTCAGGAGCAGCGTTCAAAATATCGAGTGAAAGTAACCCTGGCCTAATGAATGCTTTAACAAAGTTTACATATGAATTAAATTAATTTCATGCCTTCCAGTCATGAGATACTGGTGTCTTCAATGAGGTCTCAGCCTGGTCTAATGGAGAAGAAAAAATACTGAAAATTAATGTTTAGATCCTGACCCAACA
The DNA here is from genome assembly GCF_036321535.1 of Camelus dromedarius. Classification (NCBI taxonomy): domain Eukaryota; kingdom Metazoa; phylum Chordata; class Mammalia; order Artiodactyla; family Camelidae; genus Camelus; species Camelus dromedarius. Next base: position 108,044,570 of record NC_087438.1, read on the forward strand.
AAACAGCGACTCAATTTTAAGTATATTACATCATATTGTGGTCTGTTTCCCCATAAGTTAAATAAGCAGATTGAGTTGGTATCTCTGAGGCCCCCTCCCAGTTTGACACTATTTGAGAGGAAGTAAGAGAATGACCAAACAGGAGGCTCCAGTTTATCAGTTTTCCTCAGAGCCCACTGGTTCTCAAATCTGATGGCTCTTCCAAAAACAGACAGGTTAGCACTCACAGTACTGCCTTCCATGTATATGCCACAGTTTTAAAGCTGCCAGGCTCTACTCTAAGCTCAGTCAAGTGAGGACTCTTTGCCTTCTTTTCTTGTACTTAACACAGAGACCAGCATGGAGAAGCCTACGATCTTCTGTAGTAAGGTAACACGTGAATGGACAGAGTACCTGCCAGTAAAATACACTAGATGAGAGGGTGGAATTTGGTTGCAGAAAGGCAGTCTGACCATCAAGAATGGTCAGGAAAGCTCTGGAAAAGAAAAGCCATAAGGGGGAAGAGTCTGACAAGATATTAAAACCCACTGTAAACACTCTTTAGTTCCAACTATATTAACATATCAATAGATAGAACTATCCATAGAATGGAGTGTAAAAACCCAGAATATCCCTCAAACATATGGAAGTTTAGTACATGTTAAAGGAGGCATTTTTAATGAGTGGGCTCAAGATGTACACTTAAATGATGCTAAGAAAGACGGCTGCCTTTTAGAAGAAAAGACAAAGTTGGATCCTTACTTCACATAACACACCAAGGACATCTTCAGTGGATTAAAGACAACAATGTAAAGGGACTAAAGGAATCTGTGTGAAGAAAACATGGAACAAACTTCTTTAAAATCAGAGTGGATAAAGCCTTTGTGACAGAGATTCAAAATATAGAATCCATGTATAAAAGACTTATAATTTCTTTTTTTATGTTAGATTTTTTATAATTTATTTTATTTCATATTTTATTGAAGCATAGCCAATTTATAGTGTGTTAATTTCTGGTACACAGCAATAGTGATTCATTCATATATACATATATATATTCCTTTTTATATTATTTTTCATTATAGGTCTTGTAAGGTATTAAGTAACTACAAATAACTATAACAAAGCTTTTCCAAGATATAAAATAAAAATTAAAAAGTAAGAGAGAAAATACTTCTAACTCATGTCACAGACACGAAGTTAATCTCTGTAAAATACAAAGAAAAATCAGGAAACAAGAGAAAAAGACAAAGAACACAAAAGAAAAAAAAAAGACAAATCACATGAACAAAGAGTCCACATAAAATAAAGACAGTGACTCTACGTGAAACAGATACTCAACCTCAGTCCTACGAGAAACACAAATTAAAACGATATGAGGTAGTTCGGGCGCCAGGAAGGGCAGAGCAGGGTGTGCTGCGTTAGCACATCTACAAACAATTTTCCAACACCAGACAACACACAGAGAGTGACTAAAAGCACCAGAGCACACAAAGGAAAAGGCAGAGTGGAAGGGGATTCAACTCTGAAGGAAGGCAAGTTCCCTTGGTAAGATCTACATTTATAGGATTTTGCCCCCACGAGCACTCTCCTGTCTGTAAAGTAGTAAGTGGATAGAATTCAATGACTAAGCTGAAGTTTTTTACATTGAGGTGTCAAAGCATGGAGGTCAGTTATTTAGAAGCAGTTGGAAATCTCCTTATGTGCATGTCTAAGATGGAGTGATGCAGAAGGATACAGCACCTAAGAATATAAAATGATGATATCCGCATGGTAGGGTTATGGTATTTTATTTTCGTATTTTAGTTCTGTATTCTCTATTGTTCACTTCTACTGTTTTTGTAAAAACAAAAATTTTAAAAGAAGAAAAATATTTTTAAGACCTTAGTTTTTAATTCATATCCACCAGCCTTTAGGGTAACCTGAGAAAATGGCCTGATTTTCTCAGCTGACAAAAATAGGCATGACTCCAACCCCTATTATTCTTATGAAGTTTAGGTGACAAGATATATTTAAACCTCCTAGCACAGTGCCTGGCACGGGTGCTAAATGCTAGCGATCATCAGTTTCATCCCCACTATTGCTAGCTGGTTACCTTTGTTCACTGAACAAACGAGTTAATCAATTAACGAACAGGAGCAAGAGAGCCACACCATCACTACTAGAGGAACTGGCCCAGCCTCCAGCTTTCCCCTGCAGGATATTCATGCTCAGTCCTCGGAGCAGCTGCTAAGGGTGTTTGGGTCCAGCTGGTTATGGTCAGGTGACAAGTGACACTGATGGAGGCCAGGCCACTAAGTGCTGAAAAATCACCTGCGTCTTCTCCTCCAGCCACAGCAGGACAGCACCCATCAGGGAGGCAAAGTTGTTAGCAAAGTTAAGCAAACTAAAATCAGGTGTCTGCCAAAAGCAGAGGCTTAAAAGGTGTCATCTATGACAAGGAATGATACGAGCAATTGGAAATTCAGCCCTGGGTTCTTATTAAAGCAATCTTATAAAGTGCCTTGTTTCCTCCCCAAATGATTGAGTTAAATAAATAGGCACACACTTAGTTTGTTGGATACAATGAATTAATAGTCTCCCTTGAATTTAAATGAGAGACTCATAAGAGTGACAGGGAAGGAAGGGATAGATTCTAATGGCAGGAAGAGGAAGGGGTTCCTTTAATCTTAAAAGGCTGATTTTTCCCTCATTTATGACACAGACTAGGAGCTTTCATTGGTAATAAACTTCATCCTTGTAGGTGCAGTAATGGTAGTAGTGGTGGTGGCACCAGTAATGGCAGAAGCTGCTATGACGATATAACATGTAAAATACATTTGAATGCCTTCTCCATTTACTAGTCGCCTGGGTTGTCACGTGACCTGGTAGCTGCTGGTCTATATATTTTACAGAAGAGATAGCTCACCGACCAGACTGTTACCCAAACTCACACAAATGGCCTTTAATGTACCTCATTTAGAACCCAAGGTGGCTCACACCCAGGTTCTCCACATTCTCCTTTTATAACAGCGTTTCCAGATCCTGCCTTCTTCTGCCACCTTCCTCTAAACATGTGATCATCTGCCTGCACACCAGGACAAACGTGAAAACACAAGCTGCAGGTGAAACACCTTACGGCTGTTTCCTGTGCTTCAACTTCATAAGCCACTTCCCCATATCCACTTGGGTATCCCATGAATTTCAAAGTCAGTTTGTCCTAAAAACATGCCTTCTTCCTCTCCCTAAACCTGCTCCTCCTCCAGGGTTCCTCGTGTTAGTGAGCAGCCTCACAATTTGATTCTTTGAGTGATTCAGATCTGAATCTGCGACACCATTCCACACTTCCTCCGTATGCCTTAACCACTCCTGCCGTGTGCAGTCCCGCCGACCCTGTCTCATTGGCTGCCTGTTCAACCCCTTCCCTCCATCACATGCCCTTTCTCTCCCCCTTCCAGTCTTTCGCCTTGAACCATCCCAGTCCATCCTCCACTACTCTTCAGCAGTTCTCTTCTCTGTGCGTCAGTTTTTGAAGTATCAGAAGCATTGGCTCTGCTGATTATTTCTGCCTCGTTGAAGCCCTTTCTCTTCCTTCACTGGACTTTTAGGTCACCATTCTTGACTTTCCTTTGGTATTTCTGACCAAACTCTCTCAGTTTTCCTTTGCTGGTTACTTTGCATCTCTTCGACGTCTACTGACAGTCACTCCCTGGGGGAGATCTCTTCCAGTCATATTAAACATTTAAATGTTACGTGCATTTATATGCTGCAAACACCCACATGTATATCTCCAGCCTGGACCTATCACATGAACTCCAGAGTCATATCTGTCCACCCCCGTTTCATTTTTCTTAGATGTTTAAGAGAGAGCTCAAATTTCACATGTCCAAACCCTAACTCCGAACTTCCCCTCCTGGACACTACTGCTCTTCCCGCTGCCCCCCCCCCCCCCCGGCTCAGAGCATGGACAAGTCACTCTTGTTCTCACTCACCGATCTACCCAGAGAGGCTTCCCTCCTATTCCTCAAGCGTACTCCTGCCATAGGGCCTGTGTGCTTGCCCTTCCTTCTACCTGGACAACTGTTCCCCTAGACCCTGCATCCTTTCCTCACTTACCTTAGCTCACTGCTCAAACGTTCTCTTATCAATAAAACCTTTTCTGATCACCCTACAGAAGACAATCCTTATGACACTTCACTATTCCTTCTTTTGTTATTTCTCCATCCGGAACATACAACTGCATGAAAGTCTTAATATTTGTTACTGATTCTTTTCTTCTCTTCTTCTCTACTAGACTTTAGGTTCCCTTAATGTAGAAATCCTATCTTCTTTGATAGCTACTGTATCCTAGAGCAAGGTCTAGTAGGCACTCAAATATTTGTTGGATGGATGGATAGATGGATGGATGAATAGCCCATGTTTTCTCTAACACTATAATTTATACATCTGCCAGAATACTTATGATGTATTATAAATACTGGCCTCTTTTTCCCATCACCAAACTGCATTCTTCGCAAGAGAAGAGCCATGTCTTAATCATAATAATGTCCTTATGCCTAAAAAAGTACTTGGCACGTATTAGATATTATTGTTTGTTTTTCTGAAGAAAACAAAGTAGGGGAGACATGTTTAGTGTATGTCCGGGTCAGCATAGAGTGACGGGGATTCATCGCTTCCTTTTACTTAGGAAATACCCTCTTTTTTTGTAGCCTAAGATGACTCTGCACCAGGAAGTCCTGCAGGCACTTCAAGTTCAACACATCTAAGGCTTCAATCTTTCTTTTCCCTCTCAAACCCTGCTTCTTCTCCAGGATCCTGTTTTATTCAAAAAGCACTCTCACTCACCCAGGTGATCAGCCCAGAATCATGGCTGTCAACTGTGACGCTCCGCCCTCCCCTGTGGGACCCGGCCCGGCCCCCACACCCAAGCGACCACTACTCCCCGTGGCTTCCGCTTCAGATCCTCCCAGCTCTCTAGTTTACGGCAGGAGCTTCCACAACAACATTACTTCCTCCAGGTTTGTGCCCTCTTATTCACTGTACCCAAACTGATAATTCTAAAATGTCTCTGATCATATCATCCTCCTGCTTAATAACCTTCAATGGATCCCTGTTGCTTTCACAAAAAGACCAAACTTGCAAACATGATTCAGTATCCACTTGCATCTTTTCTCCTCACCGAAAAAAAAAAAAAAAATCCCCACTAACGCCTCCTCGTCTAGGTAACGTTTACTCGTCTTCCATTCCTCAGGTCAGCTATCACCCTCTGCTGTATCAGGTGCTCTCCTAACACCTTCAGTTTCCTCCATCGGACATGTAGTTTTATAAACTCTTATGATTTGGTTTGGCTCCCTTCCTAGGTAGTAAATGCCATCAAGGCAGCGCCACCTGTGTCACTGTATTCCCAGCACAGGGACAGGGTGCCTTGAGGGTAAGTAAACATCACAGGATCACTGGATGAACGAGAGGATGGGGTGGCGAGGGGAATTAATGAAAATCATGCAGGAAGATTAAATAACAGGGAAGAGCCTGCCATGAAAAGTTCTTTCTAAAGCCCCTTTAGTGACAAGTAGCACCTTCTCTCAGAGGCCACCTTAACTGAGTTGGAATAACTTCTCTGCTTTGCATTTTATACAAACACCAGAGGAGGCACTGATCCCCTTCAGCAGGTCCTCTCTCTACTGCTGGGTCATGAAGACAACGTGAAGAGATAGAATCAAGAATCAATGTTGGGGAATCAGCATATGTAACATGTGCCCATCAGGGAACACTGGGTGCCTCTGGACCCACAGCAACCAGGAGTACTGTTCCTGAGAAGGATTCAGGGTCAAGGCTGCCTATGGGGTCCCAGGGTTTAAAGCAGTGATGACAAGACAGGCACACAGACCCTCAGTCTGGCTGGGCCAATAGTCACACAACCCAGGGGCAGGAATGATGGGCCTCTGGAGCTAAAGAGTAATTAGTCCAAAACCCACTGAAACTGTTGCCAGAACGGCCCCAGGAAGTCTGTGAAAGCAGCTGCTGCCAGAGGGCTTTTAATGCCCTTTAAGAGAGATCAGCTCAGGCCTCTCCACCTGGTTCCAACTGCTGCTCATCCACTTTTTCTGCTCTCTGTAAAGATCGTTTCACGAACCACTGGCATCTGATATAAGTTCATGTTCCGCACAGATGAGGAAATCCATAATAAACATGTGGGCTGCCTCGGCCCTGGACGGCATCTTAATGTTAACGGTTTCCTCTGAAAGTGAACCGGGATCTTGGCAAGAGAGACCCTGATGTCAGTCATGCTTAAAAAGGAGACACAGCTGGAACTTGTACAGAAGAACTTTCTGGAAAAACAATCTGTTTCTCCAAAAATAACTGTTAAAAAAAAAAAAAAAGGAATAAATAGCAGCCGCTGTGGAAAACAGTACGAAGGTTTCTCAAAAAAAATAAAAGCAGAACTACCATATGACCCAGCAATTCCACTCAAGTATTTATTTAAAAAATAAAATACTAATTTGAAAAGATACATGCACCCCAATGTTCACAGCAGCATTATTTACAATTGCCAAGACATGGAAGCCACCTAACTGTCCATAAATAGATGAATGGATAGAGAAGATGTGGTATATTTATATACAACAGACTACTACTCAGCCATAAAATGAATGAAATTTTGCCATTTGCCCAACATGGATGGTCTTAGACAGCATTATGCTTAGTAAAATGAGCCAGATAAAGACAAATACTCTATGTTACCACTTATATGTGGAATCTAAAACATGTAACAAACTAGTGAATATAACAAAAAAGAAGCAGGCTCAGATATCAAGGACAAACTAGTCATTCCAACTGGGGAGGGGTGAGGGACAATTTAGGGGTGGGGGAGTCAGAGGCTCAACCTGCTGGGTGTAAGACAGACTACAAGGATGCATTGTACAGCAGGGGGATATAGCAAATATTTAGCAGTAATTGTAAATGGAGCGTAACTTTTGAAAGTTGTATAAAAAATGCAAAATATTTTTAAAAAGTAACAAATAGAAATATGCACTCAAGACCACAGGACAGTCACTGTTTACTTTAATTATCAGTATTACTGAAATGTTTACTATATGCCTGACACTACGCTAAGTACCTACCTGTATCTCTCCATTTAATTCATATTACAACTTTCTTAAAACCTGCATTTAAAGAATGAGAAAATCAAGACCCAGAGAATTTAAGTAACTCACTCCAGGCAAAACCTGTAAATCACAAGTTGGGGCTTGAAGCCTTCTCTCTACCATGGCGCTAATGCCCTCTTCCCTCTCCTGGGTCCCGCTCTGTCTTCATTTGGGGTCTCTGTCCAGGGCAGTCCAGGTGTAAACTCTCTCTTTGTTCATTAAGCAGGTATCTCTCAGTTCTCAAGGAGTTCCTCACAGGTAGATTATTTCAGTCCATTTACATTCACTCCTGCTGCCCAGAAGTTCCCTGTTACGCCACACGTTCTGCTAAGAACTCCATCATCACGTCTCTAAGTACCACCACCTCAGTCACCTGTGTCTGATGTGTGAAATACGCTCACCACACAGTCAGAGATGGCTGGCGGGAGGTAGTCAAATAGCCGTCACACGTTTCTGGAGTCTGGGGCAAAATGCCAGCCCCAGAAAGTTGTTTTTTTTTTCCCCCTTGTGAGAGTGTGTGTTTGTCAATGGTGGTTTAAAAGAAAGGGAGGTAAGCAGTGGTGGGAAACAGAGCTCCGGCTCCCCACGCACCAGACGGGCCTGGGTTTGCCACTTCCCCTCCTCCCACAGCAAAAGGAACTCTGCCAGGAGGGGCGTTGCTGTATTTAGACCAGAGAGGCACGGGGATCTCAGGCTCCTGAGTCCATGGCAGGGGGCGGGTGGGGACCAGCAATAACACGTTATGTGAAGTCACAACTCATTACCGGCCGGCAGGACCGCTCAGCCCCCATATTGACACACTCATCGTCTCGGGTTAAGGCAGTAAGTAACTCAGCGGCCCTTCAGGACCAGCCTGGTACAGCCTTCTTCACAGCCAAATACCCTTGTTTGAGTTTTAAAAAATTACAAAAAGCAAACAAGATTATCTGGTCCAATTTTGGAAGAATATTCTGAGGTCCAAAAGATATACGGGACTCAGGCAAGGCCACACAGAGAGTTAGGGGCAGAACAATTGCTTTAAGGATTAAGATTCACATTTAAGGCTCCCCCACGATCTTTCAGGCTCATCTTTCACAACTGTGCTAACTCACTAAATTCCACCTTTAGTTCCCCTGATGTGCACTTCCTGATTTTTATTAGAGAATAATAGTTTTAAGACGCAATGGGAGAAATACACAGCACCTCCTGTGTGTAGAGGATGAGTCCCTCTGCCCCGGCCTCTGCCTGCTGACAGACCCAACCAGAACATCTAACCAGAACATTCCCCTCTAATGCACTATGCTTTCTCTGTTACATGCGTATGCCGCCCGTGTGTGTGTCCTGCACTTTGCCTGGTTAGCTTACACCTACCCTTCATTCACCAGCTGAAGACATCTTTCAACCCAGACGTCATCTCCGAACCACTGCCCCAACAGGACCCTCTGACGTACGCTCCCAGAGAACTGAAGAGCCTCCCCATCGAGCACTCAGCTTTTAAGTACAGCACCATGCACCTGTATGATTATTTGATCAGTATCTACCTTCTAGTGGGGGAGCAGGATGGCAAATCAGGAGAATAAGGACCATCTCTCTCTTGTTAAGACTGCACCACCAGCCATTAGCACAATATTTACTATAGGTACATCCTTTCAAGACAGGTTCTCAAAAATTATCTATTGACTGAATGGCTGGAACCCATGTCCCAAGACTTTAGAGAAGTACTTTGCTCTGACAGGCCTTTCCCAACCATGTTTGTTGAATTTATTTAACCACTATGCCTGTTTCTCCATGTAAAATTCTATTAATATTTGTAGATGCAGTACTTCCCAGAGCACTTTGGGAAAGAGGACAGATCTAGGCATCAGCAGACATAGATTCTGGTTCAGACCCTGTTAATTACTTCCTGCAGGAGCTCAGGGAAGTCTCAGGCCCTCTCTGTCCCTCGGAGATCTCATTGGGTCAACAAGTTGGCCTCTTCCGACTCTATTCCATCACTACTATGTTGTAATACCCTTCACACTCTTTCCTCCATCACTTCCTTCCCTGGTATCCAGTACCTGTACAGTTCCTCCTGAATGTGCCAGTTAGGCCTGTCTGCCCACAGCATCACCTCTATCCTCTCCTTCTCAAATCAGACCTTCAAATACTATTCACTTGGAGACTCAGATTTCTCCTTTAGTTACTCTATTCACTGCATTCCTGTTTAGCTAGTGGCTGGTGAGTTACCCTGCAGAGGGAAACATTACCATTTTAATAAGGGCTCAGGTTTCTATATCCAAATTGGAATAGTTCAAGCACCACTGCAGGGCCAGTAGATAAAATATTTTGGATCAGGGAAGATCTTTCAGTGATTCAAGTAGCATTTCATGCAAGCCTCCATCTACGCGTAAGATTGATGCTGAAAAGAGGTACTACAAAAAGGGAATCCACAAAACCCAGTCAGTGTACAGCTCTCAGTCTTTGTAGTCGAACCTCAAACTCTGCTGCTTCCCCAGGGGTAGGAAGGCACCGAGTGGGCCACCCTGCTGAGTCAGCAGGAAGACGGAGTGGGCCAGGGCGGGTCTGGCAAAGCCTGCAAGGGCACTGCAGAGGGGAGACAGATGCCAATCCGGTTCAGAACACACAGTGGGAACATCAAGAACACTGTAGCTAAGAGGAGAGGAGGGATCCGAGCCAGATGCCTCACAGCTGGAAGTGAACGCTCTGTTCATTGCTCTAATGCCATAAAGCAAATGCCACAAAGGAGTGGAAATTCACCAGTCCCCAGATGGTTAAGAAGTGCCCTTCCACCACCAAGGAGCTTATATCAGGAAGTTTCAAGTCAAAGCCCCTCTGGGGTTCAATGAATTGAAGGGCAGCATCTCATGTGAAGCAAAGCTTTCTAGGACCCCAGGGACCTCTCAGCCCCACAGAAAGTAAAGTTCCCAATCTAACTATATGAATGAAGCCTTTCCACACCCTAGCCTCGTAAGTAACCTACAGATTTCAGAGCACAATCGAGTCCAAGACCCGCCTTCCCTGCTCTCCCCTCTGGAGCACAGGATGGCCAACTCTTCCTGTAAAAGACCGGAGAGTAAGTAATTAAAGCTTTGCAGGCCATATTCTCTCTGCTGCATCTACTCAACTCTGCCTCTGTGGTATAAAAGCCGCCACAGGCAATGTGTAAATAAATGAGAAGGGCTGTGTTTCAATAAAACTTTATTTACAAAGGCAGGCAGCAAGCTAAACTGGATCCATGGACTGCAGTTTCCTAACCCCTACTCTACAGCAGCACCAAGAAAAACAGCCCATACCCCTTCTTCTCATTTGCTCCAACCTAGAACTCCAGCAGGAAAGATCTCTGAATTCCCCAAACTCATGGAGTCCAATTGCCTATCCTATGCCTGTAAGTCCTCTTCGTTCCCCCAGGTCATATCCAACCTTCTCCGCCCAGTACAACTTCACTGGACCCCAATCTGTGAGTGTAGCCCTACAGCGTTTTAATTTCAGGGTGTAGACAGTAGGCATAAAGGCACGTGGAAAAGAGCAGTGCAGACTAACCAGGAGATTATCCATGGTTTGAACAGTTCTCCAGTGATCACTGCTGAGGAAACGAGACTCAGGAGTCTTACTCCTCAGCTTTGTGTCCTATTAAACCAGAGGTTAATAACCCAGGCAAGATGATTGCAACTGAGGGAATTGCGGGTAGCTTTCTTTGATTAAAAATTTAAATGAAAAAAATAAAACAATAAAAACAGACGAATGCACAATGCCTTGGATCACAAGTCAGAAGGCTAGAGGACCAGGCATGGGTATGACTAATTGTCTGATGTCTTTAGTGATTAATCTCTTATAGCAGCCTCCCTCACTATTACGCTAGAATCACACATTTTCTGATGCATATTGTCAGCTCCCTGAATAAAACTCTCTAAAGACTCCCCCGTAAGCTTCAGATACAATCCAAACTCCCTGCTCACTTTTCTGGTCTTAGTTCTTGTAACTTTCCCTCCAATATTCAACCCTGCACTCCTGGGAGCAAGACACATCTCCCTACCCACAGATGCCCACATAGCTTCTCCCTCCCAGGGGTTCATTAACTCTGCCCCACCCCTACCTCTGCGCCTGTCAGTCTTGTTTCCTTCTCGTCCCTGTTCAGACATCTGTCCTAACACCTTTCTGGATCCTCTAAGACACAATTAGATGTTCCTATTTTATAATCCCATATAACTTCATCATTATTCTCATCACACATTACTATACTTACTTATTGATTCTACTAGCTACTTACTTGAGCACCAATTTTTTTTTCTTTGTCACTGTTGTATCACCAAAGTCTAGTACTCTTTCTGACATACAGCAAGAACTCAAACTGCTGAACTAATTAATAAGATAGTAGATTTTCAGATGTTTTGAAGAACTATAGAAGCATTTAATTCTCAGAAATTCAACTGTGAAAAAAACTCATCAAAATGTTGCTATGATATAAATGGTTCCCCTTTGATGAATAGAAGATATTTTTATCCCTCACTCACAAAGCAGCGGGGTGCATGAATGAACAGAAATAAATGAAACAAGACTGGTTCTAAGTTAATAATTGACAAAGCTGGGTGGATGGGTACATGGGCGTTTAGTTTAATATTATGTGGGATACTTCTCTGTATATTTGAATTTTTCCGAAATAAGTTTGGCAAAAAGCAAGAATTTGTAATAGGAAAATCTAAGTGAAGACCTGTAACAGTTTTATCCCTCCTGCCATATTTGTATACAGCCCATTTAAAACAGTGTTTTATTAACAAGAATTACTCTGGATTTCAAGCCCATAGCAATTCAAATGTAGGATCAACTGAAGGCTTACAACTCAAAACAACAATTTAAAATTACATGTCATGCTTTGCCTCACTAATTATAATTCCTGAAATTGTGATATTCATTGTTAATCATAATTATACAAACTGTAAAAAGAATATATTACAATTTAGGTAATTTTCATGGAAAAATGTGAAACACATCGCTCTTTCAAAAATAAAAACAACTACAGCCTTTACAAGAAACTCTGCAGGGGGTAGAACAGGAGAAGAGGCAAAGAGAATCCTCCCTGGCTTAGGAAACTGAAACGGCTTTTCCATCATCAGCGGTCTATTAAGTGTTAGAAAGGACCATAAAAAGCCTTTGTATAAAAAGGGGTCTCCGTACTTCATCAAAGTGGCATTGATCAGTTGCTGGCGTTTACAGCTGGCACATCTTGGAGGGACCTCCATGCTGGTTCTCTGTGATGAGCGATACAATTCGTCGCTCCGTGCCACCTAACGGGGCATTCAGACAGGCTGTTTATGCACCGACAAAGCAAACATCAACTAGAAAACAAGGAGTTCTGTCTTCCTTAATTCCTTCTCTCTCTCTCTTTTGTTTTTGTTATTAACTTATAAAAACAGAAAAGTCCCTGAGGAGATACAGAGACAAGCTTTCAACTAGAGGATGTATGCTAGAGAAAAAGTGAACCCTGAACTCGTAAGTTTTGAGAACTAGGTCCAAGTCCTGACTAGGACAGTTACTCTGGTCTGTGCCATTGCATCATGCCCCCAAGTTTCACGTCTCTCAAATACAAAGCACAGATAATCGCTTGGATGGTGTAAGACTCACAGGATATTATGCACAATGGATTAGATACATGTTGCAGCTGTAATGGACTGCCACAAACTTAGTGTCTTGCAACACACATTTATTATCTTACAGATCTGTAAGTCAGAAGTCCCAAATGAGTCTCCCTGAGCCCAAATCAAGAGATGCACTTCTTCTGGAGGCTCAAGAGGAGAACCATTTCCTAGAGTTTTCTAGCTTTAAGAGGCTGTATGCATTCCTTGGCTCCTGGCCCCCTCCTCCAACTTCCAAGCCAGTAGCACAGCATCTTCAATACACATAGCGTGTGGGTGTACACACACACACACACACACACACACACACACACACACACACACACACACACACACACACATTCTTTATTTGGAGATTTATTGCAAGAAACTGGTTTACACAACTGTGGGACCTGGCCAAGTCCACCATCTGTAGGACAGGCTAGCTGCCTGTAAACCCCAGGGCAGGAGTGGAATCTGCAGTCCATCATCAGGATTTTTTCTTCCTCAGATAAACCTCAGTTTTGCTCTTAAAACCTTTCGACTGATAGGATGAGGCTCACTAGGTTATCAAGGATCATCTTCCTGAGGATAATGCTAACCACACCTACAAGATACCTCCACAGGGACTGATGTGAGTAAGTGTACAGTTGACCCTTAAGCAGCATGGGCTTGAACTGCACAGGTCCAGTCATAGGAGGAACGTTTTCACTGCATACATGCTACAGTACCAGCCGACGCACGGATGCAGAACCATGGACACAGAGGGCCCACTGTGAAGTTACATGGGGATTTTTCACTGCTTGGAGGTTCAGCACTCCTAACTCCTGCATCGTTCTAGGGTCAACAGTATATTGTTTCTTCCTGAGAAATTACGAACTATGATTACATTTTCTTTTATTTGCTTGTGTGTATCTTGTAGAGTTAAAAATGCCTTTTTTCCTTTTGCAAACTCTTTGTGTACCTTTCCTTATTAACTCTTTCAAATCCTCTGACTTTGTATAGTACATTTTCAGTGTAGTTGACTGCATTGGGTAATTAGCCATTTCATTATTTTCTGGAAGACCTGCCATCTGGAGCAAACCTTGTCTCTGTTTCTACATAAACTGGTGCATTTTAGGAATTCTGAACAGTTTTTTTTCTAGGGCATTTCCTTTGCTGTTTTTCAGGGAGATTCTGCATCTCTATTCTGTGTTGGTTGTGCTATTCCCTGGATCCCATGTCTTCCTGTGGGATTGCTCCCACATTTTGTAGATTACACCCTCCATAGGTCCTGAGAAAGGATCTTATAGGTAAACTCTTGGTGAAGTTTTGCACATGTACCTTCACATTTGATTGGTAATTTAGCTTGGTATAGAAATCTAGTTTGAAATTAATCTGTCCTAAAATATGTTTAAATTCTGTTCTAATTTTATCTAATGTCCAGTGTTAGTCTGATTTGTGTTCCCGATTTCCTTATTCCTTTCACTGCTTTTTACCTCAATGTTTTCAAACTCCCTAAAACCATGTGACAGTTTGGTCAGACCATTCAATCTAGAAACATCTTCAGGTGTAGGCGACTTTTGTTCGGTATTAACTCTGACATTTCTTCCCGTTCATTTGTGGGACGCTGGCCATCTGGGAGTGATTCTTTTATTTGTTCTTTAATTTTCCAACTCTGTCTTTTTTTTTTTTTCTACTTTATAGTTTTCCTTGACTTTATCTTCCAATTGTCTGCTGACTCTTTTTCCCCCAAAACATACTGTAATGATTAAAAACACAGACTGCTTGGGTTCTATTTCCAATTCTACCATTTAGTACTTGGGTGACTTTCAACAAGTTATTTACCTTGTCTAGCCTCAGTTTCCTCTCAAGGAAAGTAGGGGTAATAATACTATACGACTCTCAAGATTAAATGAGTTAAGATGTAAATTTGAAAACACTGCCGGACACATGGTAAATGATACATAGCTAATTTAAGTAATTATGGGCGTCTCTAATCCCAGCTGTCTAAAGCACTGGTGAGCAACATGAATTAACAACAATCTGTACCTTATATTAACCCTAGCTTTGTCTCCCTACCTTCTTATACCCAATCATTCCTTTTAAAGTCAGAAAGAAACTGTCGCCTCTCCAATTTGTCTCCAGAACAATTAACCCCATCACCCCGATACACATATACACACCCTGAGAGAATTCCCTTTAGCCATTTCTTACTTGGTATACACATCACTCAGTTTCTTGGCTACGACCTTCTAGAGGAAACACCAATCATTTAGAAGTTACTTAGAGGAGAACAACCCTGTTAATGGAGGACCCTGAATCTTGCCATTTGAAGAACACTTGAAAAACCAGAGCTCTTTATCCCAAAGGTGACTCAAAGTCGAGCAAGGAAATGTTTTTCCCTTGCCTGTGCAGAATCCCATTCCCTTGAGTTGGCAATAACTTTCTAATTCTCCTTGGGGAAACCATTCTTCCCTCACTGTCAGTCTAAGCTTTTAAGCAGGACTGACCCCACCCTTTAGCTCCAGGAGTGGAGGGTCTCACATCCTGTCCAAATAGGGCATTGAATTCCCTGGCCTCATTGACTGGCTCAGGAGTGGACCAACACTCAGCAAAACTAAAATTAATTTGGGGAATCTTCTGGATTGATCGAGAAAGTCATGCTGAGAGACCTTGCGTAACTATGAAGCCAAGGCAGAGGAAAGACAAGCAGAGAGGACAGAAACTGATCACCAGCAACAGCCACCCTAAATCCACCTGTAATTCACAAGGAGATTTTCAATGATATGAGCCCATAAAGTTCTACTTTTTGTAAGTCAGTTTAAGTTGGGAGTCTGACAGTTTTAGGCGAGAGAGTCCGGACTACCTCAGTGGACATGAAAGCTACCTTTATGGACATGAAACAATAGCATGACCAAGCTGAGTTCATTCACTGGGAAAATATTTATCTCATACTCATGCTGAGCTGCAGTCTTAAGGATTTCCGAAAAACTTCTGGTTATGACAACTAATTCAAAAATTGACCTTGGCCTACATAATAAAGTAACATTTTATTAAGACCAATACTTGAAAGGATATCCTTTAAGGGGTTAGGATTAAGGCAAGGATAATCTCTTCTACTCATATAAATATTTACAGTCAACCATTTCTTATTTTCCTGGTGAGGTAAATGCTTAAATGCTGTAAAAAGTCTATCTCCTCATGATAGATTAAGTAAAAGTGGTTTAGAAAAGGAAACAGGACTTGCCCAAAAGACTCCAGAGTACAGGAAATGGAAAAAGAGACAAGATATTTTAAGGACAGAATTCCTGAATTCAGGCTGATAAGCTTTTAAATCCTGGTTCTGCCACTGATTAGCTGTACACTTTTAAATAATTACTTTATGTTTCAGTTTTCTCAGTGGTAAATTACCAACAGTCGTCACATCTCGCAGATCCTTGTGAGGTTTAAATGAGATTCCATATATACAAAACCTCGCCTATTTGCTGGCATAGACATTGCTCATATCATCACCAATAAACTGGGTTTAAATCTAAGTATGTCTGCCCATTCCAACAAAATTCTATGCTTGATACAATTGCTTTATCTATCATGTTCTACCTTAAATTTTGTTTCTTTTCTCTGAAGTCCTTAACAAAGATCTGCCCACTCTCATATGTGATTTAGCTTTAGCCAACAACCTTTGTAATCCGGAGGACTTCATGTCAAAATATCAATGAATGTCAATGCCTTGATAGGAGAGAAACTGGTCCATGTGATGGTTAATTTTATGTATCACTTTGGCTGGTTTACAGGGGCTCAGATATCTGGTTACACATTACTTCTGTGTCTGAGAGCGCCTCTGGAACTGAGCATTTGAATCAGGGGACTCCCGTAAAGTGGTTTGCCTCCCCAAAGCGGTGGTCATCATCCAACCCAGGACAGAGCACAAAGGCAGAAAGAGGAAGGAAGGATTCTGCCGCTCCTGCCTGCATGCTTGATCTAGGTGTCTGCTGTATCTTCTTCCACCCAGCACAATCCTGGGCCGCAGACCTTCAAGTCTAGACTGGAATCTCACCGTCAGCACCCCTGGTTCTCAGGCCTTATGTCTTGGACTGAATTACAGCACCAGCCTCCCTGGGTCTCCAGCTCACAGATGACAGTTCATGGGACTTTTCAGCTTCCATAATTGTGTGAGTCAACTTCGTATAATAAATCTCTTTTTATATCCTAGTGGTTCTGTCTCTAGAGAACCCTGAGACACAAACTGATACCAAGAGCTGGGTGATGCTGCAACAAATACTGGAAAAGGGAAAAGGGGCTCTGGGACTGGGTAGGAAACAGAGGCTGGAGAAGTTTTGGGGTGCGTGCTACAAAAAGCCTACACTGCTACGAATGAAGTTTAAGGGTTTTTTGGGAGGGGGAGAGGGGATGTAGGTAATTAGGTTTATTTATTTATTTATCTTTTAGAGGAGGTACCGGGGATTGAACCCAGGACCTCATGCATGCTAAGCATGTGGTCTACCACTTGAGCTACACCTTCCCCCTTGGATGAAGCCTTAAAGGTGATTCTGGGAAGAGCTCAGAAGGAAAAGAGAAGAGCTGTAGAGAAAGCCCCAACCTTCTGAGAGAACACCTAAGTAACCCTGGACAGGATATTTGCAGAAATTTGGACAGTAAAGGCCATTCCAGCCAGATCTCAGAATGAAATGAGGAAATAATGAACATGTTACTGGAAACAGAAAGACGGGCAATCCTTGTTAGAAAGTGGCAAATAAATTGATTACATTGTGTTTGTGTTCCAGAGCTTTGTGGAAAGAGGAACTTGCAAAGTGATGAAGCTGGGTATTTAGCTGAGGAAATTTCTAAGCAATGTGTTGAAGGTATGGCTTAATTCCTACTGACTGTTTATAGCAAAATGCAAAAAGAGAAATAACTTAAAGATGGACTCGCTATTCAAAAAGGAAGCAGTATTTGGAGATTTGGCAAGTTCTCAGCCTATCCATACTGCAAAAAATAAGAACATTAATGGTGTGGCCAAGAAAATCATTTGGTAAGATTGATGTGTATCAGTCATCTCAACAGAATTCAGATACTGTTCTTCAAGACAATGGAAGAAAGACGTTGAAGGTGATTCAGAGAACCCCACGTGCTCACCACAGGACCAGAGTGCAAGGACTAGGAACAGAGAGGTTTCAGGATGTACCTACCCAGTGTCTCAGGGGTGGAGCCCTTACTGGAGCCATGGGGGTGAGGCCACTCAAAAGAGCCATGGGCCAGGAATCCCAGCCTAGAAGAGCTGCAGGTGCAGGCCCCTAGCAAAGAACCATGATGGAGACAGGGCCTAGGAAGAGAGTCACAGCCGTGGGGCAGTCCCACCAAATGAAAGGGGTAGTGTTTCCACCCAGACCATCAAGCCAAAGATTATTCTTGAGCCTTAAGGTCTCATGGAATTTGCACTACTAGGTTTTCAACTTACTTGGGACCTGTAACTCCTTTCATCTTTGCTGTATTTCCCTTCGAGAAAGGCAATGTCTATCCTATGCTAGCCCTGTCAATTTTATTTTGGAAGCATGTAACTTGTTTGGTTTCACAAGTTCACGGGTGGAGAAGAAATTTGCCTCAGAATGAATCGCACCTCGGAGTCTCACTCCTCTCTGATTTAGATGACATTTCCGTAAGACTTTGGACTTGCACTTTGAAGTTGATACTGGAAGGAGTCAAGACTTTTGGGACTGCTGGGATGAAACAAATGTATTTCTTATAAGACAAGGACATGAATTGGGGGGCAGGGGGCTAGAGGCAAAATGCTATATACTGAATGTTTGTGTTTCCCAATACATGCTATATACTGAATGTTTATGTTTCCCAATACATACGTTGTAACCTCTTCCCAAATATGATGGTATCTGAGGTGGGACCCTTTGGGAGGTGATTACATCCTAGGACTAGAGCTCTCATGAATGAGATTAGTGCCCAACAGATGGGAGAAGTGCCCCCAGAGAGCTGCCTTGCCCTTCTGACATGTGAGGTCACAGAGAAAAGACAACTGTAGTGGGAGGGGGGTCATGAGAACGTCCCATGTGTTGCCAAGTTAGACAGAAACTGTAAGTAACCCGGGACCTACTGCTTGCGACTGGCATTTGAAGTGAGGAGCAGAGGCGGTCTCAGGTGACTGAGCCCTTAACCTGTGTGGTCTGTGTGTGCTGACTTCGGTTAGCGGCAGAACTGAATTGAATTGGAGGACACACAGCTGGTGTCACACAGAACACCTTGTGAGAGAAAAAAACCCATCCATCTGGTGTCAGAAATTTGAATCTGGTAGTGAGAGTAAAGGCTTCGACACAGCCTCAAACCCATATTCTCTACCACCAAAATGATGGTCCCCATGTGGGACCCACCCTCCTGTCAACTTACATGTGTGACTAAGCCATTTACAGTTAGTGTCGGCCAGAATCCCCAGATGGGCAACAACTTAACTGAGACTAGAAACCACTGGGTTCCACTAGTGAAAGTACAACAAACACAAATACATACATACAGCTAAGCTTTTGAATTAGGAAACAGTTTTTAAAAATACTTACAAATAACAAAAATAATGTTTTATTTAACTTACTGGTTTTTGATTATCTTAACTAAATGAAAATAACTTAAAAGTACCACAATTATTCTAAATTTAATCAACCTCATCTTATTCGATGGATTGTATTTCATATATCCAATTTAGCTGCTCTGTCACTGGAGGCAAATTCTATCAACTGACTTGGAAATTCATCCTTTATGCTAATGAACTGATTCGTATGTGTGTATGCACATGTGTTTATAAAGAATGAGAAAATGAAAAACAAACAAAAAAAACCATCAGGAAATACCCATGATTTATAAAATATTAAACCTAAATGAACAACTTTAAATGTCCGCTCTCTTTAATTTCCAGGTGAGAAAAGTTAGGGCAAAAGAGGCAAAGATATTCTTGAACCTACTACTTAAAAAGAATGTACTAAATGGAGAGATTCATCTAACTGTAGGAGAATAACAAATTTTGGCAATGTTATGCAGAAGCAATTGCTCTGATTTTTCTCACTTTTGGTGTTTTAAGTATAAATGTTTGGCATGTTCTTATTACTCTGTTCTCCAACATTTTCATCACAAAAGACTTAAAATATTGTTCCCCATAGTCTCCATTCCATACTGTGTCCATAATTTACTTTATAATATTTTGGTATAGACCACAGATTTATATATGCATGTGTGAATTAATTTTAGAACATCACCTGAGAATAGCTAGTTAATACTTTCCTTATCTCACTAGAAAACGCTCGCTGTAGGGACAGAGGCTCATACAGCACTTAGCTACCTTTCATCAAAATAAAAGCTTTGATTAATTAGCATAAGATATATTAGCAACACCCCTGTATGGTAAAATATAAGAATCCTGCAAGCATAGAGACACCCTTCAGAATTGGTGCCTACGATTAAGATTCACAATTATGTTAGCTGAGATATTAATGTGGAAGATTTGTGTCACTGAACTCCAATCAGAAGTTTCCACAACTCAAGTACTCTTGTCTGCCCTTAATGAACTTCTCATATGGTCAGGCCTTGTCTGACAACTTGTTTGTGTCTGTGGCAGGTTTCAGTCTGTGAATTACAGTTTTCTAGCATAAAACTTAGTTGTAATGTCATGAAGGAATACCCTTATAAGCGCATAACCTACTTCTAAGTCATGGGGGCCACGGATGTTAACAAAAAGCACCTGATAATCATAAATGACCAGTTAGCTCTCTTCAGCTTGCAAAAGCATTCTCTGAAATATTTTTGGTTTTTGAATAGGGGCTATCTGAGCACTGCCAGGAAAGTCTGGAGCTAGATATAAAATCAAATTACAGAAGAGACTCTAATCCAATGGTATCTGAGTCCAGCTGGGCTGGAGTCACCTGAAGAATTTTTAAGAACACAGATGACAGTCCAGCTCCAGACCAACTGAAAAAGAATTTCCAAGGATGAGCCCTGGGTATCTAGATTTTTCATAGTTCCCTGGGTGGTTCTCAAAAAGCCAGCCTGACACTAAGTCATGAATCAGCTAGCCTTGGGAAAGCACAGAGTGAAATGACTCTTACAGTTTATTCTGTGATTCTACATCTATATGATTCCTGGTTAAAGAAGGCTTTGCAAGATCATTTGAAATAACCATAGTAGAGGAGGCAAGGTAAAGAGACAGGGAAGAGAATCAAATGATGGATCAGGGAGACAGACAGTTGGTACTAGGGGATGGGGAAATGCTGCAGGAATTCTAATTAAGGACCACCTTATTATCGGTGATAATTGCCAGAGACACTAAACAGACACCATTCTTTCCTTGGAACTGAGAAATCAATCATAAGCTAACAGCTTTTCTTTGCCAACTCTCAGTGAAATCCCTGGCTAGA
Source organism: Camelus dromedarius (assembly GCF_036321535.1). Lineage (NCBI taxonomy): Eukaryota > Metazoa > Chordata > Mammalia > Artiodactyla > Camelidae > Camelus > Camelus dromedarius. The sequence goes on from NC_087438.1 coordinate 108,065,651, forward strand.
GTTTGTCTCAAGTAAATGAATTCTAGTTATTTCTCCTAACTCCTGTTGGCAGAGCACAGGACATTTACCATCTGCTGAGCTTTGCATTGGCAATAGGTAAACACTGTCTATTTCCCCAAGGCAATGAGCAGAAAGAGGTAACAAATCACAGAAGAGATGCGGGTGGGGCTCCCAAGTTCTGGCTACGTGATTCCACTGGAAAGGATTTCTGAGGCTAGAGAGGGCTTACTTAGCTGGCTGGGGACAAGGGCCTGAGTCCTAGGTGCTATACCCATGCAACTGGAGAACTCTTGAGATGGTGGAAATTCAGAAATATTTCTTATGCAATTTCTCATCCTTTCCATTTCCTTTAATCTTTTGCACTTTAAGCCTAAGGTTTACTGAGAGTTCACATTTTATCAAGCTTTCTATAGTGGTGACTAAGACCTAATGAAATCTAGCCTAGCATGGAAAACAATACAACAGGTTAACTGACAGTGTTCTAAGTATTACACCAGAGCTAACAGGTGCTCTGTAGGCACCTAGCAAGTACAGCTTATTGGGCCTGGGATGGGTGATGTCTGTAAAAAACTCTCTAGGAAGTTTTTGTTTTTGTTTTTGTTTTAAAGACCCAAAGGGTGAGTGTGAGTTAGCTGGTACAAAGTAGAAACGTTGTCTGAGAAAGTTCAAATACACTCAACAGTGTCAATATGCCTGAAGCATAGATGCAAAGGTGGACAGTGGCAGGAGTTGAAGATAAAAAAGGAACTCAGAATCTGGCTAATGCATGTCTCAGACTAGGCTAGGGAGCTGCCCTTTCCTCCTTATGGCAACAGAAAGACCTGGAAGGATCTTAACTCTGGAAATTATAAGACGATCCTCATTATTTGGCCATAGTTTGCCACCTAAACGTATCCATTCATTATTATTATTCATTCAGCAAAGATTAATAGTGCATTTTTAAATTTAAGTATAGTTGATTTTATTTGATAGCACTGCTATTAGCCAAGAGATAGAGTGGAGAAAAGGCCTATGTTCTCACAAAGCAGGAAAAACAACGCGCGCACACACACCGCTAAGATGGTTTCTGACGGTAACAAGCACTGTGAGGATAAAATAGAACAACCAATGGAGACTGACTGAGGCAGAGCACGCAGGGCTGTTTTTGACAACAGAGTCAGGAAAACTCTCTGAGGAAGGGATAGGTGAGATAAGGCAGCCACATGAAAATCTGGGTAAAGGATGTTCCAGGCAAATGGAACGGCAAGGGCAAAAGCCATGAATTTAAAAGGAACCTGAGATATTAAAGGGAGGAAGGAAGGAACACTGGAGCAGAGTCAATGTAATGGACTGAGGATAAGAACACGGGGTTGGGCTGGAGAAGGAGCAGTGAGCTCTTACTCCTTGTAACTGCTAAAAATTCAGTACTGAATGCACGAGAATCTTCTCCCCTCACAAATTCCGTCCTACTCTCCCTTTTATACAGATGCTAGACTTTTCCTAACATACAAGATCTTGCTTTATTTCCTTGTCCATCCTTTAGGATCCTGACCCTTTCAGATATCCTCCAGGATCAGCATGTCCAACCTATTCTGGATTTTCTAGGAATTGCTCACTTTTAACACACAGTCTTACATCGTAGGCAGCCTCTCAGACCCAGATAATCAAGGAGAGTTGGTCAGCCTGTTGAGGAAACCTATTGGGATCACTCTGAAGTCTAGGCTATCACAGACACTCAGTATCTACTTCTCTTACCAATGTTTCTCAGGAGATGGATTTGCAATGACAGACAGGAAGCAGACCACCAGGGTCTTGTGAATCATGGCCAAGAATTTGGACTTTAGAACTTAGGAAAGTAGAACCACTCAGAATCACGCAGGGTCACAAGTGTGTTATCGCAGGATCGACAATTTAAATCATCAAGGACTTTCTGCTAAACTGTAGCTCTGTACCATAGCTTCCTTCTGATCAAAACACGCTGTGCTGGTGAATTTCTGCAAGGAGGATTACAGATAAAGGGATCTACTAATGAGGAATTCATGGAGTCCTAGAGGAGTTTAGTCCTAAAGCATCAGCAATGGATTATTAGTTACATGCTGCTATAGGTGACAAACCCCCCTCAAAATGTAGTACTTATAAAGTAAGAGTCTCTCATTGCACTTCCAGTGTTTGAGTTAAGAATTCAGGAGTGATTTGGTTGGACAATACTGGCTTTGGTGTCTCATGGGCCACAGTCAGGTGTCAGCCAAGACTGCAATCATCTGAAGGAGTCACTGGGCTGGAGGATCTGCTTCCAAAGTGGCTCACTCATCTGGCTAACAGGCTAGTGCTGGCTGTTTGGAAAACCTCAGTTCCTCTCATGTGGACCTCTCCACAGGACTACCTGAATGTCTTCACACCATGGCAGCCAGGTTCCTGCACACTGAATGCTCCAAGAGGTCAAAGTAGAAGTTCCCATGCCTCTTTGTCAAAGGACTCAGATCTCACACACTGCCCCACACTGTCCGTGGTATTCTTTGGATCACAGTTTTGATTCAGTGTGTGGTAAGACTTTGCTAGGGCACAAATCCCAGGAAGTGATAATCACTGAGGACCATCTTGGAAAGTGGCTACCACAGATGTCCCTCCGGATCCTGGTTTACTACTTCACTGAAGAATGCTCTTGGTCATAGAGCTAAATAGTCAATGTCATATTTTTGTACAAGTCAACTTCTACAGATGGACCTACAACTTTAGATGACATCTGTCAATTGTGAGCTAATGAGTCTATCTTTTCACAGGTACTTAAGGTTGTCATGATGTTCAAGTTATGCTCCTCAACTATTATTGCCTTTAAGAGTCCCCAGACCTCCATTCAAGGCATTAGCCTACTGTATGATGCTAACCCACTCACTCATTCTACTGATTCTAACTGGCCACTATCTCTACGGCACACAGAGCCAAGAAGAAAGAGTCACACTTACCAAGACTTGGATGTTTCCTAGCTCAGAACACCCGGTAGTGAACTCTGAATGTGTATCTCTTTACAAAAGGCTCATGGAAGGCGTGAGGTCAGAAGATGAGTTACAGTGCTGCCTCTCCCTGACATAACTCAAACATAAGAGACACCTAACAGCATCCACAAAGTAGAAAGCCCATGAGTGGTTGAAAAAGCAGGAGGGCAGGACAGCTGCGGTGGAGTGAAGGGGGGGAGGGTGGTGGAGGAGTTCAGAGAGGTAGCCAGGGGCCAGAACTGCCTGGCCTGTAGCAGAGATTAGGACGCTGATGTTTTCTGGTTTAACAGAAGATGCTGCAGAGTTCAAGCATGGGAAAAACACAATACAACTTCTAAAAGCATCACTCCGTCTGCTCTTGCTCCTCTATCATCATTCAGGGTTCCCTGTCTGAAACACCATCTTAGGTGTTCACATTCCCCTTGCCACTTCAACTGGGTCTCCAATGTCACCTCATCAAATAGGACTCTCCAGCCACCCAATCTAAAATAGTGGTTCCAACACCTTCTCACTCTCAGCTTCCTGACGCTGCACTGTCTTTGTTAGTAGGACATACTATCAGATGTAACAATATATCCATCTGTGTTTTAACAGTATTACCTACTCACCCCGCCTTCTCATGAGCAGGCTCTTGTTTTAGGCATTGCCACAACCCTAACGCAGCCTGGAATAGTTTCTCTGTTAGCAATCTGCTGAATGAATGAATGAGTTTCAAATGACCACTGAGATTGTTTTTCATGCCCCCCATTAAAGGCTCCCTGACTTCTTAAGTTCATTGGTCACAGAGGACAAGCAGTCACACTGGATGAAAACTGAACCATCGGCATGGCTATCCTAAAACCACTGTGGAGAGAAATTCTTGGGCATATTTGGGACCAGAAGGAAAGAGCGCCATGATTAATTAGCAGTGTCTATCGCTTGCGTGGGAGGAGAGCAGGTGAACTACCTGCTGTGAACCTCCCATCCACACACAGGTATTCAGTTTCACCCTGAACGTGACTCATCGCCCTCTGCTCGGATTTTGATCACGTGCGCTCAGGCCTTCTCTGCCCTATTTGACCGGCAGCTTTTTAAGGTCAGGAATTACACTGTCGTGCTTTGGCTTCCCAATCTGCAAAACAGGATTAATGATGGAATCTGTGCATTGTCATGTGAGAATTATAGGAAATGATACATTCTCTTCACTCAGAATAGGACCTGGTCCACAGAACCTGGTTTAAAACATGTTAGTTGCTTTTGTTACAGTAATAGCAGTAATGATGATGATAAGAGGAAGAGGAGAATTTTTAAAATGTATAGGACTACTAAATACTAAGGCTTACACACAGCAGGTAACAAAATCAGCTATTCCAAAAAAAGCAGCTAAAAGTTGTTCCTGAGGCTAAGGCTGTGAGAGAGTTACTATGATATATAACCATGTGTTGTTTGTAATGACACACTTAGAAAACATAAGCCAACTTCCTCCCAGTTGAATGGGGTCTTAGCAAAAGCTGGAGCAGCACTGTGAGAGGTCTGTGGAAGGAACGTAGCCTTATCCCAGGCCAAGAAAGTGTGTAACAAAAAGGTGCCTTATCGCCTCAGAAGTCTGGGATGGATGCTGGATGACAGATGGTGGGAAAACCTTCAGCACCTGGCACCTCAGTTAGCACTGTCCTCATCCTCACCGGAAATTCAACAGAGCACTGTGCCAAGGGGCCCCTGCTGCCTGAGAGCCTTCATGCTGGGAGGTCCTTGGACTGTGGGAGCAGATCCAGTGACCTTCACGGAGAAGCACCAAAATGTCCATTTCCTCTGTCAGGAGCACAGTAGGCAGAAAAGTACACCTGCCTTCACCCCAGTAATGCAGGGTAACATCCATTTCACCTCTCCTACCAGCCTGTCCCCAGGTGGTTATAACTCCAGGTTAATTAAATGGGAGGCCTCTCTCCCTTTAAGCCCTCGAAGCATCACCTGTAATTGCCCTGCTATTTAGAGATGCCAAGTCTTTGTACTTAGGCTGCACAAAGTGCATTCAGTCCCCGAGGATGGGGAAAATGGTGTTACGAGAGAACTAGAAGCAACTCCATCTGGAGAAAGATAGGAATCCCTCGTGGCACTAAAACACACAGGAAAGATTTCCTTCAATGCCAGTCAAGTCATGTGCAAAATAATGCTGTTACTCTTCCACTCTGGGCCAAGCATAACGCTAGACAACATGTGAGCAATAAAAAGAAATGAAACATAGCCCCCCCCCCCCCCCACCTTCAGGAATCTTCTCTACCATTAGGGTAAACAAAACATCCGGAAGCCAATGAGAAAGCAGGTGTTTTTGACCAAGAAGAGATCATACAAACGTCTGCCAAGATAATAAAAGAGAGAAGAGTCTAGGCTTGGGGTCCAGCTAGGACAGGATTTGACTGGCTCACTAGTGTGACTGCGGGCAGTCCCTCCCCTAAATAATCTTCAGTTTCGCCAGCTGCTAATGGCAGGACTTACCCCAGAGAGGTGCTAGGAGGGCTCTGTAAGAAAATACACGTAAAATCCTCTAGGGTAATGGCTGGCACAGAGAAGGCACTCAGTGTGTCCATTCTCTCAGCCAATATTTAGTGTGCATGTGGCCCAAGGAACTATTAGATGCTGGCGACAAGACACAGTTCCAAGCCACTTACATTCTACAAGGAGCAAATGACTTGGAGGAAGATGATAACAGCTAACATCACGTGCGGTCTCCCCAGGTGCCAGGTACAGCAATAAAGCATGTAAGCAGGCAAGCTTAGTCTTTTCCCATCAATAAGATTTATGAAGAAAATTCAAAGAGCTGCCCTGTTAAGGACTTGATATTGGGGGGAAGGTAGTTTTCATGCTGAGGCCTGAATAGCCTGCAGAAGGCCTCCATGCAAAGATCTGAAGAAGAACATTCCAAGTAGAGTGAAGTCCATCCATGCTGACATCACTATTAATATCAGAAGTTTGATGGTCCAGGCTATCTGACTAGGAAGGGTTCAGTAACATGAGAGGCCAGAGTAGGATGGAGATTAACAGGAAGTTCCGGGGAGAGGAGGGTTGCAGCTGGATGTTGAGAGTAGGTGGTATTAAGCAAAGACCAAAGAGAAACCCTAGCACCTTTATATGGCTCTTTAAAGGAGGGAATTTAAACTCATTCCTTTACATGAGTCTATGATTGCTTTTGACTTACCATGGCAGTGCTGAATAATGGAGACAGAGATCCAAGATCTAGTCCATGACATGTCAAATATGAACCATGTGGCCCTTTACAGAAAAAGCTTCCCAAACACTGAGTGAGAGGTTACAAAGCTCATTCAAATAAGTAATACTGTTGGGGCACTCAGCAGATTTGGGGAGGAGGGCTCTACTGGTAAGTCTACCAATGGCACAGAAGTCCAGTGACATCCGCCTTGGTCTTTCTCCAAAACTTACAGTGTAGTTGAAGGCACCTGGTTGGCCCTCACTCAATATGGATGAATGAATCTGATATTACAGAGGGGTTTTCTCATAAGATAGTTAAGAAGTCTTCCTTTCTCACTTTACAAAAAGAAAATTCAAGGCCTAAACTAGGTAAAGTAAAAGCTAACATTAGAACGAGGTGTCTCCTTACTCCCAGTTCAATGCTCTTTCTTACCAAGATGCCACAGGCATACTGGTATCTGAAGTCCCCACCTGCCACCCCCAGCAAACCTAAGTATGAAGGGTGACTTCTTTCCTTGCCATTATCAAAGTGTCAGCCAAACCTCAGGTCTCTGGCCACTATGACACGTGGGCCTAATTAATTACCATATGGTACTACTTCTGCTGGACCACCTGCTCTTGTTCATCCACAATTCAGTTCCATCCTGGGAGGATACAGGGGAAGGGCATTTGTTAATGATCATTCCTGGCCAGCACCGAGTGGAAGCGCCATGGTCAGACACAATGCTACAACCTCTGGAAACTTCCTTTGTGTATCTCTCTTCCACTTACTCCATCACAGGAGGAAGGGAAAAGCCCTACCATCCAGGGGTCAATTGCTCCTTTGTACATACTAGGAAACTTCAGCAAGGAGAAAGTATTCTCACATATTGCACATATTGAAGACAAAATGATGAACTATCACCAGGGACAGCAGACTATGGGGCAGAAGTCTGAGACAGCCCAGGGATGCCGTGGAATAACAAGTTCAGAGTTTGGGCTCTGAGGACACTGCTTTCTGAGTTCAAGTCCTGCCTCTGCGGGTCACCAGCCTTATGGCCTTGAACAACTCACTAGATCTTTCTGAGCTACAGCACTGTCAACTGGGCGACATTGGAACAATGCTATTACACATTTCATCAAAATCATGTGGTTCATAGGGAACTAAGCAACTTGTACAAAGCATTCATAAGAGTCCTAGTTAACAGAGAGGACTTGCTGATAAAAGAAGAAAATGATGCTGCTGATGCAAGTGCGGTGGCCGTGGTTCTGGCTCAGACCACTGTCAACCAGATGACTCTGCAGAAGGCACTGACCCTCTCCAAATGTCAGCTCACTCATCCATAAAATAAGAACACCACCATTCCCTGGCTTACAGAACTTCTATGAGGACTAAATTACCTAAGAAAAGACAAAGTACTTAGCCATGACCCTGGCATCCATTCATGGGTTATTAAATGTCACCAGATGAAAACAAATCAAACAAAAGATGTTAATGCCTGGCCAAGCTCACACATCTTTCTGAAATTTAAAAAAAAAAGAGAGATTATGACTATTAAAGTGACTTGATGCACTCAGCTGCTCTGCATATATTGCAGGTTGTCAGGAGTGCTACCCGGCCAAGGAAGCCAGTCTAACACCTGTTTACTTGGCCTGTGATTTGCAGGTCATTCATGGGAGCTGAAGGCGTCGGTGGCCAGGTGCTATGCAAAGCGAGGGATTAATTAACCCGTGATCTATGGCTTTTCATTATTGTTCTCAAGTCTCACCTTCTATTTGCAAGTGACTCTTAAGAAGCCATATGGCCGAGCAAAAGCATTTGGGACCAAAACATATCGGCAGACTCTCCTGCGTTACTCCACTCCCCAGATTAGGCTGATGAGAGAGGAGACACTTGCTGCTCATCTGATGGCAAGCTTACAGACTGGAAATTTAAACTCTCCAGTTTAAATACAGCACACGTGTGTATACGATACCTACGTGTGCCCAAGCCCCCACCAGGGCAACATGCTAGGTGGCACGAATGCCAGAGAGAATGTGGGTTCTGAGGTCAAACATCACTCCAGATTCCATCATTCAGTAGCTTTATGAATTCAGGTAAGTCACTGGACCCTCATGTGCCTCAAATTCTTCACTTAAGGAGGAATAACAAAATCTACCTTTCTGGTAGGGCTGTGGCAAGGCTAACAGATGAAATATTTAGGTAGGTAGCCGTAACTGACCGTCAATACACCGTTAGAGCTAGGTCAATACTGTGAGTTTTTACATGAGCCCTGTAATTTTTTATGTAACCCTAAGTCATTTAGTTGAGTCCCAAATTCATCATTAAGAAAATGGGGCTAATATGACCTGCCCCGTGGATTTTTTTCAACCAATTTTAACCAATATTTATGGAACCCCTTCTCTGTAGGAGGTACAGTGGTAATTACAGGGAACACAATGACAAACAATGAAAGCCTTGCCCCTTGCCTAGTGGAGCTAAAGTCCAAGGAAACACAAGCATTTAATGTGTCAATATAGAGCAACTACTCAGAGTGGAAGCGATAAAAGATGGTCTAGAGACTATAAAGAGAGAGCCTACTCTGGATTGGAAAGTCAGGGAATGACTTTCCAGAGGAGTGATGTTTAAGTTTAGATATTAATGATGAACAGGAGTAACAAAACAAGGAACAGCATGAAGACTGTCAGAAAGAGAAAACAACACGTACAAGGGCCTTGCTGAATTGTCAGTGAGGACACCCCGTTCTCTAGGCCCTGAGGATATAGCGACAAGAGGGATCATCTCGGATGGGGTGTCGCTTTTATCAGGGAGAGAGCGAGGAAGAAAATGCATTTAAATCCCTGAGCACAGGGCATGGCACCAAGGCAAAGTTCTGTATGTTGAAAATGGTGATTAAGATCACTGCAGCAGTGACAACAGTTACAGAAGTCGCAATATATGTCCTCAGGGAAAAGTCAGCTCTGCCCATTCGAGGCAAAGCATCAGAACCATTTGGGAAGCTTACTTAGAAGAAGAAGAAAAAAAATCCCATGACTTTCTGATTTAGACAAAGAACATGTATGGGATTCATATTGGAGTTTGAAGAACCTGGCTGCCATTCAGTCTTCCCTTAGGTGTGACCACCTAGCACAGGAGGGATTTGGCATCAGGTCTGTGAAGCGGCAATCATGGTCTCTCTTCCCCTCCCCAGATGGAACAGTGGCAGAGGGGCCAACCTCCAAAAGGTCCTGAGCATCCCATTTACAGGAAGGTAGGTACAACAACCACTTGGCAGGGTTACAGTGAAAATCTGTTCAGTCTTCCATTTGACAACAGCTAACATGGTCTCTGAGAGTCCCAGAAAATCAGTGATTTTGAGTGCTGGGGCCAGTGGTAGGGAGAACACAGATAAAACCCAGAAATAAGCAAAGAACTGCCCTTTCCCAGAGATGTGGGTGACAAGTGGAAAAGTCTTCTCTGGCCAAGTCCACCTTCCCTACTGATGCTCAAAATGCCACCACAGATGACTTGTTCTTTGGTTCAAGGAGAGCTGTCTTGTAAACATCTGGCAACTGACAGTAAGCCCTCTATGATCATACAGGCAAAGAACCATTCCATTGTTTTAATTTATTTATTAAAATCAGACATAAATTTAAACAACCCATTTCAACCTCCCCGCTCTCTATGAAGCCAGTCAGACTCACAGATGAAGTGACGTGTCAAAGGTCACACATCACGGCAGTGACAGATCCAAGACCAGAACTCAGATTTTCTATGATTTCCTTCTCCTGGACTTTCTATCTCTGAATTCACTTTCTGCCAATTATTTTATTTCCCCAAGTTATTTCTCCACCATTGGACAATAGGGAACGTCAACAGTGTTAGTTCAGGAGCTGTAGTTGAAACAGAATTAAAGAGTAAGAAGGGATAAAGCCCTCAAATTACAAGCCACTTTCCCTGGAGTTGGCCCCTTCCCAACAGGTTCTACCAAGCCTCCGGAAATCTCTTCTCTGACATCAAGAACCCACTGATCGTCATTCTAAGTGAAGTAAGCCAGAAAGAGAAAGAAAAATACCCTACGATATCACTCATATGTGGAATCTAAAAAAAAATGGAGAAGGGGACACTAACGAACTCATCTACAAAACAGAAACAGACTCGCAGACATAGTAAACAATCTTATGGTTACCAGGGGAAAGGGGGTAGGAAGGGATAAATCTAGGAGTTTGAGATTTGCAAATGTTAGCCCCTATGTATAAAAATAGATTAAAAAATAAATTTCTTCTGTATAGCACAGGGAACTATATTCAGTATCTTATAATAACCTTTAATGAAAAAGAATATGAAAACAAATATATGTATATATATGCATGACTGGGACATTGTGCTGTACACCAGAAATTGACACATTGTAACTGACTACACTTCAATTTGAAAAAAAAAACAAAAAAAAAAACCCTGCTGATAAAAAGTAGTGAGAGCAGTTTCATCTCCAGGACAGAGCCTGGGGCTCAGGATAATCAAGGCTTTAAGTCTGTCTTGCTGGCTGCCGGTTTCTTCCACTGAAATGCCCTTCAGAACTCAGCCAGTGCCTCAGAAGACAGTTCTGCCTTCTCCCTTTTATGCGAGTTATCAAGCATTTTCCCCTGAACCTTTCTGTGCCCTTAACAGTCTAGAAAATGAGGCTCTGTGCTTTGACAAGCAACCTCTAGGACATTCTGCTTCTTAAAAGTTCATGCAATAATAGTAGCACCCGTTCTTTAAAGACATTTATACAAAGAGACCGAGTCAACTTTTCCTTGGGCTTAAAGTTGTGTGTATATAATGGTAGTTACCAGCTTGCTACCAACTACTCTTGAACCTGTCGACTTTTTAAATGGCCCCAACTGGTTCCTAAACTTCTCTCCACCTTTTCCATAGGGAGAGAACCAAATACAGACTGTCTATTTCATGAGAAGCAACAGCGAGCTTTATGTCACCACATTCTAATCCTCACTCTGCCAACCCTGGTGGACCTGGTCATCTTGGGCAAGCCCCTTCTCCTCTCTGGCCCTCAGTAGTACTGTTCACAAAAATATTTTGTTTGACTTACACAGTGTTGATTTTTTGCTTTTTTTTTTTAAAGGAGTATCAAAATTTTAAAATAACTTTTGCATAACTATCCTGACCTCCTCCTAAAAACTGGAAGACCTCACTAAGTGGATTTAATACTACTCTGTGGAGCTCTACAGTAGCTGCTCGTTGTAAAAGGGTTGTGTGTACTCCAGTTCATTCCAGTCTCCCCCAGGTCTATATGCCTCAGCTAACTGTCTGGACCCAGTAAGTCTTTGGGGGGCATGACCCTGGACTGAGGAGTAAGTAGCTGCACCAGGCACACATCCCCTAAACTGGCAGAGTGTGTGTATTCATAAAATATTATGGAACGTATCAGATGTGCGGCTCTTTCCCTAGCATCTCGGATTACAGCACTCTCACGGTGACTCACAACTTTCTACACCATGCTTTTACATTTTGACTACGGCTGCTGGACTATTTGCACCTAGTTTTTGTTCTGTTAGTCCTAGGACGTTTTCTTTGCCTCTGACCACTCAAAGCCTTCTGTTCATAATCATCATTCTGATCTCAGTCTATGTGATCCTTATCTAACATTCCTTTAGTATTTTTCCTAGCAGATTTAACGTGCATTAAGTTAAATCTGCATCCTTTGAAACTTCCAGCTCTTAAAGAAATCAGTACTCAAAATGCATAGAATTGTTTGATTAGATGTGTAGAAATGCATTTGAGTCTTATGAGCAGTCATTTTCTTCATGTTACCTGTCATGCTAAGGGATAAAACAGGAGATAACATTTTGTCTAGTCACTGAAAGCCTGCCTATCAGCACCACTATGAAAACCGCCCCAGCCAGACTGTGGGGACACCTACAGAAGTGTTAGGAGGATCTGGGCAGATGGTACTCATCCTGCTTCCATTGTAGGCTCGCTCTCTCTCAGAGATGCCCTGCTGAAGAGTCACTTCACCATCAAGTCAGTCAGCGCCAGATTTGTTGTGAGCAAGGTTATAGGAAAGGGTACCGAGGGTGTTTCCGAGGAAGTTCCCAGGGGTCTGTTCTCTCGATTTTCTCATCAAATGTAGCCCTCCGACTGTGGGAACAAAGGAACGAGCCTTGCGCTGGAATGGTAAACAAGTTACAAAAAGCTGCAGACTCAGAGGTGAGAAGGCTGGTTAGCCAAGGACGGGTAAGATCCCCAGAGGGGGGCAACCTGAGGCAGGCACAGCCGCCTAAGTCCAAGAAAAATGTTGTGAAGCAGCCGTTTCTCATACATTCTGCCTTGCTAAGCTTTAAGGCTCGCTGGTGCCAACACGAACATGATTTACCAAAACATAAAAAGTCTTCTGACCTTGAGCCAGACACTGCCTGTTAACCATTTCCCTTGTCGTTCTTCTTTGCTATATAAGGCTGTGTAACTTAATAAAGCTTCAGAGTAGCCATCAGCTCTCTCCGCATACGGTGTGTATGTGTACATGGTATCGCGACACCAACGATCAAATAATAAAGCCACTGACTGAGGCATTTGATTCTAAGTCATGGACACTCACATTGCTAAGAACAAATGAGTTTCGACTGAGTCACCTGCTTGTCTAAGTGGACTGGACAATTCAGTCAGTTGGATTATTCTCCAGAGGTCCATCATTTGCGGGAACACAGTCACTTAAACTTATAATTCAGTCTGCTGAGAACTTTTTCAGTTGTGTGAACTGCATTCACACTAGAGCCAGCGAGGTGGCCACTGCATGCAAATTTTGTAGCAGGACACTGCCCAAGGTCAACATTCTTTATGAAGCACCCATAACATGCCTTATCTTCCCCTGAAACTTAATTCTTTATAGCCTAGTTAACACTCTACTCATGTGTATTTCTCCCTGACTACCTAACTTGCTGGTGAATTCTCTCCTCACCCTTCTGAATTGTTTTAGGGCTTATCAATCATTCATGCTTTGAGTAACTTTTTCAATCTATAAAAAATTACTATCAGAGTAAAAGACACTTAAAATGGCTTCATTTAAAAAGAAGACTAAAGTTTCATAGTAAACTACAAACAAAGACATTTAATTGGGATTGTTCTCTTGAAAATTACCAGCGTACGTAATTAATACGGCTTAGATTTTTATAGCTATACACTAATGTTTAGAATGACAAAGTCATGAACCACAAGTTGGGGGATGAGAATGCTGTGTTTTTTCTGGAAAAAGCATATGATAGCATGAAAACATCTTTTATTTTACGCTTGCAACGTTATAGTTAAGCAGGTTTTTTTTTGCAATTGTATCTGTGAGCCTGATCAATTTATCCCAGGGCCTCTGTCTTAACCTTCAATACTCAAATCATCCTTTTTCTAGTCCTCACATCCTTGGTGATTTGCCCTTCCTCAGTTGACTGATCTCACTCTTTCAGAACCTTGTATGCCAGTGAATTTGCAAGGTAACCCAGAACCTCTTTCATCAGCTTTCCAAAATCCTGTATCTCTTGCAAGATTTGAAAATTTACTTTGCATCATTGTTAATGCATTTCCACGTACTGTCTGACATTTAGAACATGCAACAAGCAACAAGAGGCTGAGCAGTACCAATGCAGAGACCTAGCAACTTTCAACAAGCATGTGGACTGCGTTAAAATCAATAAAAATTTACTAAATTCATAATGACTTTTAAAACCCATTATTGGGCTATTCAACTAAAGGATACTAAAAGTACAATAAAGACAAGATTATAGCCTTGAATGTCTCGATATAAAAAAAAAAAAGCATACCTTATTACTGGAAAAAAATTGGGAGTGAAAAATGGAGTCCAGTGGTTTTCAGAGAGGTCCCTGGACCAACAGCATTAGCATCCCCTGGGAACTTGTTAGAAACAGCAATTCTTGGGTTACTGAGTCAGAAACTCTTTGGGTAGAGCCCAGAAATCTGTGTTTTAACTAACTGGCCAAGCGATTCTGATGCCTGCTAAAGTGTAATAACCAGCGATTCCGTCCAGCCTTGTCTTACTGAAGAAACTAAGACCCAGGAGAGAAAACGTGATGCTACCATGAAGTTGCAAGAACAGGCAAAAATCAAGTTCTCACTTCACGCAGCATTTCCTCTGCCCTTTATACAACACTCTAAAATGTTATAGTTATATGGGGTACATAAAGTATGCTGTGTACTTATATAATTATCACCACTATTCTATGAATAGTTCTTTATCTCCATTTGACAAGTAAGAAAACGCTCCGAGCAGGCACGGTGTACAAGGTCTCATTTAATAACAGGCTGACTCTGGATTCAACTTAATTTTTCTTCAAACTTCAAATTCTGTGTTCTTTTAACCAAACGACAGCACCTGATATACCTAACCACCCTATAAATTCATAAAAGCAGAGCTATACCTTACTTACATATTTTTTTTATTGTCACAATACTTGCATCACCCCTCGGTGGAGGAAGCAGCACAGTATTTCAGAGAAAGGCTATTTCTGTCTCTGTGTCCTGTGACCACAGTTGATCATATTTGCTACTTTTCTAAACTTCAGCAACAAATGCAAAAATCAACCTACCTACATTAGATTGGCCAGAAAGACTATTTTTATTCTTCGTTGTTATGTATAAGATGCTTCTTGTTGTTGTACATGTGGGGGCTGTTGTTTGGATTTTTAAGTATTTTAAGTGCTGTTTGTTTATTATATTTGAGGCTTCAGGCTATGTTAGCAAGTGGTACAATTTTAGAAATCTGAAAAAAATTAAATGCCCTGTGGTAGAAGAATAATATGTTAAAATACAGATTCTCAATACAGAAGTACTGTTTTCCTTCTAAAAACAGTGATAATTATTTTCAGTAGCCATCAATAACCACTGATACTTATAGAGAGCTTACCATTTTCCAAGAACTAGACCAGGCACTTTTTATGTAGTAGCTCCTGTAATTATCACAATAATCTTACGATGTTTGTATTGTTACTGTCCCCATTTTCAAGATGAGGAAATCAACTTTCAGGGATTAAATAAATTGCCAAAGTGACAGAGCCTATAAAAGTCATCTCCAGGACCCGTGCTCCAGTGGCTAGACCTAAACCACCATGTTAGGCTGCTTCTCCAAAGCAGTGATTTCCACAGCCCTGCCCAAGCCTTGACAGCTCCTCTTTGGAATCCCAAATATATAGGCTGAATATTAAAGGCCCCACAATCTGACGCCAGCCTACCACCTTCCAGATTTATCTCACGCTCGTCCCTTTCACACTGCTGTTGTCCAATTCGACTTCCGTTCTGGTGTATCGTAGCCATTTCCCAAGCCTAGGCGACCCTGCCCCTTGTCCGCCTCCAGCATAGCCTCTCCTCTCCCACCTCAGCCTGACCCAACACAACCCAGTTCTCCTCAGTTCACTGAGAGTTTCATAAATAATATTAGTACATCTTTTGCATTTGACCTCTGGTATTTTTATCTCAATATAAAATAAATTGGAACAACACTTCAGAGGACAATTCTGCAGTATTTATCAAAAATTTAAAGGTGCATATTCTTCTGTCCAGTGGCTACAGTGCTGGTGATTTTCCAAAGCTCACAAAGATGTTAAATATAAAAAGGAAAATCTAATGAAAAATTGCTTTCAACAACTTAAATCTGAAAATAGTCTATAACTTCATTCATATGTAACTAACTAATTATTAAATACTGAACACCTAACTAAATCCCTTGTTTGGACAGAAATTCCAAAGAAAATGGTGTTAGGAAAGTTGTGGGAAAACTTGAAGGCACAGATGCATTGCGATCAGCTTTCTAGCTGGAATTCCAGAAGGAGACTTCCAAGTTGGGTGGGGCCTGAGAGAATGAAAATGGAAAGACTGATTCTGAAGATGTAGGACAGAGGGTCTCCCTCTGTGACCACCTCAGCTCCCAAGCGCTCCCCTCAACACTCATGGTGCTTTTGCAGGCATTTGCAGATCCGCACGGAGCAGTGAAAATCTGAACCATAAAACGTGCATGTTCCCAACTACAGTCAAGCAAAAGGACACTCTGCCTGCTTGTGTCAGTTCTTATGCTGTAAACAAGCATCCCTTTCGCAGACTGTTGAGTACCGTGTTTTCCACGTTTTTGTGCTTTTGGGTGCCGACATCACTGTTTAAGAGGGTCCCCGAAGCACAGGGCTGGAGTGCTGTCGAGGGCTCCCAAGCACAAGAGGACTGTGATGTGCCTTATGAAAGAAAGAAGCGCAGGAGATGCGCTTGGTTCAGGTATGAGTTACAGTGCTGTCGGCCGGGAATTCAGTCTTAATCAATCAACAACATATATTAAACACAATGTCTTTGAACAGAAACACACATCAGACAAGGTTACATTATCGATCACTTGATGAAAATGTTGTGACTGGAGGCCCCTAGGAACTTAAGTCTTTATTTCCCTTAGGAGTAATGGTTCCGTCATTAAGCCAGTGCTGAGGACAGCTTTGCAGAACGTTCCTACTGCAGCACAGAAAAGAGCAGTGAGTCCCCATGGAACCCGTGGGAATACAGAGCATCACTGAGCTGAGACCAGTCTGTCCTTTCTGTGGAGTCTTTGTGAAGAGCTTAACAAACCCCATCACAGATGCTTGGTAGATGAGGGGTGAACAGGCAACCCAGTTCAGGGGCTCCATGGGGAACACGGCCACATTTCAGATCTATGGCACGCCCTAGAGGGGATATGGTCCAAGCAGCAAGAGTGTCTGGGTCCTGTACTGAGAGAGGGGAAGAAACTCTGCACATGCTAACATGAAAATATGCCCCAAATGTATATACTTTAAATTTAAATAAGCCAGCAATTTTATATAGAATAAATATACGATATATATTGCATGTAATGCACATGAAATGATCTGTAGATTAAAAAGTCTACTTATACACATTTCCTATAAATCCATACAGTATCTCTGAAAGGATGCATGGAAAACTATTTGAAAAGATCCTTTAGACCATAAGCTTTGTCAAAGCAGGGCCTGCATCTGTCTTATCCCAGTTGTGTTCTGTGCCCAGACCACTGCCTTGCTCGCATCATATACTATTTAAATATTTGTTGAATGAATGGGTCGCTGAATGAAAATGAGAAGGGGGGGCTGCCAGAAGGCTCTTCTTCCTATTTTTACATTCTCTATTGTTTGCCTTGTTAACATGAGCACATACTACATTCAAAATAAAAAACAATTGGAAATGATTGCACCCTTGTTTATCCTTCAAAGGCTGCTACGCCCCTTTCAACATCACCACGGTACTTTGCATTCTTTGGTAACTATTCTGTTTCCTCACACCCCTGTCTCTAATCCCTAAAGAGGCACAGAGTGATTTCTCTAAGAATCATGTTTCTATGTTGAGATTAGCTTATCTGACCAGAGGTAGATATTTGACACCATCTAAGCTTATCTGATCTCTCCCTTGTAAATGTGAGCCTGTACACGCCTCAGTCATTACACATGAGCGACTCGGCATGGCTGGAATCATAAATGGTGTATGTGGGGGTTGTGGATATCCACGCTGGCCTTGAATAGCAAAGCGAACCAATCATTTGGGAAAGAAGGTTGAGGAAGACAGGCAGAGAGAAGCCTAAAAGCCACGAGAGGCAAAGAGAGGGGGTATTAAGGCTCCTGACAGCTTCATATTTCCATTCTCTTTTCAATGGCCAGTTGTCTCCCCTCTGAACTCCTGTGAGGTACTCTTTTATATTTACAACAAAATTATCAGTTATTTAGCATACACACTTCAAGCTGGTTTCTGTTAGCCACTTCAGAATTCTGACCAATGCATCTCCCTCGACAATAAGGACCAGCATCACTACCCATATACAAAGCCATGCAGAAGACCTTTCAATATTTGGCCCCCACCTACTTCTGCATCCTCTTCTCCCCTCCTTACACACTCCCTTCCTCCACTGCCCTGGGATACCACCCCACCCTTTTCCCCAGGCTCACACTGACTCAGCTCAGTATTCATTGCTATGGAGAAGCTTTGTGCGGCCACTGCAGCCCCCATTACCACCACCAGCACCATGTCTGGGTCATGACCCCGGTGTGCTTCCCTCTTCCCACACTGTGACCCATCAGTCTTCCACTGCATGACATCCCTACTAACCTGCAGCTTCCTTTGGAGTCCGTTCCCATTGGCAGCTTTATCATCAGGGTTTAACATGGTTAGTGCCTGTCACATTCATTCCTTATTTACTGAATGAATTACTCTTTTTGTACCCAGGCCCTACAGATTTCCATATTCTTAAAGCCCCATATTTTATTGATTAAAAAAACCTAAAGAAATGCCTGAACAATGAATGATTGGCCAACCTAATACTTTTATGGGCTCTATAGTTCAAACTAAAGGTAGAGTTCGTGGAAGCTGTGACCACACACAGACTTTGACAACTCAAGATATACCACACTGGGGAACATCGGCAGAAGTGAGCTAATTGCAATTAACTTGAAACTCTAAGCATGACAACTACACATCAGAAAAAAAAACCTCTCATAATTGAAGGCTTGTCATAGAGGAAACCCTCTGGAGCATAAAAGATAAAATGATAAGAGGAGAAAAGGGAACCCTCCTACACTGTTGGTGGGAAGGTAGTTTGGTGCAGCCATTATGGAAAACAGTGTGGAGATTTCTCAAAAGAATAAAAATAGATTCACCATATGATCCAGCAATCTCACTCCTGGGCATATATCCAGAGGGAACCTTAATTCAAAAAGACATCTGCACCCCAATGTTCACAGCAGCACTATTTACAATAGCCAAGACATGGAAACAGTCCAAATGACCATCGACAGATGACTGGATAAAGTAGTTGTGGTGTATGTATACAATGGACTACTACTCAGCCATAAAAAATAATAATGCCATTTGCTACTACATGGATGGACCTGGAGATTGTCATTCTAAGTGAAGTAAGCCAGAAAGGAAAAGAAAAATACTGTATCATATCACTTATATGTGGAATCTTAAAAAAAAAAAAAAGATGAATGAACTTATTTACAAAACAGAAACAGACTCACAGACATAGAAAACAAACTTACAGTTACCAGGGAGGGAAGGGATAAATTGAGAGTTCAAGATTTGCAGATAATAATATATATAAAATATACCACAAGTTTATACTGTATAGCACAGGGAGTTGTTCCATATCTTGTAGTAACTTACGGTGAAGAAGAATATGAAAACGAATATATGTAGGTTCATGTATGACTGAAGAATCATGCTGTCCACCAGAAATTGATGCAGCACCATAAACTGACTATACCTCAATAAAAATACATATACACAAAAAAAGCAAATGAAGCATGTAAGAGAACAAAAAAAAAGATAAGAAATTTCTCAAGTCAAGATAATGATTTCCTCCTACCTTTAAGCAAGTTGCTGTACTTTTATCTTTTTCCTATATTGTCTCACTTGAGGATAATTTCTAATCTACTCCCATCTTTTTGGCTTTAGAGATGAGGACATGCAGATAAAGAGAGCAGTGGTATGAGCAAAGTGAGAAAACCAGTTAGTTGCTGAGCAGGGACTGGAACTCACTGCTTGCAGCCTCCACCTTTGATCCAAACTGGTTTCCGTCATCTTTAAGAGAGAGTTTGCAGCTCTACCTCAGTCCCCTCTGCCCTGGAGCCCACCTAGAATTCAGTCTTGCAGGCTTGCTGAGCTAGTCCCTGGATAGCAGAGGTATGTAAAAGCCAAAAGAAATTTTATTGGAAACCAATCTCACAGGCAGAAATCAAAATGACATCAGCGACAATAAATAATCGCAGTGTAGTCTTGAAGTAGAGGTTGGCTGTGTCTCAAACGAGGTCAACATTTGGCATCCACAAGAAATAAATAAAAGGCAGCTTATCTTTTTGAAAGCAGGAGACTATAAAAACCCAATTGCCAGAATGGGAGAAAACTGAAGCTGATTGCCATGGCAACAAAAGAGTTACACAGATGAAATAGGGGCACATAAAAATCTATGTATGATACATTAAAGGGAGAAAAATGGAAAGTAAACAACAGGGGATTGGCATTCATGAAAAATTCCCTGCGAGAGGAGACTACCACCAACAGCCCCTGGCTCCGGGAGTCGGGGGGAAAGCACTGTCAACCGGGAATCCCAAGTCTGGCCACGGCAATCCATGAGCGTCTGGGTGGTCACGCGCCCTCTAGACCAGTGTGGGGTGGACTCGTTTGTCATCTGGGCACTTTCTGTGGCAAATTTTTATTCACTTGTTAGGTGAACGATTTGGGACGAGGTTATGGGACACCTTAATAATGTTAGAAACCACCTCAAAACCATCACTTTTCTCTATCCTACCAGCCTTACTCTAGCTCAGTCTCCCATATTGTCTTCCTGCGCAGGGTCTTTCCCGACTCTCCTATGTTCGCCGTTCTGCTGGCTTTACTTTTCTAAAACCAACCTGAGTCTGGATCCATCTAAAGCCCTCTCTATGGATCCCGGCTGCCAAACTGCACAGCATGACACACCGGCTCTTCATATTTTAACCCCAGGCACACTCCCCACCTCCCATCATGTTCCCAGCGCTCAGAACCTGCTTTTCCCCACCATGTCATTCTTCTTGGGACTCAGAGCTTTGCACCTGCTGCTCCCATTGTCAGCGCCATCCATCTCTCTGTGGTCCTCCACCCCTCTCCGGCCTCGCTTTCCCTAATGCAGAGTGGCAGTGCCTCTTCCTGGAATCCTCCACTGACTGCTCTCTGCCCCTCAATGGCCCAGATGTTTCTGATAATGTGCTCCCCTGGCACTGATGACAAATGCTTAAATTCCACTCCATGGCAGCCGCCGGCTCTCTTGCCTGCCTCCCAGCTAGGCTGTGCACTCGCTGTGATGAACCTGTTACTGTAGCCCTGGTGTCTGGCACAGAGTGCACACTGGATACATACTTATGGACTGAAATGAACTGAAGACAAATATCCCCTCACGCTGAGTGTTGGCCCCGGTTCCTGCTACATGCCATTCCCACCTTGAAGCTCATTTGCTCTAATACAATCCCAGTCCACTCTTAAATTGTTCAGACACATAGGACGTTCTTCTTCATTTTCATTTCTCAGATTCGTGTACTTCAACCTGGAGGAATCCCTGCATTCTGTTTCATTGTTTAGTATTTCCACCACCTCCAAGCAAGCTCCTGATGGCCTCTTCCTACTACTCAATAGCTCATGAAAGAAAATGCATAGAAACATTGAATCCAATACTCCGTGAGTCCTTTTGGAATTTATCCACCACCCAGGGCCACTCCTTAGAGTACTCTAAATCTACACGGAAAATGAGGGAAGGCAGAGAAATGAAGAGACCAAGAGAAAATAAAGCCTGTGGTCCCACAAGGACTTATACACACATGTTCACAGCAGCTCATCTTGTAACAGTCAAAACCTGGAAACAGCCCAGTTACCCATATCAAAAGTTAAATGCATAAACCAACTGTAGTCTGTTTGCACCACAGAATACCACTGAGCAATAAGAAGGGAGACTGACACATGCAACAAAATGAGTGTCCGCAAGATAACGTTGAGTGAAAGAAACCAGGCGAGAGACATACACGTTGCATTATTCCATTCATGTAAGAGTCTAGGAGATGCCAATGCATTGACAGTGACAGAAGGTAGCTGTCTGGTGTCAGGGAATGAAGGGGGAAGGGAGGGAGAGATTATAAAGGGCCAGGAGGAAACGCTGAGATGACGGATGTGCTAACGAGCTCAATGTGATGAAGGGTTTGCAGGTATATACACATATTACAGCTCAACTGTACACTTTAAATGTGTTTGCTGTATGTCAATCTTACCTAAAGGAAGGAAGGAAGGAAATAAAGAGAGAAAGAAGGAAGGGAAGGAGAAGGGAATTAGTTGAAATATTTCAACTATGGTATTATCTACAGTAAAAATAACATTCCACTAGGGGGAAATAAAAAGGCTTACCCAGGGATATAAATGTCAATGTGGGGATAAAAATGGGAGTCCAGTAAGATTTTTCCACTCTCTAATCATATAGGAAGATGCTGATAGGACCATAACTTAAGGTACTAACAGCAAAAAACAAATCCTTCTGTCTACTCCCCTGTGTGTGTGTGTGTGTGTGTGTGTGTGCGCGCGCACGCGTGCGCGCCCTGGTAATACCCATTTACAAACTTGTGATAATTCTCTGTCATCTGAATCAAGCTGTATCTCAGCAGGTTTCTGGAGAAGCTCTAAAACATGGGCCCAACATAACGAACAGTTGTATTTCCCAGTGTCCTTCCCCTCCGGTCTAACTGAAACACTTCACATCATGTTACAACTGGCATTCTGTTTTTTTAGCAATGAATCCCTCCTTTTCAGCTTCCATACAAACAGCTATATGGATTATTATCCACTTTGCATAAACTGATACACCCTATTTAGAGAGATAATTACATGACTTAGGCCACTCAACTCAGGTTCCACCTCCTTCCAGAAAGTGATGTATCACCATCTTCCCATCCCCACGCACCCCTCGTGGGGATCGAGTTAGACCTGGGGTTACAGGCTGCCTTAGCTCTGAGCTACCGGCATACGTATGTACTCCCTGTTAGACGTGGACTTCTGTGGGGTAAAAAGGTTCTTTCACTTCCTTATCCCTCACCCAGGTGAGCATGTGTTCTCTGGAGATGTTTTCTTCTTGGAAAGTGAAAAGAAGATCCTTTCACCCAGATAAAGGAAACAATTTTTGCTGTGCTATTGTTGAACTTGCCACCAGACCTTGACACTTCACAAGAACAAAGACTGTCTGTCCTGTTCACACTACACTCGGGGCCTAACGCGGTGCTCCAGGTGGGAGGCACCCATCAGTGTCCACGGGACGGAACGTGGACATTGTGTGGATCTGAAGCAAAGGTGTGTTGCTTCCACATCCCACTATGCAGGCTTGGATCCGCGTTACCTTCCCTGAACCCCACAACACCCTTGGGAGATGGGTAGAAAAAGTATTATAGTTTATGGATTAGGAAACAGAGGCTTAGAAGATTGACAAGTTCATGAGGCTCATCATATCCAGAATAGGACTCAAACCGGGGCCCACCACCCTTCCTTTCCTCAAAGATGTCTTCAGTGAGGCCTCTGCCATCAGGTGGGGACAACAGTGAGCACTAAGGGCATGTCCCTTCTGCCATGGAATTTAAAGACAAAGCAGATACCAACTACTATATATAAAATAGATACACAACAAGTTCATACTGTATAGTGCAGGGAACTATATTAAATATCTTGTAGTAACTTATGGTGAAAAGGAATATGAAAACGAATATATGTATGTTCATGTATGACTGAAGCATTGTGCTGTACACCAGAAATTGATACACTGTAAATCAACTTAGATTTCAATAAAATATATATACACAAATCTTAAAAAAAATAAAGACAAAGAGAAGGACAGAAAAGCAGAATGGGCGGTCACAAAGCAGTATCGTGTCACCTTCCAGGGTGTCTTGAGAAAAGGTGTGCAGGTCCTATAGCCCAGATAGGGGCAGGAGGGTAGGGGAAAGGTAACACTGCCCAGAAAGGAAGGTAATAAGCCAAGACCTGACCTGATGGATGGGTGGGAATTGAAAGGGTGAAGCAGAGGTCTTCTGACATTTTTTAAATACCCTCTTCATATAAATTAGTTTGGAGGTTTCCTCAAAATCTAGTCTCTGTTGGAAAAATGTAACCATCTTGCTACAAGCCTATGGTTGGTTCTGACCAAGCCTCTCTCTGCACTCTCTTAAGGAACCTGTAATGTTATCCAAAATGCACCTCCCATTCCCAAGGAAAATCATATCCATCTGCATGTCTTATTGTGCAGTTTGAACAAAAAACAATTGTTTCTTGAACAATTGTTTTGTTCCTGAGGCGGACTGTGGTGCACATAGATCTGCTGCAGTTCTTAGATTTAGAAGGTAATTTCTATAATTTTGAAGGTGATGAAATATTCTAACAAAATACAAAAGATAGTATTTACTGGCATTAAGTAATCATTAATCTGACTCCTAGTATGGGATCCACAGGGTGCATCTTCCATATATTAACTCATCTAATCCTCAAAACAACCCAGTGAAGAAAGTAGTATTTTCACCTCGTTATAAACATTAGTTAATTGCTACTTAGATATTACTTGACTGGAGTATGTGGCAACTAAATGTAGGAACCGAAATTTAAGCCTCACTCAGTCGTTACCATTTCTGCGTGCTGCTGTCAAAAACATCACTCAATATTTAGTGGCATAAAACAAACTCATTATCTTACATTTCTGGAGGTCAGAAGTTCAAAATGTGGCTAAAATCAAGGTGATGGCAGTGCTGTATTTATTCTGTTTCCTTCTGTTGACTTTAGGGAAGCAACTGTTTCTTGCTTTTTCCACCTTCTAGAGGTAGCCTACGTTCCTTGGCTCATAGCCCCCAAGCCAGCAACTGTATCTCTCCAACCTCTATGTTTATTGTAACATAGTCTTCTCTGACTCTCCTGCCTTCTTTCACTTACACAATTGTTATTACACTGGGCTCACGCAGGTAACCTCAGATAATCTCCCTGTTTCAAGAGTCTTAACTTAATCACATTTTCAAAGTCCCTTTTGCCATGGAGTTCATACAGTATAAGCTCCAAGGACTGGAACGGGAACATAACGGGGGGACATTACTCTGTCTACCATATTGTCTATCTTCATTGCACTACGGGGTATGATTGGGGTTAGTGACACAATAATAGAATTCTAATTAATGATGCCCATGAGAAAACGTAATTTATTCTTACTGCTAAAATCACTACTCTCAATGGCTTCTGGATCTCTGGCAGATAGTAACTCAGGTATGCAGACCCATAAGAGATGTTTCTGATGCTATAATGAGTTCTCCCTTTCTGACCATCATATTCACCTCCCCATTTGGTACTATCTCATCAGACATTTTGGTAATTCTCTTCCAGCTCAGCCCCCTTCCTCCCATCACCATGACAACCCATGCTTCACGATGAATGGCACAGCCATCAGCAGAAACCCCAAGAACACCAAGGCTCCAACCCTCCAAGTCTGAGAAGTTTAACCTTGTCTTATGAACATTGCTGAAACTCCTAGGATGGTACATGAGAGATCAGCTAGTTTCAGGGAAATCAGTTCCACTCAGATAAAACAAAGTAAGCATTAAGGGAAGGCACACTGCATTAAGAGTCAGTGACCTACATTCCAGTTCCAGAATCAAGTGTTGGCACGTTGCTTCATTTGCTGGACAAGTCACACAGCTGCTCTGGGCCTCAACATCCTCAGATGTGAAATGAGATGAGTAACCTCTTCCTTTCCTCCCTCCCTCCCTCCCTCTCAGGGTTGGTGAAGAGACCAAATGAGATCATCAACCCCAAAGTGCTTGGTAAGCTGTAAAATTCATAGCTAGATGAGCAATCAGTGTAATTATTACCAGTGCATACTCTAATGGTACTGTGGGAAGTAGAAAGATACATGAGCATAGCTTTTGCTTCTCAAGGAATCTACAATTTGATAGGTAAGTCATGGGCACAGATTAGCTTGATCATGTAACCCCTTCCTGGTTATTTTTAACCCCAGCCTTATGGAATACTGCTAACCCAAGGGAGAACTGGAGGCTGTGTGTAATGTTGGAGACATTTCAGTCATGGACATTTCAGTATATTTTTAAAGCTCCCACTTGAACTCCAATAACAATAATAGCTAAGATTCACTGAGAAATTATGTTAGTGGGAATAGTTCTCCACTTCTAATATTTATTTCTTATGATGGGAGCTTAATTGGTTTGTCTCTACTCTTCTATTCACCTTGTCCCTGGGGTGGCAAGGAGATTTTTCTGACTGACAAATTTGGCTAGGGTAACTAAGCATTCCACCCAACTCTTCCTTCCCTTCTTGGGTCATCCGTGGTACCGGAGGCTCTCCTGAGAAGGGGGCCTGCCTTGGATACACACTGCCATGACTGCAGACCAATTCTGAACTTGCTTATCAGCAAGTCCAGTGGGTGATCAGAATTACAGCCATGCTCTCCAATCTGCCCTCTATCAGTGAGCAAGGTGGCATTTAGGTCTCTAGTTTTTCTTTTACTTCGTACTATGTTCCAAATTACATAGGAAGGTTATTCCAGGATCTCCATGAGCGGTACATCCTAGGGGCCATGCTAAATACGTTTCATGCCGCATTTCATGTAATCCTGGTAATAACAATCCAAAGTATATATTATTATCTCTTGTTATTGAGGAAATTGAAGTAGTTTGTGTGACTTACCCAAGATCTCCCAGCTAATAAGTGGTTAAGAGCCAAACTCAGTTCTCTCCAAATGTGAAACCTGACCACCCTAGCTGAGCTGGCGGTGCACAGATCAGCCACAGAGGAAATTCACTTGTTTCCACCAGAGATAACTTAGATCCCCGTAGAGCCACAACAATGGCCAGAACTCAGGAAATCTCTCCTTTTTTGCCCCTGATGGGCTGGCTGGCTGACTCCGGATTACCATTTCCTTGGATATAACATATAAATACTAGTAACACTGGAACAGCCTCAGGCATCTGGCTGTCGTAAGGAGCATGTAAAAGGATGAATGCCTGGATCCTCTGAAAACTCGATGGTGTTATACCGACAAAGGTGGTCAGGGTTTTCCTAATTACTTGCCTAAGATATTGTGATGAAGACTGCCTGCTGGCCAGGTTTCAGGCACTGATTATTGAAATTGTCCTTATGGTTCAGTACAGATTCCTGACTGGCTTTTGCCCCAACAATCCTACCACTGTTGTCCTGTCTTCCTCACAGGCCTCGGCTCGGTCGGCGCCTCTTCTTCCTGTGATCAGGAGTCACTCTGCAGGTGCAGGGCCCGGACCACAGTCCCCAAGCAGGAGCTTAGTGACGGACAACGTGGCAACCTAAGTTCAGATGCAGAAACGTGTCTCATGTGTGAACCACAGGCTCCTCTGTAACAAAGGAGCTTCAGGGGTTGTCAGGAAGAATTTCTATGTCACAGGCACAGAGTTTTAAAAGTCGCTCTCCGTTCTTTTTACAAAGATTCATAAAGCTACAATCCTCATCTCAATCATAATTAAGCCTGAAATTAGGTTCTGACACCGCAGATGGGTTATGTGTTACGACCAAAGCTTCTCTAGGTCCCCGGAGAACTGAACACTCCATTAATTAGGGAGCAATAACATCCCACCAGAATTTTTTGATATTATTAAAGCTAACTATGCTATTGATTTATTTAATTTTATCATCTTTGCTTGAAAAACCAAGTGGAACAAAACTGCACCCATGATGAAGACAAATTAGTACTTAAACACAGTAAAATGACTCACAGCACATTTTGAAGAAGACTCAAATTGGTCTTTAATTAGAACAAGGGATATTTTGTGAGAAAAACTACAGCCAGCATGTTTGGTTTTTATACTTTTTAAAGATTCAACTATTAATTTTAGGTAAACTGATGACCTGCCATTTGATATGACCTCACAGATCCCATGACATCACCAACTAGCCAGTCTGTCCAACTAAGCCTGCATCACTGGCTCTAGACAGGGTATCAGGAACACGGGAATGGAATCCGCCACTGCCTCCAGTGACAAACTCCAGCGCAAGATCAGACTGGCATGGTGGATGCTCTGGTCAGGGTGAGGCACCCTTCGCCACAACTGGGACTTTGGGCTTGGCCATGTGACTTGCCTGACTCATGGAAAGTGGTCACATACTAGTTCCTGGTGGAGGCTTTGAGAGGCCTCCTGTGGTGTGAGCCCAGCCCCCATGACCTCAGCCCCCTGCCATGAAGACAGCACGCCCTGCAAGTGGCTGCTTCTTCAGCCTGAGCCCTAAAAGAGAAGGCATAGCCAACCTGACAGCAGAACTGACTACAGTTTATAGACCTGGTGAGATATGAGCATTTACGGCCCCTTGTTCCAAAATTAAGAATTTCAAGACTACGGCAACAGAACACTAAGTCGAGTGCAGGACCCCTCAGAGCACGAGACCCTTTGTGATCATACAGGATGCACATCTGTGAAGCCAGCCCTGCTTCGCAGAGCTCTGGCTGAGCCCCAGGTCTCATACAACGTGAACAAGAAATGTTTGTTGTTGCACTAAATTTTTGATGTTGCCACTAAAATTATGGAGTCGCTGGCTGGGGCAGATGCTGACTAATACAGCAGACGCCTCAAGTAAGTAAAGCGATCAGCTGTAAAAAGCGTGTGTCATCGAGGCCAACTGGGTATCCTGGCCGCATCTGGGACAGGCAGCAGCTCTTCGCTTCCTGCCGACTGCTGCCCTGCGAGCAGTCAGCCCTTGCTGGCTCGCACACCCAATGCTGGCTCGTCAACCTGTTTTCCAGCACTGGGTGGAAATCCACACTGCAGGAGCAATCGCTCCCCTTTTTGGCATGGAGAGCTCAATTTCTAAAGATGCTGTACGGGGAAAACAAAGGATGTCAGTTGTCTAGACCTTGCTTTTATCCCTGAACCATGAGGCAACATAAGGTGGTTCAAACTAAGAGAAGATAAAATGGTGACTCAACCTGCTTTCCAGTCTCCAGGTGGAATCCTCAAAAGCAGGAGCTTACTCCTCAGATAGTCAAGCCACAAAATCAGGAGAGGATCTTCTAAAACACCATGTAAGTAAATAGACTTACCCTCCAAATCCTGAACATAAAAGAGACTTTTATGGAGTTTAAGAATGGCCAAGAGAACATAATAAAAATATCCTTTAAATCAAAATAAAATCAAAGACCTCACTACTCCAACCAGGTCTACCTATCACACACATGAACACATGTACGTATACACACACACACACACACACACACAATTAAAAAGGATTCATGCAAGACTTGGCTTAAAGCTCACCTTTGTCACCTTTGCCAAGACTCTTAACTATGTGAAGTCAGTTTTCTAATCAGAAAAATGATTTTAATAGAACTTATCCTATAGGTTGTTTGAGGATTAATTTTTTAAAATGAATGCCAAGTGTTTAGCATTGTACCTACTACATAATAAGCTTACCTGTTACTTTTATATTAATGGCAGCGATCCCAAAAGATTTTACACACCATTGTATATCTAACTGGTAGAACAGTCCTATCATATAGATTTATAAATAAGTATTTGTTGAAGAAAATGAATGGACTATGTCCAGTAGCGTTCACTGAGGTCTTACCAGTCACTGAGAGAAACGCAGAGAGCACTAAATCAGACCTGTGGCAAATGCTATTTCATCCAGAGAACTCAGATTCAATACAGTCAAATACTCTTGATGCAATTTAATACAGCCATTTCCTCCTTGATTGCTAATAGAACTCCAATTTTATTCAGCAGTCAGACAGATGGCAATGTGCTCAGTGAAGATGGGCCCCTCCCTCAGCCCCAGAGGACACATTTTGACTGATCTAAACTTGGATTGAGCTTAACCAATGGTGATAATCCATTCATTTCCCTTTGCCAGTCACTGGTTTGGGGGCAGGCTTGTCAATCAGTCCTGACTAATGAGACAGAGAAATTCTAATGGAGAACTTTTGGGAAACAGTTTCCTTCCAGATGAATAACAGGTTTACAGAGGCAACAGACGGCCTTCCTTCCTTCCCTCCTTAAATGCTGACCTCTGGGGAGGTGTTGTTCACAGCTGTGCAAGCCATCTTGAGTCTAAGAGGGGAAAATCAAGAGACTCACAGGACAAAATCGCCAGACCCAGAATTGCTGAGCAGTTGGATTAAGCAATTTTGGAATCTCTGTTAACTCAGAACTTCTGTTAAATGAGATAACAAATATTTCACTGGGTAATTCAATTTTAGTTGGATATTCTATTTCTTATAAACTCAAAGCATCCTAATTATACAATCATCTCTTCACTGCTAAAGCACAGATGAAAGGGAAGGACCAGACAAGAGGAAATAACTGTACAAGGAATACAGTGTTAATTGTCACAGGAGGGGGAAAGCTAACAGGATATGAAGTTCAGAGGCAGGTGCAGTCTTGTCCAGTAATTTTGCGTGTCTTTGGTAGAGAAGTGTTGGAAGGACAAGGTCAGATGAAGGGATTAGGAAAGACTTTGTGCCTGAGATGGATTGTGAAGTGAAGCCTGAATGATGGGTGAAATTTCATCAAGCAAAGCTGATGCCCCTGTTGTAGGTTAAGTAACACAGAGCAAGAAGCAAAGATAATAAAATATTAGTTTTGGAACATAAATTCATGGATGTTACAGATGTGATGGATTACTAAGGAATACAATAATACTTGTTTTAAAAAATGAGCAGTAACAAGAGCTTCTCAAAGATATGACCCACCTCATGGAATAGGGGGCACGAGAGATACTTACACTGAAAAAGCACAACCCTCCTTCATAGATAAGAGAAGTCCTGTTCATTGGAATTAATTAGGAATGTGACACTTGCACAACTCAGAAGAGGTACCTCACATATGAGGTTGCCATCAAGGGGGCAGCTGCAGGCCAACAGTATCTACATAGAAGAGGCAGAACATAGGGACAAATGGTCCACAAATCCAATTAAGAATTAAAACACAGGTGATCATAGGCTTTTCTAGAGCTCCAATGGACGACTTTAGGTCAAAGTGCTGGCACAGTAGCCATGGTGGGTTTGGCTTCTCCACTTCTTATTCACTTCTCCACTTCTCCACTGGCTGTGGTGCTTATCCCTTAATCGTGGAAGGGTTGGAATCTACGTCATAAAAAAGTAACTAATTCCATGACAGTTTTATATGACAGAAGGTTAAGTATTACTGGTCCCTACTGACATCATGGTACAGTGGGTAAGACATTGTGCTTAGAGATAAAATAGCCCAGACTGCAAGTCCCGCTCAGTTCTATGCCTCTTACAAGCCATGTACCTTGGGATAAGCTTCTTAACCAATTCTGTTAACTTACTCAAGAGTGGAGGTAATGCTAACCTTAGCAGTTCTGCATGAAGTCAGTCATTACGTGCACATGAACCACCAGTCCAGTGACTGACCATTCATGAACACTCCAGAGATTTTGTGGGAACGATGGGAGCAAAGAATGGTCTAGATCGTGAAGACACCAGGACTAGGTTTTGTTTGAAAATGAAGGGGGAAAATGGTATCTATTGAAAAATAGAACACAAAAAAATGATCATTTATCTCCCCAATACAAATTACACATTTCTAGCATCAAAGGAAGGAGTATGTCAAAGCCATATATGCATTTAAGCCCTTGAAGAAGGCTTAAAAAACCCTGTCTTTGAAGATTTAACGATAATGCAGAAGAAAGAAGGGAAGGAGAAAAAGAGGAGGGGGCAGCCAGCATTCCTTGAGCACAAGTGGCTTGGCCACGAGGATGTACAGAACGTGGGTAACACGTGTAACAGCTGCCCTCTGGGGGAAGAGCTCTTACTGACCACATTTTACAAATGAAGAAAAATCAGGCTGAGAAAGTAAGCCCTCCCCCTGTGCTGAATAAACTCTGATTGACAACCCACCGCACAGCCACTCCCTTGCTACGTGATCCCACACAGAAAGGGACCTGTGTTCTGTGTCACCAACCCCCAGACACGGTCCCTTCCAGGGATGGCATTCTGTGGCTCTGTGCATTCTGTTTCTCTCTGCTCCAACTGCAGGTTCAGGTGCCAGGTAATTTTTAATCTCCACAGAAACAGACTGAAAGGAAAGTATGTATATAAACACATTTTCCTTCCCAAATATAGTCACTTGCGTTGTGCTTACAAACTATAGCCATCCATTATTTTAAGCACAAATTCAAGCAGATCTCCAAACCCAGGGGACGAGTAACAGCACTGATGTATAGGAAGAAAATTTGTAAATCGAGGTCTCTCTGTGGGTGGTTAGATTGCTATTTAAAAACCATTTAGCACCAGGCAGCCCAAGGGAAAAGAAATAGGAGGATATAGAACAGGCAGGTCCTTTCCCCCTCCCTATGAAAACAATCCTTTGTGCTGCACCTACTAAATGATTATTTATTTAGTAGTACAGATAGAGATGCTCATTAACAGAAGTAATGGATTTGGGGGCTTACTGGAGAATTCTTTTGCTCCATAAGTATATTAAGTCTGATAATAAAATAGGCTGACAAATAAGACAGATGTAGGTTTGAATCCTAACTCTGCTACTCAACTCAAAGCATGCCTTTGCACACAACTGTAGAACGAGGGGAGTTCCCGTCCCCAGGTCTCAGGGTGGGTGTGGGGATTAAATGCGGTAGCACAGGTCGTGTCAGCTAGATAGTAAGGATTTAGTAAGTATTACCTGTTAGAAAGGGCAGATGAGTGGATCAAAGTTCCTTAAAAAAAAAAAAAAAATACAGGTTCAGAATAAAGAGGCCAAGTACCGCAGGAGTCCTACCATCTAGAGTGCTCATACCCTCAACTGTGCGATCCATACACAGTAAATCCTGTCCTCCTGGAAATGCACAAAGGGACATAGATAGAAGCACTGATCCAGGACTAGGATATTCTGTGAACAAAATGATGGACGTGGAGGAGGGCCAACAATGAGGGCAACGCAGGTAAGAAAGAAAGAGGGGGGCCACCAGGACAAGTTAAACAGAGCTTTCCAAACATTTTACACTGTGACACCCAAAGAAAGAAGTGAATATCTACTGTACCAGAAGAAAAACACAGTAGATTAAGAGCCTAGAAGATGATCAGAAGAAGGAATGGGGTACTTTAGAATGTGAGATAAGGAAAGCCCTCTCTGAAGAATGACAGTTAAGGTGTGACTTCACTGATTAGAAATCTATAGAAAGGTTGGTGAGAAGAGCATTTGAGACAAAAGGGACAGCAAGTGCAAAGGTCCTGAGACAGGATTAAATGTGGTCATTTTCTAAGAACCAAAAGATGACAATAAGGGTGGGTGCTGGTGTTCCTTAATTAAATGAGGTCTAAGGGAGAGGCAGGGAAGGAAACAACACACAACTTGAGTTTAAAATACAAATTTATGGGAAATCCATTGGAATTTTAAGTATGGGAATGAAATGAATCTGTTTCAAATGCCTGCTCTGACTGCTGAGCAGAGAGTAGCCTGGGGCATGGGGGGGGGTGTTGCAAAAGTGCAATGAGAGAGGGTGGTTTAGAGGACTATCACCATACTCCTGTGAAAGGTCACAGAAGCCTGAGTCAGGTAACAGCCACCGGGAAGAAGAGATGTGAACAGATCCTAGGTATACTTTGCACGTTACACTGAAAGCATCTGATGACTGACTGTATGCAAGATGGAAGAAGAAGAGTCAAGATGGCATTTGAATTAAGCCATTGGGTGAGTTATGGTGCCCTTTACTGAAATAGAGAGAAGCACACTTGCAACAGGAAATCCAAAGTCCTCCTTCTCATATGTTGATTTCAAGATTGCCACCAGGCTTCCAAGTGGAGATAGAGATCAAACCCACAGTTCACAGCAGCTCAGTTCACAACAGCCAAGACCTGCAAGCAACCTAAATATCTATCGACAGGTGACTGGATAAAGACAATGTGGTTTATATATACACATATACACACACAACACAATATTATTTAGCTACAAAAAAGAATGAAATAATGCCATTTGCAGCAACATGGATGGACCTAGAGATTACCATACTAAGTGAAGTCAGACCAACACACATATCGTATGGTAGCATTTTTATGTGGAATCTCAAAAATGATATAAGTGAACTTATTTACAAAACAGAAATAAACCTACTGACATAGAAAACAAACTTGTGATTACCAAAGGGGAAAGGGAGGTGAGGGACAGATTAGGAATTTGGGACCAGCAGATACAAACGGCTGTATAGAAAACAGATAAACAGCAAGGTCACAGGGGACTGTAGTCAACATCTTCTAATAACTTCTATTGAAGAAAGCACATGAAGAATATATATACATGTATAACTGAATCACTATGCTGAACCCCAGAAACTATTACAACATTGTAAATCAAATACACCTCAACAACAAAAGGCAACTGAAAAAAATCAGGTGTTGAGGTCCAGGAAGAGGGTATGCTTAGGGATACAAAGTTGGGAGCCAGTACACAGGTGGTTCAAGCCATGAGTTGAGGTGAGGTGATGTAAACAGAGTGTGGACGAAAGTGGAGCGAGCCTAGAAGGTGCGGAAGGTCACCTGTCAAACACCAGTGCAACTGCCAGAGCCTGGAGCAGGAGCCTTCGCTGCCCTTCCCCCACGTGCCAGGCACACTTTTTACTTTGTCTTTGCTCATCCTAGACCTGCTTTCTAAAACAACTCCCTCCCCCAAAACGTTGCTTCGGCCTTTACAGACTAAAGATTCATGCACTTTAGGGACAGGCATAGAACTGGAAGATCCCAATACACAATGCCCTTTCCCACCTCTGACCCCCCTTACCAATGACAGAAGGGCACACTGACTGACCAGCTATTTAGGTGCTGTGCAAGCACTGTGCTCACCTCTTCTATTTTTCCTTTAATTTTCACATTTCAACCTGAGAGGTATTATCATTATATGATGAAGGAAAAAATAAACAGCCTTCCAGTGAAGTTCAGTGACGCGTACCAGCTGAGCAACAGCTTTGAAAATAGAGAGTAGTTTGTCCTCTACGCTCCATTTTCCCCACCATACTGTCAAGTGGGCCCACATGTGCAATGTTTATTTCCACTGTGAAAATATGGGCTCTGCAAAGTCAAGGACCAAAGAAATCAGCAGGCCGTTAGGCCATATTGAGACCCTGAGCAAGTCGTTAACCTGTCTACACCTCAGTCTTCTCAAGAGTAATCTGAGAAGGATAATGCTGTTTCTAGTCCTAGCCCAGGATTGTAAGGACTTAAGAATTGATGCTGAGTGTGAAAAAGTGTTTAGAACACAAGACGTGTATAAGAATGGGTGCACAGAAAGCCATCATTCAAGTTTAGGGTCCTTACAGGATCTAGAGTAGCAATCAGTTCAACCAGAAAGGATTATATTCAGAAGCATCTTTTTTTCCAGGGGAAAACTCAGCAAGCTGTTAAATTATTTGGTGAACTAACAGCTTCATTAAGTCCAAGCTCATAAACATTCACCAGATTGTCTAACGCTCTAGTCCAGATGTTAAATTTTTCTCTTCCAATCTGCACAAAGGTATTTAGAGGACCATCCTGCTTGGGGGTTCCTTTTTACACTAACAGTCTTATTGATCTAAGGAATTTTCTGAAGCTGGGGAAGACAATTCTAAGCCATTCACACTAAATCTCTCTAAAAAAATGAAAATTTTTGCAGAGAAGTGATGTGATTTCCCCCATAACCCTCCAACCTACACACCCCCCAAAACACACACACACACACACTCTCTCTCTCTCATTCTCTTTCTTACTCTGCAGTTTGTCAGTCTTTTGGTTTTTCCCATAGAACCATGCATAAAAATGAGACATTCCTAAGAATTCTATGATGATGCATTTGGAAGAATATTCAACAGGTAAAAAATTTTTTTCTTTAATGTTTAGATGCAGAACCACTTTGTACTCTTAAAAAAACTATTGGGGGCTCCAACTAGCTTTTGTTTATGTGGGGTGTTGTCTACCAATATATCCTTATTAGGAATTGAAACAGATACATATTTATACATCAATATATTTAAAATTATACACAATCTATTATATGTTAATGTCATTTTTTAAAAAACATAATTTCCAAAATAAAACATTACTGTAATTGTGCTATTTTACATTTTTGCAAATCTCTTTAATGTTTGCTGTAATAAAAACAGCTGTATTCTTGTATTTCTTTTGATATGCTATTTTGATTGAAATATATGGATAAAATCTTGCCTCACAAATAGTGTGCAGTTGTAAAAGGGAGGAGGTACTTTGGTAGCCTTTTCAAAGTAATTATGGCTATTCTTTGGTACTATACTGAGACTTAACAAGTGGTATATTCTTAAGGCTTATTTCAAGATGAAATACTAAATCCTATTAATGAAATTTGATACTTTATTTCCTTCAAATCCAATGGCCATCTTGTACTATGAATGGATTTTTTTTTTTTTACTAACTCATGATTTTCTAACATCATGTTTTTGGAAAATATTGTTTATCTGACTGATACAAATCTTCTGAATGTCGACACATTTTATTATAAAATATCAAAAATACACCTTTGTTAATATCACCTCTAATCCCATCAGAACAATCTAATTACAGAAAAAAGGCTCACTGCAGAATTAGACACGAGTTTCCTAAAATTCTAAATGTTGCTTCAAGATCAAAATTTTCTCACTAGCGACAAACACTATCGAGTTGTCTTCCTTGAAGTGACAAGCTCACTCTGATCATTTTGGGGAAAATGTACACCAAATACCAAGTTTGCCTGACAATAGTTTGTCAGGTTTTTTTTTTTTAGCTTAACTGGAGTTCCATGAGAAAGCTACTAGTCTGGCTTATAGTTCAAACAACAGTCTGAGTCATTTTTCCCTCATCAGCCATTATAGTGCTTAACATATACTTGCCATTCCATCATATAAAATATTAAAAAGGTCTAGATTTAATAATGTTAATAATTTTTACTGCTCTACGAAGGGGAAACTGGTGTTTGAAAGGAAACACACTGCAGACGTGCACTGGTGAGGAAGACCATGGCTTCTTGTGTGGTGTGACATCAGTGCCTTGACTAGAGCACTGAGGCCCCTTTGTGATGTTTCTGCCATTGCTTTTGCACCAGCTATCAAACATCAACACAGCTGAAAAGGTAAACCGTGTCCTGGTGTTATTGCGAATAACTCTTCCAGCAGAAGTTCTAGGTTAACTAGCAATGTAGATGCAAAATGCTCCCCGTAAGAATTACGGAGGAGGGGATTTGGACAGAGCTTTTCAAGGACCGAGATGCACACTCTTCAGTGTGACCATTCAGAGAGGCACTTTTCATTCTGGCATCATGGAGGAAGGACAAATAGACACAAAAGAAGACACCCTCCTTCAACTCTCCTACTTGTGGAGCTGGGACACTTCCATACCCCACTGCTCAAGGGCCTATAAGCTAGTGCCAGCTGCTTCTCCCTCAAGAGACAGTTTCTCAGCCACTGGAGCTGAATAATCACCTGCACCTTTTCCGTGGGGCTCCGTGTACATCAGGCACAGTTCTAGGCACCCAGGCACATCACCTTTCTCAAAGCTCACAATGAACCTACACTGTATGGAGTAACTGATTCATGATTTATAAGATGGCCAAGAAAGGTTCAGTAACTTACCTAAAGCCACGCTCATGGACTACAGTAGAACCAGCTCCCTTCCCAGGCATTCTGACTCCATGGTCTACTTTATCCAAAGTTGGAGCCATCCTTCCAGACATAATTCTCTGGCTAGTTTGCCACTGGAATCTGGAGTTAATCCTACCCAATGGGAGAAATTAATCTCCTCTGGACCATCACAGAGAAACAATGATATGACCTGGTTTTTGTTTGTTTATTTAGGGGGTAGAATATACTCTATGGTTTATTTTTTTCAATTTATTAAAGTATAGTTGATTTACAAGTTTGTTTTTAATAGCTTTGGAGAAAGGGAAGTGCCCGTATTAGCCTAAGAATGAAATCCTTGGTAATTACATACAGAATGATTTTATGCCCAAGCCTTCCTATGGGTTCCTTCTCATTCTGTTATTGAGGTTGCTCATTTTCTATTAGAAAAGGAAGGCGACCAGAGGACTCAGGCACTCTCCTGACGCAAGGTATGGCCAGAGCAGATGTACATCTTACCCAAATCATAGCATCTTAACAACACAGCGCACTCTGTCTACAGTGTGCACTCAAAGCCACCATCTGGAAAGCAGCTCGCTGTCTAACCATACTGATAGCTTGTCATTCTCCCTCTGTTCCAGCCCTGCGGACCTGTAGGCTGCAGAAGCGTCCTTCCAGTGCGCTCGCTGGTTGAGCCCTACCCACTGCTTAGCCCTCAGCTCAGATGTTCAGTCCTCTGGGAAACCTTCACTCTCTCACCAGGTTGCAGTGAGGTGACCCTTCTGCATTCTGTACGAGACTATGTACCTATTGTCATCAAGGCAAGATTGTACTTTCTTTGTATCTAATCATAGACGGGAAGCTCCTCGAGGACAAAATCTGTCCTAAGCTCATTGCGGCAGCACCAAGATCTGTTCTTCAGTGGGAAGAGGAAGGAAAGAACAAAGCAAGGTGGGCAGACCAGTGGGCAGGATGGGAGGGGTTGGTGGTCCTGTTCTGCTGCTCTGCAGAATGTGCCTGTTGGGCGGTACCCTGCAGGTCTGCATGACCTGTCCTCACCCAGCTTCAAGACAGAGGAAAGAGCCCAGAGTCAGCAACAGAGACATCAATGGAGCTTACATGTCTGAAGCAAGGTCCTGGCGTGACTCTCCAACCATGTGTAGCAAATGGCAGGCAGGACCTGGTGGCAATCTTTGCTCCCGGGTCAGGGAAGGTTAGCAGTTATAGGGGGAATTGATGTCAGGCCGGCTCATCATTTGCCACACACCCCTCACCGTCCCTTTGGTAAGAACAATCACTAGCTGGGGCCTGGGGCCTATGGTTAGGAAGGTCAGTCATGCCAGTAGATGTGGGTGAAGCAGGCACTGGGGGAGCAGGGCATGAACAAAGAGCAAGAGAATAGCCACCCTGAGTGGCCCAACTGAGACAGGGAGGGGGCAGGGCACAGCCATTCAAGAAACAACACAGCAATTAACACCAGGATGGAGAAAGATTCCACCCCTAGTAGGCCCTGAGGCTCAAGATGGGAGACTTGACTTCTAGCAGACCTTGAGCTTCATTATATGCTTACTGTAACATATTAGCATGGTGAATAACATGCCCACAGGCACCGTGACAGTCCTAAGCCTAGCCACAAAAGGTCAAAGAGTGGGAGACGGCCAACTTCCTGGGAATCCCGCCCCCTACCCCGGAGTAGTTAGACTGGTCCTTCCACTTATTAGCATATGAAACTCCAAAGCCCATAAAAACTGGCAACACTGCCCCCTACTGCCACCTCTCCTCCTTTCTGGAGACGGCCCGTAGTCTGTGGAGTGTGTACCTACTTTTAATTTAACCTAATCACCCAACTCTCACACCTTGTGGCCTCTCACCTTCTGAAACAGCCTGCACTCTATGTAGTATGTATCTCTCAAAATAAATCTACCTTTACTCAACTGTGGCTCACTGTTGAATTCATTCCTATGTGAAGCCAAGGACCCACACTTCGCAGGGCAGGTCCCAGGGGCTCAGCCGAGACCTGGGACATGGCCTTCCTCACACCCCACAACCATTTTTCCTGCATCAGAACCATACATGCTCCAGTTCCCAAAAGACCCTCTACCCTCACCTCCCCACAGGGGCAGCAACAATCGTCTGAACCTGCAGGGAAGTGTGTGTGTGTGTGTGTGTGTGTGTGTGTGTGTGTGTGTGTGTGTGTGTGTGTGTGTGTGTGTGTGTGTGTAGAGAAAAATGATGTTCTTATTAGGCTTTTAATCAGCCTCTGGTGTACTGCGTGCCAGCTCCCCTCTTCCTGAATATGTCTGAAGGGGCAGGAAGAGATGCTCTTGCCCCCTCCCCCGCCTTCCAAAGCAAGGTGTGAGTCCCACAGGACCTGGTGAGCCTACAAAAGACATGTGCACAACGTTTTCCATCTTCCACGTGGGTTTTGTTTATTTGTGCCTGCACTCCTGGGGAGAAGAGACATAGTCTTATTTCTCCTTTTAAACCCAGAGGGCCTGCCCCAGCAGACACCACACTGCAGGTCCCTCATAAAGGCACTCTGGGTTGACTCAGCAGACCTGGCCGGGTAGATGTGGGAGGGGTGCGGGCAGAGACTGCTTCCAAGGCAGCATCTGCACAGTAAGGACAATCAGGTACTGGGAGAATCCAGGAACTTCAACAAACCAAGACAGCAGAAGGTCTTCCTCAAAGTCCAACAAAAGCGGCCAGACATGTCACCCTACCAAGGGTGTGATGACCTGACGTGTTTAATGTTTCCCTGTTCTAACTGCAGTCTGTACGTCATGCACCATCAGTGGGTTTACATCAGTGGCATACTGATCCCCATTTGACAGAGGAGACAACGAGGGCTCAGAGACTCCTGTACTGTTACTAGGGTGGAGAGAACTGCAGACCCTAGTGTGTCAAGCTTCAAAGCCTGAGGCGTCAATCTACATGACACCCCTTCCTTGCCTCTCCCCGCCACTGCTCAGTGCCAAACTGCATGGTCTACTCTGCAGCCAGCCAGGAGACCCCTCCGTGTCTGGAACGCTAGTGAAACCACCTGCTGTGACATTTCATCGTCCTCAATCAAGTCTACTTGGCTGATTTTTGTTCTCTCTCCTTGGCCCTGATAGATCAGGTATTTCTCTCCCTCTGGTTTCAGGTTCCCAGGTATATTTTCTCTGAAACTGCAAGATAATAAAAACAGGTTGAATTGGGGTGAGCCCTTTCGCCAGCCCTAATCAGTTCCTTCCTTCTTCACAGATGCGAAAACGAGACGCAATTTACATCACACACTGAGAGAGCTCCATTACCATGGGCGCACACCTGCTCTCATTCAGTTGCAATGCAACAGGATCCCGATTTTGTGAGCATTCACATACACAAAACTACACACACACACACCCCCATACAGGACAACTTGGAAGGAAATACACTAAAAGGTTCAGAGCAGCTCACCAGATGGTGGGAATGAAAGCATTTCTAATTTTCACCTCGATCCTTTCCTATTTTCTCTTTATTTTCTGCAACAAATATATTACTTTTATAACCAGTCAAAACAAAGCATTAAATACTACATCCAAAAGTCACAACAGCCTAGGAGTCAGAAGGACTCCAACTATGATCACACTTATTTCTACCAGTAGTGAATTCTGGAGCAAACCACTTAGTTAAGACTCAAGTTACTGTAAAATAGGCGTGTTGATTCCTGAACAGCCTTGAAAGAATCGTTCAAAGGATTAGAGGGATAATATACATGCAAACCTGTGACATCACTGTTGTTACGTAACAGTGAAGGCTATTACTTGGGAGCAAGCATAGCTTTGGAAGCCCCACCTCACTGCTGAATCTAGCAAGAGGCTTCCTAAAAACAAATGAGTACTTGAATTCAAAATTTTTAAATGATACGGCTTCCACCGGGAGGTTACACAGTCTTTTCATTACCAGAGATGCTTATTACCAGATGGTTTCCCCAGAGACAGTAATGGGTTTAAGCATTATTAAGGGAAGGAGGGGAGGGGGGAAAGGACGTAATGCACTTGCTTAAAACACTCTATTTTCTCCCAGGTGTCACAATCTGGAGACAGAGAATTCAGTTACGGAAGTGGAATGCCCCCCCAAAGGGAAAATTTAGACTCTCAAAGTGCTTTATTAGGGGCATTTTTATTATGATTCAAAGTGCCCATTTTAATGTGTTAGGTTTTAGGAAGAGTCATGAAGGCCGAAGGAGCCAAGCACATAAAATTGGGTAGGAAGAGTAAAGAGGATGGTTAAAAATAAATGCATGGACGGTCTTTTCTGTTACCCCAAACTCTTTCCCTGAAGACTACATGAAGAATTTTTTATTTTATTCCTAAGAACAGTGGACTGACATAGGAGTTTCAACAGGGGAATGAGAAGATTAAGTTTAAGTTTTAAATGAGAAATAAGCAGAATTACTAGTGGCTTTCATAAAAGCTGAAAGTTATATGAAGAAACATACAGTGACTAGAACAAAGGAGGTGATGACAGTCCTCCATTCCATGCTTATCCAATTAGACTTGGGAGTACCCTGTTCCCCTCCAAGAGCCACGGTCTAAATGGAGCCAGGTCCACCAGGGCTCCTACTCTGGTGAGAGGCTGAGAACACATGTCCTCTCAAAAACACCTGAGCGGACAGAGGTATTTCCTAATAAGGACAATGCCATGAGAAACGCAATGCTTACCTGCTAGGATGTGAAGGACTGTTCACACTCCTGGTCATCTTAGACAGCAGACCAGCTCAGGGCAGACACTCTGCCCAGAAATATCCAGTGCACATTTTGCTGCTTCCCTGGGTCAACTCGTCTCCAGGAGTCTGACCTTCAAAGATAGGAAACCAAGATGAGGGAACTCCAGTACAGAACACTCAAGACAAAGCTGATCTGGAACCATATATAACTATGTAAATAATCTCCAATGAAAACACACTTCTGACCCAGGGATATGTAAGTGTCCAAATAAAACATTTGAGTTTTAAAGTTACTTCTGTAAAGATCATCTCAGTGTTACAGAAATCTAAAACCACATGCTGTATTTATTCATGCACTTTTTTAACAAACAAAAATATAAAAGGACTACAAAAACATTCCTTCGGCAGAACTTCTTTTTGTAGTCCTTTTATATTTTTGTATATACATGTACAAACAACCATGTAAGCTAATGACCAGCTTTTATTCCCTCCAGCCACCTCCTTCTATTAACAAAAAAATTTTTAATAGTGCTGTCTTCTGTATTGGAGAAATGACATCCTTTATAACTTCCCCCTTCCCCTAGCCTCTGGTAACCACTGTTCTATGGTTTATGAACTTGACTATTCTAGGTATCTCACGTAAGTGAAATCCTACCATATCTGTTTGGTTTTAAGACTCATTTCACTTAGCACAATGTTTTCAAGGTTCATTCATATTGTAGCACGTGTCAGAATTTCTTTCTCTCATAAGGCTGAATAATATTCCACTGTATGTCCAGACCACATTCTGTCTACCCATTCAACTGTTAAACTTTGGGATGTTCCCATTTCTCGGCTATTGTGAATAATGCTGCTATGAACATTAGCATGCAAATCTGTGTTCAAATCCTTGCTTTCATTTCTTTGGAGTATTTGCCTAAAAGTGGAACTACTGGATCATGTGGCAATTCTATTAAGTTTTTGAGGAACTGCCACACAGTTTTCCAGACAGTTTTTCACAACAGCTGCAATATTTTCCATTCCTGCTAGCAATGCACAAGACTACTAATTTCTCTACATCTTTACCAGCACTTACTTTTTTTAAAATAATAACCATCCTAATGAGGGTGACATTATAAGGGTATCACTTATTAAACTGCTGGTAGATAGGTGTTTTTGGAAGTCAGAGTTGACGTTGTATGTGTAATTATATTAAGTTCATACATAAAATTTTGACAGGTATAATTTGTTTTCTGTTGGGAATGTATATCCAAGGCAATGGTGTGATTTTTTCAAGTCCATTTAAGGTCTTTGTCTTACTGGGATGTGTCAATCACCTATGGACTATCAGCAGTTTTTTTCTGTAGGTCACCTGAGAGTCAGAGGCGTGGGGTCTGGACCGAAATTTGCTGTTATGAGGGATATGCAACCTTAGACAAAACTGTTTTGCCTTAGGAGCCTCCAAGTTACAATATAAGAGCATGGACTATAAACCTTTTTACTGTTCTTACAGTAAAAGACAAAACTCCTTAAAATAATCTTCAAGGTCTTGCAGGCTCTGCCAGCCATCATCAAGTAGAGAGATCTACGCGTCTCTCCAGCCATCATCACCCCAACCACTGTGCCTCTTGTCACATCCTGCTCCACAGACCTCCTTCCCATCCCTGACCATGCCTGGTTCCTCCTACCACGGGGGATTTACACCACGTTTTCTCCCACCTGTGCTGTTTCCGCCCTTTGGAATTTT
The DNA here is from genome assembly GCF_036321535.1 of Camelus dromedarius. Lineage (NCBI taxonomy): Eukaryota > Metazoa > Chordata > Mammalia > Artiodactyla > Camelidae > Camelus > Camelus dromedarius. The sequence goes on from NC_087438.1 coordinate 108,109,333, forward strand.
CTTGGCTTTTCTGCTCACCTATTTAATTTCTAGTTATTCTGTATATTTATGTGTACGTATTACTTCCTCAAGAAAGCTTTTACTACTGTTCTCTTCCAATCTGCTCCAAATTCTCATCAAACCCATGCTACTTTTTTTTTTTTTAAACAGTAGATGTTCAGGAAATACGCATTCACAAATTTGCTTCCCCAATTCATGCGTCTGTTCCTCTAAACCATGTATGCCATGGGGACACACGCAACAGTGGTTCATTTCCATAGAACTCCCAGAGCCTCAGCCATGACCCAACACACAGATGGCGCTTTCATCAGTTTGGTTGCAAGGGACTGGAAACACAACCTTAACTTGCTCAAGAAAAAGAGTAACTTAAAACTCACAGGCTGGGCTGGCTTTAGGAATCTCTTAAGGCAAGAGACAAATTCAAGAGACCTATCTTCAGATGCAAATATCCTTTCATAAGCTGAGGACACAGGGTTCCTCTGGGTCTCCTTGGTAGCAGGTGGAGGACCCTAAAGATAACAGCCAAGGACACAGGAATGAGGTTCCAAGGAGCGGCACGTCATTTCCAGCTTTATTTTATTAGCGTTAGTTTGAGTACTACTGCACTGAGAAAGAAAATCTGAGCCCAGCTGTGCAAATGTACACCGCTGGAAAACTCAGAGTTCCTCTGTGGGGGACTAATGTGCATTAGCAGAGAAAAGTGAGGCCAATTTTCCCTGCAGAGAATCTACTTCTCTTTCCTGTGGCTTTGTCAGGTGCAAGGAGGAAAAGGAAGTTACATGTTCTTTGCTTTATTTCATCTCTTGATTTCTGTATTTTTTTCATTAATTTAAACTTTTTTTTTTTAAGCAGAGAAACTAAGGCTTACAGATTCTTTGATTCTCATATTTATAAGAAACCTCAATTGGCAACTAGTCCAAGGTCTAAGAAACTCATTTTACTCATTCATTTATTCAATACAGCCATTGTCACCATTATCCAATCCAACAATCTCTTCTGTCACAATGATTTCTAAACTCAAAGTAAACCCAAATTTGTTGCCAAAGAATGCTAGTTCTAGGGATCTATTAGCTGTCTCTCCCAATTATTTAACTTTCTGATTTAAATTAATTTCTACCCAGTGGAGAGCTGGAAGATAGGATGTGTGTTAAAAGCTGAGAGAGGAATTCTGAGATTTTTCAGCTGATACAGAATGAATGTCACCTGCAAGTAATTATGAGTTGGCTCACAATTGTAAACTATTTCCAAATTAACTTTTCTCTGCTGAAAGTTCTTTCATTTTATCTCAAGAATTCCTGTAAGATTTGTGAGGTATTAAATATTAGCATCTATACTTCCTAAAGGCGAGCTAAGAGCTCATGAAACCTCACTGGTCATGGTTACAGGTTCAGAGGGACAGGGAAAGAATAAATCCAGCCGAAGACGGGTAAGCATGGCTGTCACCAGCTGCTCTGCAGTTGGATTCTACGTGTCTGGCATTGTGCTAAGGGCTTCAAATAATCTTCTTATCCCATTGATTCTTCCCCTCAGCTCTGTAAAGTAAGCATTATTATCCCCATTTTACAAATGAGGCAAAAGAGGCTCAAAGAATTTTGAGCCACAATCACACAATCACAGAATCAGGCACTGCTGGAGGAGGGTCTCTGCTCTACTCCCAAGTCTACAATTTTAACAGTTGATACAAAGTCTCCCACTTGGATGAACAGTTGCTCTTCAAGTGATAATTTTCCTCTATTCATATACTGAGCTACCAAAGTGGGCCCAGATCTATTTTGGAGGCTTTGGAAAAGCTTAAAAAAAAAAAAAAAAGGAGAAAGAGCTTCCATGCTATTGAAAGGTCAGCCAATGAAAACGACTTAGACAAGTACAGGTTTATTACAGAGAAACAAAACTTGCTACCCCAAAGTGTCTGTTTGACATGTTGATTATTTTGAGTGGAAAACAATCAAGGCTCAAAAGACTCAGGAAGAAACTTCAACCTTCCTCTTAACTGCCTGAAGAGTTTCAACAGCTCTTCCTCCAGCAGGCTCTTTATCACCCGAGATGTCTGCAGTGAATACAAGCTAGTGTATGGGGGGAGCCTGGCCTAGAGACCAGAGTCCTCTCTGTCCCATTGTCTCTGCATGGCCCAGCCAGCATTTACTTAACAAAGCTTTGCATATCCATCTCCATATAAGCTGCCTTCTGCCCCTATGTAAGTCCCAAGCCCCTACCCTCAAAAGCCTCCTCAGCCTTCCTCTTTAGCTGACCATGGTGTTTAAGCTGAAGGTTTCAGCCATTTTGGTGAATTACTGAGTTTTGTGGGTCTCTTCCATGTATATATGTTACTAAGTTTTGTTTGATTTTTCTCCTGTTACTCTATCTCATATCAATTTAATTCTTAGACCAGCGAGAAGAACCTAGAAGAGTAGAAAAACATTTCCCCCTCCCCTATGGTATTATCTGTAACGTTTCATTTCCACAAGCTTGTATTGTTTTACATAGAAAAAGCAATCAACACACACACAAAGCAATGCAAAAGATGGGCATCTCCTACTTTTGGCCTGGTGACTAGTACACCCGTATTTCACTTCTGGCTGTCTTCAGCCACTCATTCAGGAGTTTTAACCAGCAAATATAACATATTCTAGCAAAAACATGGTGCTGCATACACCGAGGCCCAGTTATAATTCCTTGACCGAAACATCCTCATGTATGCACAATTTTTCCAGCCATTCATTCAGTTCATGGCTGAGTGCTTACTGCCCTCAAAGTACTGACCAGGGCTTGAGTATACAGCATCAAGACTTTCTTCACCACACCAGGCTCACTTCTCCTCTTTGCTTTTGTTTCTAGCAATTGTGCAAGACCCATGTCTTAGGAAAACCAGGAAATCTTTCACACTTCTTCAAAGCTCAGGTACAAAATCATTGTGATAAAGAAAATGGGAGGAAATGGCATTATTTTATTCTTTTTTTTATCTCTGAGTAATATTCCACTGTATAAATATTTCACAACCTCTTTATCTAGTTATCTGCTGATGAACATTTAGGTTGCTTCCATGTCTTGGCTATTGTATATACTGCTGCTATGAATATTGGGGTGCATGTATGTTTTCCAATTAGAGATCCTTCCAGGTATACACCCAGGAGTGGGATTGCTAGATCATATGGTTAAGTCTATTTTTAGTTTTCTGAGAAATCTCCATACTGTTTTCCATAATGGCTGCACCAAACTACATTTCTTCCAGTGATTAAAAAAAAAAAAAAAAAAGAATAAAATAATGCCATTTGAAGTAACATGGATGGAGCTGGAGATCGTCATTCTAAGTGAAATAAGCCAGAAAGAGAAAGAAAAATACCATACGATATCACTTATATGTGGAATCAAAAAAAAAGAACTCATCTACAAGACAGAAACAGACTCTTAGACATAGTAAACAATCTTATGGTCACCAGGGAAAAGGGGGTGGGAAAGGGATAAATTTGGGATTTTGAGATTTGCAGATGATAACCATTGTATATAAAAATAGATCAAAAACAGACACATTTCTTCTTTATAGCACAGGGAATTATATTCAATACCTTGTAATAACCTTTAATGAAAAAGAGTATGAGAATGAATATTGTATATATACATGCATGACTGGGACATTGTGTTGTACATCAGAAACTGACACATTGTAACTGACTATACTTCAATTTAAAAAAAAAAGAAAAAGAAAATAGGAGAAAAACAACAGCACATGTTCCCAGGTGTTTGGACAGGCCAGGATAAGACAAACTGCCAAACGTTTTGAAGGAAATGTACACAATATGCAATAAATTAGTATATTCAATTGATTTGCAAATCTACAAATTAATATTTTGAATTTCTACTTTATATAAACTAAGAGATAATAGGAAAGATGCTCAAGATGCCGAAAATTGGGCTGCGTGCTGCCAGCTCAAAAAAGTCACTTATCCTCTGGTTCTACAAGAATTAAGTTACTGGTCACTGTGGTCACTGACTTTCAACACATCCTGAAAGGAGTTCAGGGCAGCAATTAGGAAGGAGACATTGTGCTCCAAGAAAACTGGCAGAACAGGACCTCAGATAGTTATTTTCAGGAGAAAAATTTTATGTCCCTGGATTCTTGTATCTTCCCATACTTATGAAACCATTAAAATCATTAACTGAGAATATCCGTTCCTCATGACAAGCAGCAACCTTCTACTGAGATGTGTGCTTGATTGCACATGCCCCCTTCGTCAAAATCACATATATACTGACCTCCCTGCTCACCTCTTTGGAGCAGTTCCTCAGAGCTATCTGAGAGGCGGCTTCCTAAGCTATAGTCCTCAGTAAGCCTGCAAATAAAACCAAAACTCATAGCTCTCACCTTGTGCATTATGATTTGTCCATTATATAGCCATTTCGCCTCCCAAGAACCCTATGAGGCAGATGCTGTTATGAAGTTAATTTAACACTCACTAATCAAGGACACAGAGAGGGCAACTTCCCAAGGCCATTCAAGAGCCTACAGCAGGAACTACTCTGTTACCATGCTCTGTTGGCCATCCAGGTACTCCGTGTGGATGAGAGAAAATTGGCAGAGTCAGAGAAAGAAAGGTTATTTTAATAGGATGAACAGAAGCTCAGTACAAACGAGAGTAAGATGTGCAGGTGTTCCCTGGGTTACGGAACATCAACATCCCCCGAGACCAATGCAGGCTAAGAGCATCAGCAAGTGGATACTGGCTGCGTGACACAGGCACTGGGCCCGTCGGAGCCCCGCTGGCCTCATCTAGGGGGAGGGAGAAGATGGCCAGAGCGGTTCCAAATAAGCAAAGGAGAGAAGACCTATGAAGCCTAGCACAGCTCCCGGTCAGGAGCAAGTAGTACCTGGTAAAGAAAGCTAGCCTAAACCTGAAGGGGTGGATTTTACGATTCTGTCCAGTACTTGGCGATCGGGTGGAGGAAGCATGCACACTGGAGGGCAGGGTGTACTAAACAGTTCCATGGTCTTGTCCCCCTCCACTGCCACTCTCGTTTAGAACATTGAACATCTGCACTAGGTAAATTCTATGGATATGAATCATAGGGTCCCCTGAAAAGGACTTCCATCCATAACCCCTGGATTAGATTATCAACAGATTCATTCAGGGGGTTCTGTTTTGTGTTCCTACAAAAACACACTGCTCAGGAGGTATGACAGTCCTGTCAGTAACAGTAGTTTGAGGGGCCACATATCTCTACAGCATATGGATAGATTAAAAGAAGAGCAAGCAGGAAGACACACAGTAGGACCTCCCAGGAGAGAGGAGCATATGAATTGGGAAAACCTTCACCGCATTATTTTTCCATGTACCCGAGGGAGAGGGAGGGGCTTTAAGAATCTCCAGATTCTGGTCTAGTAATTCCTAAAACTGGGTTAGGGTCAGGGTTGGTCCATCCCAAATTTTTAATCACCGGGAATAAAACTAGTAAAATAATGATAGGTTTTTAAAATAAAAGTAACATTCTCTTTTAATCTCTATCCTTCATCCTAAACTCTTCTACATTTGGGGTGTTAAAATATTCTTCCTCTTATAAAAATCATAGTAACTATAAATGGTACTATGTTTTGCTCTTGTTATTAAAACTTCTAGTTGAGGGGAAAAAAATATTTGGCAACTCCAGTGTCAGGAATTTCCTTTTCCCCTTTTTTAAAAATTTCACTCCTGAAATGCAAATATATAGGAATTAATGATGTAACTCAGGATTTTAACCAAAATAATGAGTAGAAAAGCTGTGATCAAGTACTAAGTCCCATTAAAAAGTGAGTTACCTCAGCACTGGCCTCTCCACGTGTTAGTGACATGATCGCACAAGCCTCAACAGCCCTGAAAGGATATCATGGCTCCCCAAACAGGTTTATTATCCAACATGTTCTTGACCCTGCTTCTAAGTTCATGGCTTCTGCCTGGCGTTATTCCTCCCTAATCACTAATCTTCATTCATCTTTAAAGACTGGAATCAGCATTACCTAGAGGCAAGGAAATCCATCAGCTCTCTTGGCTGCAACTGGAAGGCAGCTGCCAACTAAACCTTTACATCAGTCTTCCCACTTACGGATGCATACACATCAACTCTCAAAGGAGAACATTACTGTATTCATCTTACCATTTCTACTACGGATGACATCAACTAGGTGCAGCCTTGATTCAGGCACTGCTAGTTGCTGTGTGACCTTGAACCAGCCTCTTTCTTACTCAGATCTAGAAAATGAAATGAGTCGTAAGGTTCCACCTGCCTCGGGGAGGGTGGGGGGCTGGATAACAGGCTATCACTTATGAAGACTTCCTGTATTCTAGGCATCACTCACATGCTGACAATGCAGCATCTCCTTGAATTTCCTCAACTACCCTATCAGGTGGCTACTACTGTAACTGACTCCATACATAGTAAGAAACTGAGTCCCAATGAAGTTAAATACATGTTCAAGTCTATACTTGCCAGGAAGTGGCAGAGTCGAGGTTCAAACCAGAGACATTCTTGACAACTAGGTTCTGAAGCCTAAAGTACTGGTGCAAATGGTTTTACCAGATAATAGTAGAGGTCAACAGATAAATATTAGATATTTTCATATTTGTAAAATAGGAATAATAGCTACCATAAACATTCAGTAGTAACTCTGGTACAATGGTAATTATCCTGTAAAATGTTATTACAAAATATAACCATCAATATGGACAGAGCCCTTAACCTTGCAACCAAAGTACGTGAAAGGGAGGGAAAGAAAAGAGAAAACAGTTCTTTCTCCTTTAGAGCCCTATTTGGACTCTGGTAATGGCATCTCTTGGACTGTTTCTTGTTTCCATGCCCCTCATCCAACCACCCAGCTCCACGGCATGTTACAGCCCTGCTGGGAGCACTGCTTAAGAGTCCAGGGACTTGGATTCCAGAACAGTGTGGTTAAGAGAATGGATACAGGGGTCAGGATGTCAACATTCAAGGTCATATTCTACCATTTATTGAAGTTACTGAAACTCTCTAAGCCACTGTTTGTAGAATGAGGATAATAGGTTTTTAAAAATCATCATCCACATCAGTTAAGCACAGTGCCAAGAATATAGTCCACAGGCACTGGACTTGAATTCCAGCAATTTACCAGCTGTGTGACTTTAGGAAAGTTACTTAACTTCTCTGTGCCAAATTTCCTTACAATAAGAATATTTTTAATAATGAGGTAGGTACTAAAAGAGTTTTGTGAGAATTCAGTCAAATAACATATGTATGGCAAATGCTTACAAAACAGTGCTCAGCACTGAATAAGAGTGCTAGTTAATTCTGATATTTACATAGCCCTTAATCCGGGACAACTGTGGTCAAGTCACTTCTCTCTCTCTCTCTCTCTCTCTGGAACTCAGTTTCTACACTACCTAGCGGTTTTACATAGCCTAGATCTATGTGTGGAAGCAGCAGTCCCTGTTGATTTTGTCCAGTACTATCTGGCAGCTGTGACCCTTGGAATCAGCTTGGAGAAGCTTAAAGGCTATTGTAGAAGAAACTCTACAGTGTCTCGGCCCTGCAGCTCCTCCTTCCTTTTACTCTTTGGTTGCAAGGGACACAAAGGAAGGTCATGTGGTCCTCCTTTTCCTGGTCATTTTAGCATCCTCTCCATCTCAAGAGCAGTTTCCTCTTCTCGAGGCCACCAAGTATGACCCTCATCAGATCAGGAAACCCAGGTCTTGGGAAATGGAAGAACAGTGTCTAAGGAGATCACCATGAGTAACTAATGTTCGCAGTGCTTACAGATGAACAAACCTTGAACCAGGTATTTACCGTGATTTTCCTACTTGACCATGAACCTCTCTGATACAAGCAGTTCTTATTTCCATTTTACTGCTAATAAAACTATTGCACAGAGAGTTTTAAGCAATTGGCCTGAGGATACACAATGAGCAAATGCCGGGCCAGTTTCTTTGAAGTCCCGTAACACTTCCTCCCACCTCTTTTAAAGCACTTCATTTTACATTAGGTACTGAGTTCATCTTTGAACCCTCAGCAGAAATACTGATTTAGTAGGTCTGAGCAGAAGCTTGCTGCTGTGGGTTGAATTGTGTTCCCCCCAAAGGAGATACTGAAACCCTAAACCCTGGCACCTGTGGACATGACCTAATTTGGAAAGAGGGTCCTTGCACATGTCATAAGAAGTTTGAGAAATGCTGGTAAGAAAATGGGCTGCCCTCAATGCAAAGAGTTATTGTGGAATCTGTCCCTTCCCACTGGCCTGTGACTTTAGAAAAGAATGTAGCTGCGCGTGAATTTTTGCTCAAACAACGCCTACTGTTTGCCCCCATTACGTGTGATGAGACAGGTGAAGAGGATGAATGGGATGACATAGTTTTTGTAACCTTACACTAGTAAGCTTCTTACCTGTGACCTGAATTAGCAGAATGGGAGAGGGGCACAGCCTGTGCATACTGGGAAACCCCATTCTAAGCAGAACAACCAGGTAATACATTGGATGCACCAGCCAACCCCTTCCACCCAGAGTTTCCGAAACTTTAACGTGCATAATGTTCAATTTGAGATCTCGTTAAAATACAGGTTCTCATTTAGTAAAGCCTTGGGTGGAGGCAGAGATTCTGCTTTTCTAAAAGTTCCCAGGTTCTGGTCCATAGAAGATACTTTGAGTAACAAGGAAATATATGGCAAACTCTCACTTGCAAGAGGATTCATGAGAAGATTGTGTCACGTGCATAGGGACTTCACATACACTTTTTCCTTCACTAGAACAATACACATTTTGGTTAAGAGGTTTCATCTTCTCAGAAGCACAGTTTTTCTACCTTTTAACATCTCTGAAAGTAGGGAGCTCTTTGCAGTCTGTACTGTTCTGTAACCTGTCAGCCAAGCTGCGCTTGAGTTGTACTGAAGGTTACCACTGGCTGGCCACGTGGAAATATCAAAGGCTTATGCATCAAAAATGCACAATGTTTGTTTAGGGCATCTGCCCATTTTTGGATTGGGTTGTTTGTTTGGTTGTTTTTGTTGTTACTGAGTTGTATAAGCTGTTTGTATATTCTGGAAATTAAGCCCTTGTCAGTCACATCCTTTGCAAATATTTTCTCCCATTCCATAGGTTGTCTCTTCATTTTATTTATGGCTTCCTTTTCTGTGCAAAAGCTTATAAGCTTAATTAGGTCCCATTTGTTTATTTTTGCTTTTCATACAAATGGCCAATAGGCACATTAAAAAAAAAAAAGTCTATCACTAATTATCAGAGAAATGCAAATAAAAACTACCATGAAGTACCACCTCACACTGGTCAGAAAGGCCATCATTAATAAGTCCACCAACAGTAACTGCTGGAGAGGGTGTGGAGAAAAGGGAACCCTTCTTCACTACTGGGTGGCAACGTAGACTGGTGTCGCCATTATGGAAAACAGCATGGAGATTCCTTAAAACACTGAAAATAGACTTACCCTATGATCCAGCAAACCCACTCCTGGGCATCTGTCTGGAGGGAACTCTAATTCAAAAAGATACATGCACCCCACTGTTCATAGCAACACTACTGACAGTAGCCAAGACATGGAAGCAGCTTAAATGTCCATGGACAAATGGCTGGATAAAGAAGTTGTCGTGTGTGTGTGTGTGTGTGTGTGTGTGTACACTGGAATACTGCTCAGCCATAAAAAAAGAATTTGCAGCAACATGGATGGACCGGAGATCATCATACTAAGTGAACTAAGCCAGAAAGAGAGAAAAATTCCTTTATGGTTATCACTTATATGCAGAATCTAAAAAGAAAAACAAAGAAAACAAACTTATTTACAAAACAGGCAGACTCACAGACACAGAAAACAAACTTATGTTTACAGTGGGGGGTGAAGTGGGGGAGGGATAAATTGGGAGTTTGAGATTTACAGATACTAACTACTATACACAAACTAGATAAACAACAAGGTCCTACTGTATAGCACAGGGAGCTATATTTAATACCTTGTAACAGCCTAAAATGAAAACAAATTTGAAAAGGAATATATGTGTGTATAAATGAATCACTGTGCTATACACCAGAAATTAACACACTGTAAATCGACTTCAATAAAACTTTTTTTAATTTAAAAATAAACAAAGCTTTAAAAAAAATGCACAATAGGTATCAGCACCTTGGAAGAAAATCCTGAAGGTAATATTTAAATACACAACCACAAGAAGGCAAATGGTATAGAGAGAAGGGAGAACAGTGGTGAATCAAGTGTTCCCCAGTATTCCTGATGCAGACCTTACAAGCAAAGTCTCCTTCAGAGCCCAGCACCTGGACAGATTCCTTCAAACTGCTCTATCTCAACTGTTTCTGATAGCAGAGAGGAGGATTTTGTGTAGTAAAACTCTGGTACAACTCCAGCCTGGCCCCACTGACAGATTATAAAACACTGCTGACAATCAAATTAAAAGCGTGTCATCAGAGTTTAACCCTGAATGTGAAGTTTTAGAAATAGCTTCTTTGTTCCTATTTTCCTTTTAAATAAGCACCACAGTAATATAGGAATAAAAAGTTTCCAAATAAATCCAAAGTACACATAATGATACAAATACATAGACGTTCTAAATGATGAGAGAGAGTCGTGTGTCACCATTTAATTGGCAGCTTTTTCCTCCTCCTCAATTTAAAAGTGATGGTGCATTTTATAATCCATGGCATCTTAGATTCGATTAAATGTAGTAAAATTATTACTATTTATTGAGCACCTGTCATGTACCAAACAAGATGCCACAGAGCCAATTCCCAGATAAACTTTCATCTAGATAGAATTATTAACCCTTACATCTTAAGAACTCAATAAATTTGTGCTAAGTCGTTTTTCTTTTTTGGGGGGGGTCATTTTACAGCATAGGAGACTGAGGCATCAGTAGGGGTAACTTTCTTGTTCAAGGTCAAACTGCTAAGTTCCAGCCCTTACTTGCTAAATTAGCCATAGTTGGGTAGAGTTGGAATCTAACCAGCCTTTTTGCTAACAGACAGCTTCTTCACAAGAGGTCTCAGCGAGGTGTGTGCCCACCCACCACCATCTAGGGACCTTTGGCAATGGGTACTGTGTTTCATGTTACAGGATGGTGGTGGGTGCTATCTGGTCATCACAAGGAGTGATTCCAGCATTTAATGACCACAGCCAGGGCTCAAAACATCTCAATGCTTAATGAAATCTTGCAGGGTTGAAAGGTTCCTTCCAGAAGGCTAAAAACACCTCTGCTGGGAAACACCATCACATATTCTGCCCTAAGAAAGTATCTCACTATAGAGTCAGTGGTGGTAGCGTTGTCCTAATCTGCTCTAGAAATTTCATTCTGCTTCTACTTAATCCTCTGATGAAGAAAAACCTCCCTCTACATCTAAATCCAGTTAGTCCGTGAGCTGTAATTATGATACTTTCAAAATTGCTAAGCTTGTACACCTACAGATTTTTTAATGCAATAAAATAAACTCCATTACTGCTAAATCTGCTGCTCGAACATGCTAAATGGACCCTTGGGAACCCAGGCGATGTACAGGGTAAATATAGCATGAGAAGATTGGGGAATTCTTTCTGCTAACTTTGAACCTGAGGTTCACTCCCTTGGGAGCCCAGACCTCTAAAGAGGGTCCTCAGCATCTCCACAAGCTCCATTTCCTCATGCCTACTTCACCACTATCGGGTACCTTCCTACACTTGGATAATTGTCACCATTTAAATACTTATCCAGAATTTACTCAGTGCCAAGCCCTATGCTCAGAGCTTTACGTGGAGCGTTTTATGCCTGACAGCAATACTAGGAGTCATCCCTGTTTCACAAATAGGTTAAGCCGAGGCTCTGGGGGATGAGGGCTTTTCTGCATGGCTTGTGACAAGCAAGTGGCAGAACTGGTTCAGCATCTCAGGCAGCATGTGGCCAAGTTCCCACTGTTCTTCACTCTGCTCAGTTCTGGCCTCCAACACCTTCACGAGCTCCCCGCTGCCCACAGAACAAAGCTCTGTGCTCATAGTTGAACATTCAAAGGCTCCCCCAGAGTCACTCCTTCCTACCCTTTCCAACCTCATTTTGTTCCCCATCTCCTTAAATGCACATCACGTTTCAACACCACCTTCAGTTTCACACCCTGGGTCAAATGCACAACACTGTTCAACTGTCTGCAGTCTCAGCCCACAGCAAGGCTCAGAGCAAATGCGCCACTTCTCTGCAAAACCTGCCCTCACCCGTGCCCTCACATGTAACATGCAGTTACCCCCCTTTCTGCATTCTACAGGACTTTTCACCTCTCCTGTTAATTCGGCTGTGGGTTCTGTACAAAAGTAATGGTTTTCAGTATCACTCTTCACTGGTTTCATATTCCTGATGCATAGAAATTGTCTCATTCTTTTCTGTTTCTAGTCGATATCTAATTGAATGTTCTATATAAAACAGAGAAGATGAGAAAGGGGAATGAGGAAGAGCATGGAGAGATAAAGGAACTTTTTTTGTTTTTTTTACATTATCGACTCCTAGTGGACAGAGGTCACATCTAATTTAGCTTCTGACAAAGTCTCGGAGTTAGGACTATGCAGTCACCAAAAGTTCCTCTCTTTATAGCATCCTCACAGCAAATGTCAATCAGCCTCTACTGAATATTCTAGTAACCAGAAATTCAGGCTTCTATGACAATGCAAGTCACCACTAACGGGGTACAGTTAGGTCCCTGTACTCTCACCTGCTCCCTGTGAATTCTGGCCTCATCTTCTCCTCTAAGGCTCCCCTTACATACTCATCTTCTGCTCCTTTCTCATCTGAAGAGCTTCCCGAGCGCTTCTCCACTGCATCCTCTCAGATGCCAGTAGAGGTCCTTGTAATTAATGGCACCCACACTAAATGCACCAACCCAACAAGGGACTCGACAGCTGAGAACAAAACACCATCATCAGCTCTCACACTGGAGTCACCATTCCCGCGCTCTCACTGGCAATTCCTCTTTAGTGCAATGCCCCCGCACACTTGCTTGGCCCTCATTTATTTCCAGTGCATTTGATTAAAAATACACATGCTCTGTCTAGACTGCGCTTTTAAGACCGCAGACAGTAAATACAGACAGACTCTCTGTGTTCAAATCTTACCTCCACAATTTACTAGCTATTACATAGACCTATACTTTAAATCATGAATATGTCTACAAATGACTTGAGGGACTTGTGAAAACACAGATTAAGACTCAGTAGGTCTGGTGGGACCTGATACTCTGCGTGCCCTGCTGGACCACAGACCACCATTTGAGTACCAAGGACCTGCAGTAGAGCCTTACTTAACGTTGGCTTCAAATTACAGTCACTTGTGAGGCTTTTAAAACTCCCAATACCCTGACCCCAAGCCAGACTTATATCACAACCCCTGGGCGAAATCCAAACATCAGCAGCCTGCTTTTCTCCCCATGAAGAGTTCTTATAAGGATTCCATGAGCTCGTTGTACAAAATATACTTAAACAGGTACCCGGAAGATGAAAAACACTCATTATATATTAGATGTTTTGGTCTATTGTATAAAAAATAATAGTTTGTTTTTCCAGAATGCTGTTTCAACAAGATGTCAATAACACTCCTTTTAAAAGTGTTCCACAGTCAAATAAGCCTGGAAAGTGCAGCAGAATATAACCTCCTTCTGGAAAGACACAAATCACCTAAGCACTCCCTGGAGCTCTGCGATGAAGAAACTTAGCATTAGTTAACCTGCTCTTCGCCAAACGTTGACAATCCTTGAACACTTTTTTTTATACTATTACAGTATTTTGTTGTCTTCACCTTTTTAATGAAACCTTTTTTACATATTTGTTAATTCACATGCACTTTAAAAAATACTATGAAGGGATCCTGTGTATTCTTTACACAGTGTTCCCCAATGATAACGTCTTGCAAAAATTTATCTCAACTAAGAGACTCACATTGACATGATCAAAATATAGAACGGTTCCATCATCACGAGATCACTCACGGTACACGTCTACAGACTCACAGAATCTCACACCTCCTTCTCGTTAACTGGTAGCAACCAATAACCACTAAAATTTTGTCATTTTAAGAATGTTATCTAAATGCAATCACATAGTAGGTGACCTTTTGGGACTGGCTCTTTTCTCTGAGAATCTGTCTCTAGATTCATCCAGATTGCTGTCTGCTTCAACAGTTTGCTCCTTTTTATTGCTGCATAGTGGTCCACGGTATGTATATACCACAGTTTGACTCTTCACCAACTGAACCCAGATTTTTTTCTAGTTTGGGATTATTATGAATAAAGTTGCTATAAACATTTGTGTCCAGGTTTTCATATGAACTTAAATTTTTATTTCTCTGGGATAATGCTCAAAAGTATTGCTCGAGTATTTCTGTAGTAGTTACTCCAGTTAATTGCTGGGTCCTACAGTAACTGGATGATTAGCTTTTTCTTTTTAAACAAAAACTGCCAAACTCTTTTCCAGAGTAGTTGTATTATTTTATATCCCCATCAGCAACATATGAGTGATTCTGTTCCTTCACATTCTCATCAACATTTGGAGGTGTCCGTATTCTTTTTATCTCAGCCATTCTGGTAAGTGTGTAATGATATTTTGATTTTCATTTGCATTTTCCTACTTGTTGGTGATGTTACACATCTTTTCATGGGCTTCTTTGCAATATGTATACACTCTTTGGTGAAAAGTCTCTCCATATCTTTTTTCCCATTTTCTCATTAAACTTTTGCTTTTATATTGTTAAATTTTAAGTGTTCTTTATGTAGTCCAGAGACGAGTTGCTTATTGGATGTATGGTTTGCAAATATCTTCTCCTAATCTATTGTTTCTTTTTATCCTCTTACAAGAGTCTTTCAAAGAGCAAAAGTTTTAATTTCCGTGAAGTCCAATTTATAACTTTCTTTGTATGGATTACGTTGTTGCTGTCAAGCCTGAGAACTTGTTTACCTAGCTGCAGATACTGAAGATTTCCTCTCCTTTGAAAAATAAAACTGGAGTATGTAAGAACTATAAAAGTTAAGTTCATGATCCCATTGTGAGTTCATACTTGTGTAAGGTGTGACACTCAGGGCCATGTGGTTTGTGTTTCGTGGTTGTTGTGCCTGTGGGTGTCCCACTGCACCATTACAATTTTTTTAGACAGCTGATGGAGCTGATCTGTTTTCTTCCCTCCCCTTCTCAGAGTCTTATGTTTGCCTTTTGCATCATGTCTTGGGATTTTTAATTTTACTTAATGGGAGAAATAGAGAAAATTACTTCTATCTTCCTGGAAACAGAAGTCTTTATTAGCATTTAATTATGAAGAACTCTACAGTATGGAAGAATGGGATGACCACATGTAGGGACACTCTTTTACATGCCACGGAACAGGTAAGACACATCTCTGTAATGGTGAAACTTCAGGATCATATAAAGGTGGTACATGTGAGAATACATGTATTTATGAACATGCTCAAAAATGAAGAAAACTGTCACTGAACTGCTGTAAGACATGCCTTTGAAACTCACGTTTAAAGAACTACCTAATTTTTTTAGTTTGATTTTACTCCTAAGATTTCTCATTTTCTGCTAAATTTTCACTATCAAAGTATGCCTTTGATCACAATTCTGTTCTTCATTCCATTTTTACAAAAGTACCATACTGAAAGTAAATGTCATTATTACCAAAGTACTTCAGGCAATCATAAAATAGCCTTGGACACTCCTTACCGGGCAAGCTGGTCAAGTGCACAAATGTGATGTAATTTCAAGATTCAGGTACTAGTTGCATCACCTTGGAAAAGTCATTGGCCTCCCAGGATTATTTCCTTTACCCATAAGATGAGGCTGATACCACCTACCTCTCTCCTCTCTTGAGATTACACACACACACACACACACACACACACACACTTATATAGAATATAAACCCTTTGTAAAATGCTGCTTCAGTGTGAAGGAGTAAGGGGCTACCAAAAACATCTCCAGCAGTGGCTGGTCAGGTTCAGAAATATTTCTACCTATCATTAGCAGGTTCACACTGGAGGAAGAGGATGGTAAGTGCTGAATCATATACAAATCCATATATTTTATCTCATTTCTGTGACTATAAAAACCATTGAAGGTTAACACATTAGTTTTGTTTTGTTACTAGTTATGGATCTCCTGATGTAAAGTTTACATGTAATTCAATGGGAGTTTGAATCATTAATCAAGAAGGCAGTTTTCTCCCTATACACTGACGGGAGGGGACACTGGGAAGCAGGAAGAGAGGTTTCCTCACGCTAGAGGAAAGCCTGCTGAGCTTGACCATGTGGTTGAACTCAGCCCTAACCCTTCCTGGCACTGACATGCATGTCTAGCCCACGGTGCTGACCAAAACTATTCATATAGTTTACACATGCTTATTTAATACCTACTATGTGACAAGGACTATTCTGACTCTCAAGATACAACAGTGAACTTTTAGAGGATAATTAAAAAAAAAAACAAACCCTAAAATCAGGACATTCCTGCAGATACAAAATAAGCACATGTTAAGAATTTTATTTAGCTCTTTATTAATGAAGAACCGGGCACATGTTGAACCAGGAAGTTCACAGGTGGAGTCAAAGAACAGGTACATTTAGTAATCATCAATATTTAAATGAATTTGTAAATAGATGCAAAATTGGTTTCTTTCACAGTAGGGGAGGGAAGTCAGAACAAAAATTCTCACCCTCATGAGCTTATACCCTAGTGGAAAAACCAATAAATCAGATAAATACTTATAGTACATAGTATATTTGATTGTGTGCGAGGTGAGGGGAGTACGATTATTGATTGGCTGGCCTGAGAAGTTCCTTAAAGGGTAAAGGAATTGAGGGAATGTATTGATATCTGAACCCAGGTGTTGTCTTCTGTAAATTTAGGAATTTAGACTCCAATTCTACTAAACTTTAGGTTCCTTCTAGCTGAAATATTTTATGCCTCTAATTTTATCCTGATGTTGCGAAGTCTATCTTGGATATTTTATCACATGATTCAAGACTCCCTTACCAATAGGCTTAAGGACTCTGACTACTGAGCCTCAGTCAGAGGAAAAGTAGTGAATGATGCTATGATGCCTGCTGGCAACATGTGGTTCCACGTTCGGAGAAGTCTCCTAACCAGAAATCAGATCAAGATAGACATTACTCGTAAAATCCATCTACTGTGCCAGCCTCTGCTGCACCTGCTTATTATTGATTTGTCTTCTCTGGTCATTCATTTGTTCATAATGCCCTTCATTCACTCACACGTGCATTCCTTCACTCAACGCGGATGAGAACTCAAGAGTTAATGATATCATTTATAGGGGTCATGCTGCCCTTGGATTGCTCACAGCCTGGAGGGGATGACGACACAGACACACATGCCTGGTCACATGGCTCGCCAGGACACACAGAACACTGTACAGACAGCAGGCATCAGAGAAAGCTCGTTGCAGGAGGTGGAAAGTAATAGGGCTTTTTAAGGATGAGTATACTTTGAAAAGGTAGAGAATATGGGAACATTCAGTCCAGTCAGGAAGAAATGCACAAGGTTTCAAGTCTAAAATGGTCATTCATGACAGTGGGTATCTGTTCTTTCGTCTTCACAGTCATTATTTTTATTCCAGTATAGAGCTCTGATTTTCCTTTGGGGAGCATCGCCCTCACTCATGCTCAGGTGATGCTATGCTCTGGGCTCTAGGAATGGCCTCTGCCTTTGGCCAGGCTAATCAAAACTGGACATCCTCCCTGTGGCTTCCTGGCTCAGTTCAAAAAGGGGGCCAATTCAGAACTATTAGGAAAGAAAAGCACCCTTTTCCGCAGAGATTGCTAGGCTTTTGTAGGACATAAACCTGGAGATACTGAGAACCAAAATCCTAGTTAGAACTGGCCTGAGGATGAAACCAACATGGAGAGAATTAGAACCAGAGAGTGATTTCTGGTGACCAGAATACCTGGATCCAGCCATGCCTGAAATGAACCAGTTACTCCCTGAACATCTCTATGACTGTGCTTAAGCCAAGAAATTCACTTTTGCTCCAGCCAATATTACTTAGGTTTCTGTTACTTAAAATAGAACTATTCTTTAAAAATACATGCCAGTAAGACAGTGAAAAAGTTGATCATCCTGGAACAAAGGGTCTACTATGCAGAATACTATGAAACAGTACTGAAAAATAGCTTGGGACAGGAAGACTTTAGTAGAAAAATTAAGTAATACAATTTTATCCTAGAGCAGATATTCTCCTACTATACCATGCACCAAAACCACCTATTAAAACACACATTGCTGAGTCCCATTTGCGGACTTGGACACCAAGCCCAGTGGCATCCAATCCAATCCAGCCACCCCCACTGCCCAAGGTGTGCTGGAAAATACCACGTCTCCTTAGTGAGGCAGAGAGACAAATCAGATTAAAACATAAATAAAACAAAATTGTGAATTCTCCCTCTTTCACACAAACTTTCAACAGAAAACAATAAAAGCAGCAAACATATGGAATGCTTATATGGTCTGTGTTAACAAAAGCAACCTGCCTATCACATATATTCTGATAATACTCTATGAGGTAGGTATCAAATTATGATTCACAGTTTAGAGATGAGGAGATTGAGGCTCAGAGAATCTAAGAAACTTCCTCTGGACCAATAGCTTCTAAGTAAAATGGCTAAACAACGAAGCAAGTCCAGGCTTCTCGTATCAAAAGCCTGAGTTTTAAATATTCTATATCATGTTAATCTTTCTAGGCAAACAAAAACTAAAACCAAAAAAATCCTAGGGGTGAATGTGTTCACAAAACCCCAAATCTTCATACTAAAATTACCCAAAACCAGCCATGAAAACTTCTGTCAAAAATTCTTGCTTTTCTTTTTTTGGCTCTGACTCACCTCAGTAAACTGACCCAGTAATTCTCTTTTTCAGTTTTTAAGTCAGGGATCAGCCTCGTCCTCAACATTCCTTTCCTTAATTCCATTTCCCTCTAAATGATGAAGCTGAATTTCTTGCCATCTAATTGCATAAAAGGTAAAGGAAGGAAAAGATATTTTACATTTAAATCCCTTTAGATCTACAAGGACCCAATGTTAACAGCAGGATTCCCTTGGGGAAACCTGAGCAAGTGTAACCTGCATAAATCCCAGGGCCTCATGTGGCCCTCTAAAGGTCAGAACCTCATTTAAAGCTGCATCTTCTTACAGCCAAAGATTTACGTTATCCAATAGTAACCCAAGTCTCACAATGATGATTAAATGAGTTCTCCAATGTAACACACAGAAAGCTTCTGGAAAATGTCATATTCTACTCCATCTCTAACTTTCACACACTTAGAAGATGATCCCGCAAGCCCCAAAACTGCTCAATATCACTGTCAGCTGAGGTTCCTCTCTGTCAGCCTGTGTTTACCTTCTTTCTAAAATCAGTTTCAACCCTGTTTGATACATAGGATACCCATCCTGTTCTAGTTTCTCCAGTCCGCCCTTCCCATGAAATAGCCTCAGATTCCCCTTAATGTTTGGGGGAGAGGGACCCATGGAAGTACCAGCAGCAGTGTAACCAAGTCTCACGTACACATAAAAACAGACAATGCAGACAATGAATTATAGTGCCACAATTTTCCCCAGTATAATTTAAAAAAAGAAAAAAAAAGACTTTGTTACACTCTAGCAGATTTTCAAAATTGGAAAGCCAAGACCCAGAAAGGCAAAGACCAAATCATACCATAAATAGTTCCAGACCTGTGAATAAAACCCCTAACCCCTCACTTGCAGTCCATGGGACTTCCCAGCAGACTACGTGGCAACAAACAAAACCCATGGGAGACATGGCTGGCTGAACCTAAAGCCGGTGAGGTCTCGACAGCGGGGTTTCCCGGGAGACCATCTGCTATGTGAGCAGCAGAGCTGCAGACACCGGCCGTCCACCTCTGAAGAACAGCGGAGACCAGCACCCCAGCTTCTCATGTCATCATCCCGCCCGCTCCAGCTCTGTGCTCCACGCTCCACAAACGGCCCGGCTTTTTTCATTTAATCAATTGCATTATACATTTATTGCCTGTTTTTCACTCGGTTGTACAGATTATTGCTTGAGTAAGTCTTCATGAATTGGAAATGAGCAGAAAAGAATCACTTACAAACTTGTTAGGAAGACGTGTTTTCCTTGCACTGATCTAAAATCTTCATCTACCACGAATAAACTAAATTCTCCCTTGTTTATGTCAAAGAAAAGAAAGAAATATTGCATGCATATGTGTGTATGTGTATATATACCACTGTATCGTACACACATATATATGAGACAGGAAGGAAGGGGGCAGGGCACAGCCATTCAAGGAATGACAGCAATTAACAACAAGACGGTGGGAGACTCAACTCCCAGTAGACCTTGAGGCCCAAGATGGCGGGAGATGTGACTGCTAGTAGACCTTGAGCTTCATACACTCTCAGTGTAATATAGCAGCAGGCCAAATGGCACTCCCACAGGCGCCATGACAGTTCCAAGGCTAACCATAAAAAGTCAGAAGGTGGGCAGAGGCCCATTTCCTGGGAATCCCAGCTCCTTCCCCAAAGGAGTTGGAATAATCCTCCCCCTTGTTAGCGAATGAAGTTACCGAGCCCATAAAAACTAACACCCCCCACGCCTCGTGCTGCTCTCCCTCCTGAGTGACACGGCCCGCACTCTGTGGAGTGTGTGTCTACTTTTACTTTAAACTGAGCACCCAACCGTGCACCTGGCAGCCTTTCTCTCGCCTTCTGAAACAGCCTATACTCTATGCAGTGTGCATCTCTCTAAATACATCTACCTTTACTCAACTGTGGCTCAATTCAAATGAAGCCAAGGACTCACGCTTGGCGGGGCAGGTCCCAGGGGCTCAGCCGAGACCTGGGACACGGCCCTCCTCATCCCCCACATTCCCTGTTCCTGTATCGTATACGTACACACATATATACATATATACAAATACGTAAGTACGAAACTAAAAGACCTCTTTGGAATTCTCACCTGGCATACTTCCTCAGAAAAGAGGACACGTAACATAAAAGAACAAGAGAAGCTGCTGTGAATCGCCCTGAGCCCTGTTCAGGGGTGAACACCTCGACTCCGGGTCTATGGCCCGTGTCAACCTGACAATGAAGTTACTGCAGCACCTGACATTTTTCTTCTCTGCCTATGTATCTTGGTTGTTTGACCAATATTATCTCTGATCCTTCCTCTGATGAGGGAGACAAGGAGTATTACTCTTACTGAATCAACTCCTGCGATTTGCCCAAGCTCACAGAATTAACACATGGCCGGAGAGGGCCTGGATGCATGCTCTTTCCTACACAGGCCAAAACCTCTATGATGTTTAGAACTTTTCCAACTGGAAGGAGTGGAAACCTGATGGGGTTTCATTGATGTAGATGTTATGAGCTCATTTAAGTGGAAATCTAGAGGTGTTGCAGGCTGCTGGAGCCCTTCAGTCAGGCCCCTGGAGGAAGAGAAGGGGGAGGAGAAGCCAGCAAGGTGGGAGGGGTTGGGGAGAGCAGAGAAGGGGCGGGGGGGGGGAGGTGGAGAGGGAAAGAGACCATTTACTGAGGACAGCTGGGCAATATCACCCCTGGAATGGGCATAAGATGTATTTTAGAAAAATGAGAAGAAACATGAGGAACTATTTTATAAAGCAAAAATTTGGAGTAAGGTGCCCAGGAAGCGGCACAGGAAGGAGGTGGCCAGACTGCCTGGCAGGTTTGCCAGCAGAAGGGTCTGGGAGAACTTCCGGGTGAGTGGACAGAAAGAAACCCCCTCCCTGATTCTGCCTGGGAAGTGTGCCCTTCTCCTGAGACCTGGGCCCACCTCTGCACTCCAGACAGAATCCAAGGAAGCAGAAGAGGAGAAGCAACAATGTTTAGTCTAGGTTGCAAGAGAAATGAACTCAGAGCTGACTTTTCTCCCCTGCAGGAATGACAAGCCTTTGCCTTTGCAAGTAAGATGAGAGGAACATTCGCGGGGTGGGAAGGGATAGATTTGGGAGTTTGAGATTTGCAAGTGTTAGCCACTATATATAAAAATGGATTTAAAAAAAGTTTCTTCTGTATAGCACAGGGAACTATATTCAACATCTTATAATAACCTTTAATAAAAAGGAATATGAAAACAAATATATGTATGTATATGCATGACTGGGACATTGTGCTGTGCACCAGAAATTGACACACTGTAACTGACTGCATTTTAAAAAAAGAAAGAAAGAAAGAAAAACATTAGCAGGTCCACTGTGGGGAGCTGTCCTGGCTGGCACGGAGGGGCAGACAGACTGCAAGGATCATCTGGAATGACTAGAAGCTTTCAAGACCCATCTCTCACATGTGCTATCTGCTCAGTCCTGGGGCGTCCTGGAAAATGCCCAGACACCATGGAGCCTGGGGTGGGGAAGTGAAAACCAACCAGCCTCTGAAACACCTTTCAGACGCTTTTTCTCACTTCTCCCTTTCTTGAACAATAATTAGTTATGAACTAAATGTACACACAGGAAAGCATAGGGAATCAAAGACTAATCAGAGATAATTACGTGCTTATGTTCTGGAATTTAATAATCAGTTTCCCATACGTTTTTCCAAATTCCTATTTGAACCAAAATGTGTCATAAATATATTGGAACCTCTTCCCCCTCTATTACTCCACACCCCATTTTCTCTCCCCCTGCAGGAAACCACTATCTGGAAGTAGGCGTGTATCTCTCCCACCCATGTTCTTATGTTTGCATAACCCTAAACTACATATTCAGTATAATATTTTGTGTATTTTAAAATTTTTCTCATGTTGCATTTTTTACCATTTGCTTTTGCAATGCAGCTGGTTTGCGTTTTATTTCCAGTGATGCATAGTCATTTAGAATAAATGGCTATCATGCATCTGTTGTAAATTTTTATACTATTTATTATCACTGTAAATTTTTTATATTATTGTGTCGTGCAAAATTACCACAACTTATTAACCCACTCACTGGTTAGTAGATATTTGTTTCCCGTTTTCACCATGGCAACCGTGATGCAACAGACCTTCTTGGATATGTCTTCTTACGCATAGTATGCTAGCTTTCCCAGGACAGACCCTCGGATATTTGTGTACAAGAGCTGGGTGTTAGAGTATGCAGTTTCATCTTCACTAGATATTGACAAATTGCTCCAAGTATATGACCCACCAATTTCTGTGAGCTGCATCAAAATGCTCACTCCTCCATGGAGGGGATACGGCTCCAACCAGTGTTGTCTCCTCACCTAGTGATTGTCTACAGGACATCTAGTGACGAGATCAGTTGGCTTTAAACTGGTGCAGACACAGTGGGGTAAAATTACAAAGACGTATGTTCTGCTGTCTTCTCCTCCACTGCTCCTGGTGTGACCTTGGACAGAGTCGTTCCTCTAAGTTTCTTTCCCCATATGTGTAATAGAAGTAAGACTACTACTACCTATTACAGTTACTGTTAGGATTAAAAGAAACGGTGCATTTACAGCACCTGGGTGCAGTGCCTGACTACCTAAGGGGCACTCAGTGAGTCAATGAGTGTCTTTTTTTTTTTTTTTTTTTTTTAAAGTTGTTGACCTCCACGCTGTAGATCCTAAAGTGCTTTTAGAGTGTCCCAGGTAACGCAAAAATGAACAGACTGTGAGAAACTAGTGACAAAGAGACACTGCCAATGTTTCTCCCGTGTGCTGAGGGTTCACAAAAGGGGAAAGGAAAATATGGGCTTAAGAGAAGGGGTGGCATTGAAGGTAACAGCAATTCGTCCTGCTTAATTTAGGCTCCAGGACTCTCTATAGGCTTTCTTCCTTCCTTCCTTTGTTTAAAAAAAAAAAAAAAATCCACAGATCCCATCCTAGGAGCTCTTTAAAAAATTCCCCAAAGAACCCTGTATGACAAAGAAACCTGAAAGGCAACACCCACTGCTTTGCATTAAGCCTCCGGGAGGCTACCGACTGTCTTCACAAACCTGGAATAAACTCCTACACACCTCCAATGGCAGCATAGTTCTCTAGAGGCCACAGGAATATAAAATAAAAAAATGAAAAGGCTCTCTCTAGGATGTTAGCAGAGGATGCTAGCAAGTGGGAGGGAACCGAGGCAGTAGAGAGAGAGATGCTAAGAATGAGAGAAATAAAGCAAGTAGCTCCTGAGACCATGAGAGAGATAAACACCTATTTAAATAGGGCAGCCTGCAGGTTATTTCTTTTTCCCTGAAAACAGGTCAATAATGGATCGCTTCATTTTGCAAGAAACAAAAGCACACTAAGTAGATGTCCAGAAGTATGGCTGTTTGGGAGTCCTCAACAGGAGACAAAAATGGGACGTGTGTCTGCTCATTTACCAAGGCACTGGAGAGACGGAATCCAGGCGTCTTAGGATTTGGAGCAAGAGAACACTCCTGTGAGTCATAGGGTCTAACAGGGTAGGCGTTCCTTCCTGTCTGACACACAGGAATTTAACTGTGAGTGAAGGTCCTGATGGGAAAGGTCAAAAGATGCATTTCGGATACTGTGCCCTTTACTCCATCCCTCAACCTTCCAAGTCAAGCAGGATGAAAGAAAGCCTCTGAGCCTAAAATTATAAGACCAATTAGCAGGATGGATGGGAGACATTAGGAGAAATGTTCCCTAGGTTGGTAAAATCTCATTAATTCCAATCTCATTTGGTAAGTGGAACATAAGCTGGAATGAAACTTACAATATAGTGCAGCTGTGAAGAACATGGACTCCAGAAGGACCTGTCCATTGCCATCCCTAAGCCTCAGTCTTCTCCCATGTAAAATGGGGATAATGGTAGTACCGTCTTAATTACGAGATTGAGGTGGTCATCACATGGAGTAGGACTGTCCAATGCTTAGCACCATGACCAGCATGTAGTTAGTGTTCAATAAATCAGAGCCATTATTATTTTTTTATTATAATCAATGGTGTAACTCAAGCCACAAAATTACAGAAGTTCTGAGCCCTAAGTGATCTTAGCCATCATCTGGTGTAGTGCTTTTCCAGAAAATCAAAAGGATCCAGGCAGGATCAGAGACTTGTCTGAGGTCACTCAGCTGCTTGCTGCCTTGTGTGCTCCAGGAAAACATGTCCAGGAACCTCCGCCACCCATGAGTCAGCATATGTTAGCACCTTATGGCCAAAAGGGAGCTGTCATTAGAGAAAACTTGATGTCTTCATTAAATCAGTACCACACAGAACCTGACTTATCAGTGCTGGATAAGCAGCTAGTTTAAGGTATTATGGCACTTAAAAGTTCTTTCAAAATACAACACGAAAGACCAAGACAAAAAAAAAAAAAAAAGCCATCAATTCAGACTTGCTGGTACACAAAACCATCTTTTCTTCTAAAAGTCCCCAATATTTGGCTTTTATTCAGTAAAAGTAATTAAATTTTTATAGATAAATAAAAGGAAGCCACATTTGCAGAAGGTAGGAGTAGAAGGCAGGAGAGTTAAGAAAAGTGAATCAAGAATGGAATGGAGAGAAGGGAAAAGGGTAAAATCCACAAAAGAGAGCTTTTTAAAGAATTCGGCATTAAAACAGTCACTGGAGGCAAAGATCCATCACCATTAGACTGTGATTTTGGCTTGTTCCCAACTCAACACACTACTCCATACCCTACTCAAAATCAGTGCAAGGAAGTGAAATTTAAAAATATAAACTTAAATAATAAGTTGAGGCTACTTTTCAACTAAAATGATCTTTGCTTATAGACTTAAGGTATCTGCTTATTTGTTTTGAGTTCGTGACTCTGTACTTGATGGAACCGGACACATCCATCCATGATATCCTCTTGGATGGTTTTTTTTTCCCAATTACTCAGTTCTTGATGGGTGTGTTTGGTACACATGCACATAGCACGCAAATGGGGTTGAGATTTAACTTTAATTGAAAAGCAGGATAAGTCAACTGATGCTTGTTTCTATTCTAACCAAAAAAAAAAAAAAAAAGATATTATTTGTTTTCCTCCTTCCTTCATCCTCCTTTTTCTTTCCTCCGTCCCCTTCTTACAGGGAATCTAAAACAAATCAAACATATTAACCTGATGAATGAAAAGCCATGTGTATTCTCCTGAAGATAAACGTATGACTAACATATGCTTGTTTTTTTAAACCCATTCTTTAGTACATCTTCCCATTTGACCCTCATAAAAACACAAACTGAAATCCAGCACCATGTGACCACCTTTTCCCCAGTGCTGAGTGCCCCACATAGCACATTCAGGCCCTGATTTCACTGGGGCTCTGGTCTGCAAGTTGGCTGTCAGCCTCTAAGAAATCGTGCCAGAATCCCCACTTCTGTCAGGGCTGCTTGTGGCCCAGGGGGAAAAAATAAAAGCGGGGGGGAACAAATGCAGCCAATGAGCTGGAAAAATAACACACCTGGGAGACTCAGCAAGGGATTAGATGTTTCCTATTCACAAGAAAAGGAAAAAGAACTCAAAAGACAAAAAAAAAAAAAAAAGAAGAAAAACATCTTACCAGCAAACATTCACACCATGGGTTACAGGTAGTAGTGATCCTGGTGGCTGGTCTCTCTCCTGTGTGTGTGTGTGGTGTGTGTGTTGGCGGGTATATCAGGTGTGTAGGCATGTCTGTGCCTGTCTCTCTCCTCCTCTCTCCCATCACCACAGCCCCAGAAGATGCTATACTAAAGAGCTGCTGCACAACAACTCTTTGACAACATCCCAGAACATGCCATTTACGTCGTACAGAGGTGAAGCTTCTACATCTTAAGAGTCACAAGGAGATGACTGAGAAACATCAAGTGGCAAAGAGGACAGCAGGGCCCCATTCTGTCGGACACCAGCTGTGTGTCTTCTGCCACGCACATGGCACCATCCTGTGGGCCTTTCTGTTATATTTTTAAATTGATGCAATGGGGTGCTTAAATTCCATATTGTCCATTAGAGGAGGTATATCCCAAAAAGGCTGACAGCACAGCTGGGTTCCTAATGGATTGGAGAGTGAAGTAAACATTGGCTGAAGTCAATGCAAATCTCAACTCAAGCTCCTGGCTTACAGGGAACACTCAGATCAGAATAACCAATACTTGCTGATTGCAGCAAACCTGATTTGTTTTTAACCTACCCCACATATGTGCTTTACCAAATCACCCCAAACTGGTGGCTTAAAATAGAAGAAATTTAGCCTCACAATTCTGGGGGCCAGAAGTATAAAAATCAAAGTGTTAGCAGGGTTGAATCTTTCTAGAGGCCCTTAGTGAGAATTTGTTCCCTGCCTCTCTCCTAGCTTCCAGGAATGTTGGCAATCCTTGAGATTTCTTGGCTTGAAGATAACATCACTCCAGTATGTACCTCCGTCTTTACATTGCCTTCTCCACATGTCTTCTTTCTCTTCTAAGGACACCAGTCACTGGATTTAGGGCCTACCTTAATTCAAGAGCATCTCATTTTGAGATCCTTAATTACATATGCAAAGATCCTTTATCCAAATAAAGTCCCATTCCCAGGTTCCAGGTAGACACATCTTTTGGGGGGGGACACTATTCAACTCGCTATATCCAGCATCTGTTCTCCTGTCTACTGGCAATAACACCTCAGTTTTGCAGTTCTGCTTTAGGGTGCCCCCGTTACTTCATGCCCAGCCCACAGGACCTGGCTGGGCTTTCCCGGACTCCAAGGATCAATCTGTGGCAGAGACCAAGCCAATCAATAGCCCATCACTATGGACTCTCTGCCTGGATCAGCCTGCAATCTAGCTGTCCATTTAGATTCAGTCTTGGACCATTTTCAGGAAGTAATGGGGGTAAAACCTTTTTCTCTCAGAGTTGTTTGGAAAGTGAGAGGAAAGACCTGTCTGAAAGAACTCTTGTAGGGAAGACTTAGCAAGGGGAGAGAGCAGACAGTTCCTGGATCCACCTGTGCCTAAAGGCACCCTGAGATTTTAGAGTTACATGTTCTACTTAAGATCCCCTCTCTGGATTCACCTACTTGGGTGTTGAGCTTTCTTCATTTGCAAGTGATTTTTTTTTTAAGCTGACCATGCGTGATCCTTCATTCCACAAATATGTGAGCGCCACTCATGAGCCATGAGTGGTACTAATCACTATGGCTAAAGTGATGAGAATCAAAGCTAGAATCCCTACCTTCCGGAGTTTAGAGTCTCATGGGAATTGTTGAGGTGCTGCAGTGGGATTTCTGCAACAGGTAGGAGGGAAGCTTACAGACCACTGAGATCCCCTCTTTTCACAGAGGCACATGATGTAACAGTAAGATCCATAAGCCAGAAGAGTCTGAGGGCAAACTTGCAAAATACTGTCATCACTCCCAAAGCTCCGGGAAAGACAAAGGTGTAGAAATGAGGGTAGACAGAGAAGATGGATTGCAGGCTGGCTGGCCCTGTTCAGCCCGGAAGGAGTGTGCCCTCTCCCCAAGGTATTTTTAGCTTTCTATTCTCAGAGATGATCACAGCACCCTGGTCTGCTCAGTAATTCCAGATAAGGAGAGACCAGAGATAATGGGAAAATACAAGCTTCTGGAGACACAGGCACTACGAAGGACTTTGGTGTCCCAAAAGAGAAGCTAACAAAAGCCCTTCTACCAGGTAAAGTTTCTAGGTAAACTTACGGAGGAGTGAGCTGGCTACATGTCTGTTAATATAAAATAGTTGCAGGTGACAATCGTGTGACATATTTAAAACACGATTTCCTATTTCCAATTAGACTGTAAATTCCTGGAGGGTAGGAACTCAAGGGGATATGGTTCTTCGGTTTGGTCCTCAGTGCCTAAACCTCCTTCTTATATTAAGGAATCATGTTTTTCAGGAAACCCAGCCTACATCCCCCCGCAGGAGCTAAAATCCTAGCCTCTTCTGGGTTCACGATGTGAGTATGGTGCCTGGGCTCTGCCAACCAGACGTAACAGAACTAAGTGTTGAACTGTACATCAGTGATGGAGAAGTGGGGGCTACTCCGTGATGCGTAGTGGAAAGTGATGCATGGTCACTATGTTTCTGGGGGCAGTGTGCAGGACTGTTGCTTTTTCAACAGTACCAGGTGCGGCATCTGATGCCCAGGGACAGTCACATCTTGGCCGATCCTGTTGCATGATTTTAAATGCCGTTGGCAGCAGCTCCTCAGCCTCTGAACCTGCTTCTCCCGTTTTCCGGGGATCCCGATCTTCCCAAATCCCTCTTCTGTTTCACGAGTCAGCCTCTGCTGTTTTCGACTAAGAACACTGACTTTGGTTCTTTGCTTTAGTCACTTAGCTAACTCCAACAGAAGAAGCGCCCAATAAATAGTTATTTAAAGACAGTATCCTTGTTGACAACCCCCATGTTCATTTGCCAGACAGGTATTATCTTCCCCTTCCCCAAAAGTGGGAAATGAAGACAGGAGAAGTTAAATGCCTTGCAGAGTCACGCGGCTAGCAGTGAGCCACCCCTTTGCACGCTGCACCAGAAGACACAGACTGCTGCTTGTGAATGCAACACATCATAATTAGGACATCTCTTATTCCTAACCTGGATGCTCAGCCTGACTTTGAAAGTCATGAAATAAGGTTAGACTTGCCCTGCTCTCCTGCCAGTAATGACCTCCCACAGCCCAGCTGGCTACTGTCCAGGGACAGAGCCCACACGCCCAGCTCCCAGCAGTCCCAGGCATGCCTTCTGTCTTACACCCCACCCTCTTCACTCACCTAATCTGCCTGGCTGCTGAACTGCACCCTTCTACCTGGCAGAAAGCAAGAAAAAACAATCCACATCTCACTGCTTCAGCATTACAACAGCACTATGGATCTAAAGTGCAAAGGGTCAAAACACAACAAATGAACAAACAAAATCAGCAACCTAAGAAGCCAGGATTCTGGCCAGTGGGTCAGGGTCTGGTGACAAGTCAGGGTGAGGAAGGGTGTCAAAATGACTTGACTGTGCTTTATCCTCACGTACTAACCCAATTTTTTAAAAATAATGTTCAAATGAGGTTATGCAGAGTGCTTTTAAATTTTTTTCAGTCACAGTTTTATTTTCAGATCACTAAAGTATTCTGTGTTGTGTAGTTAACTTAGAAAACAAAAAGGCAAGAAAAGAAGAAACAATATACACCCAATTTCTCAACCCAGAGCAAAGCCTTGTTAGGGTATATTTACTATCTTGAATTCTCTCGAAGTGTTTTAAATTATAAAGATCTTTACAAGGTACATTTTTGTTATAATCTACTTCACCCACTGCTCCACTCCCACAAAACACAGAAACCAGATCATCTGGAGCCCTGAAAGTCAAAAGCAGGCAACCACAGACTTGGAGTCGAGGCAGAAGAGGTACCTTGGCCACAGAAGAATTCCTGGGACAGCCAGAGGAGAAGCAAAGGGAGAAAGAAAGTTCCCCTGTCAGTCTCCAGAGAGGACGGAGCCCTGCAGCCTAGCTGGCAGAGGCAGGGATGCAGTGATGTGGAATAAATGCCCCAGAGCTTGGGATCCAAAGGAACACATCCCCCAGGAAGGAAATACAGAGGCAATGAGGCATGATTCATTTAAAAGGGTAACCTTCCGGGGGAAGGAGAATAAATATAGCTTTGAGATACGCCCCCTACTCCCAAGGAAAGGATGAGCAAAGCTGAAGCGTTATGGGGGAGGGGGCTCAACTCAAACACCTCCAGGAGGCAGGCAAGGAACGTACATGGATGAAGCAGGCCAGGTGTGAGGAAAACAAGAAACACAGACACTTGGCTGGAATCTTAAACACACAGGCGTAGTCTTCACTTCCATAAGCACGTATTCTGCCTCACTTTTTGAAAACATGGCAGCCTTCTTCATTTATTTCTCATTTTCACACGTTTGAGAGAGCTTGCTTCACAATAGGAAAGACAGCAGGCCTTTGGATAACAACTGGAAATTGACAACAGATCTTGGTTTCAGGGGGACAGCTGGCAGTGATGGTGCAGCTAGAAGGCTGGAGAACTCATATGCCATCTAAAGGGCTAAGCCTCAGCTCTTAAGAATAAAAAAAATCGGAAATAAACACTGTCAGATGTTTCAACCTTCCAAGAGAAGCCAGAGATACAAATGCTTATGCACATTTTTCAGGCTTTTAAAGTTGGTTCAAGGTTTGCTTGTTTTGAAATTAAATAGGTGAACCAAATTAAACACATCCCTGGGCTCGCATCAGTACCACCAACTGCCCGTTTGTGACTGCCGCCTCGAGCCTTCCCAGACTTCGCGCCGTCTCACTCAGGACCCAATGAGATGGCTATCTGTGGTTTTCCTTCTAAACGCTGTAAAGTGATAAAGTATGGCTGCTAAAACTAGCAACTAAGAGGGACATTGACAAATTCAATTATGACCAAAGGACAGGAAAGGGACCTGAAACCAAACGCACTGGGGAACAGTCCCAGGAAAAGGCAAACAATACAGTATGATCTAATGATAAAAAGAAAGATTGTAGAACGCTATATAATGCTCCCTGGTTTACTCAGTATTCTTCACACCCACTATGTCACTGGGGCCACAATAAATTCCAAAGGTAGACTGAAAGTTTTTATTAATACCATTGATGGGAGGGAAGGAACAAAGGAAAGGCAATTGACAGGAATGGTGCCTCAGAGGGTATATGACCCGCCAATATCATAAAAATAAGCACTGGAAAAACAATGACTCTTTAATTTATGAAAAGAAGAAAAATTTCACGTCAATGCTGGGTATCTTTTATTGAAAACACAACAAAATATTTTTCTTCCTTCTAAAAATACTTTCACAAAAGCATTGAAGTCAGGAGAACATAAATGGTTGTGGAGGAAGAAAATGCTTAACGGTTTTTGTTTCGTGCAAAATGTACCCGTGCTCTGAAAAATTAATGCTGACGTCTACATCTGTTTCATGAAAAGGATTCATGATTCTTTCTCCTTACTTTTTAGCCATAAAAAACTTTTCAACATCAAGAACTGTTCACCTAAAGAAAGTAAGACAGCACCAAGAGTCCGGATCCCGGGTTCTAGACCCAGCCCGCAAGTAGCTTCAGCCAGGCAACAGTCTTCGGAGCTTCAGCTGCCTCTTACTCCAAGTGGGTATAAGAAAACCTGGGCGTTAAAAGGGAGATGGGCGTCCATGGACTCTGCCAACTGCCAAGCATTCCACAGACACGAATATAAGGAAGGCTAACATGTTGGAAAATCTATAAATATATTAGAAATATTTTGTATTAAACCTAAACTCCTCATTCGGGAGTTCAAGGATCTTCTGTCGCCTAGCTCAAGCCTACCCAGCCAACCGCCATGTCTGATCCCAACCACTGTCTTTAACTCTAGGGAGCCTCCAGTTCCAGAGCCAGGAGATCCAAGGGCATATGGGAATTCAACCCACATGCTGAACACTTTGTTGCTTCTTTGACCCAATCCCGCACATACTCAGGCCTCCAACCCTACAGAAAGTCCCCACAGACCACGCTCCCACTCCATGATCACTCAGATCTAGCATTTTATCTATTCTCCCCCCAATTCTTCCTGTCTCAGAAAGGCTCAAGTCTCAGCTCCAACACATTTCAATCTACCCAAAAAACTGTTTTCCTGGAATTAAGAATTAGACCAGTGGCAGTTGAAAATCCAACTTACAAGCTTAGCCTCTCTGACTCTGCTCCTTTAACCAGAAAATTGGGACCCTTAGGCCTGCTTCAGAGGATGTTTGACATCAAGATTTTCCCCTCATGACATGGAGATTCGTTGACCCTTGATCACCCAGAGCTGTGTGAGATTGTCTAGTATTGTGTGTGTGTCATCATCATCACAGTTACTCCATCACAAGCTTCTTGAGGACAACCACCATCTACTCATTCTTTTTTGAGTAACTTCTCTCTGCTGGACACTTATTCTGAGACCCGGGGCTTTTAGGGAGGCTGGCTTCCTTTGTTCTCAGGGGGCTTACACTCTGAAGAGCAGTAGCTGATCAACAATAATTGCAACAAAAAGTCCAACAAAAAACCCAAAAACAATTTTAAAAAATGAAAAAGCAGCTCATAACAACTGGTATAAATGAAATAAGCAGGTAATAGGAGAGACACACCCTGGAGTAGGAAACATACAGACTTGCATTTGAAAAGAGGAGTCGAGGGTTCTTTGAAGCAGCAAGGCCTGACACAGGAGGAGCCAGCTACGCACAGATCTAAGGGGGGAAGCAACACAGGCAAAGGAAACCAAGCTGAAACACGGAAGAAGGAACTCATTCTGGGTCTTTGAAGAACAGCAAGGAGAATGAAAAAGCTGAGGGAGGGGGTAGGTCACACCTAGTGATGCTGGAGGGGTGGGCGGCCACCTGTCTCACAGGGCTTGGACACAGGGGAGGGCTCTGAGCATGTGCCTCTGATTTCACCATCATTTCTGGCTGGTTGAACTGTAACATCAGGTTCCCGTTTCCTTTTATTTTTGTTTGCAATGTGATTCCATCGAGGTCATCCTTGCCTTAGCACCTTGCACGAAAATATCTCACGTCACTCCCCAAGCCCCCATTCCCCATCCACCTGCAGGACAGCCATGTCGGGTAAAAAATCCAGGACCCATTTCACAGTCCTCTCCTTGCAGCCACCAGGGCCGCACTCAGTGTGACAGCTCAGTCAGACTGCTTCAGCCCGTGCTCCACTTCTCTCTGGCATTTGGGAACTTGGCTCTGTTGCCTGAGGGAGACATTTTAGGAGGTTTCCATAGAAACCCAAACTTTCTCCCCAGCTGCTCGTACAGTGTATCCCTGTATTTTGAAATACACATTATTTTTCTTTCACCAGCTTTTGGGCTCTTGATTCCTTGGGTTCCGAAGAAGCAGTATGAAATCTCTAGAAGCATAAGCGTTCTCATTGTCCAGTCAGCAATCTTTCCTACTCATGCTTCCATGGCCAACAGGAAGGAGAGTACAAGGTCTGCTGTCAAACTAACCATTTCTCATGTTAATATTCACTTGCCCTCTAAGAATCCCTTAGATAGCTAGCCCTCATCACCAATTCACCACTGGCATCACTCCTTAAAGGAAAAGTCTTACTAAACCACTGTCCAGCCTCTGTCCCCTTCCCCATCCTGCCCCCCAAATCATTACATCTCAAATCCAGAAACACCTAGACTTTTCTTACTCCTGCAAGCTTAGTTAGTTCTTGCCCACTTTGAGTCACTAAACATATCATTCCTTTGAGTTTCAGGTCTCATACCCATTTTTTTTTTTAATTGAAGTATAGTCAGTTCATAATGTGTCAATTTCTGGTGTACAGCATGTTTCAGTCATACATACACACACATATATTCGTTTTCATATTCTTTTTTCTTTTTTGGGGGGGGTAAGTAATTAGGCTTATTTATTTATTTAGTAGAGGTCCTGGGGCTTGAACCCAGGACCTCGGGCATCACTGAGCTGTACTCTCCCCTCCTCATATCTGTTCATAATGTACATTCAACAGTGAGCATCATTCCCAACGTGGGGACTTCCTGAACTGCTAAAACGAGGTTAGACTCATCTGTTATGTTTCTTCATAACAATTCTCATAATTATAATAAAATCATTTTGGTGATTGTACACTTGATAGCGGTCTCTCTCCATTAAAATGTAAATTCCTTAAGGAATTCTTTCTCACTCATGTCTGTACTGATAGCATCTAGCAGTGTTTTGTGAAGAACAACAACAACAACAATCTCGGCGAGTACTTACATTCAAGCCCAAGAAAGGACTCAAGCAGCTAAGTAAATTCTGCTTAGTGCTCCATAAGGATGAAATTTATTTTCTCCAAGAAAACAAGAATGTATGTTACCTGTTGTGAAACAACTGGGAAAAATAAATCTGTTACGGTTTTAGTGAAGCCATCGTGTGATATGGTATGGATCAAGCAAAGGATAAATGCATATAAGAACTGTCCGGGGGGTTTTACGTCGGAATGACGTACCACTCCACCTCTGCTGTGCACGGCTGAGCAACAGGTGAGCGGGACCGTCAGCAAGGGCCAGACCTCTCCCTCTGCATGCAAAGACAGAGGGAGAATGGAGAGGAAGGGAAGACAGAGGACAAGAAGGGAATGAGGGAGGCGGATGGACAGAGAGAATGTTTAGGAAAGGGAGGAGAAAAAAGTGACCACACCCAAGGAGCAAAGAGAACAGAGATTCATTTGGACACTCTTAGTTCACGGCGGGGGGGGGGGGGGGGGGGAGTGGAGGGAGGGGCAATGCAAATGAGCCGGGGAGCAGAGGCGAGAAGAGAGCCTCCTGCTTCTCCTGGCGATTTACAGTTCTGTTCTGAGGAAACGGATGGATACTTGGCCACATTCCAGTCAAGAGGCTGATGTGCGGGATCATTTCTTTAAGCCTGCAGGTCAAGCCTAATTCAAGCAGCCAAGATTTACTGAGCCTCTGGTATGCGTGCCTTAGACACACTGCTGTATTCAATCATCCCAAGAACCTGTTTTACCAATGAGGAAACTGAGACTCAGAGAGCAGAGGTACTTGCTTCAAGTCACCCAGGTACAATGAGGCAGAGGCTAAACCTGTCTGTCTCCAGAGCTGGGCTCTGTCCGTGATGCTACCCTGACCCGACTCAGAGACGTAGCTTCAAAGTAAAGAGCTGACACAGTGGAGAGAACCTTGCGGAGTGACTATAATGTGTGGCACACTTAACTCTCTAACCATGGACAGCTGCTCAAGAAGGGACGGAGCTTCTGTGAGGAAGGAACCTCATTCTATGGGATTTTCCATCTGATGTCCTTTTTGAAGCAAATCTGATGATGTTCGCCCCCTGCCTAACACCCTGCCATGGTCTCCCACTGCACTTGGGATACGACTCGAAGTTCTCACCATGGTCTGCAGGACTCGGCCCCACCTAGCCCACGCCTGCCTGTGTGAGACCTCACCAGACTCTGCTGTGAGGAGTCATACAGGGCGACCTCCTCCTGGTCAGAGCCACACATCCGTCCCAGGGATTTCACACAGTCCCACCCGCCCCTCACAGAAGCGTCTGCCCTCCATTCTTTACGTGGCTTCAGGAGATCCGGACCTTCAGGAAAGCCTTCCCGGATCTCACGACGTAACCCAGGCACATCCTTTCCTCTTTGCCGTTGCACCCTGCACTCTGCCTTTCCATCACAAGATCAATGAAACCTCTGCATATGTCTCCACGGGAAGATCTGGGTAACGCCCGCCCGCCCTACTAGTTAGTGGGCTCCAGAAGTACCAAGGTCCTTACCATGTCTCTAGTTCACTGTGGTATCCTCAACCCACAGTGCAATGTCTAAGACATTGTGGGATTCTGAGAACGCAAATACTGTTTGTGGACTACGGCAATGAACTTCATTCAGGAATGCTATTGAGGAAATGTCCGAACAAGTGAGCTAATGTGATGACCCCTGAAGAAGCTTCCAGATACGACTGTGACCTGTGTTAATGGCTTGCAGTATCACTTCCCACAACAGGAATTAAATTATTCCTAAGTAGAGGGCATCAACTGGAAAACAATGAAATCTGGTCCCTACCCCTACCCCACAAAACTGTTTTTACCCCACTTATGAGTTTTGTTATGTCTTTGTTCTCATATGTATTTTCTTTACATCCATTCTCTCTTTATTCCAAACACACCCATCAGAAAGCCAACACCATGGAGATCCAGGTCCTCAGGGACCATTAGGAAAATGAAAAACAAAATGAATCACCAACAATATGAGCACCAAGACAGTCTCTGAGCCAGGCTGGGCCCAAATCTGCTCCGAGTCATCAAGACATTTCCACACAAATGATTTTGGTATCACAATCTCAGGATTTTGACTTCACATGGCACCCAAGTCAGAAACCTGAACTTCAGGAAAATAAAGAACCTGTTATTATGCAAATAGGTTTAGACACTGAAAAAGAGAGGAAATGAAAAGATAAGCAAACACAGGGCTGCATAATGCCATCTGGCTTCTAAAATAGTTCCCTCTCCAAAATTTGAATAGGATGTCAGCTAATCTGAAACAAAGGTCTCTAATCAAGTAGAAAGTGTTTTACTCAAATGATTTCATTTTCTATTTTGGTAGCTCTTGCAAGGGTGCGATTGCACTCTCAGAGAAAAGAATAAAAGGAGACCCTGAATGTTTTCCTTGTAGTGAGAGAAACTGCCACTTCGGCTGCCGAACAACAAATGGACAACGGTGCTTCATGCTTACTCCACCAGGACTGATTTTGTCCCAGGCCAGTGCTTGGCACTGGGGGATAAAGTATGGAGCTGAGACAGAAAGCCCTCGTCTTCCTGGAGCTCAAAGTCTAGTATGCACGCGGGTCCAGCTCAGACACCACAAGGATGTTTGCTCTGCTATTAAAATGCATGCAATATGGCACTTTGTGTTTTACAAATTCCTGTCACCTCCATCATTTTTTTTGTCATCCTCCCAACAACCCTGTAAGAACAGCAGGAATGTGAAGATTTTCTTCCTTTTCTAAAGGTAAGGCTCCAAGCCCAGAAGAACTGGCCCTAAGTCAGAGTCTTTCAATTATACCACTAGCACCAAAAGGCAGCAAATGTTTAATAGGTATTTTTAAATGCTAATTATTTTCATGCAGTACCACAGTTAATCTTGCAACAAACCTATGATCCCTCCTTTAAAAATGGTAAAACTGAGGCTCAGAGATTAAATAACTCATTGTTAAGTCATTCAGCCAAAAAAAAAAAAAAAAAGATGGGCAAAGATTCCAATCTAAGCAGTGTGACTACTGCTGGCATTCAACCACAGTGATTTACTGTCAAGGTATTATAGGCTGGTTGTATCCATTATTTTAATTTGATTACAACAGCTATCATTACAAGCCACTTGAAAATAGAGTAACTGAGGTCCACGGAGGTGAAGAGCCAAATTAAAATCATACAGTCCAGACTGTTGAAGTTACAGTAACATCTAAATCCCCCAGATGTGAAATCCAACTCACTCTTCCACTTGGCCAAGGGTTCTGACCTCGGCACAACTGGAAGAGAGTAAGACACTTAGAGAGATCACCTGGTCAGAACAGCCGCTTCGCGGTGAACTGAGAGGCCCTCTCAGAGTGAACCTGGCTCGGCCAACACGCTGGGTGTGAGCAAGAGCCGAAAGCAGGACACTCACAGGGCACAAGGCTCAGGGCCGCCCACAGTCCCTGCTGTAAATGAAATTTGATTCTCGCCGACGTGTCAAAGTTTGCCAGTCTCAAGAAGCTGACATCTTCCTCCCTTTCAAATAAGATGTTAAGAGAACCATTCTCATTAGTAAGAGGGTAACTAACAGGAGGTACATTTGTGTAGAATACAGGATTAACTCAAGAGAGAATCAAGAGATAAAACGGAGAGCAAGATAAAGTCCAGACCATCCAACCATCCTAAAAACCACTTACTACTTTCTGTAGGACCACTAAGTACGATGGTTAATGCCAGGGAGCAAAGATGAATGTGGCATTCACAGCCCTTTACCTCAAAGACCTTACAGTCCAGCTCACCATGAACCAGAGAGCTCAGTTTATTCTTTTTCTTCTTCAGGTGCTGAGAAGCTACTGAAGGTTTTCAAGTAGGGAATGATTTGACCACAGCTGTTCCTCCCACAGATTCAGAAACTCAGAGTTGAAAAGGATCTCAGAGGTTATACACACACTCCCCATTGATGTTCATAACCATACTTTGCACTAGTCAGACATGGCTATTAAGCACGTGAAATACAGCTAGTCCAAAGGGAGATGTGCTCTAAGTGGAAAAAGCACGCTGGATTTTGAAGACTTGGTATGAACAAAAATTTAAGATCTCATCAAAACTTTGTTATACTCATTAACAATAGATGTAATATTATTTTGGATACACAGTCTTCCCTCTTATCTGCAGAAATACCAAAATTCATGAGGGTTACCAAAATCCATGGATATCAAAATCTCT
Source organism: Camelus dromedarius (assembly GCF_036321535.1). NCBI lineage: Eukaryota > Metazoa > Chordata > Mammalia > Artiodactyla > Camelidae > Camelus > Camelus dromedarius. The sequence goes on from NC_087438.1 coordinate 108,148,131, forward strand.
GGGGGGGAGGGTACCAAAATCCACTTATTGCTCAAGTCCCCAATTGGCTGCCATCTATATCCACCGATCCCACATCCACAGATTCAACCAACTGCCGATCTTCAACAAGAAACCGTGGTGCAGAATTGGCAGTTACAGAGAGCTGACTGTACTGCGTTAAATACTTAAAATCAATTTCACCTGTTTACTTTTTGAAGGTGGTCACTAGAAAATGTACATTTACATACGTGGCTTACACGATACTTCTTTTGGACAACGCTTTCTATAGAATTCCTAATCAGTGTTCACCTAGGCTTTCTTGAAAATATCTACATGCTAAACATTCACTGGTCCTTGAGAAATTCCACTGTTGCTGGATGCTTCCACACTAGAAGTTCTTTTTGTTAAACCATATGTGTCTTTCTGTATATTTTACCCGTCAGGAATGATAAAGCTCTAGGTTGTCCTTCCAACAGCGACCTTCAGCTATCTTTTCCCACCATCTCCATCTTCTCCAGATCTCCCAGTTCTCCCTGGTTTCAAGTACGTACTTACGGTTGGCTTTATTATTCCTCACACACGATGTGTCCCAGGCCTCTGATGACGCCTCTCACTCTTCCCTACACAGGCTCTAAATCACCAGGACTCTTTCAAAATGAATAACCTAACTTCTCTGGTTGTCTGGTCGGGGGTAACACTGTATGATGGTAAGAAGACCTTTAAGGTTAGGAATCAGAGGTACGTTTTGTTTCTCACCTCACCCACCCTATGCAACATTCTATAAGGAAATTCAGCTCCTAGACAAAAGCTTATGAAAGCGAACTTAAAAGCAAAAAGCAAACCAAACCCAAAGGAAGAAAACATGCTCCACATACCACCTCTACAGTCAATCTCTGTTTCTAGCTGTCCAGCATTCACATTTCCTGCTACTAAAATCCATCTTCTCCACTTTTAAATTTTGTCACTTTTCAGGTGGAGGGAGGAGGCGTAGGATCCCCCTGTACCTCCAGCTTCAGGGAAGGCTGAGGCCGGGCTTGGAGACACAAAGTCATGGAAACTGGTCCAGTGACAGCAGAGTACTCAGCTGAGGCAAATGCATTATATGGAGAGAGCCTGCTTGAGAAGGAAGCTAACAGAGGAAGCAGAACTGTCATATATTGGGGACGAGGGGGGGAAGACCTGAGAACATTTACATCACTGAAACTCCTGCTTCCAGCTGTACTTAAAGTAATACATTGTTTTTTGTCTGTCTTAACTAATGTACATCTTTTTCCTCCTAAAGTCAGTTTGAGTCTACAACCAAGAGCCCTGTTGCACGGTTTTCAGACACTGAAATGCTTCCAGGTCGTCTTCCTTGTTTCAAGCCCTTTTGATTTGTCATGTATGTCCCTGGCCTCACAAATGAGCAATGTTTTGCAAATAGACACAGGACAGGCATGTTCAGATGGTGAAAGGCAGGGACGGCAGAGCCCTGATTATGAGTCTCCTTCCTTTTCTCTTAAGAAACTTATCAATCTTTCAGCCATGTCACGGGAAAACTACATGGTCAACACTTCATTTACTCAACCTGTCTTTTCATATTAAAATGATCCTTGTTGCATATTTCCTCTGAGGTGCATGGCAGGTAATGAGACAACATCACAGCATGCCTCCTTTTATAAAATCAATGTGTGCACAAAAAAAAGATGACTTCCGCTAGAATTCACAGCACACTTTGCGCTTCTGACTGATCTTCAGCAAGCAGGACCTCCCCACACTTCAGCCTTCTGGTTCTCTCTCCTGCCCCCCATGTCCTAACAGGAAGGTTTTATTGCAGCACCCAAGAACTAGAAAGGGCTTTAAGATATGGCTGCTTTACGCCATGACATTACGCCCTCAGAGTATAAAGATGTCTAGAGAATGGGAAGTGACCTCACTGTACCATGTGGTTGGAGACAGAGCCTAGCCAAGAGTTTAGTGCTCCTACAATGTGGTATCGTACAGCATCGGTATTCCAAGTGGAGCCCCCTGTTTAAAGGAGCCTTTTGGTTCTGCAAATCACCTCCACATTTCCTTCTTTCACAAGATCAGCTAACTCCATCTTGGTTTTCAATCAAACAGGCTTAACTCAGTTTGGGTGTGAAAGTTATTATTAATAGGATTACCTGCTACTATTTATAGACCAGGCATGTGCTATATGCTTAAGGGTACTATCTGGCTCAGTCTTCATAAATTTGAAGGTTTGTAACATGAGTACCTCCTGCTCACCGAGAAGGAAGCTGGGATTTAGAGAGGCTATGCAATGGTCAAAATCAGACATCTTATACATGATAAACAGGGTTGAATTCAATTTCCAGCTCTGACTCCAGAGCCTGCATTTTTAACATGCATATTCTATCTCCCAGAATGATTAAGCAAACTTTTTTATTAGAACATGTCTGGAAATAGACAAGGCTTTAAAACAGAGTGATCACTTCCTGAGCCCTCAGTGACCTGTAAAACATTTCAAATATTACCAGCGATGCTCAGGAATATCCTTGTCCAAGCCCTCTGACCCAGGATTTAAATGTACAAACAAAAGTCTGGAATTCATTTACAGCTGGGCTACGTGTTCACTACACCAACTGTTCTAGAATTTTTTTTTTTTAAAAAGACAGAAATGTAAAACAAGAGACAGCAGACCAAAAGCCATCTCTTAATCCCACTGCAGCCTCTGCCATTACATCTTGCAGACCACATTTACTTACTTACTTGGATGAGTGACTCTTTTTCAATACATAAAGAGAATTGTACCTTAACAGCCCTGGATTAGCTGTACAGCAGTTATCTACTGCTGTGTAATAAAGAACCCTAAAAACTTATTGGCTTAAAACAACACACACTTTTTGCAGAAATTGACAAGCTTATTGAAAAACTCACATGGAAATTCAAGGGACACAGATGGCCAAAAGAATCTTGAAAAAGAAGAGGTTGGATGACTCACAACCCCCATTTTATAGCTTACTACAAAGCTACAATATAATCAAGGCATATATATGTATTATATATAGTATAATCAAGAGTCTGGTACTGATGTAAGGACAGACATATAGATCAATGGAACAGAATTGAGACTCTAGCTATAAACACTCAAATTTACAGTCATTTCATTTTCAGCAACGTTGCCAAGACAATTCAGTGAGGCAAAGAAGAGTCTTTCCAACAAGTGTTTCTGGGACAAAAGGATATCCACATGCAGAAGAATAAGGATGAATCCCTACTTCATACCACACACAAAAAGTAACTCAGAACAGATCAGACCTAAACATGTCAAGAAGCAACAACTAGACTGATACAATACAAATTAACCTCAATTATAAAAGAACCTGGAAGTGAGATAGGGAGTGCTGTGCAGTACGTAGATTATATGTCACCCTTAGCCAGAAATGCAAATTTGTGCTAAATTCCCTGGTCTGAACTTTTCTTAAATTTAAGAAAGCTTCTGCAAAGGATATGTTCTTTAAAAAGAGTTTCTCCACTCCAGCACTATTTTCATTTTGTGCTGGCTAAGTCTGTGTAACAGGGGGCTTTCCTGTGCATTACAGGGTGTTTAGCAGCACCCCTGGTATCTGCCAACTAGATGTAGTAGCACCTCCCAGCCTTCACCATCAAAAATATCTTCAGACAATACCGAATATTTCCTGGGGGCGTGAAACTGCCTCCCACAGAGAACCACTGCTTTCAATGATGCTAAGTATGCAGCATTTTTGTTTTAGAATAAACTCTCTTTAGGTTGAAAATGGATTATATATATTATACTGCTTAGACATTTAATTTTCTAGATAATGTTTCACGTAAAATTCTGCTTTACATAAATATTAACTCACTACTTTGGAAGAGACTCTTTGAGTCAAAGCTTAAAAGCAAGGCTTGGTTGGTCAAGGTCATTGATAAAAAACACTATAGAAGATTCCATCTTTTATCTCAGCAAGGGGGAGGATACAGCAGGTCATGAATGGCCCTAGGCAAATCTATGCCATTTCAAGGAAGTTTACACAAACTACATCCCTTGATATAAAACACTACAGAGATGATGCTCTTTCAATGGTGAACCATCTTTCTTGACCGTTTCCAATTATCTTTTATTATTTTAAAAATTGTGTATGTGTGTGTTGTTCAGAGTGAAATGATGGTCTCACTCAAACCTATACTCTTGAATGGCCCATCCTGCAAAAGTTTCATACATTTCAAACATGACTTAGCTGGACCAATTAACATTGTCAAGAGAGAAGATCCAACTGGTTCCATCTTGCCCTTTGTCAAATCATACTCTAACTCAAGGACAGAAAACTCAAGTATTTCCAGAGGTCAATTAGGCAAAGTTGAACACACAGTGAGTCTTAGGACTATGATGAACTGGAAAGTCTGTGACCCATCACTAAAGGTATACAACTTCTGCCTATAGATGCCATTTAGAAAGATGTGATTTCTCTATGAAGCCAGGAGTTTGTGTATTTATATGATATTAGTTGGCAACAGAGTCAATTGTTGAAAATCTTTACGAGGCAACACCACAGAGGAAGAAATATCTGTGTGTGTATGTATCTGTGGGTAAAAGCAGGGCTCAGTTGGTTGAGCTGGTGTGTATGCATTTGTATACATACACGTGTTTGTGTGTACATACATATATGTATATATGTTTGTATATACACACATATGAGTTTGCCTCTAGGCTGTATTCACTCACCAGGAGGCTAGATTATCATTTTCTAATCAACCAACCAAAAGGCAATCCAATTTACTAATAACAAGGGAGGTGGAAAGACTAGTTACTTCAGAGGATTTTTCCTCTCCCTGCTCCGTCTTAAGTAGTTTCTCAGTAACATGAATAATTCATGATCTCCCCACACAGTCAAAATATCCATAGTAAATTTACTGTTAGACAGATCAATAATAAAAATTTACTTACACTTTCACAAAAGAAAACTCAGCATCAGAAAGTTGACATGACCTCAGGTCACAAAGCTTCGAAGTAGTGAAGCCAAGTCTCAAACTCAAGTCTTGTGAACGCTCACCCCGTGTCCTTTGGTTACTAGGTAATTACGTCTAGGGCACTGCAGAAATTACCTGCCTTGTATTAACATAAATCTACCAGGGCTCTGTGTGCAATCCTCATTCTTGAAAAGGACTCTATTTTATTCTGTTGGTCCCCAGGTGGAAGCTTGACAAATGTGCTGAAAACAAATGATGCTCTATTGTGTGTGCATTCATTTCCTGGCTAATATTTCAGTTTGCTACATCGCAAACCCCTTCAGAGTCATCATGACCTGGAAATGTGTGCTTTATTGCTTCTCAATATTTGAATTCTAATTCCGAGGCCTGTCAATCTACACAGACTCTTTATACTGGCTTAACCTGCTTTTCTCTGCTTTGTGACAATATTGTTTAGTATTCACTGGGCTGTATTTGACACAAGGAAATTTTATATTACATTTAGTCAAATAGATTGAAAGCTGCTAAAATGCCCCCTCCTCCCAAATTTGCATAGCATTGCATTTTTGTTTCCTTCTTCCTTTTTGACTATAGTGAGTCAGCTATCGAAGGAAGTATAGAGTTTAAGTTGGGAAGCTGTCAAACTCATAAAACCCAGCACGGCGTGTATTTCAGGTTTTGAAGAAAAGATGAAAAAGAGCTCCCTTTATTCTTCTTCTCACACAGGAAGCAGTTAGATCTGCAGGTAACTTGGCTACCTGGTGGTTTTCTTTATTTAAAAAGGTGATATTCACAAATCAAGTCAATAAATGACTCATTTTCCCCACTCTGTCCAGTAACTTTCTGCACCCTTCCCTTCTGACTTACTAACACTAGGAAGTATCGTGCTAAAAATCAAAAACTCATCCTTAGTTCCTCAAATGCACAAATAAGGGGGAAATTCAGTAAATCCTGTCAGTTCCAACTTCAAAATAGCCCTCAAGTGCATCCTTTTCTCCACCTCTTATTTTTTACTCCATCACCACCCTCCTTCTCCATTCTAGCTTCAGCCAAAATTTTTAATCTTCTAGATCACAATGGTTCCTCTCATTTATAATTTGCTACCTCTAATCCATTGATTACACCGAATTTATGGCAGAAACTGCTGGTTGGCTTCCTAGTAAGCATTCTTCCTTAGTGACAGAAAACTGATTTTCTTCTGGGTAGAGATGTACTTAACTTAAAAGGCTTGACTTCCCAATCTCTCTTGCAGTTAGAAGTAGCTAGTAATTTGGAAGTCACTGAGCAAACTGCCAGAAAATGGAACCAGGGCCAGACAGACAGCTATCATATGATCGTCATGCCCTTCCCTCCTCCCTGCTGTGTGGAAGATGTAAGGGACGCTGGAGCTCCAGCAGCCATCTTGTATATGTGAGGATGCAAGCCAGGGCAAAAGATAGCAAAGCAAAAAGACAGGAGCCAAGATCCCTGATGATTACAACAATTTTCCATGTCAGCTTCAGACTGCCTTCTCTACATTTTTTTTCTTTGATACTGTAACTCCAATATGTGTGAACCACTGTCACTGCAACTGAGCAAGCCTTCTTTGTTCAAGGATACAAAGTGATCCTTTAAAGAAGTAAATCAGACCAAGTTACTAAGCATTGTAAATTATCCAGATTCTCACCTTCTTCCCTTGGCTTACATGGCTCTGTGTGATTTTAACCAGTGTCCAGCCAAGCTCCCTCACCAGACCTTTGGGCACCTTTCAGGTCTTCACACTTCTTTTATATATATATAACCTTTCCTTTCACACTTGCTGGCCTCAGTGCCTTGACTGTGTGGTTGGCCCCTTCCCCATTCTTCAGGTATCGCCTTAAAGAGCACTTCCCCACAAGAGCACGCTCAGCTTTCTCTCAACAGAGCTTTCAACTTGCTCATGCCCATCACAGCACATATCCCAGGCCTTAACTGTCTCACTTACTCACTTCTTGCTGTCTGTCTCCATAGAAAGGGCCCTGTTTGTTGTGGAAGCATATAGCACTCATCTGACAGATTTGTTGAGGTTCTAAGTGAATAAAGTTTCCACTACTCCTGTCTAAAAAAACTTACCCCATCCGCACTGCTCTGGTCACAGGTAAATCTGACTACATGAGGTTCTCATCTTAAACTCCTCTCCTAGTTAGAAAATAAATTCTATCACCTAGTAAATAGAGCCTTTTGAGATCTGGCCTTATATTTAGCCTCCACTACCCACTTCCTGAAATGGATCTTTTATTCTCTCTAGTTTGCATGTGTAGTTAACATTCACCTGGCTGGATCCTAACTCCTTGAAAATTCCCCCAAGGCATCACCTCCTCCCCAAGACTTGTTGGAGTCCGACCCTCAAATCTGTGTTCGTTGTCCCTTCTTACAGATATATGGAGATTACTATATAAAGTACTGTGTTCTGAGAGTAAGTGCTCTGGCTTTGGGGTCAGAAAATTGAGGTCCACATCCCCTAACTGCCACTGAGTGACTGTGTGGCTTTAGAACAGTTCCAGCCTTCATCTATAAACACTGAGATGACTGCAGCCTGGGGCAGGATGTATGCCTGACGGCACTTCACATGTATTACACACTTGGTAGATTTTCAATCCACGGTGACTACTTCATCATTATTATAATTACTGTTATGTTACTATCATATTTTAATAGTGTATAAATATTATGTCTTCTAGACTGTCTTCCCACTAAACTGTCAGTTCAATAAAGAGGGATTTGTTAAACCTTCTAACCCAGTATTGAGCACCATACCTTGCACAAAGTAAGCATTCAGTTGATAACAATCTACTATGATGGTGATGAATTCAGTTAACTAAAATTCAGTACTAAGTGCACTTTGGTTCCTGGCACTGCGCTAAACGCACAGCAGCTAACAGACTGGTCCTCACCTTCATGGAATTACAGTCTATTAGGAGAAGATAATCCAACGAGTACTCACAATATGAGAAATCACAGGCAACTGTGGGGACCTACAAGAGGATTAGGCCTTACCTAGAGGGACAAGGATTCATCGCATTCTGTAGCTTTGAAGGCCACCACAAAGCCCAATACACGGCAGGCATTCACTGGGTATTTCTGTTAGCTTCTTTCTAAGAAGTGTCTAGTGTACGCTGTTCTATTTAAGGCTATTCCTCTTCAAACATCAGGTCTCCAGACACCCATCAGATTTCACAAACTTGATACAGCTTGATGTTCAACAGATAACTGAATTTTCTCAGAAAAAGGCAAGAGGAATGTTTGCAAACAAACATAAATATCATTTTACTTGCTCTTATTTAGAAGAAAACCCATTATCTGGCCAGGACAGAGGAAGAAAAGGAAAAGTTTTTTAAACGTAACAAACAAAAAAGGAACACTGACCACAGGGTAGATGCTGGGAGTGTGGGGAGAAGTACAGAGGCACAAGGGAAAAGAGAAGGAAGCCCAGAAAGATCCCCAGAATGAAGTGGAAATCCTGAGGGGATTAACATGCTGGGACAGCCTCATGACAGGTCATTTTCTTTATCAATCTATATAAACAAGTTATATAAACAAGTAATTGCAAATAGCTGCAAAGGCATACATTTCAGGTTTTGGAACTTTCTCCCAACCTAGGATCATGATGACACACAGCAAGCTCCTCAATCTCACATCTGCTCTGAGTGATGTGCACAGACCGTAGAATAATGGGTTAAAAGTAGGAGCTTTGGTGTAGAAGAGAATTGGCTTGAATTCTGGTTGTGACACATCATGGCCACATGACTTGGATAAAATAACTTCTGCTAACCTTCATTTCCCCCTCTGAAAAATTGAGCTAACCTCTATGGCTGAACCCAACCTGGAAAAAAAAAAAAAAAACTCATAGGAATCTAGACTGAGGGCTGAATTTTCTGTTGATGTAAAGCCGTTTCCTCAGAAATCCAAGCTCTGTAAGACAAAGCAGACCTTAACCTCCCAGCACCAACAAGGCAGTTCTAGCTGAAGCAATTACCAGGTTGATCGAAGGGGCTGGGAACGGCTGGAGGGAGTCGCTGATTAAGAGAGCGATTTGGATTTCTGTTTGAGCTACGTTTGATGAGCTTGCCCCTGAAAGTGAGCGATCCAGTCTCCATGGACACATTCCACTGGACACAAAATAGCTCTGCACTCCCAGCCCTGACGGCCGTTCAGGAAAGAGGCATGAATTGGTACCATTAGCACATGTTCATTTATTTTAATGGGGCATTAAGACTGATTTATACGGTAGCATTAAAGGCAAAAAAAATTATTCCAGAATTACACTTGTTTAAGAGCACTTAACATTATCTTACCGATAGGCCTTCTGAAAGGATGAATGCCAATGTCCCCAATTCAGGAAAACTACCATCTCACTGTGCCAGCAAGCTGATTGGTCAGTAACAAAAGGGAGCAGTAGCACACAGGGAATCTGGTTCATCTCGTATGTTTCTTTTCGCCAATAAAGCTGACACTACTGCTGGAGAACTCAAAGGTTAGCCAAGAACACAATAATGCTTATTTGCCTGAATGTCTAAGAACATCCTAAAGGCAGCTATAATTCCTTTTACTAGAAATGCTTCTCTTTCTTTTATTGGCACTACTTTTAAGATTATGGTATAATCATTATTGATCTTATTATTGGGCATCATGACAGCATTGGGATAGCTCAGTGCCCTATTTCAATAGTAAAGTCAAGAAGAAAAAACATCACAGATTATCAACCTCTTTACACAATCTTCCCCTGAACATCAATTCCTCCCCAACTCCTGTCTGCTGCTACTCCACCTCCTCTGCCCTAAAGATTATCCCTTTTTCCTCATCATTAATTGCTGGTGGTTCTATCAGAAAAGAACAATGGAGGGGAAAATGACAAAACTCATGCCTACTAATATCAGGCTTCCTCAACTGAAAATGTGGGAAAAAATAACTTTTTAGAAAGGACGCTAAAACAACTGGAAGGAGGAGCTTTTCCAATACCTATATTGGTACAGTTGTGAAGAGAAGTAAATGTTTAGTGATTTCATACTTAGTGATTTATTTATATATCCATTTAATGTCTGATTTGCCCATTAAACTTAAAACTACGAAAACAAGATCTGACTCTGAACATTCACCAATGAATTCCCAGTTTTTTAATCAGTATTTGTCACGTAAGGTGCTCAATACATCCATCAAAGTAATGCATGAGGTGGGGGCTTAGCTGGCCTGGATGATTCTTTCCTGTTCACTGTCAACCCTCCTGGTGAATGGAGTGAAATTAACAGGTAACTAACTACCTTCTTAAGTGACTTTATCAGACCTTCTAGGCTCACGAGATGGATACATAGCCTCTCACATGTATCCCTGGACCTTGATGCAAGGATCAATCCATTACATAAAACAACAGAATATCCATAATAAGAGACAGTTAAGAACAGTAATTTTAGAATGTAAGAATGGGAAAAGGAATCAAGTGCTTAAACTAACAGCTCTACTCAAGCCTCTACTTATGTTCTAACCCAATAGGATCAAAATTTTATTTTTTAGCTCAGGTATGGAATCTAAACCAATTACTTACAAAATATATTTACAAAGGTGCTCACATTTCAGCACAGGATTCTTTCCATATTATTATTTATTATCAAGGCAAGAACATCTCAAAATGTGGGCTATGTTTCATAAGTGAAACCACCTTAAGCTTGCTTTGAAACTCTGGGAATATACCAGTGTTTGTATTAACAGCACCTCCACCTTCCAAAAATAAACGCAATTCAGGCCTCCAGATACTTCTAAACATATTGCACTTCTGCTTTCTACCTGAACACAAGACACCTCGCAGGTGTTGTGATCTTTATGTATTAAAAATGAGGTTTAAGGTTTATATCCATTGATCTCCCACATCTGACTTTGTGAGAGCTTGAAATGAATTCATTTATTTTTTCAGCCTAACATCATCAGTAACTTCACATGAGAATCAACTCTTAATATGTTCTGATCTCATCAAGAAAGATAATAGTCCTGCCAAGAAGATCTATTTCCTTAGGTGTGATTCTTCAGTGAAGGAGAGCTTTGTAGAAGCAAAGAGAGAGGCTAGAATGACATTTATTTTTATAGATGTAACTGATCCTGCCATATTCTCAGAAAAATAATGGCTCTGTCTATCAGGGGAACAATAGATTTAAATTGCTTATTCTGGTTATGCTATCTATGGTTTCCCTTTACGCCAAACATCTAGGCTGATGGATTTATTATACAAAGCCGGTGGTTTCAACCACACTGCAGAATGTCAACTACCCAAGAAAGTAGTCCCTGGGAACAAACTGTTGTCTCATGAAACTCAGATCTCCCAACCAACATTTTAAGCTTTGAAGTCTTTCCATCTGTCAAAGCAATGGGACAATATTCCTGACTTCTCTCTGTATAAGAAATAGGTCATTTCATCATTCTGAGTGTAAGAAAGAAACTGTGCCTCTACCAGTAGACTGAGCAAAAAGGAATGTTTTCAGTAGGATAGAAGCAACCATCTAAACATACTGTGAGGGGCTGGAGCAACAAAACCTTTTTTAACTGATTCTATCTACATGAATGATAGCCACATTCCAGCCTACATCTAGTTTTGATGAACTTTAGAACATAAGTTCCCAGCACTCCAGAGTCAAAATGGGGTAAAACTACTATTTTAAAAAAAATTTTCAGAGAAAGGTAAAAATCATGATTCCCATATACATATAAGAATTACCATGTGTTAAAGATTTGATCCAACTCATGAGGGAACCAGCAGATGTTACAACCTGTGCAAAGGAAAAGTCAGATGCATACGTGGATGTAAGGGAAAGGAGTCTTGAAATGCATTACAAAATGGAGGCAAAACTCGTTTTATGTTTATTTGTTCCTTACAGAGAAGGAGCAGGAAAGCAAGTCAGCTGAACCCCTTCCATGCCAGTCAGAATTCACGTGTCTACTGGATATCTGCAGTTTATTTTAAATAGTTCCCACAGAATCAGAATATAAGCATAAGGCGGAGGGTTACACTATAAATAATGTCTACTTTTCCACTGAAGCACAAAGCAGTAACTTGGAAGAGGGAGTAAGCGTCTAATAGCTGGCAAACATCCTCTGTGGGTAAAACAGGAAGTCTGCCCAGCTCCCACCCAGTCACTTTTATCTCGACTGGATGTTGCCTCTGTTCCATACACACCTCCATTATTACTGCTCAGACTGGGACTTGGAATTTTTCTATTTGCCCTGAAATAGAGAAAGACATGGAGCAGCCTCTCTAGACGCATACCCGGGTGTATGTGTTCAGAACAGGCCTCCCCAAGACGTGCTGCTCTGCCATGTGCATCACTTGGAGCTAAAGGCAGTGGAAACCCTGTGGGCTCAAAGTAACTACTGCCCTTCCCTTAACTACCTAAAAGAATTTAAATAGGGGATTTTTTTCCAGAAAAATATATTAGCAGAGGTAAAATGTATCTAAGTGGCCCCATCTATATGCCAGGGCAAACATCTACTAATTACCACATATCTGCTCTACTTATCATCCTGTGAATAACCCTCCTGTCTCTGGAAGTCCCAGGCCTCTACCTCATTCCTTAGCTCAGGATGGTGTACAGTTGGCTTTTGAACATCACAGGTTTGAACGGTGTGAATTCACTTCTACATATATTTTTCAATAAACACATAAAGTACTCTACGATCCACAGTTGGTTGAATCCATGAACATGGAACCACAAATACACAGGACAGACTGATCAGTGACAGGCAGATTTTCAACTATTTAGGGGGTGGTGTCCCAACCCCCACATTTTTCAAGGATCTACTATATATACCTCACTTTACTCTTCTGTATCTGAGCCTATCAAGTATATGAGGTCTCTGAACCTCTCCTTTAAGTAGGGTTCCCATATATATGAAATTAAATTTGATTTTTCTCCTGGTAATGTCTCACATCAGTTTAATTCTTAGGCCAGCCAGAAGAACCTAGAAGGGCAGAGCTGGTGTTCCTCCCCAACACCAGAATTCTAACGGCGCTATGCACGGACAGATGCCATTTCAATATGCATCTACTTTGTGAATCTGTAGGAAGTGCCTGTACCAAGACCCTCTCTTCTAAGGTTTTGATATCTTACTGTTAGAAGGTAAAAATGCAGAGGCCATACTCTATCTCAGACATGAATAGGAGGAGAAAACATCCAGTCTCAAAGCCTTCCTCAAAACAAGGGACATCCCTGAGGAATACACGAACAATTCACTGCCAAGTATCACTATGTCTTTTTAAATTTCCTCCCAATTTCACTTTTCTTCTACTATCATCAAAACCAACATCCTATAATGATCAGAATAATAGCTATGGTTTTCCCTTACGGTTTCATGGGCTATTTGTGACATTCCTAAATCACACTGGATGGTGGAGGACATGGGTAAATCTAGAGTGGCTGGTGGTTTCTTGCCATCTTTAAATCTGGCACTGTGCTTTGAAGAGCCCAACTTATAAATCTGGGATACAGCAGATAAAGGAAACCAGGTCTTAAATATATTCAATGAAGGAAACTCGATTTCTATCAGGCAGCCATGAAAAAGAACTAAGGAAAATAAAAGGTTAGCCAAGTGTTCAAAAGCAATTTCCTAAGAAAACAAAGAGAACAAGGAAAGGCAATTAGTATAATATAGGCCATTCAGTCTATTCCTGACCAGACGGAATAATCGCCATCGCCTGGCCCCAAACTATAAAAAGAAGATGAGAGGACACGTCTAAAACTCTCTTTTATAGAAACTCACTCCCATTTTGCTTTAATACTGGGCCTCCAAAACAGCAGTAATACTAGCATTTAATAGTAACAAAACGAGGCCCAAATCAGAGGAACAGTCTTGAACTATCAGAAGACAAATTGAAACCTATTAAAAAAAATTAAGAGTTTATTTGAACAAAAATCAATTTCCAACAGGCAACATCAAGCCAGAAGTGGTTAGGAGCGCTCCCCTGACAGGAGCCCAGGGAGAGATTTTACAGAGAAAAGGAGAACACGTGGCAAGGAAACCACTGATGGGCTGTCGTCCTAAGCCTACTTGGCTGTCCGTGATGGCTCACCCGTAGGTTTCCACCCCAGAACCCTGAGGTTTCAGATCCTGGGTTGGCGTGCCTAGGCCTCCACGGCATCAGAGCCTCCTTCATCTGACTGCCTCTGTATCTTATTTAACCTGTCGAAGACAAAGCTGCTTTTTACGTAAAGCTTGCTTTCTTCACGTGGCTTTATCCAAGTTCTTCTTTGACCTCATGTGGCCACCTGACCACTAACCCTGTTACCCTTCGCTCTAGGCTAATGGTTCTCAACTGGGATTCAGCTTGTCCCCGAGGGGACATTTGGCTATCTCACATTTGGTGTAGGTGAACATTTTAAAATAAGTTTTCTTTGCCTATGAAGAGAAAGGAGGCACTGCCCTCTCTTACCCACTTCGAAGAGTCTCCTGGAAGACAGAGTGGGACTGAGTCCTTTCTCTCACACTAGGATTCTAGACGAGTATCTCCCGAGAGAAGAAAAGCTCCACCTACAGTGGAGAGAGGTCGCCTATGCCGCAGGCTTGTGCCCCCTCGCGGTGGGGTTAACACAGAAGCCCATGTCAAGATGTAAATGTCCTTCAAGGGGAATCAAAACGCCTTTCAGAGGTGGACAGTCAACTCAATAGCTACTTTAATTCTCAAGAAAATTTTGTGCTCGTGTTGCTGTGTAAGTATTGTGACTTTGTTTACTTCGTAGTCTCTCACAGGCTACCTACATACATGTGGACACAAAGGTCTCTCTGTGTTGGTAGGACATCAATTTCCCCCACAATAAAGTCATTTATATTATCACAGCAGTGTCAGGGTGGAGGATATAGTTCCAAGTGGGCATCTCGTGGATAAAAGCTGGGCACTGCTCAGCAAGACACATTGCACAAGACGGCTGTCAACCACAGAGCATTATCTGGCCAAAACCATCACTAGTGCCAAGGCGGAGGACTCTTTCTCTAGGCTAGCGGTCTTCAGAGTAGGCTACTGGAATAAAACACCCAATTTCCATTCACATTTTGTAATAGAGGCTGATGGTATCCCACCCAGATTTCCCTTCACCTGGCTGGAGCACCTCTCTTCCAGCTGCTGCAGATGGCGGATAATGGCACCAATCTGCACTACTGTCCAGAGGACTGCCCTTGTTTGACAGGAACCACCTTGCCAAGAGGATGCCTTGGAAGTTGTGCCTTTCCTGGGGATGGCAGTCATAATGAAACACTGATGTTGGGGTGTAACTCTCTAGACCCCATTACCTCTGGGTGATACAACCACTGCAGTACAGCTCCCTGCACAATCCCGTTTCCTTCGCTCCCTTGTGGGTTTATTTCAAAGCACCTCCTTAGCAGATTGCTTGCCAAGAATTCCCATCTTAGGCTCTGCTTCCGAGGAACCCAGCCTAAGACTTAGATGCATCATTAATCTAAATTTAGATGTTGAGTTTTACTGATATTAAGTTCATGGATTGACACTAGCACAGTTATTCTGCCCTTTATATTAGAGGAAGTCACACAAGGCTTCCAGGCAACCTGAGGAAAGGCTGGGGGCTCCATGACAGAGGGGGCTACAAGGATGACCTTACTTATTTTTTATGCTCTCTGTGTATTGCGAAATATCACACTTCAACTGCGCCAGGTTAAACGGACTTACAGATTAGTTTAGCTACAACTAGATGAGGAAAACTTTAAAGAAGTAATAAGTGGCATTAGGAAAATACAGATTGACGGTACAAATGATGCAACACCAAGGAAATGGCAGAATCGCCACCTCTACAGAGCTGCTGTATCTGCCATATGAGGAAGTAGAAACAGTGAAGATCCAACCGCTTCTGCTAAGAACTCAGGAAAATATACACACACCAGTAAGGATTTTTTGAAGTACAGATTTATACCCAGAACTACTAACTTCAAAAATCATTCTAAGGTACATGTTTTGATTTGAAATATTAGATTAAAAAGGTATAAAACCTTCTTAAATAAGCAAAGTAATGTAAGATGTTTATATGATAGGGCAAAAATCCCACCCCCCAAAATATATTCATGTTCTAACTCATGGAGATATTGCTAGTGATTAAGTTCTTGTCTTACTGCAGAAACAATTCAGCAATGAGACACAGAGGTTAAGAAAGTGAAGTGAGGGTTTATTAAGGGATGGACAGTACACTCTCAAGGCGAGAGCGGGCAGGCTCAGGTGAGCAGCTGTGCTGAGTTTCTTTGGCAAGTTGGTTACACAGAGTGTAAAAATGAATGGGCAGAATATTCTCTGGGGAAGATAGGGTTTGGGATCATATTCCCTGATTTTCATCCCAACTCCACCCTCCAGAAGGAAGGAGGGATTTTTGTCCTTATTTAGTCTGGATAAGAAGTGTCATGGCATCAATGCATGATGGGTACTTCTAATCTGCAAAGCTAATTTTATTGAAATGAGGGCATAATGAGAAAAAGGCTACATTTGGACACTAGAGACTCCTGCCTTTCCCCACCTTTCTTTGTCAGCCTCCAGGCCATTTATCACCCCAAAATGTGTGATCACTTATCAGCCCAGAAGTTCCTGCTTTTCTTTGTCTGCCTAGGGACCCCTGTTGTTCATATGATGCATGGTTTCCTGTATTTGGCCCGTTCCTTTCTGCCCAATTTCTTCCATTTGGTTTGCAGTCCCTTTTCTCTGCTCATATATAGATGTATCTGCCTGCTCTAATAGAACCTGTAAATATTACCTTATATGCAAGAAACTTCTTTGCAAATGTCACTTAAGGATTTTAAGAGGAGGAAATTATCTTGCATTACCAGGGCAGGACTTCAATTCTGTCATGTGTATCTTTATAATACAGAGGCAGAGGGAGACATGTCAGACACAGAGGGGAAGGCAATAGAAAGATGGAACAGAGAGAGGTTTGAAGATGCTAGCTTTGAAGATAGGAGTGATGTGGCCACAAGCCAAAGAATGCTGGCAGCCACTGGAAGCTGAAAAAGGATTCTAACACCAAGAAGTTTGCAACAATCAACCACACCCTCTCCCCTTTTTGGTATAAAAGGAACCCGAATTCTGACTTGGGAAATACGGTTCTCCAGGACATTGGTCTGCCATCTTCTTGGTCTGTTGGCTTTTGGAATAAAGTCACTACTCCTTGCCCCAACACCTCATCTCCCGATTTACTGGCCTGACATGTGGCGAGCAGAACAAGTTTGGATTCGGTAACACCGGCACCTACATTCCCATAGGGCAACAATTGGCTTAGGATGAGCACCAGCTGCCCCTTCAGGGATACGTGGATTTTAGGTACCACCCAGCCAGCTCATCAGCCTGACCTTCCTTGCCCTTGGATGGCCCATGTTGTCCACTTCTGATCTTTCCCAATATTTTTGCCCCATTACTTGTATGTTTCTTAGCTTATTTTCCATATTTTGCCCTCTGATCATCAGCAAGTTCATGAGGGGGGTAAGATAGAAATTAGATATCACAACTGGTTAGTAGACAAATGATTCATACAGTAATGCCATGGATTCATAAACTAAAAACACTCTGGATTGTCCCACTCAGGTCTTATCAATCTTCTAGGAACAATTTCCAGGGAAAGGGACCATGTGGAAAGACTGTTTGACTGGGAGTCGAGAGGCTAGGGTTCCAGGCCCAAGTACGTGTCTAGTTCATGTGAGACTTTGGGCAGGTGTAGGTCACAGTCTCAGCTGCCACGTTCTCTAAAACAAAGCAAGGTTTTGTTTAGGTCTTCTGCCCACTGTTTGATTGGGGTGTCTTTTTCTGATGTTGTTATTGAGTTGTATGAGCTGTTCATATATTCTGGAAGTTAAGCCCTTTTGCAGAAACATGGATGGATCTAGAGATTATCAGGCTAAGTGAAGTAAATCAGACAGAGAAAGACAAATATTCTAATGGTATCACTTATATGTAGAATCTTAAAGAAATTAGACAAATGATCTTATTTACAAAACAGAAACTGACTCACAGACACAGAAAACCAACTTATGGCTATCAAAGGGGAAAGATAGTGGGGAAGGATAAATTAGAAGTATGGGACTGATTAGCAGATACAAACTACTATATACAAAATACATAAACAGCAAAGTCCTACTGTATAATGCAGGGAACTATATTCAGTATCTTGTAATAAACCATAATGGAAAAGAATCTGAAAAAGAATACATATACATATATGTAATCACTATGCTGTACACCAGAAACTAACACAACATTGTAAATTAACTATATACTTCAGTTAAAAAACAGTAACAACAAAGTAAGATGTTGGAGAGGGGCAGAGAAGACACCAACTACCTCAGTGATCTGAAGATCCACATGGCCACACATTTATGCAGGGCTGAGGTCAGGGATGAAGAGAAAGTCCACAGCCAGAGTTGCAGACCCCATGCCCACCTGAGCAGAACAGCTTACTTTTGAATGATCTGCAAACTCCTGCTTGAGCTCCGTCCTAACTAAACAGCCACATTGCAAGTCCCTCTCTTTTTTCATTTCTGTTCCTCAGTTTTCCATGCTTTCTTCCACTCCCACCAGTGCTCCTGCCTACTCCAAGCCATGGTGTTTAGCAGATCTCAGTCTGGCTTAAACCCTCCGAAGAACTTTCCTACTCTTAGGTTCAATTCCCTCTCCATGGCCTACAATCCTTACATGATCTGGCATCTGCTTACTTCTCTAGAGTCATTCTGCACCAATTTCCCTCTCGTATTTTTAACTCTATTTCATACTGTTCTAATTTCCACTTTACAAATATCACAAACCACTTTTACCTTCCAACCTGCTCTTACCTGAAACTCTTCTTATCCCTTCCGCATCTAACCAACAAAACCTCTTCTTCAGAAAACCTCATTATTTAGGAAGTTTTCAGCTGCAAGCAAGATCACGCTGAAATTTAAACGGTTTAAACAAAAATCAATATAATTTCTCAAATAAAGACCCATCTGGGGATAGAGTCCCAGGGTTATCTCAGGAGGTCAGTCATCTCATCTGGTCCCTAGTTCTCCCCAT
Organism: Camelus dromedarius; assembly: GCF_036321535.1. Lineage (NCBI taxonomy): Eukaryota > Metazoa > Chordata > Mammalia > Artiodactyla > Camelidae > Camelus > Camelus dromedarius. The sequence continues at coordinate 108,167,086 of NC_087438.1, forward strand.
CTGTCTACTCTTCCCTTATGTTCCTAAGACAGTTACAGTTATCCTGGCATCACAGGGAGACCCTCAGCTTCCAGAGATGGGGGAGGTCCTTCCTCCAGGTCTGTCTTTATCAGGATGTCAAACATTTCCCAGAAGCACCTCCACAGCTTCTCAGCTCCAACCGGCCAGCATTGGTTACGTGTCTTTTTTTCTAACTGCTAAGGAAGTGGGGAAACAAATTTTATTTTTAGCTTCTAAGATGAGAGGCAGATGCTGCTAGGAAGAAAAAGAGGGGAAAAAAAATACACAGGCAAGATAGGGCTCTCCTATTGTAAGCTTTTCTAGCCACTATATCCTTCCTAATACTGAACTATAGTAAGCACATAATCATTTTGGTAGCAGTTTGGTCATTGTTTATTTCCTATATCAAACTACAAGTATCTTCAAAACAGGCTGAGTCTTAATTATAGGTTGTTTTTTTTTTTTTTTGACATTCCATGACCAATAACTCCAATTCCAGAGGCTTCCAGTGGTGACCAAATTTCCAATAAACCAAAACATACCCTACCTACAATTTATGATATCCATGCTTCAAAAGTCTTACCTTACATAGATCCACTTTCCAAGACCAGAGTATCAGTGAATGATTGCCAGTAATGAGGTCAGTTCTGAAGGCAGGGTACCATGGGTCAGATAGTGGACGGGGCCATTAACTTGCAGGATGACCTCAGGCAACTATTTAACCTGGTAGAGTCATTTTTATCAAAGGAAACATGGTGATAATCATGACCACAATTTGACAGGCTTGGACCTGGGACCCTTTGCTGCAGTGCTTGCACATGGACAAACATCTCCTCGAGCAACAGAATACAAAGAAACTGTAAGGGACTTAAAAACAAAAACAAAAAAACTGTGTGCATGCACCATTGGGGCAAGTTATGGACAACAAGACACAAAAGGCCAAAACCCAGCTGCCACAGCCGAGACGTCGGGGGAAAAGCAGGGTACTGAGCATGATCCCTCCACACAGCCCCTCCAAGGGGGCAGGAAGACCACCTAAGCCACCTCTCTGGTCAGACCCCTGCACCCACCCCTACCCTCAAACGCCTCCCTCGGGGAGGGAGCAAGGGAACCCGTTACTTATTTTCACTACCTCCTGCTGCAGCATGAGTCCCAAAAAAGCCTTGCCTGAATTTCTGATCTGGCCTCTTATCAATTTCAGTTGATTAAGGAGTCCAAGAATGTGAGTAAATCTCTCAGCAAAAAGCTTGGCCGTACTTATTTCAAGTAAAGACTATTATTAGCATTATAATAATGACCACTACTACTATTATAGGATGATACTTGTATAATAATGACTACTACTACTAATACAGAGTACTTGCTTCATTTTTTCCCTATGATGGGGTTCAGGGCAGGCTGCCCCCAAATATACTACTTTGGCATATTGATTATTTTGAATTAAAGTTAATTAAGAAACAGCTGATAAACAAGGACATTCTCTTAGTCCCCCTTGAAAGCAGGAAATAAATCTCACCAAAGGTGCCCTCCCTGTACCAGGAGGTAGAAGGAAACCCTTATCACCAGAAAAGGGTGTATAAACAAACCTTATTACTTCTTTACTCCCTAATTTACCACTCTTCTGTATAATGTACTGTCTTGAGTCCAAACTCCTTTGTCTTGTCAACTGTTTACAATTTTATTTATTTATTCATGTCCAAATAGTATAAAAGCTATCTGCTTTAGTCACTTCTTTGAGTCTCCTAGTTCTATAAGCTCCCATGGGATTTTTTTTCTTTTTTTCCCCCTCCTGTTAACCTGCCTTGTATCAATTCAGTTATGAGAACAGTCCAAAGAATCAAGAGTACTGGGGAAAAATTTTTCCCTCCCTAACACTTAACCTGTATCTTCATCACAGGGTTCTCCAGCAAAAAGGAAACAAAACCCCTGAGTAGTTCGCTCCTGTGATATCAGAGGGGTGATCATGAGAATGATAGAAAAGCATAAAGACTATTAGAGCCAGAAGAAAACAGAACTCTTCATTAGCCCAAGCTTAGAGGGGGAAGTCCAAGTCTAAAGGCTTCTGTGAATCTGCACAACTGAGCCTGATTCCTTTTGGTTATTAGGCTTCCTGGGGGTGGGGTGGGAGGAAGGACCTCTTTAGAACTTTCCAACTGAAAATCCTGTGAATCTATTAAAAAAAGCATTTCGCTTTCTTTCCAGCACATTTATCACCATTTTATTCTTGCCTGAGCCACTTCTGAAATTCAATTTAATATGAGAGAACTTAACGGTATTTTTTTTAAACAGTGATATTCTGAGAAATGTAAATATCTGGAGAGAGAGCAGGTGCACATGGTCACTTGGGGGTAAGACGACGACACATTATGGCTTCAAAACTGCCGTCACACCTCTCAGAATCACATTTTCACCTGCCATCGAGCCTCGCTTTCAGGTCGCTCTGTGGCCTACGGCTCCCCCACTGTGACTTCAGCCGCTCCTATAAAAGCCGTCTTTCCACTCTGAGAAGTGCTACAGGCCGGCCGGGGCAAACATAAGCAAGAATAACTGAGTAAACAAAGCCAGATGCAACGTGAATGCAAGTTAAAAAAAGAATACCTTTCAAGGGGAAAGACTAAAGATCTGGTTTTGTGATACTGAAGTTAGTTACTGCTTAACATCCTAATGAGCAATGAACACTGGATTTAAAAACGGGTTAAAACGGAGGGGGGCTGGAGGTAAGTAATACATTTGTATTCTTTAATATTATCGAATTTCTTCTTCTAAAAGAAAATTTCCGACCAAATAGTCTGAATTTGATGGTTCTTCCACAAAATTGGGTAAATACTGTCATTGATAGTCGGGATGACAGACAGAAATAGCTGGACTCTGAATGACGTGACAAGTCAAAACATCAACTATGTCTATATGCAAAGAACTTAAGTAGGGGACAAAAATAGAACTGATTAACTATAGGGATGACATTCACTTGAAAACAAATGAAAAAAATCACTATGAATAGACTTCATATAAAACTTTGAGAGTCTGGGTGATTGATGGAAATAGTTGTCATTCATATCAGACTAGCTGAACACTTGTCCTCACAGGGAAAATCTAAATGCCTAAATGAATCTATTTCCCACGCTGCCCATACACTACTTGACGTGAGCTCGTTATATGAGGGAGAGTTCTTTGTTTATTTGCACCTAGGGTTTTGTTTAACTTTCTCAGTAGTATTTAAGATGGACAATGTCTTTCACAGTGTCAGATAATACACTTAAATTCATAACTGGATTATTTGCACTCAGCTTGAAATTCTAATTCTCTAAACCTCAAAGTAGGAGAAATATCAGCCATTTAACTTGACATTTATAAAAACATAAAACCATTACCATTTCTTGGATCTGTATGTCCTGCAAATCAGTGAGTCCAAAATAACACTCAAGGTCAAAAGTCAGTATCAACCAGACTTTTTTTCCTCCCCCCAAACAAAACATGCCATTAGGGATATTCTGAAGAAATGTTTAAACCATGCAATAATGGAGGCTTGAGAAGAAATGTATTATGGAAGGCAAAAGCAAAAAAAACCCCACAAAATAACAGGAAAAAACAAAACAACAAAAACATACATAAGCAATAAAAAGAACTACTATTAGAATTACTTGCTATCTTGGAAACTTTGTTTAAAGTAAATTAAATTAAATAATAGCATAGATGAAATCCTCAGTGCCTCACTGTCTGAGTGATAAAACCAAAAGACATTCTTCTGTTGAGTTAAAAAAAAAAAGCAAACCAACAACAACTTCTCCTTATTAAAGAAGGGAACACACATTTCTGTACTACAAATGATACAGAATGGAAGTGGGCAGGGCACTCAAGGAATGACAGCAATTTAACACCAAAATGGTGGAAGATTCACCAACTCCTAGTTGGCCTTGAGGATTAAGAGGTTTAACTTCTAGTAGACCTTGAGCTTCATTATATGCTTATTGTAACAACGTGATAAATAACATGCCTGCAGGTGCCATGACAGTCCCAAGGGTAACCGCAATGGTCCCACCTATACGCCTGTGAAGCTGAGACCATAAAAAAACTGACACCACCATGCCTAGTGGCCTTTTTCTCTCTCTCCGCTTTGGAGACGGCACGCACTCTGTCTATGGAGTGTGTACCTACCTGAGCACCCAATCCCCACACCTTTTTCCTTGCCTTTCTTTCTCTTGCCTTGTACTTCATGCAGTATGTATCTCTCTAAATAAATCTACCTCTACTCAATGGTGGCTCACACTTGAATTCTTTCCTGTGTGAAGCCAAAGACCCACACTTGGCAGGGCACGTTCTACGGGCTCAATCGAGACCTCCTCACACCCCACATCTGTTTTTCCTGCATCACAAACATCAATTTACCCCAAATACTGCCCATCCAGGCAATGATAAATAGATAGGAAGGGAGACAGAGACGAGAGACTGAGACCTTAACATGCATTTGGTAGAAATTCTAAAGGAACAAAAAAGAAGGAAAGATAGAAAAGTAGTATTTGAATAATAGTAGCTAAATTTTTTCCAGAATGAAAGAAAAACCACATTTTAAATTAAAAGAAAGCTGCTAGTGCCATGGATAAACACAGTAAGTCCACATATAGACACACTGTCATTACCCTCCAGAAAGAAAAAAAAGAAAATCTCAAATTACTAGCAAAGACCAACAATCTTCAAAGGAAAGACAGCTCAACTGAAAGCTGACTTTTCAGGAGCAACAAGAGAGTCCATTCTGGGCAGGGCAAACAAAAACAAAAACAAAAATACACCAGAAAAAAAACAAAACAAAAAAAAAACAGAAAACAAAAACAAAAACACGTTAACCAAGAAACGTTATCAAATCAGTCATTCAAAATCCAGAACAGACTATTTATAGGCATATGAATACTGTTTACCAAATGAACACAACTATCAAGGGAAGAAAACTGAACTCAAAGAGAAAGCATGGAGTTTACAAAACTACGGTGAGCACAAATCTTGATTTGAAATACTGGTAGGCTTTTAGGTGACCATAGAATTAATTGTATAGCTTGTCATAATTAAACTTTTATTTTGAAATAACTGCGGATTACTATGCAGTTTTAAGAAAGAGGACCGGTTCAGGAAGGAACACATAGGAGGGAAGGCTCTTGTTTAAATTAAAATAATGAAGGTTGACATTAATGTGCAGGGCATGCTAGAATGATTGGGTGAAAAACAAATCAGCATTTCTATTTGATTATAATACAGATGTATTCGTTCAAGAATCATTAATGGAGGATATTATGCTAAGAAACAGGACATCTATGATTTTTTGTAATAAAGAGTCTGACCTCATTATTTGATATTTTTATTGGCAGGTTGTAAGCCTCATACGTCTCTCTTCACTTTCTGGTCCCCATCTGAGTCAATGCGTGAGGTCTTCCCTTCTTTGTCACTGGCAGAAGTTTCAAACTAAGCAGGCCCCTGCCCACCTATAGGAACTCATCCAGGATATAACTGCTAAAAGCAATGTAACACTGGTCTTTCTCTGTTCTCCGCTCTCTCTCAAACCATTTCTGGGCCAGCTTAAGGAGGGAAGGAGGAGAGAAAGAGGGAGGGAAGGAAGGTAGGAAGGAAAGAAGGAAAAGTCTCTTTATTTGAGTAATGTATCTGTTCATACCCTCTTGATATGTATGTGGCATTATCAATTCCAACACTCAAACCAAATTTTGCATGGGGTCCATCCCGTCTATTCAGGAGTGAATCCTAAATTCAAGATTATTCCTGTTTATTCAGTCTTCAAAAGCATCTTGTTGTAAAGGAAAAATTTTATACAGTGGAGAAGTAAGACAACACCCTGACTGAGTGATCAAAGCTGACATCACTCATGAGGGGCTGACACACATAGTGTGATAACCTGAGAATGACAGGCCACCTATGTAGTTTTCCAACTCAGAAGGCATAATTTAAAACCAACCCGGAGGGAACAACAGATAAACCCAAAATGAGAAACATCCCATTAAATCTCAGATTTTATTCTTAAAATGTGTCAATGTCCTAAAAAACCAAGAAAGGTTCGAGAAACATATCAAATTATAAAATACATGACAACTGTATGCAATAGGTGACTCCAGACTGGATTCTATGTTACAGGGGAAAAGGCTACAAAAGGCCAACTGACAGAAATGGAATATGGATAGCATTTTAAAGTGTTATATTAACATCTACTGAAGTTGGTAACTGCCCTTTGTTATTTAAGAAAATATTCCTATTTGTAGGAAATATATGCTTAAGTATTCAGCTCAAAGGATCATGATGTAATAACATATCCTCAGGTGGTTCAGAAAAAATTGTGTCTGTGTGTGTGTATATACGTATATGTACACACACACACACACACACACACACACACACACACACACACACACACACACAGAGTATGCATGAAGAAGGATTAATAAAATGGCCACATTTAGGCTAACAGATTGCTTATTTTTATGCTTGCCCTTAAAACGGTCAACTGACCTGACTGACTGACTGCTACTCCCAGCTTCAGGACCATTGTTAAAAGAAAGCTATTAATTCTACTGTTTTTGCTTTATTCCAGTAATCAAAAGTAATAATCATACTTGGTTTCTGAGTTGTTCTCCAGGGAGAAGGTCACAGAACTGTAACCTTACAAAGTAGGCTAAATACCAAGAAGACCATACCTTGGGCACATATGAGATAAAGAGATAAAAAGTGACAACTGCTAGCTTCTGTAGAACTGGTTGCCTGGAGGCATCAGGACGCCACTCTAAGTTTTAAGAAGAGAAAATGATTCTGTTGATTGTTCATTGTTTGAGCTATGGCTCTAGAAACACCCTCCTCATCCCCAAAGTGGGTTCACAGTCTTGAAGGCACTAGCCTGCTGTGACTCCCCTTTGCCTGGCAAAGCAATAAAGCTGCTTCTTTCCTTCTAAGCTCCAAAACCCTGCCTCTGAGTATCTGGCTTGCCAGGGACGGGGGCCAGTATTTTGGCAACATCCACATCAACGATAAAACACAAAATGAGTAAAATATTAATATTCCTTGAATCTAGGTAAAGTGTATACATTCTTTTTACTACCACTACAAATTTTTCTGAAAGTTTTACTTATTTTGAAGTTAAAAGATCTTCCATGCTCTTGGATATGCACAGTCTTGAAAAATAAATGAAAATTTTTAGTGACCGATTTTTAATCGACTTGTAATATAATAAATTAATGCTTTAAATAGTTTTCAAAGAAAAGTATATTTGATAACACACTTAGACATACATATCCCAGGACACGCTAAGTAATAAATATACATGCTTCAAAACTCATGGGAACGTATAGAAAGCCTGTCATGGTACTTTTATCACAAAGGATCATTGACAACAATTGCGATGAGAAATCAGCAACAGGAAGAGAGGCTTAAAGATTTGGAAGCTTAAAGTAATTCATGTTATACAAAGAAAATCAAATTGGAAATGATATTCTTAAAACTGAATGACAATCAAAATAGCATATGTTACAACTGGTAGGAAGTAACTAAAATGGTAGTTAAAGATGGAATTACTGCCACACTGAATTTTTTTTTAAACTTTAAATAAGCATTCATCTACAAAAGCTGAAACAGAACATAATAAACCAAAACAAACAAGATGGAGGAATAAAGAAGTAAAAATCAATGCAGAAATTAATCTAATGGAAAACATGATGTGATAGAAAAGGTAAAGCTAAAAATTGTATCTTATAAACTAGACAAAGCTTCAGCTAAGCTTCTTGGAGGGAAAATGAATACTGGAAAAGAAAGAGACTTAACTGGAGATAGGACAGAGTTTCTGTTGTCTGAATGACAAAGGTAAATACAAAAACAAATAAAATGGCTAGTTTTCTAGGAAGAATAACAATTATCAAAACCACCCAAAACAGTAAAAAAAAACAAACAAGTTTTTTTAAATCAGCAATCAAAAACTCTATAATTTTACTTCAATAATTTTTTAAAAATCCACCCTCAATGATACTAACCAGCAAGGAGCAAATGCTTCTTTTTATTATGTAATAAATCCAGAAAACAGGAAAACAGAGAAGACTTGCAATTAATATGAAACAGGTACAGTTTGACATGGAACCTAAGAAGTTTACAGAAAGTAAAATTAGATCATTTCCTCTGTTTTCATGAATGCAGACAGACTGGTGGGGGGTGTTGTGGGTGGGATCTAAATACATTATTCATGAACATTCTAATCCAGCGTAGATCAGTCATAGTCCTAACTACAGAGATACCAGTCTCTTCTACTAGCTGTTAGCCTCTTAACAACAAGCACCGTGAATTCTCTGTTTGGACACCATGGCAGAAAAGCTCTTCAACAGGCAGAGCAAAGAGAATCAACTATGGAGGAACTCCCATGTCGGTTATTTCATTGTTTTCATCTAGATCTGCAAATTCTAGCCCCAGAGAAATTCATTAGACATAGGGAGACCTAGGCAGGGCCTAGGCATGCTTTTTCCAAAAACAAAACAAATTCTGCAGATGATTCTAATGTCCAGCTCTAATTCATAACTACTATGCTTGCACAGGGTACAAGGTCCACACATGAAAGATGCTCAGTAAGTGCTTGTTAAACAGAACTTAGTTTGTGATACTTACCCTGTCCTGGCTTTTTCTCCTGGCTTCTCATATCTCTCTTCAGAGGGGGGTCTTTCCTACCACCAAGTTTTAGTCTACTTAGCCCACATCTGCCTTTGTTTACATTGCACTGAGCTCCCAAGGCTCACTCTTTCAGCTTCCCTACCTTACCAAAGCCCATAAGCCGTATCAAACCCATTGGATTCCTGGAGTATAGACGCCACTGAAAGAATGAGGACCCAAGATGACAGAAACCCTCAGTCTAAGGAATCAATAGTCAATGACTACATAGCTCAGGCTGACATCTTCCTGATCAGATTTGCTCCCAGTAACTGTCATTTTAAAGGGCTTCATGGCCAGCCTCCTGAGATTCAAGATGCTAGCATGAGACTGTTCTTACAAACAAAGACAAAATAAGCTGAAAAAAATATGAGCTGCAGTTTATTAACAAGTAGTGCCATCTCTACAATCTTTGATAGCTTTAGAAGCATATTAACTATCACAGCCAGGCAAATGGTGAGGATGTCCCTTGTTCCCAATTTAGGGTTAAAAGTCTGATGTCTTCTCAGGATAGGACTATATGGAAGTGTTCCTCACCCCTACTTCCATTCCTGCCCCCACACACTCAAATCTCCTGCCTTAGCTTGCTGTTGTAAGGAATCCCTTTGAGTGGAAGTGGAGAGGCAAGGAAGGGGCCGAGGGACCTACTAAAAGACATCACATCCCGAGAAATGAAGATGCCCAGCAGAATCACCTTGGCATAGTGACAAAGCGCACCGTAGTGGGGAAGTCCAGACCTTGTATATACTACAACCTAATCTGAACCATAGATATGTGAAGATGGGGCATGAAGGAGGAAAAAGGGGCAGGAAGAAGTTTCCTGATTAACTCTGAAAGAGGAAAGAACTGTGTAATTAGTTTCTTAGAAGAAACTTGGGAGGCCCAAGCAGCACTGCTTTGAGGACCACCTAATGGTGAGATGCCAAGGGCTGAGGGGCCTTCCCCTCACTTTATCACACACTGTTGGGCAGCCATGGCACCAGGGAGGCTCCAACACATTGGCTTGGTGCTCTGCCGTGTGGACATACCTGTGAGCACCCTTGCACACCTTCCTGGGGAATTAAGGAAACCCTCTGTGTAGATGGGTTAGGAGAAAAAGATATAGATGTAGCTAAGATGGATTTTCCCAGAGGGCAGATCACTTGAGGAAAATCTCAATTAATTTTTCCATTTACAATTAGCGTGACCTCATCTTTTCCTACAGGCTGACAATCAAGGAATCGAAGGTTACTTAAATATCAAGTACCTTTATGAATGACAAATTTAAATGGGAAAGGAGATCCCGATTCCCCAGTAAAACACTGAGGATGCTACAGAGGAAGGTGAAGATACATTTCCTTAATTATTTCATCTGATAGACACTGTCACTGTGCAAACATCACATTGGAAGAACAAGCTGACCAGTAACTTTTCATTAAGTATCCATGTATATTCTGTCCCAACTGTGTCTACCCCAGTGTACAAGAAAATTCTTGGGAAAAACTTCAGGTGGTTTCTGCTACTAGGCCAGAAGCATGTTTCTCTTATGTAAATATTATTTTCCACTCACTTCGAGAATGATCTCATAGCTAGAATAGGTGACATTATTCTAAGTCCTCTTCCAAATTTATTTCCTTTATGACTGAGTCCATGCTGCTAGCTTCTGATCTCTCTACTCTATTTTATTTGCTATGCTGATATTCATCTCACAGATTGCAGGCAACTGCTGAATATTTTTCTGTGTATATTGATTGAATACAATCAACAATTATTAGCAAATGAGCTCCAACAGAACCACACATGCTCCCGAACACCCAGCTGCGTAAGTTGTCAATGTAAAGTCTTTCTAGAGCTGCTGATGATTGATTTGGGGGAGAACAGATGTATGCACATGAGACAATCGGCAAACAGGCCAAAATGGTTTATAATGAGATTTTATATTGTGTGACTCAGTTTATTAGTGAGATAGATCGTAAAAGAGAGAGATCAATGCAGTTTGAGTCACCTAGAAATTTTACAGTAGGCTAAATTTGTGTTGGCACTGGAAGGATGGCTAAGAACTGTAAAAGCAGTAAAAAAAAAAAAAAAAAAAAAAGGAAGTTTGAATTAAAAAATAATTTTTGAGAACCCAGTATCTGAACCTATTTCATATGTCTGAGGAGTTCCCTACTATGTAAGATAGAGTTGTCTTACAAATGCAGATGCTGAAAATATCACATGACCTTATTTTCCAATTAGCCCTTTCAGTTTGGGCATGGACACATGACTTGGGTTTGCCAAATCAAATGTTCCTATCCCAGACTCTTAATCAGAAGCTGGACATTGCAGAGGGCAGGGGCTTTTTGCCAAGTGGCAGGTGCAGTGGATCTTCCCTAGACCAGTCTGAGACATCACTTTGGATTCATGGCCTCAAAGCTTGGCTTTCTGGCTCTCCTGAATATTCTCATAAGCCACCTTACATTCTTTTAATACATACTACTTCCAACAGAAACCACCTCTGGTTAGCTTCAGTAGTTTTCTACCAACAATCTGGAATGAAGTAGGAGTGTTGCACATGTAGAAACACTAGATGTGAGACAGAGACAAAACAGCAGAAGGAGACAATAATCGGGAGATAATGGGAAAGGGAGCCTCACCTTTACTCCAATCTACCTGACAGTTCCACATGGGCTCATAAAATTAACCACACACACTCAACAAAAAAAGACAGGATGCCAGACTGGACAAAAGAGACGGTTACACCAATCTCTGGTTGTTCTTCTCCCAGTCTGATCCCAATACATGATAGTCCCATGATCTGAACATTTTCTCTCACCGGCCTGGCTAACAGAGGGTATAATACCAATAACTTCTTACATTTGGGTCTTAATATCCCTCTTTGGGTCCCATGAAGACAACCCTCTGGAGAGAAGCTGAGGGTGACTAGCCTAAAAATATGCTACATTAACAACTTGCAAAATAATTCACTGAAGAGCTAGCTTAAAAGGCAGATTCCTGGGCCAGCTCTCCCAAGATATAGTCATTAGATGGCCGGGGATGGCCCTGGGACCTGCATCTTGATAAGCTGCCTGGGCTGTCCTTGAACACATGCAAGTTAGGGAACCAGTGACCTAAGGGCTCAAACTGAGTTTCAACACATCTTTGGATAAGGGCTGGATCTTACATCGAATTTTTTTAAAGTTCTATCCAGCAGAAAAAGGTTGTGTGTGCTCTCCATTGATCAGTTCATCAGAATTGGGGTTTCTTCACTCTTATATCATAGAGGCAGGATCTAATTATTGTTTTTCCCTCTTCATTTTAATTAGGGATTCTAAAATTCATGATAATTTAGGAACATTCTCTCTTGGCAAAGAGAGACCATTGATGATCATTAAAAACTATTTCTCACAACTATTGAAGAAGCCAGGTTAAACCAGAATGTATCCATCCTGACTCTTGTGTTCATCCTTTCCAAGTGAGTTAAGGATGGCATCTTTAGTAAGTTTCCCATTCACATGGGAAACTAAGTCCGGGAAGCTAGAAAGGAACTAGGCATATGGAAAAATTTAAACTGAAGATCTGAAGCACAGGGAGTTTTTGTGGCTGTAGCCAACAGACTGAAAATTTGGCTGTCACCTTCCTCTCACCTGTTTCATAATCCTGGTAGCATGGATTCTCAAGAGCCCCATGTTTACTTTCTGGAGTAGGGGATCTATTTGGTTGCTTTAGTTGCTCTAACAAGTTGCCACAAGCTCGGTAACTTAAAGCAACAGAAATGTATTCTTTCACAGTCTTGGAGGCAGAAGTACGAAATCAAGGTCCTAGCATGGCCACATTCCCTCTGGAAGCTCCAGAGGGTAACCCATGCTTGACCTCTTTGAGCCTCTGGTGACTATGGGCATTCTTGGTTTGTGACCACATCATACCAACCTCTGCCTCTCTGCTCACAGGGCTTCCTCTACTTCCATCAGTCAAACCTCCCTCTGCTTCCCTCTTACAAGAACACTTTTCATTGGACTGAGGGCCCACTCGGATAACCCAAGATACACAATTCTCCTCCCCAAATCCTTAACTTAATCACATGTTTTGGCACATGATACAATATATACTCTTATCCAAGTAATATTAATAGGTTCCAAGAATTAGGACATGGACCTGTCTCCCAGGGGCCACCATTTGGGGGACTTGACTGTACATTTAGGGGAAAGCAATATCCTTCTAAACACAAAGTTATCTCTGTACGTGTTTTTTTCTGGGTAGAGAATTCAGTTTCCCTTAGATGCTCAAAATGTTCTTGATTCAAAAAGATGTTTTTAATTACTGCCTTAGTAATAAAGGGAGTTGAACAATACTTGGAGAATATATAGTCCAGCTTCTTCAACTGCCAATTAGAGATTTATTAAAATTTCTGCTTGTGTCTGTCCCCCACCGCCTTCTCTCTCACCGTGGGCTCCTGGGCTACTCTGAGACGGCATGTATGGGATTTGCCACTAGTTTCCCGACTGATGGGAAGGGGGATTTGCCTGTGTCACTGCACTGCTTCACTAATGTCACTGCTCATCTCTGAGCCTCAGATACTCTCCTCTTCAAAGAAGTCAAACAGTCCTGAAAGAACTAATTTACTCAGGTCTTTCCAGACATCTCATAAAACTAGGTGGTCATTACAAAATGATACCTGTCCCTTGGCCCTCCACGACCACTTCATGACTTTTACTGGATAAAATATCGTGCCCCCAGATTTCCTGGAATCCCTCCTTCCCCATCTGGCTCCCACCCAGAGGTAAAAATAAATAATTTTATGTCTTCAGCTGTAAGAAGCTAGGATGGGATTTCTCTCAACAAATATGGCCATGAAGCACTTCTAAGCTCTGGTAAGGAAAGGGATCTCCTAGGCAAGATGACGATAAGAGCTCAAGAGAGAAAGAAGAGAGAATAAACCTATGGACGAAACATGAAATAATCAGTGTTTTGTACATTCATAGTGTCAGGTGCTTCCTCTCGCATCCTTTACACTTTTCAGTGTACCGCTCTTCACTTCAGTGTCCCCCAGCTTTGTCCTCAGTTTTCCCTATTTGCACATCAGATTATCAGATTTAATTTATACCTTACAAAAATTTACCTGTTTCTGAAGATGTAATTCCATCCGTTAAGTCATGTGTACATGCCGTATTTATCCAATTCTATTATTTTTCATGTGCTAACTCACTTTTACTTAAATACATATCCTAGTGCACAGCTTAATGTGCTAACCTATTCTGCTCTAACACCAATTAAAGGTCACTATTAAAGTTTGGAAAGTGTCCATGAGTTATTCCCAATTTATTTGCATACTTGTGGTAGGTCATTTCATCCTTGGGAAATACTGCCTTCATTAATTAATTTACTTATTCAATGTTTGCTTGTTGTGTGCTATAATCTAAGGATTTCACATCCCAATGTGTGTCTCTTAATAGCCCTAAGGAATGAAAAGCTTTGCTCTTGATTTAAAAGGAATCCACCCATCACGCAAAAGAGGAGAGCAGCCTTTAAGCACCATTTGAGAATATCTGTGATCACACAGGCATGTGTATCCCATCTCTTGGGAATACTGTTAAAGAAAAAAAGAAAGACTCCAAGACACCAACTCCTGACTCAGATTTCTTGCTAGTTTTTCAGCTGTCTTGCCTTTTAATGATGCCCTACCTAGCAATCAGTTTTATAACTCAGACTCTCTACTGTGAATTGGGCAGCTCAGAAAGCGTTAAGTCTCTAGCCTGATCACATACTTGCAAAGAGAAAGGTTGTGTCAGGACAAATGGAACACATGTTTTATTGAAGGAGCTAGAGGTGAAGAATGCAGACAGAGAGCAGCTCTCCTCACTGGGACTGAGAATTAAAGTAGCAGGACACGTGGATGAGAAGCCCTTGGGTTCTTTAAGAAGACAAGACTAGAGATAAGGTTGACCATGGCAAGCTGTCAGCAGCCTACATTTGTACAGATCAAACACCTGGAAAAGAACTGAGAGCTGGAAGAGGAGTCACAGAGAGGCTACAGCATGCCTGGCCTTGAAATTTTCTCATCTGCTTTTCTGGATTCATTTCTTTATCTATAATTAAGATATCTCAAATAAGTAAGCCTTGATATATGGTTACCAAAAGTGCAGGGTCTTATATGTGCAATCAAAAAAAAAAAGATACAAATTTTATTTACACACCAGAAACAGACTCATGGACATAGAAAACAAACGGGTTATCAGGGTGGAAAATTGAGGGTGGAGAGGGATAGATTAGGAGTTTGGGTTCAAATGTTGGCTTCATCACTTTCTAACTAGGTGGTCTGGAACAAATAATTTTAAGCCTCAATTATTTTGAGCATCAGTTTCCTCCAGCACAAATAGATGATTGGGAGAATTAAAGAAAGCCATGCCATGAATGTATGGCCCAGATCTGCTACCCAGCAAATGCTCAGAAAATGTAGCCAGAATCATCACCACTCTATGAATCAGTCCAAGTCAGGAATCAGACCTGAGTAACTGAGAGTCTGTAGGTGACGTGAAACAATATAGAGTGAAAATGAGGTGGATACTTGCTAGATAAATCCCAACTTAGAGTTGTAATTAGATGTCTCCCATGGACTGAGTGCCAAATGTATCCAAGGGCATTCATCAGAATTTCTAGAGCAGTTTTAAAAAAGTAGGAGCCTCTGAGCCGCACGGTAGGAGGGAAGAGGATCTCATGCAGTAGATTTAAAAGGAATCACCAAGACTTAGTTTTATTTTTGAGCGTTTAAGGAGTTAAGGGTAAGCATAAAACATTACAAAAATACTTCTGTATGTGCCATCTAGAGATGAAACAATTTTTAATATTTGTTTCCAGGATTTGTGTTTTTTGCAAAGATATTACCTCACAGGTAAAGTCTCCTTGGCTTCTTGTTTGCTCAACAGGTCATTCTAATTGGCACCAGAAGTGGACCCCGTGCTGAAGGCGTAGCTTCCTGCTTATTCACACCCGGCTTCCCAATTACACCCCTTCCCACGCCTCAACAAAAAGCCATTCCATCACTCCCCAAACCACCACCCTCCCTTAGGTAACAGGGACCTGGAGGCAATGTGCTTCCTGACCACAGACCCTCTCCTGACTTGCTGATTCACTCTAAGGGTTCACATGCTTCAACATGGTTTCCTTTCCCAGTCCCCTAGGCTGGGACAACTCCTGGTCATGGACTTATCAGACAGGAGTGAGTCCACAGAGCACTTGCTGTGGGTCTGAAGCATTCAGATGGGCTTTTTAGTACTTCAGCTGCACCTCTCTCCAACTCTTAACGCAACTCCTCCCTGGAGAACCCCTGACAAAGATGTAAAATTGCACAAACACATCAGTGAACTGGACCTAGCGACGCACCAGAAAGTCAGAACAGATAAAATCTCCTTTCTGTCAGTCTGCAGCCTTAATTACAGCATCACCGCCGCTCATGACCCATCTTTCTTGGCAGGCTGTGTAAGCAGAGAGACCACGGAACACTTAACAAATGCAGAGGTTACGGAGCCCAGAGAGATAAACCCTTAGGACTCTATGAAGTATGTTTTAAGCAACGGTGAACACAAATTCCGTCTGTGGAGTTATCTGGATGAAAGGCATGGTACAAATGCAGCTCATTATCATTAAGCAACTGTTCGAGCGGGATGAGCAAAGCTCTGCCTCCCCACCCTCTCCTTCCTATAGTGAAGAAAAGGACTGAACTGGTCCCTGCCCACTGACAGCAGAAAATGCAGCGCAGAAGGAAATCTTGACGCTTGAATTTTCAAGCCCGGAGTCCTTACAGACAAAGCGCCTCACTCTCCGTTTATGAACGCTATGAAATTCTTAGGTTAGGCCGCATTCTGACCCAAGTCCTTGCCCCCCTGAGCAAATGATGCACCGTTCGTATCTAACAATCAGAAGCGACTCACCCTGGCGTTGGCACTGAAGGCAGAAGCACGTCGTGGGCACAGAGAGAAGATGGAGGAGCAGGCGCCCAGGCCACGGAGAGGACTGGCTGGAAGAGGGTGGGCCAAACAGAACACAGCTGCTGGCGTTCAGTTAAACAGAAGTGCAGTGATGCTAATGGGCAACACCTGGCCGAGGGGGCGAGGCCACGCCCCGTAGTCACAGAAACACCTGACACCGCTAATAAGGGGCACGTGGTTACCTTTTGACGCCCACGTACTGAAGCCAGCAGCTTGCCAAGACATGTGCATCTGCTGAAACTGTAAAACACTGATTTTTGGGTCTAGAGTTTCTGAAGGAGATCAGAAAATTTAGATCTGGGCCTAAGAATTTGCTTTTCTTGTAAGATTACAGGTGAGGCTGGTGCTGCTAGCGGAGGGAAGACACTGGCAGAGCCTAAGAGGCCAGAGAGGAGAAGGGAGAAAACAGGCCTGGGCCAGGCTCCCTGGTGTACTCAGTAACCCTAAGGCCGTCACTTCCCACTTCTGGCCTCAGCTGAGACATCTGAATTAGATCAGCGCTTCCCAGAGTGTGTTTCTTTTCATCTGCAACTGAATCACCCAGGCTGCTGGTGAAGGCTGCTGCAGATTCCTGGCCCTAAGCCCAGATATCAGAATCCTGGGGCTGGTGCCTGGGGTTATATATCTTCACCATCATGATTTTTTTTTTTTAATTACTAAAGTTTGAGCATGACTAAACTACACAACTTCTAGTGTATCTGTTAGCCCAAAGATGCCATAAAAACTGTTGATACAAGAAATAAAATGTCATTTGCTGCACCTGAATCATCATCTCCTTGTAAATTAAACCTTGGGGATTAAAATCCAAACAGATTATTTTGAAAAAAATTAACTCAATCCCAGCTGTGTACTAAAACCACCCATACTGCTTATAAATCAAAATGCAAGCAGAGATTCCCAAGTTTAAAGCTACATTTTAGGAATCAGAGTGGAGGGGGAAGAGGTAAGAAGATTCAAGGGGGAAAGCAAAAGACTCTCAATCCCCCTTTGTCATAATACTTATCACCTGTGTTAGGGTTGTCGGGCAAAGCAAAACCAATGGGATAGACCGAGAGAGCGGGAGAGAGAGGTTTTACATGAAGAAATTAACTCACAAAGTTATGGAGACAGACAAGACCCAAATCTGCAGGCTGCAGACCCAAGACCCCGAAAGCACAGATACTGCAGTTTAGGTTCAGAGACCTTCTGTTGGCCCCATTCTTTCTCCTTCAAGGGAGGTCAGTGTTTGTTCTCTTAAGGCCTTCAATTGACTTGATGTGGACAATCCACATGATGGAGAGCAACCTGCTTTACTCAGAGTTCACTCATTTAAATGTTCATCTCATCTTTAAAAAAAAAAAAAGTCGCATAGAAACATCCAGAATAATGTTTGACCAAATATCTGGGCACTGTGGCCCAGCCAAGCTGACAAATAAAATTAACCACCCTATTGCCTTCTAACCTAGTACATGCTGTAACTTATCATTATATTTCTTCCCGTCACATGCTGATGAAAGTGAACAACCTCCACCAGGGCAGCGTCTGTCCACTTTGCTCACTAATGTATCCCCAGCGTCAGGAACAATGCCTGGTGCATTACAGGCACACGATAAATGTCTACTGAGTACATGTTTATCATCGTTATCATCCTCCTCATCTTCATCCAATGTGAGATAGTTATTTTGGAAAAATCAAAACTTAAACCCCCATCTATTACTCCTCATATCCAATGCTTTTCCGTTTCTCCAATGGAACATCCATCTTGAGAAATATCTTTAACTCACAGGATTCTCCCAAATAAAGTGGGCGTATTTATTCATTGAACAGGATCTGTGTTCTTTAAAATCCAAATGAACTTATTTACAGAGAGTCACAGGCATAGGAAACAAACTTATGGTTACCAGAGAGAAAAGGGATGAGGGAGGGGGGGATAAATTGGGAGTTTGAGATTGGCTGATACAAACTACTATGTACAGAATAGATAAACAACAAGGTCCTCTGTACAGCACAGGGAACTATGTTCAATAGTTTATAATAGCCTAATTTGAAAAAGAAAATGAAAAAGAGTATGTATATATTTATATGTATAACTGAATCACTATGCTGTATTCCAGAGACTAATACAATATTGTAAATCAACTACACTTCAATTTTTTAAAAATGGAGGGAAAATCCAAGGCTGATCCTTGGGCTGTGCTACAGGTGCTCTCTCTCTTCTATCAGGGATGGTCTGAGGGCTTTTCCTCAGCAGGGTAAAAGAGCACCCCAACTCTCTTGTTACCAACAGAAATCTGGGTGCTGAGCAGCCCAGGACATAGATAATGGTGCTAAGTGGCAATTATTTACAGCTTTAGTATTCCTCTTATATCTTGGCCGGCTGAGTTATGGGGTTCCTGGCTGTGGCTCCTGTGGATTCTTCCCCGCCTCCTTGCCCCATCTCAGTTTCATGGCCCTGAACTTGCCAGTTATTTATGGATAATTCCTGGGCAGAGCCCTCAGTGATGAAGGAACTGTGCGTGATTCAAAAGTGCTGTGGATATTTGTAACCTGTGCAGAAAGATGTTTCAATAAATGACTGCCCAATCCTGCCAAAAGAAAACAGAATGAAAATTGATACACCAATTGGCAATAACGTGTATCAAGAAATTAACAGTGACCTTTTCCTCTGACCCAGTAATTTCACTTTGGAGAATCTATTCTGAATGTCAAGGAAGATTTATACTCAAAATGTCCATCATGATATCTGTTCTGAGAGCAAACACTGGTAACAGCTTAAATGTCCAACATAGGGTTTTGCTTAAATCACACTCACTCAGTCAAAATAAAAACAGGCAGTCTAAATATTGTTTGCAAAGTTTACAACATGTAAATAAAACTCTTCATTATGTTGAGTGAAAATTCAGTGCATAATGTTATTTTGTAAAATATGATCCATTACAAAACTGAAGAAAAAATAAACTTGTCTGAAAAAAAGACTGGGGGGGGGGAAGACAGTATTAACATTATTATTATTTGGCTAAAGAAACTATGAGTGATTTTCTCTCTTGTTAAAAATGCCTCAGATTTTAAATACAATGCATATAAACAATTTTTTGACCCCCATGCTAAGGACATAACTCTAGTTTTTAAATTTCAAGGGGATATATTTTAATTAATTTTTAGGTCTCTAGACAAGGCCAAGACAGATTCTCTGTCTCTGTCTCTCAGTAGCTAGACGCCTTCTCTTTCCTTGCCCACCCTTGCACTAAGCCAGCCTTGAATAGAGTGACAATGTCACTCATTGTCCAAGCCTGGGTATTTCTGAGAGGGAAGCAGGTGCTACTAGTAATGACACAGAGACAACAGACATAAACCAGGACTGTCCGGAGCAAGTGAGAATGTGGGCACCTTCCCCCTGAGGGTCTTCACTTGAGCGGGCGAGGACTGGGTGGGGTCTCGTTCCCAAAGAGCCACCGGCTGCAGATGTAGGGACTGGTCTCCTGCTCTTGGTTTGCCTGCTGGAACCCAAGGCCAAGGTTCCTGGTATCCCTCAGGGCAGCTACTCTTTCAGGCTTAATTCTTTGGTTTAGCAGACTGGAATCCTGCCTTGATCTTTGTGGATCCTGTAAAAGGTCCGGCAACATCAGCTCAGTATTTACATAACTCATCCTGCATTTTACCCAGGATCGCTGGTAGAAGTTTCCCCCTCACCTCCAACCCAGCTTTCTAGTCCATGAATTGCCAGAATTTTGCAGAGGTCAATTAGTGGCTATTAAATCTCCTGGAGAACTTTTGAAAAATACATTTCCCAAGATTTTCTCCAGAGATTCAGTAGATGATTTATGGACCAAAAGCAAGATACTTCTATCAGACTGCCTAGTCCATGGGGCAGCAGGCATCACTGAATTCACAAACACACAAAGCCCATCAGATTTACAGAATGAATGAATAAGTGAACGAATGAAGTCATTTACAAAACCACATGATGATTTATTGTTTTACAACAATATCCCACTCTTTAGCTCAAGAAGTATGTAATGTAATCATTTAGTCTCAAAACAGTTTAAATAATTGCATCATTACCTCCTTATAGTCATTAGAAGAATGAGAAACTTGGATGTTTTTTGACTAACACACTCTGTTGAATGTGGATGTTGTGAAAAAGTCAGTTTACCAAAGATCTAACGGAGAGAGAAGATAAAACTGTCTTTGGTCCTCCAAAGACTGAAACACACCTTCTATTAGCAAACTAAGTAAATCACTCTAAGAAAATATTAGTTCAACGCTCCTGAAGACATTTTATTGTGGAAAAAAAATTGCAGACTGAGATAATGAGTCTGATAATGAATTTGTTCATAAATGCCACTGAGAAGTCGGGTTAAATCAAGACAAAAGCTCAGCTGTCTCAGCTCCCTGTCACTGTACCCACAGCTGCTTCTCACCACTTTCCTTAGCTAATAGTCCATGCCTGCTTCCCAAGGTCCTTCTCATATCTATTTTCTTCTATTCCTCCCCAATCTGGCATGTAAACAATGACAAAAATCCCTTCCCTCACCCACAGTTCTTGTTTCTTTCGCTTAAATTCTTGATCTTTGTTACAAGACAATTTGATTATAGTCTTTACACCTTCCAAATGAAACCAAAGCTCAGACTCCAAGATTTTTATTTCTGGGCAAATAAAAACACATAAATGAATCCACAACATTTTGTTTTAAATCTGATGTATTAAAAAAATGTATGTACCATTTGCAAGGTGTAATTCTAATTCTAGCAGTGTCTTACATACGAAAGAGAACAAGAAAGCTCCATTCTCCCACAGAATTTACTCTTCCTCTATGGATGAAGGGTAGGGTAGAAAGCGAAAGAACAGAAATAAGACAGGAAACTAGGAAATTAACAAACATCAGTAACAAATGTATCAGTTTGGTCCAACAGAAACAACTGGCATATGTATTCTGGGGTGGTAGAGAGAACATCCCCCAAAGGGATGAGTAGAGGAAACCCAACCAGGCACCGTGCAGGACCCAGAAGCTAGAAGAGCTGGGTGTTTTTACGATCCCTAGGTCTGGAGGGGCCAGAGAAAGGGTGATAACCAAGGAGGGAGCTGTGTGGAGGGAGCTGCTTGACACAAGCTATAGCCTTGTGTAGGGAGACAGGGACAGCCCATAGCAGCCCAGCCTCTCCCTCCCTCCCCACTCACCTCCCGCTAGGTGAAACCAAGCTGGAGACTGCAGGGCAAGGGTCCTGTTGAAGTACAGCCTGCAGATCAGCCTTCTGTGGCACACAGGACACGGGAGGAGACCCAGCCCAGCAGAACAGGGGTCTATGACAGTCTTCACAATGGCTCTTAAACACTAACTGGAGACCTGGAGGAGGAGATGCTCCCCAGTGGGGGCCACATCTCAGCTGGGAAGCTGGGATCTGCAAGCTGGGGATCACTTACTCAGAAAGACCATTGGGAGAAGTCCAGCGGGGAGGCCTCTACATGTGAGGGAGCATGGCCTGTGCAAGGAGCTAAAGGAAGGCTACCGTGCATAGGAAAGAAGAAAGGAGCAGAGGGTGAAAGGAGAGGAGGGGCAGGAGGCATGTGCGTCCAAGGGACGCCATTGGAGTGTTTTATGCAGAGAAATGGTATGACTGGCTTTACTTGGTGCTATAATCTTAAGGGAGAACTGAAACTCAAATGGAAAAACTGCAAGTCACAGACTAAAAAGTCATCACGTCATGTTCTGGCTTGAGAAATGATCCATTCCTTTATGAGGATTTTTCTAACTTCTGTACTAATCCATCATGTATAGATACAGGAACTTGGTTCTAGGAGATCAGGTACATTTTAAATAACCCCCAGCTTCCTAAAGGGTACCTCACCACCACTGTGCACAGCCTGCAACCTCCCTGGGGACTTGGAGTTCTAAAGGGTTAGGCTCCTGTAATTTGATGCTTCCTCAGTGTTATAGAGGGCTTTAGAGAGAAAGGAGTGCCTGTAAGGGTGGGGAGTCCCTGCCCCAGAGTGTGAGTTTGTACTTTGTTTCTGAAACAGCTACTGAGGTTCTCTACCAGATGAGAAACTGACTGTGCTTTCATTATCATGAAAAATTACACGTCCTGGTAATTCAGAAGGGATTCATGGGGAGAAGCAGAATGGAAAACCCAAGTCCTAAAAGTCCAATCAGCAAGGGTTGCCTACACTTTCTTGGGAACTGAATTTCTCCTCTTCCTTTATCTCTATGCTAATTTGCTAAAGTAAAAGGCTGCTCTGTAGTCTTTAAATGCACAGCCATTTAATAACATCAGGACCCCGTTTGGAAATGCATCATGATGTGGCAGTGGGATGTGAACCAAAGCAGGAGTCGGGAGACCTGGGTGCCAATGGTGATAAATTCTCTCTGCCAGGAAACTTCTCCGGTCACCTTAAGGAAGTCACTTCATTTCTCTGGGCCTCCTTCTGCCCATATATTATGAAAATAAGGTTATTTATTCATTCACTCATTCCAACAATATATATTGAATATGCTATGCCTGCCACACCATGACAGACATAGTCTCTGTGGGCTCTTACAAAGTATATGCTAGTGAGGGGAGCAGGCAATGATCAAAACAGATCCAAGTAGAGTATATAGTATGTTAGGTGATGATGAGTGCTAGAGAGTCATATATAGTAGGAAGTGTTAGGTGGGGTACAACAGATAGTAGATATGGAAGTTCTCAATGAGGGGATGATATTGGCATAAAAACCAGAAACAGGCAAGGGGTTGTATCATGTAGATATCTGGGTGAAGATTGTTCTAAGCAAAGGCAATGGCTAGTGCAAAGGCCCCGAGGCAGGAGTATGTCAGGCATGGTTGGAAACAGCCTGGAGGCCAGTGTGGCTGGAGCAAAGTGTTGGGAGGTTGAGAGAGGGGGAAGGAGGCAAGAGGAATAATAAGAAATAAAGCCAAAGAGAGAATAGGGAGTTTCATAGATCATTTTAAGTTGGGTTTAACTCTTAGAAAGTAACTAACAGATAACATTTATTGACTTCTGTATTACTTTTGTCTTTTCGTAAAACAAAGAAGATTGGAAAAAATATTCACCCTCTTCTATTCTGCCCAAGGAAGAAGGCAGACATGATTTTCCCAAGACCTTGGCATCCCGAAATTGTACCTTGGACAATATTTTGTATATGGGAATAGTTCCTGCCCTTCAAAGTTGGGAAACTGGCTTGTTTCTGTCTCCCACTGCATACCTAGTCATACCTGGTTAGTGGGTCTCCCTGTGCTGTGCAAGCTGGCCATTCTCCGATTGAATGAGTGGTGTACTCTGCCCGTGCAGCTGGCCACAAGACCTGCTCTGTGGACCCAGTTCCACCAAAGGCTTGGTGGAAAGGATGGCTTTGGAAGGGGAAGTGAGTCCTAATAAACACCAAGTCTAGGGTTCATTCTCCCAGTCTATTTTTCTAGACTGCCCTGCCTTTGGTGGATTATTGGGTTGCTTCTGTGAATGTCAAAAATGCCATTACTTTTATTACACCAAACATATGGCTTTTTTGTGTATTCTTCGTTAGTCCAGAATTATGGAAAAGGATAAAGCCCAATAGCTGTTCCACCTTTAAGTTCTCTGGTCTTCATTACAAAGGATCTATAGTTTACCAGCATTAGAGGAAAGGAATATTGTTTATATGACTTGAAAATCCAAAAACA
Organism: Camelus dromedarius; assembly: GCF_036321535.1. Classification (NCBI taxonomy): domain Eukaryota; kingdom Metazoa; phylum Chordata; class Mammalia; order Artiodactyla; family Camelidae; genus Camelus; species Camelus dromedarius. Next base: position 108,191,339 of record NC_087438.1, read on the forward strand.
AACAAGTACATATTAAAGTTCAGCCATAAGTCTGGTTTTGTGCTGATATGAAACCAGTTTCAGTTATGAAATCAAGAAACCTGCATTCTAGTCTCAGTTCTGCAACTAATCCATTGTAACTCATTTAGATGGCCACTTAATTTCTTTGTATTTTATTTCTTTCATCTGTAGAAATGGAGCAAGTTCCTACTCATTTACCCTACTCACTTCACTGGTATTTTATGAGGATTGATGAAATAATATTTGTGGAAATGATTTAGAAGAACAAAACACTGATACAGTATTCACATATACATTACTACTTTTACTATTGTAATTATTAATAATAATATTTCCATTTCTAATATAGTTTTCACATACAAGTTATTACCTTTACTACTGTGATTATTAAGAATGGTATTTCCATTTCCCCTTGGGTGTATGGAATGCAGTTTGATCCACATATCCTCAAGAACAAATCTTATCAAAACTCAGACTTCACCTCCCTGGGGCATTCTCCCTCAGCCAGTCAACAATAATGTTAATGACAGTAATGGTAACAAGAAAAAAGAGCAACATAAAATGCACATAAAAGAGGGACCCCGGATTTGAGGTTTAATGCAGCCTGAGAAGACTTGTACACCAGTAGAGAACAACGTAAGGTGCTGTGCAATCCAGCTCAGCTGTAAAGTATGCAAATAAGTGCTCTGGTTTCTTCTTTCAAAGACAGAGAGGACAAAGCTGATAGGAATTGGGGTCGGGGGAGTTGTGCCCCTTACTCTTATTCCTCCTTGAAAAACAGAGACAACCTTCAAATGAAAATGCTTCCCCTAATTCAGCTCAGACTGGCCTCAGTGGGACACTTCAGCATTTGAAAGAAGATAGGTTTTAGAGGAAGTAAAGAACCCATTGTCAATCCATCAACACGGCTGCGAGGAAACAAGATTAAGAGAAGTGGCATTTGCCAAGAAGAATGGAATCCATTTCAAATCCATGTTTCTTCAATACTGTCAAGTACTGCTGGGTGAGATTTGTTCTTTTTCCTCTAACATGTATCTCTTATTTTTTTAAATGTATTTTCAGATACACATTACTATATATAGAATAGATAAACAACAAAAACCTACTGTATAGCACAGGGAACTATATTCCATTTCTTATAATAACACATTATGGAAAAGAATCTGAAAAGAAAATAAATGTATGTATGTAAGTGCCTGTGTGACTGAATCACTTTGCTGTACACCTGAAACTAACACTGGAAATCAACTACACTTCAATAAAAAATTTAAAAAAATAAAAATAAAATGTATTTTCTTGTTTTACATGTAACATATATTCATGGTAGAGAAATCAGAATGAACACATGCAAAAAGATAAAAGTTAAATAACATATTATTCCACCAACTAGAAATTCCTGTTACCCCTTCATATATACGTTCCAGACTCTTCATAAGTATGTACCTGGGCTGGTTCCATTTTGCTTTTCAAAAATGTGTACTGTTTATAACCTATTTTCCACTTAAAATATATATTAACTTCCTCCTACTAATTAAAGATAATGTCACAATACCATGTTTACAGTTTGTGCACACCACTTTATGTAAATGAACTAAAATGTATTTAACTGGTATTCTATTGATAAATGTCTACATCTTTTTCAAGTTTTCACTCTACTAAAAAGGAGTGTAATGACCATTCCTGTAGCTAACATTTTCATGCAATTTTGTCTAGTTCATTAGGATGAAATTCTAAGACTAGAGTCATTATTATAACAAGAATAACTTACTCTATATTATTCAAGTAATATACAAGTATATCTCATTACAAGAGATAACACACTGCTTGTTTCTCTTAGATCAAAGCGAATCCAGCCCCGAGTCACCGGTGGCTTTAATGTTCGCCATCCTCCCTGCTGCTCTTCCACTCCCTGGAGTCATACAATTCCCCGGGCCTCGTGTGTTCCAGAAGGATGGGGGCCAGGCCTCTGGAGCCCTCAGAGCTTCAGTAATGCCATCATCACCCCTCCACTGTGGCAGTCAGTGGCTAGTTTCCCACCTGCTTTGGGCACAGTCACTTGGGGGTCTTTCGGGTCCCATTCCAGCCAGTTGACAAGGAAGTATGTAACTGAGGTTCAGAAAACAAGTGTCTCATAATGTGGTCGATGCCCCTTTAAAGGGCACCTGTGGCAAAAGTCATGGAGCCCAGGGTTCCTTTACTTCTGGAACCTGGAATGTCCCTCACCCTGTGTAGACAGCAACGGCCCTTCTACTCACTTGTATCTTCATCTAGTGCACTTCCTTGATACTGTGTGTTTGCTGGTGATTCAACAGAGCTTTGAAGAAAGGGCAATTTGAACTGAGACTGAGTCATCCATATCCCCAATTTTGGAAACCAGTCCCAGCTGCCAAGGTCAAGGGGATGAGCGCCTACCCTGTCACGCATCCATTTCCGGTGTCCCCCATTGGAGGTGGTATGAAGAGCACTGCACTGAGAGATGTAGGTCTTTGCTCCAGAAGCCCACAAGTATCTTAAGACTCTTGTCACAATTTCAGGCACACAATCAACCCCACCCTGGGACCAGGGCTGCCTGTTTTCTGCTCTTGAAATATGAATCCTCAGTCCTCTCCTCCCCTCAGGCAATAAAGCTTTAAAGATCTCCTTGGGCCTCTAAAACCTTCAAGATCAGTTTTTTCTTTGGTACTGTCTTATTGGAATTAGACACAACTTCTCCATCTCCAGCCCTGCTGTCATTTCCATCTCTGGTTTCAAGCGATCTGCAAAAAGCTACTTCACTGTACTCTTGAAATAAAAGTAAAAAGAAAAAAAACACCAACTAAATAGCTCCCAAATTTCATCATGCATCCATTTTAAGAATTTAATGCATACTTATCCTCAGTTTTTTATTCAATGACATCTTATCCATCTTTAAAGATTTCTTTAAACTGACAATTCACCATAGGAGCTCTGACCTCTGTAAACCAAAAATGTTTTCAAGCAGGGGTGATTTAACTCCCTAAGGCACAGATGGCGATGTCTGGAAACACTGTTGGCTGTTATAACTGGGAACAGGAACTGTTGGCATCTAGTGGGTGGAGGCCAGGGATGCTGTTAAACACCCCATGATATGCAGGGCAGCGCCCACCACAAACAGCTGCCCACCACAGTCAGTAATGATGAGGTGGAGAAATGCTGCTTTAACTGGTATCGATTATTTCATACTTTATTAATGCCTGCAATCCATATTGTTTGTTCTGTAAGGTCCTTGGAGTAAGGGACCCATCTGAGAAATTTTTCTGCCATCTTCTCTGCAAACTTTCTATGTGGCTGGCTTTCAGAGCTTGTCAACTGCCTGCAAAACCCCAGTGCAAAACTCCCAAATGATGAGGGGACAGCTTGGAAGAAGCTATGTCTTCCCAGAGCCCACTGTTTAGATTAGTTGTCTCAACCCTGGCCACACCATATAATTTTCTGGGGACCTTTCAGAAGGCATCTTCATTTGGGCCTCACCCCAGACCAACTGAATCAGAGACTTGGAATGAACGGGGGCATGAATATTTTAAAAATCTTCCCCAGGGCTGCAACATGCAGCCATTCCTCTTTATACCATCCTTCAGGGTCTGTCCCTCTGTCCTCACCTCGCATCTCTCAACACACACATAAACCTACTGATGCTAATGCTATTCACAAAGAGATAGGAAAGAAAGAGAGAAGAGCTTCAAGCCTTACTCTTCTCGGAGGGATCTGCTTTAAAAATAGAAGAGATCAAAGCCTTAGGCTACCTGCTCAGTCTCTGATGGAGCGAGGTTAAGACCTCATCCCAGGAGTACTGGAGGCGCTGCGGAGCCGGAAGCCATTTCTGCCACTTCTGAAACTCCATCCTTTCTCCTGTGGCTGAAAATGGCTCTTTCCTTAGGTGGCATCACAATATACCTGCTTAAGCTCACATCTGGCCAGTAATTTGTTAATGACTCTGAGTTTGGAAGATACAAAGGACTGGATTCAAATCACACAGAGCACTTCTCCATCTCCCCGCAGTGTGGGCATGAAGACTAAGTGACATCACACGAGCGTAAAAAGGAGAACGCTCGCGACTCTACCTTGCCAGCAATGTGACTTCCCCCGACCTCTCCCTCTCCTTGACCCTTTGCTTCCTTTTGTCCTTCACTTTTTTTCCATTTTTCCATCCATTTATCCAACACATATTCCCTAAGCACCTACTCTAAGACATGCACTTCTCGAAGTAATAAGGCAAAGGGTCCGGTCTCACGTTCTTGCAGTTCAGTGGGGATGGGGAATGAGAAGCTGACAGTACACAGGAAGCAAACAGTAAGTAAGATAATGTCAGGTGGTGATTAATGGTGTAAAGGAAAAGGAAACAAACCAAAGTAACGGGCTAGAGGGTGACGTGTTGTAGGGGCAATGCTTTGGTCGAGGCAGCCGGGGTGGTCTCAATGACGAGGCATCATCTGAACAGAGAACTGAATGAGAATGAGCCTTACACACAAAGATCAACTCAGGCAGCACTGACAGCAAGATCAAAGGCCCTGGGGTGGGAACTAGCTTGGAGTTTTCAAGGCACAGAAAACAGGTCTGCATGGCTGAGACACAGGAAACATGGGATGAGGATAAGAACTGGGATTGCAGAGACCAATAGGGGTCAGAAGGTAAAAGATTTTGCAGGCCACTTGGGAGTTTGTATTTTTTGTACTCATAAGGAGGCTGTTGTAAGTAGGGAATGACGCCATCTTATTGACGTCACGGAAGATCCCTGTGGCTGCACCTGGATAAGGAAGTGGTGGGTACAGGAGTGGCTCCAGGGTGGCTAGGAGATTGCTACAATAGTCCCAGCAGGGAGGACAGTGCTTTTCGATGTCCAGTTTTCCCCCTGAACAAAAATGAAGGCTTGATAACTGAATAAAGACAGGAAATTATCTGGATCCATGGGAACAAATATCCAGATTCTGAGATCAGCAGATGTGGCCACAAATCTCCTTGTCTGTCAGAAGGCACAGGTGGAGGTATCAAGGAAATAAGGGATGATTTCTGTTAGTTGCTGGCAGGGCAGGATGACTAAACTCGGACAGGAAAATGTAATCATAGGCTCTTCAAGTTCGCCCAAGAAAGAGTGCCCAACATTCCCACTACACAGCTGGAAAAACTGAGTCTCAGAGATTGACTTGGTCACACCTTAGGCTGGCACCAGAAGCCAACTGTTCTGACTGCCACCTGAGGACTCTTTGTAGTGTGATCAGCTTTTGGCATCACATCAACTGCTTCATTCTAAAACCTATGCTGAACCAGAGGAAGTCTGTACCCCTGGTGTCCCCTCCCTCCCCTTCTCATGATCCTTGAATCAAGCCACTTTCTGCTTAGGCCCCTGTTATTCGGGGGATGGGAACACTCCTGTCCCCTCTGGGGTGGCTGCCTGTGTGTTCAGGTGTTCTGTAGAAAACCTAACCGTGGCCTGATGCCAATGTAGATTGCATCCTCTCTCCGCCCACCTGCGTTTCCTCTCCTGACTCACTGCTTCTGGCCTGTTGGGAGCTGAGCGGGGGGGGGGGGGGGGGGGGGGGGGGAGGTGCCTTTGCTGCACCTCCAGCAGCTGCCTGTGGGCTGCGGCTTCCATACAGACCCTGGTTTCCACCAGGGGAGTAAGTCTTTCATCAGTGTGGCGCTAATAGGCAGCCATGGTATGGGAAAGGCACAGAGAAAGCAATCATGGAGCGAGAAGTAGTAGTCAAGATTGCTTATCAAAATAATTCCTCGCCAAAACCCACAGCTGTGCCTCCCTTGGACAAAGGAATTCCTGAGTGTCCTGAGATAAAGAGACTCCTTTTATCTGTACATCATTTGCCAGTTTTCAGCACCTGTCCACATGATCAGTAACTTTCTGACATCTATACCCTCACACCCCAACCACAAGTAAATCACTCCTGTCCTGTTCTACGTACGGCATCTCTTTTCCCTGTACAAACTTCAGTTTTGTTATTTGTCACACTATTTTGAAATGATACACTTGCCTCACTTCCCTATCGGAAGATGACTATTTCTAGCTGGTAGAAACTTTATCTTCTTTATCTCAGTAGCAACAGCCCCTAGCAGAGTGCACAGCACAGAATGGGAACCAAATAAATGTGTGTTGACTTCTAAGAGCTGGCCTTAGAAATCCTCCAGGTCTTGGCTCAAAAGCACTGTCTGGGAGCCCAGTTTCAGCACCAGCTGGAAGTCTGTTGACTTGCACACCAGATCTACTGATCCACAATCTGCATATTAACCAAATCCCCAAGGCATTCTAAGCACATTAAGAAGTATTCCATCTCAAACAATGCCATCTTTCAGAGGGGAAAACTGAGGCGCAGAGAGAGGGATGCACATGTCCAGTGCATACAGCCCATCGGTTACTGGTGGCAGAGCAGGGGGCAAGACCTAGCTCTTGCACTGATGTCTAATGCTTTTGTCACTTCTTCGTCTGTCTCTCTGTTTTACAGTCCCCAGAGTCTAACTCATACTCATCAGAAATTAGTAGAGACTTCAAAATGAGAGCTCATAGGCCACAGAATAATTCTTTGTCATTTAAAAGTATGGTATCCATTATCTGCCATAAACAGAGTCCTGCACTGTGTAATCTGAAGAGCCCATGAACACACTTTGCTTACATCTTTCATCTCTACCTCAGGCAGGGTCCGAAATTTCACCATTGGAAATCAAACATCTGGTCTCTAAAGGCAAATACCCTTGAGACAGGCAATGACTGAAAGCCTTGTCAATTACTAGCTTGGGAGTATCCAATCCCTAGTTACGAGTTAACAAGAGTACACGTTTAGGGAGTGGACAGACCTAGGCACCAGTCTGCTCACTAAACATTTTAAGTTCTTTTTGGACAATATTGTGAGATTGAACTTCCCTTCCCCCTTGAAGGGAAATGTGGCCCCATGACTGGCCCTGTCCATTGAAAACTGGGAAATGACAATTGTCATTTCTGGGTGGAATGCTGCAGAGCCAGCATGCAATTTACTGTGCTCTCTCTGTCCCTCTGCCTCATCGACTGACCATGATCAAGAGTTCCCTGCTATTGGTCTGAGTGCCAGGCTGAAGTCATGTAAAATGGAGCCTCCAGACAACCCAGGATGGACAGGAGCACAAGAAAGACAAAGAAACACACCTGTGTTACTCTAAGTCCTTGAAACTCAAGGTTCTTCTTAATACCACACTTTTTATTTCTCGTTCTGGTTCCTACAGACAAGGTACTTAATTTTTCTCAGCTTCAATTTCCTAATCTATAATGAGATACTACTACCTACCTACAGCCTAGGGCATATAAAATGCTCAGGATAGTGCCTGATTCATAGAAGCAGCTGAGTAACTCCTTTACCTTCCTTCTTTAATTGGCTAAAATTTAATCCTCCAAGAAAGAGAGAACATAGACAAACTACTTAAGAAGGAAGGAGGAAGAACACCAGGGAAGGCCACTGGGACGGGGTAATAAAGAGCTAAGAATGTCGCTGGAAGAGCCTTGCAGTTTATTTAAGCAGGTGAAAAAATATTCAGTGTATCAGTGACTCCTCAGGGAGAAACAAAGTCCCAAAAGGGCACCATGTAATTCCCTGGGAGGGACACCAGGAAAAGATGAGTAGAAGTTAACTTGCACATGGTGGTAGCTACCTCACGTGTACACTGTATTTTATGTCCTGCCACCCTACTCCCTCCCCTTGTCCACAGTCTTCCCATCCTTCATTACTCAGATCCAGTGTCACCTGCTCTGTGATTTCCAGATATCATTTCTCAGCTGAAATGTGTACATCCTCTGAATTTCCATTATGCTCAATCTGGATGGTACGTGTCCGCTATTAGACCAAGTACAGACTTCTGTAGATGAAGGCTTTCCCTCATCCAACCCTGCATCCTCCAGAACATCAGCTAGAATACAACCTCTAGTGATAACCGAGTCTCCTGATTAAAATAGGCTTACACAGAGCACTTTAAATACCTTATTTATTTAATTTCCCAGTAACCCTATGAAGCAGATACGATTATCATTCCCACCCTACACACAAGGGCACAAAGACTGGGAGAAGCGAAGAAAGCAACTGTGCAGGGTCACCCGAAGTGCCTCACAGTAGAGCTGACACACAGATCTGGTCTGCCCGACTCCACAGACGCACATTGTTTTTAACACCCTCAATCAGAGTTTGTTGAATGAAAGAAAGAGAGAGAATAATTACCAGCCCTTTTTAATACACAGATCAGGCCCAACTTCTTCCCTGCCTGCCTTGCTGAGCTTCTGCAGATCCATGTCTGAAGTTCTAGGGAAAGCACTAAGGCATGAGAGAGCAAAGAAAGAAGTCCTGAAAATGCACTCAGGATAACCTCTTCTTCCATTTTGCTCAAATGGAGGCCTGCTTCCTTACCTCCCGAGCGTCTTTCTACAGAAAGCATGAAGGTTTGTGAGGATCAAAAGGGAATGGGAGCAGTGCCATAGGGGAGAGACCTAAAGCCAAGTATGACTTCACATAAAGAGAAGACCTCATAAAAATCTTACAAAGGCTGATGGTTCATAAAGCAATAGGGAAATTTCCATGCAATGGCTTCCAAGGTTCGTCTCACCCTCAAACGTTAGTTTGATTAAACTTTGATCAGATTTCCCCACAAGCTTCTCCCAACCTGCTTCTCAGTGGTCTGTAATGGCTTTGTGACCTTGCCCAGAACAACTTAGCCTGACCGTGATTTCCAAGTCCTAAGGCTGAATTATCGCCTCCATTTTCCAGAAGACCCATTATCAATTTCCAACAGCTCCCTGGCAGCCAAGCCCTGGAGAAAAAAGCAGAGCTCCAGACTCCCAACCCAGTGCTCTCTTCATAAGTGACTTCTGGCAGCCAAGATCTGTCCTCAGAGGAACGTGCTCGCTGATTATCCATGGGGCTCAGAAACAATTCTAACTACAGAGAACAGCTGTTAGCAAATTGGTTCACCAGAATCCTCATGATAGTTCTATTATGATCATAATGTATCAGCTTGAATCAGATCCTGAGCCATCCCCCAAACTGTCATCCCCCCAAATATTGATGGAGGCCGGGTTCCTGCTAAGAAATGCAAGTGAAATTTGAGCATTTCATTGCTTCCTGGCAGGCAGTAAAGGCCATAATAAATTAAAATGAGCTCAGTCCCAACAGATGATTTTAGACACCAATCATATAAATGTAAATAGGTTCTTCCTGTCTACAAGTGCTAAATGTTACCCCTGTTCATGGACATGGGCTTGAGTGGGCAGAGACTTGGACATAGCTCTAGATATGTGTTGAGGCAGAGGCAACTAAGTTCGTGGTTAGTCAGGGTTCCATCTGTGGTTTATTTATTTGATGTTTAACACTGATTACGTACAAAATACTGTGGTAAGTATTGTGCACTTAGAAAGAAATAAATCAAAGGTCAATCCTATCCTCAAAAAGCACCAAGTCTATTAGAAATCAAATAGAAAGATACAGAGATAACAAAAGAGGGCAGTGAAAAGCTTCCCCTAAATTTAACTACCCTTTTTCTTCTGAGCTGGACATGAGTATGTACATTTTGGGCTACGACCTGATGAGATGAGACTGCTCTGCAAGATAGAAGGAGAGTCCTGGGGGGTTCCCAGGGACAGTCCAATTTCAGGAGCAAATCCCAATGAACTCTGATCATTGTTTCTGTGGCCCCATCTCTACCATGAGATCTGTAGTATGAAACTGAGCTACATAAATATATCATGAGTTCATCTATCATTCTGCACAGAACTCCTTCTAGTCTAGTGTAACAGCCTCATCCAATAAAATGTTACCAGACTTACCTTCTAATGCTCTAATCAGATCACTCAGCTTCTGCAAGAGCTCAGAAACACATCCCTTTGGCTGCCAACACAGTAAAATCCACACCCTTGAATCTGGCATTCTAGGCTTTCCATACCAAATCCCCACCTCCTCCATCCTCTACCACACCCTGGCTTCAGCTCCCCAATCCTGCTTCCCCATACACGGCCTACCTCGTTCCCCCGCAGAGCTTTTGCTCAGGCTGTGTGCCCTGCCTGGGGTGCCCCTTGTTCCAGACTGTACGCTGGAGCCTTAACCCTTCCTCCAGAACCCATACCCTACCTTCACCAAAAGGCCTGCCCAACGCTTCCACCATTTTCTAGCGACACAACCTAGGCAATGTGTCTCCCTTCTCTGTTTCCCAGATTCCTCATATACAAACATACATAATAGCAGCTGCTTCATACTGATGTGGTGATGACTGAATGAAATAACGTATCTAAAGCCCTCAATCCACTACACTGTACACAAGGAGCATTTTAACGGGTTAGCTTTAAGAGTAGCAAACTTACAGTTATTTTTATGGTAATTTTATTAGGACTGTTACTTCCCTGTGCTCTCACTGCATTTTGTACCTCTGATACAGCTCTGCACACCCAGTGGGCCGTGGGCTATAGCTACGATCTTTTACTAAGTTGCAAGGGCGCCCACAATGGGCAGTGGCCACGTCATGTTCACCTTTTTCCCTAGCACTGCCCAGTGTTGGGCATAGCCTCGCTCCCAGCACAGACTTGACAAATGATTGTTAAATCTTACTGAACATGTGTATTATGCATGTCATAAAAGCAACAACTTATATTCAGGAAGAGGCCAGCGGCAGCAATGGTTTGAAGGATGATCTTTCACAGCCCAAATTGAGTCAGGCAGAAGAAAATGTATTTTCACCCATGCTGAAGAATTTCATTTACAAGGTTAATTAAGAAAAATACAACTATGGGGGATGCGTGTGGTTCTTTCTTTCTTCTTTCCATTTTGGTTATTGGCCTTCTCTAGAATCCCCATTTCGTGCCGAAGGCTCAGCCAGGCCAAGGGTATAACTTTACCTGAGAGGAAAAAGAATGCTAACACCTACGATGCACAGCATCAAAAACTCCCACACTCTGCTACTGAGAGTTCAGTTGAGCGCCCCTTTCTATCAGTGGTACCATTAGAAGCTGTAAATAAGCATAATCTCTGACCCCGCCATGCTGCCACTAGAAATTTATTCCAAGGAAATAATGAGAAACGTGAGTGAGGAAGATTGCAAAGAATATTAATAAAATTGGAAATAAACTAAATCTTCAGACGAGATTTGGATGAGTTACATAAATTACAGCAGATTCGTGTATGAGAATATTGTGCGGCCATTAACATCATGATGCAGAAGAATAGCATGGAGAAATGCTCAACCTAATTGGGAAGTTATCAAAGTGCGCAGCAAAGCTTTGTGTTTCTTACACTTGGTACAGAGATAGATAAATAGATAGATACATAGCCTCAGTAATTCCCCAAAAACTTGGAGATGATTACCAAGGTTTTACAGAACAAGGGTAAGGAGTCAGTCCCCTGAAGCTAACTTGACCTAAGTCTATCAAAGGAAGATATAGGAAGTGCGAGCTGACATAATTATTGATTTTAAAATCATATGCCATATGTCTTGCATGTTAATATATATAATGTATATTCATAGCTTCATAAATACTTTTCAATATATTTCTTTACATGATACCACATCATATAAAAAAACTGGAAAGATATTTGTTATTTTTGAAGGGTGTGTTTAGGAGGTTATCACTTAAAAATATTGATGCAGTGGGGTTCTGGAAAGCACCCCAGGGAGAAAAACCAGGCATCTTTAAGAGAAACTAAAAGATTGACTGAGAGATCAAGGGACTTACTCCCAAGCAGTACTCCAAACACGCAGAGATACCATGGACAGGAAAAAATCAACCGTGCTTGTAAGAAAGAATCTCAAGTCTAGGCATAGGAACAGATGCTCAAATCGTAGATTTTATCTGCCATTAAGTTGATTTTCACAAGGACAAGTTCCAAGCAAGAGGTCTGGCAGGAATTGCTTTACTTAATGATGGTTAAAGTCTCCCAGACAAAAAAGTGTGGAGGGAGACTGATATCTATATAACATATAAGGAAAGACATGTGAGTCCTCACTGTCTGATCTCTTGGTTCCTCACGATGGAGGCAAAATCAAAAGATGAAGGGGTGGGAGCCTTAATAAACTTTGCATGCTTCACGATTTCCCTACTGCTAAGTGGAAGAAATATGAAAGATGCAGCTTGGTAGCAATATACTCCAGGGGAAAGAAAATCATGCTTTGGTCTCACTAATGAAGGCTACATCCAGGTCGTAATTCTCTGAAAAAGTCTGGTTTTCATTTTGCTTTCCCAGTTGCTCTCTGCTGGAATTGGCTGCCATGGAGCTTGTGTGCTTGGTGGTCCAAGTAGGCCTATGTCTGCCACCTGTTCCAAGGAGGATTTCATCCTTAATGGTGAGTTTAGACTGGATGGCATTGAGAGAGCTCTCTTCACTCAAAAATCTGCTAATTCCCACCTATTCAAAAACTTTGTATGAATGAGTATCTTTTTTCTAAGTAGTTTTCATGCACAAGAATCTTTATATGGGCTCCCCACATTGCTAGGGAAGGGAAAACAGAGATGTCCCAGCTTTCTTAGTAAAGGAACATCATGCCCACAATTAAACTCAACAGATGAGAAATAAAAGACCACAGCTAAGAGTGATGGCCTGGTGCCCAGGCTTCTTAAGAAAGCTGCATTGAGAAGAGTTTATCAGAGTAGACTAGGGGTCTCCTAGGAACAGTCATTTATTTGTAATAGAGACCCAGTTTTGTTTCGTTTTGTTTTGTTTTGTTTTTTCCCCCTTTGAGCAAATCCCTGTGCTCAGGATAGTTTCTGTCTAAGGCTTGGCTTTCTCCCCCAATACTCACGTAGGTTAAGTGGAAGTTTCCAGCTGCAGGCTAAAATTGTGATACTTCCAGACACACTCATAACAAAATGTCAAAATATATTATATGATATTTGAGAAATCACTATGAACTCCTAGGGGTCCAGAGAGTGGATACAGCATGGATACTTAGAATCAAGCATATGCAGGTTCAGATCCTAGATTCACCACTTACTTTTCTGTGTGATCTTGAGCAAGTTTCTTTATGTATCAACCTCCTCAACTGTAAAATTAGGATAATGATATTTACTCTTCAGGATTATTGCCAAGATTAAGCACATTTAAGGTTCTGATTGCAGTTACTGAAACATAACATATAGTCACAGATTTCTTTCTCTCTTGCTCTGTGGCTCTCAAAAACAGTAACACCTACTTGGAGAGACAAACCGTAGCCACTTGGAAATTTCAGTAAAAAGGAAAAACCATACAGAGGTTGCAAAAGAGCACTGTTGACGTCAAGTAGCCCATGGAGGAATGCTCGGTACACACACCTCCCTGGTATCTTTTCCTTTCCTTCCAAGAACACCAGTCTAACTGAATTAGAGCCCTGCCCAATGACCTCCTTTAACCTGCATCACCCCTTTAGATGCCCTATCTCCAAATGCAGCCACATAGCAGGAGAGGGCTCCACGTATGAATGTGAGGGGGACCCAAGGCAGTCCACAACCCAGGCCTTCAGAACTCTCCAGGAAATTAAGCTCCAGGTATTGAGCACACACCCTTTGTCGGTCTTCCCTTCTGTCTCCGCTTCTCACTCCCTTACTGGTGTTTCCTAGAGTTAAGTTCCAGATAAACCCTTTGTGTTCCAGTCTGCACCTCAGGGGCTCAGTCTGTGACAGCCCAGAATCAGACAATCAGTGTTCTTCCATCAAGTGCTTGCTTTAAAAAGCAAATAATACTTAAGTTAACATAGGTAATTCTAACAGATTTAGAAGCCAAGAGACAAACTGTAGCTCCAGATTTGTAGCTAGCTCACTAATCTTAAAATGCTGAGGGATTAAATCTCTCTAAGCTTCAATGTCGCCATATAGTAATTGTATCTATCAGTCTCAGCCTTGACTAACTTCTACAGGCAGTGTCAGGATGTGTATCACTTAAAGTTCTTTGACTATAAGTAATAGAATGCTATTCAAGCAATAACGGCTTAAGCAATGAAAAGGACTTTATTAGAAGGTTATCAGATAATTTACAGAATTGGAAACTGATAGGAACAAGCATTTTCCCATCAGCAGACACTACTTGACCTCTCTGCCTGTGGAGGGGGGGGGGGTGGTCATGTGAATGTGAAAGCAAAGTCAGGACCATGAACTCCAGAAGGGAAATTATTTAAAGAGGTAAATAAACCAAATACGTTTCAGATGTGGTCTGTTGAATACATATACTGCTGAGTTTGATACTAATTTGATAAGTATCCTCATCAATCAGGCCTGGGGGACTCTCACTTTTGAAGTATGTGCCTCAGCTTTACTGGAGCTCCATTTCAAGCAAGCTGCTGGGTCCACTTAATGGAGAAAAACCAAAGAAAAACAAGGGAAATGGAAATGACAGTCATTTCAAATTATTTGCTATGCAAATAATAGTTGAGTATCATTTAACATCTTGGTATATCCTTATTCTTGAAGGCAAGTAAGATGTTACTTAGCTTCTAATAACACAGGCTCTTCTGATCACCATGGTGTAACCTGTCACAACACCCATCTTACAACTACTACAACCCTACTGAATGGCCTCTACATTTATGTTCATCCTGAAGCCACCATATTCAAGGTCTAGAGTCCTGGGAGAGAGAGTCTGATTGGAACAGCTTGAATCACGTGACTTCCCTTTAGCTGAACAAGGCCAGCAAAAGGAAAAACTTGAAGAAAGAAATCTGGTAACACTGATCTCAGCAATAGAACAGCAGGGTAACTTGATCTGCAGTCTCACTGAGACATCACATGATGGAGAAGAAACTTCTCACACCCAACATGCATTTCCTGCTATCAGGGGAAGGGGATGTGTGATCAGGTGCTGGATGGTCCCTATGATTAGTCTCCATCACAGAACAAAATGAAAAGAAAATTGAGCACTTTTAGAAGAGTGTAGCTGTATGCCAATAAGGAAGATGGTTATTGTCCTCCTGCTATTATATATAATTATTAAATACAGGGCCTAAGAGTCTTGGCAAAGAAGTCTGAGCAGGGAGACTGAAAAAGATACTGACCTGGGGGCCTGAAAAACCTCCTGTGTAATGAGGTCATCCAAAGAAATGCTGTCACAGGCTCTAATCCTATGAAAATGCTACAAAGGAGTGAAGACAAGGCCCATCCTTTCTGAGGGGTAGTTATGGAGAACCTGCCTTGGTGACTGCAACCTTGGACCTTTCCAGGCGTGGAGTGTCCTGTATTCTGTCTCTGGTGTAGTCATACCCTTGCTGTGTGACCTGGGCCTCTCTCTTTCTCTTCCCAAACCTCCACTCCCCCATACCTAAAAAGAGCACTGGATTAGATCTGTACAGCTTGACTCTCATGCCTCACCAATGAAAGCAGAGTGAACAACAAGCCGTCCTACTGTAGAGTCAGGGAGTCAGTATGCTGTAATGGGTTCCCATGGAGCAGAGGCCTAGACTGGGGAGCCCAGGAGACCCTGGAAAGAGAGAGTGAGAATGGCAAGCAGCCACTACTGTTAAGAAATACTGTGGACTCCCATGGATAGTACCTGGCTTTAAGGAGCAAATTCTACCCCTACCATGAAAACCTATTCAATATTTCCATCAAGCTACAATTGTCCAGGTAGAGACCTGTACTACAGGCTGGTCCTTCACACTTTGGATTAGAAAATGGAATGGAAAAAGAAACACGAGGGGAGGTGAAACTCCAGCTCTACATTCACCACGTTCTTAACAATCATCATCTTGACAGTGCCTCCATTTGTCAGAAAGCTGCAGAAACTATTTTTTCTCTATAAAAAAAATGTGCGGGTGAGGGAGGTGGGGGACTATTTATCACATGTTAGCCTTTTTAAATGCTCTATTGATGATTTGTCTGAGATTTGTTTCTGTGACACTGAATCAGATAAAGGTAATAATGACAATGCCAGCTTGTGAAGACCTGCCGTCTGAAAGGAGAGTGACAGCATTTAAAAAGTCTCCCAAGAGCTAACTCAAGTTACAGCCTGATAAGACTCAGGCAGGGCAAAGTATGGACCCCCAGAGGAAACCAAATTACAGGAGGAATTCTATCTGCTACCTGCTTCCAAGCAGCAGCAAACAGGACCCAGGGTGATTAGAAGGACATGGATTTGAGCAGGTCATTTCATTCATTCACCTGAACCGCGGTAGGAACATTCAGAAACCATTCCACAAACACGACTTTTAAAAATAAGTTCCAGACTTTTATATCTGACCAAGATGGAAGAAAAGAGACCATGTTTGTCCTTCTGTGTGAAACTACCAAATACAAACAAAATGCATCAAACAATGGTTTTAAAACCCTGGACATCAGCCAATGAGACAATCAGAAGCAAACTGAACCCTGTGACTGTCCCAGGTTACTGTATTGTGAGAGTTTTCAGGCCCTGGCACAGGGAGAGGGAACTAAGGCAGAGCCTGGTAGACTCCCTGAGTTGAAGAGACAGAGCTGAGAATTCAGAGAAACCACAACAACTAGAATTTATAGGTTTGGTACCAGAAAGGAGAGAGCATCACAGAGAGATCTAAGGAGTGTCCCCCTCAGGTACTCAGTAGAGTATTAATGAATGTGTATGTGTGTTTGCACGTATATGTGTGTAAACCACCCAAAACTCTGATGGGATTAGAGAGAACAGTACCTGACTCTAAAACTGGGCTGGAAATAGAACTGGTTTCCACAAACCAGAAAGAAAAATTTCATGGGACACTCACGGGGCATTGGATTAAATATCAAGGAAGGTCTTACCTCATTAGTGAGGAAAAACTAATTCTAGCTGAATAACTGGTCTGGCTCACCTAATGAATCATAAAATAAAGAGCCCAAAGAGCAAACTTTCCAAGTAACTAAACCATATACCATCACAAAGCTCAAGAAATATGCATCCCCCAACAAGGTAAAATTCACAATGTTTAGCATCCAATCAAGGATTACCAGACGTACAAAGATGCAGGAAAACATGACTCATACTAAGAAGAATAACCAGTCAGTCAAAGCCAATGACAAATTAACAGATACTAGAATTAGTAAACAATGACATTAAGATATTGTTAGAATTGTAGTTTATATGATCAAGAAGTTAAGCAGAGATGTTCCAGACACCAAAAAGACCCAAATAAAACTTCTAGGGAAGAAAAATACAAAAACTGGGATGAAAAATACACTGCGTGGAATTAATAGCAGCTCAGACACTTGAAAAGAAAAATGAATAAACTTGAATTCACAGCAATATAAACTGTTTCAAATGAGACACACAGAAAAAAGCAACAAAAAAGAAGAAAAAAAAGAATATTCAAGATCTATGTGACTATCAAATTGCTTAATATATACTTCACTGGAATATTAGAAAAAACTGGGGAAATAGGAAAAGATACCTGAAAAAAATAATGGCTGAGAAGATTTCCAAATGTGATGAACATTATAAATCCATAGATTCAAGAAGCTCAATGAAACTCAAACACAAGAAACACAAAGAATACTAAGCCAAGGTACATTACAGTTAAATTGCTCAAAACTAGATAAAGAGAAAATCTGAAAAGCAGCTGAAGAAAGGAAACACATTATATAGAAAGGAACACAGATAAAGTTAACAGCAGATATCTCGTTGGAAACAATGCAAGCAAAAAACAATGCAGACAAAGAAACAACATGTTTAATGTACTGGTAGAAAAAAAAATCTGTCAACTTATAATTCTATTCCTTGTGAAAGTATCTTTCAAAATGAAAATGAAATAAAAAATTAAAAATGCATCAACAGCAAACCTACACTAAAAGAAATGTTAGAAGGAGTCCTTCAAGTAGAAGGAAAAAAATACCAGAAGTGAATATGGATCTACATAAGGTACAGAAGGGAACAGAAATGGCAAATATATGTGCTATATATAAGATTTCTTATTATTATTTAAATCTTTTGAAAATATAAAGTTAAGCTTAAATAAAAGTAATGACAATGCATTCAGGGAATTATTACAATTATAGAAGTAAAAATTATAATCATCAAGTCCAGAAGGGATGAAATAGAAATGTACTATTATAAGAAGTTTAAATGATATGTAAAATGATACAAATCACTTGAAGGTAGGCTATGATAAATTAAAGATGTAGACTAAAACCTTAAAGCAACCAATAAATAAAACAGTGTTATAGCTAACAAGTCAACAGAGATTAAATGAAATCATATGTATTCAATTTTTAAAAGGCAGAAAAAGAGGAAAAGTAAGAGTAAATAGGGCACTAGAAAACAAGCAGTAAGACAGTAGATTTCATCTTAACCATATCAATAATGACATTAAATATAGATGGTCTAAACACTCCCAGTTAAACATCAGAGATTGTCCAATTGGATAAAAGTTTAGTACTCAAATGTATGCTGCCCACAAGAAACACACTTTAAACATAAAGGTACAAATAGGTTAAAAGTGAAACAGTGGATAAGTATATACCATGATAATACTAATCCAAAGAAGATAGAGTGGGTATCATTAGAAAGTCCACAAATGGTATGTGCTGGAGAGGGTGTGGAGAAACGAGAACCCTCCTCTCCACTGTTGGTGGGAATGTAAATTGATGCAGCCACTATGGAGGACAGTCTGAAGATTCTTCAAAAGACTAAAAATAGACTTACCATATGATCCAGCAATCCCACTCCTGGGCATATATCCAGAGGGAACCTTAATTCAAAAAGATACGTGCACCTCAGTGTTCACAGCAGCACTATTTACAATAGCCAAGATACAGAAGCAACCTAAGTGTCCACCAACAGATAACTGGATAAACAAGTTGTGGTATATTTACACCATGGAATATTACTCAACCATAAAAAAATAAAATAATGCCATTTGCAGCAACATGGATGATTGTCATTCTAAGTGAAGCCAGAAAAACAAAGAAAAATACCATATGATATCACTTATATGTGGAATCTAAAAATATGACACAAATAAACTCATCTGCAAAACAGAAACAGAGTCACAGACATATAGAACAAACTTACGGTTACCAAGGGGTAAAGGTGGGTAAAGGGATAAATTGGGAATTCAAAATTTGCACCTCTTGGGAATTATGGAAATGTTAGCTATCTTGATTGGGGTGGTGGCTTCATGGATGCATACATCTATCAAAATTCATCAAATTGTACATCTGAAATATGCGTAGTTCACTGTACAGGAATCATACCACAATAATGATGTTAAAAAAAAAGAAAGCTAGAGTGACTATATTAATATCAGACAATGTAAATTTCAGAGTAAAAGACATTTCCAAAAATAAAGAAAGTGATTTTATAATGATAAACAGGTCAATTTATCAAGAATACATAGCAATCTTGAAAGTTTAAATACCAGCAAAAGCTTCAAAATTCATTAAGCAAAAACTGAGAACTCTAAGGAAAATTTTAAAATTGATAATCATAGTTGGAGATTGTAATATGCCCTCCTAATGACTGACAGATGAAGAAGTCAGAAAAATCATTCAAGAGACAAGTCTTTAACAAGACTCTCAAACTACTTGATCCAATTGACACTGATGGCACAGTCTACTCAATGTCAACAAAGTATACATTTTTTCCAAGTGCACACGAGCATTGACCAAGGTAGACTACATCTGAGGTCATGAAACAAGTATCAACAAATTTAAAAGATTTCAAGTTATACAAAGTATGTTTTTTGACCAAATGGTACTTTAAAATGTACTTTTCCATTGACCCAGGATAATGAGACACTGTAATAGATAATGTGTTACTCTGCCCTTATCTCCTGAGGCACTCATTGCCCCAGATGCCAGTAATGCTGCCTGATGGAATCACGCTCTGCCTTTCCCCAGGAACTGCCCTCCACCAAAGGGAGCTGCTTCACCCAAGTGTACATACCCTCCTCAAAGGATATCTCATGTCCAGTGACTGCTCAGTATAGGGGAAGAGCAGCCTGGCCACCTCAGTTTCAAATGTTCCTGTAGGACTGGCTGAGGTTTCTGTTCTAAGTCTATCTTTTTCCTCATTTC
This sequence comes from Camelus dromedarius, assembly GCF_036321535.1. Lineage (NCBI taxonomy): Eukaryota > Metazoa > Chordata > Mammalia > Artiodactyla > Camelidae > Camelus > Camelus dromedarius. The sequence continues at coordinate 108,211,281 of NC_087438.1, forward strand.
CTTATAGGTGTTATTCTCAAGAACTCTCCCAACGAACCATCTGAATGCAGATCTGAGTCTGTTTCCCAAACCGGATCTATGACAAAGGTGCTTATTGCAGCATTGATTATTATTTCACTAAACTGAAACCAATCTAAGTACCCATCAACAGCTAACTAGTTAGGTTAAATAAAGTACTATGCAACTATTAGGAGATGTCAATGGTGGACCTCTTAAAATTAAAAAGAGAAAAATTAGTAGAGAAGGAAGACAGAAAAGTGCAAAAACATGTAAACAAGAACCGCAGTGATAATGAGAAAGACACGCCTCCTGCTTCATGTTAAAATGCTGAGACTAGAAATGCCAGAGCCAGGTAGAGGGAAGTGGGTATATCCACTGATCAAGGTTCTCAGCTATTAAAATAATAGAAGAAAGAAGCTAATGTGAACAGTGAAGAGAATTCTGGATATTGGGCAACTGACAGAGTCAAGGGAAAGTTGGGAGTGGAAGCCTGGAAAGAAGAATCCGGTCCAGGAATGGAAGCTAGGGAAATAGAGACAATCAGTACTTGGGTCCAACAACTGACGGTTGGAAGTGAGGCTATGGCTGAGCAAGGCCTTCTAGGGGTGGACTGAATGAGGGAGCCTGAGCAGGAGAAGAAGAGGGTGGCCCAGCAACTTCAAAAATGAAGGAAGAGCAGGACTGGGACTGAGAATATGGAAATGCAGCACTTAAGAAAAGACAAAAGGGGCAGGCTGAAGAAGTGTGCAAGCCGAGGCTGTATAGTTCAGACTGAGCACAGAGAAATTAAGAGAAAGGGGAGTTAGTTACAGAAGGCTGAGAGATGGGTCCAAGCAGAGTAGAGTGCATTTCCCTCCCCTTATGAACCTACAGACCAAGAGAGAGCAAGTGACCATGGGAAGTGATGCCTAAACTCCTCCCAGCTTCACACTGGCCTTTAAACAACCTTCCCCAACACAAAATGTTCTCAATAGCAAGAGCTGGGGTAGAGCTTCTGTCCTTCCTATTATAGATTGCATTTTTCCAAAGGCATCCACACAAGTATCTCTCATCCACATGTTCTGCTTACAATGTAATCTTGACATTCTTCCTTCAAGAAACCCTTTTTGAATCTGGGTGGGCTCTGATTACAGGGGAAGTGACGCTGCGTGATATCTGAAGCTATGAAGGGTATTAGAGCTTCTGACTTGCTCACCATTTTGGAACATGTGTCTTGGGAGCACTAAGACAACAGGTAAGAAGTCCAGCTACCCAGAAGCTACTCTATTGAAGAGATCACATGGTGGGACTATACAGTGACAGAGAGGCCCCATGTGCTCCAGCCCCCAGGCTCCTTGCCTCTTCCTACTCCAGGCACCAGACAGTAGAGTGAGCAAGCCTTCAGTTTCTTTCATCTCCCAGATTTTGAGTTTCCCAGCTGATTACAAGTGGGATAGAGGTGAACAGTCTCCACTGAGCCCTGCTCGTATTGTTGATTTGTAAATAATAAATACTGTCTTTAGTGATTAACTTTTGTGCTGGTCTGTTAGGTAACTGGAACATCATCCCACCTGCCCCTTGTTTGGAAAGGCAGCTGTGGACAAGCTCAACAATTCTGGGGGGTGAGAGTGATAATCAGGATGACAGGATGCCCACTCTAACATCTCCTACTCACCGCTGAGACTATGAGGCTAATCATGTTAAAATGTCAGAGAATTTCATTATAAGTGCTTTTGAGATTTGGTTCAAACCAGTGATTCTACTCTGGCTCTATTAGGCAAAAATTAAATTGAGGAAGAAGTAATCCTGGTGGGTGGCGTGGAAATAAAGGAGTTACTTGATCAGTTCCTGCATTCAATAGTACAGTTTCTAAAGATGAGGCCTATTTAAAAAAATACATTGTTTTAAATAAAGCAAAGACTAAGGAGATGAGGATTTCAGTATATACTTCGAGTATTGAGAACCCATGCCTTTTCTTCCTGAGGGATAACATTAACTAGAATGAATTCATTTGCTGACATAGAAGGTCATTTACAAAGCAACTCAAAACACTTCTAAACCAAACACGAAAGCAGGAAAAAAGATATGTTCTTTGACATTTCATTAATTAAAAATTTCTGGACACGAAAACTTCTTATATCCTCCAGTTCAATTTCTCAAGCTAGTAACTGGGACCAATTTTCACAGTTAATGTGAATAATTGGATGAGTTTCTTACAATTAGAAATAGCGCTAGTAAGGAGTGGTTGTGTATTATTTCCATCATATTTAGGAGCAAAATAAATTAATCGCAGCCTCACAGGACTTTTGTTACAAATCTCAATTTTTGCATACACTTAGGATAATTTGAAATAGAAATAACATGGGTTAGCATTTAGTAGGATATCAGCTAGAACAATGAAATCTGTAGCTGGAAGAATTTATGGATTGTTTTGCGCTTGGAACGAGCAATGGACCATGACAACTCTTTCACAATCTGGAAAGGTGTTCTGTGAAAAAGAGAGCAGATACGATCTGTGATGTCGTGAGTACACCACCAGGACAAGAAGAGGGGTGCTACAAGGAATTTTAGTTCAGATTAATAATAATAGCAACAATAATAGTAAGTCTCTAATGTTCACATCTATTCAACCAAGAAATAGATTCCTCAGTGCTAGTGTGTTAAAGCAAAAGCTAAGCACTGACATATCAGTATCAAGCAGAAACTAAGTGAAAACTGCATCTCCCAGTAGAATTTAAGCCCCATGAGGGCAGGGAATCATGAGCAACCATCCTGTCTTGTCCAAAGCCTTAACTGCACTGCCCAGCACAATGCCAGGTCCGTATCAGGCTCTCAGTAAATACATTTTGTATCAATGAATCAACACAATGCAGAGCTGTGCTTAGTGACCCATTCTAAATGTCAATACTTTCATTCTGTCCTTCTCCTTTACGAAATCCTGCAGACAAGGCAATTGAATGGACTTGCTCAACCACATGCTGATGTGACACATACAAGCTGATGAAGCAGAAGTTATTCTTTGGATTCCAACTTGAGACATTTTTTGCATGTATTTTAAAGTACCAATCTAGCTGTCCAAAATGCTTTTGTTCCAAGAGAATAATAATCAAATTTTCGTTCAACAGCTGTGTGTAATGCATATTTAAAAAGAACATTTTTTGAATTACTCCCATTTCGATTTTTCCATGCTGCTCAGTCTTTCTATATCAATGCTATTAAAACCTTAGCTGAGAAGAGTTGAAAAGAAGAAGGAAGAAACAAAGTGAATACCCACTCATCTTTCAGGAGATGCTGATTGGATTTGAGAGCTTTTCTCCTTAGTACCAAAAGGATTTCCTAATTCTAGACTGAGAAACAGCAAACTTCTACTGCAAAGGTCTGGAAAGTAAATACTTAGGCTTTGTAGACCATAGACTTTCTTGGAAATTCCTCATTTTAGCACAAAAGCAGCCACAGACAACACTTACATGATTAAACATGGCTGTACTCCAATAAAATTTATGTTCAAAAACAGGTGGCAGACAGAATTTGGCCTGTGGCCTAGTTTGATGATTCCTGTCCTAGATCATGTGTTTTGCTTATATGCTGCCACACTTTTTACACAGGGCCATGACATATATTATCTTCTTTGAGCCACAAGTGACAATTTGACATAGCATGTACTTTTAATCAAATTTTAGAAATGCAAGTGCTAAGGTGCAGAGAGCTGAAACTACCTGAACAGGGTCCCAGAACAAGTTGTTCGCAGGGTCAGAACTAGAACTCTTACCCTGAACACCGTTTCTGCCAGCGGGTAAACCACATCTTATTTCCTTCATAAATATTCATGGACAAGCATTTGGTCATATATGTGATATAACTTAAAGGAGTGAAATTATGGGGGGGAGGGTATAGCTCAGTGGTAGGATGCATGCGCAGCATGCACAAGATCCTGGATTCAATCCCCAGCACCTCTATCTCAACAAAATTAATAAATAAATAAAGCTAATTACTTCCCTCCCCCACCAAAAAGCTTAAAAAAATAAAAGAAGTGAAATACATCTCCCACACTGGTATGACCTTGTGCTCAGATATTTAACCAGCAGAAATGTGTGTCTCTGAGTAAAGACACAGTCTATTTTGAAAGAGAAAATTTCCCTTAGAAAGTGTATTATGCAGGGCCTTGTCAGAGCCAAAGACTGAAACTCAATTCAAATTGGTTTGAGCAAAAATAAAAAGAAAGGGGATCTACTGGTTAACGTAACTGGAACGTTTCGGGACATACTGGCATCAGACATGGCTGGATCTACGGTGTAGATTTCTTTCTCACCTCTGTTCGTTGTTGTCCTTCAGGCTGGTGTCTCCTTAAGAACACTCTCTCCATGTGGTGCCCTGCACAATTTCCCAGTTTAGACTTTCAGGGCTCTAAGCTAAAGGAAGCCTCTCTTCCCAAACAGTATCAGCTGAGACTTAGGCTTATCTCTCATTGGCTCTATCTGAGTCACATGCTCATCCCTAAAAATCAATCAATCCAATCAGTCTGCGTCAAAGTCCTGTGCTGACTGGCTGATGCATGTGACTCCCTGGGCCCTGAAGAGACAGGGTCCGCCCCATCCCAACCACGGGGATTAAAGGTGTGGGTAGTTTGGCCCCAAAAAGGAAACTTGGATTTTCTGTTGCTGGGAGAAGGAGCAGTGGATTTTGGTAGCAGATAGGACAGATGTTCACTATGAAGGGAGAACACATAAACTCTGTATTAATCAGTATCCATTTAGTATAAAATAATCCCAACAGAAATTAGCCATTCAATTATTTTGCAGACCACGAGGCAGATGAATTCCGAGGAGAGAGTTGGCAAAACCAATCTAGCACTCAGACGTGGAAACCAATTGTGATGCTTAGATTCACTTGCCTCAACGGCTCTGTGCATAAAAATGTGTGCTATTTTGGTTTGAAGTTGAACTTCCTACGGAATGCTATCCCAGGTTTAGCCACAACCCACTTCGCTCTTACCTTTCTATACTGCAAAAGGTGGAAGCCCAAATCCTTGATTTTTGGCTCTTACTTGCTTGGACGAGTGGCCCTGTTACACAGAGGTGAACAATGAGACTGGGAAAATACTTCTGGAAAGGGCTTTATTTTCTGCACATGAAGATAGAGACCTGCTAAAAATAGACTTTTAATCCCTTCTTCCTGCCTGCAAAGTGGAAATGATGCCTGGAGATACAGTAGCCAACTTACAACCATGAGGCAACATACATGAGGACAAAGGATGATAGGAGTACTTCAGCAGCCCTGGATTGCCTACCTCCTGACTTCTTGTAGCATGGGATAAGTCAACTCCAATTTCTTAAAGCCATTCAGCAGCGTTTTCTGCTTTCTTGCAGCTGAATATACTCCTGCCTGATATAATTCTCAAGTCAACCTTATGCTGCTTAGGGATACTGGGAAACTGGGAACACAGGTCCCAAAGCAGCATCCCCTACATTCTAGACATTAACATATCACTCATAATCTTGGACATTTTGGCTTATTGTGTTGGAAGAATATCACCAGACAGTTTTGATTCTCTCCTCCAAAGTTTAGAGACCCCTGGGAACTCTTACAGCCATATGGACCAAGGCTGAAAGGAGAGAAACCAATTTTCTGTTTATATTTACCCTGAGACATGGTATTTACTCAGGCATTTTCCTTGGCAAGTGATGCTGTAAAATTGCAAAACCCTTTCCAAAAACAATCTGTTGAATTCCCCCGACCCCTGCCACAGTTTACCTGAGTGATACTTGGTAAATGCTAGGAGACATAAGAGATAAACATTTTAATCTTCACTGTTTCCTGAAATATGCAAAAATTTGAGTCCAGAAGGAAAAAAAGATTGAAAAGTTTTAAGGCAATACAGGTAAGGATTTGAACAGAGAAATTTTTCTACAAGTTCTTTAATAGGTTTAGAGGACAACAGAAAATATTTCTCTAAATTGAAAGCAAACAAAGGAAGGTATGTAACTATAAAAGAAGTTTTCACTTTAATTACAAACTGCCATTCATTAAGAGGCAAGAAAGAGATTAAAATGTGCCATTTCTTCCTAGGGCAAAGGCCCACAAAATGGCTTTTCAGTTCACTTCACCAACGTCCACTCCCACTAACAGTGTAAAAGACCACTCATTTCTCTAGACATATAATCACCAACACTTTAACATATTATAAAATATTACTGTAATATTTTCAGACACTCTCAGACTCATTTCTAGCAATCAGACTGCAGTTTGTCAAAAAAGAACATTAAAGGGTTAGTGATAAAAATATAATTTTATTACTATTATTATTACTTTAGTAGAGAATCTGTCTTTAATACCACCTCCACCTAGTCATCATCCAAGTAATCATCAAGAGCCTAAGAGTCTAACTTGCATGTTCACTGCAGCGTTATTCATAACAGCCAAAATGTGAAAACAACCTAAAGTCAATGGACAAATGGATAAAGAACTACACACACACACACAGTGAAGCATTATACTGCCTTAAAAAAGAAGCCCTGCCATTTGGAATAACCTTGAGAACATTATGCAAAGTGAAATAAGCCAGACACAGGAAGACAAATACTGCATGATTTCACTTATGTATATGGAATCCAAAATAATCAAACTCAGAGAAGTAGAGAGTAGAATGGTGATTACAAAGGGGTTAGGAGAGGAGGAAATGGAGTGATGTTGGCCAAAGGGTACAAAGTTTCAGTTATTCAAGAGGAATCAATTCTGGGGATCTCATTACAGCATGGGGACCACTGTTAACAACAGTGTATTACATACTTGAAACCTGCTAAACAGGTGGACCTTAAGAGTTCTCATCACAATTCTTTTTTTTTTTTTTTTTTTTTTACTTAAAAAGGCATCTAAACACAAGGTGCTGGGAGAGATGGTCAATCAGATGTGTTCCTGTGGATTCATCCTATCCTTAGTTTTATTCCCTTTCACCTGGATTTCTATAATTCTCCAAACTGATACCATCTTGGGTCTCCTTCTATCTTGATTCACCGAGCCCATCACCACTAGATTCGTTAATACTTTTGCTGGAGTAAAAGTAAATGTCAGATAGGTTGAGATTAAATGATTACTAATTCACATTAGTGAACTCTGATATAGTCACATTTTCCTAAAACATAACTGCAGGCTGTTCCAACTTTCATCATTTGCTTCTTAAGTCAGAGCTTCCAACTGGTGTGCCTGGGTCTTGATCCCTCAGCCTTGGGTTGGGAACTGTTGCCTTAGGGCAATTAACTTCATCCAATTACCTCAATGTATGTATAAATATGTTAATATTTTATGTGTTACACCATGAAAGAGCCTGGAAAGTACTGGCTTGAGTCATTCCTACTTGATTTTTTATACAGCCCCTAGACATAAAATCTTATATTTGTTTCAAGTTTCTAGTGTATTTTTCAGGAGAAATGGGTAGAAAGAAGAAACAGTTTGAAAAGATCTGATAAGGATACATGTGGGCTTCTTTTTAGTTATCACAATGCAAAGATCAAAGGAAATGTGCCCATTCTAATGGCCTTTGGGTCTACCTGTTAATCAGCCAACCCTAGGAATTCTTATTCCCTACGACAGAATTCCTGTTGCTCAAGGTCTCACCATCCCATGGATATACATGAGGTGATACTCAGATTGATAAATTCATTTCCAGATTCCTACGCACCATGCATTTGTGGAACTCCCTGGTGGTGTTCACTTTTCCTCTTGAACCCTCAGCCACAGCCACCATGTTTTCCCTTCCTCATCCTACAGTTTCCCTGTTCAGTATTCTTTCTTCCTCATCATACAGTTCCCATGTTCAGTATACATCCCCTGCGTGTATTCTTTTCACCAAGCTGTTTTATGAGCTTATGGGGAACTGATGGTGGCCAGTCTGAGGGTGTTCAACATCTACATGAAGAGGACCTTCTAGGGGTCCTCAAACCCCCTGCCTTTGAGGAGTTCTTGCACATGTGATGAGAACAATGTCTCCTCAATCCAGAGACAGAGATTGTTTCAGGGCCCTACAGCTCTATGTGCCCTCAGAATATCACACATTCTTACTTTGAAACAACTCTTGGCTTCTTTAATTCACCATCTTCCTTGAAAAGAAGTTTACACCTTGTCTGAGAGACCGGTTATGGGACAGATGGCACTTAATTCTCTATTATCTCAATATTTCCCCCTCCTTGGGTCTATAAACAGACATATACACAATACTTGTCTTACCAAAAAAACAAAAAAAGCTAAGGGTTTCCATGTATCAAAACAACTTCAATAAATACCCGAAGGTATATTATAGACTAACTCACTCCCCATCTAAACTCTGGCCTCCAGACAGACACTCTGTTATATTTACATTGTCATTTCTTGATTTGAGTTAAACATCACTTTGAAAAGAAGACTTATTTGGGAAGCAAGAGCTCTAATGTACTGTTTTAATTTCTCCCCTGTTCATTATTGTGTATCTGGTCAAGTTGCATCACTTTTTGGCATGAGTTTTTCCATCCATTAAATGATAAAGAATATTGAGGTTACTACTATCCCTTTCATGGTTTATACACTGTAATTCTTGAATATATGTGTACACTCCCTAATCAGTCAAGTATTAAATGTGTGTGTGAGAGAGACACAGAAATGGAGGGGGTGGGGAAGAGAGGCAACCCGTTTGCTGGGTATAGAACAAAGCAGTGATTAAAAGTGCTTGTTCTGAAACAAGACCAAGATGGAAGAGTAGTAGGACGCTTGTGGCTCATCCTCTCCCACGGATACACCAAGACTCACATCTACAGACTCACTCAGCCAACCAGAGCACCTGCGGAACTCCGACAGAACATCGTCCTCTTCAAAAGACAAAGACGCCAAAACTCTGGTAGGAGAAAGGAAAAAAGAAAGAACAAAAGGCAAAGCAGAGCGGGACGGGTCCCGCGGGGAGCGAGCGGCGAAGGACTGGCGCTCGCTCGCTGGGTCTCCCCTCTCCAACGGAGAGGCCAGCGGGACGGAGGGGGAGCCTCCGAGGCTCAGATCTGTACGGAGCAGCCCTTGACCGACAGGACTATGTTAAACGGGCACAGAGGGTCCCTGCGACACCCAACCCGAGACCCGAGCCGGGAGCTGGAGGCCGGGCCAGGCTGCCTGAGCTGGGCGAAGGATGGGGGCGGCTGCACTGAGGCAGCCCCAGGGGAATGCAGGGGGCTGCGCAAAGTGGATGAGTGGGTGCACAGTGCAGAACAACATGGGCCCTTCATAAAACAGCACGGCTGATGTGCCCTTGGGGTAAGGGTGCATACCCCCATCTCTGAAAACCCACGGAAGGTTTTTGGTGAAGAGACGCAGGGCTCAGGCACGGACGCCATATCCTCCGGCGTTTGGCACCCAGGTGGGGGCAGGGGGGAAACCTGAATCCGAGCCTGGGGGCTCAGCAGCCTCAAAGGCCAGACAGTGACTTGTTTGCAGCCCGAGTCAGGTAGGATCCTTCTGTCCTAGTGCCTCGCAAAGTTTGCCCCACCAGAACAAGGAGCTGAGTTTGGACACGGAGCCAGGGTGGGGCTGTTCCCCGGTCTTCCCAGGGCCTGCCTGCGAGCGCCAATCGGGGGCGGTGCGTGCGGCGGCGCGGAGCTGCGGAGCGACCTGCACCAGGAGATTGCGGGTGGCGCCCCTGCCCCAAGGCGGAGCGCATAGGGGGACTGAGCACGCAGCGGCACAGAGCTGCGGAGCAACAGGCGCTGGGAGTCGGCAGGTGGCCCCCAGCCTTTCCAGCAGGAACGCTGTGCTGGGAGGGGGCGCCATCTGCTTGCCCACAGGCACTGGGAGCAGCACAGACGAGGGCGCCAACGGAGGGCTTCTGGAAACAGCAAGCCGAGCTTGCAAAACAGGGCGAAGACAGAAAGACTTCTCATTAAGAGCACAGTCTCCAGGAGAACACCCCCTCCCCTTTTTAAAATTATTATTGTTTAATCTGTTCTTACCTGTTGTATTTTCTATTGTCTTTTTAATTTTTACTTTTTAAACAATTATATATCCTCCCAGCTTTAATCCCTTTAAATTTTTTCTTTTAAAATAATATTATTTTAAAAAACCCACGTCATGCCATTTTTATCTCTCTTGGTTTTGATCTCCTGTTATTGATTATACACAGGTTTCAAATATTTTTTTCCTCTTTTCTCCTTTTGTAAATATTTTTAAGAGAACGTTTCAACCCGACTGCTATTCTGCTTCGACTTGCTCTTCAATTATTCATTCTACACTGTTTTCAAACCTTTTTTAATCCCCTTTTTCAAAATTCTCTTTATCATATCTTTTTTAATCTGTTCTATTTATTATCTTTTTAATTTCTACTTTGTAAACAATTGTATATGCTTCTAGTTTTAACTTCTTTAAATTTTTCTTTTAAAGTCGTTATTTTTTAAAAATCCACCTGATTTCATTTTCATTTCTTTTGGGTTTGATCTCCTATTATTGATTACAAATAGGTTTCAAATACCATTTTTTGATTTTTTTTTCTTTTAAAACAGGGTTTTTAAAAAGATGTCTCAACTCAAATGCTAGTCTGATTCAAATTGCTCTTCTATAATTGATTATACACTGTTTTCAAACCTTTTTTCTCCCTTCTTTTAAAATTCTTTCTCTCCCTCTCCTTTTTAAATTTTTTTTTTAAAGTTTTATTCCTACATAGGCATTAGACAGATAAAAAAAATAAACTCCTTTAAGGACCACAATAGATAACTGACACTCCATAAGCCACAGTGCCAGAGAGATATGAGCAAGATGAAGCAGCAGAGAAACCACTCCCAATTAAAAGAACAAGAGAAATCCCCGGAAAGAACGATCAATGAAATAGACATCGATAGCCTACTAGATCAAGATTTCAAAAAAGGAGCGATCAAAGTATTGAAGGAACTAAAAGAGATCATGTTTAGAGATATAAAATATGTCAAAAATGAAATCAAAGCTACAAAGAAGAGCCAAGTAGAATTGGTAAACTCATTGGGTGAGATGAGAACAGATCTAAAAGCTGTGCAAAGCAGACTAGATAATGCAGAGGAACGAATTAGTGATCTAGAAGACAGGGCAATAGAAAGCACCCATTCAGAAGAACTACAAGAGAAGCAAATAAAAAATAATGAAAATAGCATAAGGGACCTATGGGATAATATAAAGCGTCCCAATCTTTGCATAATAGGGGTCCCAGAAGGAGAAGAAAGATCAAAGGGGATTGAAAAGGTTTTTGAAGAAATCATGACTGAAAACTTCCCAAACGTAAAGAAGGAATCAGATATCCAAGTACAGGAAGCTCAGAGGGTCCAAAACAGGAAGAACCCAAACAGACCCACATGAAGACATATCATAATCAAGATGGCCAGAGTCAAGGATAAAGAAATGGTCCTAAAGCCTGCAAGAGAAAAGCAAAGAGTGAGTTACAACGGAACCCCCATAAGGCTCTCAGCTGATTTCTCTAAAACACTACAGGCCAGAAGGGAGTGGCAAGATATATTCAAAGTCCTGAATAAAAAAAAGATGGAGCCTAGGATATTTTACCTAGCAAGGCTATCCTTTAGAAGGGTAGAAGGAGAGATAAAGAATTTCACAGACAAGCAAAAACAAAAACAGTTCAGCAACACTAAACCCATGCTAAAGAAATATTGAAAGTTCTACTCTAAATAGAAAAGCAGCAGGATGCTACAGAAATGAGAAACTCATAACTGGAAAGGTGATAACTCATGAATTACAAACAAAATAAACACGAAATTGTACAAGAACACATCAAAATCATTAAGAGTGGGAGAGGAAAGCAAGAAAATATAGAGTATGTTTTTTTCTTTTTAAAATTTTTTGTTTTCAGTAGGATGGGTTCGAGATATAGTAATGGGCCAATAGACTTACAGAAAAGGGTAATCACAAGCCAAAAACTTACAAGGGAGTCACAAAAACTAAATAAAATCCATGATAATACAAAGGAAAATTACCAAACCACAAAAGGAAGAAAAAAGGAACAAAGAGGAAATACCAAATCAACTGCAAAGAAAAGTTCAAAATGGCAATAAACACACATCTATCATTAATTACTGTAAATGTTAATGGACTAAATGCTCCAGTCAAAAGACAGAGTGGCACATTGGATAATAAAGCAAGAACCTTCAATATGCTGCATACAAGAGACCCACTTTAGGGAGAAGGACACATATAGATTGAGAGTGAAAGGATGGGAAAGAATATTCGATGCAAATGTAAAAGCCAAAAACAGCAGGTGTTGCAGTACTGATTTCAGACAAAATAGACTTTAAAACAAAGGCCATAAAGAAAGATAAAGTACTTTTTAAATAATGATTAAAGGAGTGATACAAGATGACGATATTACACTCGTTAATATATATGCACCCAATATAAGAGCACCTGAATACATAAAACAATTACTAACAGAGATAAAGGGGGATATTGATCGGAATACAATCACAGTTGGAGATTTTAATACCACATTAACATCACTAGACAGATCTTCCATCAGAAAATAAATAAGGCAACAGAGAAACTAAATAATACAATAGAAAAATTAGATTTGGTGGATATTTTCAGAGCATTACACCCCCCAAAATAGGATATACATTCTTTTCAAGTGCACATGGAACATTTTCTAGGATTGATCATGTACTTGGGCACAAAAGAAACCTCAACAATTTTAAGAAGATAGAAATTATCTCAAGCATCTTTACTGACCACAGTGCCATGAAACTGGAAATCAACAACAGAGAAACAAAGGAGAACAAAAGGAAAGCATGGAGATTAAACAATATGCTATTAAAAAACCAATGGGTCAATGAGGAAATCAAAGCTGAAATTAAAAAATACCTTGAGACAAATGAAAATGAAAGCACAAACCACACAAAATTTATGAGACACAGCAAAGGCAGTGCTAAGAGGGAAGTTTATAGAGATACAGGCCTTCCTCAAAAAAGAACAATATCAAATAAACAATTTAACCCACCAACTAAAAGAACTAGAAGAAGAAGAAAAACCCCAAAAGGCAGTAGAAAGGAAGGAAATTATAAAGATAAGGGAGGAAATAAGTAAAACAGAGACTAAAACAAACAAACAAACAAACAAACAAACAAACAAACAAACAAACAAAAAACCAGAAAAAGTCAATCAAACCAAAAGCTGGTTTTTTGAAAAAGTAAATAAGATCGACAAACCTCTGGCCAAACTCACAAAGAAGAAAAAAGAGAGAGCACAAATTAGCAAAATAAGAAAAGAAAATGGAGAAATTACAACAAATAACATAGAAATGCAGAATATCATACAAGAATATTAGGAAAAACTATAAGGAACCAAACTGTATAACCTAGAGGAGATGGACAAGTTTCTAGAAACATACAATCCACCAAGACTGAATCAAGAAGAAAATGACCACCTGAACAAACCGATCACTAGAAATGAAATCGAAACAGCAATTAAAAACCTCCCAACAAATAAAGGTCCAGGACCACACAGCTTCACCGGGGAATTCTACCAAACATACAAAGAAGAACTCATACCAGTCCTTCTCAAACTCTTCCAGAAGATTGAAAAGGAGGGAATACTCCCAAACTCATTCTATGAAGCCACCATCACCCTGATACCAAAACCAGGCAAAGACACTAACAACAAAGAGAATTATAGGCCAGTATCACTGATGAACATAGACGCCAAAATCCTCACCAAAATATTAGCAAATAGAATCCAACAACACATAAAAAAGATTATACATCATGACCAAGTGGGGTTCATCCCAGGGACACAAGGCTGGTTCAACATACGCAAATCAATCAGTGTAATACATCACATCAACAAGAGAAAGGACAAAAACCACATGATCATCTCAATCGATGCAGAAAAAGCATTTGATAAAATTCAACACCCATTTATGATAAAAACTCTCACCAAAGTGGGTAAAGAGGGAACATATCTCAACGTCATAAAAGCTATATATGACAAACCTACAGCCAGCATAGTACTCAATGGTGAAAAACTCAAAAGCTTCCCACTAAAATCTGGGACAAGACAAGGATGCCCACTATCACCACTCCTATTCAACATAGTCTTGGATGTCCTAGCCACAGCAGTCAGGCAAGAGAGAAATAAAAGGGATCCAAATTGGAAAAGAAGAGGTAAAAGTGTCACTATATGCCTACGACATGTTACTATATATAAAAGACCCTAAAAGGTCCACACAAAAACTACTAGAGCTGATCGAAGAATTCAGCAAGGTAGCAGGTTACAAGATTAACGTTCAAAAATCAGTGGCATTTCTTTACACTAACGATGAATCAACAGAAAAAGAAAGTAAAGAAACAATCTCCTTTAAAACAGCACCCAAAGTAATAAAATACCTACAAATAAATCTAACCAAGGAGGTGAAAGAATTATACACAGAAAACTATAAACCATTGATGAAGGAAATTAAAGAAGACTTTAAAAAATGGAAAGATATTCCATGCTCTTGGATTGGAAGAATCAATATTGTTAAAATGGTCACACTGCCCAAGGCAATCTACAGATTTAATGCAATCCCTATCCAATTACCCAGGACATATTTCACAGAACTAGAAAAAATCATAATAAAATTTATATGGAACCATCAAAGACCTAGAATTGCCAAAGCATTACTGAAGAGAAAGAAAGAGGCTGGAGGAATAACTCTCCCAGACTTCAGACAATACTATAGAGCCACAGTCATCAAGACAGCATGGTATTGGTACAAAAACAGACATATAGACCAATGGAACAGAATAGCGAGCCCAGAAATGAACCCACAAACTTTTGGTCAACTCATCTTTGACAAAGGAGGCAAGAATATACAATGGAATAAAGACAGTCTCTTCAGCAAATCGTGCTGGGAAAACTGGACAGCAGCATGTAAAGCAATGAAGCTAGAACACTCCCTTACACCATACACAAAAATCAACTCAAAATGGATCAAAGACTTAAACATAAGACAAGATAAAATAAACCTCCTAGAAGAAAATATAAGCAAAACATTATCTGACATACATCTCAAAAATGTTCTCCTAGAACAGTCTACTCAAGCAATAGAAATAAAAGCAAGAATAAACAAATGGGACCTAATGAAACTTGCAAGCTTCTGCACAGCAAAGGAAACCATCAGTAAAAGAAAAAGACAACCTACGGAATGGGAAAAATTTTTACAAATGAAACCGACAAAGTCTTAATCTCCAGAATATATAAGCAGCTCGTAGGACTTAATAAGAAACAAACAAACAACCCAATCCAAAAATGGGCAAAAGATCTAAACAAGCAATTCATACAAGGAAGACATACAAATGATCAATAGGCACATGAAAAAATGCTCAATATCACTAATTATCAAAGAAATGCAAATCAAAACTACAACGAGGTATCACCTCACACCAGTCAGAATGGCCATCATTCAAAAATCCACAAACGACAAATGCTGGAGAGGCTATGGAGAAAGCGGAACCCTCCTACACTGCTGGTGGGAATGCAGTTTGGTGCAGCCACTGTGGAAAACAGTATGGAGACTCCTCAGAAGACTAGGAATAGACTTATCCTATGACCCAGGAATCCCACTCCTGGGCATATATCCAGAAGGAACCCTACTTCAGGATGACACCTGCACCCCAATGTTCATAGCAGCACTATTTACAATAGCCAAGACATGGAGACAGCCTAAATGTCCATCAATGGATGACTGGATAAAGAAGAAGTGGTATATTTATACAATGGAATACTACTCAGGCATAAAAACTGACAACATAACGCCATTTGCAGCAACATGGATGCTCCTGGACAATGTCATTCTAAGTGAAGTAAGCCAGAATGAGAAAGAAAAATACCATATGAGATCGCTTATATGTGGAATCTAAAAAAAACAAAAACAAGCAAACAAAGCAGAAATACAAAACAGAAACAGACTCATAGACATAGAATACAAACCTGTGGTTGCCAAGTGGGCAGAGGGTGGGAAGGGAAAGATGGGATTTCAAAATTGTAGAACAGATAAACAAGATTATACTGTATAGCACAGGGAAATATACACAAGATCTTGTGGTAGCTCACAGAGAAAAAAATGTGACAATGAATATACATATGTTCATGTATAACTGAAAAATTGTGCTCTACACTGGAATTTGACACAACATTGTAAAATGATTATAAATCAATAAAATGTATTAAAAAAGAAAAAGTGTTTGTTCTGTCTCAGGCCAGCTACTTTACTAGAGATTTGACTTAGTGCCTGTGATTTAATCTCTTTAGCCTCATTTCCATCTTCTTTAATATTGGGATAATAGCAGCCACTTAATAGGGTAGCTTTTAGAATTAAACAAATTAACACATGGAAAGTACTTCAGACATAATCAGTGTTGAATAAATTAACTATTATTTTTGTTACATAACTGACAAATACGAAGTAACATCAGATACACGGGATAATGTATAACTATCTCCTAAACTGTACCTTTAATGATAAATGCTACAAAAGATCAGAAGATAAAAAGACCATACTTGTCTTAGTTTTACTCATAGAATAACTACTCACTGAACATCTTTTGAATGAGTGAGCAAATGAACGTTTTCCTGGATAATCTGCCTAGAAGTACGCTGCACATAATCATCATCTCCTAGATGCCGTCTGAAAGGAGCCCTTGAGACAAAGACTTGAACCGAGATATGTATTGAGGCACAGAGGAGTGAATAGGGAAAGAGGAAAAACCAGTAAGAGGAAAAGGGTTAGTAAGTGGGCCACCAGGGCAAGCAAAGGGTTACCGGATCAACTCTTAGGAGCAGTTCTGAGAACCATCACAGGAGAGATAAAAGGGAGAACCCTGACATCCATCCATGGCTCCTGCCTCCCCACTGGTCACAAATGGCACCGTACATGTATCAGCCCTACACTTTTGGATGACACATGTACAAGTGCCAAGCAGTTTCCTGGGGACTCAGCAGCATCAGAGAAGCCCCAGAACAGGAAGGGAGAGTGCAACTCTGAATGAAGTTTGGTCAGCAGGAAGTGAGTCAAAGTCTGGGCAGAACCATGTGTATTCGCCCTGGCTGGAGTCCGGAAGTAAGTCCAAGAGGCTGAAAGGTGTCAAACAGAGGTGCCCAATTCAATAAGCAGTCGTGCAGAAGAGAGCCAGCCAGCCAGGGTGGTGAGGGCACTCTCAAAACCACGTCATCTGAGGAATGGAGAAGGTGGTATCTTAGCAACATAATGGCCATTGTGTACTGATCACTCACTATGCACCATCCCCCACCTAAGTGCTCTGTAGTCCCCATGTCATCACATCCTTCCAACAGCAGACAGCCTGAGCTTTCAGCGCCTAGAGTTATGGAGGAGATGCTGGAAGCAGATTCCTATCCATAAAGTGGGGGGAAGCTTGGGACTGTGTAACCTGTTAACTCTCTGGGGCTACTAACTTCTCTGTCACATGGCAGATGCTGAAAATGAAGACTCAGAGGCAAACGATCATTCTTCCAATGTGTGAAGCACTGTCATTCATGATGAGTATATTTCAATTCATATTTAACAGGCTGCCCTTGTCTCTTATTAGTTCACTTTTCCAACAATCCACAGTTTTAAGCATTATATATCGGCAGCTCTAATCCAGCTTTTGAGTGCTGAATCATACATCAGATAATGAGCAATGTTTCAAGATAATGCAGTTATCGGTGAAGCCTGTTTGAAACACATGGTGAGGACACACACATACACACACACTCATACACACCTCTGCCCTTGGCCATTTGGAAAGCCACCTTGCCCTTAACTGTAGTTGACTAGGAATTAGGACTATTAAATTCAATCTTTGGAGATATTAAAGAAATGTTAGGATTTTATCTCTTTAAAACTACAGTAAGATTAAAATTTTTTCAATTTTAGTTCTGGAGAATAAAATCATGCATATGTCATGAACACGAGTTAACTTTTATGCAGACACATTTTGAGTGACACATTAGTTGTAAAACTAGAAGTATCAGGCATGTACAAAACATTTTGAAGTGAATTACCATAAAAGGTATTAGTGAAAAAATAGTTTATATAAAAGAGGTTAGCAAACACCATACATATAAAGCAGAAATAACATCCCCCAAATCTAAATTAATACAGTTTTTCAACTTCCTAGCAGTCAATCTAAAAAAGAGATTTAATATTCTCACAGCATGGCAAAGAAATAAATAAAGTGAATTTTACTTTAATCTCTTCACTTTCCAAATTCTTGATTCCCTTTTGGTTCACCCTAGCCCTAGACTAGAAATTATGTACAAAACAATGAGTTGAGATACTGTTGTATAAGATTGAAAGGGTTGCCCGCATGGTGTAAAATAAGGAGCATAAAGGGCCTGTCTGACCAAATATATATCTCCTGGAAATGAACTCTAATGCTTAAAGTTCCCTCCGTAGGAAGGACTAACAATGGTATATTTAATGGGATTTTAAACCAAGTAGATCACCATAATTAGAGCGCAGATTAGTGCTCTGGTGTCTAATAGGAGAGCAGACTCCAGAATTCTTGCCCCACAGCCCTGTCCTCAATCAAGTCCCAGGAAATATTTTTAGGCCTGAGTTGGATAAGGACATTGATTACATGTGAATCAAATCTGCAGATGCTGCAAAGCCGGAAGAAGCAATAAACATTTTATATAATCATTTTAGAATCCCTAAAGTTCTTGATGTATTGCAATAATAAAAAGCATTTTAAAAGTTAAAATTTATTAGGGCCAAATATCAATTTCTAGGGAATCGGCTAAATAATAATGTAGGTATCTTTCAAGTCTTGAAATACTATTGTTTGATTATAAAGGGAGATGGACTTACTTATACACAACGGACCTGGGGTCCAGGAGGGGTCATTCACAGACACTGCAGAATGCGTGCTGTTTGCCTTCCTCCCAGCTGCATACAGCAGCAGCCCTTCAGGATGCCAAGTCCATCTACATCTGTCTCCACTGTTCTCACCTGGTCCAGGTCATCATCATCATGTCTCTCCTGAAACACTGTAATAGCCCATGAAAGATCTCCTCTCTGCAATATCACCACCCACTAAAGCTTATCCTCCACACATAAACCAGAATACACTTTTTAAAAGGAAAATAAACATTTTACAATATAAAATATAAAAATGTTCAAATCATGCTTCTTCTTAAAACTCTCCCAGGGGTTTCCCAATTAGAATTGGTTTAAATCTTGACAATGGCCCTGAGAGCCCCACAACATCAGTCCTTTTAGTCACCTCTTTGCCCTCCTCAGTTGTCCCCTTCACAGACCCAGCGTTCACTCTGCTCCAGCCACAATGGCCTTCTTTCTTTTCTGCCAATGTGCCAAGCTGGGTTCTAGCTCTGGGGCTGACTGCTTGTCTCTTTGTCTAGAACATCCTTCTCTCAAATTTTTACATGATTAGCTTAACTCATTTTTCCCCTTTTTTGTATTACTTACAGCAACTATACTGGTTTTTATATTTCACTTTATTTTTATGTCTTTATTTTCTCCCTCTTATTAAAATTTAAACTATATGAGAGCTAGTTATCTGTATGTAATTCTCTCCTGAATCCCCAATGTTTACACAGACCAATGTCCAGAGTGCAGTTTAATGTGTATTTGTGAGAAAAGAGTGAGGAAGGAAGGAAGGAAAGAAGGATTTAAGGAAAGGAGGAAAAGCGAACAGAAATTGCCTATAAAAAACACCTTCAGAACTGGCAATTATGCCTGATTCCGTAAGAACAATAACTCTATGATGCCAAATTTGTACTCATAAAGGTACATTCACCCTTCAGAACAGAGTACAATAGAGAATTATGCTATTTATTATCTTTTATAGAACAGAAGCTTCTTCAAACAAGGTATCTTCCACATGTAATTTGTCATTCATAGCTAAAGTCCAATTAATCAAGTTCCCAGTAATGAGACTTGAATTTTCACTGCAAGAGTGAAATTAAAGATCATTATAAATAATTAGGCAAAGAAGAAAATCAAACTGGAGTGAGCACCTCTTTACCTCCCAATAAATAAACAAATATACAAAAAAATTTCTGTCTATATATTACAAAGTAGATCTGGTGTGTCACGTGGCAGACAATTTCAGGTAAGGGTGTTACCAGATTCTCTTTGCTAAATAGTGGCAGATTTAGTTTTGAAATAAAATCTTTCAGATGGAAGGCTAGCGATTAGTAGCAGAAAATAAAAAAAAAGAGGAGATAGATTTGACATTTTCACAGAGAAAATGTGGGAAGCACTTGTTCTACCATTAAAAATGGTATTTTAGTGGCTTGCTGCTCTGAGAGAGAATGTTCTGTACCTTGGCTGTGTCTTCTCAGGTGAGGGGAAAGCAGTGTAAAATCACTGCTTAAGGTATAAATAATTGTATGACATTGTCTGCATTTTGCATGGCTGGAATGTTCCTAGTCAACAAATAGTCCTTAACTAGCCATGGTGACCATGCTGAGGGGAAAAGAAAGGCTTTGATTGTTCGGGATATCACAGCTTTTATTATGTCTCTATAAAGGTTTTTGCCATCAACTATCCAAATCCTGTATCCACTTGAATTCCACATGTGCCTAGCGTTCCTTTTCTTGGATGAGAAATACCTGTGTTTACCTCCATTCCTGCCCACGCCACACACATTTTGAAATTCAGCAGCTTGCAAAGGGCGGAGAATCAAGCCTATCTGTTTTCCCCCCTATTCAGTGCCCACGACTATGCTCATTTATTTGTTAATTCAACAAATATTTATTGAGTCCCTAGTAAGCCCTGAGGATATGACATTGACCCAGACGGAAACAGAGTCTACCTACATGAAGTTAATAGTCCATCAGGGATGACAGATGTTGACCTAAAAATCAGCCATGTGAGAAGCACTATGAAAGAGGACATACAGAGTAGTATGTCATGTCCTAGTTCTAAGGAAGGGATGTTTAAGCTGAAATCTGGAGGATGGGGAAGCGTGATCCAGATGAAAAGGATGAAGAACATGGGATGGGGTGAGGGCTAAGCTGCCAGGCAAAGCAATAAATGATGTAAGGACTAGAGGAAAAGAAACGTTTGTGTGTGTGTGGGTGGGAGAGGGGGAAGAACTTTCAGTGAACTGTAAGAAAGAGGACAGGAAAGATTTGAGGTGAAAAGATCATGCAAGGCCCTCTAGACTGAGCCTTTGGGAGAGCTTTATGCATTAAGGTAACTCGATCAAATTTACTTTTTGTGAGAATGACTCCAACTACTCTATAAGAACTTCCCAACGGGGACTCAAGGAGGGAGGAGGGAGCCTAACACGAGGTTAGTGCCCACTTCAGGGAGAAGATGGCAGCTTCAGGGAGTGCTGCAGGTGGATCTGGAGATGAATATAAAGATGAGAAAGAGAGATATATAAAGAACTTGTGGTATATTTATACAATGGAATACTACTCAGCCATAACAAAGAATAAAATAATGCCATTTGCAGCAACATGGATGGACCTGGAGAATGTCATTCTAAGTGAAGTAAGCCAGAAAGAAATACACCATATGATATCACTTATATGTGGAATTTAAAAAGAAAGATACAAATGAACATATTTACATAACAGAGACAGACTCACAGACATCGAAAACAAACTTATTGTTACCAGGGAGGAAGAGGGTGGGAAGGGATAAATTGGAATTCGAGATTTGCAGATACTAACTACTATATATAAGATGTTTATACTGTATAGCACAGGGAAATATATTCAACTATCTTGTAGTAACTTACGGTTAAAAAGAATATGCAAACGAATATATGTATGTTACTATATGACTGAAGTATTCTGCTGTACACCAGAAATTGATACAGCATTGTAAAGTGACTATACTTCAGTAAAAAATATATATATATCTTTTAAAAAAGAAAACATTGAAAACAGATCATTTGAGGGGAACAGTGAGTCTGTCTTGGAGAACTGGGTGATGGGCGATTGTTGATGTGAGATGTCAAACCTAGAAAGCCACACTGGTCTCTTTACTTCTACAGTCAAGGACCTACTGCCTAAAGAGACAAGTCCAGTCTTTTCAGTCTATCTATACCAAATTTTCTCAGCATGACTGACATTTGGCACCGGATAATACTTTGTTGTGGGGGGTTGTCCTGTGCATTGTGTAAGGATTAGCAGCATCCCTGGCCTCTACCCACCAGAAGCCAAAGGCAACTCCCTCTTCCCAAGTTTTGACAACCAAAAATCTCCCCAGATATTGCCAAATGTCTTCTGGGGGCTTGATCACCCCCTTCTGAAGACCATCAACCTGTGCTAACGCCGCCTTACCTATGCAATTTCCTACCACTCTTTCCCCGAGGTACCCTACCCTGGCCCATCACATTCTTGTCCTCACTGTTTCCTAAATGTGTCAAACAACAGACAGCAGGCAGTTTTGTTTAAAAATGTTCCTTTTGGCATCATACATGCCTAGATTATCCTAGCCCCATAATTCACTAACTGTGTGGTTTTAAACAATGTACTTAACCACGTCTTGTTCTCCATCTGTAAAATGATGACAGGATCAGTTCTTCCTTGTGAGGCTGTTCAGAGGATTATCACAGTCAAATGAGAAAGACAAAGCCTAACACATTTTAGAGTCTCAATTTATTGTAGCTACTTTGAAAATATGTTTAGTCCATCCTTCAGGTTTTTGCCCATGGCATACCTACAACCTGAAGTGACATCTCCCTTAGTCTCCAACCACGTATTCAATTCAGATTTGACTTATGTTTCAAGACCCTCGTTGATATTTCCTCCCCATGGAAGATTTTCACCCATTATTCCAATATATGCTGGTGAGTGTTATTTTCAAACCCCAGGAGCAGTTAGAGATCATACTACATAATTTAGAACTTGATCATATTTTAACGTATTTTCTATATGTTTTGTCTGTGCAATTTTTTTAAACCTCCTAACAGTATATAAATTCCATGATGATATGGAGATGATGTATTGTTGTGGGCAACAATAGGTGCCGAGTGGATGCCAAAAGATTGACATCACCCACATGCGTGAGGAAAGTCAACATCTAATTATAGCTAAGTAGCCACAGGACCGCCCTGTGCAGGAGCAGCTGGATGGATAAGATCAACTTACTCCTTCTGATCTTTTTCATGCACATGGATGCCAATCTGCATAAAATATAAATGAATTCCCAGCAAGAGTGTGCTCCTCTTAAGAGCCTGACATTTCTCCTGTGTTTGACGAGAGTGGAGAGTTCCAGGAATTCAAGGTGAGTAAATGGCGCTGCCACACACCTTCATAGGAGGCTCTGACTGTGCGCTAGGATCTCATTTGGCTTTCAACACAGCATGCACTCGAGTCTCAAATCTGCTGCAGAAACTGACTTAAAAATGAAACATTTATTCTTTGACCTTGACTTTGCTAAGTCACAGAAAACAGACTCGAATGAAATGGAAGTCTTGACCATTGGAACCGTCTAAGTCATGTGGCCAAGAGCTAGGAAATGTGGCTTCTACTGCTGTCTATATAAAGACGCTTGATGTGTCTTTGTTATCAGCCAGACTCATGACAGCTGCTCCACAAACACTTACAAAAATAGATTCTCCAGCCCTAAGCCTGCATGGCTCTGGACAAGGCACTTAAGACTCCCTAGCTTTAGTTTTCCCATCTGTAACATGAAAAAGCTGAGTCAGCGTCAAGGGGTTTAAAACTAAGTGTCTAGCATTTCATAAATGTGTCCCAAAGCCCGCTAGGGACTGGAGACTAGTCCAGTGACATTCAGTGACCACAATTCTGAGCCTGCCATTTTCACTTCAATCAGATAATTGGCTTTCTTTGTTGTTGGTGCTGGTTTATAGTTTTGTGCTCTGCTTAAAGTTTTGTTTGAGTTAAGGAGTCAGCTTCTTAAAATAAACAAAAACTTTCAAATCACTGACCTAGAGAATCTCTAAGGTTCTTCCAACTGTGTTATGTGATCTATGATCTTCATTATGGATAAGCAAGAGAAAATGAGACGGGATTAAAAAAAAACACTTCAGGAAGGATTTAGTGATTCAGAAAAAGAGTTAAACTGGAAAAAAATTAGGGTTTATGATAGAATAAGGAAATTAGGCAAAGCCTTTCCCTAAATAATGCAAAAGTTGGCCAAAAGCTGTTTCTGTAAATAGACATTTATGGGGAGCAAGATCAATTTCACTCAACCCACAGACATCACCACTACATTGAGTATAACCCTGTATTACGCATGGAACCTTTAAAGGAAATAATCGTGACTCACACTTGTTTCCTGTCCGCAAGATGTTCACAATCCTAGACGGGTGCAATGGTATCTAAAATATTTAACTGGGATAAAATTAGGAAATTATAAATGCCACATCAGGTGGATGGAGAAAGCACAGAGGAGCGTTATGAGAGAGCCAAGAAGATAAATTTAATTTTGATGGGAAAGATCAGAAAATACTTAACTGACCAAGTAGCTTTTGAGCTGGACTTTGAAGGACAGGAGGGATTTGGAAACAGGGATGTGTCAGAAAGGTCATTCAAGTAGAGAAAACAGAATGAACCAATCACCTGAAAAGAGAAACAGCTCTAGCCAGACACAGCAAGAAGACACTTGGTTGGAGGAGCAGTTGGTCCTCATTTGCGCTCCTCACCCAATAGTTTCAGTTCTATGTCTGGGTACCTTTCCGGACCCCTTAAAGCTAGAGGTGGGGATGTCACTTGCTTCGACCACAGAGATTTGAGGGAGACAGGATTTGCTACATGTCATTTTTCCTGTCTTGGCAGTAGTCAAGTGTGCAGTTGACTGAAGTGACTCCTTCAGACTGGTTCCCTGCCAATGACGCAGAGCTAAGGCCCTTAGCCAACCTCTTGATAGACATAAGCCATTGTCATTTGCAGGCACTGATACTGAGGGGTTGTTTGTTATCACAGTGTGGTAGGCAGAATTCTAAGGCAGCCTCCATGATTTCCATCCCCCGGTGTCCACACCTTTGTGTAATCCCCTCCTTTGAGCAGGGACTCGCCTTTAACAAACTAAAGACAGCAAAGGTAAAGGAAAAATACCTCTGTGGAACACTGGACCCCATCTTAACAGATTCTCCCCCTGCCTGTGAAGAAGTAAACCTCCTTGGTCTGAGAAGACCAGGTGTCAAGGAACAGCGGGGCCTTTAGGAGCTGAGAGTGACCTCTAGCTGGCGGCCACAGGAAAGACAGGCGCTCCTGCACCCACCTGCAACTGCAAGCAATTTAATTCTGCCAACAGACATGTAATCTCAGGAAACACCCCCAAGCTCCAGAAAGGGTAAGTCTAGCCTGTATGTACACTGTACCTTGTGAGACCCTGAGCACTTGTGCTCAGGACCCAAGTCAGTTGTGCCCAGATTTCTGACCCACAGAACCTGGGAGATAAGTGAACGCTGCCTTCAGCTGTGAAGTCTGCGGTACTTGGTCACACAGCAGTAGAAAACAAAGGCACACCACATAGCCTCTCCTCATTCATACAAACATGGCCGAAATTAAGTCTAGAACAGTATTTGATGTCTCTCCTTCAGAAGACCTTCCATGCCTGAATACCGAGTCAGAGATTTGGTGGCTTGTGGACAATGAGAGTTTCTTAAGGTGTTTGAGTAGAGGGACAGCTGGGTGAGAATAGTGCATTCAGAGGAGTAACTTGCAGGCAAATGAATGGAAAGATAAATTTGAAAAAGGTTTGCTATTTGTACTTTTTTTAGATACCTAGGAATTAAGTAAATATAGAATATTATGTTCTCTTATCAAATTATTCACATGTAGAAAATAACCTGTTCAAAGGAGCAACGCTGACATCCTCTCCTGTACCAACTAGGATGCTGTGTCTACCTGTAAAGCTACTTCAGCATGATTAAAACACCTCGAGCCTGCCCCCGAGTCAAAATGACAAATCTACCCAGCTGCACGCCTCCATCTTGTCACCAGGGGACTGTTCCATTTGTTAATAGGCATTGCTTTTTGCCAGGAATTTCGTTTTCAGCCGAGAGTAAATTGCCTTTCATCTATACCAAAATGTGAAGCACATACAGAAGTGGTTTATGTTTTATTTACCACTTGTCTGACAG
Source organism: Camelus dromedarius (assembly GCF_036321535.1). NCBI lineage: Eukaryota > Metazoa > Chordata > Mammalia > Artiodactyla > Camelidae > Camelus > Camelus dromedarius. Next base: position 108,237,308 of record NC_087438.1, read on the forward strand.
GGAGATGGGCTTAGGAGAGCTGAGATTCACTTTCTCAAGTCATGTGGGCTGCAGTATGAAACTGTACTGAAGTCTTTTATTCCTCATGCTATAAAGCTCATGGGGACAAAACTATTTGGCTCGTGCGAATCCCAGTATCAGTACTTTCAGAGATGTATTCAAACCAGCACATGAGAAATTTTTCTTTTGCTGGTGAAATTCCCTTTCAAAGGAGTCTAACCCAGCTGATCTTGAGTTCTCCGGACTTTAGAGGTCACTCTTTCCTTTAGAACATTAGAGTGGACAGATACTGTTTTAAAGCCCATTATTCATTCTTCCTACCTGATATTTCTTCTTGCAACTCAGTCTCCCTTCTAGTCTACATGGTTGGGGTGGAACATGATCACGATCACTAACTTGACAGTGACTCAAGTCTAAGCTGAAAAATATCCCCTTCCTTAGGCTAATTTAAATTGGCTAAACAGAGACTCTCAGGCCCTTTGAAGAAGCTACTAAAAACACCTTCTCCTCACTCTATTTGATGGTAAAAGGATGAGAACCCAGAGCTGTTGCGCCACCTTGCCACCACACAGATCTGCTAAATTTGTTACTAGAGGGAAGAGGGCAGACTACCAGGTCCTGATGGTGATGGTGACTTTAACTCTGGCAGAACCTGAGGTCAAGTTATACCCCTATATGTTCAGCTATTCTGATTTATCTGAGCCAATCAGTGCTCTTAGTATAGTCAACTGCTAGTTGGGTTTTCTTAGACTTGCAGCTAGGTCACCACCCCACAGATTTCCAGAAGTCCATTTTTGACCGGAATGTTTCTTCTAACATTCCAAGTAAGTTGTGAGGAGTGCACACTGAACACTTGCCTCTTCTCTCAGGGAACTTTGTTTTTGCCCAGTTGTTTCAAAATTCCCTCCCAGAATTAAACATTTACTTCCATTTCCTCCTTCCCTCCTAATGCTCACACATCCTCTCTGACAACTCTCCAGGGGAAACAATCTAGGCCACAGGCAAGGAAAGCAGTTGATGGTGTGTTTCCCAAGGTCTGCCTCAGGAAACTCAATCCAAAGACCACAGACAGTGTGCGAGGGCAAGACAGACCTCAGACTAGCACTGTGTACCCTGCTTCATTGAGTAGAATTACAAAATTACCATCACATCACTTTGTGCTCTGTTAGCAGAACCTCAAGATAAAAACAAAGAAACAATAACTTATTAGTTGGTACTTCATCAACAGGGAACTAACCAGCTATACACAAAAAGGAGGTAAGCTTATGAATCATGTATCTACCTGCCTACTTACCTATCTATCTCTGTGTGTGTGTATGTATATCTGTGTATTAATGGTAGGAAGAGATGCTGGAGAGAAAAGCTGGTAGCTGCCCATCCAAAAATCCTTCCCACTCCTTCCTATGTGCTGACAGAGACTCCCTACACGCATACACACATTCACACATACACACTGAGTTCAAAATGCCAGGTCCTTAATTCCCAGCTTCATTTCCTGGAAGCAAAGTTTATACCCTGGTCACTGGGACCTGAGGAGAACTGGGGGCTCTGAGAAACATCCCCTCCCTCCTCTGAAAGAAAGAGGATGACTGAAGAGAAACCTTCCTTTTCTGCATATGAGACCCATGCTGAGAACCTGAAGCCTGGAGCTGTAGCAGCCTCCTGGCCATCTTGCCATGACTGACTTAAAAGGGAAAGCCGCCACCGAGAGGAGGCAGAGGGAGGAGGAGAAAGCCTGGTCCTAAGACATGGATGACATGACAGGACTGATATGGTTCTGGACTTTATATGTGAAATAGTAAACATCTCTATCCAGAAATCTCTAAATTTCTTCTGTGGCTCCAAATTGTCCTGGCTGAGAGAACAGTAATGTGATGGAAATGAACAAAACCACCAGGAAGACTGAAAGGCTGTTTAGAGAAAGAAAAAAAAAAAAAAGATCTGCAAAGTCAGTCTAAATATGGCAGAAGATAAATGTATGGCAAATGGATTTAATGCAAAGAACTATGAAGAAAGAAACCACGGATGTTCAGAAAATAGATTCTGAGACTGGAATTAGGTCTGACTTTTTCCAGTTACTATGTATATAGGACAAGCCACAAGACCACTTTGGGATCATGCCTTTAATTTTTACAACAGAGGGAGTAACACCAACACTACCTCCTACTACCTTGTTGATGTTACCGGCATTTGTATTGGTGCTACTGGTGCTGGTGCTGGTGGTGATGGGGGGTGTGTGTGTATGTCTGAGTGAAGACCAAATAAAAAATACAAGAGAAAGTACTTTGTAAACAGTGAATCTGAAGTAAACAGAAAAGTGGATGGGGCAGCTGAGGCCACTGCCTTCACCACACCCTCCTCTCCCTCACCTACATGTTGGAGATTGTTGGTTCCCACCCAGATCCCTGTCCCTGGCCTATGCATCCTTCCTCTAGCTGCTGACACTGTGGGCTGATACTAGCTCACAGCTGCCCCCTTCTCTGGAGCACGGTCCTTAGTGGGCAGAGTCTGCCCCTCCTCCTGCAGGGTGCCTGCAGGCAGTGGCAGCCACATAAGGGATGTCCAAAGGGTGGCCTCATCCTGTGAGACAGTTCACACTCCAGAGCTCCCCATAAGAGCAAGTCAAAGCCAGGCCCCAGCTGAAAACCACATCCTTCCTGGCTTCTCCCCTTCCCCTGCCCTGCTTCCCTCACTCCTTTACGGGTTCCCACTAGAAGCACACCCTTCATAAATCACATGCTCAAGAACCCCAGTGCAGGCTGTACCTTGAGAAACTGCTTCCTAAGACGTCTTCCAAACACATACAGAGACAGCGTTCAGAAATTAGGGAGGAAAGGCGTGGGGAACGCTTATCTTTAAGTTAAGGAGGAAAATCCAGACAATTTCTAAAACTGATAGAATAAAAAAGTATAATCTTACTGTTTAAGTTATAAACATGAGCAGAAGAAGAAATAAAAAATATTAATAAAATCATCAAACACTGGGGAAGGATAAGAGGGAAAATAATGGAACAAATAAATCTTCAGTTCTTACTTAATGGAGTAAAAAGATATTGTCTAAAGTTGATGAATCAAGAAATGGTGTGCAGGGATACTGTTTAGATATATGGGGTACCTTGAGAAAAAAGAAAAGTAGAAATAGTTGAGAGTTTTTCTCTGAGAACGATGATAAAGAGTAGAAAAAGGCAAGCAGGAGACTGTAACTTTTCATGATAAACTCCTGCATACTATTTGATATGTTGCCTTATGCATGTACTGCTATGCCCAAAAAGAAATAATACACACACACAGAGGCAGCAGCCTTTTTTTTTTCCTGAAATTGACCGTAATATATCTCGTAATCATTCTACACAATAATCAAAGTTAAGATAGGAAAAGCTTTAGGTCTTGAATTAAGGGTATCATACTAAGTGAAATAAATCAGAGAAAGACTAACGCTATATGATCTCACTTTTATGTGGAGTCTAAAAAACAAATGAACGAACATAACAAAACAGAAACAGATTTGTAGATACAGAGAACAAACAGGTAGTTGTCAGAGCGGAGGCGAGTGGAAAGAGGAAAGAAATAGGTGAAGGAGATGAAGAGGTACAAACTTCCACCTACAAAATAAATGAGTTACAGGTATGAAACGTACATTGTGGGGAATATAGTCATTAACTACGTAAAACCTTTCTATGATGGCAGATCATAACTAGATTCATTGTGATGATCATCTTGAAACCTACAGAAATATAGCATCACTATATTGTGTAACAGGAAATAACACAGTGTTGTAATTCAAGAACAAACAAACTCACAGAAAAAGAGATCATATTTTGTGGTTACCGGAAGTGGGGAGTGAAGGGAGGCGGGAAGGGGACCTGGACAAAAGCAGTCAATATGTCAAACCTCCCATTATAAGATATATAATTATTAGGGACATAATGTACAACATGATAATTGTAATTAACACTGCTGTATGTTATACATGAAAGCTGTTAAGAGAGTAAATCCTAAGAGTTCTCATTACAAGGAAAAATATATTTTTCTGTTTCTTTAATTTTGTATCTATATGAGATAATAGATGTTCACTAAATTTATTGTGACAGTCATTTCATGATGTATGTAAGTAAAATCATTATGCTTCATGTACACTTCATGGTTACACAGTGCTGTAATTCAAATATATCTCAACAAAACTGAAAGAAGGAAAAAAAAAGCTTTACTAGTCTGATACAATCCTCAGAGACACCCTAGGAGTTAGCTACTATTGTTACCCCCATATTAAAGGCTGGAAGACTGAGGCTTATAGAGGTTAAACAACTTTCCCAAGGTCATGAAGCTAGCTTTTCAGGATAGAAATGAGATTCAAAACCAAAAACTCACAGCCTTAACTGCTGAGCAATACTTCCTCCCAGATCATTTACAATGTCCTACCCTGTCCTAAGGGAAGGTCTACCCTGAAATTACCCTGAGCTTCCCCAGACCCTGCCCAGTGATTTTATACTGTACTGGTGTTCATTTCTCGAAAAGGAACAATGAAAACAGAATGCGTTTTAAAAGAGCTCACACACAACCAGATGTCAGTACACAAATGCTTCCCTGTGTTTGAATTCATGAAGAATGAGTATTCCAGATGATGGATTGAGTGCTTTGCTGTTTTCTATTACTCACCGACTTCCTGGCTTTTCAGATTTGTTACACAGGCTTGGTAAGCTCGCACATAGACTACCGAGTGGTTTCATGAAAGCTATGCTCTTAAACTTTTTCAATCATCATCTGTTTATAATGCTGGGTGTAGAAGATGTGAATTGTCCAATTAGCGACTATGTGTACATTTGAAAAGAAACTGTGTGCATAATTAAATCCTACCAAAAGATTCTTTTTTGCTTTAAGAAGAACTGCAAAGAGTACCCCTACATCCAAATAAATCTTGTCTTTCATTTTGTAAATTCATTTTCATTTTTCTCTAGCTGAGATATCATAAAAACCATCCAGCTCAACATTAGAAATTGAAAATGAACGTTGGAGCGTGATAATGGCTAAGAATAAGAGAATATCCTGGAATCACAGGCATTTCTTGCAAACAAACCAAAAGAAAAAAAAAAGATAATTTACTGCTCTATGAAGACCTACAGCTGGCTTAGCTGATCACTTTGCTCAAGCAAAAATGAACAAGTAAATGTCTGACTATCTCCCAGGCCCTCTTCTTGGAAAATCTGGACATAGTCTTCAACACTTATGGAAGAATGGTTCCTACTGTGAGTTCTCATTAGGTGAACAGTTTCCAGCTCATCCTCTGCAGTGAAGGGGCTGTGGGGCTTGGAGCAGGGTTTCATTTATAAATTGAGGGCTCGGATTCTGAGACCTCAAACTATCTCTGCCCACACAGGTTATTGTCTGCTCTGATATGACTCTAGTAGTCCTTTGTCTTCATCAGCATAGATTCACTATTCCAGGAAATTTTGCCCAGGAAGAGAAAATAACTTTATTGTGCATTCCAAGAACTTTGCAGAAAGACCCATCAACTCTTCAACAGAAAATATCAGCTATTTATACCTCAAGACCCTTTCAACCCTTCCCCTCAAAATCTTTGCTTGTTGTGTCCACCAACTCTAAACTATTGTATCATGCTCCCATCCAACCCTAATAAGACCCCTCTACTCCCTTGAAGGACCCTCCTTAAACCAGACTTCAACAAATACCCCAGCTGCTCTTGCCCCCACTAGGTGCAGTCAAGACTGGCCAGGTAGGTAGTGTTCTCTCTCACCACGGGAAGTGATTAAACTCAGTTCTGACTTAAGAGCAGGTTGTTCTGACGCTATCTGAGGGAGCCTCATTGGGCTGGATGGTTCAGATTCAATCCTTCTAGTCCTCAGAGTTAACATTTATAAATTAAGGAGGTTGGACTCAGTAATCACTAGGAGACCTTCCAGCTTTGATATCCTTTAGGACCCTTTTGGAAGGCAACCCCTTTCCCTCTTGGTGGTCTTCTTCCAAGCTGAGAGCTTCTTAAAGAAAAGGACAATCGTCTCCTGTGGTTGTCAGAAAGTGGATTCAGGTCAGGTTCTTGGGGTGGCAGGGAGTTCAATGGCTGAGTTTCCAAAGCTAGCTTTATACTTTCCTGTGCTTGTCACCTCCAGGAGAGAGGAAGTGCCCATTGTTCGCTTTTGTCTTGCTACACAAAAAAGACCCTGAGTTGGAAGGTATAAGGAGGCACTGCCTCCTTGGCTGAGAGCCACACGTGATGCCTGAATAGAGCTTCCTCCTGCGGACGTCTCTTCTCATCCCCCTGGGGGAGACCTTTGGCCGCAGCCACAACAGCAAGTAGGTAATTGTCTCGAGATCTCCTCTGGCTGCACAAACAGAAGCAGGCAGCCTTGTGAAGGTGAGAGCTGACCTGACCCCACGTCTCTTTGAACAATGCTCAGATGTTTGATGAATGGTATTTTGGAAACATAACAAACACAGTGATTTATATTCATGATGGGCTAATCCCAGAGGGACTTCTGGAATGGGCACGTAGCAGAGCTCTTTGATCTTTCAGAGTGTGAACCGAGTGAAAAATGATTTGAAAAACCATTCCCGGAGAGGTCCAGAGACAAGAGGGTTGGGCTTTTTATAAAGATAATTTGCTTTTTAACCAAATCTCAGATTTAGAAGATTGAAAGAAGGGCAACATAAGTACTCAAATGTGATTAGACCATCTGGGGAGAAAGTAAAATAAAAAATACTCTGAGACCGACAAGAGAAGATGGCGGAGTAGAAGGACGCTCGCAGGTCACCCTCTCCCACAAATACACCAAGACCCACATCTACAGACCCACTCAGCCAACCAGAGCACCTGTGGAACTCCGACAGAACATCGCCCTCTTCAAAAGATAAAGACGCCAAAAATCTGGTAGGAGAAAAGGAAAAAAGAAAGAACAAAATGCAAAGCAGCGCGGGACGGGTCCCGCGGGGAGGGAGCGGCAAAGGAGGACTGGCGCTCGCTCGCTGGGTCTCCCCTCTCCAACTGAGAGGCCAGCGGGACGGAGGGGGAGCCTCCGAGGCTCAGATCTGTACAGAGCAGCCCTTGACTAACAGAACTAAGTTAAACAGACACAGAGCGTCCCCCCGACACCCAGCCTGAGACGCGGGCCGGCAGCGGCGGGCAGGGCCAGGCTGCACAAGCCGGGCGGAGGACGGAAGTGGCTGCACGGAGGAAGCCCCGGGGGAACGCAAGGGGCTGCGCGCCGTGGCTGTGGGTGCACAGGGCAGAACAACCTGGGCCCTCCATAAAACAGCAAGGTTGATGTGCTCTCGGGGGGAAGGGTGCACACCCCCCATCTCTGAAAACCCGCGGAAAGTTTTCGGGGGAAGAGAGGCGGGGCTCAGGCACAGCCGCCATATCCTCCGCGCTGAGCACTCAGGCGGCGGCGGGGGCAAAACCTGCATCCTCCCCGAAGGACTTAGCAGCCTCAAAGGCCAGACTGAGACTGGCCTGCAGCCCGGGGCAGATAGGATCCTTTCATCCTGGTCCCTCAGAGAACTTGCTCCACAAAGACAAACAAGGAGCTGGGTTTTGGCTCGGAGCAGGGACAGGGCTGTCCCTCGGTCTTCCCCGAGCCCACCTGCGGAGCGCCGACCAGGGCGGAGCGCGCAGCCCCACAGAGAGCGGAGCTACCGGCGGCGCAGGTAGAGCGAGAGCGGCCCCCCACCCCCACCCCGCCTTTCGGGCAGGAACACAGCCCCTGACCGAGGTGCTGGGAGGGGGCACGACCCGCCCTCCTACCTGGCCAGTCTACAACATCTGACTGCGGCATCCGGAGGGGCAGCGACCCGCCCGCCCACAGCAGAGGAGAGCTGCACCTGACCCAGTGTTAGGAGGAGGCGCGATTGGCTTGCCGACAGGTGCTGGGAGCAGCACAGAAGAGGGCGCCAACGGAGGGCCTCTGAAAACAGCAAGCTGAGCTTCCAAAACAGGACGAAGACAGAAAGACTTCACATTAAAAGCACACAGACTCCAGGAGAACACCGACAAACCCTCCCCCCCCTTTTTTTTTAAAATCTGTTTTTACCTCTCTTAATCTTTACTTCTTAATTCATTTCTATTTCTCTTGGGTTTTGATGTCCTGCTATTGATTAGACACAGGTTTCAAATACATCTATTCATCTCCCCCCCCCTTTTTTTTTTGTAAAGGTTTTAAAAGGACATCTCAACCCGATTAATACTCTGCTTCAACTCACCCTTCTATTATTCATTATACACTGTTTTCAAACCCTCTTTCTCCCTTCTTTTAAAATTCTTTCTCTCGCTTATTTTTTTTTCTTTTTTTCCTAAGTTCTATTCCTAAATAGGCATCAGATAGATAAAATCCTTAAGGACCAAAATAAACAACTGATACTCCATAAACCACAGTGCCAAAGAGGTATGAGCAAGATGAAGAAGCAGAAAAACCTTTCCCAATTAAAAGAACAAGAGAAATCCCCTGAAAGAAAGATCAACGAAATAGACATCGATAGCCTACTAGATCAAGATTTCAAAAAAGGAGTGATCGAATTGCTGAAGGAATTAAAAGAGATAGTGTTTAGAGATATAAAATATGTCAAAAACGAAATTGAAGCTATAAAGAAGAGCCAAGTAGAATGGGTAAACTCATTGACAGAGATGAGGAATGATCTAATAGCTGTGCAAAGCCAACTAGATAATGCAGAGGAACGAATTAGTGATCTAGAAGACAGGGCAATAGAAAGCACCCATTCAGAAGAACTACAAGAGAAGCAAATAAAAAATAATGAAAATAGCATAAGGGACCTATGGGATAATATAAAGCGTCCCAATCTTTGCATAATAGGGGTCCCAGAAGGAGAAGAAAGATCAAAGGGGATTGAAAAGGTTTTTGAAGAAATCATGACTGAAAACTTCCCAAACTTAAAGAAGGAATCAGATATCCAAGTACAGGAAGCTCAGAGGGTCCCAAACAGAAAGAACCCAAATAGACCCACACCAAGACATATTATAATCAAGATGGCCAGAGTCAAGGATAAAGAAATGATTCTAAAGGCAGCAAGAGAAAAGCAAAGAGTAAGTTACAAGGGAACCCCCATAAGGCTCTCAGCTGATTTCTCTACACAAACACTACAGGCCAGAAGGGAGTGGCAAGATATATTCAAACCCTGGATGAAAAAAAGATGCAGCCTAGGATCCTTTATCCAGCAAGGCTATCCTTGAGGATAGAAGGAGAAATAAAGAGTTTCACAGACAAAAAAAAGCTGCAGGAGTTTAGCAACACTAAACCCATGCTAAAAGAAATATTGAAAGGTCTATTCTAAATAGAAAAGCAGCAGGATGCTACAGAAATGAGAAACACACAACTGGAAAGGTGATAACTCATGAATTACAAATAAAGTAAACATGAAATTATAAAAGAAGACATACAAATCACTGAGAGTGGGAGAGGGAGGCAGGGAAATATAGAATTTTTTTTCTTTCTTTTTTAATTTTTATTAACAGTAGGATGGGTTTGAGATCATGTTACTATCAGTTTAATAAAAACAGTTATAGTAATGGGTTGATAGATTTACAAAAAAGGGTAACCACAAGCCAAAAATTTACAAAGGAGTCACAAAAATTAAATAAAATCCATGATAATACAAAGGAAAATTACCAAACCACAAAAGGAAGAAAAAAGGAACAAAGAGGATATACCAATTCAACTGCAAAGATAAGTTCAAAATGGCAATAAACACACATCTATCATTAATTACTGTAAATGTTAATGGACTAAATGCTCCAGTCAAAAGACACAGAGTGGCAGACTGGATAATAAAGCAAGAACCTTCAATATGCTGCATACAAGAGACCCACTTTAGGGAGAAGGACACATATAGATTGAGAGTGAAAGGATGGAAAAGGATATTCCATGCAAATGGAAAAGCCAAAAAAGCAGGTGTTGCAGTACTGATTTCAGACAAAATAGACTTTAAAACAAAGGCCATAAAGAAAGATAAAGAAGGACATTTTATAATGATTAAAGGAGTGATACATGATGAGGATATTACACTCGTTAATATATATGCACCCAATATAGGAGCACCTAAGTACATACAAGAATTACTAACAGAGATAAAGGGGGATATTGATGGGAATACAATCATAGTTGGAGATTTTAACACTGCATTAACATCACTAGACAGATCTTCCAATCAGAAAATAAATAAGGCAACAGAGAAATTAAATACTACAATAGAAAAACTAGATTTGGTGGATATTTTCAGAGCATTACACCCCCAAAAAATAGGATATACATTCTTTTCAAGTGCACATGGAACATTTTCCAGGATCGATCATGTACTTGGGCACAAAAGAAACCTCAACAATTTTAAGAAGATAGAAATTATCTCAAGCATCTTTACTGACCACAATGCCATGAAACTGGAAATCAACAACAGAGAAACAAAGGAGAACAAAAGGAAAGCATGGAGATTAAACAATATGTTATTGAAAAAACAATGGATCAATGAGGAAATCAAAGCTGAAATTAAAAAATACCTTGAGACAAATGATAATGAAAGCACAACCACTCAAAACCTGTGGGACACAGCAAAGGCAGTGCTAAGAGGGAAGTTTATAGCGATACAGGCCTTCCTCAAAAAAGAAGGACAATCTCAAATAAACAATTTAACCCACCACCTGAATGAATTAGAAAAAGAAGAACAAAAAGCCCCAAAAAGCAGCAGAAGGAAGGAAATAATAAAGATCAGAGAGGAATTAAATACAATAGAGATTAACAAGACCATAGAAAAAAATCAACCAAACCAAAAGCTGGTTTTTTGAAAAAGTAAATAAAATCGACAAACCTCTGGCCAAACTCACAAAGAAGAAAAAAGAGAGAGCACAAATTAGCAAAATAAGAAAGGAAAATGGAGAAATTACAACAAACAAAATAGAAATACAGAATATCATACGAGAATATTATGAAAAACTATATGGAACCAAACTGGATAACCTAGAGGAGATGGACAAGTTTCTGGAAACATACTGTCCACCAAAACTGAATCAAGAAGAATCTGAACACTTGAACAATCCGATCACTAGAAAGGAAATAGAAATAGCAATTAAAAACCTCCCTACAAATGAAAGTCCAGGACCGGACGGCTTCACCGGGGAATTCTACCAAACATACAAAGAAGAACTCATACCAGTCCTTCTCAAACTCTTCCAGAAGATTGAAAAGGAGGGAATACTCCCAAACTTATTCTATGAAGCCACCATCACCCTGATACCAAAACCAGGCAAAGACACTACAAAAAAAGAGAATTATAGGCCAATATCACTGATGAACATAGACGCCAAAATCCTCACCAAAATTTTAGCAAATAGAATCTAACAACACATAAAAAAGTTTATACATCATGACCAAGTGGGGTTCATCCCAGGGACACAAGGCTGGTTCAACATATGCAAATCAATCAGTATAATACATCACATCAACAAGAGAAAGGACAAAAACCACATGATCATCTCAATCGATGCAGAAAAAGCATTTGATAAAATTCAACACCCATTTATGATAAAAACTCTCGCCAAATTGGGTATAGAGGGAACATATCTCAACATAATAAAAGCTATATATGACAAACCTACAGCCAGCATAGTACTCAATGGTGAAAAACTCAAAAGCTTCCCACTAAAATCTGGGACAAGACAAGGATGCCCACTATCACCACTCCTATTCAACATAGTCCTGGAAGTCCTAGCCACAGCAGTCAGGCAAGAGAAAGAAATAAAAGGGATCCAAATTGGAAAAGAAGAGGTAAAAGTGTCATTATATGCTGATGACATGTTACTATATATAGAAAATCCTAAAAGGTCCACACAAAAGCTACTAGAGCTGATTGAAGAATTCAGCAAGGTAGCAGGTTACAAAATTAACGTTCAAAAATCAGTGGCATTTCTTTACACTAACGATAAATCAACAGAAGAAGAAAGTAAAGAAACAATCCCCTTTAAAATAGCACCCAAAGTAATAAAATACCTACAAATAAATCTAACCAAGGAGGTGAAAGAATTATACACAGAAAACTATAAACCATTGATGAAGGAAATTAAAGAAGACTTTAAAAAATGGAAAGATATTCCATGCTCTTGGATTGGAAGAATCAATATTGTTAAAATGGTCACACTGCCCAAGGCAATCTACAGATTTAATGCAATCCCTATCCAATTACCCAGGACATATTTCACAGAACTAGAAAAAATCATAATAAAATTTATATGGAACCATCAAAGACCTAGAATTGCCAAAGCATTACTGAAGAGAAAGAAAGAGGCTGGAGGAATAACTCTCCCAGACTTCAGACAATACTATAGAGCCACAGTCATCAAGACAGCATGGTATTGGTACAAAAACAGACATATAGACCAATGGAACAGAATAGCGAGCCCAGAAATGAACCCACAAACTTTTGGTCAACTCATCTTTGACAAAGGAGGCAAGAATATACAATGGAATAAAGACAGTCTCTTCAGCAAATCGTGCTGGGAAAACTGGACAGCAGCATGTAAAGCAATGAAGCTAGAACACTCCCTTACACCATATACAAAAATCAACTCAAAATGGATCAAAGACTTAAACATAAGACAAGATACAATAAACCTCCTAGAGGAAAACATAGGCAAAACATTAGCTGACATACATTTAAAAAATTTTCTCCTAGAAGAAATAAAAGTAAGAATAAACAAATGGGACCTAATGAAACTTACAAGCTTCTGCACAGCAAAGGAAACCAGAAATAAAACAAGAAGAAAACCTATGGAATGGGAGAAAATTTTTGCAAGTGAAACCGACAAAGGCTTGATCTCCAGAATATATAAGCAGCTCATACAACTCAGTAAGAAAAAAATAAACAACCCAATCCAAAAATGGGCAGAAGACCTAAACAAGCAATTCTCCAAGGAAGACATACAAATGATCAAAAAGCACATGAAAAAATGCTCAATATCACTAATTATCAGAGAAATGCAAATCAAAACTACAATGAGGTATCACCTCAGACCAGTCAGGATGGCCGTCATTCAAAAATCCACAAATGACAAATGCTGGAGAGGCTGTGGAGAAAGGGGAGCCCTCCTACACTGCTGGTGGGAATGCAGTTTGGTGCAGCCACTATGGAGAACAATGTGGAGATTCCTCAAAAGACTAGGAATAGAATTACCATATGACCCAGGAATCCCACTCCTGGGCTTGTATCCAGAAGGAAATCTACTTCAGGATGACACCTGCACCCCAATGTTCATAGCAGCACTATTTACAATAGCCAAAACATGGAAACAGCCTAAATGTCCATCAACAGGTGACTGGATAAGGAAGATGTGGTATATCTATACAATGGAATACTCCTCAGCCATAAAAACCGACAACATAATGCCATTTGCAGCAACATGGATGCTCCTGGAGAATGTCATTCTAAGTGAAGTAAGCCAGAAAGAGAAAGAAAAATACCATATAAGATCGCTCATATGTGGAATCTAAAAAACAAAAACAAAAACAAACAAACAAACAAAAACAAAGCGTAAATAAAGGACAGAAATAGACTCATAGACAGAGAATACAGACTTGTGGTTACCAGGGGGGTGGAGGGTGGGAAGGGATAGACTGGGATTTCAAAATTGTAGAATAGACTACACTGTATAGCACAGGGAAATATACACAAAATGTTATGAAAACTCACAGAGAAAAAAATGTGACAATGAGTGTGTATATGTCCATGAATAACTGAAAAATTGTGCTGAACACTGGAATTTGACACAACATTGTAAAATGATTATAAATCAATAAAAAATGTTAAAAAAATACTCTGAATTTGAAAATGCAAGTTTTCATTATTATCATTACTATTATTACAAGTTTGAATTAGGTAACCAAATATATTTTTAAACTGCATAAGCATGGGTATGACTGGCTAATTCAATGAATATCAAATCTCATTTGGGAATATAGGTACTTGGGTTCTTTGATGCTGAAATAACATAATCCCATCTCTACAGCCCCACAATTATACCCATTCCTCTTTTCTATTTTTTCCCCACATCTCTTAATATGTCCCCTTGGTATATGATGTGACAGTTGCGTGTTTTAACTATTTTCTTAGTTCCTGTCCCAGGAAGAATCAAGTCAAGGACTCCATTTGTCTGTAAAATGGGCTCCTTTCAATCTGTACACACAGCTGTACTCAGGAGCTTTTGTAAGATTTAGCTAAAGAGTGGGTGTGAGAAACCCTGACATGATGCTTTGCACAGAGCTGTACTCATTGAATATGTTTCCTTTATCATTTTCTCCTTTCTTTTACTTGGAGAATGATCCAGGAATTTACCACATGGAGGAAAGCTTGACAGGGTTCCCTCAGTCACATCTGTGATCATCAGCCTTCCTATGCTCACCAAATGACCACACACCTTCACCTATTTATAAAGAGTATGTGTATTTAAAAAGGAGTGGAGGGAAAGCAGTGTATCAGAATCAAATTACTCAGTGTGATTACCTTTACTTCCACTCTGAAAAAAATAGTTTTCATTTAGCCTGTTCCCATTCAGCCAGCATCCTGAGCATCTTTGCAAATTAGCATAGTTAACAATAGGAAAGAAGTGCACAGCCAAGGCTCTGAATAATCTCATTATGGATCTCTCAACAATTAAGTGCCTTAATTAAGTCCCCATTTCAAAGGGGATGTTGGTGAAGCAGCTCATATTCTGTCCCATCTTTCTGTGCTTCCTGTTCTCACAAAGATTTGAATAACTTTTCATCGTACCTCAAAGGGTTTGGGATTACTAACAAAAATATGATGCTAGATTATTCTGCATGAGTGACTTTCAAAGTCCCAGATGTTCTTTGACTTTTCTTTGTAGCAAGAAGGACTTTAGTGTAGTACTTTGTAGTCTGGTTTCAAAAATCAGAAAAACCTGGACTCACATTTGTGCTTACCCATTTCTTAGATCTCTGACATCTCTGTGCCTCAATTTCTTTATTTGTCAAAAAAGATCAATAAAAGTATCAACTCCATGAGGTCCTTGCAAAGGTTAGCTGATATAATTAAGGGAAAGCACATAGCTCACTGCTTGCCAGGTAGCAAACGCTCAGTAAACCGTAGCTAGTAGTAGTAGCTATAGCAACATGAGATAAGCAGTATAAGTTAACAATGGAGGCTGTGTGGTGTATCACCAGAGCAACAGGCTGGTAAACAGCTCTGATCCTTGCTCTTCTGACCTCTCTGTCTCAACTGTCCTCTGCTGTGCAAGACCGTTCTGAGAATTAACTGTGATAACAGACATAAAGGCACTTTGTAAACTATAGAAATGTACATGATTGACATCATTAGGAAGTTATCAGTTAATGTCATTGTTTTCTTCACGTCTATTAAGAGGGTAATTGCAAAAGCACCTAAAAAGTATAAATTTCTGCTCACCATTAAGAATTGCCATAGTCAAGGCTCTTTGATTACAAGAAACCAAAACCAAATCAAACTGCTAATATAAAACTAAGGTTTCTGGAGACAATAAAATAATGTATTATGGGTATCCATTCATCCACTAAACATACATTACTGAACACTTACTCTATTCTAGAAACTGTGCTTGGCATTGAACATATTAAGATGAGTCAAGAAGTTGGCAGCTTATTGGAGAGAAAAAAAGAAAAAGTGCGGTGGGACAGAGGCAAATACGTGGTAGGCAAAAAGCTCATGCATATTTACAAATTAAGAAAAGAAGCTGAGGCTATGCATGTAATGAATAGGGTATAATTACAGGAAGTACATGGTACATGGCGGATACTGCAGAGGAGAAAGCTTTTAAGCTCACACTTGAAGGAAGAGCCCACGTTTTGTAGACAGAGGGAATATGTCTTCCAAACCTCTAAGGCAAGAGAAACCATCACAAATCAGAGACATTGAGAGGCATCCAGTGTGCTGGGGCCTGGTGCAGAGCATGGGGGAAAGGCCTAGGTCTGGGCACGAGACACAAATCCAGCTCATTCATTCATTCATCCATAAATTTAGCACATATTTATTGAGTATCTACTCTGTGCCAGGCACCACTGTGAACCAGACAGATGAAGTCTGCCTAAGGTGACTGAGCCCACATTCTAATAAGGAAATAGACAACTTAAAAAAGTACATACAAAAAACTTACGATAGGTCAACATGCAACTAGTGTTACACTGAGATCTTCTAAGAAGTGTGTCTTACTTACCATATGACCCAGGAATCCTGCTCCTGGGCATATATCCAGAAGGAACCCTACTTCAAAATGACACCTGCACCCCAATGTTCATAGCAGCACTATTTACAATAGCCAAGACATGGAAACAGTGTAAATGTCCATCAACAGATGACTGGATAAAGAAGAGGTGGTATATTTATACAATGGAATACTATTCAGCCATAAAAAACGACAACAAAACGCCATTTGCAGCAACATGGATGTTACTGGAGAATGTCATTCTAAGTGAAGTAAGCCAGAAAAAGAAAGAAAAATACCATATGAGATCGCTCATATGCGGAATCTAAAAACAAAAAACAAAAACATAAATACAAAACAGAAACAGACTCATAGACATAGAATACAAACCTGTGGTTGCCAGGGGGACGGGGGGTGGGAAGGGACTGGGATTTCAAAATGTAGACTAGATAAACAAGATTGTACTGTGTAGCAGT
The DNA here is from genome assembly GCF_036321535.1 of Camelus dromedarius. Taxonomy (NCBI): domain Eukaryota; kingdom Metazoa; phylum Chordata; class Mammalia; order Artiodactyla; family Camelidae; genus Camelus; species Camelus dromedarius. Next base: position 108,253,984 of record NC_087438.1, read on the forward strand.
GGTGGCTCACAGCAAAAGAGAATGTAACAATGAATGCATGTATGTTCATGTATAACTGAAAAATTGTGCTCTACACTAGAATTTGACACAACATTGTAAAATGACTATAACTCAATAAAAAAAAGTTAAAAAAAAAAAAGAAGTGTATCTTAGTCTGTTCTGGCTGCTATAATAGAACACCATAGACTGGAATGTGGGTTGGTGTTTGCCAGATCTACTGATATTTCAAAAAGTTTCAAGAAATATAGATCATGATGCAAAATTATAAAATCTCTCACTTTTAAAATACAGGCTAACAACAACAACAAAAAAGCACCTTGATCACTGCTGAAAAGGACAAACAAAATAAATCTGCAGGTGAAATCCAGCCCATAGGCTGTCTGTCTGACATCTTGGCTCTAAATACTACACTGGAGAAATTAGAGAAACACCTGAAAATTCACTGGTTAGTACAATTTTCTATTGTTATTATTATCATTATAAAAATTAAGACATTGTTTCAGGAATCATCCTGTAATAGGGAAGAACAAACCTGACTCCATATTAGATCAGTTCCTTTAGCTCTAAACCTGTGCTGTTTCCTGTGCTTAGTCATGCTGGTTCTGCACCTTTTGTAAAAGAATGTTCCTATAGCCTGAAATAGACAGGATAACCCATACTCAAGACTCTGACCTTTGAGGGTATAACACTTTCCTACTCATATAGAGATTTAAAATTACAGAACAGAAAATAACATTTGTCTTATTGGAAGTTTACAGAAACATCATGACCTGACCTATGTAGACAGCTGCAAGAACAAAGGATTGTGACACCAAGAAGTTTGCAACAACCAATCACAACTCTTTCCCTTTTAATATAAAAGGAACTTGAATTCTGACTTGGGAAAGATGGTTCTTTGGTACACTATTCCACCATCTTCTCAGTGAGCTGGACTTCTGAACAAAGTGGCTATCCCTTGCCCCAACAACTCGTCTCTCGATTTATTGGTCTGTTGTGTGGCAAGCAGTACAAGTTTGCAATTGCTAACAATCCCAAGCATTTTAAATATGAAATTTCATTTGACCTTATAAGACCCCTAAGACAAATGTAGTTAGTTACCCTTTTTCTATCAGAGGGAAAGGAAGATTAGAAAAGTAAAGTAACTCATTTAAGGTCACCTATTCAGTTAAGAAAATCTGGCATATAATGAAGCAGGAATCTGGGCCAAAGTTATGCCACTCAAAAACCTGTTGTGTGTTACGAACTTACTGAGGTTTCGTTAAGTGATGTTTATGGTGCCTTCCCTCTCTAAGAATCCAGGATTTTCTTAATCACCATGTTGAGGCTCACACCATCCTCAAGTTCCTTTCTGGTTCAGAATGGCCATGTCAGTCCCTGAACTGACACTTAACTGGCTCTCTCAGGGCCAGCTCCTACTCAACGGTCCCCTAGAAACCCTCTCATGAAGAAGGTCCCCCCAAGGGATTCTGAGCCCTGGTGGTTTCAAAAAAAGAAGCACTGGAGGTATGTTAATCACCACAAAATCAGTTCCTTCACTGATTCTCTTCAAATGGTGGGGAGCGGGGTGTGGGGGGGAAGGGTGTCTGTGAGGGAGTGGGGGTGGGGACCATGGTGTGGAATAGGAAGGAAGTGATTCATATGCACATTTGTGTATGAATCACACAGACGCTGACAGATGCTTACAAAATCCTTTAGAAAATGGACAAAGTCCTACAGTCCCAAGGACATTTGTTTAAAACTCTAAAGCTTGGCACATCGGAAACCTAAATGATGTATGAACAGGGAAGTAGTGGAGGGGTTCAGAAGACCTGACCTCCCCAGAGCTGGTCAATCCGTTCTTCACCCCAGTTCAGGAATGCTGGCTCCAGTTTTGCTTCTGATGTAGCCCACTGGTAATTAAGTCACTGCCCTGGCTCTCTGTTGCTAAAAAGAAGTGGGTTTTAAAATAGATCTACTGCTTGGCAGATTCTTGTGGGTCTGTGCTTTTCATCCAATTCTGATAAGCATTTTGCCACCTAACTCTCTTCTCTCACAGTTTATTAAATGAGGGGCTGACTCCTTGGAGCTTCCCTGCTGCCGCTCATGGCTCCAAGTCTTTCGGGGGATGCTAAAATATATTTCTAGGAGGTTCAGACCAGGAAGGAATGGGTTCAGCCTTTTCATTGGGTAGATGTGTAAACTGAGACCCAGGAAAACGTACGACTGCCACGTCTGCAGCAGTGAGGAGAAACTGCACTCTGAACCAGCCCAGCGCCCTTTCCAGTTCTTCATACCGCCTGTCTCATAAATAAGGAGGCAAAGACTCATGCTGCAAGATGATCCTCCATCAGTGCTCTTTCATTTATGTCAACAATAATTAAATTTACAGAGTACTTACTATGTGCTTGGCTAAGAACGTTACAGGTGATACCATTATGTCATTCAACCCTCTCAAAAAATACCCATGCTTCCATTTTGCATGTGAAGGATCAGAAGACCACTGTGGCTCAGTAAACACATCGAAAGACAGACCCAAGCTTTGACCCTCATTGTCTTTGATGCTCGAGCTGTCCTCTGAACCATACGCCCTGTCCAGGCTGAGAAGTCATGTTTTCTAATCTCTCTGCCCATTTAGAGCAGCTGGGAGACGTGCTATAGAAAAATGGTTCTCCCTGTCTGGCAGAATGAGCATCTCCTGAGAACTTGTTAGAAATGCAAACTCAAGGCCCCACACCAGGCCTACTAAATCAGGATCTGCATTTTCATAAGACGCCCAGGAAAGGCACAGCTGACACACTCAAGTTTGGAAAGTGCTGGCCTAGGGGCTCTTCCACAGAGAAATACAGCAGAACAGAAATGTTCTTCAAAAGCATTTGGTCAAATACCCTGATTTCCTGGCGAAGAAACTAAGGCTTAAAGAGTGACTCACTGGCACACCTTCTAGATGCTTGAATATTTAAATCATTTCCTTTGGACAATAATCCCAAGTGGATGATGGAGACTGGGGCATTTTCTGTGCATACCCTCTCAGCCTTGCCACCTCCACCCCTACCCCAGATACTAGGTAAGGGGAGAGTGCTAGACTGTCCCCTCTAAACCACTCTCACCAAGAGACCAACGGAACTGTATGCAGTTTCGAGTCATTGTCACACATCATTTCTTCTATTCTTATCAAATTCAGACCCAGTTATGAAAATTAAAAAAAATTTCAGAAAGTTGGTATTTTTCCTCTTGTTAAATTGAGCTGTGGGAGGTGTCATATGCTGAACTAGTACATTTCAAAAGACAAAAACCCTAATGTTTTAGGGAGCGTTTTTCCCCATTAACATGTTGCTAAGCAACATTTTTACAATATCAGCAGCTCTGTAACTGCAGGCTGAATGAATGTCTGGAAACGGAGAAAGAATCAGAGAGGCAAAGACAGAGAATTTATTGCCCCTGTCAGTGTCCTGATACTTCCTTTGTTACTGCAGTTGGAGGGATCTGAAATATGTTAAAGCAGAGATAATGGAACACTTTCTCCCAGTTTAGTTAATAATAACCATGTGATATTCATGAGGGTTATGCTCTAATTTTAGTAATAGAATTTTTATTAATTTCTACATTATGAAAAATTTCAAACATACACAAAAATAGATAGACAAACATAATGAACTCCCATATATCCATCAACCAGCTTGAATAATTTTCAATGGCCAATCTTGTTTTATCTGTCTCTGTTCCTGCTTCCTCCTTATTTGAAGCAAACCCCAGACATCGTATCATTTCATCTGTAAATATTGCCATATTTATCTTGGAAAGGCAAAGGCTTTTTTTTTTTTAAACAAAAGTGCAATTTCATTACCACTCCCAGTCAAACATTAATAATCATCATTCTTTAATGTGAACAATTTCCCATTATTTCATGTTTTCTTTTTGTGCTAGTTCAATGAGGATCCAAATAAGATCTGTATACTGATTAATTGATGTGTGCCTTCAATTTGTTGTAATCTGTAAGTTCCTCTCCATTTCTTTTTTTCTTCCAATTTATTTAATAAGCAAACCAGATTAGTTGTCTTGGAGAGGCTCCTAAAATCTGGATTTTGCACTTATATCCCTGGGTTTCTTTCAAATTGTTTGGATCTAAAGTCTTGATTAGATTAAGGATTGATTTTTTTTTTTTTCCTTTCTGTTTTTTTGGCAAGACTAATTCACAAGTGACATTATACTGCATTATCAGGAGGTATAGGAGCTCTGGTTGTCTCTCTTTTGTGATGTTAGCAGACCTTTAAGATACATACAATGATCCATAAATTGATTACAAAATGCCAAATGATGATATTCATTTATTAGCTGTAATACTTCTACAAAGATAAATTCACCTTCACCATCTATTTGTGTACCAAGCAACATGGTTCACATGGGAAAACAGGATAAATGCTGGATTCTTTCCTGTTGTTTACCAGTCTTCAAAATAGTGGCTTGGTTTGCTAGTATCCTCCAAAGGTGACCAGTTAGGATTTGTTTGTTTCGGTGTCATCATAGGTGAGACCTTTTTAATGTTTCAGCCCTTTGCAATTATTATCTTTGTTGATGTTCAAATGGCCAGTGAGAGCCTCCTCAAGTTGGCCTGAATTCGTTTGTTTTTTTTAGTGTTACCCTGGGGGTGCGGGGAAGGGGGGAGGTGGAGCAGCAGAAGGGGAAAACAGGGCTTGATGCTTTTTTGGTTAAGTTTTAACAATTTTATCTATTCCTTCTATGCATGTCTGATCTTTTGGACTTTCTGTCTTTACTGAGGTTAATTTTGATAAGTTATGTTCTTCTTTAAAATTACCCATTTCATTTCGGTTTTCAAATTTAAATGCACAGAATTGTGAAAAATTCTCTGATGACTTTAAATATTTTGTTTTCAAGATTATTTCCTGCTTGTCATTTCTGATTTTATACACGTGTGAGTTCTTCTTCCTATTTATATTAGCTAGGACCTTGTCTATATTTTTGGCTTTCAAAGAATCAGCTTTTGGACTTACTATTAATTCTACTCATTCTCTGTTTTCTAACTGAATTCTGCTTTTATGAATTTCTTCTGGTTTCTTTTGCTTTAGTATGGTTTTCTTTTGTAGCTTGTGAATTAAGTTTTTAATGAGTTTAAATTCAGAGTGATTTTTACTATTAGAGGTATTTAACGTTTTCTCTGGTAACTACTTTATACGGCATAGATTCTGATTTGAGTGTGTATATTGTCATTCCCGTTAATTTTTAAGAAATTCTGTGGCCCAAGAGTTGTTCAGTAGCAGGATTTTTTTCTTTTTAATTTCCAGGCAAAGGGCCTTTATGGGTTTGATTTTGTTGCAGCTTGTTTTCATGCACAGACACCAGAGAATGCTCTTTGCACTATTTCTATTATTTGGAAATTTTTAAGCTTTTTTCTTTTTTTGGTCTATTATAGGATCAATTTTTGTGGACACTGCATGTGTCCTTGGAAAAAAAGTATATCCTCTATTATCTGGGCTCATAGTTTGGTATCTGTAAGATCTACTTTATTGATTATGTTATTTAAGTCTTCTAAATTCCTGCTCACTTTTTAGTTCATGTGATTTGTCTTAGATTGAGAAAATGTATGAAAAATTTCTTATAATTGGTGTCTGTCAATTTCTCTTTACCTTTTTTTGCTTCTGCTTTATGAAAATATTGTGTTACCTAGTGTATACATATTAATAACTGACACAGCTTCACTGGGAATTGCAGCCTCTAGCATGGTAAGTTTTCCTCCTTTCCCTATAATGTCTTCTCTTTATATTTTGCCTTGTTATGATAACAATATCATGACTTCCTCTTTCTTTTTATTTGCATTTCTCTGGTCAAAATTTCCCTCCCTCCCAAATCTCATTATTTTAGGTACTCACATTGTATACAGCAGTACATTACATTGCTAACCAGTCAGAAAATTGTGGGGTTTTTTTTCAATAGTTTGGTAAGTCCAATTAAATTTATTGGCCTGATTGATATGTTTGGCTTCTTTTCTGTTACACTGCTTATAACACAAGTATTTTATATGCATAGATTTTTAAAATCTGATCTATTAATTTTTCTGTCTCTGTATTTTATTTATTCTTACTAGTTGTGTTCTATTGGTTCTCAACAGTGAGAAATACTGAATTAGCTACTAACTTCTTCCCTCTCTAACTTGTGTAACATCTAACACGTAGCACTTTATTCTAATTAATAACAAGAAAGTAATTAGCAAGCATACTTTTCATATACTTTCCACATTCTCACCCTGTTTTTTTAGTTATAATGTATTTATAATATCAAAATATCAATATGTTGTTTCATAACAGTCTCTCCTTTATAACTATTACTTATTATTAGTTCTATAAAAATCCATTATTAAATGCTCACCACTAGTCCTTACATCAATGTAATTACAGGCATTTTGGTTACATAAAATGTATTTTCTAGTACATTCCTCAGTAAAGTTACACAGAAACAGTATTTCTGGAGTTTTGCATGCTCATAACAGAATCTTCATGGCCTTTATACTCGAATCTTCATGGCCTTTATACTCGAAAGTCAGTTTGGATAGATCAAAAAAATCTATGACTTAAATATCCTGTCTTAGAGAATCTTAAAATGATCCTCTGTGGTCTTCTAACAAAGTTTTAACTTTTGGAAAAATCTAACGCCAAGTTTGACTTTCTTTCCTTCATGAGTGCCCAAGCACACAAAGGATTTTCTTTCCATTTTTTCTTTAAAGTTCAGTGGCCCCACGAGGATATATCTTCTTGTTGGTCACTTTGTGTGGATTTTTGCAGGTACATAGTATTTCTTTTCAATCTGTAGTTTGATGTTTTGCTTTTATTTCGAGAACATTTTCTCAAAATACAGCTTTTTTTTTTTTTAGTTTTTGTTTTGTTTCATTGCTTCAAAGATCTTATGTTTTATCCATGTTAGATACTGTGTGCCTGTCTCCTATAGCTCCCATTTTCTCTCGAATTCTTTTATCTCTTTACTCCTTTGTAAAATTTTCAGAATTTTCTTTCTTTCAACTTTCAATTTCCAATAAGCTGTCTGTGCTGTTTATTTAACCCCATGTGCTGTCTAGCTTAGTCTTCATTTCTGAAATGAATTTCCTTTTATTCATAATTCCACCCTGTATGTTGTCACCTCATTTCTGATTTTTTTAAATTTTCATTCTGATTTATGTGGTTCATATATGTATTGTGTCATTTTATTTCTTTTAGCTAATTGTGTATAGGGATGTTCTTCTGCTCCTTCTTAGCCTTTGTTCTTGTAATAACTTTGTATGGAATTTGAATGCCATTCTTCACTGTTGCTCACTTCTACATAAGATTAGTTTCCCTAAGCTTGTATGAAGGAAGAGTGGGCCAGAATTCCTCTTCTAGCTTATTGACCTAGAGCTCTTCCTTCTGCTGATTTTGCAGGACATACACACCCACACACACACTCCCTCTCTTCCTCTCCAGTATAATCTTGGATTTTCTACGACCTTCCTCTGTTCTCCTTCATCAGTTTCATCTGAACCTTTCTTTTCCTTTTACCCTCTCATACTTGTTCTACCCAATTTAGATCCTACTCTCAGTAATTTTTCTCAGTCTGAGAAGGGAGCATCAGTTACCCAGTCTGGAGAATTCTTTGGGCTCATCATGTTTTGGTCACCTTCTACCTTACCATCAATGCCTTCTGCTCACTCCTGAGTTGGGGTATGCAAAGAATCCTTTGATGTCTGCTATTCTTCTTATTTTAATCCACCATGGTTTCCAGATTTCCTACCTGTGATTTTAGAATTCTCCTCTTCTCAGTTTTATCCAATATCCCATTACTTTCCTCTGCTTCCTTCCACACAGATTCCCAATACAGCACATACAGGTGGTGGTTTGCCTCCAACCTTCCATATTTTGTCTTTATTATAGATATAATGGATGAATGTTATTTTGCTACCCTAGTTCTCTGTTTATATAGAAAAGTTTGAATAAATTATTTTCTTAAATATGTATCTTTATTGATGTATAGTTGGTTTACAATGTTGTGTTAGTTTCAGGTGTAAAGCAAAGTGATTCAGTTATACATATACACACATTTTTCAGAGTTTTTGATTATAGATTATTACAAGATATTGAACATAGTTCCTTGTGCTACATAGTTTCTTGTTGTTTATTTTATATACAGTAGTGTGTATATGTTAATCCCAAACTCCTAACTTATCCCTCCTCATCCTTTTCACTTTGTTAACCATTGTTTTCTATGTTTGTGAGTGTATTTCTTGTTTGTAAATAAGTTCAATTGTATCTTTTTCTTTTTAGATTCCACATATAAGTGATATTATAGGATATTTGTCTTTCTCTGTCTTACTTCACTTGATATGATAATCCCTAGGTCCATCCATGTTGATTCAAATGACATTATTTCTTTATTTTTTATGGTTGCGTAGTATTCCAATGTATCTATATACTTAATAACTACTTTATCCAGTCATCTGTTGATGGACATTTAGGTTGCTTCCATATCTTGGCTATTGTAAATTGTACTGCTATGAACATTGGGGTGCATGTATCCTTTTGAATTAAAGTTTCCTCTGGATATATGCCCAAGAATGGGACTGTTGCTAAGTCTATTTTTAGCTTTTTAAGGAATATCCATACTGTTCTCCATAGTGGCTACACAAATTTACATTCCCACCAACAGTGTAGGAAGGTTCCCTTTTCTCCACATCCTCTCTAGCAGTTATTATCTGTAGATTTTTTGATGATGGGTGTGAAGTGATACCTCATTGTGGTTTTGATTTGCATTTCTCTAATAATTAGTGATGTTGAGCATCTTTTCATGTGCCTGTTGGCCATCTGTATGCCGTCTTTGGAGAAATGTCTAGGTCTTCTGCCCACTTTTTATTGGATTGTTTATTTGATATTAAGCTATATGAGCTGTTTGTATATTTTGGAAATTAATACTTTGTCAGTCTCATCATTTGCAAATATTTTCTCCCATTCTGTAGGTTGTCTTTTCATTTTATTTATGGTTTCCTTTGCTGTGAAATAGCTTTTAAGTTTAATTAGGTCCCATTTGTTTATTTTTGCTTTTATTTTCATTCCTGTAGGGGATGGATGGAAAAAATGTTGCTGCAATTTATGTCAAAGAGTGTTCTGTCTATGTTTCCCTGGAGGAGTTTTTAAGTATCTAGTCTTACATTTAGGTCTTTAATCCATTTTGAGTTTATTATTGTGTATGGTGTTAAAAAATGTTCTAATTTCATTTTTTCACGTGTAGCTGTCCAGTTTTTCCAGCACTATTTGTTCAAGAGACTGTCTTTTCTCCATTGCATATCCTTTTTAAAAAAAATGTAAAGTATATTTACAATCTTATATTGGTTTTAGATGTACAACAGTGATTCACTATCTTCACACATTATTAAAAACCCATTGTATATTCTTGCCTCCTTTGTCGAAGAGTAACTGACCGTAAGTGCGTGGGTTTATTTCTGGGATTTCAATCCTGTTCTATTGATCTATGTGTCCGTTTTTGTGCCAATACCATACTGTTTTGATTACTGTAACTTTGTAGTATGGTCTGAAGTCAAGGAGCATGATTCTTCCAGCTCCATTCTTCTTTCTCAAGATTGTTTTGGCTATTCAGGGTCTGTTGTGTTTCTAGACACATTTAAAATTTTTTGATTTTGGTTCTGTGAAAAATGCCATTGGTATCTTGACAGGGATTGCACTGAATCTGTATATTGCCTTGGGTAGTGTGGCCAATTTAACAGTACCAATTCTCCCAATCACAGAACACGACAGACCTTTCCATCTTTTTGTGTCATCTTCAATTTCTTTCAGCAGTATCCTGAAGTTTTTGGAGTACAGATCTTTTGCCTCCTTAGGTAAGTTTATTTTTAGGTGTTTTATTCTTTTTTGATGTGATAGTAAATGGGGTTGTTTCCTTAATTTCTTTTTCTGATATTTTATTGTTAGTGTATGGAAATGCAACAGATTTCTGTGTATTAATTTTGTATTCTGCAATTTTACCAAATTCCTTGATGAGCCCTAGTAGTTTTCTGATAGCATCTTTGGGATTTACTATGTATAGTATCATGTCATCTGCAAACCGACAGTTTTACTTCTTTTTTCCAATCTGGATTCCTTTTATATCTTTTTCTTCTCTGACTGCTGTGGCTAGGACTTCCTAAACTATGTTGAATAAAAGTGGCAATAGCGTGCATCATTGTGAGCACCCTTAAGAAATTCTTAAAAGTGCACTGTCATTATAATTTTCTTCAGTAAAATTTTAAATTATATAGCAATGCAATGCCTGATCATTTTTTCCCATGTTGGCAATAGATTCTGATACGGAATCTTAGGGCTGTAAGAGTCTTAAGAATAATGTTATCCCTCCATATTTTATCCTCCCACAAATGCTTTTTTAAACCTAATGATTTGCCAGCCTTCTGGGAAACTCATTCAATTGGCAGTGGTCTGGATTGACTGAAAGACACCTTTTAGGTTGTAATTAAATTTAGGTTCTTATTCCACATTCTTGGATAACCCCAGGAATACTTTCCTGGTTGGTTCACTTGAGCAAAGCACATTAAGAATAAGAAAAGAATAATTAAGACTACAAATGAAGGAATTCAATTCTCATGTGTATTAATTAGCATTAAAATTTTATGGTAATATCTGTATGCTAACTCTGGTTAGATACATCTTACATATAGAATAATAAGGGGGGAGGGACAGATTAGGAGTTTGGAATTAACAGATACACATTATTACATATAAAATAGATAAACAACAAGGACCTACTGTATAGCACAGGGAACTATATTCAATTTCTTCTAATGAGCTGTAATGGAAAAGAATCTGAAAAAAATATATATGTATGTATATGTGTAACTGAATTGCTTTGCCATACACCTGAAATTAACATTGTAAATTGACTACACTTCAATAAAAAATTAGAATTAAAACAACTGGTGTTCAGAATCAAGAAAATAATAACAATTATATGAAAAAAATTACTGAGCTTTTATAACATGCTATGCACTGTCTTACATGTTTTACATATTTAAACTTAGTTATTTCTCACAATACTCTTTGAGACATTCCATTGTTTATTATTTTACCTACGTTGAAACTGAGGTATAGGTAACTTTAAAAACTTGCCCAAGATCATACAGCTGGTAAGCAGTAAAGCCAGAATTCATATGCAAGTAATCTTACCCCCAAATTCATTATCTTAACAATTATGTAAATATTTTTACTGGGATGATATCTTTTTAAAGGCAGGCAGTGTCTTCTGCTTCTCCCCACAAGTTAGTTCTAAGCAAACCATTAAAATCATCATTCTTCCCAGGCTTCTATTCTTTGATTATAATATAAATACTAATCTACCAGTTCCCATAAGCCAGGGATCAGAGGAAATGTTTTATGTGTGTAGAGTACTATTGTCAGTTAATGGTCATTGTAGTTACTTCAAAAATATTGCTTCTACAAAGTGGATGCCTTCCAGAGGCTTCTTATCCTTTAGAAGTTTTTGTTCAGTATTCTATACGCTCTTCAGCAACTAATCCCTTTACACTGCTTCAACTGTGACAAACTATCATTTGAAAGTTTACTATATTTATGAGCACCTAAGTTCTTCAAATGAATTATCCCATTTAATCTTTGTAATAACACATGGAGGCAGGTAATATTAGTATCCCAATTTTACAAAGAGGAAATTGAATTCACAGATATTTTTTAAATTGCCCCAGATCATTCTCCTAGTAAGTAGTTTGAACCTAAGTCTGCCAGGTTCCAGATCATATCTCTCAGTGCTCACACTAAATTGATCTGTGTTGTACTAAGTGGTGGTGGTGTGTTCGTGGTGGACAGTATTAGCCATATTTTCAGATGAAAATACTCCCATACAATTGATGAGATTCACCCAAACTCACAGAGTATTACCAGAGGAAGTAGGTGCGTTCTGGTTTATAGAGGCTAGCTATAACTTTGTCTGCCATAGACTACAGCAGCTCAATAAATATTCACTTAAAGAACATAAAAAGGTTTTCTTTTTAGGTTAAGAAAAAATACCCTCCAAATAGGATAGCAAAGAGAGATGTACACTCATATTTATTGTAACATTATTCACAATAGACAACATATGGAAATAACTGAAGAGCCCATCAAAAGATGAATGAATGAAGGTATTTTATACATATAGACACATATATAAAACATGCATGTATAACACACACACTTATATATATGTATACAATGAGCACATGTATACAATGAACCATTACTGAGCCATGAGAAATAAGGGCACCCTACCATTACAACAACATGGGTTAGGCCTGGAGCACACTATGTTCAGTGAGATAAGTCAGAGAAAAACAAGTAGTGTATGGTATCACTTGTATGTGGAATCTAAAATAAAGCCAAACTTGTAAAAACAGAGTAAAATGGTGGTTACCAGGGGCTGCATAATGAGGGGGATAGGACAGATACGGTTTAAGGGTACAAACTTACAGTGAGTAGTAAATAAGCCCTAGGATCTAATGCACAGTACAGTGAATATAGACAACAGTACCGTATTACAATCATCAAACTTGCTAAGGGACTAGAAATTAATGACTTCAACCACTAAAAAGAAAGGATACTTACGTAATGTCATAGAGGTGCTAATTATCACTACAATGGCTAATATAATACATAAGTGTATCAAACTAACATGCATACCTTAAATTTACACAATGTTATATGCCAACTATATTTCAACAAAAAATAGCCCCTTCTTGATCACGAGATTTAATTTTATCAAATTTTTACTCCCTTCCCCTCATGTCCAATGTCAGTTTGTTCATTCATCCTAGTTAATGGGCAGAGTCTTTTAAAACAGGAGGTTTCAAAGTCAAAGGCTTTGGCATTAGAAGGAATGAGTGAAACAGGCAATGTGAAGACCACATCAAACCATCCAAAAAAGGGCAGCTCCTATTAGGCCTGGGGATGAAGAATGTCATCTGCCATATTGTTGGGCCATCAAGATATTAACCACAACAGCCCGAGGACGGAGAAAAACAAGATCCTGGCCCTAGACAGTTAAGGTGCACACCAAAGGAATGATTTCCATGAGACCAGAACATTGCATCTTCCCATATATAGACAAGCACTAAATTCATTAATCTGAGATGTCTGGTTTTCTTTAATTAACAGTAATCTTTTGGTGTTTCAATTACCTGGTTTTTGTTGCAAAACTCCTATATATCCTGGTTCCTCCCTTAAATCTTTGGAGCAGTCCCTCAGAGCTATCTGAGAGGCTGTCTCCTGGGCTTAAGTCCTCAGTAAGTCTACCAAGTAAAACATAACTCTCAACTTTTAGGTTGTGCTTTTTTTTTTTTTTTTTTTTTTTCCAGTCTACAGGCTCTAGCCTATTTTTGCAAAGTGGATCTTTAAACTTTGAACATATTTACGTGGAACTTATATATGAGCCTCAGTCTTGTCAAATCTCAAAATTTCTTCATGAGAAATAAGAAATCAGGTTTGATTATTAACTCCTCAGATTTTAGATGACTGACAAATCAAAATGTTTAAACTCTACGTTGTCTAACGAAAAACCATGCAATCCCATGTCTTACCAGGTCTTGGCATATTCCTTAAAGAAATATATATGCATGCCTTTACCATCAGCAGAAGGAAGAAAATGTAATACAGGAGAACAAATCTGACTCCATATTGGATATGTGCCTTTAGTTTTAACCACTGTGCCCTGTTTTCTAGGCTTAGCCTTGCTAGCTTTACCCTTCTGGTAAAACAATGTTGCCTTTAGCCTGAAATATACAGGAGAGCCTATTCTTGGGGCTCTGACTTTTAAGAATGTTAGCTCTTCTGCACTTAAGTAGAGATGGCAAGTTGCAAAACAGAGAATAACCTTTGTTTTGTTGGAGGTTTACAGGGACACCATAGCCTGGCCCACATGGACCCATGCAAGAACAAAGAATTTCTGCAACAAGAAGTTTGCAACAACCAACCACACTCCCTCCCGTTTTTGGTATAAAAAGAGCCTGTATTCTGACTAAAGTAGGATGGTTCTCCGAGACATTAGTCTGCCATCCTCTAGGCCTGCCGGCTTTCCAAATAAAGTCACTATTCCTTGCCCCAACACCTTGTCTCCTGATTTACTGGCCTGTCGTGTAGTAAGCAGAACGAGTTTGGACTTGGTAACAAAAACAAGATGAGAAGAAGGCGGGAACAACCAAAGACTTTCTCAGTCTTTTATTGAACCTATCATGTCCCAGGCCATGTACTGGCTAATTAGGGTATGATGGAGCATTAAGCAGACAATATTCCTGCCTTGGTGAAGCTCAGAATCTAGAGTAGCAAACAGGGAAGTAAACAGAAATGACAACATCACAAGGCTTGTCACAGCAGAAGAAAGTTCAGGGTACTGTGGAAGCCCAGTCAAGGGGCATACATACAACTTGGACCTAATGAGTAACAAATTTTTCTGGAAAAAGTAGCACCACAGCTGAGACTTAAAAGAATAAGTAAAATTACCAAGTATGGAATTATTAAGTATTACTAGTATTAAGCACATTCCAGGCATACTGCTTATTCATTTAATTTTTATAACATTCTGCGGTTAAGTTTGAAGATGATGATGAGGACAATGACCTCACCTTTTACAGATGAGGAATGTAACTAACATACCTAGTAAGCAGCCAATCCAGGAATCAAGTTAGACTGAATCCAAGTGTGTCTGACTCCAAACTCCAAGCACGTTCATAATGATAACAATAATTATAAGATTAATATTTACTGAGCACTTCCCATGTGCCAGTCACTATTCCAAGTGTTCTTACATGAGTTGATTTCTCACGACAATCTTCTGAGATGCTGGTATTATTTCTATCTCCTGGATGAGGACAGCAAGACTCACAGAGGTTCAGCATTTTCCCTACAGTGGTACACAACTAGCTAGTGTAAGGCCTGAGACTGGAACTAAGGGAGGGCTGCCCTTAACCACTGGGCAGGGAGACGGTGGGCAGGATGGAGGTGGTGAGTGCCCCAGGTAGAGGGAACCCCATACGTATAGACATGGAGGTAAGGTAATGTGACCCATGACGGGGTTTTTTTTTTTTTTTTTTTTTCTTTTGGAAGTTTAGCATGGCTGGGCCTGACAAGACAAAGTTTTGAAGCACAGTTTGATATTCAACTTGAGCACAAAACTGAGAGCTTATAGAGTTTAATGTGCTTTTTTTCTAGTAAGTGCTTGGAAAGCTTCACTGTCAGATGGGAACAGCCGACGGGACACCAGTTCCAGCTTTATTCCATCTGCTGATGTGCCTAGGAAAACTATCTTTCTTTCCTGGTGGGCAGGGGTAGGGGATACCAAAATACTTGTAAATTGGAGTCTGATTTCTAAGATGCCAGGTTATCAAAGGTATCATTTCTTAACAAAGAAGCTCTTGATTTTAATTCCATTTGGCCAATGCCACCTCCCTATCACCCCACCTCCTTCTCCAGAGAACACTTAGCCCCCCAAATTGAAAGCAGCATTGTAGAAGGCAAGGTTCTCATCCAGGAAATTTTGAAACATAATGCTCTAGCTCCATTTGACAACACCAGGAGCTTGTCAGCATGTGGTCCATTTGGGGGATTTTTTTTTTCCTTCCTTATGTAGCATTTTAAAAATGTTAAGAGACTATAAAGCCTAATGGAGAGGGAGGAGGAAGATCAAAGCCTGTTTCTCCCTGCATAATAAAGGCAAAATTTAAGACTTGTTAAAAGAGGATAAAGCAGATTTTCCCTCTGTGTGTGATTCTGATTTGTGAAGAACTGCGTGTGATATTTCTGTAAAGGTGAGGAAACAGACAGGTGGCTGTCAACCTACAGTCAGGTAACTAGGTGCCCAGTCCTGCCTGTGCCACTGACCTGCTCGGTAATGTCTAGAAAATAAATCCCCCTCTCATAGCCTGTTTTCTCATCCTGTTTCCTATTGGCTACGCCTTCTGGAGGAGCCAGGTTTATTTCTGATGCACCACTGCTGCCTTCCGCCCCACTGTGTAACACTGCTGCACCAGACTATCTCTAAGGCCAACCTCGAATGTTCATTGGCTTCATGGATGCAGCAGAGGAGGAAAAAAAAAGGTTTTGGATCAAAAGGGAAAAAAATTCTATAAAGCACTGACTTTCTGGCCATAGCACACACTGAACATTCAATTAATTAACTCCTTATCTGACTTCTTGGCATGGAGCCTTTATTTATAAACCAATTTCTCCTAAAGGCAGAGTGAATCAAAAGTTCAATTTTAATCATGAAAAAACCTGACTATTGCTAGTTAAAAATTCTTGACTAAACTCCAAGGAAGGTAGTATGTCTCCCTAAATAATACAGAGCCAAGTTCAGGAAACAGGAAGTGACAGAGCTGGGTTGGGTCTGCATAAGCCATGCTGACTGTCTATGATTAAGACAATCTCTGTCTAGTTGATACATTTTACCTGAGAAAATAGGAATGGTGTGTCTGATTGTCCAAAGTCTATGATGCACTGGAGGAAGTATCAACATTCAAACTAATAATAACTAACGCGTAGCAAGGGCTCACTATGTGCCAGGCACTGTTCTCAGCCCCTTCCTTCTATTAACTCATTTAATTTGTATAAAAATCTATAAAAAAAAAGGTAACTTCAAAAATATTTTATAGGTAAAGAAATTGAAATTGAGATGCTAACCAACTTTCCTCAGCTGAATAACTAAGAGGTCAAGCCATTCACTGTTTTGTTCAATAAATATTTAATGAGTACTTACTATGGGCTCAGACACCCTTTTTTGGCAGCTGGGGTAGATCAATGAATAAAATAAGCAGTGATCTCTGTCCTCAAAGAATTTAGAGTGGGAACAGATAAACCATAAATAATAAACATAATAAATAAGTAAACCAAATAGCATATTAGAAGGTGGTAAGCACGAAGGGGTAGATGAAGGAGGTGTCTGGCAGTGCTGAAGGGAGCCAGAGGCTGGGTTAATTGCTACCCACTCTGGAACAACCCTGCAGGAACTAGAAGTAAACAAAACAAAGCAACCAAAGGGAACCCCTTCCAATTCTTCTGCTGTCTTAGTCTGAGTTCCTCTGAAAGTAAATTACAATGATTTGGGTGCAGTTTATTTATGAGGGGATCCCTGGAAGCAGGTGTGAGGAAGTGGGGAAAGAAGGTGTGAAAAGAAAAGCACCGAAAATGAATGGATTAGGAAGGTTGTTTATTTTAAGCAATAGGAAATGGGTTCTTTCTATGATAAGTATCCAGAATTCCTCCCAGAATTGTCCACATAAAGGCCAAGGGGATGGGTATTTAGTCAATCCCATTTGGTTGAAGGTTTTCTGCAGCAGTGTTAATTCTCCTGAATTTCTGTGCTGCATCTATATACAGGCTAAGTGAGTCCTCAGGCTCGGGAGAGAACCCTGAGGCATAAAAGCTGAAAGACAATGGCAAGCCCTTGAGACAGAACACAGTCAGCAAGCACAGCAGGACTCACCACACCGCAGCTGAAATAAAAGGCGGGTCAAGGGCATAGGAAACAAGGTACCCAGTTCTCTCTCAAGACTCCATTTGGGAGAATCTAAGAGGAAGTCGGTGGCAAGGGAATCTGGGAAATCATAATTTTCAGAGTCCCAAGACTAACATCAATGAGCAGAATTTCAAAGACTAGATTTGGGGCTGAGAGTCATTAGGTAAATAACCAGCACAATGTCCAAGTGGAGATGCTGAGTAGGCCACTGGATATGCAAATCAGGAGAGAGATCTCAGATGAATGCATACATCAGAATACAGATGGAGTTTAAAGCCAAGATGGGAAGAGATCCGCAATGAAGCCTGCATAGAGGAAGAGAGCAGAGTGTACACAGAAGGAACACCCTTACCATTAAGAGCGTGGGAAGAAGAGGAGAAATGCAGAAAGGATATTAAGGGGTAATCAGGGAAACAAGAGAAAAACCAAGAGAAGGTTCTGTCCTAGAGTACATGGAAAATTGGATTTAGCCAGATGGTGTTTGCCAAGCCACAGAAAAAGAGAAGCGAAATCAAGGAACTGATTGTAATAATTGATATAGGGTAAGGAGGACAGTGAGAGTATCAAGGGGCGGAGGGATAGTAAGAATCTGGAAGGATCATGGATTAGAGAACCATAGGATCAAAGGATTATTGAGATATTACAGGCAGTGAGTTAGAAATATGGAAATAATGGAGGGTTTGAAGTTGTTGATCATGAACGGAACTTAGGAAATCTGATTCCAGAAATCAGTTCATTAACTTTTATTGATTTTTTGGCTTGGATTTTCCAAATCATTGCCTCAGTTCTGGCCTATGTCCACTCTATGCATTTAGAATCAGGATAAATGAGCAAAGGTACAAACACACCTGTATGAAGCAATGTTAAGCTGGAAGATTAGGGAAACTGATGTATTTTGTCATGATTCAAGACTGAGGGGATTTCTTGGGGATGATGGGGATGTTCACCTAAATCATTCCTATTAAATGACCTTAGAAAGTTGCCAGGGGAATTCTGTGGTTCCCAGCTGACGTACGATTTTACAATGGGTTCAAAATGCTTCCTTTGAAGAGGAAGCCAGTTTTATGGCACCAAAAGATGAATATGCTGCTGCTTTTGATAATTCAGGAACTCACGGTTCTGTTGTAAACAGGTGTGAAGACTGAAAAGCAGATTTTGCTGCTTCCTCTTCATCTTTTATTGCAACGGCCTCCTAATTGGTTTCTCCTTGTGTCGTTTCTCTCTCATCGCAACCAGTCTAGTTTACAGCTTCTGAAGGTGGAGTTTACCATTCGATTTCCTACTTCTGAATCTTTCAATAGCTCCCAGGGATTTAAGGGTAAAATTCAAATGTCTCAGTTTTGCATTGAAGGCCATTCATGACCTAATCCCTGTCTTTTTTTTAAAAAATCATTCTTCACTTAATACTACCAAGATTCCACCCAAATTAAGTACCTAACACCCTCAATTCATGACGAACATTTTCCTAATTTGATGACTATCCATCTGCCAGGAAGGTCCTTTTACTCTGACTTTTCAAATATTGAATTTTAATGTACCTTTTGGGAACCTGTGGAAGGAAGTGACCTCTCCCTCCACAGATGTCCCTTTGTTATGCACTAAATACTTCTGTGACATATGGTTTAGGGAGAAATTCCATTATTAAGAGATTATAGACTTTCTGTAAAAGAAAGCTCACTTGGTATTCATCCCAAATCTTGAGAAAGAAGGCAGAGATGGGTTGGTGCTTCCAAAGACCAAAATCCATGACGAGGGGAGGTGAGGAATCCACGCACGCAGCAGGGAAGGGTGGGGCCAAGACAGTGCCATGATGATGATCAACAGCTGGCAGACTCACAGGTAAAGATCTCATCTCTCATTATGGAAGTAATTAATTTAGTCAACAAATATAAGTGAAATATCTAGCACATTCTAGGCCAAAAAAAATAAAAAACCAAGCATAAAAATGAGTGTGATCCCTGACCTCACAGAAATAAATTATGGGTAGGTGGAGGGTTGGGTAAGGTGCCAGGGCCCTTCAAGACCACCTTCAGTTTCAATAATTCACTAGAAGGCTCACAGAACTCAGATAAGCTGTTATATGCAAAGTTACAGTTTTTATTACAGCAAAAGGCTATACATGAAAATCAGTAAAGGTAAAAGGCAAAGAGGATAAAGTCTACGAGATACCAGGTGCCAGCTTCCAGCTGTCTTCTCCCAGTGGAGGCGCACAGCAGTGCTTAACTCTTTGCAACAATGTGTGACAACGTGTTCAAAGAACTGCCAACCAGGGAGGCTCCCCTGAGCCTTGCTGTCCAGAGTGGAGGTCAGTCTCATAGGCACAGTCACGGGGCACCCACATGACTGACCTTAGCTACTCATTCTTCAGCACTGCCCCCTAGAGGTCAAACTGACACAGCATGGTCTAGGACCCCAGAGGAATAAGAACCACGTATACAAAGATACTCTTATCAGGCAGGATATTCCTAGGTCTTAGATGTTATTTTCCAGCAGCCAGTTAGGGGCCAGTCCTGAAGACCTCTGGAATGTACAGCATTTGGACAGCCCAGGCTGCTGAGTTCACCCTTTATGGCACAGGTGAGACTCCATTTCCCCAGTCAAAAAACAAAAGATATTAGGTGAAGTCATTGGTTCTCAATGCTACACGTAAGGTGGGAGCTTGCCTATCAGAATCCCTAGCACAGTTTAAGTCACTAGGTCCCCAGTGAAACTGGGGCCTCTGTAATTTTGAAGACTTCCTTCCCTTGATTCTGACAGTTACTTTTGGTCCAGGACCACTGGATATATGAAGTGTTTAGAAATCCAACTTCTGGAATCAGATTGCCTCATTTTGAATCTTTTCTTTACTGCTTACTAGCTTTGGGCAAGTCACTTACACTTTCTCTGTCAGTTTCTTCATCTCTAAAATGAGAATAATAATCTACCTTCTAAGACTTTTTTAACTAAAGAAATGACATATATTTAGAGTAGTGCCTGGCTTATAGTAAGGGCTAGATAGCTATCTGTTGCTATTGTCACTAAGAAGATTACTATAATACTGGAATATTAGAATAGGAAATTAGAAGTATGTCAGAAATGGACCCTGGAGGTTTCTTCACCCCATAGGATTAACGAGACCACCATGTTTCCCTTTTTGCTTTTTTTTTTTCCCCTGCCAATTAGGCTTAGAGTTGGAGAGTGGGTTAACAGGAGATGATGGCCTCCTTATGGATAAGCACTTGCTTAGCAACCATTGATCATGACTGGCACTTCAGAGGACTGCTCATCTTTTGCCATTGATGCCCCACTATAATTTAACATGTGGTAATAAACTCTTACAGGATCACTGGTTTCGTGAATTGAAAGCCAGCTAATAGCTCTGGTTCAAAGAAAAGTCCTCTACCCCAAAAACAAGTCTAATATTTTAGGATTTAGTGGCTATTCAAATGCAAATTAACCTACTGACAACATATAGAGATGGTTTAGCATTAGCTGATGACTATTAGGGCTGATGTGTTGCCTGAAACACTTTAGATGAATTGGTCCATGCACACAAGACTCTCAGTTTCAAGTAACATCCCTAAGACCTCTTAAACTTCTTAAAGAAGTGGTTTCCAAACTTTTTTAAATACTATATCAGCAAAAATCTTATTCCCAAATAAATGTGCTTACACTCTGGCACATGCATATTTAATTATCTATAAATTTTACATAAGCCCTACTATTTTAACAGATCATGTCTTATAAAATATTTTAAATATTTTAGAGGATAAATTATATTAAAACAGGTTATAAAATATTAATTAAAAGTAAGATTTAATTTTACACTATTTATTGTTGGTATAGGATGTGATAATAATTCACCATTTCTTTAAAATGCTGATTTAACATTCTGTGGTAAACCAATCAGAAGCTTTGGTTCTAAGCTTCAGGTCATGTTTCTATTTATGTCAATACTTTAATAGCTGAGAAAGATCCTCACAAAGATGATTCTTCGTAACTTGACTGAGAAAATAGCTCAAGTCACACCTGATTTTATTCTGAGTTACCTCTACAGAGGCAGAGTTATCTTAATCAGTGCTTTCGAAGTAAGAGCTTACTTGCTTCTTTCTTTTAAGAAACAGTCTCTAAAAATGAATATAGAAAAATCCCTCTTGGCCTCCATCCCTGATGTCAAATGCCTATGGGCCACACATCACATATTCTCTGTGGCCTCCTATCCCCAGGGAGCACAAATCTAGATTCTTCTTAAAATTCAGTCTTGAGCAAATCACTTTCCTTCACTGTATGGTGGACAAGTCTGGGTAACACAATACCAACCCCAGATTCAATACATTCTAGAGTGAAAAAAAGGTAAGAAACCTGTAGGTGGGCGTAACACCTGACAGAAGACAATATGTTCTCATACACACAAATTCATGTGCCAACTGGGGGAGTGGATAGAACTACTTGGCTGAAAACATCCTCAATTGTGTATTTGCATGTTCTAGGTGATTCTCAAAATGTGCTACTGGGACCAGCAACAGCATCACCTAGAAACTCAACAGAAAGTAAGAATGTTCAGGCCCAACCACAGACCTACTGAAGAGAGAACTCTGAGGTACAACCCAGGCATCTGTGTTTCATCACACTCTCCAAAACCTTTGCTTCAGTATGTCTTCATGTCCTGCATGTTTATTTAAACAATTTCTGCCAACCATGATGGCTTCCCACCATCACTGGCTGTTCTGTCAAGGTACCACTTACACACAGTTAGGCTAAATTCATAGCTCAAGGTGGGAGACAACAGTTTTCAAAGCTCCCCAGGTAACTCCCCAGTCTACACCCAGGGAAGAGAAGAGGCCCACGCAACATAATGTTCCCGTTCTTTATGGGCAGGGCCCCCTGAAAGGAGGTGGGAAAATAGTGGATACTCAGGGAAGGAATGACAAGTAAATCATGTAGACACCATTTCAAGATCCTCTACTTTGGCTATTATCATTTCCTTTAGGGAATTTAAACCCTAGAGTAATACCAGCAAGTAAGAGAACTTCTGAAAGTATCAGAACATACTTCTTTAAGACTATTTTCTAGAGTAAATTCTTTACAACAGTAATTTCTGTGGGATATACTATCAACAGATTCAAAACTCATGTAAGTTTCGGAAATACAGCTAAACAGACCTCTTGACTATTTACTGTAGGACTGTTTATAACTTTTATATTATTAAACTCCTTTGATTAGAGTCTTTCCTAAACTTTTTTTTCTAAGAAAACGTTTGTCTGGAAACACCGATCAGTGGCTTGAGGGATATCAGAAATCCACATAAAACACTTCAGAAAGTGCTGCCTTGTGATTGTCAAAAATTTATTGTGTATGTATTGGGGCAAAAATGGTTTTTGGCTGCTCAGCTTCTACTTCCTAACAGCATCCTGATTTCCTCTTGAGGAACTGTATCTCCTCTCCTGAGTGCAGTTCTAAGGGGCTAGTGAACTGTCTATTTTACCAAATGGAGCCAACTGGGTTTCAGAAAAGAATTAAGTTTTGGTGTCTAAACATTCATTGCACATAATTATTTCTCTCCCCAGGTACGTAGAATAGTAGTAGTTATACACCATCCTTAAAAGAATTAAGAAAATGGCCACATAATTTTCTCTGTCCTATGATTTAGTTGAGGAACCTGTTTAAGATACTTTTGCCATGGTTAAGGACTTCCTTGAGGAACGATAATACCAGATCCATCCCCATATCACTCAGGTAAACTTGATGGTGGACGTATGCCCTAAATTCAGGCAATTGGTTCCCTTCTCTCTGAACTTTGAATCTTGGGGGGAAAAATGGCAAAATATGAATTGGTTCCTCCATATGCCCATGACTGGTCCTCCTTGCTTCTGCACGTTGCCAATGTCTTTTTAAAATTGTGTTAAGTTAGCAAGATTAGGGTTGTATCTCGCTTGTAATCCATGATATCACTCTGATAATAGGAGCTTTCCATAGAACCAACAACTGGAGGCCTTTAATACAGGCCAGGACAGAAAAAGACAGACCCAGGTACAGCGGGTAGAAAATCACTCTTGAGACGTGGTTGGAACCTGACATCACACCTAAACCCAACTTGATACATTGAATTCTAAGCTCTAGTCTTTTCTCAACAAACAGCTTCTCTGCTCTCTCTTGGTGATGAAAAGAGACAAACACAATGGGTTCGTAAGTTCATGACTGGCTCCTTGGATGAAATAACTATAAATAAAAACAGAGTCCATACACTTCAGGTATAGATGACTTTAGAGAAGAGACAAACAATCTTCAACAAGTGGAAAAAGAAAGGAGTAATTAAGGTGAACGCATCTATAGAAAACAGCTGTCGGAGTAGTCATCATGCTAACTGATTCTTTTAAGGGTGGTCACTTGATCTGGGAGCGAATGGGGAAGGTCTGTAGCAAAGGATGTCTAAAAATACCTAGAACATTAATTTGAATTTTTTAAGCAGACCAACTGCTGTTTTATAAGTAATTATTTGTGCTGTAGCAATGAAAGGCAGTTATACTGTCAGCAGGGAAAGTCTCAATTATACCCCCATCTTGATATTGAATGTGAGGATCTCCTCAGTAGCCAAAAAAGAAAAAAAAAGCGTTCCAAACCAGATGTTCACTGTGAAATCTAATGGAGCTCTCCTAATTATCCTTCTTTCATTAATGAAGCTGTAGAGAGTTAGCATGTGGTTTTGCAAGCAGGAGGCCATGCAGGAAGTACCCCAGTACCAGGAGCATTTCCACAAGAGCACAGTGTTGGAGCCTTGATGGGAAGGTTGACGAAGAGCCGCCCCCGGCCCCGGCCCCAGCCCCACGTTCATCCATGATTTCCTTGTATTTTATCACCATGCCAGTGTAGGAGTTTCTACACTGGCCGAGGTAAACTAGAAATTAGCCCCCAAATCACACTTGATTTGCTTTGACATCTACACCATGAGGAGAAACATATTGATCATGTTTCTTAAAATCACAGTGTATGCTTGCCTTTCAAGAAGCAGTCTCTGAAGATGACTATGGAAAAATTTTCCTTTCAAATCCTGATCACACACACGTACAAAGCAACACCCCCATACCCCTGGGGGAGGGGGTGGGGAGAGAGTGACACATTTCAATTAACTTTCTCATAATAGGTTTTCATTAAGATTTCAAAAGGTGGTTTTCTCAGGTTAGAGACCAACTGATTTTAAAAAAGCATATTAGCAGAGGGGCAACAACCAGGTAACTTATCTAGATCTGGTACAGGATGCTTAATGTACAGTAGTTTTCAGTCATCAGTTATGTTTGAAAATAATGTATATGAAAATAAAATGGTATGTAGGTTAGAAAATGATGCAAATTTCAGATCTGACACGGGAGATTCTTGAGACTTGCTGGGAGAATATTTGCCAAGTTTATCAGCACCTACACTTTTGGACAGATGGGATCTTTGCCAAATCCTTTAAAACATTTTTGAATTTTTTTGTTGTTTGGGCACTTTTATTTCGTTTTGGTTTTTCTTTCGGAGTGTGCGTGTGTGTGTGTGAGAGAGAGAGAGACAGTGAGAGACGGACAGACAGACAGACAGACAGACAGAGACAGAGAGAGAAATCAATCCTGAAGAGGATGAAGGAATTACAATAACTAAATACTGAGCATGAGAGTGACGTGAGTATGGTTCACTTACACAGACTTACACCGAAGTTAGAGAGAGAAATACACACTGATCCTTAGACCCATATTCTGTTGGCCAGACTTGACCACCATTCAGTAGAAGAAAATGATTTCTCATATCTAAGTGTCAGAAAGAAGAATTTGGCAGTGCATGCAGGGTAGACTGGGCTCAAGAAGAAACAGAGGGTGACAGGCGAGTTAGGAAGCCATAATAGGAGCCCCAACGATGGGGTAATCGAGGCACACATAGGACAAGTGGCAGTGAGTTTTGGGGACAAGACTGCTGAGGCAAGAGGCATTCACTCCAGAGGCAGGAGTTCCCCAGCATTTCCAAAACAAGGTGTTCTCTGGATCAGCAAAGATTTTGTTCAATTCACATCATAGGATTGCCCTTTTAGTCTTTATTAATAAGGAAACTGTATTAGGTCAAGGATCATATTTATCTATTTTGCTGTTATATGCCCAAGACATGGTGAAATGTTTACAACACAGTAGGCACTTAACTAATTCTAATATACATTCAAAAAGCAAGTATGTATTAATCTCAACAGTATTCAGATACATTTGAAAACAGTAGTATGAACAGGTGTGACATAATTACTTGGTGTCTACATAATGATTCCTGTGCAAATGGACTCAATTCCCCTTCAGCCCTCCTACAGCCTCCCCCAGCCTGGGTCCATAAATTGGAAATCACCATTCTTAAGAATAATCTACAGAACAGAATCAAGCTTAGGAGTTCCAGGTCTAGAATCTGACTGGCTTTTGCCATTGCCTCTCAAAAAACTCTAATCCCTCAAGTAAATTATATATTATGTTATAGGCCTTGGTTTCCTCCAATATAAAATGGTGATAAAAACTGTAATGATGATTACTTTGAGAACTAAATGACAAATTAGCAAAGTAGCTGGCACATGGTAAGGGTTTTTTTTGCTATTAGCTATTAATGTTATAATTATTTTTACTCTTTGGAGAATGAAACTTTTACAAGAGAGCCGATGAGGGGCAGATCTAGACTGCCCTGTTAAGGCTCATTACCCTACCTCTTTTTGAGTAGCTTTGCAGAAGAGAGCTCAGAAGGTCTGGGTAAGCTCCCAAGGCTTTGTCTTTCTAACAGGGGCACTGCTCTAACCAGAAAGCTTCCCATTAGCACACAGTTGCAGCTATGTGCTAATAGAGTATCTCCCTCCAGCCCCCCAGTCCCAAAATCCCCACATTGTAGTATTTTCCAATTTCTGATGTGCAAGTATCCTCACCGTGGCCAACATTAAGCTGACGATGTAAAGTGATGAAGATCCAGCTGGGGAAAGGTGAGGACCATCAGCTTTTAGGATGCAGTGGAAGTGTGCCTCAGCACACTACTTAAATAGTCACACCGATGTCCCCGATGCCTGACCCTGCAAATAAGTACAGCATATGCCAGGGCCCTGGCCCCTCTCTTTTAGAAGGTTGGCCATAATGCCTGTAGACGGGTTAAGCCTTGCCCATGCACTCTACTACTTCTCCTGTAAGTTTTTTCTCAACAAACTTTTATATTTGCACTGCTGGTCCCAGTGACCATGGCCCCTCTGCGTGACAAGAGTAAAACCTGACACGAAGAACACTGGCGTTTCAAACATCAAAGTCATAGAGGGGTGGCAGAGATGAAGCACCCCACTCATAACAAGTAGAAGAACACCCAGCTTATTTTTTCAAGCACAAGGCTTTATCATTTGGAAGCTGACACAGTATTTCTCCAGGAGAACCTGGTTTTCTGCTATAAATCACCTGGGGGTCTTAGTTTTCCATACTGAAAAATGACTTCTAATATGACCCCTAAGGACACTCTGACATTCCTGCATGCTGACCCACATTCAAAGCGCTACCCAGGCCTGTTAAATTTTTTCTCCAAAGAGCAATTTTATTTTAAACATAGAAAAAGCATACGGGGAACTATGAAGGCTGAGGCATAGAATGAGACCTCTTTGTTGTTCTTATCACTGATTAAATGCATTTGGAAAGAATGGCCTATCGAGAAAAATTATTAGCTCTTTGTATAAACTTGAAATGTAGAGTAGTAAAAATCTGTCAAATGCAGAATTTTATTGTGCATAAATCTATACCTTAGCCGATAATCATTAAATGGGTCTCTCACTGTTAGCAAGTCTGTTCCGCCTTGGCACACACAACTTTTAATTCATTTAACTTAACATTTTCTTGTGCTGCAAGTGATTGCCTTTGGCTATGGGCTTATGTGAGAAGGGCTTAGGGGCACGTTTCTCATCTGATTTAAGTCTAAGCTTATTCCAAGTTCTCTTTCCAACAGGTTAAATTTCCTCTCATCTCCCTTTAGGCTCTCAGCGTCTCCAGGTCCCTTACCTTCCATCACGTTATTAAATGTCCCCTAGGGATGAAGAGGATGGAGAACTGTGGGGAAGAAGGTATAGCAGTCTGGGCTCTGATCAGCACATAGCTCATCAGAGCATCAGAAACCTTTCTGAGAAGTCTGAAGCTAGATGATCTCTAATGCAGCGGCCGGCTCTCACACTCTGTATGTTTCCACAGTTGAAGCAGACGCAAGGGATATAGAAAGGATTCTATACGATCCGCCTCCTGGTAAAGTACAACAGTACCCTAGGCACCACAATAAGGAAAGGGAACAACTAAAGTAGACTGGATGTTTAATAAGCACTTGGCATCATCTACAGATGTGCTACCTCATTCAGTCCTCATTACAGCCCACACAAGCTAATACTCCAATTTTACTGATGAGAACACAGAGGCTAAGAGGGTCACA
This sequence comes from Camelus dromedarius, assembly GCF_036321535.1. Taxonomy (NCBI): domain Eukaryota; kingdom Metazoa; phylum Chordata; class Mammalia; order Artiodactyla; family Camelidae; genus Camelus; species Camelus dromedarius. The sequence continues at coordinate 108,281,914 of NC_087438.1, forward strand.
TATTTGTTCAAATGTTTACAACTTAAAATTTGTCCAAATGTTTACAACTTAAAATTTGTCAGGCTTGCAAACTGTGCCCTGGTCTGAAACCGAAGTCTGTTCTTAACCACTCTACACATAGCCTTCATTCAGTAGCCCCAAAGCTAAGGAAATGTAATTGGGCTTGGCAAATCAAATGCTGTTTTCCACAGTTTGAGTAGACTGTATTGTTATTCAAATCGCTGTCTGTGGATGGACCCTCAATAAACAATAACCAAATATAAAGCTTCTTCCTTGCTTTTCTCTTTTATATAATTTTAAAAAATACTAAGGAAGCTTTAACTATTTTCAAGGGAAATATGGAGAAGACTTCAAAAAAGACTTGGATATTGCAGTGCAAATAACTGGTCCTGATGTTTTGCGCCCTCAGGTTATGTGTTTTTTGCAGATTAAGTATATTGCTTTATGTTTCATCTGAACAAGAGGCAAGAACAATGCTGAATGTATCAAATTTTCTTGGTGGTTGAATGACTATAATACTGGTTCTTCACTTCCAATGATAACAGTGCACGTTTACTGGCTGCACTCACATGTATTATTCCATGTTACCCTCACTACAGTCCTGCGGGGCAGCTGCATCCATTTTCAGATGAGGAAACTAATTCACAGTCACACACACGCTAATGAGGTAGCCATGACTGGAATCTGGGTTCTCTGGATTCCAGATCCTATTTTTGTCCTATTCCACTGCTCACAACCCCAAATTCAAAATATTCAAACACTTGCAACCTTGTAAGGAGCTTTGTGTCCATTTGCTATTTTTCTCATTCCCTTTTTTCAAGCTCTATTTGACGTTTCTTGTCTATAAAGCTAGGGAAGCTAAGATATGCTACAATTGATCAGGCCCTTCCATCCTAACCCCTACCCAGTTCTAAATTAGAACATTTTCTTTCTGGAGGAAGGTCACAAAAAGCAGGAACAGAGCTTTCCAGATTAGAACACAGTGAGCTTAGGGTTGAATCCTATTATAGCCCAACATCTTGGAATAGAATGTCTTCCAGTCAAGCTGTTCTGTCCTTCAGTGGCTGGCTGAGCTACTTGGAAGCCATCAAGAGAAAAAGTTATTCTTTTTCAGATAAACAGGGGGCAAAAGGACAGTTGCCGAACTGCAGACAACTTGACCAAAGATTTAATTTGCAATCGTATTTTGCTGGGTGATCACAACATATTCTGTTTTCTTTCATGTATTGATCTGCGTACAATAATACACATAATCTTTTTTACTCGAAGCTAATCACTATACCAAAGATTTTCCATAAACTAACTCAATCCTCATTTAAAAGAAGAAACATTGTAGTAGCTCATGGTGAAAAAGAATATGAAAATGAATATATGTATTTTCATGTATGACTGAAAAATTGTGCTGTACACCAGAAATTGACACAACATTGTAAACTAACTATAACAACAACAACAACAAAAATCATGAGGTAAATACTATTACTATTCCCATTTTATAGATAAGGAAACTGAGACAAGGCAGTATAGCCAAAGAGCCCTTGGGCTAAGATTAGAAACCCTAAGAAACTCACTTTATTTTCTTACTCTCAATTTCCACGTCTGAAATGTGGAATTAATAACAGTCTCAGTACTACACTGGGTATTATGGGATCTACAAAATAAATCTATTGTATCTCCAGTATCAGGACAATTAGAATCTAATTTTAGAGAGAAGCTTTTCACATGCTAAAAAAAAAAAAAGAGAGAGAGAGAAAGATAAATTTCACAATAAAGTGGAAAGTGAAACAAAATGTGATCTGAAGTCAAAATGCATGGAAAAGACAAGGCAATGTATACTAGTTTACCCCCTCGGAGATACAATGTCTCTGAGTCCAGTTGGAAAGGAAACTGCTGACCTTGGCTCAGTTTCATTTCCCCAAGTATTTGACGGATGGGGCCATGGTGAGAAGCTCAGAACGTATCTTCTCCACTCCATCTAGGACACTAACCCCCTCACAGGAGACAGGAGGGAACCGGCAATTAATGCAGCGCCTGTTCTTTGCACAGATCACTTCTGAAGTTCACTGGCTGAACTGAAGAAACTAAAAGGGAATTGTAATAAAAGAAAGGAAAAGGTGCTTCTGACAAGGCTGATGACTGTTAATTGGAAACCAGACCCACACAAGAGGACTGAGCTAGAGGGCAGAATGGACTCAGAACAGTCAGTCCCTGCTGCCTTCAGCTCTGAAGGAGGAGTCGAAGGCCAGGGCTTCAACCTTGGTGCTAACATTAATTCACTCCAAGAATTCTCACAAAGCATCAGTCTGGTTATTTCTGTAGGTGATTCTGTGAGTTTGGTTCCAAGTCCTCATAGGTTTTCCTGAGGATGAACTGTGATCATGTATACGAATTTTGAAAGCTCTGATGGGTCACACTAATGCAAAGCATAAAAGAACAGCAAACTTCAGGGGATAGACTAGAAATGGGATTTAACTAACAATTCTTCTACAAATTATTCTCATATTACTTAATTAGTAATCATCTAATTTCTCCCCTTACTTTGGCTATGTCTGCATAGGCTAAATTACCTGGAGCCACAGAGACACTTGCTACTCAGAGATGGTAAGTAGGCTCCTGATTGATTGGCAATGTCTGCCTGGACCAATCTATTGAGAATTTGGAAGCCACATCTGGATGTGGCATCAGTTAGTGCTGAATGACAGGGTCACAGAACTGAGGTAGTGAAGGCCAGCATGTCAGCCATATGCCCTGTTTCCAATAATTAAATCCTGTTATTCAGATTATTACATATTTTAGACTTAAGACCACTTAGGAGGACATTCACAATCTTCTGCTGAATTAAGTCCCTCTTCACTGTTTAACCTAAATTTGCAATACTCTCCTTCATGTCTTGTTTTATAAAACACACAGATTTCCTATCCTTCATCTGCACCCTGTATTCTCCCAACTGCTGGTGCTTGAGTTCTTTTATTAATATAGCAGCACAATTTACAATAGCCAAGACATGGAAACAACCTAAATGTCCATTGACAGATGATTGGATAAAGAAGTTGTGTTATATTTATACAATGGAATACTACTCAGCCATAAAAAATAAAATAATCTCATTTGCAGTAATATGGATGAACCTGGAGATTGTCATTCTAAGTGAAATAAGTCAGAAAGAGAAAGAATAATATATCACTTATATGTGAAATCTAAAAAAAAAAGAGACAAATTTATTTACAAAATAGAAATGGACTCACAGACATAGAAAACAAACTTTTTACTCGAAGCTAATCACTATACCAAAGATTTTCCATAAACTAACTCAATCCTCATTTAAAAGAAGAAACATTGTAGTAGCTCATGGTGAAAAAGAATATGAAAATGAATATATGTATTTTCATGTATGACTGAAAAATTGTGCTGTACACCAGAAATTGAGTAGGAAAGGATAAACTGAGAGTTTGAGATTTACAGATACTAACTACTATATATAAATTAGATAAACAACAAGCTTCTACTGTATAGCACAGGGAACTATATTCAGTATCTTGTAGTAATCTATGGTAAAAAAAGAATATGAAAACAAACATATGTATGCTCATGTATGACTGAAGCATTGTGCTGTGCAACAGAAGTGGACACAACATTTTAAACTGACTATATGTCAATAAAAACATATTAAAATAACCTAATATTTATTAAATGGTTATTGCGTTCTGGGCATCTTCCTTACTGAATTACATGGGCCATCTCATTTAATTCTGACAGATATAGTAAAAAGAAATACGACGATCCCCAATTTACAAAGAAAATTTACTGTTACACACGTTATACAGCTTGTCCCAGGAAACCACAATAGTAAGCATCAGTCTAGAGTCCCCTTTACACCACGTTCAGTCGTCCAGTCCTATCTGACTGCCACCTGCTCAATGAACCCTCTCTTAATGTCCCCAGTCCCAAAGATCCTTTCCTTCTGGTGACCCCTACAGCAATCCATCTGTTCTACTTCTGTAGCGCTTTTCTCACTTAACCTTGAAATATGCAAACTGGTTCAAAAAATACATAGAAAGTACTGAGCCACACTGGACACTAGATATTCTGAGATGAAGACGACACAGTATCTGCCACTGAGTGACTTACATCAGGTAGAGGGGACAGACGTGCCAAAAGACAGAATATGTTGTAATACATACAGCGAGGTAGGGAAACCATTGTCTTTTCAATAAATATGCTAGATAAATTGGATATCCATATGGAAAAAATACACAGATGTTTAAGTCCTATTTCATACTGTATGCAAAAATTAATTCTAGATAGAATGTTAACCCAAACAGATAAAGTAAAACAATAAGCTTTAGAAGGTATCACAGGAGACTGTCTTTATGATTCTGAGGGGAACAGATAGATTTCTTATACAGGACTATTTCAAATTTAAGAACTTCTTTCATCAGAAAAAAAAAAACATAAAAAGAGTAAAAAGACAAGCAATAGTGTGGGGAAATAGGTTTGCAATACATTTATCTACCAAGAACTCACAACTCCTAAAATTCAGTAGAAAATCAGAAAGATGGCCAAGCCACCACTTTACCAAAGAGGCTCTCCAAATGACCCAAAAACATACGAAAAAGAGCTCAATTTAATTATTAAGGAAATGCAAATTAAAACTACAATGAGATACCATTACATATCAACTAAGATGAAAAAAATCAAAATAGCAATTATTGGCAGGGATGCAGAGGAGCTGGAACACTCATATGCTGCTTACCTAATATAACCACTTGGGAGAACGCTTTGATACTACAGCCACTTAAACAGAAAGGCGCATTACCTATCACCCTCCTAGCTCTAAGCCCAACACAGGGCTTGACTATGCGCACCAAAGGATACGTAAAATTACTCCCAGCAGCATTAACCCCAGTAGCCAAAACTAAAAACAACCAAAACACCACACGTCTAGCAACAGAAGAATGGATAAATAAGTTCTGGTATATTCATACAATGAGTAGTATCCAGAAATGAAAATCAAGTAATTATAGCCAACAGAGATCAATCTCAATTACAGTATTAAGCAAGAGAAGCCAGATATGAAAGAATACACTCTGTGTGTTTTCATTTGTTGTTAAGTTCAAAATCAGGTAAAACTAAAATCTTATGAAAACTGTCATTGTAAAATATAGGGAATGATGACTGAGACTGGGCTGAGGGAGGCTTCCGGGCTGCTGGTAACATTCAACATCCTGCATCAGGGTGCTGGTTTCATGAGTGTATTCATTTTGTACAAATTCATGATGCTGTCTGCTTATGATCTCTGCACTTTTGTGAACATGTAGTTCCATTTAATTAAAAGAAAAAGAAAAATACTGAGTTTGATGAACTTGCCTAGATAAAGGCTAGTGAAAACCTTGACAACCAGCAATACTTACAGTCTGGCTGGAGGAGACACGCCGTGGAGGTGTTGGGAAGACACAGGATCCATGATCTACGTCTGATTCATTTGGGCTTTCAGCCACAGTATCCAAAGAGTGCTTTCATTCATTTATCCATGCAGCAATTCAACAAATACTTGTGAGCACTGACCCTGTGCCAACCACTGTGCCAGATGCTTGGGCATGTAACAGTGAACAAAATAGAAGTGAATGCTGCTTTTAAGGGGCCATGTGCTTTGTGCATTGTACTACATTAAATTATTGTGTGTGAATGAATGAATGAATAAACATAAGGAATATCTGAGGCTTGGAAGTCCAGTCAATTGGCAGACTTCTCCTTTTGATTTACCACCTATGAACATAAGCATAGGCTCCCTGAAACAAGTTAGAAACGTCTAGTTTTCTGCACTGGAATTCAATTTTTTGATTCCTGAATCCCTTATAGGACTGTAAGATGCATGCTTACCCAGTTTTTTAAAGTTCTGTCTTCTTTTGGTCTTTATGGCGTCTTCAATATATGAAACATGAAAACTTCTCTCTGGAAGAAAATGGAAAAACAACATACAACTCAAACTAAATATCAAACAGAAGCTCTCCATATTCATCTCTCTTTCACAGAAATCTCAATTTTGAGATGAAAGAGTATAAACTTGTGCTACATGAATACAAATATGGGTAATTACAATAAAGTTCTAGCCATCATTTTTTTACCTTTATGTTTTTACCTATTCATTTGAAGAAAAATACATATTCCTGTATTTTCCAAGTTCACGACTATTTAAGAACTTCTTTGAAAGGTTTTTCTAGAGTATTCAAGAAAGTAATGTGTTAACATTTGGGTTCCATCTCCAGTACCTCCATTAAAAATAATAAATAAATAAAACATCCTGTTTTTTTAAAAAAGTATTGCTTCTGCTCCATTCTTTCTCTCCTCTCCCTCTGGGCCTCTGTTTATGCTTCTGTTTAATCCTTCCACCTCCCTTCTGTTCTTTTCTGAATTTTCATCTTGTCTGTGATTCAGACTATATATTTCCTTCCAATCTTTCCTCTACTTCTCTGTTCTGCAAGTACACTGTTACACTTACCTGTTGTGTTATTAATTTGAGATATAGTTGTTTCTGGTTACTCCTTTTTGATCTATATTCTTTTTTGAAGACATCAGTTTTCTCTGAAAATTCTCCATCTTGTCATTTAATATCCTGGGCGTACTAGTTACAGTTGCTTTAAATGCATGACTCCTAATATCTGAATCTCTTGTGGTCCTGTTACATTCTCACAGTCCTTGGTCAACAGTCAATGCTGTGCTGAGTCAGCCAAGATGCTTGTCTCTTTTACAACCAGTGACTTTTTTATTTGATTTTTTATTTTCACTGTATCAACAATCCCAGAGGCTCTTTGAGGCTCCAAATGATGTTATCAGCCCCCAGAGATTTGCTTTTGCTTCTAGCTGGCCATCTGAGTAGGGACAAGCTCTTTCAATACAGTATGAATTGGGCTGATGTAGCGGGAGACCAGTATTTTATGAGAGTTCTATTTCCAGTTAACCCTTACTGGATGAGATTACAGTTAAAAACCTGGAGTATTTACCAACGACCCTTCTTTTGGTGGACTTAGAACTACACTTTATGGTCCCCCAGCGCCATGAAACTCCCAAACATTCTACTCAGCTTTTTTCCCTTTCAGGTACAGTTTTTTTAATTGGTCAATGCCTCAAAAACAAACAAAGGTGCTGAATGTCAGTTTCACTTCTCTGTGATCCCTGTCTCTCTGGTGCCTTATCTCTTGCTCCCTGCCTTAGTACCTCTCCAACATCTTTAAATAGATGTTTGAGGCTATAGCTTTTCTGGTATTCTCAGTGGAACTCTTCATTTCAAACAAGAACACTGCTGGGAGTGGAAATCTCCACATACATAAATCTGAAACTGTTTAATACTGAATGAATAAATCAGTATACCACAGTGGGCAAAAGCTCTCATCCCAGAGGCGGACTGCCCCAGGTTTGAATCTGAGCACCATCATTTATTAACTGTGTGTCACTGAGCAAGTAACTTGAATTTTGTAAGCCTTTTTCTCTAACTAGAAAATAGGTAAATTAAGGTACCGTTCTCAAAGGTTTGTTGTGGGGATGAAATGGGACAGTGCATATACAATGCTCAAATCAGCGTAGCGTATACAGTTAGTGCTCGACAAAGATTAGCTGGTATCACAATCACTTGAATACTGCTATTTACTGCTATCATTTTTACTGCCATAAAAACATATGAAAGTTAAAGTTTCTTCCCATGCAGCACGTCATCTGCACTCCACAAGAACTCCGTAAGACAGATATTTATGCCGACTCACCCCACTCTCAGTTTCAGAGAAACTGAGCTTTTAGATCATCTAAGTGACTTACAGAGATCACACAACTATGAGTGGCCAAAAGGACACACTAGTTCCTCTGAACCCGAATTGTGAGTTGTTTTTTACTAAATCATTTACAGAGCAGTAACAATATTTCGGGTCTGCCTGGCTAATGTCCTAGTTTAAGTGACATATGTCATATTTAGACTGGAGACTTAAAGTTTATCTCATCTTACACTATAATTTTATAACTGAGAAAAACCAAAGCTCAGAGGAGGAAATGCTGTGGTCCAGTTCACACAGCTAGAAATGGGCAAAGGTGGAGAAGGAAGAAGATTCCAGGCTTTCCTGTATTTTAGGTCATTTCTTCTATGTCAGAAGTATTTGCCTAGCAATTGTTCTGATTTTGACGCTGAAATATCATTAGTAGTAGCAATATATTTTCCCCCTCCATAAAGTAACAAAGCAATAAAGAAGTGATCTTATCCCTGATGCTAATGCCCTATTACTGTATTACACCAGCTTAAATATTTTATCATGAAATTTAAAACTTTAAGGTAGCATCACCTGCTCAGCCAGAAGAGAAAATCAAGATGGATGTTTATGATGTGTTCGATTCAATTACTGGTTTATTGTGTGTGGTTTGGGCTATTATAAATCAATTCAAGTTATATCAATTTCTTAATAGCCTCAGAGGTGTTTTTTTTCTCATGCAGGGTTGGGGGTGGGGAATGGTCAATTCCACAGAGTATGCAGTACCATCTGTGGAGCAAATAACATCAAACTTTATTAGAAATACCACGTGAAAACATTCCGTTCAGAGTTCCCTTTGGGTACTTAGATGTTAAAATGGTATTGTGTTCTATGTTGAACTTGACTCAATCATTTACTCAGAAAACAATTACTGGGCACCAGAAATCCAAAGGAAGAGACTTCTTTCCATAGATCAGTCAGATGTTCACTCTTACACAACAGTTCTGGCCAGCTGGGAGGGATCATGGGAAAATATGCCTGCTTCTGCGGGAACCTTAGGAGTGGAGTTTGTGAAGGAGACACTTCCCAAAAGAATCTTTTGTGTTGGGAGGGGCAGGATAGCTGGGCATGCAAACAACAGATCTCCTGTGCAGCTATTCTCTGCATCTCATCCTGAGCGAGTCACCCAAGTTGCTGAGATGGAAGAACCAAGTAGCCTGAGGTTAGTGGAATCCTAGATGAAAAGAAACACTTCTGGTCTTTCATTTGAAGGGTTTGGTCTTGACTTTGTTGTCATCTTCTTTTTGAAACCATTTCCTTTACTTCCTCCTTTTCCTCTCCTATTCAAACGCATTTTCTAAGTATGCACATCTGCAGAGTGACTCATTTTTAAAGAATTCCAATTAAATTGCCCCTTTTCTCCTGAATGGCATCATTTTCCCAATATTCACTTGTACCTAGTTTCTGAATGAAGAAAGATCAACCAGACTTCTGAATTTTGCCCTCTCCTTCCTTCAGCATCACAGCAGCTTTAATTCAGAGACTATAAATCTAGCCAAGACTAGTTTTGGTGCTTTCATCCCATCTCTTGTTCTCTCCCACTTCACGTCCCCAGCTCACTTTCCAACCCCCTCTTCAAGAATTTCAACACTTTTGTGAACACCACACCCATCATCACATAGGGAACAGATCAGATCAACAAATTCATCTTAAGTTAAATATTTAAAATATTCATTCAAAGCAAGACTTGGCTTTACAAAGAAACCAGAAACTGCAAAGCTCATCTCCTAAGACTGAATAACTAACTTCTTTGCATAGAGGTAGATATTTGGGATAGATGGTCCTTCTTAGTTCTCCTCAAATCATCTCTCATTTGCCTACAGAAAAGTATGCCTAATATCATATCAAAGAGGAAACTATAATTTTCCAGCAAACAGTAAGCCCACTATGTACCCTAAATATTCCGTGGAAAGAATATATTGCTTTAGTTTGGGAGAAGCATGTCTTGTCTCAAAGGGCACACATTTCTTAAGGTCAAAACTGACAAAAGAATGGGCTGACACCCTGAAAAAAGCTCGGTTATGATCTGTAAGGCATTTTAAAAAAATAACAGCAACAGCTTTATTGGGATATAATTCATATACCATACAATTAACCCTAATTCAATAGTTTTTAGTACATTCACAGGGTTGTGCAATCATCACTATAACCTTCTAAGGAATTTTTTTATCACCCTATCAAGAAACCTTGTATCCCATTAGCAGTCACTTCCCATTTCTTCTGTTTTTACTCAAGTATAGATGATTTACAACGTTGTGTTAGCTTTGGCATACAGCATAGTGATTCATTTATATATGTGTGTGTGCGTGCATATGTGTGTGTGTGTATTATTACTCACATTCTTTTACATTATAGGTTATTACAAGATACTGAATATAGTTTCCTATGCTATACAGTAGGACCTTGTTGTTTATTTTATATAAAGTAGTGTGTATCTGTTAATCCAAACTCCTAATATATCCCTCCCCACCTTTCTCTTTTGGTAACCATAAGTTTGTTTTCTATGTCTGAGTCTGTTTCAGTTTTGTAAGTTCATTTGTATCATTTTTTAGATTCCACATACAAGTGATATCACAGAATATTTGTCTTTGTCTGACCAACTTAACCTAGTATGATAACCTCCAGGTCCTTCCATATTGCTGCAAATGGCATTATTTCATTCTTTTTATGGCTGAGTAGTATTCCATTGTATATATGTATATATACCACATCTTCTTTATGCAGTCATCTGTCAATGGGCATTTAGGTTGTTTCCATGACTTGGCTATTGTAAATAGTGCTGCTATGAACACTGAGGTGCATGTATTCTTTCAAATTAGAGTTTTGTCCAGATATATGCCCAGGAATAGGATTGCTGGATCATATGGTAAGTCTATTTTTTGTTTTTTAAGGAACCTCCATAGTGTTCTCTATAGTGGCTGCATCAATTTACATTCCCACCAACAATGTACAAAGATTCCTTTTTCTCCACACCTTCTGCAGCATTTATTATTTGCAGACTTTTTGATGATGGTCACTCTGACCTGTGTGAAGTGATACCTCATTGTAGTTTTCATTTGCATTTCTCTAATAATTAGCAATGTTGAGCATCTTTCATGTGCCTGTTGGCCATCTGTTTGTCTTCTTCAGAGAAATGTCTCTGGTTTTTCTGCCTATTTTTTGATTGGGTTGTTTGTTTTTTGTTATTGAGCTGTAAGAGCTGTTTGTATATTTTGGAAATTAATCCCTTGTTGGTTGCATCATTTGCAAATACTTTCTCCCACTCCACAGGTTGTCTTTTTGTTTCATTTATGGTTTCCTTTGCTGTGCAGAAACTTAAAACTTTGATTGGGTCTCATTTGTTTATTTTTGCTTTTATTTCTTCTTCCTTGGGAGACTGACCTAAGAAAACGCTGCTACAATTTATGTCAGAAAATGTTTTGCCTATGTTCTCTTTGAAGAGTTTTACTATGTCATGTCTTATATTTAATAAGCCATTTTGAGTTTATTTTTGTGTACGGTGTGAGAGATTCATTCTCCATTTCACAATCCATGAAAATTAGTCCCTGTTGGCGGTTCTAGCGATGACCCCATGTGTCATATTTTTCCACTCATTTTGATGGCCAAGAGCCTGAGAGGAGACTCTTGTGGGCACTCCAACAACAGCAGGCTTTGCCTTCTACAGGGTGGGCCTGAGCACTGGTAGTTGGAACCGCAGGGACACTGAATTGCTGGGTGGTGTGTGGCTGCTTACTGTGGCTGTCTAAGGTCAGAGGGCAGCTCAGTGTCAGAGCTCAGCCCAGAATCCAGGTGTCCCTGATTTCTGGCTCAAGGCTCCTTCCACCATCACAGTGCTTTCTTGGGATACACTTTCAAAGATAGAGGAAATGCCTTTTACCCCAATTCAACACCCAATTCCTCCCCAACCTGCTGAACAATGCCTAATATTTCTCTCCTGGAAAAGTTCCCCTTTCTTTGCACAGGTAGAAGACAGGGAGAAATGCACAACTGAGTACGAGTGACATCCTGGGCCTCCGCAGAACAGTGGGAGAAGGATCAAGGATCAACCAGCAATCCTGAGGAGGCCAAAGACTCAGTTCTGACTTCCCACATGACTGAGGACCGCCCGAGGCAGATGTGGGCTGATCTGCTTCCACGACTAATTGCTCTGGGCTTCAGTGACAGTTTTGACTGCTTCCCTGAGTTCAGGTGGAAAAAAACATTCCTTATGGGCCTTTCTTTCTAAAAATTGCTGAGTAGGTGCTCAAATTCTGTAGGTCTGAGACCAACACAGCGTAATTGAAAAGAAATGTACACAAGTAAAAGTTTAGGTCTTAGGGCACTGTTATAGGACAGGGATGGAGCTAAATAGAGAAATAGGACAGATGAGATTTTTCCACTGGAATAACAGGAAGCTCTGTGGTTACTGTTGCATTAAAAAAAAAAAAAACAACTCTATTTTGTATGATTCCTTGAAAGTATCTTGCCTGAGGCAGAGTATCGTAGAAAGGCATGATCCTGGGCAGCCAAACAACAAACAAAATCTGTCTCAACTATGGTTGCCTTGGAAAAAGTATTCATTCTACATAAGCTGATTTCCTCTTCTGATTACATTATGCACTAATGAGCTGTTTTGTTTTGAAGACCAGATGATAAGAGGTATGCAGAGTTGTGTAACAATGCTTGGATCATCGTAAGTATCTATCGTTATGACTGATTGAGTCCTCATCCCCCCACAATCTATCCTCATGTTCTCTCTTCTCAATGTTATTCCCAGTGGGACTGGAAACTTCGTGTATGTCAATGAGATGATGATTAAAAGGGAGTTAATAGTTACCACTCCCAGCGACATTTTACAATCACCTAGGGACAAGTGAAAGACATAAATGAAGTGTTTATCCAATGATGGAATTCCAGCTATCAATCAACCACTGGAGAAACTATTTAGAGAAACGTGATGGCCCCTGAAGTCACTGCACCAAAAAGAATGCCTCCTTACGTGATGTGTAGGAAGTGCACCAAAGACATACAGTAAATATGTTTGTTTCAGATGTCAGCTTTGGTGTGGGAGACTCTGTGATGAGCCCCCACAATGATGAAGTTCCTGCATCTTTATTGGTCTGGAATTAGAAGCAGGCTCTGTTGTAAGTGATTTAACTTTCTTGGTCTCAGTTTCTCTGCCTGACAAAGCGGTTTAACTGGCTTTTCCCCCAAATAGTGGGGATGCATAATGCTCTATCAAGCTACTTGACTCCAGGGTTGGGTCAGAGTATAGGATTTACAGGCTTCAGGATATGGAGAAAAAGGAGAGTAGAAAGCTATCCAGGGGTGAAGTGGGGATCACGGAAAAAATGTTACCAACGAAGGTGGGAGAAATTTTCTAAGGCTAGAAGTGCATTTGATGGGCTGAGACACTTCTTATATGCAAGAAATGAACTGCTATGGACACTAAACTGTCAAAAGAACTCTTTCCTGCCCGCTCCTCTCAAAGAGTTCTGCAATTCAAATGAGATCATCTGTGTGAAGACAACGTGAAAGTCAGCAGTACTACTATTGCAACTTTATGAGAAAAATTTCTTTCTCCATAGAGGAAAAAAGTGCCCTCACCATTAAAGGATAAACCAGATTTCACAGCTATTTGACGCATTCAGAATTTAAAGTTAATACAAAGGCAAACTAATTAGTTAGTATAAGGTTACTGGTCAGCAACTTTGGAAAAAGGGAGAGAACACTGGGTTTGGAGATAAGAGTCCTATGTTGGAGACATGGCTACACCACTCAGCAACTATGACTGGCAGGCAAGTGGCGTACCCTTAGCTGTATCATCTAGGGGGATAAAAAAGGGGTAATTATATCGGTCTTAGTAATATCGCAGGATTCTTTTTAGGATTACATTAGAGACTGAGATGTGAAAGCGATCTGCAAGTGGAGATATGCTGTATAAATAATAGGTAAAGCTTAAAATGTAAACTTCTCCAATTCACCAGCCTCAAACTCACCAGAAATGTTTGCCCCGGCATTGCCTGTTGCATCCCTCTGATAAATCTGCCCCATGTCCAACCCCAAACACTTAACTTACTCACACACATGGACACACAAACGTGTGTGCATGCGCATCGCAGTCTGTCTATTAGATCAGTCCTCAGGACAAGTGGGTGAAGCACATGAGTGGCTGGACCCAACCCATCTGATGCATCGGTATGGAGTACACACAGAAGTGCTGTCATTCTACTAGAATTTAATAAGCTCCTGTGCACAGACCTGGGATGGGGTCCTCTGTCCCCACAATGGCAGCAGTCTAACTGGATGACCTCACCCAGAGGTTATGATTGTGCTGAGAGCATCATGGCAATTTCAGAAGGTTTGCTTCCTTCTCTATGATCTCTTTTTTCTTCTTATTAAGAACAAGCTCTCCTCAGCTGACATTCTGCAGTAGGAGGAAGACAAGTGACATCCAGAGGCTCATAGCCAAGTGTTCAATTGGAACACTGATACTGGATGTGTCTTCCGGGAGCGTCCTTGCCCAAATTATTCACCACCACCCCCCTTTTGGTGTAGGGGCATTTGCCAGTGAAAACCAGGTTGGCAATTTGGTCCGTCCTTAATGACCTATCTTCTGGCAACATTTAGGGCTATATTTCAGAGTCCCAGGTATATCAATAATTTTAAAAATTATGATAAATTTTCCTCAAGTTTATCGGGTTGTATTTATTTTGTTTTAACTGGTTTTATTAATTTGGACACATTTTGAGTGAAGCAGAAAATATAGGGACTTGGTCCTTGAGCAGATTAGGGCTTAAATTTTATTTTCTTTGTGTGATTTTTTTAAGTTGCACAATTAATGCATGCAATAGTGTAAACCCAGATAATTTTAAAAAGTGAAAGAAAAAGAGGACGCTTACACAGTAGTATGATATAGGGAAAGATATTAAAAGTTGTTTTTTTTTTTTTTGATAAGAAACAAAGACAAACTAACGTAAGAAATTACAGTTGAAGTTAGCAGTGAAAGTAAAACATAATTTGAATTAGAACCAGACAGGGAAAGAACAGTTTTAGTCAATCAGGTCAATTTTAGTACAAGTGTGTGCTCTGACAAATTAATGTAAAAGGAGCTTACTACCAAATTAATAATTAGATTTTTACGAATGAAACCAATAATGGGTAAAATGGAAATGTACAAAAGTATAACAGAAAAGAATTAAACAGATGTCTATTATTTCTTGTCAGGTTTCTACAGCAAAAGTTTAGACAAAAGCAAATGATAGTATTTTTTACTAGATCTATTGAATGTTTATGGCATCATTAACAAAGTTCATTTCATTTAGGTGTTTGTAGCTACATATTTTATCCTTGCTTTAAATATCAGAAATTGGTCCTTTTTTGGAACATGAAAGTGTGTGACAAGATGTAAAAACAATGTCCCTTCTTCTCCCATTTCTGAGGGTGGGCACGCAGTGGGTATCAATCAGCTTTGCAAACCTAGTCTCAAAATCCATGTTCAGGGTGAATGCTCTGTGTGTCATTCCACCTTTATGAACTGATCTGTTATAAATCAATTTATTTCCCTACCTGGGACTGATCAGATAACAGGTTTCTACTTGGATTACATGTCAGGTTCAGGCTTATTTTTCCTTGTCTCCATTTATATTGTGAAACAAGGATGAAGGTTAATAGGGTTTCCTTAATTTTTTTAATTGAATAAATTTGACATATAACATTAAGTAAATTTAAGGTGTGCAATGTGTCATTTTGATACTTTTATATACAGATAACATATATTCATATATTGTACTATGACTGTCATGATTTATTGCTTTCCATAATTCTAGTACAATAGTGTTGTCTACATTCACTACACTGTGCATTAGATCTCCATGGCTTATTTATTATTCATTGCAGGTTTGCACACTTAACACCATCAATCATTTCATCCGACTTCCAATCCCTTGGTAACCATGATTCTACTCTGTTTTTTGTGGGTTTAACTTTTTAGATTCCACATACAAGGATATCACACAGTATTTGTCTTTCTCTGTCTGACTTATCTCATTTAGCATAATGTGCTCACGGTCCATCCATGTCACCACAAATGGGAGGAGATGCTCCTTTCTCATGCCTGGGTAATATTCCATTGTGTATATGCATCATATCTTTTTTATCCATTCACCCAATGGTGGGCATTTGGGTTGTTTCTATATCTTGGCTATTTTAAATAATGATGCCATAAACATGGGAGTGCATATATCTTTTCAAAATCCTGTTTTCGTTTCCATTGGAAATAAACCCAGAAGTGGATCATACGCTAGAACTATTTTCGATTTTTTGAGGCAACTTCCTATTGTTTCCCATAGTGGCTGGGAAAAATTTACATTCTTATGAAGAGTGTATAGGGGTTCCCCTTTCATCACATCCTCACCAGCACCTGTTGTCTTCTTGATGACAGCCATTCTAACAGGTGTGAGGTGATAGCTCATTATGGTTTTGGTTGGCATTTCCCTGATTATTAGTGATACTGAGCCTCTTTTGAAGTGCCTGTTGCTTCCTGATTTCAAACTATACTACAAAACCATAGTAATAAAAACAGTATGGCACAAAATAGACATACAGACCAACCATGAAGCAGAATAGAGAGCCCAGAATTAAATCCCAGCATATCTAGTCAACTATTATTCAAGAAGGGAGCCAAGAACACCCAATGAGGGAAGGATAGTCTCCTCAACAAATGATGCTAGAAAAACGGGAGAAACACATGCAGAACAATGAAACTGGACCCCTAACCCACACCACTCACAGAAATTAACTCAAAATGAGTCAAAGGCTTAAACATTACACCTGGTACCATAAAGGCGTTAGAAGTAAATGTAGGGAAGAAGCTCCTCAATATTGGTCTTGGCAATAATTTTTTTGGACATGACACCAAATGCACAAACAACAAAAGCAAAAATCAACAAATGGGACTATATCAAACTCAAAAGCTTCTGAATAGCAAAACAACAACTAATAAAATGAAAACACAACCTACAGAATGTGAAAAGTTTTTGCAAATCACATGTCAGATAAGGGATTAATACCCCCCCCCCAAAAAAGAGGAAATCCTTATTTGTATCCACCAAGCTTAGACTTCAAAGCAAAAGTTTCATACCACAGGTAGCGTCGTCCTAAGCAAGGGATGTTGCTAATCTTATGAAACAAGAATATAGCATGATCCACATTCTCAAGGAGCTTATAATATTCAGAGACCAAAATGATCCAAAAAAACAGAAGAATGAAAGTATGAAAGAAAGAGAGAAAGAGAAAAAAAGGGAGGAAGGGTGGGAAAGAGAGAGAGAAGAAGGGAGGGAGGGAGGTAGGGAAGAAAGAAAAGAAAAGAAGAGAAGAGAAGAGAAAAGAAGAGAAAAGAAAAGGAAAGGAAAGGAGGAAGGAAGGAAGGAAGGAAAGAAAGAAAGGAAGGAAGAAAGAAAGGAAGAGAGAGAAAAGGAAAGAAAGAAGGAAGGAAAGAAAGAAAGAAGAAAAGATAAAGAATTAACCTATAATTATAATTCTATAAAATAAAAGGAGTCATGGGGGAACAGGTAATAATTCAGTAAATAAGATTTTCAGCAAGATATTTCCTCTCCCTGGACAGCAATTCCTTCATTTTAACATTAGGAAGTAGATTACACCAATAATTTCCAGGTTGTCACATTCTTAACCCAGTGAAATTTAAAAAAAAATCAGATGTAGATGGCAAAGACAGGATCCTTAGTCTTTAGTTTTGCCAAGGAAGGATATTAAAAATAATTTCTATTACCATCACTTCCTTTTAAAAAATATATTTTAACACCAAAAGAAGACAATCACAGAATAAAGAACACTCTTCCCAAAATAGGACACTGCATTCATTCATTTACTCAAAGGACATGTACTGAATGCCTGTGGTGTGCCACACTGGTCCCGGTGGTGGAAACACTGTGATGAGTACTGGACAAGTCCCAGTGGAGGTTCCACAGAGGAGGTTAGGAAGTGACCACTTCTGCAATCTATATACACTGTACAGATTTATTTATTCCTTCCACCACGCACTAGTGTAAACATCATGTGAACACCTATTCTTGTACGAGAATTTGGAAACCACTACTCCAGAGAATCCACAGTTCCCACATCTTAATGGTTAATAAGGCCCAGAGTCTCTATAAGAATAAGAGACTGGGGAACATCAATGTTAGTTACAAAATTTAAACCCAATAAAAGGACCTAAGAGGATATGGACGAAGGAATTTTATTTTGATTTGAGTTTAGTGAGAAATAAGTTAGAAGTCCTCAACCTTGCTTGGAATTTATTATTTTCTACTCACTGGCCAAAATAATAATACATTCAAGATATTACTGGTTATCAACATCCAACATCATAATTACTCCACTACCCAAATGATGGGGGGGGGGGTAAGCATGTTAACTTTCCCAGGACACCAGTAGGAAGGGATGACGTAATGTTTCCAGAAGTTAACAGAAAAGCAATTTCTTTTAATTTGGGTAGTTTCTTTGCCTTGGAAGATGTGATTGTAAAGCCACTGGAACTAGCCTGTCCAGCTTTTCTCCAGGTCTGAAGGAGAAGATGAGAGAGCACACTGATTGCAATCACTGTCTGACTCATGCTGCCATGTGTTTGCCCACGTGACACAGACCCTGACAAGGGCCTTTGTGGGTTCCTTGATAACTATTTACAATGAAGAAGAGGAAGCAAGTGGTCTTCTATGATTTTCACAGTATCATTTCCTTAGCAATGAGATAGGCAAGGTGGAGCTGTTTTCCCCTACCCTGAAGTCTCTACTAAATCAGACCTAACATCTGGGATAAATGGCTTGTGGAGAAACTAAAATGTGTATAACTGGAGAAGATTCTCAGGCCTCCTGGGCAAACAGGAATGGGGAGTGGGAGGAAATGAAAATGGACTTGTAGCCTGAGTAAGTAGAGATGGGGCACAAATCATGCCGGCGCTGAGTCAGGAGAGGGATGACACAAAGACACCCAGTTGTCACAGAGAAGCACGAGGAGAAAGAGTAACAATGATGCTTAAGTACAAGACCCTGGTAACCAGGAAAGTCACTGACACTGACTCAGGGACCATGGAGATGTTTGTTCTAGTTCTGATTCTGTTGCTAATTCGCTGTATGACACTGGGAACAGCACCTGCCTTCTTTCTGCTCAGTTATCTCTTTGAGGTATTTACAGGGTGAGTTGAGATACTCTGTATCTATATGCACTCAGAAAGTACCATAGTTGGTGGCTGAGAGTCAAGATACTGGAGCCAAACAGACCAGGGTTTAAATCAAGGATCTACCACTCACTAGCCACATAGCTAAGCCATTCTACTTACTCTCTGCCCAATTCTCCTAACTGGTGACATGGGGAACAAGAATAATACCAACACAATTTGGTTCCTGTGATTAATAAATAAAACATGCGTGTAAAGCTCTTAGCTCAGCGCCAGACACACACTGTTGTTATTATTATTTGTGGTCACCTCAAAATGGGCTTTCCGGGTCAGAGCTGCACCAGGCAGCAGCTGCAGCAAAGATTAAGTCTCTCCAGGACAGGTTTTGCTTATCATCAGACTACATAAAACACCAAATCCAGGAGCCCAATTGAAGACATGAACTCTTAAAGAGTTATCATCAGATGTGAAGACCAGCAGTCAGCACATCTTCCCTTGTACTTGCTGCTATATGCATCAAAGACAAAGATGTTAAAAAAAAAAAAAATAGAAGTATCCACAAACTAGAAATCACACTGAGTCTGCCACCTTGCTCCTGCCCCCTTGTGTTCCCTGGCCTTACTAATGTGGTTGAAGTAGAAGAAAGGGTAGTGCAAAGGGCTAGAGAAAACAGACAAAGGCAACTGCTGCTTCTCCCAAGGAGAAATCATTTCAGACAAAAATATGAGTCAGTTCCAGTGTTTTTCCTCTGAAAAGACAAGTCTGTTTTCGGGACATTGAGAATTTCATGAATTTTTCCCAAAGTAAAAGAAAGTCAATTTAACAAATATTTATTACATACCTATCACAGTTCAGACACAGTGTTTGGACTCTGTAAGGAGGAGGAGTTTATCAGATAAACAAGACATTTTCCCCTGCTCTCCCTCCCTACCCCTACCCACTAACTACACACACATGCGCATGTGCGGGTAGAGAATGGAAAAGCATGAACTACTGAGCACAGTGGTTCTCAGAGTTGTTCCCCTCACTGCCAGTATCGGCCTCACCTGAGAATCTGTTAGAAACGCAAATGCAAATTCTCAGGCCCTCCTCTGATCTCTAGAATCAGAATGGTTCCCAGCATTCACTGTTTTAACAAGCCCTTCAGGGGACTCTGATGCACATTCAAGTTAGAGAAAACTTCACCAGCAGAACTTTACGCTGGGCACCTCTTGAGAAAGAGAAAATTCACACCCAGGCAACCTCAAGTTCTATCACAGCATCAGCATTCAACCTGGAGGAAATTCATCGGTGTCCCTGTGTCTCAGTTTCTCAACTATAAAGCAGGAACAACATATCTTTCCTACCTTTAGAGTACCATCCGATGTACACCTGCAACAGTCCTGAGAATGCCCCTTGCTCACCTCCTACTGGGAGTGTGACCCAGGATCCCAGTTGATGAATTTCAAAATCTACCCCTACATTTGAACAGACACCATGACTCCTTCTGGCTGCCAGCAAATGACTGGGTCCACAGGGGCAACGAAGACAAAGTCCTCCTAGGAGATGGACTCCTCCGATGGCCTGCATCATCTTGAGACTCTCCGACGGCTTTGCTGAACCTTCTGTAGATCACACTCAGTTTATGATGCTTCATCCAGCCTTCTATCTCTCCTCCACTTAGGCTCAGTGCATCGTGACTCTGTCAATGATCCTTTCCCTATTTCCATGTATATAGGTGTGTTCCCTAATCGAATCTTTGCACATTGTGTCCCATCTTGGTGCCTACTTCATGCAAGACCCAGATTAATGCACTTGTCTCAGACAGTTATTTCAAAGGATACACCCTCTGTCTTGGAAAAAGTGGGCAGACAACTCCCAGTTACAGTTGCCAATCATAAAACATCGATCCCACTTTATTAGATTTATTAGAAGAGGATATAGCTACCCCAAAACATGCCAATGGGGCACAAGGATTACTGTGACCTGAATGCAAATGAGAATCCACAGATACACCAAGAGTTCTCTGCCCTCCCCCTTCTGCCTAAAACTAGAGCATCAATCTCTCCTCAGGAAGACAGCACACATTTTCCTTGTGAAAGTAGACCCCTCCTCCTCCTCAAGAGAGTGACACTTATTACTGGAGACAGAGTCAGTACCGAGATGAGTTTGCATAAAAACAGATCTCACTAAAACACACTTCTCTTCCATTAGTCTCCCCCACATAGTTCCCATAGTTTCTCAGAGTGTATCATTCCTTGAAGCCCAAACCCCTTTTTCTTTGTTAAAATGGTATATAAGCCCCCATGTCTACCACTGAGTCACTTCTTTTCTATGAACACCATTACACATAAAGCATTCATAAAACTTACATGCCTTTTCTCCTGTTAATCTGTCTTTTGTATATTTAATTTTTAGACCCCCAATTCCCAAATCCTGAACCTAAGAAGACAGAGGAAGAGTTTCTTCCTCCCTGACAAATAGAAGAGGAACACTGTGCATCCTCGATTCTTAGACCCGTTTTAAGAACCAAACTTCTACTTCATTTACAGTCCTTATTACAGCCACTTGTCTTGAAAATTCTGCTTCTGGCATACACAGAACCCTCTTAGGGTTGTGACCTGATCTTTCCTGTAGTTTCCCCTTTCCATCTTCAACCTGCAACCTGCTGAGAGATTTTCTGGATGCTCATCAATGATTTGCCTGAACATGTGAACTATCCTTTCTCCCAAAATTTACTCACTGCTCTACTTGTCTGTGAATCATTGCATTTCTGCTCTATCTTAAGTGTAATAATTAAAAGTTCAAAGGGGTGTTAAACACATTTGAATTTGAATTCATTTCCCCCCAGGAGCTGGATACCCTTGGACTTACTACTAACAACCTCCCTGAGCCTCAGTTTGGCACCTGTCTCCTAGAGTTAGGCAGAGTATTGAAGGATAAATTGTCCCAAAGGGCTGAGCACAGAGACTAACTTTCATTAAGTGTTTAATACACAGTAACTCCTACTGTTACCATTACCATGACTACTTAGACAGACCAAGCAGTATGACATCCTCTGAACACCATCCTTTGTCTTGAAGCAAAATTAATTTCTCAAGTTCTCATCCTGCTTTGAGGGAATGATCAATTCAGTTCTACCTACTGGTTCTCTGCTGGCCCATTTTGCTGCTAGTAGATTTGTGTCCAAGTCCTAAGATAAGAGCGCTTCCTTACCTCACAGGGCACTGCACTAAGCAAACCCATCAGACTGCGGATGGGAAAGGCCTTGAAAAATACCAACTAAAGTCACCTGAGAGCAAAGATTGTGTCCTAATTCATCTGGATCCCTTCAGTGCTTTGCACAGTGCCTGATACTTAGTATAGTCAAGGGGTGTTGAATGAAGAAGCAATTTGCTAAGTATTTAGGGGAAATAGAAGCTTCTTCCACTCCTGAGGGAATTCCAATACGCACGACACTCCCAGATGTCTCTGTTCATTTACTGGCTGCTCCAAGAGGGACCGGAGTGACTTACATGATTGGTAATCTGCGGAAAAGAAATTATGCATTCTCCCTTTCGCTCTCTGTGAGTACACTGCCCATGGGAAGGGGGTGTTCATGGTCTTCCGTCCCTACCAGCCGTCAGTGTAACCATGGGGTTTAGTTAGGAAGCCCACTGGGTTCTTAAGCTAAGATACATCCTCCACTCTAGTCTTAACAATGGTGTGACATTTTTATTTCCATCAGCCTTACTCTTTGTCTTAATTCTCAGTTTGTTCAGGATCCAGGCAGGGAAAATGGGTTCTACTTATTAACCTTCTTGGAAGACTCCCAAAGCAAGATATGTCAGAAGCCTAAAAATGGGTTTGCCCTTTGACCTATATGTTCTGAGTCTAGGGATTTATACAAAGGAAACAATCAGTAATGCAGTAAAAAATTTCTATAAAATGTAACCATCACTATAAAAACTTCTAAATATTATTTAAAATTAAATATCCAGTAAGTGGGGACTATGCTATCCCATATAATAAAATGGGATGCAATCCTGCCAAATCTTTTTTTTTCTTTTTTGAAGAGCATTAATGGCACTGGAAAATTCTTATGGAACAATTTTAAGTGAAAGAAGGAATGACTCAAATACTTTCAATACACACACACACACACACACACACACACATACACACACACACACACTTTTAAATTACAAAGACATCCTAAAGGTATATGTTAATCTTCTAGGAACAAACTAGCTTTGTTTCTTTTTCCCAACAGAGAAATCCAAGAGCAGATGACTACTGTAACCATTTAGACTGTACCTCCTTCCAAAAGTGATGGGAAAATGGCACTAGATTAAGGAAGGGGAGTCAACAAGGGTTAAGTTCCTTCATCTCCTGATTCTGCCCCCTACCTACTGCACTTGCTGTGGCCTCTCCTCTACCTCAGCTTCCATGTCTGTGAAAAGAAGGCTCTGGAGTCAATGATCTCCAAGACCCCTTCCCATTTCAGCATGTTAGGACTCCATGTTCTTATTACTACAACCTTTATGCTGAGTCATTCTAGCCAATTAAGCTAGAAGACTGACAATTCTTCAGCAAACCCAGGCTCTGTTACCTAGTTCAGTCACTGTGGCACCCTAAGAGATTAGATGGAGCAGTAATACTGCTTCTAAACATTTCCCAAGTTGCCAGGATGATCCAGAGAAAACATCCATAGCTCCATACTTAATGATTTCCTTTCTCTGTTGCCCTCACTCTTTTTCACAAGTCCTCCTTCTGAAAATGGAGAAGGGAGAAAGATTTCAACTTTCTAACTTTTAAATACACTATTGTTGAAAACCCTCAATGACTTTGTCAAAAAAGATCTCAAATATTTTTTTCTGCAGATGCAAAGGCACTTAAAAGCAATACCAAAAAAAAAAAAGCATATAAAGAAATAAAATTGGTTTCATTTTGTATCTGCTTTTAAAATAGGGGAAAATTATTATTCCTATTCAGTTGCTCTTTGAAATGCCATCATTCTTAATTTTTCATTGTTTCTTCTTTTGACCTAACTCAGCAAAATGATTTATTTTTCCCCCCGTCTCAGCCTAATAACTTCATAAGCTCTAGTTGTTTCAGAAGGATAATGACTCACCTCAGGTTCGTGCCTGCTGGATCCTTTCTCTCTGAAATGGGACATTATTCTACGACCACCTCAGCCCATACCTTTCAGATAAAAGAGGGACTGTGATAAAATAGAAATAACCATGACTCTCTATTTTTCCAGAAGTGAGGTATCATGTCTCACCATGTTTTAATTAAGCAATAAGTTACATGTCAAGAGCAATTACAGCCTTGAAGGTCAAAGCCTGCTTAATTAAAACACTGGAAGGACCCCTCCTTGTTCAACTATTCTGAAAGCACCAGAGACCTTTAACACCTACCTGGGGAGTCAAAGGAAATGAAGTCGTGGTCAAACAGGCTAATACCTTGCCTTGGAATTCTACCTCATGCTCCCTCCTGCTGGGCTGCACTGGCCTCCACAAAAGCCCATAAATTTGATACATAAATTGAACGTTTGGCATTACGACCCGGGGCAGCAAACAGGTAATGATCTGAAAGCGCTATTAAATGGCTGAGAATTTCAGCTAGGTTTTATGTTTTAGCTGGTGGGAAGCAAATGTTAAAAAATGTTGAGTCTTCGACGGGTCCTCTTCCCAGCTGATTTTCATTTTTTCAGGTATGGTCCCAGAAGCACCTAATTAGAAGCTGCTTAGGAGTTTGATACAATGCAAATTCTACAGCCCTACCCCAAATCAATGAATCAGAAACTCTGGAAAAGGGCCCCTGGAATCTGCATTTTATTAAGTCCCCTAGGTGATTCTTAAATACAATAAAATTCGAGAAACTGCAGATCTAGTCCATTTTTCTCATTTTATCAATGAGATGAAACATCTCTGCTAGCCACTTTTGGGGTCAGAATAAAACCTATGCCTTCTCATTTCATGGTGATATTCCCTCACCAACAAATGAGACTACCTAGGTGAACCCACACAACCAGGTTTTTTCACATTTGCTGTAAAAGATTTATCTTGAGGAGCATCCTTGCCCCAACGGATACTGTTTGTCACAATGACTAATAACAGTCCCATGATCAAGGTTTGAAATGTATTAGCCATATTCTTGTATCATAATCCTGCGTGCCACTCCTCCCAACCCATTCTTATTTCAATTCTGTCTTCTTGAAATCATATTTTTATCATTAGCATTTTATGCTTCTTTGAGTTTGCACAATGAGATATTCCTGAATTAAGACACAGTCTTAAAATCTACAGACATTCCTACAATCATGCTCCTTTTGTAACTGCTACCCCTACTGTCTAAATAACACAAGCACCAAGATGTAATTGATCTTGTAATAAAAATTCATGCAACATTGAATTGGAGAAAGAATACAGATCTAAGAGTCAGAAATCCGGTTTCTAATCCTTTCTCAGTCACTAACTCACTTGAAGTAGGACATTTCCCTTCTGAGCCCCTAATTTCCTCAATTGTAGAGAGGAAACAGCTCTGAAAAACAGGTCTCTTTTCAGTCCTTTCATCCTGTGAAGGAAAGCAGAAAAAAGCAGGACCCTATGCTGTCATTAACTCACATTGTTCTTGAGGAGAGTGAACTATCAGGAGATGCAAATGTCTCTAATTATGTCAAGCTGCCAAAGAAACAACTGCTAATGCAGTCTATTATCTGGCTGGAGAGGAGCTACAGGGATTGCTGAGTTCCCTGTGGTTCCAGGGGAAGAAGTGAATGCGCTCCTGTAGGAGGTGTTAATGAGGGCCCAGCATTCTGGTGAGAGGGCAGAAGAGACTACCGGGAGAAAATACCTCCAGAGGATGTGGTCCACGCTGTGCTCTTTCTGCAAAGGCTCAGGAGGCAAGGGAGGAAGAGCCACCTTAAAGAAGCAGAGCAGAAATCTGATTTGCAGTGCAGGAAGTTCAGCTTAGAACAAGCCGTGGCTAAACAATTCAAGCTAATCAAAGCATTCTCAAGTGACTCAAGAAGAAATGCAAGCGTGAGTTGGATTTCTCCTCAATAATACCACAGTAAAAAAAAAAAAAAAAAAAAAGGAACAGAAATGTGCCTCCTGGGCACCCAATTACCAGTGGGACCTCCTGACGCGTCAAGAAAATCTGTAGATCTATACACAAGAGAGCTGGATTTGAGTGTCACCTGTCACGTCTTGACAATATCCTTGTAAAAACTGTTTGCCGCTTCTAAAACACACCTTTCTCATAGACTAGGATTAATACTGCCTTCTCTACCTCTCAAGTGATGGAAAAGGAACAAAAGTCAATATGAGATGGTATGATGTCGTCGTACTAAATTTTGTTGTTCAAGTGTAAGGTAGAGACTAAGAAACATTCTGGGGACAGATTAGATTTGAGTCACTGCTCTTCCATTTCCCAAATGGGTAACCTTGCATGACTCATTTGAAATTTCCAATTCTCTGTGTCTCACACTGAGAAATCAGGAAGAAAACTACCAACTACTTTATATAATTGTTTTGAAGTCTAAATGAGATGAAGGATATTGTCTGCCTTACGATATGTCAGAATGCTCGCCAGCCGCTTTCATCATCATCATCATCATCATCATCACTGTGAGATCACACTTACACTTTGCTGGATCGTAAGAAAGTTCAAAGGACATGAAAGAAAAGAAATGTCTACTTCCTACTTTGCCTCAGGTAATGGTCTTCTCTTAATGTCCAAAGGATAAAAGATTAGACCCCAATTCAACCAAGGGTCAAAGGAAACTTCCACACAAGGGCTGATGTTGACACGGGGACCCTTCATTCCTAGAAGTTAGTACAGGTGTGTCTTCATTTCTGATTGTTTGATAGGTTTACCATATTTCCAACCTTATCATCTTTCCCATTTACTGTTTTATATGATTTTTTATATTTTTTATATTTTATATTTATAAAAATATATTTTTATATTTATACACTTCCACTGTGAACTATAACACAAATACAGAAGCTATTTAAAACATAAATGGACAGTTTAATATACTAATGTAAAATAAAGGCACGTGTAACCATAGCCTGGGTAGAGAAATAGACATAAAACAGGACTCCAGAAACATCTACCTCCTCTCCCTATGTTTCTAATTCAGCTTCTTCTCTCTCCCATAGGAAACCACTATCCTGAGTTTGAGAGTATCCACTTCCTTGATTTTCTATATAGTTTTACTACCTAAGCAAGCATTTCTAAACAGTATAGTTTTGAGGGTTTTTAACATAATAGCATTATGGAAATTCAATTTACACACTATGCAATTTGCTCATTTAAAATGTACAATTCAATGGTTTTAATACTTTCAGAGTTGTACAACCATCACTATAATCCATTTTAAAACATTTTTTTTCATCCCAGAAGGCAAGCCTGTACTCATTAGCAGTCAATTCCCATGTCCTAACAAATACCTGTGCCCTCGACAAAATAACTTACTTTCTTTCTCTTCATGAAGATTTACTTATTCTGAACATTTCACATAAATGGAATTATTCAATATATATATAGTCTTCTGTGTCTGACCTTTCACTTTAGCAAAAGTCTTCAAGGTTCATCCAGATTGTAGATATGCCAATACTTCATTCCATTTTATTGCTAAATAATATTCATTTTCAGTTCCATCTAGATTTCACAATAATCTTGTCAAGTTATGCATATATATACATATATACACACATAAAAATATTAGGATTTTGATTGGACCACTGAATGTCTAGAACATTTTGGTGGTATTTCATATTTCCTGACGTAGTTTTCCAAATCATGTTTATGGCATATCCCTCCACTTATTTAGCTCCTCATTAAATGTTCTCAATAATATTCCACAATTACCTATATGGTAATTTGGTACATCTCTTATTAGCTTTGACCCTAGGTACTTGATTTTTTCAAAACTATTCTAAATGGTGTCTTTTTTAAAATTGTATTTTCACAATGTCTACTGTTGGTAAACAGAATGACAATCAACTTTTGTATCCAGCAGAACTAGATGCAATTCTGAATTTTTTCATTATTTCTAATAATTTATATGTAAATTATTTTGGATTGTCTACATATGTGAGTAAATAATCCCTAAATGATGGAACTTATTTATTTATTTCTAATCTTTGTGCCTTCTACTTTTCTTTCTTGCCTTAATGACTGACTAGGATATCAGGTGTAATGTTAAATAGAAGTGATAATACTGGGAATACTTGCATTGCTCCTAATATCAAAGAAAAAAATTCAAGATTTTACCATTAAGCATGACATTTGTTGTGGTTTTTGTCAATACAGTTTAGCAGACTAAGAACATAACCTCTGTTCCTAGGTTACTAAGAATTTTTATCCTGATTGCATGTTACATTCTATCAAAGATTTTCTCCTAATCTATTGATAAAATTTTTCTTCTACATTGTTAAATGTGATGAATTGTATTGATTTTTAAAGATAAATAGTATGTCACTACTAAGATAAACCCAACTTCATCATGATTGTATTATATATTTAAAAATATTGCTGGATTACATTTGTTAATAGTATTTAATTTAGAATTTGTATTAAATATATACATATATACACACACATATGTTTGTATACTTAATTGAAATTGGTGTTATATTCATGATTATTAATTTTTTTTGTCTTCTTGGATCATTGTCACCAGTGGTTTACCAACTTATAAACATTGTTTCTTTGAAATGCTTTTTAAGACAAGACAATATACACCTCCTCGAAGAAAACATAGGCAAAACAATCTCTGACATAAATATTATCAATGTTCTCCAAGGGCGGTCTACTGAGGCAACAACAACAACAAATAAAAGTGGGACCTAATTAAACTTACAAGCTTTCAAATAGAAAAGGAAACTAAAAGCAAAACAAATGACAACTAACAGAATGGTAGAAAATGTGTGCAAATGATGTGACTGACAAGGGCTTAGTTTCCAGAATATACAAACAACTCATACAACTCAATAACAACAACAACAACAACAACAAAATCTAAAAGTGAGCAGAAGACCTAAACAAACATTTCTCCAATGAAGACATCCAAATGGCCAATAGGCACATGAAAAAATGCTCAGTATCGCTAATGATCAGAGAAATGCAAATCAAAACTACAATGAGGTATCACCTCACACCAGTCAGAATGGCCATGATTAAAAAGACCACAAATGATAGATGCTGGAGAGGGTGTGGAGAAAAGGAAACCCTCCTACACTACTGGTGGGAATGTAGTTTGGTGCAGCCATTATGGAAAACAGTATGGAGATTCCTTAAAATACTAAAAACAGGCTTACCATATTATCCAGCAATTCCACTCCTGCTCACATATCCAGAGGAAACTCTAATTTGAAAACATACATGCACCTCAATGATCACAGGATCACTATTTACAATAGCCAAGAAATGGAAGCAAGCTGAATGTCCATCAATCAATGACTGGATAAAGAAGATGTGGTATGTATGTATGTGTGTGTGTGTGTGTATGTGTGTGTGTGTGTGTATGTGTATGTGTGTGTGTGTGTATATATATATAGTGGAATATCACTCAGCCTTTGAAAGAAGAGTGAAATAATGCCATTTGCAGCAACATGGATGGACCTAGAGATTATCATATTAAGTGAAGTAGTCAGAGAAAGATAAATATCATATGATATCACTTATATGTGGAATCTAAAAAAAATGACACAAATAAACTTATTTACAAAACAGAAACAGATTCAGAGATATAGAAAACAAACTTATGGTTATCAAAGGGGAAAAGGGATGTAGATGGAGGGATAAATTAGGAGTTTGGGATTTGGAGATACCAACTACTACATCTAAAATAGGTTAACGATAAGGTCCTACTGTACACCACAGGGAACTATATCCAACACCTTATAATAACCTATAATGGAAAAAAATGAATAATAATATGAAAAGGAATATATATATATTTATATGTATAACTGAATCATTAATTTCTGTGTACCAGAAATTAACCCAACATTGTAAATCAACTGTATTTCAATTAAAAAAAAAGAAACAATGTTTGTTGATTCTCTCTATTGTATATTTGCAATCATTTTTATTAATTTTTACTGTTATCCTTTGCTTTCTTTGTGTTTATTTTGCTATTCTTTTTTCTAACCTTGTGATGTGGATGTTTAGTTTATTAATTTTCAGGCTTTTTTACCTTCTACTATATACACTATAAGAATGAATTTCCCTCTAATCACTGTTTTAGCTGTATCCTGCCATTTTTGATGTGTAGTATTTCCCTTGTTATTCAGCTAAAATATATTTCAATATTTGTTATGATCTTTTCTTTAACCAAAAGGCTATTTAGAAATATATTACTTAATATCCAAATATATGTTATTAATTATTAGAATAATTATGTTGGGGTCACAGAAAATGCTCTCTATAATTTTAAACACTTAAATTTATTCAAATTTGCCATATGATCTTTTTTAAATAAATATTCTACATGTGCTTAAAAGAATACATATTCTGCAGTTACTGAATTTAATGTTCTGTTTATGTCTACTAGGTCAACTTTTAATGACATTATTCAGTTTTTCTAGATCCTAACTGATGTTTTATTTGATTATGCCATCAGTTACTAAAAGATATGTATTAAAATTGTTTTGTTAGTTTTATAAATTTGCTATCATCCTGTATTTCTATTTCTGCTTTATATATTTTGAGAATGTGTTATTATGTGCATAGAAATTTAGATCTATTATGTCTTCCTGATGAATTAAACCTTTTAGTATTATGAAATTACCTTTTTTTTAAAATCTGTTAAGACTTTTTGTCTTAAAGTCTATTATTTCTGTTATTAATATCACCATACCAGCATTCCATTGGTGAGTGTTTGCAGGCAATACATTGTCTTTCCCTTTTATTTCAACCTCTCTGTATTTATGAATAGAATGTTGAGTTTTTGGAGAAATATACCAAATGAGTTTTTTGGCTTGTTCTGCTTTCTTAATTCATTCTATGTTTTTTTTTTTTTTTTTACTTCTATATGGAGCATTTAGAGCCAAAAATTTAATGTATGTTTCTATGTGTTTACATTTTCCTTGCTTGTTCTATGTTCCTTTTACTCTCCTTCTTTGCCTTGTTTTGAGATTTGTTAATAATTTTTTGTATTTAATTTTTCCCTCTGTTAGTTTGAAATTTATACTTTTTATATTCTTTATGTATTACCCCCTACATTACCTTTGCCTTTTATTCTCCTTGTCAATGAAAAGACTCTAGCACACCTTAACTCCATTTACCTACTTCACTACTGATATGATACTGCTGCTGGATACTTTGTCTCTATATATTTTTATCCAGGAGATGTTGCAGTTATTTATGCAGTCAATATTCATATAGATTTACCCACAGGTCCACATGCTTTTACCCCAAACCTCTGGGTTTCAGAATTCCATTATTTTAGATTTTGATGGGTAATATGCTATGAAAACCTTATATTACGTATAATCTCCAGCAGAATCTGATCCGTACCTCATAATTGTGCATGTTAATATCTCTACAGAAAAATGTGTAGCTATTTATTTTAAATGGAATAAAAAAATATAAATAAGCTCAAGCCATTTCAGATCAGCTCGACCACCAGATAAGTTCAGAACAGATCTTGCTGTTTTTAGAGGGTTGGGAATTTGAAACTGTGGATGAGAGACTGGGGACAGACCTTACACAGTGTCTGGTTGTCAGGTGCTCCACACATGCTGCTGCTCACCTGATTTGTCAGCAGGGAGATCTTTACATAACACTATTTTTCCAGCTGGATGGTGGGATATGGGGGTACTGTGTCTTGAACACTACAAGTCCACCAGTCTAACTGGCACACATTCCTGAACCCAGTATGTTTATGCTGGAAAAACTGGAATAATAAGACTGCGGTGCTTGGTTAACATCACAGACAGCAGGTTCAGAGCGGGAGAGACATCTCAACACAGAGTCTCAGAATTTACGTACTCTCACTTGATCCGGACTTTGACAATGGGAAGAAATAATGACAGCTGGATGAAAACAAAAGATTCAAACCAAACAATGAAGGGCAAATGACAATCAAGGAACAAAAGAAAAGCTTCCTCACCGATGAATGGTGTGAATGAATATCCTGACAGGATCATTTGACGGGGAAGGCGGGTGAGAGGTGGGAATCAAGTGTCTACCTCTCCTGAATGGTGATGTAAATAATGTTTCAGCTGAAGGCTTTACAGCTTCAGAGATTTTATGCAGAAATAAATTATCTTCAACATGAATCCAACATTTATTACACTAATTATACCATTATTCACATCCTTCTCCCAGAATGATCCAATATGCATGCGTTTTAAAATATGGATTTATAGAACTTCTTTTCATAAATCTCTTCAAAAAAAAAAAAAACCATCAGGTATTTTAATGGGAAAAGCCCTATTCTCTTAGTGGTTTCAAGTTTCCAAGCACTAAAGAGGAAGGGACTAAAGAGTTAAATCTGTCCTTGATAAATTACCTATACTCACAACATCAAACAACCCTAGAAGTTAAAAGTGAATATAGTCTTTAAAATAATCTCAAAGAGAGCTAAACGAATTGTTGCTGCCTTCTATAGGAGTTCATTAACTGTATGTAAATTACCCAAGCTATCTGGAGCCATTAGAAGCAGAAAGATTTAAACATGAGAAAGCAATGCTGAAGCAAAACATCAAAGGATAAAATCACCCAGTGCTTCAATTGATGCAGGGAAATGACTGATTTCCTACACTGTTGGTGGGAGAATGGATTGTTATAACCTTTTAGGAAATTAATCTGGCAGTATCAGTATAATTAAAAATACGATTTGACACAGCAATTCCACTTTTGGGGAATCTAGCCTATGAAAACAAAGTGCCAGTATGTGAGCTCTGCATATGTATACAGTATTTATTCTTTCAACAAGTATTTATGGAGTACCTACTCTGTGCCAATCACAAAGACAGACAAAGGCTCTGGCCTTATAAAGCTTACATTCCAAGGGACAAGAGATGGATGATAAATACGTAACGAAAAATATCTGTCAAGGTCCTACTGTATAGCACAGGGAACTACATTCAACACCTTGTAACAGCCTATAACAAAAAAGAATATATATAAATATATAACTGAATCACTATATTGTACACTGGAAATTAACACAAATCGATTATACTTCAATTAAAAAAAAAAGAAGCAAAAAAAAAAATGGGAACGCTGAGCAGGTAACATTTAAGGTGACACTTGACCAACAAGAACTGGGCCTTGAAAAAATTGCAGTGATGTTTATACTTGTAAAACCTGACAATAACCTGAATTTCAGCAACAAAGTTAGGGTTAGATTAATTACATCATGAAATGTTATACACCTACCAAAATACTGTCCAAGTGGCATCAAACTTAAATATGCCTTAAAATTTAACTTCTGGGCTTGCTCTTGAAATCCCTGCTCATTTTGCAGCCTAGCTCATCTGAATTCATGCTGACTCTTCTTTCAGTTTTTAGGATAAAAGCCTTGGTACCATCCCTCACTGCACCTTTTGTCTCACATCCCAGATCTGATCCCTCAGCAAATCTGGGAACTCAACCCTGAAAATGTATCCAGAATGTGATCACTTCCTGCCGCACCCACTTCCACCATCCTGCTCCATCACCTTCCTCCTGGATGATTACAACCACCTTCCAGCTGGGCTCCCTGCTTAGACCCTTGTCACCTTTTTCAGTCTATTCTCAGCACAGCAGCCAGAGGGATCCTGCAAATTGCCAATCAGGGGTGCTCTCCCTTAAGTCAGAGCCATTTGGTGTCCTTCAGAGCAAAATCCAAAGTCCTTACAGAGACTTTTAAGGTCCTGCACGAGCTGATCCCCATCACTGCTCTGTCCTTATCCTCTTATGCTCTGTCCCTCGGTCACTTTACCCCAGCAGAGCTGGGTCCCTGCTTGTTCCTTGAACACAAGGGCACTCCTGCCCCAGAGATTTGATACGTACTCTTTCCTTTCCCTGAATATGATGCTCTTGGCACTAAAGTCCTCACCGGTTACGCTAAAATGCAACCCCCAATGTTTCTAATCTTCCTTCCCTACTTTACTTTTCTCCTTAATGTGTGTTATTTTCTAATAATACCATGTAATTTACCCAAATTTACTGTACATTATCTATCTCTCCACCAATAGACTATAAGCTCCAGGAAAGCCGGGGTTTGGTTTTGTTCACTCTGTATCTGAAATGCTTAGAACAGCTCCTGATGCATCGTAAACACACTATAAGCACTTGCTAAATCCATGAATAAACATATTTTTAAAAGA
The DNA here is from genome assembly GCF_036321535.1 of Camelus dromedarius. NCBI lineage: Eukaryota > Metazoa > Chordata > Mammalia > Artiodactyla > Camelidae > Camelus > Camelus dromedarius. Next base: position 108,316,176 of record NC_087438.1, read on the forward strand.
CATTCACAAAAGTAAATTATCCATGTACACATGTATGAGTATATAGATTAGTGTGGGAGAATACAAATCAGATTGTTCACATTGATCCCCTCAAGGGAATAGAACAGAGGCACTGAGGCAGTTTATTAAGGTTTTTCTTTAAGCATTTATGAATTAATTGGTTTATTATAAGGGTGACTTTTTAGAAAAAAATTATAATTTAATTTTACATAAAGAGTCTTGATGTTTGCAAGAAAATGTATTTAAAATCCTCAAATCCAAAGATTAATCCATTTCTCCCTTTCATCATTAGTGTCCGTGTTTCAGTTGGAAACACAAAAACATTCAGGCTTGGTATCTGTTCATGCAATCAAAGATCTGGAAATCTGAGTGGATTCTGAGCTTTCCAAAGCTCAAAGCCATTCCAGGCTTCCTGCATCATGACCAAGGATAATATAAATGAACTTTGAGCAAATCAAGCCTCATTCAAAGGGCTCTGTTTCATTCTGATTAATTTTGGAATTAGGGAAGAGTTTAAGAGGGCTGAAACCAAACAAAAATGCCGTGTCTAACCAATTTTTCTTCCCCTGTCCCCAAATGAAGCAATATGCAGAAACAAACAAAAAAAAGCACAGCTAAAGAGGGTATGGGGCTGAACAGCCTGTTCACCCTCCCCAGGCAGCTTCTGAGATGGCTGAATGGAAGACTCAGGGGTCAAAGGAACTAGAGTATTTACAAACTAGGACGTGGGCAGGGTACAGAGCAGAGAAGTATGTTAATTTTCAAACAAAGTTGATGGACTGTTTGAAATAAATGAGCCAAGATAGCTGTCTTCAATTATTTTAAGAAGCACATTGACTTTTCTGTGACGCTCCAGAGAACATTAATAAGATTAGTGAAGGGAAGGTTTCAGAAGGCAAGTTGTTTGATATTAGAAAAAATAAACTGCCTGGAAACTATAGCTGGCCAGTCATGGAATGAACTGTCAAGTGTAGTAACAAACCCCTGCCACTAGAGGAATTCAAGGAGAGACAGAACCTAAGTAACCAAAGACAGAAGGGCCATAAATGGCATTATTTACCAGGTAAGAGATTAGATCATTAAGGTCCCTTCTGATTCTCAGGCTCTAGGAGTCCACGCATTAAATTAGGGTTCTTTGGGTCACAAGTGACAGAAACTCTCCTTTTGCTTAAGCTTGCACAACTAAAAACCCCAAATTAGACCCTAGCTTCAGATGTGGCTCAGCTGAAGAGTTGAAGGTTTTGTACCTCTTATCTCCCTTTTCTGAATCTATTTTTTTCTATTTTGGCTTAATTCTCAGACACAATTATTTCACATGTCCACAAAAGCTCTCCTCAATCCCAGGCTTATTTTATTCTCAAACCTAGAGATCTTCAAGAAAGGAAGGATCCTCTTCCTCAATGGCTCATGCAGAAGTCTAGTGGGAAGCCCCCACTGTACCACTTTTGGTCATGTGCCCATCCTTGAACCCACCTCAACATCTAGGCAGGTAAATGATGACTCCCCTTGGTTAGGGTGAACCATTTCTCCAATGGAAAAAAGCACTGAGCAGAAAAGCAACAGATGTCCATTATATTCTAAGAAAAGCACATACTGCCAAAAGGTTTGACTGTTACATACATCTGATCCATCCAGTCACTTACGTGAATTCAAAATGAGAGAGGGCGAAGATTACAGACATCCTTTTGCACATCACAACTAAGAAGGCACTGAACCCTCTCACGTGTTCTGGCTTAGAGAGAGCTTTCCAGAATTAACGAAGAAAATCATGCTGTTTTCACCATTGCACTGCAATGGGATGGCACGGGGATAAGGAGATGTGTGCTGTCACCAAATATGCTTCTATAACAGATGGGAATTGCTTTTTCTCAAAATAGCTACTGATGTGGGGATGTTAAGATTAGCTAGGGCAATGGTTTTCCATTTGCAGGAATGTGTATTATGATAATCAACCTACCAGAAGGAACTGTTAGTCATCCTTTCCCTGTTTAGAGACAGAGCTTTGCAAACAAAAGAGAACGACGTACATGTAGGATATGTGTACCGGTGTGTGCTTTCTTCTCCCCTGCATAATACATGCAGACGTTTACAGACTATGGACAAAATGAGTCCACATGTTTCTGACAGAAAAGGCAAAACTGTATAATGAGTATAACAAGGTTTGGAAACCATTCCGCCCAAGTTCAGATCCCGATTCTCTTACCAATTTTGTAACCTTGGGCAAAATATTTAACCTTTCTGCATCTCATTTTTTTTCTAATCTACTACTAGTAATGGTAACAATCCCGTAGAATGACTAAATGGATCACATGAGTAGACAACTGAAAAGCATTTACAAGAGACCCTAGAGTACTATGAGTGCACAAGAAAGTTTGTGATCATTATTATTTTTGTCAGCAATTTTCTGTGTGATTTTTTTGCAAGTCACTTATCATCTTAGGGCCTCAGTTCCCACAGCCCAGCAGCCTTGTAGGGGTTCCCAGGAGTCAGGTCCCCGTGGAATTCTAGCATGCCATGTTTTACTCTGCTCAGGGCATTTTTAATCTTGTGATTTTTCTTCTGAGTGTATCAAATGACAGCCACAACAACATTCTGGGTTTTAAGAAACAGGAAAACTCAAAAGTAGCTAAGTTAACAGACAAGGAAATTGGCCTAGCAATGGGTCATTTATATTAAAAATTTCATATGCAATAGTTTGGAAGCAAAGTAATTCTGTAAATGTGGATTTTTCAAAAAGAGGGAAACAGGAAAAATCAGAAATTGGACATTTAATTTCTTGAAATTAATTATGTCCTTATCAAGTAGTGCCTGTGATATGAATGGTACAAACTTTCAAAGATAAGAAGAAAATGAAAAATCAGTTTTATAATATTGCTTAGTAAATTCATCATCACTCACTAACGGTTAATTTGAATGTCTGAAAATAGTGAGGCACAAACTTATTCTGAGTCCAGCTACTTTACAGAAAAATAATTAAAACATGGAAGATGACAGAATCCAGAACTTAAATTTCTGTGTATGTCACCAGATTTACTTCTAACTTTCTTCCCATAAAGATGATTTGCTGGATATGAATGGAAGTTTTCCCTTTTGGAATCCCCCATCTGTCACTGTATAAATTGGATTCCGAGAAAGTCATTTGGTTGCTGCAAATAGCATTTCAGCACCGCAGGTAGACCAGGCAGCAGAACAAGGTAATTCTCAGAAATGAAGCCCCAGTTTCAGGAAACTAGCATTTTTAGGGGAGAATAGGGGGAGAAACCCAGCAAATATTTTAACTCAGAGCCAAATTATCCTCAAACAAAATACACTCATTTCATGGATTTCCAAGAAGTGTCAGTTACTTCAGTGGTTGCTACTGCTTTTTAGCTGTTATGATGTCACTTAATAGAGTTTAACAGCTAGAGCTGAGAAAGGAGGAGGTAGAAAAAAGAGAAATTGGTAATGATGGATATGCACAATGCAGACGTAGCCTAGCTTGCTGACAGCCTGAACAAATGATAAAACTTATTCCAGCGAGACCTCTTGCCTGCATTTGTATTTAGAGTCATTGGGAGGATAAAGCTGGAAAAAACTTTAGCGCATATTTAGTTTAATCTTTCATCTCTAGTATGAACCTCCATAATGATATTCCTCAAAAGGAGACTTTCATCTTGACTAGAATACACCCAGTGGTATTTTCCAGAACAATCCGTCACAACGTTATGCAGTGTGGACTCCGAGAAAGTTCTTTTTTACACTGAGTTTAAATTGATCTCCTGGGAACTTCAACACATTAATCCTAGCTGTATCTCTTTAGACTTTCTCCATAATTAGTAAAATGCACTTATTCAATTATTCAGTAACTATTTATGGGGCATCTGTCACATGTAAGACACTTTCAAACCCTGTATAAGGGGATACAGCAATTAAAAAAAATAGTTGTTGCCCTGAGCTGCTTACAGAAACAAAAGAGAGGGATGCTATTAGTTTCAGTACAGATCAGTTTTATGGTACAAGCTACAAGGGAGATGTAAGCAAGACTTCATTATTTCAGTGGAGAGAGGAATCATTTATTCTTAGGGTCTACAGAGAAGGCTTCTCAGAGGCAAGAGGATGGGGAAAGGATATCACAGGATTCATGAGCAAGTGGGGAGGGTATAGCTCAAGTGGTAGTGAGCAGGTTAGCACGTAGGAGGTCCTGGGTTCAATCCCCAGTACCTCCCCTAAAAACAAATAAATCTAATTACCTCCCATCCCAAATAAAATAATCACATAATATAATAAACATAATAAATATTAAAAAAGAAACTGAAAGAAAAGAAATATACAAGAGTTTTTTTTTAAAAAAGCACAGGCAAGGGCAAAGGTGAGAAACTTTGAGGTCTGATGCCTCCTCCCAGATTTCTAGCTTGTGCATTAGGACGGGGAGCACTGAAAATGTTCTGTCACAACATACGGGGCCATTTCTGACATAGGGCGTGTCATGAACTGTCATATTCTGAACCTGTAATGGATGGATTTTGACTTGGCCACTTCCCTTGGCATGAGAGGGACAAAAGATCCTAAAGTGGAAATGAGTTATGTTCTGTAGAGGTGCAGTGTGTGTGTGTGTGTCTGCGTGTCTGTATGTGGAGATGTGTATGCATATGTTTAAAATGTGAGGTGCTCCCCAACTCAACTGACAAAGGGTGCCATCTCTCACCTCGTCAGTCATCTGTGGATGCACCGTGACCTCTCCCGGATAATCAAGCGGGAAAGCCCCAGATGAGAGTTTCAGCAACTGATGCTCTAGCCTTGACTGCTACACAGACTCTTTGCCCCAAGACTGGTTTCAGGTGGTGGAAACGCAGCAGTGCCCGCTTGAGGGGAACTAGGCAAGGCTCCAGCAAGGCACCACGTTTGCTTCTGATTCGACGAGGAGACAGCCCTTTAGAGAACTAGAAGCTCACATTTTGAACATTACAACTGTTATGCCTTTTGTATTTTCTGTAATTATTGCCTTTTTGTTCTCCGAGTATTAAAGTTCTTTTTGAAAATGTCAGCCTGTCTCAGCCGAGCAAAGGAAAGCAGGAAGAGTTGTTTCTATTCATGCATTTGCAGTTTTTAAGGGGAAATGGGGCTCCCTGGAGCCTGATGGAGTAGAGGTCACAATAATCTAATGGACAAGAAGCCCGCAGAGAAAAGGGACATTTACAGGAAAGAAGCTGGAGGCGCCCATAACTAGCCACCCTCTTCACAGAGACAATTTTCTGGACTATTTTTATATTGTTACATTATGAGGGATTCTACATTTTTTTTTAACATTTTCAAAATTAAACTTTCATAGAGGAAACATGCCTGAACATTGTGGAAAAGAATAGAAAATGCACATAAGCATGAAACAGAAAGTCAAAATGAGCCACAATTCTCTCACCTGAACACTTGTAATATTCAAGTGTTTCCCTCTAAATTTTATTTTATAAATGTGTATATATTTTGGGACAAAAGTAGAATTAAATGGCATTTAGTATTTTGATTTTTTACTTTTATTATACTGTAATCTTTTTTCTATTGTTCATAAACAATACTTTGATGGCAGGATTTTTAACGACGGCACAGCATTCTATAACACATTTAATCACCTCTCAACTGTTAGACATTTAACTCTGTTCCATTTTTATACATTTAATATGACATTATGATAACTATATTTTATTTTCATTAGAGAGAAGAGGCGGAGGGGGAAAAGGCACTTTAATGACCCACTTCTTTTTTTCTTTTTCATCTAAACTTTTTACTGCAGCTCTAAGTCTACTTCAAGCAAATCTTAGAGCATGAGTGGGCGACCTTTTCCTACAAAAGGCCAGATAGGAAATACTTCTGGCTTTGAGATATATGGTCTGTGTTACAACTTCTCATCTCTGCTGTTGCAGCACAAATACAAAAGCAGTTGTAGACATTATATAAACAAATGGGCAAAACTGTGTTTCAATAAATCTTTATTTACATAAGCAGGCAGCAGGCTAGATTTGGCCCGTGCACCACGATTTGCCAGCCTCTGCCTTAGAGGGCACATCTGATGTTCAGTGCCTTACGCCTCCAGCCCTCATCTGTTCTTTTCTATTAATGGCTTAATATCTGCCAGTGGTCTTCTGGGCTTGAGGGGTGCAAAGGGTAAGTAGGCACAGATGCTGTCCTTGCGAAATCTAACATCCTGGTATCGATCTGAGAGCAAAATTCTAACAGAAATGTGTGCGATCAAGTTTTGGGGATACAGCATTTAGGACTGTCTCCATTGTCAGGATCACAGTAGCAAAAGATAAGGCCCAGCAATACTTCCTGCTACCTCAGTCACACAAACTCAATCTGGAACCCTAAAAAGCAAATGGAAACACAGCAATTGAGCAGAAAACAGAAGTCACAAAACTCCAGCAAGTTTCTTGGAACTCAGGAACTTACTAGTGTGACTTTGAGCAATATCTTTAACTTTTAAGCTTCAGTTTCCTCATCTGTAGAATTGGGGTAACAATGGGGATGAGTGTGCGCTGAGTGAGGTGTGTGGCCCAGGACATGGGTAAGTTCACAGTAAAGGGTCATCTATTTTTATTGAGAGGGAAAGAGCTACCTTATGGCCCTTACAAAGACAGATACCTATAAAATTAGGCAATATTCTTCATACATTTGTTCACTAAATATTTTAAAATTTATTTTGTAACAACACGTAGGAAGAACATATTTGTCTGGGACAAAGTCACAACAGAAGAAAGAAAGAAAGATATAAAAATTAAGCACCAGAACTGAAATCTGGAGATCTGAAATTAGTTATAATGATAACTTGCCTTATTCTTTACATATATAAAGGTATTTTGCACATACTCTGCCTGACCAGGCTGGTGCATCTCCTCATAACTTCTCTGCCCCCCCCTATGCTCAGCTCTAGGCTCTGTCCAAGGAGCACCCACAGTCTGCATCCCTCTCACGGTCATAAAACCCTGGCCACATCCACCACGGCCTCCACTCTTACAGTCTCTTTAGGGGTGAGAGCCACAGGACTTATGTGCCAGGTTCTACTCCCCAGCCCAAATGTTTTCCTCCAGTAGCTGCCAGGAGGGGCAGGGGATGGAACACTGAAGTATGGGGGAGTTAACATAGTAAGGGGCAACCTTTTACAAGAGACACAGGAGACCAGTGGGGAGCCAGAGATACACTGCTCATTCTTCCTCCATCTCTCAGACTGTTCTGAGTTATTAATCCAGCCCCCAATAAAGTGTTAACTCTTAAGTATGTGTTACAAATAAATTCAGGTCCTACTGTCCAGCCTAAGACACATGTAACATTTCATCTAACCATCATGACGATCTTAACAGCAACCCTATGAGATAGATGATATTTCTCTTTTAAAAATGAGGAAACAGAGTCCAGCTTCTAGAACGAAGTCGGTTGACAAGCAAGTTAACACCAGACCCGACCCCTTGACTCTTAGTGAATCTCCATGACACTAAGCTGTTTTTAACATCATATACTTTCAGTCGGGCTTTACAAACCTTCACTCATTCTCTTCTCTTGGCTTCATTCCACGCCAACCAAAGGCTCAGAGCCCAGGTTCACCAGAAAAACTCAGTTTTCCACCTGCTATAAGGAAAAACTTTACTTCAGTCTATCTTGTATGCGTGTGCGTGTGCATGTATGTGTGTGTGTGGTGCATGTGTGTTCACTGCTCATACAAAACACTTCTGACATTTCTGCTCACCAAATGTGGGGACAGTTTTCCCCACAACAACAAGCATGTGTCCAACACCAGCTGGGGGTTCTACAGTTTAACCCAGTTTGACTCAGTCTACCCAGAGAGAGCATCAGACCCCACAGGCTGAGGGCTCAGCCCCATGGGACTGCTGGGAGTTAGTGACTGGTGCAGCCTCAACCAGGGAGGGGCGGGAGTTGGTGGATGAACACATCAGCTTCTTTGTACTCTGCGCAGGTCAATTCTGAGATGTGTTCTCTACAGAGTCTCTCAGAGGGTCCCCCAAAGGTCTGACCGAGCCCCTGGCCACACTGGTGACCCATTCATTGATAAGCCCCTTTTAAGTTTACCTCCCTTCCTTATCCTACTCAGCCATCCCCTCACTGGGCTTCTTAGGACAAAATCCCAACTGTACTCATTGCACCAAAACCGTTGCCTTAGGCCCAGCTTGGCAGATCCCTATCTTACCTATTTCACGGAAAAGTTTTAAAAAATAATAAAAAGGAAAGTCATAAGCTCCATTACCAAACTCCAGGAGAGTCATGGCTGTTTTGCTCAGGACTGAACACCCAGCACTCAGCACAGTGGCTGAATGAATACTTGTTGAAAGAATAAATGGATGAAGCTGACCTCATCTATGGATGCTCATGAGAAATTTCCACTAGGATACTTGACAAATTTAACATGCTCAGTAGATGTCAGGGCTTCATCCCTTCTCTTCTGTCCACTCCTTCTCTTTGTTCCTGGTGGATTTGGAGTGGTGAAAGGACCCAGGGTCCTTGTGACCTTTCCTCTGTCTACTCCACCTCCCATCTGGCCCATAACCCCAAATCCTAAGGGTTTTTTTAAATACTCATCACTATCTGGCACTTTTCTGCTTTGAACGGCTGTGCTCTCCGCACTCACCTTTTAATTTAACAGTATCAATTAATGGCTCCAGCAAAATACAGTTCTATCAGTGCCAATTAATACATTTTGGGGTCTCCATGACACTTCCAAAAATCCATAATGGATTCCTGAGCTTTTCCCCCTTTCTTTCCAGAAGATGTGTAGCCAACCAGGTGACTTTTTATATGGATGGATGGATGGGTGGATGGATGGATGGATGGGAGGGAGGGAGGGAGGGAGGATGGAAGAATGGAAGGATGGAAAGAAGGAAGGAAGGAAGGAAGGAAGGAAGGAAGGAAGGAAGGAAGGAAGGAAGGAAGGAAGGGAGAGCTTCTATCAAATATTTGGGAGAAATGTGAAGTTTAGTAATGCACTATTTCATTTCATGTGAATTCTGATCCAGTGAATTCTGAAAGTTGTTACAATATAGCTGGAGTAAAAATTCCAAGGTTTGCCAAAGGACAAGACCACCTTGCAGAGTTCACACCCAGCAACCCCCAGTGTTAGGCGGTGATTCCAACCAACACACACACAAAGAGCAACAACAAAAACCTTTCCCAGAAAGCTGTAGTGCTTATAGGTTGTTGTGTCACAAAGTGTCTTTAGACACCGAGACACTGAGTAATCCAGAGGAAGGGACCTTTGCATCTGGCCCTCTCAGCTCATAGATGAGTCACTTGAAACAGAGAGAGACAGCCACCTGCTCAGAACACACACAGCACAGCATCAGCAGAGCTAAGACCGGCTCCCAGACCTTTTGATTCTTCCTGATGCTTCTCCACCACATGCTGCCTCCTGAGCTCTTGTCCACAAGGAAAGATTAGTTATATGGAAAGTATGTGTGCAGGTAGGTATGTACGTGAATGTTTAAGGTTTACTTTCCAGGGGTTATGTCCATTTCTTACAGGTTTCCAAGGATCATATGTTTATGGTATCAACTGCACATTTTCCTTAAACTAAGGCCTTCTTAATCACGTATGCCTCATCCTATTTTCTCTGTCTTATATATCAGGGACTATGAATCTACGGAATCTACTCTTCTGCCTTTTTCCAGGTCTCTTTTTCCTGTCAATAAGCTGAGACCGTTCAGCAAGTGTCACCACTAGTGTGTGTTCTGCATGGAAAGTCCCGTGTACCCAGGAGCTCTGGCAACAGCTATCATTTAGTGGCCTGAGCGTCTCTTGTCCACTGCTGTTTCCCAGTGTCCCAGGAAACATGGTATGTCACCAAACCGTATTTCCTTCATTGAAGATACGCAGGGTAGTTGGTAAACGTTTGTTGGGTGGATGAATGGATAGATGGGAGGATGGAAGATTGAAAGAATCTATCTTCAGCAGTGGACTTCTCACACTGAAACTGTGATGATAAATAATACTGGTATGGCCCAGCAGAGAATCTCAATAATTTAAATATATGAAACCTAGAATCTTAGACCCACACATTTTAATGTACTCACCATGTTTATCTACACACGAATTCATTCACAAATTCATGTCAGCTATCCTTCCTTTCACTCAGTCATTTTTACTTAATTAACCCATTCAGTTTACATTACATACTAAGCACTAATTATATGACAGCCTATCAACTAATTAGCTTGTTTCTTAAATAGCTCACATTCTAAATTATACCAAAAAAGAACAATAAAAACTTAGTTGGTTTGAAAAGGAAAAAAAATCAGACTTCATGGTCTTCACATAGGTCTTTCTAATATCAGCAAGCCAATGTGTATCAATTAAGCTACTGAGTGATAGTCATTTTACAATGTTGTGTCAAATTCTAGTGTAGAGCACAATTTTTCAGTTATACACAAAATATATATATATATTCATTGTCACATTTTTTTTCCGCTATGAGCTACCACAAGATCTTGTATATATTTCCCTGTGCTGTACAGTATAATCTTGTTTATCTATTCTGCATTTTAAAATCCCAGTCTTTCCCTCCCATTCACCGCCCCCTTGGCAACCACAAGTTTGTATTCTATGTCTATGAGTCTATTTCTGTTTCAATTAAGCTACTATTCAGTGTCTATCATCATATTATTTATAATACAACATCCAACAAGCATTTATATTCTGGAACAAGGAACACTGGCAGAAAATTTTAGGTCAAGTTTAGCCAAGGCATTTTAACAGCTAGAAGAGCTGAATGACTGAATGAACTCTCTCTGGAGATACTCAAACTTGGACTGGATGATCACCCACAAGGAATATTCTAGATTAGTTGTTCTTAAGAATGTCAAGATCAGTAGTTGCTTTAAGAGGCTAATAAAATACGTTCATCCCTTCCTAAGAAAAATCTGTACACAATACACACAGACACATTGTTGTTTATAATTTCAGAGAATCCATGTGTTACCTGGATTCCACTTATTAACCCTGAATTAAGCACACCTGATCTGGAAAGAGTCTGGCATTTGGTAAAACGCTGGAGTGGCTGACCTCTGAGGTCCTCAAAGATGTGAGAGGCCATATTGCCTCTGTATAGGATGAACTTTATTTCCTTTATCCTCAAATTAACGCTTCTAAAATTCGGATGAGTTAAACGTACAATCAACATGTTCCTTTAATGCAGTGGGGTTTTTGTCTTTTTTTTGAAGAGCTTTTATTAAATCAATGGAGCAATCTGAAAATAATAGCATTGTTGAAGAAAACAGTACAATATTTATTGAATTACCTGTTAGACACTGTCAAAAATAAAAGTAAAAACAAGGGTTCTGCCTTCAAACAGTTTGCATTCAAAAATCTCAATCAATGGAAGCAACCTAAGTGTCCATAAACAGAAGAATGGATAAAGAAGTTGTGAGACTGAGCTAGCTAGCTAGCTAGCTAGATATAATAGATTACTCAGCCATAAAAAATGTCTTTTGCAGCAACATGGATGGACCTCAAGATTATCATACTAAGTGAAATAACTTACAGAGAGACAAATATTATATGATATCACTTTTTTGTGGAATCTAAAAAATTGTACAAATGAACTTATTTACAAAATATAAACAGACTCACAGACATAGAAAACAAATTTATAGTTACCAAAGGGGAAAGGGGAGATAAATAAATTCGGAGTTCAGGATTTAACAGATGCAGACTACTATATGTAAAATAGATACATAACAAGGACCTACTGTAGAGCACAGGGGACTATATCCAGTATCTCATAATAAGTTACACTGGAAAAGACTTGACAAAAAAGAAAGATACATATATATATAAAACTGAAATACTTTGCTGTACATCTGAAAGTAACACAATACTATAAATCAAATATGCTAAAAAAATCTAGATCAATGTTTGTGACACACAGACCATTAATCTAGAAAGTAATTATTTGTGATATGGATACATTTGAGGAGAAATGGGTATCAGTACAAGTGAGAGAAAAAAATCAAAAAGGCTTGAGATGAAGCAAGTGTCTATAAATTGAACCTATGGAAGAGCTAGGCAATGTCAGAGAGGGTCTAAAACAACTTAAAAATAATCAGCGCAACGGTCTGGTTGTGTGAGAAAGACAAACTGGTATTTAAATCTGCCAGCAATTTATTTTAGCTATAGGAGATGAGTTACTAAAATTATCACTGAACTTATAAAAATGATGGAATGGAGAAGGATGTCAAAAATCTGCTCTGCATTCTAGAGTGAGGCTAGAATGTGTTCTTCATGCAGGTCTGCCCTTTGTTTTGATAGACCACTTTGATGAGTCATTTAGTTAGAGATATCTCAGGCAAGCATCTACCCGCTGTTCTCAGAAAACCCTGAAACAGCGACATCTTCCAAATGTTTCAGGCCAAGGATTTTGTGTATAAATATAAGAAAGTTGTCATTCATGGGGGGCACGGTTGCCTCTCTGAAAAGCTTATTACATTTTCACTCAGTTCATTCTTCAAATCCAATTACAGGGAGGGACATTTAAATCTAGATCAGAGTGGAAAAGACTGAACTGGGGTCTCCAATCCATGGGGACCAACTGGCACCTGCAACATGGCCACAGGCCAAGCTCATAGCACAGACATGATCACTGGGAAATGTTTGGGGGTGGGTGTCACAGTAATTAGCTGCTAGTCCCAATATTCAATTTTATGTCACCTCTATCTTTGTTCTCTGTAACCCCCAGCTTTTCATAAAGTGCTACCAATTCTACAGTCTGACACTAAGTTTTGCTAACCAAGAGAGGGGCTGACATTCTTGCTTGGGTCAAAGTAAATGACAGTAGCATGGTATGAAGGACTGTTTTTAAGATGCAAGAGGGGACTGATGGAGAAGTCCAGAGCAGGAGTTGATGAGCAGAATCAGAGCAAGTGTGAAAATTCCCTGAAGAGACCCAGAAATGCATAGGGAGGGATCTGGACTTCCCACACTCAAGAAGGATAGGGTTCACTTGATATTAGTGCAGAACTAAAGAGAAACATGACTCCTTGAGGACCTCTGTGCTGGGAGGCAATAAATACATGTGTTTGTTTTGGAGCCAGGGTCCTTAGGTGCCCTGTGATTTGAGGAGACATGCTCTCCTCTAAGTGCTCTATGACTGTCCCCAAACTACTGTGAAGCACTGAACTAGATGCTGAAGGTAAGAATTGGACAGTGAAAAAAAAATTGAGAGATTTTACAGGAAAATGAGATTTTCTTTGAATACACATTTTGAATACACTAAGGAAAACACTTTGGAATGCCAGCTACGAGTTTGATAATGATTAGACATAGACTTTAAGACATAATACCATGCTCCGTGAATCACTGGCTTTTGGGTCCAGTGTTCTCCCAGCAGGTCAACAGATAATATAGCTGTCCTCAGGAGCCTATGCTTTGAGGAAGGTTGCAAAGCCCCTGGACACCTGGCTAATTAAGAGCCATTTATCATTTTAGACTTCTTTAGCATTAAAACATGCCAGGAATTCAAAGTGGAATTCATCCTCAGAGGATAATCAGAGATGTATATGCAAAAGTGGATGAACAAGGATGTTTGTCGCAAGTTCATCTACAACAGCAAAAAATTGAAAACAACCTAATATCTAATGTGTGGGATTCTTTCACTAAATTACAGTATATCCATATAATAAAATATAATACAGCCACTAAAAATTACATTGCATCAGGAGTGGGTATAGCTCAGTGGTGGAGCACATCCTTAGCATGTTCAATCCCCTGCACTTCCATTAAAAAAATATAGAAAAAAATCATGCTGCATCAAAATGTTAATAGGGACTATCATTAATAATAATGATGATGACAGTTCTGGATGGTGTGGTTGTTTTGTTGGTTTATTGTTGATTTGTTTTGTTTCTTAGCAAGCAAAACAACAAAAATTGTTAAAATCGAGATACAGAAGAATACTTGAGATCATGGTAAAACCATTCTACATTGCTAAATAAAAAAGGAAGTGATGATAGCATTTGCAGGTCAAAGGCAACTAAAATACAGATGTGTGCAGAAAAAAAATTAAAGAGCACAAGTAAAATGTTGACAGGCAATTATATATATTATATGTTATAAATATATAAATATTTTATATATTTAATTTCTCTTTTGTTGCATTTTTCAGGTTTTCTCAGCTGAACATGAGTTAATCTTTTAAGTTACAAAAAAAAAAAATAAGAAACAGAATGAGGGGGTGGTAAATCTCAACATCAGGACATTTCTACCTTAAGGAGTCCTGTCTAAAGTTTGGGTATCCATATTTGGCAGTCCCATTTAGCCCTTTACAAAGTTTAGAAATTATCAGCCATCAACTGGGGAAACAGTAACTTCTGTCACCCACTGAGAGGTCTAATTTAGGTTCTGTGAAATGACCCCTGTGGTGATGTATCCACTTGGTAATGTGTGCATGTGTACACATATATATACATATAAGGTACTTACGTACATAGCACACACAATGACAAATGCTACCTTGATGCTCCCAGTAAACCTCGAGGTGTTCAGCCATTTAGCAGAAAGAAGCTTCCAAACCTGTTAATGGCAATCATCTCAAGAGCCACACAAGGTGAGAATTAATGCTAAGTACAGGCAAAAACCACAGTTGGCCAAATTTGGCTAGTGTTGGTTTACGGGCGAGGAATTTTTAAATGATCAGTTTTAATATGCACATGGCCAAACCCTACTGTGAACCCCACTTCTGCTCCAGCACCCCCTCGAAATCCTTCACATTCCCCCATCCTTTCCTTAGCTCTTGTAACTCTCTTGCCCACAAAAGTCCACTCCCTCCTTCTCTTCGCTATGAGCCCAACCATTGTTCCAGGTCACTCAGGACAACACGGAGGGTATTGGGTGGGGTGCCATGAAGAAAAAGATGGCACACAGCACTGGGCAATTGGAGAGGATTTAATAAAGCACTTTTTTACCCCACGGCAGGCAAGGCTGGAGAAAATTAGCAAGACACAGCACAGTACTCCAAGCCTAATAAGAGCAGGAAGGCTTACAGGGAGATCCAGGATTTGTGACGCCTGAAGTTTATTCACTTATTTTATTAACTTTAATAAAAGAACACAAAATTAATACTGTAAAATGAATGTTTTCAAGTGGGAAAATAAATTATAATAACTTACAAATTCAAACAAAGCTTAAATAAGTGTCATAAAAACTACAGAAGCTAGAAAAAATAGCCTAGTTATATTAATTGATTGCCTGAAGAAATGCTGCAATGCTTTTCCTCTAAATTTTTGGCTGCATGTTCTTTGGTTACCTTGTCAAACGACAATGATTGGCTTCAAAAACTGTTATTGGTAATGCTATGTAAACAGTTACACTTTAA
Source organism: Camelus dromedarius (assembly GCF_036321535.1). NCBI lineage: Eukaryota > Metazoa > Chordata > Mammalia > Artiodactyla > Camelidae > Camelus > Camelus dromedarius. The sequence continues at coordinate 108,331,516 of NC_087438.1, forward strand.
ATCAAAATCGAGAAAACCTGTAAGCCTCTTTTTCTTGTTTATTTCAATTTCATAACTTGTTTTAGATAACCTCATATAAATGTTTAGAATGACTTCAAAATTATGACGGGAAAATGTTTACTGAGTTTCTTTAAATGTGCCCTGTAAGATTTGGAAGAACTTTCCACAGACTAGCACTTGGCTCTTTGTATTTCAAATCTGACTTCTCCTCCAGGACCCAGTTACTTCTGTATGAAGCACGGTCAGACATGTCACAACTCAACTTTCGTCCAGGCATTTTCTTATGGAGATGCCAGATGACCCAGTACAGTGGATTAGGGAAGTACTCCTGGAAGCCACTCCTTTCCCAGGAAGACTACCCAAAACTATTCATGGAAGTGATTATGAGCCATGTAACAATGATATCCTACTAAATCCAAATTAAACGTATACCCAACTCACACTCCCCTTAAGGAGATCCCTCAAATTCCCAGGGCCACCCCCCATTACCTGGCACAAGGGGAGTGTTACAAAGGGAAATTAGAGTAGAAAGACACAGCAGTGTTACCCAGTATGAACTGAAAGGTCTGTATTCGTTTTCTTCAGCACATAATAAATTATCACAATCTTAGCAGCTTAAAACTACACCCATCTATTAACTCACAGTTGTATAAGTCAGAAGTTCTCTGGATTAGCACAAGGCTGAAGTCAAAGCACCAGGCTGAGTCCTCCTTACCGGGAGGCTCTAGGGAGAAATCTGCTTCCAAGTTTAGTCAGGTGGCTGGCAGAATTTAGCACCTCACAGCTATAGGACTGAGGTCCTTGTTTCCTTGGCTGTCAACCAGGGCCTTCCATCACTTCCTAAAGTTGCCTGTGTTTTTTCTCATGTGACCCTCGCCATCTAAACGCCAGCGGTAGTACAACAAATCCTGCTCCTGCTTTAAATCTCTCTGCCTTCCTCTGCTGCCCAGTTGAAGAAAGCTCTCCACAGCTAAGGGCTTGTGTGACTGGATCAGTCTAATGCAAAAAAAATACATTATCTTAATGCTAAGTGAGCCATACAGCATTACATAATCACGGGAGTGATAGCTCATCATGTTTACAGGTTCCAAGGATGAAAACATGCAATCTTGGAGATCGTGTTTAGAATTCTGACTATTAGAAGATCTTATTTTAGCAAGGTATCCAAAGCACATCACCCTGACTGTATCAGTAAATCACTGGGGTCCCTCCCAGGGTGTGGAAGGGACCTTTACAAGGAAAGGACACTGCAAGGAGAGAGAGTGATTACTGGAGCCCAGAGAGCACACCTGTAAGGAGCTGTGCTTCAGTAGAGGGAGACGCAGCTAGCCTACAGCGACTTGGCGTTAACGAAGCCAGTCTCACTGTCCTAGGGTCTACTTGTTGGCTCCTTCCATTCACCAAACCCACTGGAAATCAGACAACAAAGAAGCCCACTGATACAATTACTGCGTATCAAGCTTCCTGAGCACAGAGGAAGGTGGAGGAGTATGAAGACATCTTCACTGATGGATCTCTTTCTCTAGCACTTCCATGCTTATTGACTGGTGCTACAGTGCTGGCACTCACTTGTGCTCTGCCGTCTAGTGCCTGAATTACTGTGTAGGTGGATAGGGTCATCACACCTCCAGACTGCAAGTTAAATGAGAGAAGAAGACATAACTTTTACACTTACAACAAAAAGAACAACATTCAGTTGAGCTCCTTTAGACCAGGCTCTGCACGAGACAGTCTTTAAATTCCTGATTGTCAGCCCTGTCTGCAGCACATACTTAAGGATAAGATTTATCATCCAAACAGGGGCACTTCTAAGAGTGTAATGGGATGCTACTTACAATTATACTAGGTCAAAAAAACATTAGCCGGGAATGTCCCAGATAAGGTGGGATATATGGTGACCCAGTTCATAATGGATGTTTGTTAAACGTGTACATTAGTAAATGGATGAAAGGGGACATGAAATGGTCTCTTATCACCATGTACACCCATCCTTTGTGCACTCTTCCTGTGCTCTGTCCTCCACTCCCTTGACCTTTATTATCACCTATTTATCTCTATCTCTGACCTTTCTCTGGTGACCTAGGCTGCAATTTCTCAAGGACCAAAATATCTCCTAATTCAACGTGTCTACAACTTTCCACTCAGTTATAGTGTTCCCCCGTCTTTCCTAAGTAAGTGACTTTAGTAACACTGGACATCTCCCTATCTTACCCCAATAACTCCCATTCAATCAGTTATCAAGTTTACTAAATTCTTTCTCCTCTCTTGACTTCCTGTTTTATTCTCTCCTTCATCGCTGTCACTACCCTTTCCAGGTCTCTCCCAGATTTCTGTTGTGCTATTTAATACTACAGCCTCTTAACCCATCTCCCATATCCAATCTCTCAGTCTAATTGTGACTCCGGTACTGAAATCATCAGCCCACAATAGAGATGGGACTAGATCAGAAAGTTTTGTTTTGTTTTGTTTTTTGATGGGCACAGTGTCTGTAAGATAAAATCAAGCTTCCTTGGATTGACATTCAAGGACTCTCATTATCCAGCTCAATCCTACTTTGTCAGTTTCATCCACCACTGTCTTCTCCAGATATTCTACATCACCAGACTTCACCTAATGTGCATTCACACCTCTGGGCATCTGTAACTGCAAGGGATTCCTAACTTCCATTTTAGTGGTGAACTGATACTGATTTGCAGTGTTTACCAATTTCCATGATGTAAATACTTTCACTGTGGCCAATATCATACTACCAGCTGGGTGTCAGTGAATGTAGATTTGGGAAGAGATATGCACATTCAGCTCTTAGAAGCCAGCTCCAGCACATCAGCACTCCTGTTGTCTGCTTCTAGAAATCCTACACATCAGACAAGGCTCAGATCAAATGACTGCATCTTCTAGACTGTTCCTCTGATTCCACCTTCTATCCCAATTTTGGATCATCTAGAATTACCTTAGCCCCTTGACATGACTTGGAAGATTCATAGCACATTTTTAATATTATCCTTAATCCCAGCAAGCAGATTGACTAACAATAAATCTCATCTAAAACACATGATGATTCCCTCCCTGAACACTGCATTCTGCATCACTCAAGTCAACAGTCTTTCTAAGCAGCAGCTCAGTTTTAGATCCAGGACTGTTTAGCTATTTACCATGTTTGGACTTTTATCATATTGTGAAGAAGTCTTTAAGACACAACATAAAAAGTATGCATTTCTTACATCCTTCCACTCTGTGCCCAAGAGCCAAGGGGTCATGAGATACTATGAGGCCAAAAGAACTCGGCTTTCAGAATCATGAAATCCTACTGACCCAGTAACTCAGAATCACAGGAATGGGCAAAATAAGCTCAAACCCAGCTCACAAAAATAACCCTGGCTCTGCCACATTCTAGCTGTATGACTTTGGACACATTACTCTCTTTGTGCTTCAACTGCCTCATGAGTAAAATAAAAATGGTATTCCTAATTCACAGAACTATTGTAGTATTAAATGAGATAATGTTTATAGAGAAGGCGATACAGTAACTGGGCCCCTAGTTGGTTCAGTGGAGGCTGTGGCAGTAATTACAATAATGGCTTTTATAACCCACACCCAACAATTAGTGACTCCAATGTGAAAAGAATCACTCACTTTCTGTTCATGCCTTTATGTGCCATACCTGTCTTGGCATCAAAGGGCATCTGTGAAACAGGCATGGGTATCACTTTTGTTCCCCTGATTCTTAAGCATCATTATGTAATCTCTGTGATTAATGCACAGGTGGTAGCTGCAGTTTTTATCATTAGTTTTTCCTCTAATCTCTTTTTTATAATTTAGGTTGCCTTTAGTTGTGGATTAGATTTGCTTTGCTCACATGACTATTTCCTTTCTTCTTTTATTAACTCCTTTCAAAAATCAACCCTTAAAAACTGAGCTGAGCTGCTCGACCTCATCATAATGCCTCCCTCTTCACTGTGCCAGTTATATGTATATAGGATGGTCATCTTAATCCCATTGAGAGAGCAGGACCCACAGGGGGAAAAAAATCTCTTGTTGGATCAAATGATGGTTCAATCAGGCATAAAAGAGAGACCTCTTCTTTCAAGAATCAGTATTTCCTTGTTTTCAAACTGCTCCTAGACAAGCTAGTTGCAGGTTATCCTGATATAGTACATAAACAGAAGGGCATCTTCCAGTAACATTCCTGATGAGGGTTGATTTTCATGAGCCAGGCATGTCCTCAATACACCACCAGCCCTACTACTGAAATGTTGTATAAAAAAAAAAAAAGGCTTCAAATCTCAACTGGTTTGAAACCAAAGTCATTTTTGACAAACATTCTCAAACATCTCACAACACTGAGCTGGCTCAGTGCTAACAATGCCATAAGCAGATCAATTCATTTTATTATTTTATTACACTTCACAACTAGTTTATCTCTGAGCGTTCACTATGGTGTCACAAGATTCAAAGTTTGGTGTTATTACAATGGGCTATGGAGGCGTTTTAAACAGTCATGCTAGGGATGGGAAATAACCTCCCGGGGAAAATATCCTAGACTGGTGGATCTCAATCTTGGCCACAAGTTAAAATCATTTTGGGAGCTTCTGAAAAATCTCACTTCCCCTGCTGCAACACACACTGGTCAAATAAGATTCTCTAGATGTGGGGCCCAAACAGCAGTCGTTTTTAAAGCAACCCAGGTGATTCCAATGTGTACTCGAGGCTGAGAACCACTGCTCTAGCCTTAAGATTATCATGGCCATAGTCTATGGAAGTTGTTCTTACATGTTTTTGTTTGTTTGGAGCAGGGGCAATTTTTATCAAATAAAATTATAAAAGGATGTGACAGGATCTTATGTAATCCTCTCCTTTTGAATGTGGGCTGAACTTAGGGACTAGTTTGTAATGAACAGAATACCCCAGAAGTAATGGGATGTCATCTCTGAGATGAGGGTACAAAAACGCTGGGATATCCATCTTTGCTTCTCTCCCTTGCTCCCTCTTGGATCACTTGCTTTGGAGGAAGGCAGCTACCATATCCTCAGGCAACCCTATGGAAGGGCTGACGTAAGTGAGCTTGCAGGTGGGGTTTCTGGTATCTGCCAATAGCCACATGAGTAAGCTGTTTCTTAGAAGCAGATCCTCCCCAAGTCAAGCTTTGAAATGACTGCAGCCCCAACCAACATCTCAACAGCGATCCCTTAAACTATCCTGAGTCAGAACTATCCATCGAAGATCCTACTTGATCTGTGATCGACAGAAACTGTGAGATCATAAATGTCTATTGTTTCCTGCCACTAGGTTTTAGAGTAATGTGTTACAGAGTACTAGATAAATAATGCACCAGTTAAAGTCTTGCTTATAGGGCTTATGGGGACAGCCCCAATTCATGACCACAGAATCTATGACAGTCACCAGCACATGGTTTCTAGAATTCTGCTCCATGGTGCCCAAACTCGGGGGGCCTCAGTGTCGGTTTGTCTAGGGTTTTCATAGACCAAGGGTTGTCTGCTGAGGAAATCTTTGGTCTTAGCCACAAGTCCCTCCTAGTCCTGGAGCTGTGTGATATGAGGCCTCCATCCTCGTCAAATGATTCAGTGTCTTAAGAAGGCATCAGTTCTGCCCTAGGCTTGTTGACTTCCAGTGCCTAAGTATCTGACCTTAACTAGTGGCAATGGCGTTCTTGGTGAGGCCCAAGAATTCGCAGCTTCCCAGAGTTTAGCACAAGTTCTACACTGAACAAGAACGTACATGCAAGACTGCTTGAGGACACACAGAACTGGCATCCCTCTTAATGTCCTAACCCCACCCTCAGACCAGCCACCCCACTGGGGAGCTGTACATCTGGACCACAATGATTATTTCTTATTGTTGTTCTTAGAGAACTGACTATTGATACGGACTGTGGCATTATATAGCACTGACAGGCATCTTACAGAATACTTGCTCTTGCAATTTACTAGGAATGTTGCTGGAGATGCTGTTTCTTAAGAGAAACATTCGTCCAGTGTCTCCCACATGCCAGGAATCTCTCTGTCTCTTTTACACACCACCCTGTGTAATCTCCACAACCACCTCCTAAAGTATCATTACTTCTTCCTCACAGACAAGAAACCTAGTACCAAAGCATCTCAGAACGTTTCCAAAGATGGCATAGATAAGTAGTGAAATCAGAATTTGAACTCAGAACTATCTAGGCACCCCACACTGTCTTTCTGATACCACCTTAATGTTCCACAATATCTAGTATTTGAGATTTACCAAAACCCCACAAATTCTGAAGCATTAACTGGTGTCTCAGAGCAACCTTCTGCATCTGGAAGAGTAAAGACGAGGAAACAGAAGCCAGGAGAGAAAGTGACTCACAAGTTCACTTAATGTCAGTCTGGGGCATTAATAGGGCTTTTCAAGACACAGGACAATGAACATTCAGGAATTTAGGACTGGTCTGCAGACGTATTTGAAGCCCATCACCACTAACTGATGCATTCAATAAGTATCTATTGAGCAGCTCCTATGTGCTGGTCCTAATTTGAGTGCAGGAAACAGTAAACAAAACTGAGAAGTCTCTGCTTTAAGGGAGGTTCCAGGCTATTCTGGGAAGATAAATGAATAGATAGATGGATGGATGGATGGATGATAGATGCACAGAGGTCATTTTCAAATAGTGAGAGCAGTGATTAAAAAAAATAAAGCAAAGTCATGAGACAGAGCGAAGAGAGAGAAGACTCTGTATAACAGGATCAGGGAGCGCCTCCAGGAGGAGGTGGCAGCTGAGCTGAGCCCTGCAGGACAGAAGGAGCCAGTCATGTGAAGACTTAGAGGAAGAGCGGATCAATCTGAGGGAGCAGCATGTGCAAAAAGCTCTGAAGGAAGAACGAGCGTGAATGTTTGAAGAATAGCCGCTAACTGGTTGATTCTTCCTTGAGCAAATTATTACATTTTCTGGGACTCCTCTTCATTCTTGGAAACCACAATAACACTTTCCTCACAGGATTTGGCAAGGGGCAAGCACTCAGTAAATGTCTGCTGAATAAATGGCATTGATTCTATCCTTTGTTCGTTTCATGCACTGCTCAGGATCATGTCTTAAGGGGCCATCTGGGCAATTTTCGATTCCCAGGGTTCTCTCTCCCTTCTACAATTTAAAAAAATAAGATCTAAGTTGCAGTTACTCGAGGGCCTTACCCAAAGCAGTTGTCCAGGTGCAAAGTTAAACTCTGTCAGGGCATCCGGGTTTGCCTCTCTGTCCTTGATCTGACAGTCTGGATTTGCTCCCGGAGTATTTGCTGTCTTAACATGCCTCTCTCCAGATGCAGGACATTAATTCCGAATCAGCTCCCCCTACTTCCCTGTCAGAGGTTGTCATTTGCAGAGCGGGTGATGGAAGGACTGAGTGATGGATGGCAGTCCCTTTAGAGCCCGTCAGCTTCATTCTCAAAGCAGACATTGAAAAATGTGAGGCTGGTGCCAAGCCACAGGGCTAAGGGAGGGAGAGTTGGCCGCCTCCTCCCAAAGGCTGAGATAATGAGAATCCTCTGGTCAGCATCACACTGCAGTCTAAGTAGACACCGTAACCCCGATTACCATGCTAGTAACAAGAGTCTGTATTCACTGAGCACTTACTCAATGACCCTACCACATCAATCAAATTTGTTTCCTTATTTATTAAGCACCTACTATGTGCCAAGACTGTTAAAAGGTTTTGAGGTTAGAGAAAGGAACAAGACAAAGTCCTTGCCTTAATGAGACTTAACATTTGTAAGATGGACGCCAACAATAAACAATCAAGCAAAAATAAAATAATTAACTAATAATAAATACATCAAATTTTTTTAAATTAAAAATTTAAAAAGTTGGGGGGAAGGTATAGCTTAAGTGGTAGAGTGCATGCACAAGGTCCTGGGTTCAGTCCCCAGGACTGCCCCTAAAAATAAACAAACACATTTATCTCCCCCATCGCCAAAATAAAATAATTAACTAACACAATATTTAATAAATACATACATACATAAAAACAAGCAAGCAATATACTGTAATGTCAGATAGTAAGGGCTTAGGAGAGAAAGAAAGCAAGAAAAGTGATTAAGAGACACAAGAAAGTGAGGGGCTAGTTTAGACAGGGTGGGTAGTTAGGGAAGGCATCCAAGGATGGAACCCCCTGAGGCAAGATCTGATCACAGTGAGGGAGCCAGCCATGAAAACATCTGCAGAGGAGTGTTCCACAGCTGAGAAGAACCAGGAGCTTAGTAGCAGGGGAAAGGAGGGATCTGCTTCTCAAAATCATGGAACCTCAGTCATTTCCTACCTGGATCTCCTGCTTGGAGAGCACCCCTGCCCTATGACAGAGGCAGGACCAATCTCTGTTGTGGAGGACGTCCTGTGTAGTGTAAGATGTTTAGCAGCATCTCTGACCTCCAGATGCCAGTAGCACCTGCCCACTGTGACAACCAGGGTCCCTCTTCCCAGAACATTCTTGCCCTCTGCATCCTTTTTCTAATACCTCACAGATGCTTTTACCTCTAGGTCAGGTAGGTCAGATGGATCCGATCAGCCATGAATAGATGCTTTGACATCAGGGACCCAGATTGCACATGCATTTTAAGGTACACATGGAGGAGGATGTACGGGAAGCCAGAGAAGACAACTGACATTTCACGTTGGTTCCTTTCACAGCTCTATCCCTAATTTTACACTCATAATTTTATACCCATTCTCTACTGAGTCCCTAGAATACATGTTATAGATCCCACAATACCGGGCTCCATCTCTGAGGGTTCACCTGAACATCACTCATGCAAATTACAAACTAGACCATGAGTGCGGCAGGGGCAGCATCTCACTTGCCTCCCCCACCCTCTCGTATCACTCAGCCCCACTCAACCCTTACCACCTTGCCCTTAGTTCCCTGAATATGCCAACTGATTTTAAAGTGGTGGTGGGGAGAGATTTGTCTTCCCCAATAGAGTATGTTTTAATAGGGAAGAGATTTATCTGTCTCATACTCTTCTTTGTATCAGGCACATTGCTTCAAATGTGGAGGGTGCTTAGAATGAATTTTTATTAAATATATAAAACTAAGAAACCTAACATGTGTCGAGGAATTGTCAGCCAGTGGTTTGCAAAGTGTGTGGTCTCTGGACCAGTGGCAGCAGCCACATCTGGGAACAAGATAGAAATGCAAATTCTCAGGCCCTACCCCAGAACTATACTATTGAAAACTCTGGAAATGGGGCCCAACATTCTGTTTTCACAAGCCCTCCCAGTGAGCCTGATGCCACCAAGATTTTAGAACTAATGTGACAGACCATGGCAGGCTCTACCCAATGTCACCTGATATCATTCTCCAAGAGAAATGCCCTGATGTTAAGCATTATTATTATCCCCATTTTACAGATTTGAAGTCTGAGTCTCAGAAACATTTATTTCACCTAAATTCACCACAAGCAAGTAGGAAAGCCCAAATTTCAATGCCAGATGTCTGACTTCAAAATTCATCTTCTTTCCACCATAACACGTTTATTCTAATGGGAGGTTCCAAAATAAATGATGTCAAATCCCTCTGAAGAACAAGTAAAAGCCCTATATAGCTGTGAATCAGTATTATTACTGGCAAAAATTATAACCAGCATCATAAGGAATAATTTTTGGATACATTTCTGTTGTGCCCAGTCCTCAGGACAGTGACATCCTGACACGGCTTTTCAGAGATGTGAAAGGGTTAACCCACCTCCCGGAGGCCCTGGCTTTCTCCCAGTGAGTCACTCGGGCACAGAGGAGACCAGGTACGTGGGAGCAATAACACACACAGCACAGCAGGCACCGTGCACGTGCACATCCCTACCGGGAGCAAAATGAAAATAGAAATGGAAAGCAAAACCCCTTCCCTCAGTGCCTGTGTCTCCCTGTCACCTGCCATAAATCATGAGACCAGTGTTTTTGCTCAAATGAGATTCTCCCAATCCATTACATGTGGCTTTCCGGAACCTGGTCTAAGGTTTAGGCACACACTTTCTGTGAATGTTCTGCATCGTGCATAGGTATTAGCATCAGCCACCGAATTCGGTGGCTGGAGAAGGAAAAACACAAAGAAAAGCAGAAAAAAGTAAGATAAGTGGCTATTTATATCTGCTCTGTCGGAAGTGGTGACAGGTATAATTACTGAGTAGAAATTACAGGGCTGATTCCAGTGGCGTTCCTCCTGCTGTTTTCGGGAAGATAAAAGATTGAAAGTGTTCCTGACATCTCTTCACAGAGAGGATGCTCTGGCATTCGCTTCCATTTATTTTCAAATTGATTAAAAGCAATTTCCTGTTGTTCATGGTTGAACCAAGGGGCATTTCTGGTCCCCTAGATTCAATGAAGCCTCTTTGAGGGGATGCCCTTTAGTGAGCTCACTCTCCTCCCATCAGCCCCCTCCCCCAGGTCCTGTGCTCCAGGGTCCTCTGAGTTAAGAGAAAAACAAGCAATCAAATTAATTGACACAAAGATGCTACTGACTTAATGGATCATGATCCCAGAGGTATTTGCATTGAAAACAGAAAAAAAGAACATAAGATAAAATTCTATGATATTAAAGCTCTAAGGGACCTAAAAAATCATCTAACTCAGTGGTTTCCAAACAGAATCAATTATCAGGGGTCCCTTTGGACACATATCTTTCCCCAGAACCCACTCAGGCCTAAGAAGTCACGCTCCAGGAGTCAGACACAGGAACTTGAAACTTTATAAAGCTCCCTCTGTCATTTTGGTTTCAGCAGCTTTTGAAACATTGATCTGCCCATCTCCCTCAATTTATAGGTGTGGGAAATGAACACTCAGCATGCATCTAAAACTTTTAAAACCTCAGTAATCAAGACAAATAATATTTTAATGCAATACATTTTAAAAGATTAAAATTAATGCTGAAAATCCATGGTAAATGAAATCTCAGTTTTAAATAAAGATCAATATTACTAACATATTCTTTGTCTTCAGCCTTCAATATTGGTCTGCATGGCACTGTTTTTTCTGATTATTTTGGAAAATATTTCTTTTAAATATGATTTATCTTGATTACTGAGCTTTTTAATACGATCTCAAATTTTACCTCCAAGGGGAATACCTCATTCACCCAACCTTATACTTTGCCAAATACTGAAAAGAGATGTCCGTGAGTACATAAACCATCTGTAAAAGTCAATTTTTTGGGCCAGTAGCGGTTTTTATATGTGCATTTTGTTTTGGTTTGCTTTATTTTTAAAATCAAATGACTGACCAATATTTAAATTAGGGAGATTTAACATTTTAAAAAATTGTATTTGATTTTGAAAAATCAGAAGCTTGCTCATTTTCCTTTTAATAGGCTCATAAACCCTCATGACACCAACTGGCGAGAGCTAAGTAGCTGCCGTCCCTTTTCAGACGGGGCAAGGATCATCTGCAACAGTCAACAGCACCTGACAGACACCACTTCCTGACTGGTCTCTGTGGACATTTGATTTTTTTTTTTAATCCATCCATTCATCCTTCCTTCCTTTCTATTGGTAGGGAAGTAATTAGGTTTATTTATTTTATGTATTTATTTTTAATGGAGGTACAAGAGATTGAACCCAGTGCTAGGCATGCACTCTACCACTGAGCTATACCCTACTCTCCTGGACACTTGATTTTTGTGATCTCTGATACAGCATGAGACCACACAAGGAAGCAGTGTCTAACCTAGTTTATTTATTTATTCGGCAGCTATAGACCTTCACGCCATGCTTTCAACATGGCAGACACTAGCCAGGCAATGCCTCTCTGATATGGGCTATAACTCCTGCCTGGTCCCTTTTTCTCTGTTCTTGACCCCATTTGCAAGTTCAATCTTGCCTCAGACTCTGGAACCAATATTTCAAGTGGGAAATTAAAGACACAAAGGCAAGGTAGATATTTGGTCAATTCCACTCTAGTTGATTTCTTCCCTTAATTTACGTCTACCTAAAATCTTCCCATTTTACTTCTTCATTTTCTGGCAAGGAAGACTCAGATTTGAACCCTTTCCTGGCTCTGGAGTCCTTGCCCTTCCTCCTGTGTCTGATGCCTCAGTACTTCAAGCACTGAGTGTCCCTGTCACTGTGGAGACCGCAGCTTTGGCCCTGGTCCTACGAGCTACTGACAAACACTTACAGAATTTTTGGTGTTGAAGATGTTGGAGCCAAAATAATTCACATCACATGGAGCTTTCAATCTATTCAGGGCCACAGACAGACATACCTCATCATGGTGAAACTCACTGCGTTTTCCAACAAACTCTGTTACCAGTTTCTCCAAGGCTGCAAACCCAAATATTTATAGGAATATAGCATAGCATAAATGAATGAAGAAGGCTCAGTATAAAATAAAAGGAGGTATTAGAGTTCATCAGTGCTAAACCTATCCTAAAAGAAATGTTAAAGGGTCTTTTCTAAGTGGAAAAGAAAAGGTTGTAACAAGAAGAAAGAATCTACAGGAAAGGAAAGCTTCCGCTCGGAAAGGCAAATGTACAGTAAGGGCTGAGAAGTAAGCCCATGGATACCAGTGGGGAGAGGGACGGAGGAGGGGCAAAACAGGGGTAGGGGATTCAGAGATACAAACTACTGCATGTAAAACAGATAAGCAACAAGGTATATCGTACAGCACAGGGAAATACTGCCATGATTTTGCAATAACTTTAAGTGGTGTATAATCTATAAAAATATTGTTATCACTATGCTGTACACCTGAAACTGATACAATATTATCAATCAACGATTCTTCAATACGAAAATGAAAGGAGGTATTAGGCACTGGGAAGGAACAGAGCATGTTCCCTGTTTGATGGTAGGAACATTTGTCTTAAAAAATGTGTGGAGGCCAAGGAAACACACTGACTGACAGAATTTTCCTTCTGGACCACCAGTTGGCCATCCCTGCCTAAAGGCTTACCAAACATCCTTCCGGTACATTTGTTGTGCCTTCCTGACTCTAGTCTGACAGTTCTGCTTACTCTCTGTCACATACTCCCCATTGCCAGGAGCTAGCCTTTCCCCAACTTGCCTATCCTAGTTCTACGTAGGCAGCCCTCGACCTGGCTATAGACCAGTTCCGCAGTGTCACCAGCACCAGCCTCATTCATCTGTCAGTGTCCGTAAACTCTCTTGTGTCATGAATCCCTTTGTCAAGATGATAAAGCCTATGGATCATTCTCAGAATAATGTTTTTAACACTTAAATTAAAACACATACCATTACAAGAAAATTAAATATATTAATATACAGATTTAAGATACTAAAAATAATACACTTGAAAATAATAACACATGATCCTCAATGAATTAAATGACAAGATTTAGCAGCATGTCTATAAACATACTTTCAAAGCAACAGGGAGTGAAAACGATGTTAAGACATCCACAACTACCACAACACAACATGAAATGATGTGGGATTTCTACTGGGGATGAAGTCACAGGCGATGCCAATGCTACTGTGGCCTGTTGTTTTTTATATTCAAAACTGAAGGGAATCGCAGTTACAGCTAGAGATTAGTGAAAACAGAGCTGTAATTTTTCTGCAACCAAGTTCATGAGCCTCCAGAATTCTAAGGATCCTTTGGGGGTTCGTGGACAAGAAACTGACCTGGAGCAACACTTCCCAGAGCGCCGTGCAAGGCTCTGCAGACCTTCAGGGTCCATCAAATGTTAGGAACACTGAAAATGCTAACTTCATTGTCACTGAATTAGACTAGAAGTGATCAATGGGATGTTAAAAAAATGTAGCCATAGCAGTCTCACACACTGCTGGCAGGAGTGGAAACTGATACACCTTGATCACCTGGCTGTGTTTCAAAAGCCTTGAAAAAGTGCAAATGCCCTTTGGCCCAGCAATTCTGCTTCTGAAGTTTTACACTAAGTAATTGATGACACATATGTGCAAAGCCTTAAGCACAAAGGATATTCCTGCCCAGCTGTGCAAGAAATAATACGCAGCCAACAGAAGATGATGATCCGTGATTATGGACCTGAAAAGATGACAAATACAAAGAAAAAGCAGTACGGGGAATATAAAAATAACCGCAGATGCATATGTTTGCAAAGGAGAAAAGATTGGAAGGATAAGACTGACTCTCTTAGCGGTAATTTCTGGTGATTTAATGTTGGTTTTGCATACTCATATTTTCTCATTTTTTCCAAGTAAAACGTATTCTTTTTGTAAATAAACAGGGAAAAAAAGGAGAGCGACAGAAATGTCACCATACTGAATACTTACTTTTTCCGTTTGGGGAGATTTTCCTGGGGAGAAATAAGAAATTACGTGTTTTTACTCGTTTAAAAACTAGGTGCCAATCACTGTTCCAGATACTGAGATGCAAAAGTGAACAAGACAAACAAGGTGCCTTATCTCACGGAACTTATTTTCTCGTGCAGAAAGCAGATAATTTATCCAACCGACAAATGCATAAATAACAACATACTGGGCAAAGATAAATGCTTGGAAAAAAAATAAAACAAGTAGAGGTAATAAGGGATAAATGGGGCAAGAGAGACTTCCTAAGTCTCAGGCGTTGCCATGGGAGTAATGTTCAAGTGGAAAGGCAGCCAGAATCAGTCTTCTATAGATCTGGGCTAGGAAAGGGCATTTCATGCACTGGGAAAAGCTGATTCAAGGTCCTAGGGCAGCAATGAGTTTGGCATATTTCACACACACACACACACACACACACACACACACGTACGTGTCAGTGTGTCTGGAATGCAGAGGTAGAGGCAGGAAATAGCATTGGATAATATTGCATAAGCAGTCAAAAGCCAAATCATTTAGAGTCTTGAGAACACAGTAAGGAGTGTGAATGTTATTCTAAGCACGTGGTAGATGAAATGATTACACATAATTCTTTGCTCCATACAAGTTTCGCAAATCTATACCCTTGAGATAGCCTCGTGGTGGAAGGAGTATACATCCTCTTGAATTTGGGTTTGGCCATGTGACTAACTGGCCAATGGCCTTTGGGCAGATACGAAACAAGCAGGAGCTTAAACTGTGCTCATGCATTTAGCTTTGCCCTTGGAAATTCTTAACGTAGCCCACTGACCCTCAAAGAATGAGAGACAGGCAGAGCATGTCAAGGCTGGAGTCCAACTGAGATCTGCAGAGTTATCCATCCAACTCACAGTCATGTGAATGCAAAGAAAGGGCTGTTGTTCTAAGTCACTGAATTTGGGGGTGGTCTGTTATGAATCACTGCTGTGGCAATACTCACACAAGGAAAAACAGGAAGGCACTGAAGGCGATTAAGCAGAGAATTGGCAAGACTGATTTATATTATAGAAAATTGTTTTGGCTGCTATGTGGAGAATGGATTGCAGAGCTAAGGGCAGAAACAGGGAGACCAACTGGGAGCCCAATATATTTGTCCTGGTGGGAGATGATGGTGGTGCCATTTAGTGCAATGGCAATGACCCGGGGAGGAGAAAGCTCAGCACAGCAGGAGCAGCTATAGATCAGGCCATGGTAAGTTTCAGATGGCTAAACAGCATCGGGGTTCAGTGGCCCAGTAGTCAGCTGAGAACCAGGGAAGGAGTAAGCATGCACATAGAAAATCTGGGAGTCACTCACCCAAAGTGAAAATTCCTGGAGGATGTTTTAGCCCTGGGAAGCGGTGTGCCACGGGTGGGAGGACACCAACCTAGATCTTCACTTGTTTTAGACTCACATTTGCTTTCCCTAGATGTCTCAGATTGCTCAGGCCATTTCTTTCACAGCTCCCTAATCCCACACCCTTAATGTCCCCCTTCTGAATATAGATTCTCAGGAATCTTGTCAGAAAGAAGTGAAGCTGAGAAACGAGAATGTCATTACTGTGGTCTGAGAAGAGAGAAGACATAACTCATCTTGGAACTCCCACAGTTATTACCCTAACCTCCCATACAACAGAGCAGCTTTTCCCGAAACACCGCAAGCAGAGCACCACGTCTGCAAGACATGAGGAACACTATTTGGAAACAACAAGGCTCTCTTTTGTCAGAGAGCATCTCACAATTCTAGCATTCTGCATGATACACTTTGGGAAATGTAAACCACAAGGCATTTCTTCATCACCCAACATACTCAATGAAATAGAGTCACTCAATGAAATTGGTCCTTGTTGGCAGGTAGTCACTTTTGGCTTGATGAGAGCGCCTCATGAGAGAACCTGCCCTACTTTCACACATCTTGAGTTCCAAGTCCCTCCCCCAACGGAACTGAGATACCCTCCTTAGAGCTTTCACTCATTGGCAGTGGTGCATGCCGTGGAGACAGACAGAACAAAGCCCCTACATCACCCATAGGATATATCTCTATGTTTGAAAGTAGTTTGAGGTGCAGCTTCCTTCTGAAGCCTTCTCTTCTAAGAGTTGAACATTTGTATTCCCTTCAATCATTTCTCACATATCCAGTCTCTGATGGGTCTGCATCAGATGACCCATATCTCTCGTATTGTCTTGTAGTTGCCTACATGCACTGTTTCCCAAAAATCACAAGAACAGGTACTGGTAGGTATACTTTCTTCTACACTCTGCAGTGTCTAGAACTATGCTCTCCACAGAGGAGAATGTGGATGAGCATTTGATGAATTGAATTAACATATCCAAGGACAGCTATTATGTTGTTCGTAAGTCTTTTCATTTCCAGTTCACTCAACCTAGGTTCTTAGGAGAAAGTATGCATCACAGAACTGAAACTAAGCCAATATTTCACTTCTAATGAGATATGAGAACCCAGGTGGAAATCCTAAAAGCTTAGCACACTGGGTAAGTCCCTTAAAAATTTATTTTTTAAAAAAGAGATCCAGAAAATATTCTGCTTCTCCAAATCCTCCCTTTTGTTTGGTTCTACAGGGAATTATGCTGGTTTGTTACCTAGCAACAGAGCTTATCATTGGGCAATTTACAACCATTTCTCATTTGTCATCATTTGTCTAATCAGATCTGATCATAAATAAAATCTGCACACAATCAACTGACTTCTGTTTGTAATTAGAATCCATCTTCATCAGAGGAAGGATGTTAACAGACCTGCACCTCGCATGTGTTGATTTATTTGTGCCTTTTTGTCATTTTCTAACACACTACCCCTCACCATCTTACATGATCCAATCTGTCTTGATTCCCTTCAGCAAAATTGTATCTTTTGTTATGAGCTGCTATCAATCGAGGTGTCTTTGGATGAAATTTGTAGGTCATCTCTGTTCATTTATTCTCAGCATATCATCTGTGCAAGGTGACTTAACTTTGCAATACATTGCTTATGTTAACACAGTTTCCTGCTCCTTTTCTACCATACCAACTAGCTCTGCCTGATCAAGTCAATGCCACAAACATTTCTGACTATGAACTGTAGCAGGCATGAGTTGTTTCATATGTCTGGCATCACTTTCCCCCTTTTCTGTTAACAACAATTCCACTCCTGTGGGGATTCCAACCATAAGGTTATAGTCTGGGCTGCAGAGTGAAATACTCTATATCTTTGGTCACAGAAATAGATGTTTAAAAAAAAATTTCCAGCTATGATACCCCCATCTCCTCAACAAAGTGCTTGGTCCAGGATGGGGCCATGAAACAGGCCAGGTCAGACTTTTGGGAATTCTCCAAATGAAGCTGACAGAAAGGGTCTTTTTCCTCTCATCTCCCTAAAATAAAATATTAGCCCAGTGTTTTCTGTCATCATATGTCTTGCGCTGTGGAGAAGGCTCACCTTCAGTACAGAGAAGGCAGAAGAGCAGAGAGGAGAGGCAAAGTTATACAGAAGGGGAAACAGGCATAGAGGGACCAGTGCAGTGAGAGGAGGAGAAAGGAGGAGCGAGGGAGGGGAGGGGCACAGGAGGGAGGGAAAGAGAGGGAGAGAATATGAGAGACAATGCTGATGGCATTTGAGTCCCCGGTTCCAGTTCCCGAGGCTGCAGAGTTGTCCTGAGTCCTTGACTATGTGAGCTATCCCAGTACCAATATCCTTCCCATAAACCCCATATTTTCTTTAAGCACGTTCAACTTGGGTTTCTCTCTTTTCCAATCCATATAATTGATTGATACAATTAAATGATTCATAATCCCACCAAAGTTGTAACACTCCCTTTAGTTTAAAAAGTATTTTCACATTCATCATCGGATTGGATCCTAGTAACAACCGTCGACTCCTCAGAACTAGTTAAAGTAGCAGGAACTGTACCCATCTTACAGATTAGAAAATAGAAGTGCAGGGAAAAAAATGAAGTTATTTGGTAATGGAGCTAGTGAGGACAGGATTTCTGACTCTTAGCCCCATTCTCTGGCCAGTACAGCAGTTACCTCTCCACGCCATGTCTATTTTGTTCACCATTTTATTGAAAGGTTCTAGTACAATGGCTGTTTCAAGAATTACGTTATTTATTTATGAGAAGGTCAAGGTCAACGTGGTGATGGCTGTGAAACCCAGGGAAAAGGAGTCCAGACTTCACCTGAATGCAGTGGGGGAACGACTTGTGCTTCCCTGAGGTTGGAAAAGACACAAGGACTATTTCGCTTTAGGGAGTATATATCCATAGCAGCTGCATCTTAAGTGTTATCTTGCTGGCCCCTGTTATCACCTGAAAACAGCAATGATCTGAACAGTTTCTGAGATGTTTGCCTCCCCGATCTGGGACATCCTGGGGCTACCTCTGACTCACAATAATGGAAGGGACATGACAGTGCCTCCACTGAGAGCAGCACCTTAAAGATATCATCAAAACCAGGCCAAACCATGAGAACCTATGCTCACAGGAAGGGCCAGGCAGACTTTTAAATATTAGACAAAGAAACAGCACTGTTTCTAGGCAAAGGCTCAGCAGCCAAAAAAATGAGAAAAGCAAGCTTTAAAATGGGACTCAGGGAGCATAGATGGCCTAGGAGAGAGCACACAGACTCCCATGGCTCCTGCCCCTACAGTCAGGATGGAACCCATTAAACCTTGGCCTCAATTACAGCCACTTTATGCACAAATTGTGGCCCAGACTATATGACCTTCTTCATGACAGGACAGTGTCTCTCTCAGTACAGACTAACGAAAATTCCATGATTGGAAGCTAATACATCAGGTGTCTTCCCCTGTCTGCCACGTGGCATTCATTCATTAGACAATAATTTGTTCAGTGTCTACTATGTCACATGGAGCTGGAGATGGAAAGGTGAGATGACTTCCCTTGGGAAGGTCGTAGCATCACTGGGACATGTGAGTGAGAGAAGCCCAGCTTGGTTGTAATCTATGGCCACGACTGTGTTCAAAGAATGTCTGGACAATAATCAATCATTTAAAATCAACAGGATGGCTTAATAGAAAAGTACTGAGAAGTCTCCTGGAAGAGAGAGATTCAGGTAGACAACATACAACAAAGCCTTGGTTTGCAGCGGGCATGGGCAACTCAATACAATGTGTATCTTCCTCCAACTTCCTTTTCTCATCCAGCTCATCATGGACTCACACCTGAGTCCTTGGGGAGAGAAGAGGAGATACTGAGAGTCAAAACTGAAAGAAGGGTGTTCGGAAAAACTCTATAAGCAACTGAAGCACAGGACAATATTGCCTTTGTACCCATGTCACTGAAGGAGAAGAGAGGCCCCCTCCGCCTGAGCCTTGGCTTGGTTTAGCACACTGAGAGCAACAGATATCACAGGCCATTGGCTCCTTCAAGGAACTAAAGCATCTCAGGTACACCAGTGATGTGGGGTAAGGGCATCAGGCAAAGGCCTCTGAGCACCAGTATGTTAGTAAATGTTTAACAGTGGGGTCTCCAGGAAAAGAAAATGTGTATGTGCGTGTATATATACATATACAAGGTTTATACAAATTGTACTGATATTAAGAGTGTATAGCATATAATTTGCAACTAATAATAAAATATATAATATCCTCTATTGTAAATACCATAGAACCAATGACGTTTCATTGAATGCTTTCATTTGATTTTTGTGGAATTCTTGTACCTTTAAGTGACCTATCATCGTTGCCACCGACGAGTGTAGATCCGACCTGAATGGTAGGTGATACTTTCCTTACGCTAAGGAGTAAGAAGAAAGTGGAACAACTTTGCTGAATTGGATATGAGTGGTTTTGAGTACTGGAAGACTATTTCCTCAACATTTTGTCCTATTCACAATGCAATGGCTACAGACATAACCCACTCTTAAATAAAATCTATTTTATTGACATTTTCTTTATTACTTTCTTAAGTCTAGACAACCAAAAAAACAGTCAAGCCCTGGTTTGGGGAGTTTGCTGGTTTCCATGGTACAAATACTTCCAATATGGCCAATGTCAAACTACCAACATGATGTCAGTAAGCTGGGAAAAGGTGTGTACCACACGCAGTTACACAGTGTAAAGTAATTATACAGATACAACTGAAACACAGCCTCAGGAGCATAGATAATAGCAGAATGTGGTCAAAAATAACGAAGCAATGATGAATTGGGGGTATTTATTCTCTTTCTTTTTAATACATGTATTTGTGAATTTATATTATTTTATTTTTAATGATGGCTGTGTTTAATAATCAGCTTGCAAAATCCCTGGAAAGTTAACAACCTGCTACAGTGCACGTCAGCCCCAGCACACTGCTGTATCTGGCAGACATGCAGATGCTTCATACCAAACG
This sequence comes from Camelus dromedarius, assembly GCF_036321535.1. Lineage (NCBI taxonomy): Eukaryota > Metazoa > Chordata > Mammalia > Artiodactyla > Camelidae > Camelus > Camelus dromedarius. Next base: position 108,352,129 of record NC_087438.1, read on the forward strand.
TCTGTAAGACAAGACTCCTCCCAGACTGCAAGGAGTATAGTTTGTTAAGAACCTTGAACTTCTGTCTTAGTTTTCAAGCCAAAGGCTCGCTGCTCTCAGGACGGCCCCCAGCCAATGGCTGAGCAATAATGGTGCAAGCCCAGCCATTTCATTGTACCGTCTGGGGCTCCTCTGATAGGCAGTCTTTGCTCTCAGGTTCCCCCCTAGACTGGCAGAAACTTTGTCTGACTGGCATCACAGTCCAACATCTCCTCCTGCCCTCTCCTGTATCCACATTTTCCTTTCATCGGTTTTACTCCAGAGAACCTCTAATATCACAACCCGATCTTACTGTCTGCTTCTCAGGGAACCCAACCCGCAACAGGGCACTGGAGTCGGAGGGTAAGTAGTCTCACACGGTTCATAGAGCATGGGGACCACAACAAATGGAAATCACCAAAGAGGATGAGGAAGTGACGGCACCCATCAAGTCAAACCTGAACAGACTCCTTCATGAGCACAAGGGAAATGCCCTCCTGCAATGGGGTCTCTAAAAAATAAGGAAAGTTTGTCAAGGGTTGGAATACCTGAAATAAGAGCAAGACTGAGAAATGAATCTGTACCTTTTTCTCGTAACGTGATGTTATCAGTCCGTTCCCAAATGGAACAGCCAGCCTGGGAAATGGCAGGTCATTATAATGCAATATGATAAGTGCTCTACTGGAGGGGCAAGTCTGTTTCCTTCAAAACAGAAAAGGTAACTCATTTAATTAACAGAAGAGCCAGGGAAGGCATCACAAAGGAGGTGTTATTTGAGCTGGATCCTGAACACTGCATAGGAAATGGACAAGCAAACAATTTACTGGGAGAATCTGACAGTGGGGCATAGAATGGAGCAGACTCGAGGATATGATCACTGACTCAGTCATCACCATTACTTGAATTATTTCCAAGAGCAGATCTTCATTTCAGTGAAACGTCTACACAATTCCCTGACTCTCCCTTAGTATCAAGAATATGTGCAAGCAGGGTACGAGTGGGGCAGTCTCAGGACGTGGCCAAGGTCAACTAAGCTGTTCCCCATGGAGCTCAACCCCATGGTTGGTTTTGTCGTTTCATTAGACCTATTTTCTGACTTTGCTATGGTAAAAATTGCTCCAGGCCAGGAATTTACAGAACGGTGTTCTAGTCCTTAGCCTAAGCCTGTCTCTCTGCCTACAAAATAGAGCTAATAACCCAGACATCCCTTAAGAAAGCTTTTGTGAGGATCTACTGAGTTAAGAGATGGGGAAGTGCTTTGAAAATTATTAAAACTGTGTGGTGCTCACTCTGACACTCACGTGAGAAAGCTGTAATTGAATCACTCCTCACTTACTATCCCCATGTCTAGATCAGGTCCTTCTGTTACAGGTGGAGTCTCAGCTCCCTACCGTTTTCCATCATATCACCTACTGTTGGGAATTACACAGTTGTGTGATTATTTACTTAATGATGTTCTCTCCCAGCAAATCCACTGGGGGGATATCACAGCTAGCATATTCATTTTGTCCCTGGTGCCTAACAAAGTACCTGGAGCATAATAAGGGCTCAAAGAGTGTTTGCTGGATGAATGCATTATCCTCTGCACCTTTCAATTAACTTTCACGTTACTTTTCCATCATTAATAAGTTGACCCTGACTGTAAACTCTTTGCAAATAGGCACCACGTACTTCAGTATCTGCATCCTTCATCCCCAGCCCACTGCCTGGCACATATTTGGTATGAATAAGTATTTAAGCTCACATACAACCTTATGGTACGGCCTTTTGAATGCGGCAGGAACTCACTGAATTCATTGCACATTAAATGAGTACGAAAACACCTGCCTCTGCTTATACAACTGCAATAAATATTTATCTCTATGTTTTAACTAGTAAACCATTTTTAAAAACTATTCTACCTCCTTTGGGACATAAAAGGAGCAGCACTGGTTACAGGATATGTCTTGGGCTTAAGAATCTTAAGAGATTTCCTTGCATTTCAATCTAGACATGAGCACTGTGGCCAGCGAAGAGTTATTTAACTTTCTGAACAACACTTTCCTCATCTTTAGAACTGAAATAATGTTGTATAAATGTTAAATAAGGTTAAGGTATATGAGGGATATTGTATAGCCTTCACTGATGGTAGATTCCCAATAAATATTAGCTTCCTTTTCTACTCTGATCTCGATTCACCCTTCACTGACATGTCAGGTTTCCAAACTTCTCTCCAAAGGCTCAATGAGGAAGGAACTGGCTGAACTCCATGGTTCAGTCTCTAGCTTTATCTCAAATGAAGCTCTGCCAGGGCACCTCTCTAACCTCAATCGTCAGTGTGGTGGAATGGAAAGAACATTAGACCAGAAACCCACGTAGGGTCTAGTTCAGATCTCGGCACTGACTAGCTGTCCATCCTCATGTAGACCATTCATTCCTTCATCCACTGTTCTTGGACACTCTGGCACTATTCTCAGCACCTGGAAATATAGTCTGGAGGCAAAAATAGACAAAACCCCCTGCCCTCACGGAGCTTACAAATGTGTTGTCAGTACGGAACACTCACCTGCCCCCACAAAATCAACATAACAAAGTGAATTATGTAGTCTGCTAGGGGATAATGAGTGCTATGGAGCAAATAAAAAGTTGAGCTGGATAATGGGAAGCAGAGAGTGCTGGGGTGCAGGGGGTGGGGGGGTTTCCAGCACTGAACAGGCTCAATGAGGAAGTGCTCTTTGAGCAAAGACTTGAAAGAAGCGGGAGGCCATCCAGTGGGTATTTGGGTGCAGAGCATCAGGGCCAAGAGAATACCTAGATTAAGACCCTAAAGGGATGTGTCTGAGAAACAGTGAGGCTATTTTGGAGTGAGCAGAGAAGAGAGGAGGAGGACGTAAAGAGAGAGCAGTGAACTTTGCAGACCCTTAAAAGTCTGGGGTTTAATCTGAGTGAAAGGGCTTTGCTGGCCTTACCTACACATGAGGAAAAGAAATTCAGACTAGATTCTTTCTGAAATCCCTTCTATATCTTAAATTCAAGGCTTTGTCTTATTATTTTGGTACTGAGAGCTATGGTAATTGGGACAGGCAAATCAAAGGAACCTAGATAGGTGCATATAAAATGTTTTCTAACAGATGGACACAAACAGGATACATGTGTGTAATTTTACATCTTATCTAAAACTAAGAGAGATGTCATAGAACAATGGAACAGAACTCTGGCATTGTCTGTATTTGGACAGGCTAGTTGTCAAATATCACACCTGTCACTTAAGCAGGGCAAGTGGTTAACTTGCCTCACCTTAGTTTCCTGATCTGTGAAATGGGAATACTGTGGTTCCCAGCTCACTGATTTATTCTGAGGATTAAATAAGATGATTGGCCAAGTTCTTAGCAAAATATTGGACACGTAGTAAACTCTCAATACATGTCATTATTTTTCATTTTACATAGTAGGTATTAACAAATACTGAGTTTTCAAAACATTTAGTCTGTGATTTGTGTGCTAATTTTACATCTTGTATTTCATCAAATATTCATTTCAAAATCTCGTTTCAACTAATTTCTGTTAGTTTATTACATGCAGCACACAGATGTGTGAGTAAGACAGAGTCCCTGTTTTGCAGGGACATTAAGTGGAAAAGACAGATATTCATAAAAGTAACTTTAATTCAGGGCAGTCTATTAAAACTGCTATAATAGAAGTCCATACATAATGGCAGGATGGATAAAGAGAGATTAATTCCAATTGGGGTTATATTGGCTGGTTTCACGGGGGAGATGAGAGATTTGAGCAGGTCGGAAAGTGTGTCTTACAGCTCCCTGTGGACGAATGACACAGTAAATAGTCTTTCTTACCTTCCAGATGGCACTAGTAAATTATGAACTCAGTGACTTATAAAATTGTTGCAAGTTTGTAGACACCTTGAGTCATATCGCTCCAGGCAAAAACTGACTTCACAAAAGCAATGCTGGGTCCTAATGGTCACAGTGGTAAAGCTGCAGTGAGGAACTAAATTCAGTTCACATTGTCCCCTGCTTGGGGAACAGCAGAGGAAAGTCCTACGAGAGAGACAGAGAGATAAGGAGAGAGAGAGATGGAGAGAGAGACAGGGAGAGAGAGACAGATGGAGAGAGAGACAGATGAAGAGGGAGGGAGGAAGGAAGGAGGGGGAAGGAAGGAAGGAAGGAATACCTGTGATTGCACTCAATTCCATGGTCAAGCAGCGTATAATTACCCAAGAAAGTCACTTCCAAATGGATCTTTGCCCCCCTCACTCTTTTCTTTCCAGATCCACTAATTCAGCCATTGGGCAGCCTGAGGAAAACTGCTCTTCTTCGTAAATAACTACACATTGCTGTTCCTGCTGGGAAAATATGAGGTGCTTGGGAAAGATTTCACACAAAGCTATCAGTTCATATGTACACTTTCCAGGAATTGGTCCAAGGAGTGCTTGGATATTTCTGGTGCTAATAACACACGTCTCTGATAGAACATACTGGGTGTTCCCAAAGGAACAAATGAAACTTTTAAATATCCTCCTTTTGCTGCTCCCCTTTGCCTTATTCTGTGCTCACGCTGCTTAGATAAATGGCCAAGATAATACATTTAAAAACAGCTATAGGTTTCTAGACTTTTTGAATTATGTTCTACTTAAACTAGTAGAAAGTCTCATTTTGTCGAGTAAGGCCGTGATCAAAGGAATATCCTCCATAGTATATCCTCCTCTCAGAAGTCTAACTGGACAAGCGAAAAGTGGTCCAAGATCTTTGATGATGTATGAAAGCATTATGAACGATTCAGGTGGTGGTGTGGTATGGTTTTTTTTTAAATCATTATTATTTATAAATATATTCAGTGATACTTAAGCATAAAATGATATGGTATCTATAATTTGCTTCAACATAATAAAGGGAGGAGTGGGTAGAGGTAAAAAGAAACAAGACTGACTCTGAGTACATGTGAGAGGTACACAAGGCTCATTATACTATTTTATACCTTAATAATGTTTTAAATTTCCCATAATTTTTTATAAAGAGAGGCTGAAGCTCAATGAACTCACTGAATTTGAAAAGAGACTCAGTGTTCTAGAAGAATGGGAGGTTTGGATTGGAGAGCAGGTCTTCGGCACTTAAGATATCAGAGACAGTTGGCTGAATGCCCAAGGGGAAAAAAAGATATCAGAGATGGACGAAGGGCAGATACCATACCAGTGTGTTGCTGAGCTGGAGGGAAGGCAAAACTTAACAAATGGGAGGGGACAAAAGACCTATAAGGCCAGGGTTTTCAATGGTTAAAGACTGACCAATAGGATTATTCTTGTGGTTTTTGATGCATAGCCTTGACTCAACTATCTTTGTCTTTAACTCTATTGCTCATTTGAGAGTGGACAGAGAACCAAGAATAGAAGAGGGTGGGTTGGAAAGAAATACAAATGTTTTAATCACAAAAACAAACTTCTTAGACCAGCTCCTGCCCCAAACAGCATGTTAATTAATTCTTTGGATGATGCTGTAGAAAGTGTGCTTATCACACTTAAGAATGCCAAGCAGAAAAGGACAGAGAATTCACAGAATGATAGACGCTACATCCTCATATGTCAGAATTGTGAGCTGAATATACCTAGATTAAATTAAACAAAAATGGAAATTTCTACCCTGGAGTTCAAACACCAATGGCACAGATTCAAGGCAGGAGATACAGAGCTTAGAAATATCCCACGTGAATATACTTAGAGAGATTTAACAGGCAATAAATGCCATATTAAACAATGTGATGAGGCTGACAAACAAAAGTTAATCCTTTTAAATGTGCATTATGTACGTTAGAAGTAATGGAATATTTAAATTGAAGGAAATGTTAGACCTATCTGTATTGGCCAGGCCTCCCTTGGAATGTCAGGTTCATTTGTGCCCAGGACGCAAAAATATAAAGCACATTCAAAACAAAGTACTGAATGAAGAAGACGTCCAAAGCCCTGCCCTTGAGAAATGACTGAAAGTACTAAGGGTATTGAACTAAAACGATTCACTCAGGACACTCGCACCTTCTGAAATGCTGGATCACAGAAGAGAAATAATATGGCTCCAAGAGGTGGGACTGGGCCAAACATGAATATGTTTCAAGGGGTCAGATTACAGGTCAGTAAGAAGAAGCTTTCTAAAGACCAGAAGTGTCCACAGAGTGACAGCCCCGTCATGGGGATCACTGGATGTCTATGAGAGCTGTGAGGGGGGGATGATGGTGGTGGTGAAGGTGGTGGCAGTGACAGCTGTGAGACATGTCTGTTAGAGCAGTGAGATGTGTGAGAGAGCTGTGCCACGCAGCTGACCAGTCACGTGTGGCTACTGAGCACTTGGAATGGTGCCAGTCCAAGCTGAGATGTGCTACAGTTATAACACATGCACCAGATTTTGAAGACTTAGCATGAAGAAAAACATGTAAAATATTTACCTAATCGCAATATTTTATTTTGGTATACTGATAATATTTTGTACATATTGGGCTAAGCAACATGTATGACTAAAATAAATTTCACCTATTATTCTTTACTTTTTAGAATATGGCTACTGAAAGATTTTTAAATTACCTATGTGGCTCACATTTGGATTGTACTCCATCTGTTGGACAACAGTGCGTTAGAGAAACAATTGGTAGGGAGAGGGGGTGAAGGCTAAGCTAGACTTTAAGGGAACACAACCATCTATAATTTAGGAAAAGCTTCTCTGTAGGTTTAGAACTCAAGGCGACAGCCTTAACCAAGATCTGCCCTACAAGCTGTGTCACCTTGGGAAAGTGACTTAACTACTCTGAACCTCAAATCCCTATCTGAAAATTATAACATTGGACAATTTCTGAGGTAGTTCCTATTGCTGACAATTTGGGATGCCACGAGAAAGCCCTCTTCCCAAACTAGGTCTGGGCATCCCTTGTAATAAAACGTATTCCCTCCACTGATATATGAAATCATGACCTCAACCAATTTCTTCTTCGTTTTCTCCACTTTCAACTAATCTCTTCCAAGTTTTCTCCATGAAAAGAATATACTGTTCAAATTCAAACTTGAATCAGATTTGTGACCACCACATCATTAACTGCTTTGTAATGATCATTATTTATCAACTTCATCCCCCAAACAATAGTCCAACTACTATGTGTGCATTCACATTTTGCTAGACACTCTGAGGTATTATTTCATCTAATCATCATAGCCATTCTTCAAGGTGGATGCTGTGACTGTCTTCATATCATCGAGGTAACTAGGTTTTAAACATGTTTGTGTGAACGTGAGTGTATCATTCTGCCTCTGTAAGCTGCAACAAGATGGCATAATAGTGTCAATCACTCTAGGACAGCCAATCATGGTACACATTGTAAGGAGGATTAAGGGAAATAACGTAAGTGGAGTTCCACTAGAGGAGCAGCTTCATGATAGGTAGACAGTATGTGATAGAATCCTTCCTCTGCTAACCTCTTTCGTTACAGACCCTGCTTATCCTCTAAATCCAGCTCCATAACACCCCTTCCCCAGAGCCTCACCTTTTCCCCACAGCTGGAAAGTTGACCCCTTCTGAACTAACAGAGTTCTACGTCTGATAATTTATCAATCTCATCATTCCCGGCCTTACTCTAAAGTCGCATGGGTACACATCTTATCTTCCATACTAAACTATAAAACTCTTGAGTGGTAGCTCTACATGAGATTCCTGTTATATTCAGTCCAGTGTGTGCCACAAATCAATTGAGTTAGAGTAACCATTTACTGAAAGTGTACTAGCCAATCACTGCACAAAGTTTAAGTAAGTTCTTTATCTACATGTCTAACTTATTCCTCACAATCTGAAGTGCAGATATTAATGTTATCCATTTTAGAGATCAGGACACTGAGTCTTCAGGGAGTTGCTCAGTATCACACTGATCTTAACTGGCAGAGCTAGGTTTTGAATTCTGTCTGGCTGCCCCCAGAGCCGGTGGCAATGATCTTAACTGTTACAGAGAAACGACAAATGAGCAGATGATTGGATGGATGGATGGATGGAAGGAAGGAAGGAAGGAAGGAAGGATGGATGGATGGATGGATGGATGGATGGATGAAATGAATGGTGGATAGAAACACAACATTATCTCCTTTGAATCCAAGCTCAAGATTTCCTTTCAATCCCAGCTTTCCCTTCTGGATACTAAACCTCCTAGCTTGAACCCCATCATCTCAGCAGATGACTGAGGAGTTCAGCAGAGAGGGAAAAGAAACACATTTCACCATTTTAAAGATTCATAATGAGCTAAAAGGCCAAGTCAAAATCAATTTATTATTCACCAAAGTCTTATGTCCCTGCCTGTTTTGTTCTCTTGAATAAAACATACCTTTTCAAGTGTATGAGCTGCCAGCAGCTTGGAAGAAAAAAGGGAGTGAGTAATATGTATTTACATAATTAGGGAGAAGAAGAAACATTTAAGCAGGCTCCCTTTTTAACGTTTATGTTTATCTGAGTCTTCAGCTCAAGAAAATGTTTACCTAGTCTAGAGAACATGTGTATTTTTCACCTGATAGCAGGATTTTTATGATCAGGATTTTTTTTTCTTGTTTTTCTGACAATTTCAAACTACAAGCCCAGAATTTAGCAGCTGCCCTACAGCACCCTGAGTCCACCAACAGAAGAACTCTCAGTCCCCTGCAACACCTGGGGTTCTTTAACCAGCCAACAGACAGGCCCGGGACAGAGCCACTCAGTTTAGTGGCATCCCTGGCATAGGCTGAGACCATGCCTTGTGGCTTTGAAAGTGACAGTGATTGTAATTTATTACCTGCATTGATTCACAGAACCTGGCTCCTTGTACAAACAAGCAGACATTTTTCAATTGCACAACGCAATGGATAAATTGTTTTACATAGAAACTGTGCTTTTAAAACTAACTGAGGTGGACACTGAGGGTGTATGCATTATGCATGTACAAATAATACATCCTTGGGAAAAAAAGTCCCAAATGGTTTCTACTTAACTTTAAAATTGTGTTTTATTAATGCATTTTAAGGAAAGAGCTTAAATCAATGACCCTATTCCCACTAAACCTAGAACATTCAGGCAAAACAGAATCCAGACTGCTTACTTTATTTCTCTTCTCCCTGAAAGCAGTGGCGTTTCACTTTCCAACAGACACCTTTTTTTTCAAATTCATAATGTCATATTTTAGTTCAATCAATGCACATTAGCTACAACTAATGTAAATGTCATTGCTACTCTTTCCTCAAACCATTTTTTTTATTGGCTAAAACTCAGTACAGCACAATCTCTCTACCACAGATTAAAAAGTATCAGGCAGCTTTTCTATACTTTTTTTTCCTTTTTAGTGGAGTACTATTCGAAAAAAAAAAAAAAAGCTCTAGAGCATTTTAGGACAATGCATAAAACAAATTCTCCTTGAATCCTGAGGAGTGTTTAGAAGGGCCAACCTTTTTCACCCAAGGCTCTACTACCTCCCTTCAACATTGCTCCTACAGCCAAGCAGAATCGGTCCTCCTCGGCCCCAACTCTCCATGTTCTCTGCCTTTATTTCTCCCACTCTGGATGCCTCCTTCCCCATAACCAAATTCTGCCTGTATTTAAGAGTTCTACCAAGTGCCCCTCTTTCAGGATGCCTTTCCTGATTCTACACTTACCTTGTTCAGGAAGATGGGATTCTTTTATTCTCTAAATGCTCACCATACATTTCCCCTGGGGCTCAGAGAATAGTTTGCCTCCAATCCTATTTATTGGTGTTTTAGTGTTATCTCCTTATGTAGCCTCTAAGTTCCTAGAAGGCAGGAACTAATATAAATGACATCTCTGTAGCTCTCGTATTAGTTAGCACAATGCCTGCACACTGTGGATGTTACTAAATGTCTAGAGAATGAAGAGAAGGAAAGAATGAAAAAACAGGGAAGCAATGAGGAACAATGGGGAGGGAGGGAAGGAAGGAAGAAAAGAAGGAAGTGAGGGAGGGGGGAAAATGAAGGATGGAATGGGCTATGGAGGACACGGTGGTAAAAACCACAAAGCCCATGTGGTTATTATCACATAGTACACAGTACTGAGATCTCTAAGTCAATTCTACTTTTGCAGGGGAGTAGGTAGAGCCCTAGGTGAAACTGTTCACCTCCTGGAGATGCTTAGGACATATTTTCTGCCCCCAGGATTTGCCCAGGGCAATGGCAATTGCCCAGTGTGCAAAAGAATCATCTGGGGAGCTTAATAAAATACTAATTCTCTACAACTGAATTCCCAACCCTGCGTAACTCCCAAGAGAATCTGACTTAGCAGGATTGTTAAGGCAACCAGGGCTCTGCATTTCTAACAGGATCCCAGGCGATTGGGAGGGAGGTGTTGGAGAGCCTGTTCTGTGGAACACTGGCCTAGGGCTATTACTGCCAGGTTTTGCTCTCCTGAAGCTGCCTCTCTTTACTGGTGCTCCTGGTCACCCCCTCAGCCAGCCACAGTACCCAAACCCCTCTGCAGGAGGGCCTCAAATGGCCCAACCAGAAATTATCCTCATCTCCTCCCACAAATAAGGCTCCCCAGCCAAACAACCCTCCCTGTCAAGGGGACCAGGCACCATTCTGGATTATCCCTGAGTAGCAAGTTTCAGTTCCGTGCTAGTGCACAGAACTATTCAAGCAAGGAACCACATCGTCTCATGGAAATCAAGGGGCATCTCCCTATCTTAATACTACAAAACCTGCCTCCCACAGTCCCTGTGTGTTCACTCTGCTCCCAAGCATGACCCCCGTGTGGCCCGCATGGTGTGCAGCTGCCTTCGCCATACTGTGAATAGATGTGACAAATAAACCATCAATTTCACGTGTCCATTGTCAGGTGGCATGTGTTCCGTCATCCCTGCAACCCTAAGGTGGGAATCCTTCCCTCACTGTTGGGTCAAGAGGAGGTGAGTAAAACAAGCATGACTGCTTATCCAATCATTTACAGTCTAAGGGAGATGTTTGTGTAAAGACACCTTTAAATCCACTGGGATGAGTGGTCGATGGAGAGGTATAAAATGCTATCTGAGCAGAGAAGGGAAAGCAAGAAAGTCAGGGTGGAGTGGTGCAGGACAGTAGATTTCACAGATAAAGTAGCAACTGGCTCAACTCAGAAGTCTCACATTAGACCTCTTAAATAGATGACTATCACACAGTCTCATGCTAAGATCTCCCATCCCCAGTTCTTACCTAGGATCCCACTGGTGAGAGGGGTCTACCAGCTCTATATTTAAACCTAATGTCCTCTGTGCTTGAGAAAGGGCTCAGTGGAACAGAGCTGTCTCTTCCTGGTATTGTTCTGTGTTTATGTTTTTCAGGGTTCCTTTTAAGCTCCTCTAGTTGCACACTGCATGACTGGGTACTTCTTTGCTGTGACAGAGTAGCTGCCAACACCTGTTCCCGTCTTCTGCTCGTCCCTGCTCTCCGCACAGCACGCTCAGCCTGTCTAGACCAGCTGAGCCCCTGCACCACCCAACCAGAGCTAGAACTTTGCCCAAGTGGAAACAAGCACTTTGCTACAGCTCATTCTTGGGAACTTTATTTACTGTATGAAAAAAATACAAATAATAAGATTAAAATTACTGCGTATTTTAAATAAAAACAACATTTACTCTTTGAGTGTTTGTTGTGCTCCAGGCACTGGTGAGGATGTTTTTGCATGCATTTAAATCCTTCCACAAAGCTGCAAGGAGAAAAGCACTTCCAGGAGAGAAAACTGAGACTCATAGATGTTAGGGAACTTACACAGTGTCACTTGGTTGATACATGTAAACTGAGCATTTGACTTCAAGTTTACCTATTTCTTAAATTCATGCTCAGAACCTCTGTGCTACACTGATCCTATGTTTACTGTCCCCATATGAAGCAGTTAAGCCAAACAAGTTGACATCTGGTTATTTTAAAAGTTTAAGCCAATGCTGCACGTTGAAATCCCCGTTCCTTAACGGAAATAAGCCAATTATTTAAAAACAACTGGCTAGTAACAATTACTACCTCATCTCTGCTTCCACAATTGCAAGCCTGTTTAGTTTTCAGTCAAGTCAGACTAAATATTCAGATGCTGCTTTAGATGAGTAGCAATCATGGAAGCCTTCTAACCAGATGAAACACAAGGACCCACAGCTGGATGCTGTAGCTGACGCTCTCTCTGAACATCCGAAACTAGGCTGATCCTCTGAAGTTCTATGGGTCAGTTCCATAAGAATTTGGATTGATGTTTCTTCTGGGGGCACAACAGAGAAGAGGCAGCTGATTGTGGAGAAAGCAATGTGGTGCATGAAATGGGGTACTGTGTATGGCCTGAAACGTTTTTCCCTCCTATACTCTTCCAGGTCCTGATTTAAGATCGTTTTCCTTTGTGACAGCAGAGAGGAGACTTCAGCCAGACTCTGTCGAAGTGGTGCAGACATATTTCTACTCCTGAGAAGTGGGACTGAATTTCCAGCCCTGCTCTTCCCTTTGAGCAGTTTGGTCAGGTGAAGAAGTTTATTTTAGGAAATCACATGACTTCTGGAAGTAGTCCATCAGATTAAGAAAAATACCAACTGTTGATATGGATTTGGTCTGAGAGATACTCTTTCTTGTGTCTCTTGACAGTGATGACTATTTTTTTTTCCCAGAGAAGCTACAGTATCTGGGAGAACAAACATGAATTTCTAATAGATTGGATATTGAATCTAATGTCAGGTTTAATAAAGCAGCTGGATTTTAGCTGGAAGGTTGCTTTATTGAGAAATCTCAGTCTAGAAGAGATCATTATCTCTTTAATCAATTACTCATAAGTGTTGAAATTTATAGAGAAGTTTCAGCGTCTAGACCAAAAGATTATAACCTGGGGTCCACAGAGTTCTACCTAGAGGCCAGGGACAGGCTTCAGTGGCTTCATTAATAATCAGAAAGTAGGCACAGATTCATTTATGTTCATGTGCATTCATTTTTCCCTAGGGAAGAGAGTATAAAACTTGTACTGGTGTTTTTAAAGGGCTCAGAATGTTTAAGGACCACTGATTTAGACCAACATTTAATTAAATGTAAGCAAACTGTTGCCCAGGGAGGGCAAGTGACTTGCAAAAGATCACAGGCTAGAGAGAAACAGAATTACGAGACACCCAATCTTCTGATTTTTAACCCAGTGCCAGCATGCTGCGTCTGAGCTACCAACCACACTGGGATTTCTTCTCTGGTCTACGTTTGAGTTGGAGCCTATAACTGGGGTGTGAGAAAACAAAAAACATGAAATATGTTGCTCAAGAGTAGGAGGCTTATATATTGAGTGCATTTATATCAAAATAACCAGAACTACGAAATAAAGTGCTCAATTGTAAGATCAGAATAGAGGGATCTTTCCGTTTAAGTTCCCCCAAAAAGAGACTTGAAAGAAGCATTTGGACGTGAATAGCTTAATCTGTTGGTGATTCCAGGAAACACTATACAGAGTGAGGGAGTAAGAGATGGAAGTGATACAAGTCAGTAATCAATGCATTACCTACAGGGTTATCACAGGGGGATCTTGGGGACATGATGGCTTAGAGTTACCCCACCAGAGGGGCGGGGAAGCTGTGGCACTTATCACATAGTGATATGATAGCTATCATATAACTCCTGCCTTTCACTGGTTAAGGGGTTTTCTTAGCCAGAAAACAATCGCCGAAAGAGAGATACAAAAATCATACAAAGAAACTGTCTACCAGTAACCCCCAGGGTAGACCAAGGGGAGACGGGCAGGGTTTCACAACATCTGATAAAAGGTGTTTTCAGAGTGAAATGAAGAAAGATCTATCTGTGGACCACTGTCACATCATAAAATTTTGAGAATAAAAGAAATCTCAGAAGTCATCTACTACTACAACCCCGTCTTTTGTAACTCATGTAAAGTCAAGCTCCTTTCTTTAATCTCACTTAAAATAGTGATCTCTGCTGTTCCTTTCCATGTTAGGGAACACATTCCATTCAGACGTAGTGGGAGTTTCTGTTTTTGTCTTCATTTTCGTTTTGTTCTGCTTCAGGGTCACCCCTCTACAATGCTGACTTTATTTTTACAGAGTCAGAATCCATTGGAATCTTCCATTGGTGGCCAATTTCTCTTCTGAATCTATACAAAATATCTTCAAAGTCTATTCCAAGTGATGACCTGTGGGACGCACCCTCCAAGATGACCCCCTCCATGACCCCTGCCTCATAATCAATAAAGTGTGTTCACGCCCTTGTGTAGTCTCCTCCCACAGTGAATAAACAGGGCTGAGTTACGTATCCAGCGAAACAGTACGGAAATGGCAGAATGTCACTTTCAAGACTAGGTCATAAAAGACACTGCAGTTTCTGCCTTTTTCTCTTGGATTACTCACTCTGGGGAAAACCAGCTGCCAAGTCGTGAGGACACTCAGGAAACCCTACAGAGAGGTCGACACGGCGAAGCACTGAATCCCCTGCCAAAAGCCTTCTGGGTGAGCTGTTTGGGAAGTGGATCTTTCATTGCCAGCCAAGCCTTCAGATGACTGTGGTCACTGCCAACACTTTAACTGCAACTTCATGGAAGACGCTGAGGCAGAAACACCCAGTTATGCTGCGCCCAGATTCCTGACCCTCAGAAACTGTGGAAGGTAATACACAGGGACTGGTTTCAGCTGCCGAGCTCTGAACTGCTACACAGTTACAGGTATCTAGTACTCATCCTTTTTAATATTTAAAGACAACTACTCCAAATCTCTTCTGATTAAGCGTCTTGCAGTCTTCCTTTGCGTGGTCGAGTTTTCTGCTTTTTCTGCTCCGTGACAGGACTATTCCTAAATGTCAATATCCTTTCTTGTGTCCGTTTGTATTAGTTAAATCTCTTTGTGGAAAGTGACAAAAACCAAATTCAACCAGTTTATGCTGAAGAAGGGGGACATGTTGTCTCACGTAATCCAATTTCCAGAAGGGAAGAGAAAGAGACAGCTGGAGCAGGGCACTTGGATGACACAAGGGCTCTTTCTCTCTCTCTTCTGCTTTTTATCCCCCCTTTGGCTTCATCTTAAAATCTGACGTCCCCAGAAATTCATGATCATTTCTATTAGCTTTTATACTCAGAGTTATGTAGCTAGAGACCAAAGAAAGTTCTTTCCCACCAATTTCCGTTAAAATCTCACGGGATAATTGCAACTGGTCTTACTTACTTAGATCATGTTCCTATCCCCAGAACACTGTAACAGAGAACATTTTCTCATGCCCCAGTGAATCATGTCTATACCCCTGGGGCTAGGAGCACACTGAAAGGAGGCTTATGAGAGGGAGGGAGGGACAGGTAACTCTAAAACAAACATGACTTATAGACAAAGGAAAGAAGACATAACCTCTGCTTTTTAGCTGGATGTGATATTCCTGTTGTGTTTGGAGTAGTGCAGAATGAACAGAAATTCTTTTCTGGTAGTGGGATAAGCACATCCTATACATTAATATGATAAGCTCATCAGGGATAAGATCTCTGGAACAAAAGGGAATAGTCAAGAGCACAGTGGGTCCACAGTAAGAACATCCATTACAGGGCTCAGTGATACAAAAGATGGGAATGGGTGGAGAACGCCACACAAAAAGAAGAAATACTGGTTAGGTAGATGAGTACTGGGTTCACAGGACAGAGACTGGAAATGAATACTCAAGGCCATGGTCTGTGAACCACAATATTGTGACACACTGCAGTCACAGTCCTCTGTAAGGTAGTTTCCAAGACCCATTTCTAATAACTCACTGCTGTCAGTAGATAGACTACCATAGTTTATAAATTACTTCCTTTTCCATGCACCAAGCTGGATTTATAGTCACCTTATGGTAACAGCCCTCTCATTAGCACACATCTAGGAGGCAGTAGAGTCAACTGGTTAGAAAGATGGTCACCTGAACAGATAGCATGGATTTGAATCTTAGAGCTGCTACCTATTAGATGTGTGATCTTGGGTAAGTTCTTTAACCTCTCTGTGCCTCAGCTGTGCCTCATCATAGAATTTTGAATAACAATAATGAATACTATCTCATAGGGATTTTCTGAATTAAATGCACTAATATATACAAACTTCTGAATAGCGTGCTACACAGATATTAGTAAGTGCTGTCATTATCATCATTGCCATTATTCTTGAGTGAGAGGGGAGAGGTTTGTACTGAAATCTATCCCCATGGAAATTTGTGCATGCCCCAATGGAAGTGTGTCACTCATTTGAATATTATATGCTCCATATATTGAGGGAGAAGAAAGCTTGAAAGTTGCCATTCTAAGCTATCACTGGAACAGAGTATAATCTCTGGTAAGACAGGGGCAAGGTGAGTGAGTTGGAATGATTTATGGAACATTTTGGTCTAGAAATAGAGACCTCTTAGATGCCTACAGCATCCATCTTGTCATGTGCTAAAGTTTGTACTGACTGCATGTAGATCTGTCTTCAAATAATACAAGAGCAAATATATCCCAACACACTTCCATAAGAAATGAGCATTCATCTGTGGGTTGTTAGTCTTCCAATTGCATTAGCAAAGATTTAAGCCATATTTAGGACCCCACATATCCATCATAAAAGCTAATCTTTCCTAATGCCCATTTTTATCCAAGTACAGTGCATAATTAAATGCTAGCACTGAGAAGCACTGTATTTAGAAAAGAACAAGGCAAGATCATGGACCACAGCTATTTATATACTCCTCCAGCTCAAATATTTCAGACTGTGCCTGCTTGCTACTCACATTGCTTATTTTTAAAATCCTTTTTTAAATTGTATACATCATGTATTTCAAAGTGGAACTGAATCATTACATCATATAATCACAAAGCTTTAAAAAAACTAAGCGGTGCTTAAAGATCACTCAACACAGCTCTCTGAGAATCTGTCTAACATGTATTTTGAAGACATCTGTCCCAAGTCACAAAATGACTTACAGAAGCAGTAATACTATGATATGTGTGCCAACACTATCCCATGGAAATTACCACCCATTCCCTGTAAAGCCTGAACTGAGCCTCAGAATCCTTTTCAACACAACAATCTCGGCAGCCACTTCCAATTAAAATTAGCATGAAATTTTAAATATGTTTACCATGCCCTAATGATGGCTGAGCTAAAAAGAACCCAGGATACCCAATTTCCATATTAATCTGATTATAACATTCAAATTCTTCATTTATAAACTATATGAACCAGATTTATCCATCTCCACACTATTTTGTTGACTATTCCATGAAGAATCAGTCCACCTCAGTGAATAGGTTAAGGGAAATCCCTTTCCTGGACCTGTACAAATAGTATAATAGTGAAAGTTACATTTTTTAAAATGTAATTCACATATCACACAATTCATCCTTTTAAAGTGCACAATTCAGTGGGTTTTAGTATATTCATGAAGTTGTACAACATCATCACTATCTAGTTCCAGAATATTTTCATCTCTCCAACAAGAAACCCTATACTCATTAGCATTCATTCTCCATTCCTCCTTCCCCTCTCCCTACTCCAGCTCCTGGGAAACTAACTTATTTTCTGTCTCTCCAGTATTTTCATATAAATGAAATAATACAATAAGTGGCATCTGTCTCTAGTTTCTTTCACTTAGCATAATGTTTTCAAGGTTTATCCATATGGTTCTATGCATCAGTACTGCATTCCTTGTTTACAGATGCATAATATTCCATTGTATAATATGCTACATTTTGTTTATCTATTCAACAGCTGATGGACATTGGAGCTGTTCATTTTTGGCTATTATGAATACTTTGCTATAAATATTTATGTACAAATTTTTATATGGCATATGTTTTCAATTGCCTTGGTTATATACCTAGAAATGCAGTTGCTGGGTCATATGGTAAGTCTATGTTTAACTTTTGAGGAACTGCCAAACTATTTTCCAAAGTAGCTGTACAATTTTACATTCACACCAGTAATGTATAAGGGTTCCAATTTTTCCACCTCCTCATTAACACTTCCTACTGTCTGTCTTTTTGGTTATATCCATCCTACTGGGTATAAATGGTATCTCCTTGTACTTTTGATTTGCATTTCCTTACTAAATAATGATGCTGAACATCTTTTCATTTATATATCTTCTTTGGAGAACGGTCTATTCAAATCTTTTATCCATTTTTTCAATTGGGGTTATTTGTCTTTATTGATGATTTGTAAGAATTCCTCTATTTGTAATTACTCAAACCCTACCAGATACATAATGTGTGGAAGTTTTATTCCACTTAGGTTTCTTTTTCACTTTCTTGGTGGCATCCTTGATGCAAAAAAGTGTTAACTTTGACAATGTGTAATATATGCATTTATTTAAATATATATACTACTACTTACTATATATATATATACACACACATTTATATTTCTCTGTGGTTTCTTCTTATATTGTTATCATATCTAAGAAGTCACTATCTAATCCAAGATTATCAAAATTTACCACTATGTTTTCTTCTAAGAGTTTTATAACTTTAGTTCTTACATGTGTATCTTTGATATATTAGTATCAACTGAATTTTAATAGTTTACAACACATTGTTCCTATAAAGCTCCACCCTCTCCCTCTCTTCTATGTTGTAATTGTTACACAAATTACATCTTTATACACTGGGTGCCCATCAACACAGATTTATAATTTTTGCTTTATGCAATTGTCTTTTTATTTTAAATTATGTAGGAAAAAAGAGTTACAAATACTTTATATTATAATAAAATAGTATTTACTATTTTAAATATAAGACATTTTTGCTGTCTTATATTTAACTATGTAGTTACACGTGGATTCAAGCTACTTACTATCTAGTGTCCTTTCATACTGGTATGAAGGACTTATTTTAGTATTTTGTGCAGGCCAGGTTTATTGGTAATGAATTCTGTTTTTGTTTATCTGGAAGTATCTTAATTTCTCCTTCATTTTTGAAGGACAGCTTTGCTAGAGATAAGAATTCTTGGTTGACAGACTTTTTCTTTCAGTACTCTGAATATCTTATCTCACTGCCTTCTGGCCTCCCTGTGTTAGCCACTATATGTAAAAATAGATTTTAAAAAATTTCTTATGTATAGCACAGGGAACTATGTTCAATATCTTGTAGTAACCTATAACGAAAAAGAATATGAAAACAAATGTATGTATGTATATGCATGACTGGAACATTGTGTAGTACACTAGAAACTGACACATTGTACTGACTATACTTCAATTAAAAAATAAAATTTTAAATTTTTAAAGGAAATCTCATGAAAAATGTCAGTTTTACTGAGAAACCCTTGTATATGATGAGTCACTTCTCTCTTGCTGCTTTCAAGACTCTCTGTCTTTTGAGTTTGCTTGTGTGTCTAGGTGAAAATATCTTATATTTTATCCTATGTGGAATTTGTTGAGTCTTGTGAATGTATAGAGTAGCGCTTTTCATCAAATTTTGGGAATTTGTGCCATTATTCTTCAAATATCCTTTCTGATCTCTTTCACTCTTCTCTCCTTATTAGACTCCAATTATGCTGGTATATGTGATGATTTCTCACAGGTCTCTGAGTTCTGTTTTTCTTAATTCTTTTTTTCTTTTTACTCTGAAGATTGGATAACCTCAATTGGCCCATCTTCAAGTTTTCTGACTTTCTTCTGCTTGTTCAAATCTCCTGTTGAGCCCCTCTGGGTACATTTTTTGGCCATTGCACTTTCCAGAATTTCTACTTGGTTCTTTTTTTATAATTATCACTTTATTGGTATTTCCCAATTCATAAAACACTGCTCTCATATTTTAATTATTTAGACATAGTCTCCCTTAGCTATTTGAATGTAAATTAAAATAGCTGACATTAGTCCTGTCTAACAAGTCCAATGCCTAGGCTCCTTCACAGACAGTTGTTTTGTTTTGTGTTTTCCCTATGGGTGGCGTGCCGTATTTTGTTTCTAGGAATATCTTGTAAGTTCCTTTTGAAAACCAAGCATTTTATTTTTTTTAACATTTTTTATTGATTTATAATCATTTTACAATGTTGTGTCAAATTCCAGTGTTCAGCACAATTTTTCAGTCATACATGGACATATACACACTCATTGTCACATTTTTTTCTCTGTTAGTTACCATAACGTTTTGTGTACATTTCCCTGTGCTATACAGTATAATCTTGTTTATCTATTCTACAATTTTGAAAACCAAGCATTTTAAACGCTATAAAGTGTCAAATATGGAAATGAATTTCTTCCCCCATCTGAGGGTTTATTTTCATTGTTGTTTCCTTACTGTTTGGTTGTTTACTAACTTTTTTGATCTAATTCTCTAAAGGCTATATTCTTCATGTGGCCACTAAAATCTCTGTTTGGTTATCTTGGTGGTAAGTGGATGCTACGACAGAAATTTCCTTAAATGCATCAAGCCAACAAGCCTCCCAGCCTCTGCTGAGGAGCTCTGCATTTGTAGGCCGGGGCATGCCTGCAAGTCAGCCAGACAATATACAGCTCTGCCTTAGCCTTCACTTTCTGCTCACATACAGCCTCAAGGTCAATGAGAGGTGGCGCTTAGGCACTTCTCAGATCTTTCCTGAGCATATACACAGCCCCATGCATGTGTGGCCTTCCAGGTTCCCAATAATACTTCAGAGACTTTCAAAGCCCTCTATGAACATCTCATTTCGCAGCTTTTCTTTTCTTAACATTTTTGATAAGCTTATCATTTGCACCAATTTTTATCATTAGGCTGCTGTGATGATGATGATGATGATGATGATGATGATGATGATGATGATGATAACTGTAAACATAATAAAAGCCTCTAACTGGTTTTCAAACAAATGCTCTCAGGGTAAAGGCTATTCACACTGTGTGAGCTCCAAGTCAGGTCTAATAAAGTCAGACTTGTGAGTCATTTCTTCTAAAAAAATACTAGAAAGGCAAAACAATCACAATTCTCTTAGAGTGGGGCTTTGAAAGAGCTCAACTCTCTTCTGTCCCCTCTAGTGGCTGCCAGGTTGCTGGTTTTAACTGCCATTGCAATCTATTCATTTCCAGTGCTAATGCAGACTTGAGCATGGGGTGGGAATAGGGCAAATTAAAACCACAAAACTTCCTATTGTTATGAACATTCAGCAACTTTTTTTTTTAATAAATGCTCCTTAGATTTCTACAGGTCTTTGATTAATTTCTAGAGTTCTGGAAAAGTTGATGCAGGCAACATTTTCCATATTCTTTTTTTTTTAACATTTTTTATTGATTTATAATCATTTTACAATGTTGTGTCAAATTCCAGTGTTCAGCACAATTTTTCAATCATTCATGGACATATACACACTCATTGTCACATTTTTTTCTCAGTGAGTTATCATAACATTTTGTGTATATTTCCCTGTGCTATACAGTGTAATAACATTTTCCATATTCTTGTTGCTTTTATGCACAAGAGGATTTTTAGAAGCCTTTCCTCCACTATTTTCTCTGATGTCACAAGTCACTTTTATGTTTGTTCTACCCACATTATAATTTGTATGGATTATTCAGATTTATAAGATGAGAAGTACTAATCATAGCTTATGAGGCCTTACATGATCTGATCCCCTGATTATCTCTTAAAGTTATCTCTATCCAGCTTTCCCTCCCTTGCTATGAACTGAATGTTCATACGGCTCTCTTTCTGTTTCCAAACACATTAAACCATTACTTCATTATTGCCTTTGCATTCGGTACTGTCTCTGCTTGACATTTTCTTCCCTTGGAAGAAAATTCTCATTCTTCTAGTCTCACCTCAGATATCACCTCTCAAGAAAGACACTCTGGACCACTCTTTTTTTTTTTTTTTTTTTTTGACCACCTTATTTGATTGTAATCTTTTAAAAACCCTGCAAGATAGATTGGATCATTTCCATTTTTCTTAGATTGAAGTATAGTTGGTTTACAATGTTGTGTTAATTTCCAGTGTACAGCATACTGATTCAGTTGTACAAGGTACTGAATATAGTTCCCTGTGCTATATAGTAGGACCTTGTTGTTTATCTATTTTATATACAGTAGTTTGCACAAATCCCAAACTCCCAATTTATCCCTCTACCCCCATCCACCCCCATAACCCTAAAATTGTTTTCAATCTGTGAGTCTGTTTTGTAAATAAGTTTGTGTTTTTTATTTTTAGATTTCACTTATAAGAGATATCAAATGGTATTTTTCTTTCTTTTTCTGGCTTACTTCACTTAGTATGATGATCTCCAGGTCCATCCATATTGCTGCAAATGGCATTATTTTATATTTTACTCTTTTTTTTTACAGCTTAGTAATAGTCCATTGTATATATATACCACAACTTCTTTATCTAGTCAACTTTCTATGAACATTAGGTTGCTTTCATGTCTTGGCTACTGTAAATAGCACTGCTATGAACACTGAGGTGCATGTATCTTTTTAAATTAGAGTTTCCTCCAAATATATGCCCAGGAGTGGGATTGCTGGATCATATGGTAAGTCTGTTTTTAGTTTTTTAAGGAATCTCCATATTGTTTTCCATAATGGCTACACCAAACTACATTGCCATCAACAGTGTAGGGGCGATCCCTTTTCTTCACACCGTCTCCAGCATTTATCATTCGTGGACCTTTTCGTGATGGCCATTCTGACTGGTGTGAGGTGATACCTCATTGTAGTTTTGATTTGTAGTTCTCTGATAATTAGCAGATAGCAAGATACTATATATAGAAAATCCTAAAGGCTCCACACAAAAACTACTAGAGCTGATAAACAACTTCAGCAATGTAGCAGAATACAAGAGTAACATACAGAAATCTGTTGCATTTCTTTACATTGACAATGAAATATCAGAAAAGGAAAGTTAAAAAAAATCCCTTTTAAAATTGCATCAAAAAAATAAAATACTTAGGAATAAACCTGACCAAGGAGGTGGAAGACTTATACACTGAGAACTACAAAACATCGATTAAGGAAATTAAAGATGATATAAAGAAATGGAAATCCCATGTTCTTGGATTAGAAGAACTAATATTGTTAAAATGGCTATACTACTAAAGTAATCCACAGATTTACTGTGATCCTATCAAATTACCCAGGACATTTTTCAAAGAACTAGAACAAATAATTCTAAAACTTATAAGCAATCACAAAAGACCCAGAATTGCCAAAGCAAAACTGAATAAAAAGAATGAAGCTGGAGGAATAATTCTCCAAGACTTCAGACAATACTACAGAGCTTCAGTAATCAAAACAGCATGTTATTGGCATAAAAACAGACATACAGATTGATGGAACAGAATAAAGAGCCCAGAAATAAACCCACACACCTATGGTCAACTAATCTTTGACAAAGGAGGCAAGAATATACAATGAAGAAAAGACAGCCTCATTAGTAAGTGTTGCTGGAAAGCTGGAAGGCTCATATAAAACAATGAAGTTACAATACTCCCTCACACCATACACAAAAATAAACTAAATGGCTTAAAGAGTTAAAAAATAAGACAAGACCCTATAAATCTCCCAGAAGAAAACATAGGCAAAACATTCTCCAACATAAACCTTACTTAGCAATGTTCTCCTGGCGCAGTCTACCTAGGCAAAAGAAATAAAAGTAAAACTCAACAAATGGGATCTAATTAAACTTATAAACTTTTGCACAGCAAGGGAAACTATAAATAAAATGAAGACAATCTAATACTGGGAGAAAATGTTTCCAAAGATGCAACTGACAAGAGTATAATTTCCAGAACATACAAACAGCTCATACAACTCAGTAACAAAAAAACCAAACAATCCAAAAATGGGCTGAAGACCTAAACAAGCAATTCTCCAATGAAGACACACATATGGCTAAAAGCCACATGAAGAAATGCTCAATATAGACCATCTTGTCTGAAAAAGCTCTGCCCCTCCTTATCCCTGAAGCACTCTCATCTCTCCAGAAAATCTCTACCTTATCACACTGTATTTATTTCACAGCCTTTATTAAGCTTCACAACTATTATGGTTATTTTACTTATTTTATTTGTCTCTTCAAATATAATGTAAGCTTCATGAGGAAAGGGACTTGTTGGTTCTATGCATTCATATAACCCTTTGGCCTGCACAGTGACTAGCATATAGTGGTAGACAGCTGAATAAATAATAGATAGTTAAATAATGAGTGACTCAGAATTCTACTTATCATCAATAATATCCCTGGGCTTAAGAGTCTATGAGTATATTCCAACTTTCATTTACATTCCAAGGACAAACCAACCAAAATGGGATGAGGAATCAATTGCACTAAGGTGACCAGAAGCACCTTGAATCTCTCCTACTGGAGAATGCTTGATAGGGAAGAAAGCGTTCTTGCCTAAGGACTAGGATACAGTCCTCATCTTTGCTGTGGCCTATGAGAAAGCTCCTTTTTTATCTCAGTCTCCATTGTCTTCATGTGTAAAACCGTATGGTTGAATTAGGTGATCTCACAGTGTCTCCCAACCTCCACCCCGCTGCTCTTGGAGTCTCACAATGTACCCTATTACCAGTTAGAGAGAAAACTGCTTAAGCCTCACAAAGTAAAACTGATTTCAAATGCTCCACAATGAAAGAATAAATATGAAACACCAGGGTACCACTTTAACAGAATCATTTTATGTCCATAATGATACTTTAATGTTTTTTCTTGGGACTTTTGAGGTTTATAGTACTAGGGTAAAACATATCTTTCATCTGGTTAACTAACATGACTATTACAGTCTAAAGTACTCTAAGATGCCAGCGGGATTAAATTTGCCGACAGTTTTTTGGGGTTTTTCTATTCTAAATGAAGTAAGTTGTGAATTGAATCCACCAAAAGATAAAAGAGATCTGAGGTTGGTCTTCATATGGGTTGCCCAGTAAACCAGAGTATATCTCTGGCTCTCAGCAGCTTTGGCTCTTATCTCAAAAGACGGCTTTGGAGTTATGACCTTCCTAGGGCTCTTAAGTCAGAAATGTACAGTAAAGGGGGAAATCAACAAAGAACAAGGAAATTTCCATCTCTGAAATGGAAGAAAGAGGACTTACAAGATGCTGTTTTTTTCCTAGATCAGGATATGAAATTTTGGTATTTAAGACAGAGGCCAGATGGGCAGACCAAGCAAATAATGTATGCATATTTTTGGAAGTTATCATTTCTCAGTCATCTGTCTCATGGATTGAAACCTCCATGTGTGCACAGCACAGTGCTTTTTATAAAATAGGCAACATGGATTCAAGTTAAATGGAGATGTGGTCATTATCTTGCCCTCCTCCTTTGGATTTCTGGCTGGGAGCTGAGAACACTGCCCTACCCAAGGTTACTCCCTTCCTTCTAGAAGACTTAGAAGGTACCATATGGTTGGTACACTTTGGGAACTCTGAGCCCCAGCCAGGTTCAGGTTGAGGGAGGCAAAGAGAACATAGCAACATTGTGCTTAGAATGGCTTTTCTTATTGTTGTTTTTTGGGGGGTTTTGTTTGTTCCTTTGTTTTTTGTTTTCTTCATACTATCCCATGTACGCAACAGGAATAAAGACTTTTTAGAGGGTTTTTCTCTAATCCAGATCAAGGTTTCTCAACCTTGGTGCTACTGACACTTGGAACCAGATAATTATTTTGGGGGGATGTCTTATGCATTAAAGGATGTTTAGCAGCTTCCCTTGTCTCTGTCTGCTAGTTTCCAATAGCAAGTCCCACACACAGAAGTTTTGACAACCAAAAATGTCTCCAAATATTGCCAAATGTCTTGTGGGGAGCAAAATCATTTCTGGTTAAGAACTACTGGTCTAGGAGTACATTCCTCTAATATGAGGAAAAGTGAACAAAATAGCATGACAGAATATGCCAATAACCAGCTTATAAAGGAAACACGAACTTTGGACCACTCTTTTTGGACCAATACTATGATACTGTATCCACTCAAGAAACATTCTTACGTCTCCATTACAGGAACATTTCTAGCATAATAATGGCTACTTTCGGAGCAAGTTCTCTGTGTTGAGTGGTTTACGTACTCTGGCTCATTTAAAATTCACGAGAATCCTACAAATATGCAGGTCAGCAGGGGTGGAGTCTGGATTTGGATTCAGATTTTTTTTTTTTTAATTCTCCAAGCTGTTTGATCCCTCACTCACTGCTGGCAGATCACACAACTTTAGAAATTTTTTGGACAAAAGAGTATGTTGGTTGAGAGAAAAGATTCTGGGAACAAACTGCCTAGATTTGAACCTTGTCTCAACTAGCTGCATACTGCAAGTTACTGAAACTCTCTGAGCTCAGTTTTTTAATCTGTAAAATGGACCCCTCTCAGGGGATTGCTGTGAAGATTAAGTGAGATCATGTATACAAATGCCTGGCACATAGAAGTGCTCAACCACTATGAGTTTCAGTTTCAAACTCCTGTGCCTAGCAAAACGAGAAGAGAATGGGCAGTAGTAAAGTAGGCCTGGGTGTGGCATTAGGGAGGGGTGGGGACTGTGGAGTACTCCACAGGTCACATCCTGTCTACAAGTTTCTCCAGCCAATTTTCAGATAAATAAGTGTAACCTAAATATCTGATATTGGCAGAATGGATTGGGATTATGAACTCCCTGTTTATTGGTGAGATAACTGAATCCCAGAGAAGCAGAGGGACCTGCCAGAGTTGTGTTGTTTCTTGGTGGTGACGTTTGGTACGGAATCCAGGCCCCATTTTATCCTTGGCCACGTCTCATTCTACTACCCTGAATGTATTTCCTCCTACTTCCTGAAAAACACCTCTTGCTTTTATTTCTGTAAATGAGTTCTGATTTCCTCATAAGCTGAAAATATTTATTCCTACAGAGACTCTGAGAAGTGCTTGGGGCATGGGATTCTCCTATCAGGGCACCCGAGCATCTAAATTGCTCCCCACCGGGCATCAGAAGCCCCAGTGACAGGCTGCAGAGTGCTCCAGCATGAGGATTATAGTTTTCTGCAGGGATGAAAAGGGTCAAGACTTGCGAATAAATGCAACCACCAATTAGATTCCCTCGACACTATATTTAATTTACAGTCCTTAAAACAAACAAGGATTGTTGTATTTTAAATATCTGATTTCTTTAAGTCTACCATCTTTTAAACTGTTTCTTGCTTTTGATCCTTAGACAACTGGTAAGACTTGAGAAAGAAAAACTTTTAATCATACCTCTTTGAAATATAAAGACATCTCAAGAGTACAGAAAAATTCCCAGACTGTCTCTAAATCCCCAAATACTTCTAACAGTTTGCTATACAATCCTTTATCCCATCCTACACATACACACACATACCTCTACTCACTGCTTATTATTATCCAGTAGGGCACAGGTCTTAACTGTTTTATTCATCTTTGTATCTTTAGCACACACACAAAAAAATAGTGTCTTGTATCAAGTTAAGTACTCTGTAATTTTTTTTTTTAATTTTCAGAATAATGTCTGAAAACTTAATGATGAGAAGTAGGCTCCCTTTTAGAAACAGGTAGTTTTACATTTTAGAACTCATAAAGATAACGTCTCTCTTCGTGTTATTAAATTTCTCCTTGTAACTTTTAGCTATGGATTCTAGGATTGACCTCACAGTTATATAAAGAAAAGATTCCATCTCTTTCCAAAGCACTTGAAAGCTGGTTTCGTGATTCCCCTCTTTTATTTTGTAAGACAAATATCCTTTTCTTCCTTCTGTGACATGACTTCAAGTCCCTATAGCACACTGATCTTCCTCCTTGATGTGTCCAAAAACTTGCTTGTTTTTGTTTCAATTCTGTGGCAATGACTTCTGGTTGATCGTCAGTGTCCACATCTCATTTCTGATATAATGTGAGTCAATGGCTCCCAGCTAAAGACTACAGTTCCCAGCCTCCTGTGTATCAGACATGACTGTGCAGTCTGGGGTCAGTGGACTAAGAATGAAAGGGATGTGTATCACTTCTGAGTCATGATCTTAAAGGGAGCTCTTTTTCTTCCCTTTTCACAACCTACTGCCTAGTGACAAGCCATCCTGAATTGCACAGAAGAGGGGCCACATCTTATGGATGGCAGGACAATAAATTAAGAGTATGTACTAACTAACTAAATATATAAATAAAAATTTAAAAATAAAAAATTTAAAAGAATATTATATATCATATTCTATATGTGTGTGTATATATATAATAAACATGTTATTAACATTTATGAATAAGGTGAAGTAAGGCTCATGGATAAGAAAACTGGGGTCCCTGGATGATCTTAAAGAGCCAAGGTGGACTGCCATGCCCTTGACTGCCCACCTTTAGAACATCACATGACAGAGAAATACACTACCACTTTGTTTAAGCCATGTTGAGGTGACACTATTACATGCATCTAGATTTACTGTCTTCTAATAGTGCCAGTTCCCTACATCCTGGTACCAGAGGTAAATTCCAGTAGGCAAAACATACTTTAGAATAAATGACAATGATTAAGCATTTGGGGAGTAGATGGAGAAGATGTAAATACGAGAAGCTAAAGCTGAAGGCTCTTATACCACGTGATACCTCAGAAGGCATGCCAAGTGTTCTTTGAGATTGCACGTTTGATACTGAAACCTCCTATTTCTCTAAACCAGTCGCCCACTCCTTTCTGCTGTGGTCCCTAATCTTCCATTTAATGCAGTTTCCCGCCCTGTTCACATCCAGTCTTTTGCTATGTGCTAAGTGAGCCTCATGAATTTATTTTAAGTTTTTAACTGTTTTTAATGGAAAGGCCAGCTAGATCTTGTAGCATATCATCAGGGATTTCCTTCAAATTTGATATCCATCCATTTATCACATTTAGAAAGATAATTATTTAATTGTATCTCACGGGAAAACCCCTTAATTGCTCATTCATATAACAGAGTCTTCTTGAATGTTTACACATACACACATTGAGATTATCATTAATGTATCTGCATATTAATATGGCATGTATCTTGTATTACTATTGTTTTTTTACTGATACTCTAAACCCTGGTTTCAGCAAACTATACCCCATTGGCCAAACTTGACCCATCTCTTTTTTTTGTTTTCTTTCTTTCGTTATCATTTACTGATAGCATAGTTTTAAATTTTCAAAGGGAAAACTAGCTTATTTAATCATGTCTTCATGACACAAATGCAATAGGAAGTCGCAGCTGAATTATGAATATTTCTGAGAGTCTGAGAGAGATGAGGAAATAAAGGCTGGCTCAGAGTCACACAGACAGCTAGGGAGAGCTGGACTGGAATTATCTTCTGACCATCAGTCCTCTGCTGGTTTCACCAGCGTTCGCTCTTTTTTTTTCCCCATCTCTTGTGTTTTTTTAAATAAAGTTTTATTAGGACATAGTCATCCCCCTCTAAACAGAGGCTGCTTGTTTATGTCTAAGGCTGTTTTTGTGCTGCAATGGCAGAGGAGCAGTTGCCACAAAAGCTGTACGGCCACAAATGCAAAGATATACACTAACTACCCCTATGCAGAAGTGTGCTGATTCCTGCTCCAAACCAGTGTTTCCAAACCTTTTTTTCTATTATCATTTCCCCAGGGAGCCTTTTGAGACTTTCCCCCCTAATCACTCAGCCCCATGAAATGTTAATACCACAGATACAATGTGTATCTGTTCATGAATTGTATGTGTATCTATGCCTTATACATAAAAATAGTAAGGTTTTTTCATTTCCTAAAAACCAATTTTATGTCCCCTGAAAGCAATATTAACCCTGTTGAGAATGTAGGATCTAGACCAGAGTTTTTCCATCTCAGGACTAATTGATATTTTGGGCCAAATAATTCTTGTTGTGGGAGGCTGTCCTGTATTTTATAGGATGTTTAGCAGCATCCCTGCTTCCAATCACGAGATATAAGTAGCTACTCTACACACCTCTGGCAACCAAAAATATCTCCAGACATTGCCAAATGCCCCACGAGAGGGAAGGGGGTGTACAACTGTCTCCAACTGAGAACCACTTGCTCTAGACTAATAATGTCAATCACTTGCTCTAGACTAATAATGTCAATCAATCAGTAGGGCTAATTTATATTACTTTGTCCTAAGCTTAATACATTTTCCTTGCAATAGTTATCATTAACAGAAAGTATATTATGTCTATTTATTTTTGTATCTCACCCCATTAGACGCAGGCACTATGAAAGCAGAAACTTGAGTTATTCAGCAATGTATCCAAAGGAACATCCACAAAAATTTATGGCTTTCCATTTGTGTTTTAAGGGTAAATCAACAATTCTGAGTAAAACCATGCTGGCTCTCACTAATTACAACTTCTTCTTAACAGGGGTTAGGAAACACATCTTCAAACACTTTATTCTAAACTTTCCTCCAAGAGTGACATTATATTCCTTGGTCAGGAGTTGCTTCCATCTCCTTGCCTAGCTTTAATGATTTATAACAGTTTCTATTTTAACAGGGTTCCACTAGCCAGTGGTTCAGTAATCTTACTTAACAATTCCCTCAATGTGTTTTCTTCAAAACCAGGAAAATTGAACTTTTTGAGAATAAGCCTTACCACTCCTTCTCATATACTGAGTTTCCATTCTCCACTAAAAATGGCCATTCTGTCATTTGATTTGTAAGGATTATTCTCATTGCCAGAAAACCAAAAAAAAAAAAAAAAAAAGGAAGGAAAGAAATAGACTTTCTCTGTCATCAAACGCATGCAATTATTTCATAGATTTTCTTGCTCTTAAGAAAACTATAGGTGTTTTATTACCACTCAACCTCAGAGTAATATCATGCAGGATTGTCCCGGAAACAAAACATTAATCAAGACACAGATGTGTTCTAAAAGTGATAAGCACATACTCAAGGTACTGTAGTCTATTCCTTCTGGATTTCTGGAGGACAGACTGAGGACAGGCAAGTTTATAAAAAGAAAGACGTGCTCAACTCTGGCTTTCTCTGTAGAGTCATGAGTTTATGCCCCAGGAACCATTTTTAGCACGTCCCTAATTCTACCACATATCTGTGTAATTTGCCGGAAGTTGGTTTTTACAAGGTAATAATCCAAAGAGGGAAAAATAAAATGACCTTTTAGAATGTACTGAAGGCTTGAGAACAAGGACAAACAAATGATGTGGGAATCTTTTGAAATTCATACAAAGTCTCAAAGGCGGTGCTGTGGTCTATTTGGTCCTTTCAGTCAGCCTTTCAGATCATCAATACCTACTCAAAATTCAGTGAATTAGGATTTTTTTTCTTTTGTTACCATCAGTGTTGAACAATGGAAAAATCTAAATGCCTACATTTTAAAATACCTCATTACTTCACTTTGTGATTTTTGAATAAATTATAAAACCTTTGCTCTAGGCTCCTGAGGTCGGAAATATGCGCTTCATCAAACCACATTATTTGGTTATATTTGAATGACTAAAAACTACAGTGTAAGATTTCAGCCCTGTGCAATGGTGGGATGGTTATACGGTTTGAGGTGCTAACCTCTTTTTGTTCCTGCTACAGCATTTGCCTTCTACCACGAATTATGGTTCTGCTAATTTAACCTCTCACATTTTTCCGTAGCTTTCCTCATACCTATATTATAAGAGTAAAATGAGTCTGAACTTGGAGTCCAAAGACCTGGGTTGTTATTCCAACTCTGCCACTCACCAGCCTTGGAAATGAGTAAGATCCTTTCCTTTTCTATACTTAAATCTCCTTTCCCTCCCCTCACACTAGGACTATTATTGGATCATATAATAAATAAGTCCAAGTAATGGTATCAGGTATGGCTGGATCCAGGGGCTCCAACACTATTGTCAGAACTCTACCATTCTTCAACACTTGCTTTTCATCCCATGGCTCTAGCTTTCTTCTGGTTGCCTCTCCTTATATGAGGGAGCACAGCAGCTAAAGGCTTATATCCTCCTAGGTCCAGTCCTGGTGGAGAATGAAAATATCCCATTCAGCATTTCCGGAATAGGTCATGCTCCTGTCCCTGAAGAGTCCCTGTGGCCAGGAAGATGGGCTGATTTATCTATGACTGGTTTATTGCCATTCTTTTGTCCCCAAAGGTCATTAGAACTATATGCAATGAGAGAGAGGTGGGAAGATTCTTCAAAAAGGAATTTAAGATGCTATTATAAAACGGGGAAATGTACACTATGATGGATACAGAGAGGTCTACTTCAAATGGACAGTCACATCTCCCTTTAGTACAAATGTCCCTTTATCAAACCAGTATTTTAAACTTATCACCACCTCTGCAGGAGTGGTCTAGGGTACCAGCCTCCCCTAGCAGTGTCTACTTTTGATCCTGGTACTTTTGAGCAGATACATCAACCTCAGAACTTTGAAACCTATTACTGCAGGCTTTTCCCCAGAGTTGTGCCTGCTCTTAGACTCATCAAGGCGGGTGGGGGGCTTCATTCACTCATGAGAATTCATCCATGAGTAAGTAAATTACTGGCTCTCTAGGGTGGGGGATTACAGCCTTGTCTTTCTACAGCCTCCTTTTTTATCTATATTTATTACAAATTACCATATGGTAGAAGTTATAGGAGTCATCAAAAGTCTCATCCCTGGAAGCTGTGGACCAGAGGAGTCTTCTTTGGGGACTACTGTTTAATACCAAGTTCCACCTTCTCTCAGGTAGCTCTCACCCTACCATGTAGTTCCTTTACTTAATGTCTTCTGCAAGCCTCTGGGAGCACCATCTCTACCCCAGGAGAAGTCTTGCCTTTTTAGCGTATTTCTAGGCCACCTACAGCTCTGTCACGGTCCCACAGGGAGACTTCAGTGGGCTTCAAGCATGCTGCATACCACCTGGACCTCAGCTCCCTCTTATGAAAGGAAAATCATGTGAAACACAGATGTATTTTCCCTTTCTGGTTCGTTATTTTAAAAAATAAATGAGCCACATATGTGAGCTGTAGCGCAGTGGTGTTATGTGGGGAAAATCCGCAGGATCAGGAGATGTATGGGCATCATCTGTGGATCTCTAGAGACAGAAACAATCCCTGATAATGTCATTTCACAGAGGCAGTCGAATGGCACAAAATATCAAAGGGCCTTCTTGAACACGTGTGAAATCTTAACGTGTGAGCAAACATAAAATTTTCTGGACCTTCTAGTAGGCCTGTTTCCCATCCCTAAATCTAGGGTTAGTCCCCGCCATGTCCCAGCATAAGTACCAAGTCACCCTCCTGTACTGCTTAGTCAGATATCTCGCCATGGGGTGTGTGCCCAGGAGGGAGGTGAAGGCAGGTTCGCTGTGTTCTGAATCACCAGAAGGTGGAGCAGGCCATCTGCTCATGCACAAGGACAGCTGTGTTCCCCACCGTGAGGCACAGGATGAATCAGTGTCCAAAAACCAAATTTTATATCACTGAATGAAAAATGCACATAAATTTCATGGTAACATGAAGTTGTTTGGGGCATGACTATACAAAGTAATGAACTTTGAAAACTTTTATCAAGGTTTTGAATTGATAATACATTTACATGGTTAAGAAAAGAATTTTATATTCTATATAGGCTGTCCTCACTTTGCACAGTTTCAGTATGCACAAGTTTCAGCTGCCAGTTTAGCTAGATAATACCAGACCCCCAACATTATGGTTCATAGTTCAGTTACCACAGTATATTAACTGGAAATAATTTAGTGGAGTGCAAACTCTGCTGCTGGCTCTTCAGTCCACAAGTCACTACATAAGTAACAGGTGCTTGCCATGATCGGTGAGTAGACATGTCACTTCTTTCAAAGTTGTCAGTCATCAGTCACTGTGTATCTGATATCCAGTTCATACACAGACAGCAAAGTGTGTAGCTGTGTTGCCTTCTGTCTTCCAGTGATAAACCCATGTGATGTTTTATAGAAAAGAATAATCACAAAAGGGAACTGGCCACAGATATGAGAATGCAAAGAGAAAAAAATAGTAAAGATATTGAAAGTGAAATGTCAATCAGATATAATGGAGTTAATAGAAAAAAAAAAAAAAAAAAAAGCTGACCTGACCATGGAAATGCTGACAGCTGCCAGCATTGAAAGTGACTTTAAATATGCAGCTAAAGGAACTTAGTGAAGACGAATTTACCAACATCAGTGAGAAAAGCGTTTGTGACCAAAAGGATGATGGTATCTTAAAGAAAGTGATGCCAGCAAAGTGCTTCATGTGGAAGGAACCCTTGGAGATATTCCATAACATTGAAAGAGAAAAGGATAAGATATTAAAAGGTAATCCAAACTTAGAAAAGATGATGACAATTCTCTATGGCACAGAAAACACGTTTTCTCTATGATACACTTTTACAAGGAGAAAGCATGCACTGTTCAAATTACCCTTGGTAAGTTTTTCTACTTAAAAAAAAAAAAAACCACTGTAAGACTCACTGTTTCTAACAGCTTACAGTGTACAAATAAATACTAGTTTTACTATTTTTCATTTCCTTATATATGTGTAACCAACCAGTAAGAGAATTTCAATGTTTTGATACAAAAATTAAAGGTCACAGAACAATCTTAATTATTGCACTGATAATTCAGATCACTTTGCATAGTTACAGTGTACACAGCCATTTATATGGTCCTGTACTATCATCTAAAGCGAAAACTGCATAAATATATTTTTTAAAAGGAGGAATTAGGGGACAATAGTCAGAAAGGAACTAAATATTCATTTAATGTCTACTGGCTATAAAATATGATTCTGGAAGCTGTGAGAAAGAAAAATGAATTGGATGTGGTTATTATCCTCAAGGACTTCAAGGTCTCTTTTAAGAAGATGAGGATTTCACATCAAGGAAGTATTTATTATATAAGGATAACTCACATTTAAAATGCCACTTTATAAAGTAAACACTCTTACAATGGGGATCAAATTTTTATATGAAGGGAAAATTTTGGCCAGGAACTGATCTTGAAAAAAATGAAATTAAATTATAAAAGCCGATTTATCTTTTTATTTATCAGACTTTAATTTAAAGTTGCAACAATGTCCTAATTCATGAGATGCAGAAAATATGACCATGCTATCTGCTGGCATAATTTTTCTTTAGTTTCGTGGAAGCAAAATATACCACTCTTTACTCTTATTGGATTTTTAAAATACTATCACTAAAATGAGTAATTTTGCAAAAACACTTGACGGTTCATCAATTTTCTGTAGGGTTTTTCTACATCTTTCCATAGTCTTACTTGAAGCTCCTATGCATTTGTGATTCTTACTGATTTTTTTTTCTCTTTCATTGGTCTAATTCTGTGATATTCTCATTTGTCCATGGCTTAAGTTTAACTCAAGCAATTATTCCACCTCATTTTCACAGATACCACAAAGTCCTGTGGTTTGCAAACTGACTTTGTAGCTGCTTTGCATTGTGTTATAACTCTAAACTCTGACAATCAACAGAAAATTGTCAAATGAAGGTGACATGATAGTTTACACTGGAGGTGAACAAACTACAGCCCAATAACCAAATCTCCCCACTGTCTACTTCTGTAAATAAAATTTTATTAGCAAACAGCCACGACCAACCATCCATGCCTGTACTATCTGTGGCTGCTTTCAGGCCACAACAGCAGAGTTACGTAGCTGTGACAGAGACCATGTGGCACACAATGCCCAAAATATTTACTGTCTGGCTCTTTACAGGAAAAATCTGCCAACCCTTAGCATGGACTGACGCTAGTGTTGAGGAAATAGAGATGACTGCGTAGACACTGACTTGACTAGGGGTGAATTAATTAGTAAAGGTTTCGAGTTCATGATTTTAGCTTTCACGCCAACTTTCAAAGGTGGGAAAAAAAATGCAGTAAACATTCAAATAAGGAGGATCCTTCACTCGGAAAACAAATGCAACTTGTATTAGATTCTTAGGAGTGATTCAATGTGCTGTAGTAATTTTTAATTTTTAAGTAGTATTTTTTAGAGGAGAAAGAGCTCCCTATGGTTACCAAAGGGAAGGGAAGGCTCCCTGGGAAAGGTGGCGTGTCTGCAGGACTTTCAAGGATGTGCAGGACTAAGGGTCAGAACATGCTCTGGAGAGAACAATCTGGATGGCTATTCTCTGGAGTTATAATAATTAATGATAATAAACCACCTGACTGAGATGGCAGAGCACAGCTAGCAAAAGAGATGGATAGAAGCTGGGTCTGATTAAAATCTCCCCAATTCCTGTTGAGCTGAGGACAGGGGCAGGAGTCCAGTAATAAGGACATGAGGATGGTTGTGGCAAAATGTAACTGAGGCCCCTGCCACCTGCCCCTCTCAGTGTTCCTCACATGACCCCAAGCTCCAGTGGTGGTCAGTGTGGCTAGTTCCGTCTCAATCAGCAGTCTGATTTTAGAAGGGAGACTAAATGAAATTCATCTTTCTGGTATTAACTGATAACTGAAACTGGCATTTCTAGAAAAACTTCAGGACCCAAAGGAGCAAAGCCATGTCTTCAGTGATTTACAATTTCAGTGATTTACAATTTCACAGAGGGACGAGGATTTTTCTCTCATCAACAAAAACTCTAATTTCCATGGGGTTACTTGGCCTTTCCGCCTTGACTTACACACTGAGCCTATGATGGTCTCTTTCAAATTATGCCTCTCTTGAAATGTATAATTGGATCGCCAGCTCCCAGAACAGAGCAAAGATGTTTATCTCCAGAAGCCTCATCTCAGCAAGCTCTCTTTTTAATGACCTGCCCTCCTCACCCACCCCACTCCCCCACGAGGCCCTGGCAGTGATTAGCGATGCAGGTGGCCCCACAAGGCTCTGGGGTGGGATCCCAGCCTTCAGATCTGTCTTAGGGTTTGTCAGCTGGGAGAAGAGCCCAGACTGAAGCCCAGCAGGTGCCTGTCAGGGGAAGGGGCAGAGCTGCTGGGGCCTGTGGTGCCTCTGGGTTCCAGGCTGTGCTTCAAAGGCAACTGCCAGTACTCTGTGAGAGGCCACCCAGGCGGGGCGGAGGCAGCTTTCCCGGCTCTACTCTCTGCTTCCAGGCCACTTAGGGATTTTAAGCTGCTTGGGGAGTGACAGCTGTCACTGCATGTGCCCCTGGGGAATCTATGTGTTGGAGGGGAGGGTGGAGTAAGATTTGGGACTAGCGACAGAATCTGCTTCCTGCTGCTCCAGTTTTTTTCTCTAGTTTTCAGCAACCATAATTACAAACGGTAGTTTTAAGAGGCTGTCACTGCTCCAAAGTTGCTTTCTTCCGAAAACTGGGCTGTCTGTTGCTAAGAAGGCACCCTAAGTCATTTCAGCATACATCTGACATGAACCCCCTCACCCTTCCTTCATGCACCTACTGGTCAATGGACCCAAATTTTACGGCACAGATGCAATTACCTCTTGCCAGCCATCCCAGACCCTATGACAGCTTCCTGCTCAGACCTGCTTGCCATATCTGCTATCTTCCCTGCTGGCCTGAAAGCTCTTTACAGGCAGAAACTCTCCTGCCGACCTTTATATCTTCTTTATTAGCTAGTACCAGGGGATGCTCGCACTGTGTGCTGTGTGACATTGGCCAAATTGCTTCACCACTCTAATCCTCAATTTTCTTTACTACAAAATGAGGAATGAGGGAGTTGAAATAAATGGTCCCTTAAGTCCTGTCCAGCTTTTATGTAGGGCAAAACACTGCCGAATTCTGCTCTTATTAGCTATATTACTATAGATTAGTCTCCAAAGATAAAAGCGTTTTTTATTTTAGAGATAGGAATAATATCCATTCCCCATAAGCTATATGAATATTAAATATTTATTATTATATAATTACTAAGGGCTGCTTTCCTTGCCACAGATAAATGCAAGAAAGCTATAAAATAAGATCTACTATTTTTTTGCCGTGGTCCAGATGAGAAAAGAGGTTCAAAGAAATGAAGTAAGTGCTCCAGGATTACACGGTTAAGAAACAGACAAGTTAACATTTAAACCTAAGCAGCCTCCTGAGCAGACTCTGTTGTCTGTCTTGAGTTTGCAAGTGATGAGTACTTTGCAAGCCAGCATCATCATTACAGCCCCCAAGTCATTAATCATTCTTTTCACTAGGAACGAAGTCCATGATGTTTTGAAGGGCATTTCAGGTCTTCTCTGTGACCTGATCTTGACTTAACCTTCAACTTCCATGTTCATGAAGCATGACTTAGACACAGACCACTTATTTTTAAAATGTGCACAGAAATCACTTTTCTTATACTGGGCTTCTACTAAAATGCCTCTTCTATGTATGATGTCTCCTGGTGGAAATCTTTTTTCCTTCTTTATAGTCCCAACTCACATGATCGTATTTCTAGGAAAACTTGTCTCATTGCCATTCCCTTCACTTTCCCCAAAATTTGATTCAGTGATTCTCATACAATGAAAAGTTCAGCAGAGAGACACATTGCTATGGGCTGGTAAGGAGTGGGAGTACATCCTGAACGAGCAGGGACTGAGGCCATGCAGGAAGAATACTTTTGGACATTGGCATAATTCCTGAAGAACAAGAGTTCTGCATTCCTTCTTCCTGTGAGTTGCCAAACTAATTGGGATGCGGGATAAATAACATTAGGAAAATGTAGTTGGGATCAGATTTAGAAAAGCCTTGTATGCTAGGATAAGGAAATTGAACTTCTTCCTCTGGTC
This sequence comes from Camelus dromedarius, assembly GCF_036321535.1. Classification (NCBI taxonomy): domain Eukaryota; kingdom Metazoa; phylum Chordata; class Mammalia; order Artiodactyla; family Camelidae; genus Camelus; species Camelus dromedarius. The sequence goes on from NC_087438.1 coordinate 108,390,609, forward strand.
TAGCTTTGTTCTAGGTGGCTCTCAAGGCACCTGTCTCACCAGGAGCTCTTCTCAAACAAAAGTGAAGGTTTTGGCTCCATTCCAGTAATACTGAATTCCAGGAATTAATACTTTAACAAGCAGTCTAGGTGACTCTAAGGCACCCTGAAGTTTGAGAAACTGTGTCCTAGGATTTGGGAGAATAATGTATGTAAGTGAATCTTCAGGGAGAATGGCATTGGAGATTTATTGAGGAAGATCACTCTGGTGGCAAGTTAGACAAGGGACTGGAGAACACAGGGGACTCACTGATGGCTCCAGCAATTTTGCTCAAAGAGTGTGACTCCAGACTGCCCTTGATGGTTGACTATGACCAGATTCTGATTGCTAGACTCCTGTCACCCCAATAAAAATTTTTTCAGCTTAGTTATTTCTTCCCACAAGCTATTAAGGTTGTCAACATACTATAACATGCATGGTCTAAGGGCTGACTTTTGACTAGAACTGAGGTCTCTGGATGCCAGCCCAGGACTTTTTTGAAAAGGGATAATCAGGGAATTAAGGCTATGTCCTTTTTATTATAAACAGAGAGCAAGCATCTAGGTCTTCCATGGCACATTGCAGTGATAGTGAAGCCTTTAGCTGTAATGGAAATTCCAAAGTTATGCCCTGTACTTGACTAAATGTATAGCAATTGGGTGGGTGGGCTGCTTAAAATGTACATTCTCTGAATTATACTGCAGGGAGTCTAGAACAAGCTGAAGGAACCCCCTGGCTTTGCTGGCATCATAAAACACAGGCAGATAAAGCCAGTTCTGAATGTTTTAGCAAATGGCTCTCCGTGAGTAGAGAGAACAGAACCCTGGCGGAGAGCATGTATGACTCAGTATCATCAGTGTTTCCACGAGTTTGGTACAGCCTGAATTTTTAGAGTATCACAGAGGTGGAAGATGGTAATGAAAGATCATAGGGAACAAAGGATTGGATAACAGTGAGTCTTTTCAGTTTTCCCTTTCCTTCCATCAGACCACTCTGTCTCATCCCAGAGAAAACATAAGATCAATAAAACAGCAAGTCATCTACTGCCTACCCCCTCTTCTGTTACATGTTGCATCCGAATCTCTTTAAAATCATATTTTTTTTGCAGCTACTGGCTAGTACTTAAAATTGACCAGTGATATCCACAGAATAGAGATTCACCCAAGCTTCAAGAGCTAGAGTTATTAGAAATAGAGATTGGTAATAAGTTAGCCTCTGGCTTAGGCTCACCATAATTTCATTTTGTTGATCAGGATCATTCTTAAGCACCAAATTTTTGGTCTAACTATTTTATTGGGAAGAGAGAGAGATGAACAGTGAGAGATTACTGGACGTCAACTACCTCTGAATACCCAGCACCTGAATATCCAGTACCAATGCCTGATACATAGTAAATACGTAAGTGGTATGAATGAATGGTGGGAATCAAGGAACCCCAAGGAATTTATATTTGAAAAGTCGTAAATTTATGATCTAAGTCTAAGGCAAGGAATATACAACAGAATTAAGTCTCTCTTCATGAGTAATTACTTTAAATATAAATGGATTAAACTCTCTAATAATGAGACATAGATTAGCCAGCTCTGTGGCCAGACAACCACTTTCATCTCTGTGGAAAAGGAACATCATTTAAGCTCTCTGTACCTCATTTTCTTATCCTAAAATCAGAACGATGAGAGTTCTTCTCAAGTTTGTTGTGAGGATGATATGGGATAATACATGAAATGTCTAGGAAAATAGCCTAGCAGGCAGCAAGCACTCACTAAAGGCTGCTGTTCTGTATGATGCTATTGTCATGATGACTGAGAGGATGTTGGTGTGCCCTGCACAGTGCTCGTGAGATATATAAAAAGAGGAAGGAGTGTTCATCTCAATAGATCAAAATAGATGGTCAATTAAAAACTATCAAGAATAAAAATACATTACTTAAGTTAAGGGCTGTGGGTAAAAGAGGAAAGAAATAGCAGTATGAGCTACACAAAAAGACAGTGTGGAATAAATTAGTATTATACAAGAAAAAAGATACTTGCAGAATGGATTTTAAAGAAAAAACTACACGCTGTCTACAAGACACTCACTTTAGATCCAAAGACACAAAAAGGTTGAAAGTTAAGGATGGAAAAAAAAATTCTAGGCAAATAATAGCCACAAGAGAGCAGGAGTGGCTATACTAATATTACACAAAAGACTTTAAATCAAAAAGTTTATTAGAAACTAGGAGAACTTTATATATTAGTAAAATGTTCAGAATGAGAGGAAGATACAACAACTGTAAACATTTATGTACCTAATAATAGACCATCAAATTGTATGAAGCAAAATAGACAGAATTGAAGGTATATATATGTAGTCCTATAATAATAGTTGAATACTTCAACTCCCTACTCTCAATAACGGATAGAATGAGCAACCAGATAGAAAATAAGTAAGGAAACAGAAAACTTGAACAACACAATAAGCCATCTAGATTTAACATATACAAAACACTTTACCCAACAACAGATTACACATTCTTCTCAAGTGCACATGGGCTATTTTTCAGAATAGACCATATATTAGACCACAAATTAAGTCTCAAGAGATTTAAAAAGAGAAATATCATACAAAGTATCTTTCTCAACAGGAGGAAGTCAAAAATCAGTAATAGAAGGAAAACTGAAAAATTTACACATTTGGGGGCATTAACCAATGGATCAACGAAGAAATCACAAGGTAAATTAGAAAATACTTAGGAAATGAATGAAAATAAAAATTCACCATACTAAAATTTATGAGATCCAGCAAAGCCTATGTTAAGGAGGAAATTTATAGCTATAAATGCTGATATTAAAAAAAAAAGCAGTATCTCAAATTTAAAACTAACTTAACAAATTAAGGAATTAGGAAAAGAAGAAAAAACTAAACTCAAAGATAAAATTATAAGAAGATTACAGCAAAGATAAATACAATAGAGAATAGAAAAACAAATGAGAATATCAATGAAATCAAAAGTTTGTTCTTTGAAAAGATAAAAAAATTGACAAAATTTTGACTAGATGGACTAAAAAAGAGAGAAAACTCACATTATTAAAAACAGAGATGTAAGCAGGGATACTACTATCTATTCTAAAGAAATAAAAAGGATCATAAAACAGCATCATTTGCAAGTGAATGCCAAAAAATGGGGTAATCTAAATGAAGTAAACAAATTCCTAGAAATGTAAAACCCTCCAAGACTAAATCATAAAGAAATAGAAAATGTGAATAGACCTATAACTAGTAAGGAGATTTGAATTCATAAACAAGAATCTTCTCACACAGGAAAACCCTGGACCTAAAGGCTTTACTGATGAATATTACCAAACATTTAAAAGAAGAACAAATACGAATCCTTCTAAACTTTTCTTAAAAAATGAAGAGAAAGGAAAACTCCCAAATTCATTCTTTGTGGCCAGCATTACCCTGGTACTAAAGCCAGACAAAGACACTACAAGGAAGGAAAACTAGAGGCCAATGTCCCTTATAAATACTGATGCAAAAACATCTCAACAAAATACTAGCAAACTCAATTCAGTAGTATATTAAAAGAATTACACACCATGACCAAGTGAGATTCATTCCTAGAATAGAAGGAAGGTTCAACATATGTAAATGGGCCAATGTAACATACCACATTAACAGAATAAAGGATAAACCACCACATGATCACTTCAATTGATGCAGAAAAAGCATTTAACAAAATTCAACACCCATTTATCATAAAAACTCTCAAGAAACTAGGAAACAATCCCAATACAATAAAAACAAACAAATCTTATACAATAGAAGCCATATATGAAAAAACAACAGTGAGCATCACACTCAGTGAAAAGACTGAAAGCTTTTTTTCCTGAGATCAAGGACAAGGCAAGAAAGCTTATTCCATTTCTATTTCACATAGTACTAGAAGCTCTATCCAGAGCAATGAAGGAAGAAAAAGAAAGGGCTTCCAAATTGGAAAGGAAGAAGTAAAGAATTTCCTTGTGGATAATACAATATTTTATGTAGAAAAACCTAAAGCATCAACATACACACAAAAAACTGTTAGAACTATATATAAAAGAGATAAACACCAAGGCCTTACTGTATAGCACAGGGAACTATATTCAATACCTTGTAATAGCCTATAATGACAAAGAATATGAAAAAGAATATATACATATGTGTGTATGTATAACAGAATCACCCTGTTGTACACTGGAAATTAACACAATATTGTAACCTGACTATACTCTAATTAAAAAAAAGTTAGAGAAGCAAGATGGCAGAGTAGAAGGACACTTGTAGCTCACCCTCTTCCACAAATACAACAAAACTCACATCTACGGACCCACTCAGCCAACCAGAGCACCTGCCGAACTCCGACAGAACATGGTCCTCTTTGAAGGACAAAGATACCAAAAATCTGGTAGGAGAAAAGGAAAAAAGAAAGGATAAAAAACAAAATATTGCGGGACCGGTCCCACAGGGACGGAGCAGCAAAGGAGGATTAGCACTCGTCTGCTGGGTCTCCCTCTCTCCAATGGAGAGGCCAGCAGGAACAGAGGAGGAGCCTCCGAGGCTCAGATCTGCCCCAAGCACCCCTTGATTGACAGAACTAAGTTAAATGGGCACAAAGGGTCCCTGCGACACCCAGCCCGAGATGAGAGCCAGCAGCTGGGGGCTGGGACAGGCCGCCCAAGCCGGGCAGAGGACTGGGACAGCGGCACTGAGGCAGCCCCGGGGGACTGCAGGGTGCTGCGTGCAGTGGCTGGGAAGGGATATGGAGCAGAACAACCTCGGTCCCCCATAAATTGCAAAAAAAAAAAAAAGAGCAAAGCAACAAGGCTGGTGTGCCCTGGGGGGAGGGGTGCAGTAGCCTTTGTCTCCTCAGACCTGCGGCGCCATTACTGGCGCTTCTTGCGAGAAGAGAGGTGGGGCGCAGCCACAGTCACCATCTCCTCCTGTGTGCAGCGCCCAGGTGGGGGCAGGGCAGAGACCTGAATCCGCACCCAGGGGCTCCTCAACCTCCTTGGCAGGACTGAGACTTGTTTACAGCCCAAGGCAGATAGGATCTTTCTGCCCTGGTACCTCAGAGAACTTGCACTGCCAGGACAAACAAGGAGCTGAGATTTGGCACAGAGCAGGGGCGGGGCTGTTCCGCAGTCTTCCCCGAGCCCGCCTATGGAGCAGAGTGGGCAGCTGCACAGAGCAGCGGAGCGACTGGCGCCAGGAGAGGGCTGGCAGCCACCCGCCTTCCTGGCAGGAACGCAGCACCTGACCAGGGTGCTTGGAGGGGGCGCGATCTGCCCACCTGCCTCGCCCAAGCGCAGCATCTGACTGCGACATCGGGAGGGGGAGTGACCCGCCCACCCACCAGCCACAGTGCCAGAGAGATATGAGCAATATGAAGAAGCAGAGGAACCACTCCCAACTAAAAGATCAAGAGAAATCCCCTGAAAGCACGATCAAGGAAATAGACATTGATGGCCTACTAGATCAAGATTTCAAAAAAGGAGTGATCAAAGTACTAAAGGAACTAAAAGAAATAGTATTTAGAGATATAAAATATGTCAAAAATGAAATAGAAGCTATAAGGAACCAAGTAGAATTAGTAAACTCATTGGCTGAGATGACAGCTGACCTAAAGGCTGTACAAAGCAGGCTAGATAATGCAGAGGAATGAATGAGTGACCTAGAAGACAGGACAACAGAAAGCACCCAATGAGAACAGCAGAGAGAAAAACAAATAAAAACAATGAAAACAACATAAGGGACCTATGGGATAATATAAAGCATGCCAATCTACACATAATAGGGGTTCTGGGAGGGGAAGGAAGAACAAAGGGGATTGAAAAGGTATTTGACGAAATCATGACTGAAAACTTCCCAAACCTAAAGAAGAAATCAGATATCCAAGTACAGGAGGCTCAGACGGTCCCAAACAGGAAGAACTCAAACAGACCCACACCAAGACATATTATAATCAAGATGGCCAGAGTCAAGGATAAAGAAATGATCCTAAAGCCTGCAAGAGAAAAACAAAGAGTGAGTTACAAGGGAACCCCCCTAAGGCTTTCAGCTGATTTCTCTACACAAACACTACAGGCCAGAAGGGAGTGGCAAGATATATTCAAAGTCCTGAATAAAAAAAAGATGCAGCCTAGGATACTTTATCCAGCAAGGCTATCCTTTAGGATAGAAGGAGAGATAAAGAACTTCACACACAAGCAAAAACTAGAAGAGTTTAGCAACACTAAACCCATGCTAAAGAAATATTGACAGGTCTACTCTAAATAGAAAAGAAGCAGGATGGTACAAAAATAAGAAATTCATAACTGGAAAGGTGGTAACTACCATGAATTACAAATAAACACAAAATTGTAAAAGAAGACATCTAAATCATTAAGAGTGGGAAGCAAGGGAAGACACTGTGGAAAACAGTATGGAGATTCCTCAAAAGACTAGGAATAAACTCACCGTATGACCCAGGAATCCCACTCCTGGGCATATATCAGAAGGAACCCTACTTCAAAATGACACCTGCACCCCAATGTTCATAGCAGAACTATTTACAACAGCCAAGACATGGAAACAGCCTAAACGTCCATCAACAGATGACTGGATAAAGAAGTTGTGGTATATTTATACCATGGAATGCTACTCAGCCACAAAAAACGACAACATAACACCACTTGCAGCAACATGGATGTTCCTGGAGAATGTCATTCTAAGTAAAGTAAGCCAGAGAGAGAGAAAGAAAAATACCATATGAGATCACTCATATGTGGAATCTAAAAACAAAAAAACGTAACTACAAAACAGAAACAGACTCACAGACATAGAATACAAACTTGTGGTTGCCAAGGGGGCAGGGGATGGGAAGGGACAGACTGAGATTTTAAAATGTAGAATAGATAAACAAGATTACACTTTAGCACAGGGAAACCATATACAAGATCTTGTGGTAGTTCACAGCAAAAAAAAAAAAAAAAAAAAAAAAAAAGTGACAATGAATGTATGTATGTTCGTGTATAACTGAAAAATTGTGCTCTACACTGGCATTTGACACAACATTGTAAAATGACTATTACTCAATAAAAAAATGTTTAAAAAAACTCAAAATAAAATACATGTCAGAATTAGCAAAAAAAAAAACTATTTTGTCACAAAATAGCAGGAAACAAAATCAACATACAAAAATCAGTTGCATTTTAATACACTAACAATGAACAATCTGAACAAGACTTTAAGAAAAAAATTCAATTTATAATATCACACAAAAAAATACTTAGGAATTAACTTAAGAGGGGTGAAAGACTTATACAACGAAAACTATAAAATATTGCTGAAAGAAATTAGAGAACACAAAAATAAATGAAAATATATCCCTTGTTCATGGACTAGAATACTTAATATTTTTAAGATGTAAACATTAAAGACACTTACAGATTCAATGCAATCCTTATCAAAAGCCCAGTGATCATTTTTGTAGAAATAGAGAACCTAAACTAAAATTCTAGTGGAATCTCAAGGGACCATGAATAGTCAAACAACCTTGAAAAAGATGAGGCTGGAAGCCTCACAATTTCATGATTTCTAACTTACTACAAAGCTACCATAACCAAAACAGGGTGATACTGATAAAGATACACATATAGACTTACGGAATAGACTTGAGAACGCAGAAATAAACAATTGCATATATAGTCAAATGATTTTTGAGAAGGGTTCCGAGACCATTCAATGGGAAAAGGACAGTCTCTTCAACAAATTATGCTGGGAAAACTGGATATTCACATGCAAAGGAATGAAGTTAGACTGTTACCTAACACCACACATAAAAATTAACTAAAAATGGATCAAAGACCTAAATTTAAGACCTAAATTATAAAACTCTTAGAAGAAAACATAGGACAAAAGCTTCATGACATGAGATTTGGCAATGATTTCTTGGATATGACACCAAAGACAAAGGGAGCAAAAACAACAGACAAATTGGACTTTGGAAAAATTTTAATGTGCATCAAAGACACTATCAACAGAGTAACAAAGTTACCCAAAGAATAGAAGAAAATATTTGCAAATCATGTACCTGATAAAGGATTAATATCCAGAATATATAGAGAACCCCTAAAACTCAACAACAAAATAACAACCCAATTCCAAAATGGGCAAAGGACTTGACTAGACATTTCTCCAAATATGACATACAAGTAGCCAACAAACACATGAAAAGATGCTCAACATTACTAATTGCTTGGGAAATGAAAATCAAAGTCACACTGAGATAGCACCTCACACCATTAGGACAGATGTTATCAAAATAAATAAATAAAACCATCAGCAAAGATGTGAAGAAACTGAACCTTTGTGTGCACGGTTGCTGGTAATGTAAAATGGTATAGCCACTATGTAAGACGGTATGGAAGTTCCCCCTCAAATAATTAAAAATAGAATTCCTAAATGATCCTATGATGCCACTTTTGGAGATAAACCCAAAAGAACTGAAATCAAGGTCTCAAAGAGGTATTTATACACTCACATTCATAGTGTGTTATGTCCATATTACATACCCTATGATATGTGGTAACAAGGACACTACATTTCTGTGGTATTCTTTCCATAAGCCCACAACTCCAGTCTAATCATGAGAAAAACAGGGGACAAACCTGGACTGAGGAATATTTTACAGGACACCTGGCAAGTATTCCTTAAGACTGTCAAAGCCATGAAAAGCAAAGGAACACTTAGAAATCGTTATAGACCAGAGAATGAAGAGGTGATCACTAAACACAACGTGGTACCTGCCTTCAACTGGATTCTCAGACACAAAAAGACACCAATTCAGAGCACTGAAATCCAAAGAAAGTTCAATGTTTAGTTCATAGTTAATGTCAGTGTCTCAGTTTCGGTAAATGTACCGTGGTAATGTAAGAGGTTAACAATGAGAGAAAGGGCGTGAGGGATATATATGGGAATTCTCTTTCCTATTTTTATAATTTTTTCTGTAAGTTAAAAATTATTCCCAAAGAAAAAGTTTAGCTTTAAAAATCAATTAAAATACTCCAGTTATTTCCTAAATAGTATGCCATACTATTTAATATTTATCCCTACAAAACAGACTTATACTGATTTCAAACTCTCTAATAAAGAAAAAGCAAATTATTTTTAAAAGAGCCAAAAAGTAAACCATTTAGGATTATTTATCATGACTGACAAAACACTGCCAGCTACTCTTGAATAAAACACATTGTATCATAGAATATTGACAAGAGAGAAACAGGGATAGCTAGATATCTAAATCTGTGACCTCAAGTTCATTTCTAAGACAAAATTGGGCTCCAAAAACATTTCTTAAAGATAGAGTAACCATGTTAATTTTATAATCCTAATATCTAAGAACACCACATTTTTGTCATGTTTACTGGCTTAATCTGGTCTTTTGTCAAGAACTTAGACATGCCACGCAGCCCAATAAACACTGGTTATCATTAACCATTCACTTGCTTGTTTTGGGGGGTTTTTTGGTTCTTTTTTTTTTAAGGGAGAAAATACTTAGCATTCAAGAGTAGACTTTTTTGTGAGAAAAAAAGTAGCTCAGAACAGAGGAAACCATGGCAGCAAAAGACAACAGAGAGAGACAGAGAGGTGGAGTGGTCCCTTTCCTTACTCCATAACTCACTGTTGCCTCTGGTAGTTCTAAGCTGCATTTAAACATATTAACACACAGAATAGACCGACTTCTCTCAACTGCTTAGGGCCATAAAGAACAGAGAAAAGCAAACTGAGATATTGAAATAATGCAAGCTACTGCTCCCTCAAAGAGTAATGAGTCTATGAGTGTACAATGAAAGTGAAATGAATGACTAATTCCTAAAACCCAGACATTTACTGATTAATGCACTGTCACCATTACAGATGAAGTCATAAGGGTCAGTGAGGTTGAATTATTAGGCTCTGACTACATAACTGATAAGTGATGGACTCAGGGTTAAAACGTACTTTTATTTCAGAACCCATGTTCCAACTTTAAACTATACTGACTAAATACAATAATATTACTGATCATACACATTTCTATTAAAATTAGTATCAATTGCCACCTTTAGTGATAATACTTAGACTACATCTGGTTTTGTTTCTCTGGAACTGCAATTGCTGGCTAAAGGGTGTGAATATTTGAACTAAAACTTTGCTAAACTGCTTTCCATAACAACTGCATTAATTGCTAATCATTTTCTTCCAATTTAGTCCTATTTGTCAGCTACATGACATATCTTGTCTTCATCTGCATTTCTTGATTACATGTATGGCTGGACTGGACTTTTTTTCCATGGGTACTGGCTTTCTGTAATCACGTTTTTGTTTTATTTTCATTTGGTTTTTGGTAAGTGATTTTGTTTGATGGTCATCACTCAAGGACTCATTATTTTCAAACGGTTATTGAATGTCTACCCTACGTCAGGTATTTTGCAAGATCCCGGAATCATAATGGTGAAAAAAAATAGTTTCAATTCATGAAGTATGGAATTTACAATCCAGTGGAGATAGCAGACATTGAACAAATAATGATGAGTGAAATAAGAACAGCAGGTTGCTATGGAAGCATAAACCAGGAGGACCTACTATGATCTGGAAGTTCAGGAAAGATGACCCTGAAGAAGAGACTTGAGATCAAAAATATGAATCAAAAGTACTTAGACAAAGAGAGAAGGCTGCTATCAACATGTACAACAGCCCTAAGATAAAGGGAACGTTTTCAATTGGTCTTAGGGGGTTTGTGGGGGTTTGTTCATTTTTCTTGATAGGTATCTTAGGACTCTCTATATTAAGGGTACCAATTTTTAATGCCATTTGTTATCAACATCATTTATCCTTTTCCTACACTCTAATTTATGGTCTTTTCATTCAGAAATGTTTTTGCTTTCACACAAATTATAATAAATGACTCTTTCATTCTTTCTGTGTACACTTTAATATACTCCATAACTTGTCTTTATTTCTGCTACAAAACCTAATATTCTCTAGCTCATATATGTGTGACATCTATTTTATTCAGCTTAATCTCCTCCTATGGTTGAAACTATTTTCTTATTCCCTTTTCTCTACTTTCACCACCATCAACACAGTATCTGTTAGCTATTGCTGTGTAACAAACTAATCTAAGACATAGTGGCTTAAAACAACAATTATTTATTATTGTTCAGAAGTCTATGGGTTTCCTGGATATCTCTGCTTATCTGAACCGAGCTGGCAGGACTCACTCACCCATCTGCAGGCAGCTAAAGTCAGTCAGGTGGTTCTAGCTGGGCCTCTCAGGTGGCTGGGACCTCAGCTTGGACAACTTGACTGATTCAGCTCTGTTGCACAAGACCCCTTTCCTGCAGCTGGCCAGCTAGACTTGTTCTCATAGCTGAAGCAGAGTTCCAAAGGAAGGAGGAAAATGTGTAAGGCCTGGGCATGAAACTGGCATAATACTGTTTACACCACATATTATTTGCTAAAGCAAACCACAAAGTTCACTCAACATTCAAGAGATAAGGACACAGACTATCTCCAGAGTATCTCTTCATGGGAGGAGCTATAAAGTCATATTACAAAAGGAATGAAAACAGGAAGTGATGAAGAATTGGGGTTGTTCTTTGCAACCTACCATAACTGCCAAATGGGATTTTTATTTCCTTATTTGAATTTGTTCAAATCTTCCTCCTCCTTCAAGGTCGAGTTCAAACCTACTGAGTTGTTTTTTCATACTACGTACCCTTTACCTAATACTCACACAGCAGGTATTTTACCAAACACTGCCTAATGTTTGGGGACCTTACTTGAGTTAATTCCCACAATAAATATGTGAGTTGGGTACTCTTATTGCTCCCATTTTATCACTGAAGAAATGGGTTCTGAAGTAATTTTCTCAAGGACTCATAGCTAGAATGTCAGAGCCTAAATCCAAATTCAAGCGCAACATAGAAGTTTACGGTTTAACCCCTAAGCTTTTGCCTACTTAAAAGTCTAAGCTATTGATGGAAAACCATGAAAGTAATGTTACATTAAATCAAAATAGCCATATGTCCCTTTCTCCTAAATCAAACAACATTTTAAATTAGTTTATATGGTATAAACAGAGGTAAAGAAGCTATCTATTTCAAGAGTCTCAACACTGACAATGTTAATTTACTTCAAGTTAGAAGTAAAATTGCATTATTCAGTTTTCAGAAAGGTTTCAGTCTTTTCCACAGCAGTGTAATTAGAGAAATTTCTGCTCTAAAGAAAGGTAAGATAAGGTTAGTCCTGTTTTTACACTGTACTTCAATTCCCTGAGATCAGAAACCAGGTCTTCTATATCGGCCTGTATCCCCTGTGCCTGTGAAGGATGATAAACATAATTGTAGAACTAGAAACTCTTAGAAAGCATTTGGTACAAACTTTGTGTTTTCTAAGTGAGAAACAGACCCACAGAAGAGGTCTGATTGGCTCCAAGCCACCTGGACAATTGGTGACACATTCTGGTCTGCTCTCTGCTGAGAGCTTCCACTCCCATTTCTGTATGATGTATTCAAATACAAAGGGATAGCATTTCCTTTCCTTTATATATACGGTGGCATAGGTTTTTTGTTTTGTTGTTTTGTTTTTTTTTCCTCTAACTCATAAACTTGCCGGCCTCGGGTCTCCTGGGAGTGTTAAAGCAGAATGCGCTTACTTACTTTTATTTTTTGTACCGTTTTCCTCCCTTTTTATGAGCCTGGCTTCCGACTGTGCGGCAGAAACACATAAAAATTGGCATAAAAGTAGGAAAATGTGCCCCAGATGCTGTATTAACTGTGAAATAAGTTTAAATGCCTCCAAACAGGGTCTGGTCTCTTATCTGTCCGCTTCCAAAGCCGTGCATCCTGTAGTCCTCCCTTTGTCTACAATACAGAGGACATGGCTGGGGTAAAGACACCACCTGCTAATCAACCAATGGCTTCACAAAAAATGGCTGTGCAGGTTGAGCAGCCCTTAGGTCTGTGGACAAATAGGGAGCAAGAGGAAAAACTGGAGCTCTGGTCCGTCTCAAAAAAAAAGAAAAAAAAATCGGCAAAAAGCTTTTGGGTATGGATTTAACATCATGGGGGCTCTAGGAGGGCCAGAACAACAGATTCTCAGGCAGAAGTTAGGAAATAATAAGATCATCGGTACTTGTGTTTTCAAAGCCCCTTTTTTGCCTAGGGGATTTGGAAACGGGTTCACTATCACTGCAACACTCCTTGACCTCTCTCCGGCGTCCAGTTCTGAATGCCTCTCTCCATTTGCATCTTGCAATCACAGTCATAAGTCACATTATGTCACTGCCCCACCTAAAACCCTCCCATACCTCCCTACTGCCCTCAGGGGATGTGTACACACTGAACTGGGGTTCACAGGGCCAGCCTGCATCGAGCCACTGCTAGTCTCCTTCCCCGCATCTCTCATCCCGATCATTCTTCTTGCAGTTCTTCATGGGAGTCATGCTCTTTCTCCTATCCAGATCTCACACATGCTGCTTCTTCTGCCTGGAACATTCTTTTCTCCCATTTCCAATCCCACCCCCATTTCCAAGGTACAACCTAAACAGAATTTCTTGAAAGACTGTGTAGAAGACACAGGCTTCTCCTCCCTTCCCCTGGGTTCTGCCTGATAATCCCATAGCAGCCTGGATCCTCTTTACTATAGTGCCCCCTTTGTTATATTGTAACTTAGGCTGACATAAGATAACAGTCTGTGGCATGTGCCAAACGACATATTAATAGGCATGGTGGTAGAGACCAGCAGAGGTTAGTGCTTAAGACAGTAAACCCTCTGTGTTTAATTCCTGGCTTTATCACTTATTAGTTATGTAAATTTGAGAAAGCCACTTAGCCTCTCCAAATCTGTTTCCTTATCTGTGAAACAAGAATAACAAAAAGGACCTACATCTTTGGGCTACATTGAGAATTATACATTAATTCATGTAACGTTTCTAGCACAGTGCTTAAGTCCTCAAAGGGTAGCTGGTATTATCAAGATGCTCATTGACCAAATATATTGAATGAATAAAAAGCTAAAATATCTGCCCTAGGTCTTAATAAACTTGCTGTTCAGCATTGGATAAATCAATTTACCTTTCCAGGTCTTAGTTTCTTCATCAGGAATCTTAGAAGACTCAGCAAAATTATTTCTAAAGGGCCTTACAGAGACAGGCAGGAAACTGTGGCAGGCAGAAGATTTCGGCAGTTCTGTTATTTAACTATCTTCCCCCAAACCTTTCATCTAGATGAGCGATTTGACAAATGAGAATAATAAAGCTCAGAGAGGTAAGGTGACTTGCCTAAAATCTTGTAGACAAATGGAAGAAGCAAATCTAAAATTTGAGCTTAACAACCCAAGGCTAATATCTTTTTTCATTGCTATTATATCAGACTTTATCTTGAACAGAAGGATTCTCACTTAATCTCTGTCACATCATGTAGTATGTAGGCAAAATAAGAATTTTCTTAAGATCATAGACTTTAAGAGCTACAGTGAAATTTAAATGTGCTCTATTCTATAAATGTGGCCATTAAGGACTCAAAAGGTGAAGTTCATTCAAGGTCACACAGCCTCACTCACTGTGGGTTGCCTCTCATGGTCAGCAAAATCTTGATGGGCCCTTCTTGGCTCATGGCCTTGGTTTGCCTAGAATATAAATTCTTTCTTACATGGTACGTCTTTTAATCCAGGATTAGTTAGCAGATTAAATAATTTGAAGTGGAGCTTTTTATATATAACATTTGCTGCTATTAAGCATGGATTTAAAGAGTCCCATTACACAGATAATGGGTAGGACTTAATAATGCTTCCACTAAATGTTACTCATTTATTTTATTCAGTGACAAATGTTTGAGTGCTTACTACGTGCTAGACCCTGTCTTAGATACTTGGGATATGAAAATGGATGAACAATAGAGTTCCCTGTTTACAATAATGGAATCAAATGTATTTCATCATTCATTATCTAGCCCTCGAGTCTTGGACTACTTTGGCTAATTTTAAATATGTGTTATCCAGATGGTTCAGGCAACGATTTAAAAAGCTTGGCTTTTGTAATGTCAAGTCATATATGCAGATGCATAGTGGGTAACGGTTGGCTGATTATTCCATGGTACCAGCATAACATCATCAGTGCAGTCCCGTTTGTTCTGGGCTTTTGGTTTTGCTCTGATCCAGGTCCACAGATGGCATCCCCAGCACTGGCCAGTTACAGGATGCTCATCCCTAGGGAAGGTGGGTCTGCCTTTCTTAAAGACACATACAGCACACCTCATACCATGTAATCTTAATCGTGGCTATGCTCTCCTGCAGCTTATCATGCTGTGTGTTCATGGTGTTTTCCTCAATATCTTCCTTGAAATTTGAGTTGAAAGGACCCCTACAAACCATTTCACAAAACCTGTGTTCCAGAAGTGGAAAAAGAATTGTCCAATGGCACAATGTAAGCGAGATGAGCCAGGACTAGACACAGAGTCTCCCAACTGGCTCCCTGCAATATCTTTGCTGCGAATACAGTCCACCAAGTGAATATAAGAAATGGACAGAGGAAGAAGGTGCTTTTATTTCATAGAGGGAGGCAAGGAAGCCTGAGAAGGGAAGTGGTTTGTGCAGGATCACATCACTGGGAAGCGACTGAAGTGATTCAAAACTCAGGCTTCCTAACCCCAATGATACACTCCCTTCATGAAGAAGCCCCGGGGATTGTCTTCAAGACCTAAAGACAGTGCCAGAGAGGCCTCTGTCTTAAAAAAATGGGCTAAGTGGCTGGTATAGAGGGGTGGTTTCTGGATTCACCTGAATCAGGTTTAAGTCCTGGCTCCACCTCCTTCCAGTCTTGTGATCCCCACCACAGAGACTGTGCAGGAGGCCCTGGGACAATGTGGAGAGAGAGGGAAGTCTCCATGAGCACAGCCTTCCAGCTGCCCCCACCAAGGATCCAGGTATGGGTGTGAAACCAATCTGAACCCACCAGAATGACCCAGCTGCCAAATGAATAGCAGAAGAATCGCCCAGCTAATAAGCCCTGCCCAAATTCCTGACCCACAAAATCATGAGACGTAACACAATGTTGTCACTGAAGCCATTAAGCTTAGGGCTAGTTTGCTATACAGTAACAGATAACCAGAACATCCTTCTGCCCTTAATACTTAGCAGAACAGTTGACACTAGAAGACAATCATAATAAATATCTTCCGGATAAGGACTGCATAAAGGCCACTGGAGCAGCTTCCAGAGGCAGGAGTAACTAACATGTACTGAATGCCTACCTGTACCAGGGGCTTAACTCTTCACAACAACTCTATGAGGGTTGTCTTGATGCCTTCCCCATTTTGCAAAATCTGAAACTCAAGCACAAAAATGTGAAATAATTTGCCAAAGGAGGTCAGAGAGATGGGAATTTAAAAACCACCATAGATAGTTACCTTCTACAGAGAAGGAAGCACTTGAGGAGCTCTGGCAGTGGGTGGGGAGCACACACGACACGCTATGGTCATTATGAGAAACCGAGAGAGCCAAACACACTTAGATTCAAAGATCATGAGCCCAACTACAGTCAAGATAATTACACCCCTTCTTCCTAAGTCTGTCGACCTTGAATCTTAAGTCAGATCATGTAGCCATTTGGGGTGAGGGCTTTGCAGTTGGAGCAGGATTCACACAACGATTCTGTCACATCATTATTCAATTTGGAATATGGCTTAGCCTAAGTCTCAGTTTGTTAAACTAAAATAGGGCTAACTATACTAGCTAACTAGGTCATGGTGGTTAAATGAGAGTGATCTGAGGGGCATGGAGTAACACTTGAATAAATGGTAATTAAAAACTAGGAACCTGAAAATGAACAGCATGAGGATCCAAGAAGTCAAATCTCCCCTCTGGAGTTTGTTCTCTCTCCAGAAATTGCTTGAAAATCATTTCCCCTGGGGTGGACTAACCTCACCCTGATATTCTATTATGTGACTCCAAAAATATGTCCAGAGAAGACCCACAGATGGGGGTTCCAACTCTCACTCCACCAATTCTTCAGTGAATAACTTTGGGGAAGCCGTTCATCAAGCCTGATTTTTAAACACACCAAATGCATGCCTTTCAGGGCTGGATTAGGTGAGATGATAGCGCTTTTCTCGCCCCTCAAAGACCAGCATTGGGCTCACTTCTCTGATGAAACTTCACCACCAGGCAGTGCTATCTTACTGTTCTGAACTCTTCTTTTGGCTAGACCATTCCCTCACTGAACTGTTATTTGCTGTGCACTCACCCTGGGCTAATTCCTGGAAATATAATAGCCTTTTTCCCCAAGGAGGATTAGAGTTCAGAGAAGTCATCAAATGTTTGCTTAACACTGCTAGGCAACCTGTGCTCTCTTCTCACGTGCCTGCCTCCCCCATCAGTTTAAGAAACTCACGTAGGGCAAATGCCCCCAAGCCTTTCTACCTTTCTCTGCTCCCAACACCAGCTCCACAGTCTCCACAACCACCCTCTCTTATCTGATGACAAGAGCCTCTGAACGGGTCGCACAGCATCCACTTGGGTCAGCCATCAATCCATTCTCAGTGCTGCAGCCAGAGTGATATATTTGCAAGGCAAATTAGATAGGATTATCACCCTCCCCTCCCCCGTTTAAAGCCCCCCACCTACCCATTAACTCTTCTTGGCTTTTTGGGAATGGAACAAGATCTGTAACGTGGTGTAAAAGACCTTTACGGTCTGGGCCTCACTGTCCTCTCCAGGCTTGTTGCGTAATTATTCTATCCCTTGCCATAATTCTGCTCCTCATTCAGTCCACATGTCTTCCCTCCATGGGGCTGCTCTCCCTAGAATAATAGTTTGCCATCTCTAAGCCTTTGTCAGTGACTCTGAAAGCCCAAGTGGGCTGACTTGATCATCGTGCTGAAGGCTGGTTCTTGGAGAAGACTGGTGCTCATTCAATCAAAGTATTTCTTTTTGAACTTAAAAATTTTAAAGCAAAAAAGACCAGATCCATTACCTTCCCCGGGCTTTTCGTTATACAAAGGAGGAAACAAAATGGGAAATGAGAAGGCAAATGTCAAAGGTCACAAAAAGACAGAGTGTAAAAGAAAAAGGGTGCCTGCCAATGGAATTGATATCCTTCCCCTCCCTGGCAGGTTTAAAATAGACCCAGCACTTTCCCAGGTATGCATGGTGCTTTGGCTTGGTATAAATACCACAGGAAGGTGTTGGAGTCTGAGCCTTGGGGCGCAGGGTCTTGATTTGCAGCTCTGGTACTGCCTGACAACTCCCTGTCATTACTTTTCCATTGCCGAACCCACTGAAAACGGACCCTGCTTCCAAAGGAATTAAAAAATAAACGACCAATGTGCATACATGGAGATGCTCAAGCTCATTACTAAGCAAGGAAATGCAAATAAAAACAACAGAGTGCATTCTTCACATTTCAGACTGGCAAATAGTGAAAAGATGAATCATACCCAAGGTATCCTCTTAAGGGTGTAAAGAAATGGTGCTTTCGTACACTGTTAATGGGAATGTAAGTCAGGAAAACCTGTTGGCAAACTACCATTAAAACCTGCAACCCTTTGATGGAGAAACCCCACTTGCAGCCCCTGTCCTACCGAAGCACGTCTGCCGAGTACAAGGGTGCTTTTAAGGCTACACTGCAGATTATGTGTCATTGTGAAAAACCAGAGGCAACTGACACGTCCATCAATAGGGAACTAATTAAATTAGGGTATTGCCACTTTATGGAGAGGATGTAATCCATTTTTACGAGAAGACCCATAGCATCAACAAGTTTCAGAAAAGGATTAAAAAATCAGCAGGATTTGTACCACAAAGAGTGAGATGACACAGATGAAAAGTGGTTTTGGTGCAGGAGTATAAAAGTGCTTCATGCTTTATCTGTGTATGGTGTTATTTAAAACTTTTGTACAAAGAGAAATGCCTGTGTAAATTTAAAAAAACTTAAAGCTTGAGGGGAAACAAATGAAGAAGATTAAAGAGGATCTGCGTCATCTTCCTAATTCTGATGGTCAGATTTCTGCCTATACAGATAGTTGGAACTGCTGGAAACCCAAGAGAAGCCTTGATGAGAAACTTAGTGCTTATAAAATAGTGCCATGTACAGGGGGAAATTGCTGATTTCAGCAGTTAAGACGCCAGGAGAATAGCTGATTGGCAGAGCAGAGCTAGCTTGTTGTCTGCAAGTTGGCAGAAATGCAGGCATGTGAGGGACACAGAGATCTTGCCAGACCTCTCATACTAAGAACAGCACTACTGCAGTCCATGGATGCTGTAAAGGTTAAACCAGGTTTTTCCACCTCTCTGAACAGCGGCTTTGCTTCTCCTGTGCTCACCTGCCTGTTGTCTCAAATTCAGACTGTTAAAGCGCAGAGAACGCATGCATTCATTTTCCACTGCTGCTATAACGTATGACCACACCTTGAGTGGCTTAAAACAACAATGCAATTTAGGATGCTACCATGCTGGAGGTCAGAGGTCTGAAAGAGGTCTTAAAGGGTGAAAATCGAGATGTTAGCAAAGTCATGTTCCTTCTGGAGGCTCTAGAAGAGAATCTGTTCCTTGCTTTTTCCAGCTGCTAGAGGCTGCCCACGTTACTTGGTTCAAGGCTGCAAGACTCTGAATGATGCTTATGTTGTCACCTCTCCTTCTGTCACTATGACCCTCTTAAAGAGACCCTTGTGATTACACTGGGCCCACCAGAATAACCCAGGATCATTTTCCCATCTTAACAGCCTTAACTTAATCGCATCTGCAAAGCCCTTTCATCACCTAGGGTTACAAAGTCTGAGGATGCAGCAGCTAGGACATGGACATTGCTCTGTATACCACGTATTCTGATCTGTTAGAAGAGCCCTAGAGACTAGCAGTCACTGGGAACCAGGAAAAGCCACCTTGGTTTTCTCTCTCAGCAAATTTGTTTATTGGCACCTTTTAGCTAATGCTACTCTCCCTACACCAACCCCACGGGAGAGGCAGGATAATTCAGGGGATGTCAGACTTGAAGGGCTTTGTGTTGTTAGAGAAAGAGTGTCAGAAAAATCCCTGGTGATGGCATGAATCACATTACCAGTGATGTTATCAGTTTTGATTCTGTTCCATTTCTAAGGAGGTCTGGATTTAATTCTGCCGTCATCAGCTCTTCAGGGAAGGGACTGTTGCTTTAGCCTCTAGCCTCGGGTTTGCCCACAGTCAGCACTCTTAGATAGATGCAAATTACCTTGATTCTAGCCCCATTATTTTTTATGGGGCAAAGTTATACGTGGGGTATTTTAGAGGGAATTAAATCATCTGATGTGCAGTAACATAAAACGCCCTCCCCATAAAAGTTCCCTCCACACACAAAATCAATGACGCTGAGTGCTCTCCAATTACCAACACAGTTTTAAATATCCCAGAAAATGGGGTGAAGAGGATCCAGGAATACCATGACATAAATATACAGAAAAAAAAAAGGAGCTTGGTAAAGTACAAGTCATGAACAAAATATAGTGCTGCAAATATTAACAGACTGACAAGGATGTGTGGTGTTTTTGCTGTATCCAACATTAACCTGTGGCTCTATACCTTGGATACTCCACATAATAACCCCTTATAAGTACACGGTCATTTTTTTCAGTATACAGAAGCACATACACTATTCTATGTAATCTTCGTGCCAACCCTAAATACTGCCTGGGACTCCTACCCTCATCACACAGAGCAGAGAAATGAGGCTGAGTCACTGCTCAAGATTTCACTGTTGTTAAGACGTGAATTATGACTTGGACTTGTGACCTCCATACCTCTGTTTCCTTATCTAAAAGACAGATATTTATATTAAAAAATAACAGGATTCTTTTGAGAAGGAAATATTAATACTTGTGAAGTACTAATACGTCTTGGTGTATCACACAATGAGTGATATAGGATCTACTTGCAAAACTGGAGCTCTTTCCCATATATCACCTTGTAACTGGCAAATTCTTATACAATAAAATCAGGATCAGGACAGATGTAGTAAAAGGTTAATAACCACATATATGCTATCTTTACCCCATTTTAACACTGGGGCCTTCCACGTATCCAGAATTCTCAACTGAAATTAGGTCTCTTTATCTTTTTTTTTTTTTTTCCTGTTGACAGAGCAGATTTTCAGTCTTTGATTATTATTTGTGATAACTTAATCAGTCGCTATGACCCCCCCATTCAATTCTAAGCTCTGTGAGAGCAAAGCCTTAGCCCCTTTTTCTCACTGTTGTATTGCCTAGCATGTAAATGATGCTTGTAGATGCTCAAATACTGAGTGAATGGACCAGAAAGTGAATCTAATTAAGCTGTCATGTGCTCTGTTCCCAGATGTTGGATTTTCATGCCCTGATGAAACTGTGGGATGATAACAACCTCACATGTTGGGAAAATATTCCAATTTATAACTCTCTTTAATGTATAACCCAACTCATTGGGTTAACTGTCAACTCTTATTTGAGGTAATAAAACGCTTTTGTACTCATCTACCCTTTTTCTTGGAGTCTCACTATAGCTTTTGGAGGTTGCTATGACAGATTTTGCTCAGAGATTATATAAAAGCAGTCCCAAGAAAGAAAACGTTTTTCCCAAGGTCACTACATTTACAAACATTTGTAAATGTTTGTAGTCCAGTTACAAACAAAACTAGACAATAGGCCTTTTGCATCTTCTGTGATAATAATACATTTATTTTGAGAATTTCAATAGTCCAATGAGTTAGGTAGCATTATCACCAATTTACAAAAAAAAAAAAAAATAGGACAGCTGGTTCAAAACTCAGAGATTTAAACCGCCACACTGTACTGCCTTCCTTTTCAGTGTGATTTTATTTCTATGACAGGATGCTGACTCCCCTGTGCCCTTACTTGACAGTTAATGAGTTTATTGCTTTATTCCCCATTGTATGAAGTCCTACTTGTTTTCACTTTTCCTATTTTTACTTCCTTCTGACCTTGGGGAATAAGATTTGGCAAAGCTAGGACCCCATACCTTCCCCAGCAGCCAGAAAAAAAAGAAGGGAAGATGCCTTTCAATTATGACTACTTTAACTGGTAGAAGCCATGCTCTTCGAAAAGAAAGTCCACAATGAGTTTTCATAGAGCAGAGGAAACTACCCGAAGAATAACATGTTCCAACAGCAAAACCTGCTTAGGAAGGTTTCTGCCCTTAGCAGTTATAGGTACACAGCATTTAATAATACCCACAGTATACATGTTCAATGCAAGGCCCTCAGCTCTTGTTCCTGGGACAGTATGACACTACTTCCATTTTCAAATCTGCTTAGGGCTTGGGGCTGAGAGGCATGGCAGGATATCGTAGCGTCAAACGTTAGAACTGCAAGGGAACTTGGAGCAGACCCAGGAGAGGATAACTTCCATGTCACTGCTGTACTCCTCACCCTTAACACAATATCCAGTTAATACAAGGCACTTAGTAAATATTTAAGATTTGTTGAATAAATTAAGCCCATTTTGCAGATGGAGAGACGGAGGCTTGGACAAGAAAGTAGCTGGCCTAAAAGTCACTCAGAAAATCAAAGGGAAAAATCAAGCTGGATGACCTATTTTTTTGGTTCATTCACTAAGTCATACTTTCAGGAGTCGCATATTTAGTTAAAGACTGAGGGGACCACACAAAGGATTAAGAGGTAGCTCCTGACCCCTATATCCACTGAGGGAAATGAGACAGGATGGCAAACATCAGGACGGAAAGTGACCAGTGATTGCCCTGAAGGGTCCTCACACATGCATACTTCATGAATAAGAGATGTGTTGAAACCCTTTATGATACTGAAAAAGCATCAACACCTATATGTTTATCAATAGGATGACTGCAAGGTAAACTATAATACATCCATGTCAGAGAATACTTACACCCATTCATATTTATGTCATGATCTATGGGGGTTGACCCAGATAGTGACCCAGAAAGATCACTATTGACAGTGCGGAATTGGGGAAGACAAGTACATCACAGAACAACGCATAAAGTACACCCCATTTATATCCATCTATGAATAAATCAGAGGTTGGAAATCTATGGGCTGCATCTGGCTTACTAGTGCATTGTTTGGCCTATGTAGCATTTCAAAAATTTTAGAATTCATGGCCAACATCTCAAAGTCAGTTTTTACCCAAAAAACCTGGATTTCGGGCTGGTCTTAAATTGAAACGTCTGACAATGTTGGAGGTCTACAGCCTCACATGGCAGCAACAGGTGGTACAGGGTCATGGCTGCCCCTCAAAGAGGGGACATGCACTCTCAAATCTGGTGTACTTAGTGGACAGTATTCACAGCGTTTAACTCCCCCCACCCCAGTACCAAAGTCCATGGGATGTTCAATCCCCTTGTACAAAATGGTGTAGTGTTCACATATAACATACAGCATATTCTCCCATAACTTTAAATCACCTTCAGATTACTTATAATACTTAATACAATGTAAATGGCATGTAAATAGTTGTAAATACAATGCAAATACTATGTAAATAGTCACCTACGAGCGGCAAATTCAAGTTTTGCTTTTGGAACTTCCTGGAATTTTTTCCCCCAAATATTTTTATCTACACTTGTGATGCGTTCTGTGGATACAAGAATCTGTGGATACAGAAGACTGACTACATTTTTTATCACTGTCTGACCCTTCCAGGCTTTTTGGTCACATCTCCCTTCCCTGCTAAGGAAGAGGCAACAGAGAAAACCTAGAAATATGCACATTGAAGGGAAGGTGAGTTGGGAGAGTGGTAAGGGGGGATTGGGGTGCTGATGAGCAGGCTTTCAGGGTTCATTCCAAAAAACGTACGTATCGCTTACCTCCATGGAGGGCGGTACTGCTCTTATAAGGTAAAAAGACAAATTTATAAACGCTGGGGAGGAAAAATAGAACCTTCACATGCTATTTGGTCCATACCTGGAAGGATGGCTTGTGGCTTGAGCATTTGGGGGTGGAGGTGGGGCATCCCAGGTGGAAGAGATGCTGCTAGCAAAGTGTCTCACTCATATTATTTCCCTGAGACCTTGCCTTACAACCCAGGCTTTGGGCTCTCAGGCCCCTGGGAGCATTACACATTACACACTGCCCAGAGGATATGCAGAAAGCCATGCTGTGTCTGCCAGCCCCATTCCAAGCTTTCCTTCCCCTCCAGGCAAAGGTTCACAGGTCCCTCTCCTCTTAGGCTGTCAGGGGCTTCTTATCTATTAAAGAAGAATGTTAGTCTCAGTTTTAGGAATTTAGACATCATATAGAGCAGAATAAAACCTCTGGAAAGCAGCCTAGATCAGGAATTGCAGGTGAGAAAAACAGAAATAGAATTGTGCCTTGCCTGATGGTGTTGACTTTGACTGAGGTTGCTATAGGCCTCAGTTTCCACATCTATAAAATGAGAAAAATGCGCTAAATGCTATTTAACAGCTTTAAGGCTCTAAAATTGGGCTTGGCTTCTGGATTGACACATGTGAGAAACTAGAAATGCAGTTCAAATGGCTTAATGCTGCCTGCCTTTTACAAATTTTCTGAGTTCGTATTCAAGGAAATGGACAGCGCTCTCAGGAGCTTCTTTCCAAAGATTGTCCGAAGCTGTTATCACCGAGATTATTCCAATTGAGATGTACTCTCCTGGTCTGTTTGAATCTTGCAGCCCAGTAGAGTAATAAGACCTTGCATCTGGATAGCAATTTTTACAGTTCTAAAGTGCTTTCCATCTCCATCCTGAATTTTACACTTATATCTATACTCTCTAATGTAGGCAAAGGTAGAATTTTTTTTAATCACATGTGAACAATAGGGAACCTTGGACTTGAGTTGCTCTCAGAGAAGTAGTAATGATGTTCTCAAAAGGGTGCTGGAGGGATGTGTCTGTCTCTCGGCTTAACTCTGAGTAGGCTGGCTGTGTGACTTTGGGCAAGCTCTCTAAGCTCGGCATGCCTCCATATGCTTACCTAGTCACGGGGGATAAATACCCACCCCAAGGGTTAAATGAGATCATGTATGCGCTAAAACATAAAACCAAAGGTTGTCTGCAGGCACTTACCTTGAGTGAGATGGAGACAGGTCATTGGTTTCAGAGAAGCACATAGGACTAAGAGAGGATTTAGAGCTGAGGACGAGGGAGAAGCAGCTGTCCCGGATTAGCCGGGATGGAGCCACTTCCTGAGAAAGTGAATACAGGAAGAGGTCTGGGGCTAACGAGGCTCTGGACAGGCTGATTTTAACTGCCTTTAAGACATTCAAAAGAAGATGTCTACAGGGCACAGTTTGGGCTGTGCAGTTGCTTGTTTCTTTGCTTGCTTGCGTGTGTTTTAACACTTGATCTATTAAGTATAACAATGTTGTCTCGTTGAAATCATGGCAATGTCTTGGGAGGTTGCCCTGATCAACTCTTGTACATAGACGGCCACCTAAGACACCATTTTTAGGTCTGAAATTTCCCAAAGTAGTCAAAGAATACTACTTGTCGAGATGTTGACAGGAAAAAAAAAACAATCAATCCATAATAAAATAATTTTAAAAAACATAATACATCTGCCTTTCATCACCTCTTCCCCCACAAGATTGACAGGAACTTATTAAAAGCTTTCAGAAGTGTGGTTCTAAGGCAAACTTGTTTAATTTTAAACCCAAAGTCTGTCTGTCTTATTGGACCAAAGAATCTCCTTCATTGTTCCCATGTCATTCTAATTGATAGCTTGTAAATCTGGCTTTGTGGGATAGACTTGAAAGTGTTTCTGTTGTCCCAGGAGGGAACAGAGACCTCAACAGGGTGTGTGCTCCGTCCAATGCTCCCCAGCTAGCAGCCTGTCAGATCGGAACCCTGACTTCCTCATTGTCAGTACCGCTTTCCACCTGCCTCCCTGCACAGCCTGTGCCGTACCTTCCTGCAGAAAGAGGCGGATGGGAAACAGCCAAATTCAACCTTCATTCTACACCAGGCATCGCAGAGCACCTTCTGAAATTGTCTTCACCCCCTGGCTTGCTTAAGTCATCCAGAAAACAACCCAATTCATGTTTTAATAATAGAAGTTTACACTCCTGTCACACCTATTGTCCGAGGTTATCAAATCACTCTACCAACCTTTATGAATTCTTGGGATGCTCCTGCAAAAGAGATTAAGGGAACATCATGCCAGTGTGGCTCTCTGGGGCCACGGTAATGAGTATATTTATAACCTCACGCTGCACAAGCCTTCACGGCAGTTCTCCTGCAAGAGAAGATCTTATGTGGCTCTGTAATCACTCTACATACTCCCACATCCAAAAGTCACCATCCATCCCAACCAAAAAGCCCTTTTAATTTCTACAAAGCCCTTTAATCTTTACCATTTAAAAAGCTCCACCACGTCCATTACTAACTTTTTCCTGCCACCACCTCAGAGGTACGCAGAGGAAGCTAGGCACCTCTAGTTTGCAAAGGAGGGAATGAATGTCTAGCAAAAATAAAGCGACCTTCCCAAATATCCAGCAGGAGTCAGGATTCACATTCAGACACAGCCATTCATTCCATGACCAAGTACTGAGTGAACATCTCCTACCACCAAACTCTAGGCTGGGTACCATACAGCAAGTACAGCAGTAAACTAATAAATACGGTCCCTGTCACCCTGGATTTAGAGCTCAGTGAAGGAGACAGGAAATAGAAAATAAAATGAATGATGACATTTTCTGAAAACTACCCTGAAGGAAATAAATAGGAAACATGTTTCCCGTAGATGTTCACAAGTCTTGCTCCCTGGCTTCACTCAGGTGTCTGTGCAAATCCCTAACGGGGCAGGGGGAGCGTGCTATCAACAGGGCAAGGACCAAAGGAGATCTCCTCAGAAGCAGCAAGAGACATCCGAAAAGAGAGGGCTGGGTCCTAAGGCCATTATAGATCAATTATAAGGCCTTGACATTTTCCCTAGATTATTCTGTCCAGGTCTCAATTCATGTCATAGGATAGCAAATGATTTAAGACAGAGCAGAGAGGGAGAGCGTAAGAGACACTGACCAAAAGCCCTGCCTGTGGCTGTATCTTCCTCCAAGAAGGAAAGATGGATTTTTACATGTCAGTATGGAGAGCCTGGGCATCACGGCTGTAATGGAAACACAGTATTTCCAGGGGACTCTAAAGAAAAATCAGTTGCATCATCCTTCCAACCTGTAACCTTTCCAGCTTCAGTGCTTGGAAATTCACTGGGCTCCAACCCCAGTCTCCACACCATTCTTATTAGTCGTGTCACCATAGCAACTTTTAGGGAATGTATCCTTAGCCACATGGCAAACTAATTGAACTGTACAACTTATCTTGCAGCTGGGGAATGTAAAAGCGAATCTTCCATTTAATCATACTCACAGCACTGACATTCAAATCAAAAGGCTTTGTTAGGGCTTCTGGAAAATGGAGTGTCATTTTGCCAGTACGTTTCACTCCCAGGCATATCCTTCCCACTTTGAAGTGCTAAGTGAATGGTGGGGTGGGAAAAAAAAGCTTTTTGGCTTAGGGGTGGGAGAGGGTGGGGACAGGGGAAGGAACAAAATCTGGATGAATAACAGGAAAATGAATAAATGCATCCAAATCAAATTCGAGTTCAACACAAAGGATGTTGAAAATCTTTGTCCTGTGGTTTTTCTTTTTTTTTTTTTTTTTTTAAAGAGGCAGCAACATTGATGGAAAGAAGCTTTGGAATCACAGCCCTACTCTGTACTCTTTAGTTCTGAGACCTTCAGGCGAGTGACTGAACTCCTGGTAATCCAAGTTTCCTTGCACATAGACTGGAACTAAGTAATGCCCACCTGACAGGCTTGTTCTGATGGTAAACAGACTGAACGTGAGCACCTACAAAGCACACAGCATCACATATGACACATCGTAGATGCTCAAACTGTCATTTTCCTGCCAAAGCTCGGAACTTATCATGTGACTAGCCCTGTGCCAACACTGAATACACCTAATACAGCAGACAGTGTGCTGGGTGCCTCATATACCTTGTCTCATTTCACCACAAAATTAGCTCTGGGACCTAAAGTACTGTTATCTCCTTCTTACAAATAAAAAAGCTGAAACCTAGAGATATCAATAATGATTAAAAATTACTCAAAACTTGGAAATGAGGGGAAAAGGTGACCTCATGTCTTTTCTATACTGGAGCATTGTCTAACAGGCCTACCCTATCCATGGTTTCTCTGATTCTTAAGGGGAATACACTTTGATTTATCGTTAATTAGGCCCCAGACTCTTTCATGTTAGATGCTAATTTGTAGAAGATGAACAAGTTACTAACGACTTTTGGCTAGCAGAGAGCAAATGATTTCTGTCCAGTAGAAAAGATAACCCCAAAAGTTAATTTTTTTCCCCCCAGAGGGTTTGAACTACCTTAGCCATCTTATTTCAGTGTCTTTGTTTTTCAGTGACTAGATGCCACTTCTCAGATCCCTCTTTGACTGAGCTTTATCATCCTGCTGATCCCTTCTTTAATAAGATATTAAATCTCTAATGTGTGTGCTCATTATGTATTTGTACAAAGATCATGGTTTTTGGTTTTTAGAAAATTACACTTTGACAATAATTTACACAAGAATCATCAGGGTGGGAAGGAGTACCGTCTGGCTGGTCTGACTCCCGTGTCCACAGACTTAGTTCTTTCGGGCTCATGGGAACCAGGACTAGGATTGAAAGGCTGCACCCTGCCCTCAAGAAGCATCAAAAGAGACGACCATCTGTGACATGATTTCACGCAATCCGTGGCGGGGCTGTGGCTGTCAAGTGTTAAGGACACTCAGGGGATGAAACTTCTGTTTCTCGTTTGCAGGAGTGAGAGTGAAGGCAGCAGACCTCACAAGAGAAGCACTGAAGTTAGCACTAAAGAGTGAGCAGATTTCTCCCTGATTTCCATCACAGGTGGAAGAACGTTCCCGAAGAGTTCTTGAGTATTAAGAAAAAAATAACAAAAACGATCGTGGTGGTCACTGTGGCTAAGTTTATCATTCTCACCGAACCAAAGCTCACAAAAACCGTACGACGTAGATACTACATGATCTCCATTTTCAGCCGAGGAAACCGAGGCACAGAAGCTTGCGTGGCTTGCCTAGGAACACTGGACTGGAGGGCAGAGCTGGATTCTGAGCCACAAGTTCTGGCTCCAGGGTCCACACTCTTCCTTCTGCTCTACTGCCTCTGTTTCAAGACGTTCACTTCGTCCCTAGCCCTTGCCCTGGGGCATGTAGTTTCTGACTCAGCCCCTAGCTTCAGGCAGGCTGGAAATTCCTGCTTGACATAGGAGGAGCCCTTGGAAGCTTGAAACGGGTAAATGACTTGTCAGCTGGGAAAGGCTGGAAGGGGAAGCCTCTGAGATAAAAGTCCTGCCCTTTCAGACATTATATTATTCCTATTTTGACTGGGCTGTTACTGACTCGCCTTCCAGGCCTTTTTAGTGATCCGTCTGCACCTGGTCCTGGTGCAAAGTGGCGAGAAGGATAAATGACCTTCTCCGTACCGTCCCTCACGGGGAGAGATGATGCGCCATGGGGCTATGTGTCACCAGTGCAAAATGACGGAGGGTAACTGGAAGAGGAGGCTGAGAGAAACTGCAGGGCTTAACCTCACTTGAGTTAGCCAATAATTTCATCCCTCGGGCTTTCTGAAGATGATTTCTCTCCTGCTTTATCCATGTACTACCCTCACTTCATCACTCCTCGGAGCTTTCCCTGTATATGTATTGTTCCATCTTTGCAGAAGATGAAAAGAGGGCTCAGTCATCCATCTTGCAACAGAAAAGGGTAAAGGATGAGCACCGGGTTAGGAATCAAGAGACCTGAGGTCTAGTCCTAGCTCTGCCTCCAATTTGCTGTGTGACCTTGGCTGGGTCCCTGGCCCTTATGCCTCAGCTTCCTCATTTGTACACTGAGCAACTGGACAAGTACGCTATGATTCAAGGAAGTGTATATGGGCAGCCAGTGACAGAAGAAAGCATTACCAGTGAGAGACTCAGTGATGAGGAACTCCACCAACCCCCTCATACACACACACACACACACACACACAGCCTGGGAGGAGGCAACCACACGGCATGGAAGGGGCTGTCAAACCTCTCCTTCGAACCTGAGACAGAGGTGGTAGCCTGGTGTAAGCAGAAAAAACATACAGAAAAATGATGGATGGGAAGACCCAAGGGAGATGCTCTTGAGAAAATGGTCCATGTTGATGTGTTATCTTCAGGTAGTACCAGTGAAAAGGCATGGAGAATGAGCAGTTGCTTTGTGATGTATCCTCAGAGAGGAGGACCGGAAGAGAAAAAAAGGGGCTGATTCAAGTCTGGATGCCTCTCTGAGCCTTCCCTAATTTCCTTGCCCTCAGTCTTCTCCATCCTTTCTATCCTGAGGCTGCTCAGGGAATGAGAAGCTAGGTGCCTGCTCCAGGTCTTGTCAGTAACAAGCCAGATGGTTGAACAAAGCCTGCTCTTCTTTGGGACTCAGTTTGCTTCTCCATAAATTTAGAGGTGCAATAAACAACATTTCACAGCTATGGTACATTGATGTGCCAGACAACATGGTGTCTCTTGTGATACTCAGAAGTCCCTAAGAGATGCTTTTATCCACTTGACAGAGGAAGAAGGTGACACCCATGGTAAGTGACTTGCACCTGGTGAAACGTCTAAGCAGTGGTAGTCTAACTGCTAAACCTGAACTTTCCTCCAAGGTGGAGACACTGGCATGGGTGCTACCTACCTCCCTGCACCCACCCCCACTACCCACCCATGGCAGACACCACTCATGCATCTCAGCACTCTTAATCAGGCTGACTCCAGAAAGACTATAGTTTACACACCTCTCACTTTAATCCAGGTACAGTCTACTCGCACCACAGAAAATAAAGTGATCCTTTAAAAGTAAATTACCTGGGCATATACCCAGAGGGAACTCTAATTCAAAAAGACACCTGCACCCCAATGTTCACAGCAGCACTATATACAATAGCCAAGACGAAGCAACCTGAATGTCCATCAACAGATGACTGGATAAAGAAGTTGTGGTATATTTGTACAACAGAATACTACTTAGCCATAAAAAAGAATAAAATAATGTCATTTGCAGCAACATGGATGGACCTGGAGATCATCATTCTCAGTGAAGTAAGTCACAAAGAGAAAGAAAAATATATGATATCACTCATAAGTGGAATCTAAAAAGAAAAAAGAGGACACTAATGAACTCATATAGAAAGCAAGAACAGACTCTCAGACGTAGTAAACAATTGTATGGTTACTAGGGGTGGGAAAGGATAAATTTGGGAGTTTGAGATTTGCAGATCTTAACCACTATATATAAAAACCTAATTTCTTCTGAATAGCACAGGTAACTATATTCAATATACTGTAGTGCCCTTTAATGAAAAAGAATATGAAAGCAAATATATGTATGTATATGCATGACTGGGATGTTATGCTGTGCACCAGAAACTGACACATTGTAAGTAACTGTACTTCAATAAAAAAAATGTTTTAATGTAAATCAGATCATGCCATTCCCCAGATCAAGCACTCTAATGACTTGTTAATTTACACATACATAAATATTAGTTCTTACCATGGACTTCAAAGCCCTATCAGGTCTGGCCTTTGACCATGCTTCCAACTTCACTCTCTACCTCTCTTCCCTCTGTTCATTCTATCCTAGCCACTCTGCCCTTAGTCTTTTCCAGAACAAGAAATCCAGCTTGTACCACGGCCTTTGTAATGACTGTTTCCTCTGCCTGGAAAGCTTTCCTCTCAGATATTTACCTAATACTTTGTTTCATTCAGATTCTGTTCAAAGATCTTTCCTTAAAGAAGCAGTTGCATATCACATATCTAAAGTGACACCTTCCTTCCTTCTTAACGGTCTATTTTTACTGAATTTTTCATTAATAACATTTATCACTCACTGGCTTAAACCAAAGTGTATGTTTGTTTATCCATTTGTCTCCCTTCCCTATACTACAGGTTCCATTAGGTCAAGGACATTTTTTATTCATTACTGTATCCTCAGTCCTCCAACAGTGCCCTTCACCTAAGAGAAATCCAAAAGTGTGTTAAATTAATGAATATTAATGATTGTACCTTCTCCTTGTTGAATACAGCAATTTATACTGGGCTTTGAGTACTATAATTAATTCGATTTACTCAACAATAAGGTTGATGGAACAGGGAATGGAACTCAGGCAGCCATTCTGGGTAGGAAAGCATATCTGGATGTCATGTTCTGGGCAAAGGCTAGTAGGGCCCCAGGTCCTGAGTCTGTGTCACTGGTTGAAGAGACAGTATTAAGCTCTAACCTGATGCCCTCACATTGACCCACATGCCCCTTCATGGGGATGGCTCTGTTTCCCCAGACCTGCTACCACCCAGAGTCATGGCGTCATTTATACACATCACCAGGACTCAAGCACTACTTTGCTGGAAGAATCAGAACTTGACTAAACAAGCTATTTTCGTTCATAAAATATAGACCCTTTGAACCCTTTTGCTGGTTAAAAATTCTGTCTAAAACATCAAATGTAACATTGCATGAAGTGAGTATGTGTCTTTCTCACCTGAGCCTGGGCATGTCCTTGTGGACCCCAGGTCCTTATGTTTAAGATGAGGACTATCTTATCTTTGGGATCCTCCCAAAGTGACACATTTTGAATGACTAATATGTCTATGATCATCTCCCAGAAGCAGGTGTGAAATCAGAGAAAGTGAGAGAGGGTGGACTGCTCTCCAGTCCTTCTATAAAGTGTTAAAAGTTAAATTAAATCCGTGGTGTTATCTTGATCTTTGGTTTTCTGCTTCTTGCCTGAAGAACTTGGGAACGGGTTCTAATTAAGAGTCGTAGCTCATTCCGTGTATAGCACAAATAGTGACCAGATGAAGTCATGAGGATTAGGTTTATCGGTACCCAGCCAGCTGTCAGAATCATGTTCTCGTCCCACAGCACTTTATACCATGACTGCGAGGGCGTGTGTCACACTGTGAGTGCCCACCTGCCTCTGCGATAACGCTCCTGAGCACAGGGACTTTAGCTCGTGTCACCGCTGCTCTTAACACTAGCCTTGGCACAACATGGGTATTGGGTCAGTATTGACTGAATGAACGAATAAATGGTTAAAGGAGTTGAACAACTAAACTCGACTGTCTTTTCCCCACTCAGATGAATGTCGTGTTTTCCTAACATAATACTCCCCCCACCCTGCCCACCTCCGTATTGGCATGAGACATTCAAAACCTTACTGGACGTCGCTGGGATGGCAACACAGGTAGTTCCTGACTTTTCTCCCCAGCACAGGAAGAATAACTAGCAACTATTCGTGGACAAGTCACCACTGAGAGAATCCTAGAACATGGAGGTGAGGCTGAAGCAACCCCTGCATCACAGAAACCAAGATAGACAACACTGGAAAGGTAAGAGGAGCTGGCCTGTCCCCCAGGTCAGCACAGCACCACACTGGGAGGTTTCCCCTGTGGTTCCACCAACGAGGAAAGAGAGGGTGGACATCCAGCTTCCCCAGTCTTCTTGAGAGCCTGTACACTGGTCTCGCCCCACAGGTATTGTGGGGGAACCTGTGAGGCTTGACCATCAGGAATCTGATGGTGACAAAGAAGTGGGGAGGCACTTGAAACAACCGACATTTGCATTTTGGCAGATCAAGTTCCTACCTGCACAACCCACGTGGTTGTCCAAACTGGCAGCTTTGCTCATCTGCGGAGCCAAGACAGTGGTGCAGGCTGACCAGGGAACTCGGCAAGGTGTCCTTCCTCCTGACTCGGCTCCTCAACACACAGATGTGCTGGCCCTGGAGCTTGGTCTGCCCCTTCCCAGGCTGGGGAGCTGAGTCACAGTGCAGCCCGCTGCTGGGTGTAGCTGACCAAGAACACCTGGGAGGCTGTGAAAGAAATTAGATTCTGAGGTTATCAGAAGCAGGGATTTGGGGGCAGCAAACATAGATAAAGGTGGTCAAAAGGTACAAACTTCCAGTTATAAGATAAACAAGTACTAGGGATGGAATGAATGCAACATGACAACTATAGTTAACACTGTTGTACCAGAAATTTGAAAGTTGTTAGAGTAAATTCCAAGAGCTCTCATCACAAGTTTTTTTCTTCTCCTTTTTTTTTTTCTATCTACTGTATGAGATGTTGGATGTTAACTAAACTTACTGTGGTTATCACTTCACAACATATGTAAGTCAAATCACCTTAAACTTACATAGGGCTCTGTGTCAATTCCATCTCAATGAACTGAAATGAATAAATGAATGAATAATAAACAAAAACAAAAGCTTATTCTGAGGGAAAACAGAAAGGATTATCCCCTTTGTACAGAATGATGGAGACTCACAATGGTTTGAGGACTTTCCCAAGGTTTTTCCAAACCTCCCAAACCACATCAGAGTAGAACCTGACATAAAGCCTAGTGGCTACCCAGCTCACCCATGCCTTCTCGGTCCTGAACCCAACTCCACAGATGCTTGGCTGGACCAGCAGGCAGGAGTGCTGTGAGCACCCACCTGGTCCAGCCCATCCCAATTCCAGAAAAGCAACAGGCCCTTCCTGCATGTGCCCCATGGTCTCTCTTCTTTCTCCCTTTCTCTTCTTATGCCCCCAGGGTTTTTCAGAGTCTGGGAGCCTTTTGACACTAAGAAAAGGGATTTTTATAAAATTGTGCACACCAACATTATCCACCTCCTATTTGTTGAGTCCTAATGATGCACCAAGACGCACAACACGGGGCTCAGGCTCTGAAGTCAAGCTGCCCGGGTTCAAATCTCAGCTCTACCATGTAACCGGGTACCTGAGTGTCCTCGCTTTTAAAATGGGCGTGCTAATAGTCCCTGCTTCTAGGGCCGTGGTGAGGATTAGATAAGCTGACCTGTGTCAAGACAGTATCTCTTACATCATCTTCACAACAAACCCAGGAGGTAGAGTATAATTATTCCGTTTTATAGATGAGAAGACTGAGGTTCAGAAACCTTACGCAGCGATTTCAATAGGGCATGCTCTACTGAACAGAGACTCACTTACATACGTTGTTTCTCAAAAGGCACTGGCGTCTTGAGGAGGACGCTGCAAAGCATACAGAATCCAAACTATTTCAATTCTCAAGCTGAGCTCACAAGTCTTCACCTGGGCATTTTTCGGACCATGGAAACACTGTCCTTCCCAATCTCTTGGAGGCACAGGGCAGCCCACTGACTCCTCCCTCCAGGCTCATCAGGTGTCCGCGTGAGTAATTGGTAACACCTGCTCTCCCCCGGCCTTCGCCCCGCTCCACCCACAGTTCTTTCCAATTAGATGAGTAGAGGGCTTGCTCCATTACTGCAAATAGTAGCGTCCCTGCAAAAATATCTAAGGCAAGCTTTTTAGCTCGCTTTCCTCAGTATCCAACTCCGTTAGCCTGAAAAGTGGCCCCGCTGATGGTCCCTGAGGGAACTCCCTACCCTCCACCCCGACACCGTCCTCTGCTCTCAACTACCTTCTGGAAAATTCTCTTTCCTGAAAGGAGACTGGTCACTCCCTTTGGAAACACTGAGCGGCCTTCCGTTCACCTGCCTGCTTGGTCGAGACGGTTACGGCAGAGCTTCTTCCAGAAAGCCATGAGAAAACATACGGAGTGTGCACCAGGAGTTTATAAGGCCAAGGAACTCAATTTTGTTCACTTTAAGTGAAATAAACTTGCCTCAACACACTGGAGCAGGCGACTCCGTCCTTCTCCGTGGGGCGGGGAACTGAACGTGAGCGAAAGGGCAGCTAGGAGACAAAGACGGCGGACCTGCGGCAGGGAGCTGCCTCCAGAGAGCAGAGATCTGGGGCCGCAGCGGGGGCAGCGGGCAGAGTGGCGGGTGAGCGTCCTGTGCCCTCGCAGCTCCGCCCCGCCCCGCCCCCGGGAACCGCCCACTCCCTCCTCTGATCCATCCAGAACTCCCCGTCCCAGCTCCACATCCACGCTCCTCCCCTCCCAGCATTCCCGCAGGCTCCCCCAACCCTCAATCAATACCATACTCTTGACACCTGAGGCCCCTTCTCCGCCCTCTCAATTACCGCCACTCCCTGAAGACTTATTTCACCTGCTCTTGCTCTAAGAACCCTCTTCTCTCCTCCAAACTAGGAGGGATCATCTGCTCGTCCTTCAGACTCAGAAGAGCAATTTATCTTTATGTTCTTGGTGCACTCATCACTGTCTATCTAGTAGGTAAGGGGACTGCCCCAAGGTCATGCAGCAATTTGAGGCCAGGTCTCTTGAATTTCTGTCTGTGATCTTTGTAATGCATCCCATTTCCTCTCAAACTCTGGAAGGCAAATTCCAAAGCCATTATAGAAGCAAAAGGAATAAAACTGAAGTCTTTGTTTCTTACATTACTTGCCACGGAGGCAAGTGACCTAAGTCCCAGAAGCTCTGTTTCAGAAGCGTCACCCACAGGGAGTGACTCAAAATGGCTTATTTGTCCCCGTGTCTGCCTCTGATAAGAAAGGTACCCTTGATCTCTGGCCCCCTTGGGAGCATCTATGAGGATATTCATGTTTCATTGGAAATATAATGAGATGGAGAAAATTTTTATTTATGAGAATTCCTCCAGGGCAGTAGAAAGGATTGAAAGAATATTTTGATAAAGTGCTTGCAGATAAAGTTTCATGCCCCAGGATCAATAAGAGATGTTTCCTAAATTGTCTCAAGGGGCACACCTGTTTGCCTCCCTGCCATCCATTTCTCTTTGCTTCCTCCCTAATGCACTCCTGACTTTTTCAAGTGTGAAATTTCCCCTCATTTGACTCAGAAGAGGTACACTCCTTTCCTACCTCTAGAAGGGCATTTCGATGGATCCAAGCCAGGATTGGTCAGCTCAAGCCCATGGGCCAAATTTGGCCAGCCACCACTGCCTGCAAGCTAACAATTGTTTCTGCGTTTTAAATGGTTGGGGGGAAAAATCCAAAGAAGAATAGTATTTCTTGACTTGTGAAAATTATATGAAATTCAAATTTCAGTGTCCCTGAAGTTTTTTTTTTTAAACAGCTTTGTTGATGTATAATTCACATACTGTATAATTCACTCATTTTAAGTATATAATTCAATGGCTTTTAGTATATTCACAGGGTTGTGCAATCATCACCCACCATCAATTTTAGGTTTTCTTTACCCTCAAAAGAAACTCCGTGCATGCCCCCAACCCCTCAAACCCAAGGCAGCCACTAAACTACTTTCTGTATCTACAGAGTTGCCTATTGTGACCTTTTCATATACATAAATAAAGTTTTATTGGAACATACCCATACTCATTTACATACCACTATGATGGCAGGGTTCAATATTTGTGACAGAGACTGTACATCCCACAAAGCCTAAATTATTTATTATTTGGTCCTTTCCAGAAATAGTTTGCAAATCTCTGGTTTAACCAGATTTTGCTATTCCTTAGGAGTATGTTATTGGAACAGGTGTGTGTATGACCTATGCTAACCCAGTCAGACTGAAGGAAAGGTTTGCATCAAATAGGTTTCTCTTTCTGACCTTTGCTGGGGTTACTCAGTTGCTATTGGAAGCCATCTAGTGAGCAAGAGGGAACAGCCTGAGGACAACAGTGAGGATGGAAAAAGAAAGAATTTGGATGCTTTCTTGCTGGGTTACATTGAATCAGCTAATTCTGAACCCTGCCTACCTCTGGGTTTCCTATCACATACAGTGATAAGTGTCCTCATTATTAAGCCAATAGGAACTAGTGTCTGTTACCTGTAGCCAAAAGCATCCTACCAAATACAAGTTCTTCCTAAAGAGGGTGATTGAGTTGTGGGTGCTGGTTTGGCCCAGAGTTGAATTTCCCCAGACAATGGAAGGGCACTGAGCACCGCCACCACCAGCCTTCCTCTTACTTTGCTCTGCCTGCATCTGCAGCTCTTTGATGTTTGGAGGATATCATTTTGGGAGATACCAACTCACTGGCCTGCCTACCTGTGCACCTGTCTCTGGCTTTTCATCTACTCTAACCTGTTTTGAGCTACTATGGCCCTCAATCTCATTTGTAAACAAATAAAAAA
Organism: Camelus dromedarius; assembly: GCF_036321535.1. Taxonomy (NCBI): domain Eukaryota; kingdom Metazoa; phylum Chordata; class Mammalia; order Artiodactyla; family Camelidae; genus Camelus; species Camelus dromedarius. Next base: position 108,428,682 of record NC_087438.1, read on the forward strand.
GATAAAAGCTGAATCGTTCAGTTTGGAGTCTGAGTATTAATTACCTTGAGGCGGTGGTGGGTGGAGCCTGGTCTGCCTGACCTCTCCTGATGCCTGAGGGTATTCCATGGTGCATGTTTAATAAAGCAGGTAATAGAAGATGTAAGGATAGCCTCTTCCTCCCTCCCTCCCTTCCTTCCTTTCATGGGCACACATTAAAAGTACTAAGTTAAGAGATTCTGTTATTTTAAACCAGACCTGCTGTGATGATGGCAATTCAGGTATTTCTTTCTTATGCTTTTCTGAATTATCACCCTTTTTATAATGAACATGCGCACTTTTTAAAATCAAAATTTACCTAATTTTCTACTTTTAAAAATATGTCTTATTAATATTTTCCCCAAGTTGTCCTGAAGCCTCAGTTGCTCACCAGTGTGGTTATTCACTGTAGAGATGAGGAATCATCTCATGGTTCAGTAAAATGGATAAAGTCAAGATATGGCTATAAAAGAACATTTTCAGTAGCTGATACGGCAGCAAGAACAAAGCAGGAAGATTTAAGACCCTGGGGTTGAGGCTCTAACCTTGTTACAAGTTTGTTATGTGGTGTTGGCCAGTTGCTTTTCTTCTATTTAACTTTCTACTCTTCCTCAGAGCCTTGGCCCCTGGGCTCATTTCTTTTAAAAGAATTTCCTGAGGTCACCCAGCCCTTCCAAAGTTGAATTAGGTAATCTACTTCTATATTCCTAAAATATCCTAGTATACTCTTCCATTATAGCTCTTAAATGGCTGAATTTTAATTTTTTTCTTCCCTACTGACCTCCTGAGCTGGATGGTAAGTTCCTTGTAGGAAAGAGCTGTCTCTTTATTTCAGTTTCCCTGAACTTGATATGTTTTATCCACTTGATAATTTTGTTAAATGAATGAATAACTGGCATTCATTACTCCAGTCTAAAGAATAAGGCAGTTGGATCAAATTAGAGTCTTTTCTATCTCTAAAATTGAATTCTTCTATGATTGCTCAAGGATTTTACAATAGAAGTGTTTATGAAAACTGTAGTATATCATTTAGGAATTCTTTAAAATTGATAGTGACAGACACTCAAAATAACACTGCCTTAAGTGAGACATGAATTGATTTTCCTCTCATGTAAAAGACATAGAGAGATGGACATCTAGTAGTCAGGGACTCAGGATCTGTCTTCTCCCTGTTTTACCAACTCTACTGAATGACAGCTCTCCTCTAGGTTGCCTCATGGTCCTTAATGGCTGCTGAAGTTCCAGTCATTAAGTGAATATTCCAGAAAGCTGGAAGAAGGGAGCAAAAAAGAACAAAAGAGTGTAGCACCCAGGAAAGTCAAATTCAGAATTTCAGGTCCTAACCAATGACTTCCACACATAAGTCATACCTATTCACTGACAGCTAGGTAAATTTCCATTGAACAATACAGGGATGTCTTCCTGGGGAGGAAAGGGGAACGGGTATGGGGTAGACAGAGGGAGATCTCCACCATCCTTGGTGACTGTCCTGTCAATATCAGTGTGTTATAGAAGACTGGGATTGGCTCTTCGAGGCAGGCCCTCTTGGAAATTTGGTTCTTCATGTTGTCAGCTGTGTGACACCATACAAGTAACCACTCAGGACATCAGGTTATATGTAAACAAATGATGGCCAATTCAGTAGAGTCAGATCATATATGAGGCTAAGCATCTAATCAGTGGGTTAGAAAATCTTGAACTGTTAAAATTACCCTTAAACATCTTTTAATGTAGTTAAAGAATGGGCGTTTTCTCACTGTTTTTTTCCCATGCTGGACAAAAATATACAGGTTTTTACCCATGAGCGACCCAGTATATCAAGATATCCCCACCATGAAAGCACTGGAGGGCCTGAGCCCCACTCTGGCAGCATCACCTGGACTTGCTCCAGCTCACACTGACTCCTGGACATGCCAAGGGTAAAGGGAAGAGTCATGTTTAAAAGGCAACCATTTAAATCCCCTGTTGCTCTCAGTCTTTCTAGTTCAACACAGACATAACTCAATTCAGTAAGTGAAACCCCTGTATGTGATTCCATCAGACATGTCATTCTGATTGTCCAGTTTTAAGTCTGATAAAATACTCCACTGTATATCGAACGCTGCAGACACGTGGCAGGTATGGAGGTGACAATGAGCAAATTTCTAGACACACCAGACCTGACTTTCTGTACATCTGTGCTATCCTCTGTCAAACAGACTCCACTAAATTGTTTGCTAATATTTGTCCTCCTAATAGGGGCCTCGTGTCTCCCTAATGGAGGAACTTTGGGCACATCATGATTTTTAGGGGACATGCGTGCACACCATCCTCCACAAAAATCAATCTGCTTGGATCTATAGAAAGCTTGGACTTTAAGAGAGCTTGAGATTCTGGGTAGTTTTTCATTTCAGTTGCTTTTATATTTTTGAGAGAATATTGAACTGTTTCCAGGGTGACATTTCATAATCACAGCGTCTGGAGTGAAAAACACCCTGGTAGCGAAGCTGGAGGAACCACGGGTTTCCACACAAATCACCAAGGATTTTGATGGGGCTGTTCACCCTCCATGCTCAACCCACTCTGACACCCATGAACAGTACCCAGGACCTAAAAGACAGGAGACAAAAGCCCCAGGGAGCTTTTATGGCCTGAAAAACTCAGGCAATAATCACAAATTATTTATGTCTTTGAATAACCTTAAAATCGGACCTCTTTCTTCCTTTTATTTATTTTTTTTAAACCTGAGAGAGCTATTATTTACGGAGCTTTATTATTTGCATTTCTGACCCTACAACAGAAAGAAAAAAAGAAGCGAGGAGGAAAAGAAAACCTGATTTTAAACATGATACGTTTTGATTCCCCAAACACACTCAAAAATATGATTTGTCAGTCCAAGCAAGGACATGTGACAGGGTCAGGGCAATGCCTTAAATCCCTCTTGAGTTCTCAGATTCTGGTCCTGGCTGTGCGAAAAATTGGCAATAATCTTGGGTTAAAAAAAAACCAAAAACAGCTCGTCTCTTTGCCTATACACCTGTGTGTGAAACAAGTAGCCTGGAATAACCCGTTACCAAAATTGTGTTCCAGGAGAGGATAGTATGTTCCATTCCATAGCTAAATATAATTTTTTAAAAACCTATGTATTCCTTCCCCACTTTTGTAGAAGGTGACAACCTGAAGTTTTCAAGGATCATGTTCTCATTACTCCATTACAGGCTCTAAGAAGATCGACGATGCTTTCAAATAAAATGAAATGTGTCTCAAGTTTGTTTGACCGAATATATATTATTTTTCCTCTGGTTCCATATTTTTTACTTCTTGTAGAACTAAGTTTCTTGTGGAATATAGTTTGAGATACTCTTAATACAACGATCGTTAAAGACCTTGGTGGGTTTAAAATATTGGCATTTATGACTTGGTAACACTCCATTAAGTAGCACATCAAGCCAGTTGCCGTACTTTGATAACTGAGCTGGATTTGATGACCTGCACATTAAGATCCTAAGGTCAGTCAAAGCCAGAGAAGAAAGATTAAATTTATATTCCTCATGGTTTAGGACTGGATGTCCTTTTATACCTGGATCATTTGAAGATGAGCCCCATGTACGTGTGTGTGCGCGCGCGCATGCACGCACATGCACACACCTGCACACACCCTACTTTGGTACCCAACCTGAACCCCATGGGGCCTTCCCAGAACAGACCCCCTCCACCCCCATGTCCTCCCACCTGACTCTTTTCTGTAGAAAAACTTAGCCTCCCAGGCCTTCCCTGAGTTCCAAAGAGTAAATTTAACCAGAGGAGTGAGAAAATGCAGAAAGAAAGGAAAAGAGTCAAGCAAGACAAAATAATAACAGTTCAATCATTAAACAAAGTCAAGGACCTTCAGTTCCTCCGAAATGGCTGTAGATAATATCCTGAGCCATGTCCTTGAGCTGTTTTGCAGACATGGAAACCCCGACCAGGAGGAAGAAGTTAACTGCATGTTAACTGCATGCTGCCATCGAGCACGGAGACCCCAGACCAGGTGGAGACAGAAGGTTGATGATGTCTCCCCATGACCTCACCACACAGCAATCAGGAGAACATCCATGAGTTGATCACACACCTCACAGCCCCCTCCCTCCTCCTACCTTTAATAAACTTTCCCTGAAGGCCACTGGGGAGTTTGGGTGTCTTGAGCTTTAGCTACCTGCCCACCTTGCTTGGCCTCCTGCAATAAACACTGCACTTTCCTTCACTACAACCTGGTGTTAGTAGATTGGCTTTACTGCGCGTGGGCGAGCAGATCCAAGTTTGGTTCAGTAACACTTTTACTAAAAACGTTAAACTGCACGTATTTATGGTTTCATACACACAACCCAGTGTTGATGCACAGATCAAGTCTAGATAGAACTCTTGCTGAAGGGGGAAAAGTAGGCTGACACCCAAAATTCTTCTAGTAAGTTTCCGTATAGGGCTCTGGGTAGAGACATTGGGTTATATGAAAAGTTCATGGGCTTGGCAGTCAAGAGAGCTGTTACTGGCAGGTTCAGATCTGTGATCCTGCAAGTTATCTGTCTAAGCCTCAGTTTCCCCATCTGTAAATGGGAATAACAGTAGCTCCCTCTTAATGTTAAATAGCCAATGGAAAGCATCTGGCACACAGGAGGAATTCAATAAAAACCTGTGGTAGGTTTGGATCTCTTACAATAGTTCTCCTTCAGCACAGGGTCTGTACCTTCTAAACTTGGATTCTGCCCCACATCTAGCACACAGTGGTCTGCTGTATGACTGAATTACTTAATCGTAAAACTGAATTATGAAATAAATGAAGCATTCATTCTCACGTTGCTCCCTCCTGCTGAGGTCCGTTAGCAGAAGAACCAGAATGTTCTCTTCCACTCCCAAACTTTAGTTTCTTTCTTGCAGACTTCAAATGGTCACTTTCTCGGGAGGTCTCCTCTGACTACCCTGACCAGTTCATATCTCTCTGACAGACCTGGCTATTTCTCATTTGGAGCATGTACCACAGTGGTGTCTCTCTGCCTCTCTCTCCCTCTCTCTCTCTCTCTCTCTCTCTCTCTCTCTCTGTCTCAATTTACAAATCTTTGATTAACGTCTACTCTCCCCATCAGGTCTGTAAGCTATGAGCACACAGACCAAGGCTGCCTTTGTGTGTCAGTTTTATCTCCAGGACTTAGCACAGTGTTTGGCACATGGAAGGCGCTGAATAAATATATGAATGAATGGACAAATACTCCCTTTTACACTTCTTACTAAGAACTCACTCCCTGCAGGTTTTTCACTGAGCCTGAGCATCATAAATATACTGCAGCCAGAGCCTGGTATGTTCCCTGTCCTGCCTGGGAATCTAAACAAGTGACGGCAGAAAGGTAAGAGGGGCTTTGGGTTTGGCCGGCTTTCAATTGGCTCCGACGGGGATGAAAAGAAACACAAGGCAGAGGAGACTGGGTCAGAAAGTCTCCACGTCACAGTCTTTTTCTTGTCGCTGGCAAAACGCCGCTTGTGCCTTGGCTCAGTTTCCAGGTTCTTTACTTGAGTGTTGGGCTACCAGACTTTGCAGACCTCGTTTCCTGTGGGTTCACATTTGCACAACCTCTGGACCTTCCTACACAGCTTCATCCTGTAACATTTGTGACTTGCGGGCCTGGCTTCTGACCCCATCACTCCCCCCACCCCCACGTCTCCTCTGTGCCGCCTACCCCAGTCCTGGCTCTGTTCCCAGTCCCCTCAACCTGCTGCCACCCACGGCACAGCATGACGGAATGACTCACTCAACAATATTTGCCTTTGGAAACATAGCCCACAGGCAAGATACGCCTGGATTTAAATATCCAAACTGTACTTCTCTGCTGTGGGGATTGAGGAATTGCGTTCTCCAGGGTTTGGCCAGGCCCCAGCTGTGATGTACTCAGCAGCCTCTGTGGTTTGGTCCGAGACCGAGCATGGCCTTGGTTTGATGCGGTAACTATTCCTCCACTTGAATTTGGCTGACTGCCCTGTGTCCTGCGTCCTTCCCCTCTAAACTCGAGCGAGGAGATCTTGGGAAGAGCGATTGCTAAATAAAGACCAGTGGTGGTATTTACTTAGAACAGATGGTGGCAGAACCCCCAGCTTTCTCTCCCTGAGCATCACTCCAGGAGAAATTTCTAGGTCTGATACAGCTGAGAAAGGATGAATTCAGCCGCCTTTGCTCTCTGGGCCTGTCTACAAAGAGCGTGTTAAGAACTCATTATTCATTTTTAAAAATAGAGACCCATGCAATGAATTCCGCAGCGCTGCCCGTAGTGTGTGTGCAACAGCGTCGTACTGGAGAGAAACCAGATTAGGTGTCTGCAGATTCTCATTCTTATTCCAGTTGGAAAAATTCCTTCCTCTCTCTGGTCTCATTGTCCAGAGGTGTAGCTGCCTCTAGGTTTAGTACTCGTTACTTTCCGATGTCCTTAATACTATGCCTAGCTAAAAATGACATGCGCAAGAGTTTATCCAGGGCTTACGTGTGGCACACACTCTTCTAAGCATTGTGAGTATTCAACTATTTACTGGACAATAACTATGAAACAGAAAGATAAATTCAAGTCCTTTTTGAGAAACAATTTTTTGAAGACATTTCCCCTCATACTGGAAGTTAGATACCCTCCTTGGACCTGGCTCTCAGACTGCCCCTATATTATTAAAAATACAATTACCTGCCTGAGTCCTTGGTATTACTACAGGGTCCACCTTCTCATTCATTTTAGTTTTCCCAGCACCTCGCATAAATCCTAATGGATAAAACATGTTCAGTGAATGTAAGACAGGTGCATAGCCCAAGGCCACTGAAATGTAAACCCCGTGAGGGTAGCAGAGCAGTGACCCTGTCTTTTGTGTTCCTCTATACTCCCTTGTGCTTAGAATTGAGGCTGGCAAAGTAGATGCTCAATAGCACTATGAATAAATGAGTGAATGAATGAATGAACGAATGAATGAATGAGTAAACAAACTAATGAACAAACAGTAAAGAATCTACTGACAAAGCCAAGTCTGCCCTCTTTAAGGGCACCCAACTCCTTGCCAATCTAAGGAACAAGAGCAAAACTTGAGAACAGGCAGGCTGTGGGTTTCCACAGCGGGCGGCCCCGGGAGCAGAGAGGGGCTCTCCCACCGTGCGGTGGGGCACTTTGTGTTTACTGATGGCTCGTTCAGCCTCTTTAAGCACAGCAACGATACAAGAGAACTGGATCTCAAGCTGCTACAAACGCTACAAATTGGTGTCTCTTCTCTTTAAATAAACAAGTCTCATTCAGAGCCTTGGTTCCTTTGACTGTTAGAATGTCCATGACCAGTCACTGCAGGCGAGGCCTACGTGTGTGTTTCTCTGGCGGGTCTGCAAGGGAATCTGGGAAACACCGCTGCCACCGTGCAGAGGGTGTCTCTGCCAAGCATTGTGAGTTGCCGCCCACCGCTCCAAGCTCCTCCCCTCCGGGCCCTCTGGTTTTCAACCACATCCTTTTATCTTTCTCATTTCCCTTTTTTTTCTGCTCTGCTTGGTTTTCAATTAGCAATAATCGCGCCTCGGATAAACCTCATTGGCTACGATACTGCCACTGCGCAAAGCTTCTGCTTGGTTTTGATGCTAGGATTTAAAAACAAGCATCAGATTGTATTTTCTATCGGCACAGCCAGTCTCCTCCACCTGCTGTAGACTTTCCCGCTGGCATTCCTGCGGAGAAAATTCAGGTGAGAGGGACTTACGGGTTCAGGCAACTGATGGAAGCACAGAGACCATGGGTGGCTCTGGTCTGATGCTGTAGCTCTTCCTCCACTTGAGTTTGGCTGATTACAGTCCGGGCCAATGGAGCCCTGGGTTATGTAACAGAAAGAAAACAATATGAAAAACAGAAAATCCTAAAGCCTTGTCGCCTATTTGGAGTCTAGATTGTTGCATCTTGGGCTACTTTGTCAACGTTTGGAAATTTGCTTTGGACTCAGATATCACCTGGAAGTGAAGACATCAGAAACGCCTTAGATAGGGAGTGAGCAGACATGTTTCCTTCTCAGCCATGACCTTCCTAGTGACCTTGAAAAACTCACTTCACTTGGCTCTTCGAAATGCACAATATCGTATCTTATTTTGTATAGCAGTGAGATTGAGCCCTGCGAGGCCACTGACTGTGACAGGAGAGGGAAAAGGAGACAGGTTAGAAGTGAGAGATTCCTGACTAGTGTCTCCACCGCCTTCAGGTGTCACTACAGATTCCCGTTCCACAGAAGGTGAGAGTAATAAGAATAGCGACAGAAAAGGCCGCCATCACAAACTTTTGAAGTCTCATTGTTCTTTGTGCCACACACTGTGCTTCATACTTTATAATCATTCTATCTCTCAATCCTTGTAACGCCAGCATAAGCTGACTACTCCTATCCCCAAAATCTCAATAAAGAGATGTGGTTTAAGAGAAGTTCAAAACTTGACTCCTCAAATTAGGTCATGGTCCGCTGTTACACCCTGTACTTCTCCTTCAGATCAATTATTACAGTTCTTAACCATAGGGGTCCCTCCTTATCCATGGGGGATATGTTCCAAGACCCCCAGTGACTGCCCGAAACTGTGGATAGTACTGAACCCCATATATGCTATGTTTTTCCTATACATACATACCTATGATAAGGTTTAATTTATAAATTAGACACAGTAAGAGATTAACAACAACAATAATAAAATAGGGAAATTGTAACAATATACTGTAATAAAACTGATGTGAATGTGGTCTCTCTCTCAAAATATATTATACAAATGTAATGCCTTTTCCATCTTAACTAAGCACACGTCACAAACTGGCTGGAATTTTGTAGTGTGAGGTGCAACAGCAAAACCAGCATGCATTTCCTTCTGTGCAGTTTCATGGATAGAAGATTTGTTCTTACCATGGATCTTGACACCTTCAGGATATCTTTTTTTTTTTCATTTAAGTCAAGAACTTTCATCTTTTCACTTAAAGGAAGCACTTACAGCTTCTCTTTGGCATATTTGAATTGCTGGCATCACTGTTCTTGGGCTTTCGAGCCATTATTAAAGAAAATAAGGGTGACTTGAACATAAGCACTGTGATACCAGGGATGTTGGTCTGAGAGCAAGTTAGCTACTACGTGACTAATGGGTGGATTGCGCTCAACAAAGGGGTGATTCACAGCCAGGGCAGGACAGAGCAGGATGACTCGAGATTTCCTCATGATAGAATGGCGAGAAATTTAAAATTTACAAATTGTTTATTTCTGGGGTTACATTGAATATTCTTGGACCACAGCTGACTGCAACTAACTGAAACCAGGGAAAGCAAAATCGCCAATAAAGGAGGACAACTGTACATACTTGGGTGACTTTCTTCCTTCTTCCAGTGCCTGCCTTCCCGTTGGAGTGTAAGCTCCATTAGGGTCTGGGCTATAACTGTTTGTCACTGTGTTTGCAGAGTAGAATGCCCAGCACGTAATCAGGGCTCTGTAAATGGTGAGTGACAAGTACACCACATTTCCTCACTAGTACTGCAGTGGGGAGGTCAGGTCCACTTGCAGAAGTTGGGCATCTGAGCTCATGAGAACATACATCAACTCCTAGTCCAGGCCACTGGTCAAGCCTGGGAGCCTCACTGGGGAGGGGGTATCAAAGGCATGAGAGCTCCAGAAACAGGCGAGTGTCTGATGTGCAGACACACATCATCCACGAAATGCCAGACAAGTGATGGGGTCCCAGTTCCAAGAAAAAGATTTCAGTTCCTAGAAGGCAGAATTGTCTCGTAGAAAAAACAGAGTCTTTGGAGTCAGAAAAGATCTAGATTTGAACCTCAGCTTGGCAATTTCCAGCTGTGTAGTGATGTGCTTCTCAGTTGGAATCCTTTTTTTTTTTTTTTTAATTGAAGTACAGTTGCTTTACAATGCTAGTTTCTGGTGTACAGCATAGTGATTCAGTTATCCATACACATTTATATGATCTTTTTCATATTCTTTTTCATTATAGGTTATTACAAGCTTTTGAATACATGGAATCCTTTTTGTAATGTCTTAAAATTACCTGGAACATGGGAATAAATCTCATCTTGGAAAGCCCGTTGAGACACTTGATTTATATAAAAGCTAGGTGTACGTCAACACTTCACACCCACTAGCTCACTTACATCTCACAGTCACTCTATGGCGTGAATGCTGCCATCTCCATTTTACAGAGAAGGTCACAGGGTGTCCAGTGTCCCTGGCTGTGGGGAGACACAGGCAGAAGGCGAAAACCCTGGGTGGGTGCAGACTGTGGAGATCCAGGTTGGGAAAGAGATGGCGCGTGTGCGCCCGTTGCCCCCTTTCACCCACGGACCCCATCCTGACTTCCTCAGTAAAAACGAGGCCTTACCGTCCTCCACTCTGTGGGCCAGGCTATCACAGATGCTTTGGGAATTAACACACAAGATGGAATGTGGTTACCTTCCCAGCGCTAGATGATCTTTAGGTTTGCCTCTGATATTCTGATGCTATGACACAATTAAGTTCAACTTCTCTATCACAGCTTAAAGAAAATCAAAGGATAATACAGGGAGTGACAGGAAGCTTCTGGTGAAGAGCTTATCCGAGTCAGTTACAAGGTTGCCTGAGCAACCTTCTTGTAGACCTTGTAGCATTTCCTCCTTTACCAGCACTCATTGACTTGCATGAAACGCACAGGGACCGTCCACCACTCCTTCTCTTCTATCAAAGCCGGAATTCAGAAATGCTTTGTGCCCATTTAGCTAGGGGATAAGTGACTGAGAATGACAAGGCATGATTCACCCATAGGAACGTTAATTGTCTCAGAGTCAGAAGATTTGAAAGAAAAGGACGAGTTGTAAGCATCAAATGGAATATTAAGAATATATACTTTTAAGCAGAGGGTAGGGGATATGATGGAACCATCTGATCCCTCTAAAATTACCTAATTTTGTATCAAAAAAAAAAAGCAAAAAGCGGGCAGAAGATCTTAACAGACATCTCTCCAAAGAAGACATACAAATGGCCAACAAGTACATGAAAAGATGCTCAACGTCACTAATTGTTAAAGAAATGCAAATGAAAACTACAATGAGGTATCACCTCACACCAGTCAGAATGGCCACCGTTAAAAAGTCTAGAAACGATAATACTGAAGAGGGTGAGGAGAAAAAGGAACCTTCCTCCACTGTCGGTGGGAATGTAAAGTGGTGCGGCCACAGTATGGAGGTTCCTTAAAAAACTAAAAATAGGCTTACCACATGACCCAGCAATCCCACTCCTGGGCATATACCCACAGAAAAATATAATTCAAAAAAGACACACGCACCCCTATGTTCACAGCAGCACTATTTACAATAGCCAAGACATGGAAACAACCCAAATGTCCATCAAAAGATGACTGGATAAAGAAGATATATATACACACAAACACACACACACACACACACACAAACACACACACAGAGACACACACACACACACACACACACACCAGAATACTACTCAGCCATAAAAAAGAAAAAATATTGCCATTTGCAGCAACATGGATGGAACTGGAGATTGTCATACTAAGTGAAGTAAGCCAGAAAGAGAAAGAAAAATATCATATATCACTTACATGTGGAATCTTTCAAAAAGGACACAAATAAACTTACCTCAAAACAGAAACAGACTCACAGACATAGAGAACAAACTTATCGTTACCAGGGGATAAAGGGGGTGGGAAGGGATAAACTGGGAATTTGAAAATTGCACTTCTTGGGGAGTGATGGATATGTTAGCTCTGTTGATTGTGGTGGTGGTTTCATGGGTGTATATATCTATCAAAATTCATCTGAAATATGTGTAGTTTACCATACAGGAACCATACCACAATAAAGGTGTTAAAAAATAAAATAAAATTACCTAATTTTGGTAATTAACCTCTTAACCTGTATACAAGGCTAACCCTGTCCCAGAATAAGCCTGAGTTCATGACGACATAATTCTGAGTCCTTGCCATCTCGGTGGCAGCCTCACGATTTACACAGCTTAAGGGCTGAAGCTGATTTGTTTTTCATTCTTTCTCAGATTAAAACAACAATTTTTTTCTATCCCTTTGGATGAAAGAAGATCTGATTTTCATAACATGTAGTTTAGCACCTGGTAACCATTAATTTGAAAATCATGGTAAGAGAGATGTTATCATCAAACGCCTGTATTTTTGTCTCATTCTGTCCATTTAATCGGGGGAACTAGCTCCTCGTGCCCATAGTGCTCTCATGCTTTTCCAAGGTAATGTGCGCAATGTCAATCCAGAGAGTGAAATACCTAGCCCCATGTGACAGTCAATGTTTCAAATCTCAAAGCGCAATTTCTCCCCGTACCGAATGTATACACCTTATAAGCAGAAAGAAGCAAATGGTGAACAAGGACACAGACCGTGGATGGTTCCTAATCCCTTTCTCCACCTCGTGCTTCCTCCATTTTGCTAACCAAGATTTCTGAGTCTTCAGGATTCAGGGTGCAGGGTGGACTGAGCAGGGAAGTTGTGGCTGGACTGATAACTGTGTGAGCTGATATTGCACTCCCTGGGCCGGGGAGACATTCACAGCTGACTTTTTCCTTTGTGCGTGTGTATGTTTGCAAGCGCGTGTGTGTGTGTTGCGGGGAGGTGTTCAATGAGCATTTATTAATGCGTATCTGGCATCTACAGTTCCCGTAAAAAGGCTAATGCTCTGTTTTGCCTCATTACTTACAGCTCTTTGCTTAATCCCTGAACCAGGGAGTGCACCTCCACTCCGTCTGGGTGAGACCTTTTCACTTCTTCAGGATGTCTCCTTGGAAATGCCTAAGGTGACCCATTCCAGTGTCTCTCACACATGGCCCACATCTGGTCCACTGGAACTGTTCAGGCATCTTGTAACCGAGCAGGACCCTGTGGGGCTTTCCAGGGTCAGACCCCTCCCTCACATCTTCTGCTGCAGCTCCTCTCTGAAGTACCCAGATAACAGTATCTCATGTGTATTTCCTGAGTTTTTCAGATGCTTAAAACCACCACCAGAGGGAAGACATTAAGTACTTGATGATCATGAGCACATGGCCCCCAGACCTTCTGGTGCCTAGGGGTTGATAGTACTGACCGCCCTGTTTCCTCAACATCAACCAATCAGAGAATTGTGCATGAGCTAATCACGAACACTGCAGTGCCTCCCTCCCTTACCTGGCCCTTAAATACGCTTTGACGAAACCCTTAGGGAAGTTTGGGGTTTTCCTGGGCATGAGCCGCCCAGCCCTCCTTGCTTAGCCCTGCAATAAACCTTTCTCTGCTCCAAACTTAGATGTTTCAGTTTGTTTGGCTTCATGGTGCAGCAGGCACACGAACTTGCCCTTGGTAAAAGTCTCCTGCCATGATCTCCACCTCTGTCTCCTCCCCTTTGCTCTGGCACTTAAGAAGCCAGCTGTCAGTTTCTCAGGAATGATAACCAGTCTGCTGCCATGATCCCCTACACCCACTCCTCCACCTGTCAGACCCCAAGAAACACAGAGATTCTTTCTAAGTCATCTTGCCTTAAAGCCCCTCTACTTAGGCTTCAGGTGAGGGACAGGCTGCAGCCCACGCCTCCCCCTTGCTGACAGGCTCACAGAACACTAACATTTCTCTCTGAAAACACTCTGTCTCTGTTCTCTGTGTTTCAGCCTCTCTAACTTTACAGGCTGAGGTGGGTGGTTGACGCAGGGTGGTAAACGATTTATGCTGCCATCTCCTTTGTGCAAATCCCGTACAAGTCTTCCTTTAACATGTAGCACCTATTTCCCTCGTGCTTCAGCCAAAACAGTGATGGGAAATTTGCATGTCCTGTTAAACCTGTTATCTTCTTTGTTCAACCCCCCTCAGAATCATTTTTCAATACTGGTGCTTCATTGAGGTCTGTCTTGGAAGGCATATCTAAACTCGATATTTGTAAAGATGTGCTATCTTCTCAAAGTATTTTAATATCCATGTTTCATTTGATCTCTTCTCTGACGTGACTGGCAGAATTCTCTGAGGTGGGACTCTTCATTTGCTTAGGACTCACATTTAGAGAGTGGTAGGTTCAAGATTAGAATCCAGACCTCCTTGAGTCCTCAAAAACTAAAAATAGACTTTCCATATGATCCAGCAATCCCACTCCTGGGCATATATCCAGAGAAAACACTAATTCGAAAAGATACATGCACCCGAATATATAGCAGCACTATACACAATAGCCAAGACATGGAAGCAACCTACATGTCCATTGACAGATGACTGGATAAAGAAGTTATGGTACGTTTATACAATGGAATACTACTCATCCATAAAAAAGAATAAAATAATGCCATTTGCAGCAACATGGATGGACCTGGAGATTGTCATTCTAAGTGAAGTAAGTCAGAAAGAGAAAGAAAAATACCATATGACATCACTCTTATATGGAATCTAAAAAAGAAAGGAAGGAAGGAAAGAAGAAAGAAAGAAAGAAAGAAAGAAAGAAAGAAAGAAAGAAAGAAAGAAAGAAAGAAAGAAAGAAAGAAAGAAAGAAAGAAAGAAAGAAAGAAAGGAAGGAAGGAAGGAAGGAAGGAAGGAAGGAAGGAAGGAAGGAAGGAAGAAAGAAAGAAAGAAAGAAAGGAAGGAAGGAAGAAAGGAAGAAAGGAAGAAAGGAAGAAAGAACGAAAGACTAATGAACTTATATAGGAAACAGAAACAGAATTGCAGATATAGTAAATAATCTTATAGTTACCAGAGGAAAGTGGGTGGGAAGGAATAAATTTGGGTGTTTGAGATTTGCAAATGTTAACCAGTATATATAAAAATAGATAAAAACCAGATTTCTTCTGTATAGCACAGGGAACTATATTCAATATCTTGTAATAACCTTTATGAAAACAAATATATGTGTATATATATATATATATATATGCATGACTGGGACATTATGCTATATACCAGAAATTGACACATTGTAACTGACTGTACTTCAATAAAAAGAAAGAGAGAAAAAAAGAAAAAGAAAGAAAGAAAGACAGCAGACCTCCTCCTGATTCCCACCAACATTGTTGATAATAATAATTTTTAAAAAGCAATAATAATGGTAAACATTTATGGCACCTGGACACTGCTTTTCACTGTCATAGATACATTAACCAAACCACTCATACACGGATAATATTATGATGGTTTTCCAGATGAGGACACCACCACACAGAAAGTTAACTTATTCATGGTCACATAGTTAGTAAGTGGCAGAGCAACTGGGGTCAGAGCCTACAGCCTTAACCCTCAGGAAAAGAGTGTTTTTGCCTTCTTATTGTACACTTAGATTAAGAGCACCTTGACATATGGCATCTAATTTGGTACCTCTATGTGATAAGACAAGACAAGGAATACTTTCTTTCTTGACAGACAAGAAGTCAAGACAAGCAAGCTGAGGAGGAGATAGACGTGAGGTCACAGCACTAACGGGGGACAGGGCCCAAATGTGAACTCGGCCTCTCAGCTTGCCATCCAGCTTTCCCACCATATTACAAGGCCTGATGTGACCTTCTGTAGCTGAAATGCCTGAAAGGAGGTAAAAAGTACCACAAGGGACTCTTCCAATGATCTAGCCCAGTGTTTTACAAGTTAATGGATAGATCCTTGAAGGACACAGGAGGAGCGTGGAGTAATGAAACACTGCACTAGAGGGAAGGCCCTGCTGCAAACTTAAACTGGAGATTCCACTTCTACGTCTTTTATATCAGTTTCCACTTAGATTTCATTTGAATGAAGAGATGTGCTGCCTATATTTTATGTAAACTATCATACGGTCCAACTCTCAACTTGACAGGTGGGGGAACTGAGGCCCAGAGGAAAGTAACTGAAGTCATACAATGAGTTAATACAGAGCTGAATCTAGAAGCCAGTTAGCACCCCGGTTCTCTGGCCCAGCACCTCCCCCCACCCCAGTCCCCAGGTCCCTGATGGTCCTCCGTTGGATCAACATAATATACCCTGGAATCAGGCTGGAAACTGACATACAGACAGTGCAGCTTGTACCAATACCCTGGCAGTAAAACAAAGTGACTATGTTTCAATTAATGGCATATGCATATATATGCCAGAAAGAAACACCCTCCATGCATATGCATATATTATTAATTATGCAACATGCTTTCTTACATTTATATTTTCATAGCTTTTTATAGCATTAATTACTTCATTAAATTGAAGAAAAATGTAAGGGATGGCATAAACAGGCTTTGCTGCCAGTAGATAATCAAGTGCTAAGTGGTATGGGGCTGTCTGTGTGTCAATGAAGCAACTTCCTTCTGCTTCGTGTCTTTGACAGTTGACATATCCTTGATTTTGACTGATTCTGAAGTCTATTAGGATGTCAGGGACTCAGAAGCCCTGGGAAGCTGACATTCTGTCCTACCATCCAAATGTGCGGAAGTATCGAACCTAGAGCTTGGAGGACTGAGTTATAACCACACCTTGGTTCCAGCTAGCCATGTGACTCTAGGTAATTCAATTCCTCTTCTAGGGTTAATTTTTCTTTGCCTCCACCATAATTGAGCCACTGTCCTGGCAAAGAATGAAGGAAGACAAGGGACTGCTGGAAAGGTTGAATGAGGGTCAGAAGTAAGGAGAAAAGAGAATCTAAGCCAGCAGGCCAACAGTGATTTGCCCACTTCTACACATTCCTCTCTTACGGCTCACAACCACCCCCCACCCCAGAGGGACAGGGTGTCCTCCAAACTGCCCTATTTTCTGTTCCTTAAATATGCCATGTTTCCCTTTTCCTCTTAATCTTCTCCCATTCTGTGCCCTCTGCCTGGACCCCGCTCCCATCCCTGTACCTTTCACTGGTCTTATTCCTAATAGACCTTCAGAGCTCTCATCAGTCCCAACGTTAGACACCCCAGTATATACCTCCTCCACTGCTCCTCCTCTTGTGAAAGCACACAACAGAATTTACTGTAATTATTTACTCAATATCTGCCTCTCTTGGTAGACTGAACCTCCATCATGACAAGAACCGTGTCCATCAAGTTCTTGGCTGTATCCCCAGGGCTGAAGTGCTCCAGTATTTACTGAAGGATTGGTTTCTGAAAAGAGCACATACTATATGATTCTGTTTATATGAAATTCTAAAAAATGCCAACTGTTCTATAGTGACAGAAAGCAAACCTGTGGTTTTTAGGGAATCTGGGATGAGGGGAAGAGAGAGAGATTGCAAAGGGGTACCAGGAAACTTTAAGGAGCGATGGATGTATTCATTGCCTTGTCTGTGTGATGGTTCCATAGCTGTATACATGGGCCAAAATCATCAAATTGTATACTTTAAGCATCTGCCATTTATTGTCTACCAATTATAACTCAATAAGTTATAAAAATATTAGTGCATAGGACAAATAAAAATGCTAACATAGGGAAAAAAATAAAGGTTTGGTTAAGATATTAAATGTTGCAGAAAGTTAAAAAAAAAAAAAAGGTCAGAATGGAAAATATCCATTAGATTGGAAGGCTTTGAAATACTTGGGGACCTTAGCTGAGTCAGTGGATGGAAACCCAACAGTGGTGAACAAGATTTCCAGTTGGCTATTTTTCTGCCTAATCATTTCCACAGGATAGGGCATCCTTTCTTCAGCCCTAGTGGCTCCCTACACCAGTATATCAATCTGACAAGAACATTTTTGCTTGCAAGGAATAGAAATAGCCTTGTGCTAGCTTAGGCAAAAAGAGGGAAATTATTATAAGGGTACAGGAATGCCTGAGAAAACCCAAGGCCAGGAACGTCTCTCCTAGACATGAGAAAACACTAGAACAAAGGTCAGAAATGCTCGCAGAAACCCAAGCATGGCTTAGTCTACAGTCCTTGCTCTTCTTGGCACCTCTACTTCATCCTCTGTCTCTACAAATTCAATTTTGGGAGTCCACAGTTGACTCAAAAAACCAACGAACACCCCAAGGGTCCCAGGTGGCTGCAGTCCGCCAGCACAGATGAGCCATTACCATTCAATCACAATTCTAATGTTCTGGAAGAGACCATGTGACTGATCCAGCTGAAATATAGGGTCCACCCGGCTGCTCAACTTCAGCAAGTGAAGAAAGTCACTTAGAGGACACATAGCTGCTTGGGACTCATTTCTTGGCTAGGGGGAAACGGGAGGACATTTCTTAGAGAAAAGGAGAAATGGTGATTTGAACAGACATTCTAAAACTCTCCATTCAAGGCAGTTGTTGAGATCAACCAGATATTTAGAGCAGAGATTAGAATCTCTCATTCACAGATAACCAACTTGATCCCAGAATAATTCTTTTAACTTCCTGCAGCCACACAGTATAAGACAGAATGCAAGGCCCTCAGACTTTTGACTCTGAGCCCCACTACCCTTACTAGAATACCAGATGGTTTTTCTAAAGCAATCCGGTTCTCAAGAAGATTCTAAATCTCATTTGAACTCAAGTGTAAATGAATGCAAACAGCTTGAGGCATTATCCCAGCATTTTTGAGACAGTGGAGAGGAGAGGAGATGGATTTATCTTTTAGCAGGAACCAAAGTCTTAAGCTGAAGAATACTGTACTGATGGTGATATTTAAGTCATCCTTTGGTGCATGTATTTTCAAAGGGACCTTAGTCCAATCTGAAGCCCTACACTGCACAGATAAAGATAAATGCACTGATTTTAAACTAGCCATCTCTTCTCTTTATCTCCAAAGTCTTAAAGGAGGCAAAGGGTATATTTGGTTAAGCTGCTATCAGACTGAGTTCTCACTGTAGACACTTCCAGCTTGTTGAAATGGAATGTATCAGAAATCTACCAAGAAGACAATTTTTTTTTTAATTTAGTGCTTGTTTCAGACAAATCCTTCAGATCAATGAAGCACATGTGGTTCAGATGGTTGAGAAATAAACAGCCACTTCTTGTGTGCTCCCCTCAGGTGAACCAAACCTGGAGATAACTTACACAGATACCACAGTGAGGTAGGGGCCAGGAAACCAACCATGGATCCTGGAGGGGAGACAAGGTGAACCGCTCCTCCCAACCTGGGCTCCAAGAACCAGATGTGCCCATTTTGCTCACTGGGTCAGAATGATTGTGCTGACCTCATACACAGCTCAGCCCTGCATGCCTTGTGGTAGGAGACTGGTGTGTGAGATGAATCAGATATGGCTTTTGCTCTCAAAGCTTTAAAAATCAAATGGAAGAAACAGCCATGGATACAAACACAATGTACAGAGAAATATATTAACCTATGAGAGATGAGTGCACTTGAATATTGCAGATTTTCAAGCCTCAAACTGAAAATGCCTTCTTCTGCACCCACCTAGAATTGCCTTCCTTTATTGGCAATGGCACTACTTTCCCCTTCAGTTGTTCAGATAACTGGAATTATCCTTGAATCTTCCCTCTCCTTCACCTCTTGTGCCAACTGTCATCACATGTTAAATTGAATTTTGCTTTCAAAATATATTTTGTAGCTGTCCACTGCTATTCAGCCCCTTTCCGAGCCATCCTTCAACTGCCACCTTCTCTAATCTGCCAGTTATACAGGTTTCCTTGTATTTCTAACTATATATACATTTACTCCTTTTAAATCCATTCTGGAATCTATTGCTAAAGCGATCTTACAAATGAAAATTTGGGAGTATCACTCTCAAGGAATAGGACTTTAGAATGTTTCCCGTTGTCTTTAGACTCAAGATCCAAACCATTGCTTCTCAAGCCTTCAGTGACTGGCCCTCGCCCACACTTACCTCTCAGCCTTACTTCCTGCCACTCACTCTCTGTGTCACTGTGTCTCTGTGTCAGCCATACACATCACCTTCAGTGTCCTGAGCAAGCCATGTCCCCTCTCATATAAGGCTATTTGAATAAGCTATTCAATGACTAATGGTACCCAGCGACTAAAATATGTCCCCTCAACATCTGCTGCTCATTTCCTGGGTGAATCTAGGTTAGCTTTCCTGATGTTCACTGCTCCTTCAGAACACTCACTCCAGTTGTAAATTAATTATTTAACATCCTTTCCCACTAAACTGTTAATCCCACGAGAACAGAGATTGTCTGTTTCATTTACTGCTGGATTTAACTTTTGGCATGGTTCCTGACACTCAGTACATATTTGTTGAACGGCACCCAGGAACTCAAACAGAGTCAGAGAAGTGAAAACAAGTCCTAATTGCAAATGGCCCCAAACGTCCAGGCAAAGCAAGAAAACGAGTGCCACCAAAGCCTGTCTCCAAAGCATTCCCTGCACCCCTTCTGCAGCTGCTCTCTTCTTCATGGCCCCTGCGGTGAGATCTCTTCTCTTCCCCCTTGTCCCTCACCCCCTCCACCTGAGGGCAACGAAGGTGCTTTATTCATCTCTGTGTCCTCAACAACGGGCACAGAGCTAGCTACAGGGTGATGCAAAAGTCAGCTGTATTAGGCTAGGCTACGCTACGTGGGGAAGTGACAGCCTGATCCCAACAGCGGTTTATTTCTTGCTCACACCAGGTCCACTGCAAGTGGAGCTGGGCTCCAAGGCAGCAGGTCTCCATGTCATGGTCAGGTACATGAGGACTACTCCGGTGTGAACATATGTTTCCAAGCTCAACATGGCAGGGACACGGAAGACTGACAGATCAAACTGGCAAAAAAATGCTCCCTTCTAGGGACCTATGTCATGCCCATCTGCTCTTCATTAGCCAAAGCAATTCATATGGCCATTCCTAAAATCAAGAAGACAAATTACACGTGTGTGTGTGTGCGTGTTCTATTCTACTAGAAATAGAGGTGAAATGGGTATCAGTAAGCAATAGTAACATCTGCTCCAGCTCTGAATAAATAAGCACTTCAATAAAAAAAAAAAAAAGAAAAGAAAGCAGTGAGTGGTCCTTGCTATGGAATGGATGCATCATGCGTGGAAAGGAATGTCACTCTAATTCCAGCATCCCAGGATCTCCAGTTCTGAATAATGCCCAGTCAGGGCCAGAAGCTCTCCTTCCAGCACTTTGGTTCCCAGTGTCTTAACTTCCTCTCTTCTAAGAATCCAATCCTTCCTCATCTACTCACTCTCATGGTCAAAGCCTAGACCTCATCAGCTCTTTTCATTTCAAATCCACCAGAATCTCAATTCCAATTCTGTCTCCCACCTCCTAAATTTCTAGCTCATTTCCTGGGCTTTATGTCTCCAACAGTCTTTGACTCCACCTGTATGTTCAATCCATTGGTCCCATCAACTTTATACTGTCCTGAGCCCTGGACCTATGGCTTCACTCACCTCCTTATCCAGCTTAAATTACATGATCAGTCATTATAATCATTCTCTTCTGATAAATCTTAATTCCCCTCCCCAGGTTCTGAACTCCCAATACATATCTATTCATTGTATTGGCTTTCTTAAATTACAATCCCGGTTAAATTTAACCCTTCATATACTCAGGGACACAACTTGTACAAGAAAGGCCACAAAATGAACTCCCATCACAAGTGCTGATTGCTCTTTAAGCCTGTGATGACTAAGTAAGATCTCAGTGCTGCAATTATACTACATTTCCCCCAACCATTTTCCTTCCCACTCTCCCCGATAATTATTTCACACGTTCTTGTTTCTTCTCAAACCCCCAGCACCTTCTCCATCTTCTCTCACAGCTTCTGACCTGGCTTCCTACTTGACAAAAATAAGGCGTTCAGAAAAGAACATCATGGCCCTCTCACATTCCAGCAAGCCCTTCCTCTCTCTCCTGCACCGCTCTTCCCCTCTCTGGGGGATCCATCAGCATACAGACCTGCTGTCACTGTTCCCGTCTTCCCCTTTGCCAACAGCAGCCTTTCTTTAGCTCTCCTTATAGTGGCATTTCCGGAACGACGTGTCTCAGCTCAGCCTTCAATTTCTCTCCCTTCCTACTCTGTTCAACCCACACCCATCATGTTTCTTTCTTCTCAACCATTTTGCAAAACCTCTTCACATTAAGGTGAAGAATGACCTCTGCATCAATCCAGGAGACGTGTCTCAGTCCTAATTGTACTTTTCCCCACCAGCAGCGTCTGACACAGAGGTCCGTTCTGTTCTCCTTCGAAGTACTTTGATCACTTGGTTTCCAGGACGCCACACTCACCTGGCTTTCGCTCACCCTTCTGGATGCTTTTTTTTTTGCCTCTTTTGCTGGATCATCTGCATCTCCCTGACACCTGAGTGTTGAAATGCTCCAGGGCTCAGTCCCTGAACTGCTTCTCTTTTACATCCATGCTCACTCCCTGGTTGATCTCATCCAGTCTCCTTGCTTTAAGTACCATCCAAGTGCATATCCCCAGCCTGGATTGCTCCCATAAATTCCAAATTCACATAGTTAACTTCCTACTTGACATCTCCACCTGAATGTTTCATAGGCATTTTAAATTAAACATACGTCTAAAAACGAGCTGGTGAAGTTCTCCCCACCCCACCCCCCAAAAACATGCTTTATTAATGGCGATTCCATCCCTCCAGTTGCCTTAGTGTAATCCTTGACTTTCTCATTCCCCAGGTCCAGCCTTTTTGCAAATACTATTTGTTCTACCTTCAAAATATATCCAGAATTAAATTACTTTTCACCAACTCTCTGTTACCATTCTAATCTAAGCCACCATCAGCTTGATTATTTCAGTAGTGTCCTAACGGGTAAGCTTCTGCCCTTGCCCCTCACCTCCTTAGCCTATTTTCAACACACAAGCCTGAACAGTGTCACTCAGGGTTCCCCCTTCACCGTGATTTACCATTTTAATCAAAATTAAAACCCCAGGCATTATTTTGGCTCACAAGGCCATGCATGGGCTGGACCCCATTTCCTCTCTAACCTCGGATCTCAACACTTGCCACTTTCAGTCACTCCAGGTCAGCCACACTAGCATCCTTACTGTCCCCCAGAACCCCAGGTATGCCCCCAGCTCTGAGCCCTTTCACTCATTTTCCTTCTGTCTGAGATGCTTTCTCCCGGACATCTGTGTGGCTAGCTCCCTCACTCCCTATGAGTTCTTACTCAAAAGACATCGTCATCGTAAGACCTTCCTTGGCCACTCTCACTAAGATTTTACTCTCTCCCCAACACTTTAGATGCCCTGATCTTGTAGGAATTTTGATCCCTAAGATACATCACTATTTAACACACTCTAGACTATTTCCATATTTATCGTGTTTATTGCCTCGTCTACTAGGATATAAGCTTCATGAAGGCAGGAACATTTGTCTATTTTGTTTATTGTTGTTCCTCCAGTAGCTGAAAGTATCTGGCGGAAACTGGATTCTCAATGTATATTTGTTGCACAAATAAATTATTTTCAGGAACATTACTATTACTTTGGGTGCACCAGGCAGACTGTATACCAGAAAGGATACGTTGTCCTAACAGAAAGAACACTGCCTGACGAGTCTAGGACACTAGGAATTTAGTTCCTGTTCCGTTGTTGACTTGCTGTACGACGTCCTTGGGCAAATCGCCTCCGCTCTGCAGATGTGTATTTTCTTGTCTGTAGAATGAGTGGCGTGGACTGGATGGTCTCCTGTGTTCCTTTCAGCCCATGAGGCAGCAGAACGTGAGGGCTGAAGTAACATGAGAGTAATCTGTAGCATGGATTTAACACTCTAGGAATTTCCAGTCTTTTCAGTCTGTGGCTTATAGTAAGGCAGCCTGGAAATTCAGCTGAATGTTAATCCCTGGTTTGTGTCTTCAGTTGGCTGTCTGCGCTGACCAACTTCAAAATCCAGGCCACCCTCACTTGAGCCTTGGCTCTTGGTTAGCTTTTTACGTAGCTAAATCTTTGGTTCCTCTCCACACCCTGTGTCTTATCTCGGCATATAAGCTGATTGACAGAAGAGTCAGGATTCAAACTGGGGTTCTTAAACTCCAGCCACATCACCATGCCAGGCCGCCTCTTCCCCGTGCGTGGAGGTGGTTGTCTTCAAATGAACCATGACTCATTTGCCGCAGGTCCATCTCAACAGGGAAAAACAAGTGAGTGCCATCCATTCAACACAGCATGCTGTCACTTCGGTCTCAAATTGATCACCTCAAAAGACCTTGGCTGTTATTATTTCCTCGAAGAAAAAATAAGGTTCAGTGAAAACACTGTGGCGTGCTGTTTCCGTATGCATTCCACAAGTGTTCACTGATGGCCAGTAAATGTAAACTGCTTACCATTCTGGGCTTCCCAATCTCCACTCTCACTGACGAGCTACCTGCACGATCTTCAACCTGAGATGTTACTGCCTTGACCCTCTTGTCTCTCACACCAGACTTGGGAATCATTCTCTCTCTTTTTCTTACACCCTCAATTTGCAAACACCAATTCCTATTGGTTGAATTTGCATCCTGAATATCTTTAGACTCCGCCCACTCTTTCCCCTCTCTCTCGGATTACTGTCCACCATAAATATGATGTTACTTTTCTCCTTGGCTTTCCCTTGCCCTTGGACTGAAGTCCCACAGCCTAAATAAGACTACAAACAGTGTCTCAACTGGCCCCGACACTCATCAGTCTTGCCTCAGGGCTTTTGAGATAACTGGTCTTTCCCGCTCTGTCTAGAATGCCCTTCGTTCCCCTCAGCCTCTACACCAGCTCACCACTCTTTATGTTTCAAGTCTCTGTTTCAATATTATTTTCGCAAGGGAATAGTCTCTGAGCTTATGTTTCCTTGTTGTGCATTCTCCTAGAACTTTCTATTTTACTTTTGCAGCAATTATCACAAATATCATTAAATACACACTTTTCTGTTCTTCATTTTTTAATTTGCTACACCCTTTAGTTGGCAAGCTCTATGAAGACAGAAATTCATAATTGTCTTATTTATGGCAGCACACTCAATATACCCAAGGCCTGGCACACAGTAGGTCTTCAGTTTATTCTTGAATGAATGAAGGTGATACCCTCATGTGACTGTGAGGATTCAGAGTTAAGGCCAAAATGCACTTAGCACAATGCCTGGTACAGATTCAGTGACCTGCAGCTATTTCTTGACAAGCAGTGTAGACACTAGTAATAAATTGCACAGTTAAGACTAAATCCTGGGACACTGAGGAAAGGGAGAAACCCATCAGGATAAACAAGATTGGGAAAATCTATTTTCTCTACTTTCCTTTGCTGACTTTAGGGCTTGGTGCTCAAGTCCGAACTGCACTGCACAGATCGATGTCTAATCCAGGCTCCCTCCTCTCAGCAGGTGCCCCCTGTGCTGTTCCACAACCCTTTCCTCCAGCCCTAATTGGTAGCCTAATTGCTTACCCTACAGTGGGTCCTCTAAGCCCGCTCTGCTTAAGCTCCCAGACAGAACTTCCTAGCCTTCAGCTGAGCCAGTAGAGACCAGATCCCTCCACTTCTCCTCTGTCTCCAGTTCCCAGAGTCCACCCTCTGTCCTGTCTCCAAGGAGGTTTTATCCCCATTCTCTAAAGCGGAAACCCGCTGCACATCTCCTCATCAGCCCCACAGTCAAGGATTCTCTCTCTTTATCTCTGTTTTTCCTACTGAGACTCTTTTTTCTCTTCATTCTTTTTCCTTTCTTTTCTCTTTTTTTCTTTTTTCTTTAACTTTTATGATGAAAAAATTTAAACATAAACAAATGTAGGGAGAACAGTTCAATGAACCTCCATCTACCTATCATCTAATTACAACAATCATGATTCATGGTTGATTTTTGTCTCATGAGCACACCCCAAAAACACACCCTTACTGGATTATTTTGAAGCAAATCCCAGATACAATTATTTCATCCATATACAGTACATTTCATCCTTATAAAGGACTGCTATAAAAATACCACAACACCATTATCACATGTAAAATATCAACAGTAGTTTATCTATCTATCTATCTATCTATACACAAATATCCTATCAGAGTTCAAATATCCATGTGATTCTAAAATTCTTTTTCGTTGTTTATTCAGTTCACTACCCCAACGAGGTCCAAATGTTGTATTTTGTTGCTATGTGAGCTATAGATTTTTATTTCCACCTTTATTGCTTCCCTTGAAATGTAGTCATTGAAGAAACTGGTAATTTGTTCTAAAGACATTTCCATGTTCTAGATTTTGCTGAGTATGTCTCCATGTCTGTTGTCTTAAAGCTTTCATTTGTCCTCCTCCATTTGACACTCATGTCAGTAGATGAACGTGTTCAGTTTTTCCCCATTCCACTCCAAGAAAAGCGAAGCAAAGTGTATCCACGGTACAACACACAAGTTTTGATCTCATTCACACAAATGTAGATGTGTGGATATCCATGACGACGTATAAAGTGATGCAGAAACAAAATGGTCACAGAAGCGTTGGTGGTGGTGGTCTCGGGGGGAAAGCTTTTAGGTAACTTGAACTTCCTTAGACTTGTGTGGTAACATTTGCTATGAGGAGTATGTATTCATGTAAACTTGAAATGTGGCTATTTTCTGAAATAGGGGAAACAGACAAAAATTCTCGCTATCCTACTTGCTCCCTGTTCTGGCTCTACACTGCTATTTCATAAGTTCACTTTCTTGAATGAATGATTGCGATTCATTGATTTTACATATTGTCATTAATTCAACAAATATTTCTGAATATTTGCTAAATACTGGAGACCATGATTTGAAGCCAAGGGGGGGGCTGCCCTAAGCAACCGTGTTAAAACGTAAACTTGAACAGGTTGGGGGCAGTCCTTTAAAGGTCACTCTAGTTGTCCCTGCTCAATTTCAGGATCAAGTCCACATGCTACATTGTACCTTCCCGGTCTGGTCCCTGCACGGCTCACCGGGGCTCATCCTTTGCTGCTACAAACATTCTGAATACTCTGGCTTCTTGAAGACTCACCATGATTTCTCTTGGCGCTATGACTGCTCGGGCTGAACGGTCTATCTGGAAAATTGTCTCCTTGTTACCAACCATCATCCTCGATCAAATGGCTGACTCCTATTCATCCTTCATCCTTTAAAATTCAGTTTGGTTGTCACCTCCTCTAGGAAGTCTTTGCCGATGTGATCCCATCACATCCCGTGCATGCTTCTATTGGAGAAATGATGAGTTCCACATTACATGTTATTGGTTTGTGCATTTAAGCACCAGACTGTGAGCTCCTGGAGGGCAGGGAACCCTGTTTTAGCTCATTTCCTCAGATACTCATACCGCATCATGACATAGTATGTACTCAGTAGATAGATTTGAATGAATAAATGAGAGTCTCTTGCTCTCCTGAAATCACTTTCAGAAGACTTCTCGTTGCACTCCTTGGCATCAAATCCAGTGACTCCCTCTCAGCCCAGCCCTCTTCCTTCTCCACAGCCTTTAACACCATTGTCCACCTTTTCCTTCTCAGAAATCCTGTCTTCCTTGGTTTCCATGACAACGTAATCGTCTTACACTCTTCTAGCTCCTGGAATCTCTCCCTAGCTTCCTTTAACATCTCCTTTTCTCCCTCTGAGAATATTGGTAGTTTCCAAGGTTTCATCTGTAGACTTTGTCTCTATTCAGGCTACATCCTCTCCTGGAAACCCTGGCAGCTCCTACAGCTCCACCCCTCCCCCAGTAGGTGCTACCCAGACCCCAAGGTTCACCCTGACTTTTCATCCTGAATTCCTGACCTCGCTTGATTGTGGCCAAATCTCCACAAGGAGGTACTGCAAGAAACTGAGCTTAGCATATCTAAAGGCTTACTCATCTTTCTTGCCCCCCCACACACACAACATGCACACACATGCACACACCCACACACACTCACAGCCTTTTCTACTTTCTACAATTCTTGCCTTGGTTATCATTCCCATACTTCTACTGTATTTGGCTCTAAACACTAACATATAATTTTTCACTTTTCTTTTTCTAACTTTACATTCAGTAACTGAAAATGTTTGCTAATTCTACCTTGTTAAAGTCTAATATCACAGCTCCTTTCTTTGTATAAAAATTAATATGAAACATCTCAACCACATAAAATTCAGAAAATATTGCAATAAACATTTCTGCTGTACCAGAGTCAAGTTTTTTTCTCCAAAAATATTACAATTATTGCTGAAACAACGTTATGCCATCTGATTCCACCCTCCCTAACATAACTGCTAGCCTGAAGTTGTTTTATATTTTTCCTCCACAATGTAATTAAATAAAGAGAAAAGCAAGAAATTTATTAAACTTGAAAAATAAAAAAAAACTGTACATGTAAGAAGGTGTATTCATAACATCCTACTTGGTTTAGGAATTGATGGTATTTATCTAATCACAATACAAATACAGATTTAGGGGAATAAGAAGCAATGAGTGGTAGAGCAGTTGTATAAAGATTAAATTCTCACTTAACACTTCCTTTTTACATTCTCCTCTGGGGCCTAATTCTGGAACTCACCTAGTTAATTCTAATTGCAGTGACTTCCTAATGGGCTCCTGCTTAGGTCTCCTGGATATCTCTCTAAAGCACAGAATGGAATATGTCACTTTTCCTGCTCAAAAGCCTACAATCACCCCATTTAGACTGGTCTTCAATAATCTGTCCTCAGCCTGTCTTTTCAGAGCATCTCCCTCTAGACCAGAGGCTCTCAACCTCAGCACTATTGACATTTTGGGCCAGATAATTCTTTGTGGGAAGCTGTTCTGTGCATTACAGAATGTTGAACAGCATCCCTGTTTTCTAACCCTGGGTGCCAGCAGCAAGCCCTCTCCCCAAGCAGTGATAATCAGAAATGTCTCTAGACATTGCCAAATGCTCCCCAGGGGGCAAAACCTTCCCGGATCCTCCACTACCCTGGCTCACTACCAGTGAACCACTGCTCTAAACCGTAACCCTCAACCACAGGTCTAACACCCCCATAGGCACACATCTGAGTTTCAAGCTATAAGGAACTGCTTGTCACTCCTTGAATCCCCACCTTGTGATTAGTACCAAAGCTGGGATTGAATTCCTGGAGGCTGAGCTCTACATTGGCTAAAAGCTAGGTTTGAGTGGAGGCAAGAATTCAAGCTCAGAAAAACAAAGCTATTTACTGCAAGTGGAGATGGTACACCCTGGGAAAGGGAGAGCAGCTTAAATATTTCCTTCTCAGAAATTCGCATGGAAGTGGGTGGTGAAACACAGTAAGAGGCAAGAATGGAGAGCTGAAGGTCAGGAGAAGGAAGAGGCTATGAGGATTTGAGGCATTGATACTAATTGCTAACACCTGAATATTTACTATAAGATTACTACTATTACAATAGAGAAAACAGGCTAGAAATGACCTTTCTCAACAACGCATCCATCTCAGTGCTGGCCCGAATAAGATGCCAAGAAATCACAGCTAACCACGAACACAAATTGAAGGTCAACAGTTTATGAAGCATTGTGCCAGGTACTACGCATGTAGCATATCATTTAATCCTCACACCACCTCTCTTAGGTATTATTATCCCCATTTTACGGATAGGAAAATGGAGGCTCAGGAAGCTAAAGTACCTTGACTAAGGTCTCACGCTAATAAGCCTTGGCGCTAGCCACAAACCCAGGCATTTTGATCACGGAGATCATGTTCTAAATACCATTGGGACGAATGTGCAGTTAATAATCACTTGGGTTACCTTTTGGCAAGCTTGGCTTTCATACCTACTGTTTTAGGCTAAATTCTGGGCCATCTTCATAGTGGTCAAAGGGTCCTTGAGAAATAAGTCCGGTTACACTCACTACTGCCACCCCAGATGCCCCAGCGGAAGTCAGGAGGCCACCCATTCCTCCTGGGACCTCCCCATTTTTTATTTCAAAGCCCCCACCCGTCGTATCCGCTTCTTCTGGTTCCAGCTTTCTGTTCAGGGATTGCTTCTAGCTCTCCCTGAAAAGACTGTGCAGAACTGTACTTGGGGTAGAGGCCAGAAAGTGCTGAATTTTACCCCTGAATCTCTGAGTGAGGAAGAGTCAAGGACACCGTGCGGCTCTGCAGCATCGCTCCTTCTCCATCCCGGGAAGCCGTCTCCCTGCAGGTCATGAGCACAGGACCAAGGACCCGGAGCTGCCATCCTGTCTCCTCACACCTGGCAGACATCCTGGAGGCCTGTGCCCAGGCTGCGGCTCTGGATTTTTCCTTCTGCTTCTGCCCCTGCCACTCCTTGGTGGACATCCAAGTGGAATATGTGGGAACTGGAGCAGGAGTGCCCCACCCCAGGGGCAGAACATTCTCCTGGGGTTCTGAGGTGGAAACAGGTCGGGCCTCTGACCCTGGCTCTGCCTGGTGTGAAGCCCAGATGGGAGCGCCCTCCTGAACAACCTGCTTGCCTTAGTCTCCTTGTCATCACTGTCTTTGAAGGCAGAAAGGAAGGAGGCATCGCTCTTCCTCTGGCTGCTCAGTGCCTGGGTGATGACTGCACTTCCCCAGCCGTCCCCTTGAGGCTCTCATTTTCAGAGCCTAACCCTGGGCCAAGCCTTTCTGCTTCCTGTGGTGAAGTCATAGCACCTAGCTGCCACTTGGACTTCCCCTAGGAGAGTTGGCTTCAGAGTTTTGAGAGGCTGAGGCTGAATCCGAGAAGAGACCCATGGGAGGCCGGCACAGGGACAACAAATCAGGAGGGACTGGTCAGCTTTCCAGGGTGCAAACGAGGCTATTTCTGTTGTGGACGAGGTGGGGTCAGGAGCTGGGGGCCCACAGAAGGAGGGAGTGCTCTGTGGCAGAAGGACCCCCTGCCACTTCACTGTGAAACAGTTCGGAGGGAAAGTTAACTGTTCTATGTCCGCTCTCCCTCCATGGCTTCCCAGCCTTGGCTTGCAGCGCCCTGCTCAGCTACCATAGACTCACCGATAGCCACAGCTCGGCAATCGTGGGAGAGAAAGCACACCTGTAATGGAGGTAGACGGTTCCCTGGGCCACACTGGGAACACTTGAGGCAAACGCCTGAGTGTCTGACATCCAGGCGAACCTACACGCTAGACCACAGATCTTAAATGCTTCTGCCTCGCAAGGTGCCTGTCCTGCCAAGGGCTTTTTCAGAAACCCAGGGTCAGAGGCAGTATAGAAACCTCTAGGGCTGCCCTTCAGACACTGCGTCCCCAGCTCTGCCTGTTCTTATGTCTCACTTCCACCCTGTAGTGGGACATTCTGATACCCCAGGACTGTTCCTATCCCAGGGCGGCCCTGTGGTGGTGACAGGCAGAGCGGGGGCCCATCCCTCTAGGAGTACCCCTGGCCTGGCTGTGGGAACCTGTCCGGGCTGGAAGACTAGGCGGTGTTGCTGGCAGGGTTCAGTCCATCATAGTGTTTCTTGGTCTGGCCCCGGAGAGTTGAGATTGGAGAAGTACATCCTCACATGTAGCTTCCAGGGCAAAGCCAGGCACTTGCGTTTGGCACTGAGTGAGGACAGGTATTGCTAGGTGCTTAGAGACACCATTTGCCCCGGTGGAACTCCTTCTTACCTATTCCACCCCTATGGAGTCAGAGTGCCCCTTTGTTCTCACCAACTGTCGTACCTTCCAGTGTTAGGAAGGAGACTCTAAAGACCCCTCTCATCAATAGAAGTCTTATGGCCTAAACAGTTTCCAATGAATTGAAGTCTTAATGTTGGTTTAACTTCACGGGGTGTTATACACAGATCATGGTTAGTTTTTTCACGGAAAATGTTATAAATGGAAAATAGTGGTTAGTTTCCCAGGTAAATTCACCAAAGCCAGGTTGACAAATTGTAGCTGAAATACTATGCTTTTGCTATGAAAGTAACAGAAGACAATATTGTAGAATCAAGTTTAATTTCCTTTAAAAACCATATCATTTTAAATGTGTCTGCATAGCACAGGGAACTATATTCAGTATCTTGTAATAACCTTTAATGAAAAAAATATGAAAAGGAATACATGTATATATATGTATGGCTGGGACATTGTGCTGTACACCAGAAACTGACACATTGTAATGGACTATACTTCAATAAAATAAATAAATAGATGCAATCTATAGTCCATGAAGTTCATGGCATCACTGGACCTGCCCAAGAGCTTTATCTCAAAAATTAGAAGCAGGAATCATTGCCTTTTTGCATGATTTTAAGGGTAGGGAAAAAGGGGGAGAGGGGATTTTTGACCCTCAATGAGTGAAGAGCATCATAGGAAGCAGAAACTGGCAATGTTAAGTAGGGGGGAAGTGATCTGGCTTGAGACCTGGGTCTACCTCTTTCTAGATGTCTGTCCTTAGGTTAGTACTTTAATTTCCTGAGTTAGTCTTAGCACTTGTTAAATAAAGGAGACCTACTAATACCGTTTCCCAAGGGTTTGCTGGGGGCACACATGGAGCTGAGTGAATGACAAAGGCTTTGAAGGCCAGCAGACCAAGGCGCGACCTGTAAAATGCGTCTCACCACAACGCTGTAGGGTTGTTGTAAGGGTTGCTGGTGTAATGTGCATTAAGTACTTAACTCAGTATGCCATATACGATGTCAAGTGGGAGCTGCTATTAATGACATCATCATGTCACCATCCTCACTTTCCCCAAGGAGGCTGATTTCCATGTGCCATGCCTGCCCTCTGTTCTGTTCTTTGAGAGCCAAGATGCTCTTTCTGCTTGGCTTAAGTGACTGGAAATGATGGTGGAGCGGTTGATCAGCTCAGAGTAGGTGGTACTGAATTGGGTCGGTGAGGATGTGAATCTAACCCAGCAATCACATGGGATGGCAAGAGGGTGGAAACAGACATGAAGAGGTCATGGAATGCTTTATCCGAGAGGCCCATAGAAGGCATACACAGAGAAGGAGAGAGATAAATACAAAGTGAGGAGGAGAGGAGGGGAGAGTTAAGTCTTCTTTAGGGGATTGCATTAAGGACATTGGATAAGTTCATACAAACTCTTGCCTGGGTTTATTCTCACGTAAGAGTCTGTCCACCATCAACCTGTCAGGTAATATGTAGGCTAACTGTGTGACCTTCCTTGTCTGTATGCTGAAGGTGTACCATCTCAGCAATCTTTAGTGGAAACACTACCACATGAACTATGGGCTAGTGGGCAGATCACCTTCTCCAGCAACTCCATCTGCCTTTCCTAAAAGATGAATCTAACATAGGCCCCTTCTCTTGTGTTTCCGTGAGCTGTAGTCTTTGTAGCCGTTACTTGAACACCTTTAAACGAGCCTGAACATCAGGTCTCACTGTGACAGGACACACACAATACTCAACAATCAGTCAACTTGGGTTCCAAGTCCCTCCCTGATCACCTCTCTCTACTGAGTGACCTAGGGTAAGTGACTTAACCTTTCTGAGACCCTGGCTTATTTATAAGATGAAGGGGTTAGACTCCATGATCTCAAAGTTTCCTTCCAACCCTAATGTTCCATCTGCTTCCCTTCCACAAAGGAGATGCCCTGCTCTTAGCCTCTTTTTTTATTTTCCCCCTTCTGCATGATTTTGTCTTTCTTGGAGTAATAAAGGAGAGGCTAGAGGTTAGGCAAGCAACAAAATTTAACACTAGGAGTATGACAGTCAGTTAGAATCACTTATGCTTTGAGTCTCCTAAAAATTGATTAAAATCTCCCTTTGGCCAAAGGGTGGGTGGGGACCACAGTAAGCACCATCATCACTGGTTGGCCTCAAGGAAGGCTACCAGATGCAGGAAGAGAAACAGAGTTTCATCTGTTTTTTAAGACACATTCGCTTTTTACAGCAAGTTCCAGTCTTGTACATGCTTCCTCAATGGCTTCTTAGAGCCCTTTCAGGTAATACTAGAGCTTCTACAGGATAGGTTTTTTCTTTTTCTTTTTTTTTTTTTTTTTTTTTTTTTGTATATACATACTTCTTAACTGAAGTATAGTCAGTTTACAATGTTGTGTTAATTTCTGGTGCACAGCACAATGCTTCAGTCATACATGAACATATATGTATTCGTTTCCATATTATTTTTCACCATAAGTTATTATAAGTTATTGAATATAGTTCCCTGTGCTATACAGTATGAACTTGCTGTTTATCTAGTTTATATATATTAGTATCTGCAAATCTCGAACTCCCAATTTATCCCTTCCCACCCACATCCCCCCCACCCCACCCCGGTAACCACAAGTTTGTTTTCAATGTCTGTGAGTCTGTTTCTGTTTTGTAAATAAGTTTGTCTTCTTTTTTTTTTTTTTTAAGATGAGGTTTGGACTATGAGGATTCACTGGGCTAGGTCATCTCTAGCCATGTGCTCTGAGGCAAAGCCCTTTACCTTTCTGAAAGTTTCGTACAAGGTCCTGCCTAATACAAATTAACCAAATTGATGAGCATGGCCCTTGAGACAGTATAGGATAACGGTTAGGAGAACCAGCCTTGGGAACCAGGCACACCCAGGTTGAAATCCCTGCCTTGCCTCTCAATAGTTGTATAAGCTTGGATAAGAAACTTGACCACCCCAGCCCTCCATTCACCATCTGTTAAGCAGAATAATAAAGGTTGCTACTTCACAGAGTTGCTTTGGACATCACATGACCTGAGTTGTGTGTGTAGCCTGGAACTCTGCCTGGCACATAAGAAATATTCCAAAAAAGTATCTCTTAATATATTACAGGCATGATTCTTGTCCCCTAAGGGGCTGAAAGTCAAGTGGGAGGGGCTAAGTTGACTATCAAGTAAAACCAGTAAGTAATAAGTAACAAGTAACAGGGAGGCCAAAATGAGAGGGCACCATGGGGAAGATGGGCAATGAACTGGGTCTTAAAAAAGTCAGAATGTGACAGAGAAAAGTAAGGATATTTCAGGGGAGAATAAGGACTATACACTCACTCTTTCAATAAGTGTTTATGGCGAACTTCACTTTGGTTAGGCACTTTCTAAGCACTGGAGTGAACAAGATACGTTCTAGTATGGGTCAAGTGATGAACACAGAAATATATAAGGCATTTAGGTAGTGATAAATACTGCAAACAAAGAAATAAAATAGGGCAAGGAAATAAAAATCATGGTAGGGGGTGGGCTGCCATTTCAGGTAAAGTAAGTAGGAGACTTTTGGACAGAAGCCTGAATTCAGCGCGAGAGGAAGCAATGTAGATTTCTGGAGGAGGAGCTTTCCAGGCAGAAAGAAGAACAAAGGCACAGTCCAGAGACGAGATTGTGTTTAGCGTATTCAAAGTACAGCAAGAGAGCCAGTGTGCCTGGAGGAGCATGAGCAAGAGACGAGGGGTTGGAGAGGCAGCCAGCAGCCGCATGACGTGAAGCTCCGGGTATTTTAGAGAGGGAGAGTGACAACAGTTTCAGGGAACCAATGATGTTGCCATGGTGTGGGCAGAGGAGGGGGCAGGTCAAGAAGGAGTGGAAATAAAAGTTGGTAAAGATCACCATGGCCACAGGTCCCGCGAGAGATGACAGTGGGATGGATGATCCGGGGTGGAGAGGTCATGGAAAGTGATTGGATTCTGGCTGCGTTTTAAAAGTCAAGCTCACAGAATTTGCTGAGGGGCTGGATTCAAAGTGCTCAGCTTGTTGATTGGATGAACATAGGTACCATTTAGGGAGGAATAAGGGGAGAAGCCGGGTTGGGGGTGGGGATCAGAAGTGTGTATGTTCATGATGGACAGATGTTTTGAGAATGCAGGGGAGTGACAAAGCCTTAAGAGAAGACTGGCAAACTGAACTCTAGGAGAAGATTCCAGAAGCAGATTGGAACTACATGAAAGGCCCCCCCCAAAGCCAGGATGAATCTGGGCTCCAGCCATGAGGCAAGAATGACACAGTTCACACCTCTACACAATAATGGTCGGCGGAGTCCTGATGTGTGCTCGGAGCCTTGCCGGCCCCCCTCCCCCACCCCCACGCAACATGCCATTAATCCTCATGCCAGCCCCATGCAAGAGGCCCTCTTTTATCCTCATGTCCCAGATGAGGCGCTGAGACAAAGGGGTTAAATGACTCATCCAAAATCACACATCCAATGGGGATGCTCTGAGAGTCCATCTGTCTCCTCCGTAGACCAGGACTGGGTGAGCTGTAGAGCCTCTCAGGAGAGCCTCGGAAAGCTCTGTGCTCTGGGCACCCGCCCCTGTCAGCAGTGCCCGGGTGGCATTTCTGAAAGCACTGCTGGTTTGGACAGAGAGTCAGGGCCTCCAATTTCTACAGTAACGATGGTTCTGTGCAGGAGCTTCCCCCCAGAATAGACCTTTTTTTTTTTAGGCATTGATCCTGCCCCAGGGTGTTTTCCAGAACTTGCACTGCTCCCTAATTACCTGGTAATGCTGAGGGCTTATGAAAATGCTGTCATTTGTGTGAGAAGGGGAGGGAAGACTGAAAGAAGGAAAAAAAAAAAAAAACAACAGAAAGAAAAAGCTGTCAAACCTGGCAGAACTCCAGGGTGGGTAATTACATTCCTTGGGGTGGTGCTCTTGCCACACACAGTCTGTGGAGTATTTTGGGAGCCTTCTGTAAGAATGGTGCTAAAAGCATGAAAAATATTATCATTATTATTTTTTTCTACATCTTTGAAAATGGAGTCTTTCGAAAGCCACAGAGGCACCCTCTGATTGCATTTTTCCCAATTTGTTAGCTGTCAGGGATCTGTTCTCAGATCATAAATTCGATGGCTTCCCCCACCCTTGAATTGTTTCACACGAGAAGCCCAAAACATTCTAGCCAGAAGAGACCTTGGTACAACCCACACATTTTACAGATGGAGATGGGAGCTCAGGGAGGGGAAGGGACCTGCCAACGCCTCCCCTGGTAACAGGGGAGGCAGAGAGCACGGGGCTCCTCGGACCTGCTTCCTCATCCTTTCCCTCCCTTGGTGAACCTCTGCTATCAAATGCACTCACAGTGTCAGAGCCAGAACAGTCTGTAGCCTTCACCAAATGTAGTCTTGTCACTTTACAGATGAGGAAACAGAGGCCCAGAGACAAAATAGACGTGTCCCCCGCATTGATACTGGGGCCAGTGGTTGGACCCTTGTCTCTCGCCTTCTGCT
The DNA here is from genome assembly GCF_036321535.1 of Camelus dromedarius. Taxonomy (NCBI): domain Eukaryota; kingdom Metazoa; phylum Chordata; class Mammalia; order Artiodactyla; family Camelidae; genus Camelus; species Camelus dromedarius. The sequence goes on from NC_087438.1 coordinate 108,465,496, forward strand.
GAACTAGAAGTGGCAGTCTGTGGGCCAGATCAAGCCCAGAGGCATTTTCCTTCGGCCTTCTATTTTCTGCTTCATGCAATGAATTAATATTAAAATTATTAATATTAAACAACAACAACAAAAACGCGCACGCACACACACAATCCATGTTTCTGCTTTCTTTTGGAAAAAAAAAAAATCAGAAGGCCTGGCCACACTGAGCTGACATTTCCTTGCGGCAACAATCAGCCTTCTCTGAGGCCTTGCTCCCACCTTCTGACAGGCTGTATTGCCTCTGTTCTCCCTGGCCTCACTGCCTTCTCCCCAACTTGGAGGCTCATTTAATTCATCTCCCTGCTTGGCCCAAGGAGGCATTTGAATTTGAAATCCCTGGCCAACATCATTCTCCTTGATTTGTGGTGTAAGGCCAAAGCCAAATAAATAAATCTCAGGCTATTTTGGCTCCATGATAGTCGAACTGACAGTATGCCAAAGATACGAAGCAGGATAGGTCACAAGTGATTGTAGGAGTGGGTACCGTGTCATCTCTAGGGCGCAATTCCAGCTGTATTAGAAGAGCTTTCCCCTGGCCAGTCAACTGCCTGGAGCCCCTCCATTAGATACTCATCCGTTTGGACTTTATGGAACTCCCATTTTCAGGTATCCCATTTTGAGATGTGAAAAGTCTTGGAAGAAGATGAATCTTGTTTTTCTTCAATGAGATATGATGGACAGGGAGACTAGGATAGGGGTGCTGGCGTCTAGTCCCTGGTGTGCTAGTTCCTAGGTGCCCTAAGAAAGGTGTTTCAATCTCAGCTCTACTGACACTTTGGACCAGGTCATTTTTTGTTGTGAGGGCTGTCCTGCACATCGTAGGATGTTCAGCAGTGTCCCTTGCCTCTACCTACCAGATGTGAGGGGCACCTCCCCCATTGTGAGAATGGAAAAGTCTCCATACATTGGCAAATATCCCATGGGAGAGGAACCCACTGCCAGCTGGTAACTACTGTCTTCCACTAACTACCTAATCACTCTAAGCCTTACTTAACCTCTAAAGCAGGTTCTAATTCCTATCCTTGTGGGGTTGTTGGGAGGATGAAATGAGATGCCGGGTGTCCAGATGCTGTGTAAATCACAGGTTAGCATGAATCTGGAGAATGTGGTTGCCATCAATTGCAACAGACTATGAACAGTCAAGCTTTCCCAGACAGATATTGGGGGTGGCAAGTAAGCCTGGGAGCTGTAGGGAGGGGACAGCATGAAACAGCTACTGACGGATGACATCAGAATAGGTTACTCAGGGAATGAAGGATGTGCAGTCCCAATCTCTGAGGCTGAGATGTAAGAAAAGCACCTTCCACCAGTGGTCGGTCTCTTCTTCCTCACGTACATTCATGGTCACTGACTATCACACTAAAAACATCCCACGGCTCTCCACTCCCTGCCAGGAAGTTGGTGGCTTCAGGTCCTGACCCTGCCCTCTTGTGAGTTTCACATTTCCCTACCCGCTCTTCCTAGTCTGCAGCATGGCTCCAGGCTCACGGAACATGTCGTGTCCTCTCCCAGCTTCTACCCTTGCAGGTGCTCTTCCCTCGGTTCAGTGTCTTCCCTCAGCCCTCATCTTCTGCCTGTGTCTCCTCCTTCATGGCTCAGCTCTTTTGAAGCCCTGCTGGCTTCCCACAGACAGACATATTAGGCGCTTCCTTCCTTCTGTGCTCCCCAGCGTTGAGTCCACATCTGTTAGAGCATGGGCCATGGTCGGCCCTGGATGGCAGTTGGCTGGGTTCCTCTGTATCCCTCTTCAACCACATGCACCTGCCTTAAGGCAGAAAGTGTGTCCGATTCCTTTCCATGAATCCCCGCACCCAACACTCTGTTGGATACGGAGTTAGATTCTCCATCAACATTTGAATAAAAATAAACAGGTGAGCCTAAATGTAATTTGGCCTACATGCCCAAGTTTGAAATACGTAAGCTCCACGTTTACTTGATCATTGAATAATTACGCATTTAATAGGCCAAGGGGAGCCACTGACCATATTTGAGCAGGTTAATGACATAGTTAGAGCTATATTTTAGGAAAATCTGTTTGACTACATGATTTATAATGATTATAGAAAATGCAGCATTTTGACTCCTGTAAGTCCCTCTGCTCCAAAGTAAGCAAAACAATTCTTACCCATTAGAGGTAGGCACTGAGGTTTTGCTAATTAATCCTTGTGAAGGGCTTTGAGATCTTGCTCTGAAAGGTGACAGAAGTGTGAAGCTTTTAGTGACAGCCTAATTATTATTATTACCAGGCACCAAGCTCAGAGAACTTAAAAGATCCCCAGGTACCATTCAAAATAGTAAGAGACAAAAAAATGCAGATGAAGAAATTATAAGATGGAATCCTTGTATGAGACTCTAAATGTTGGCAGCGACCTTAAAAGTGATCTTTCCTGATCTGTTCTCCCACCTTCCCAAGCTGATAGTGACACTACCTCGAGAAAGTCCCTGCCCAGTCCTTCCTGCTGTGAGAGCCTGAGCATTAACAGCTTGGGCCTGATGGTAGAGTTCCCTGTGTTCAAACCCCCCAGTCCCTTCCCTGCTAGCAGGGAAACTGGGATAAATGACCAGGCCTCAGTTTATCCATAAAACTGGGATTAGATTACCCGCCACAGGCATTATCGCGTAAGTAAATGATGCATGTAACATTGCTTAGCATGGGACCTGGCCCGTGGTAAATGAATAAACATTAGCTGTAAAATCACTTGAGCTAATTAATATATGTGAAAGTGCACAGGAAATCATAAAGCATCCGATCGCCAAGTTGTTCCTAGTTTAGGGGCTCCAGCAAACAGTCAGGTATTCCTTGCAAATCCCAGCCCTTGTAGCTGTCCGGCGTGTGTATGTGATTATGTAATCTTGGTGAGAGAAAAGAGGAGGTTTTGATAAAATGGCCTAGTCAAGTGGCAAAGCAAAATCAGGTCCAAAGGCTATTCTCCCCTGTTATTACTGAGAAAAAAATGGACTTTCCCTCTTCTTGGACTTTCTTCTGTTGGGTGGGAGCTTTGACCAGGGCAGTGGGCCAGTTGGTAATTCCCAGAGCATTCAGTTTCACAGGTTGAACTGTATGTTGTTTCTCAAGGCCCAGACTCCATCTTAGCAGGCCTGGGTCTTTTAGGATTTAATCCCTGGAGCCTTGGGCTTTTTTCAGCTGTAAAATAAGGGTCGTGGCCACTCCCCAGGGCTGGTGTGAGGAGAGAGCAAGATAACCCTGTGAAGTTTATTCAGAAACTGTAAAGTGCTCTGTGACTGTTTGGACGGTTGCTTTGCAACCCACAGACTTCCCCGAACACAGCTGTTCTCTTTACAGGTTGTTTCAGCAGAAGCCCCGCTCCAGGAGGGGCCATGGAGTTCCAGTTTACACTAGACATGACCAGCATCCAGTGATCACTGAAAGAAGCCTGGATCCTCTCACTAGAACCCCTGCAAAATGACTCATGTCATCACTCTGTGTAAGTATCCTTAGCTTTTATTGTACACCCACACAGTTCTGATGCTGTAGACTCCTGTGGAATGCAGGGCAAGGAGGAAGGGGGCTCGTTTGAAACGCCCAGGATTTAAGAGACCACCAATTCCCCTTGTAAAGGCAGCAGGGATCGCCAGAGGTCCAAGTCAAGATACTTGTCAATCAGTCCAGGTCCTCGGGTTTGTGTTTCTATCATTCCTCCCAATGTGGACGTAGGGAAGCTTTTTTATTTATTTATTTTATTATTTTTTTCCTTTAAAGCTCCTAGGAGGAATTTCTAGGGTCTTCCCCTCAGGAATTAGTTGTAGGAATAATTGGGCCAGTGGAGTGCAGGAGATATATCCAGCACAGCCCTCGCGCTCCTAGAAAAAGTGACCTAGATCAAGCAGAGGGTGGATGGAGCACGAATGTGGGGACCCCCTGCCACCTACTGACTTACAGCCGAACCCACATTCCCAGTCGCATCTGCTGGGCTGGGGGCTGGCGGCTGGGGCGGGGGGGGGGGGGGGGGGCAGAGAGAGCCATGGAAGGCGGGGGAGGGTGCAGGGGACTTGCAGGGTGGTCCCTTTCAGGAGCAAGCTCCAGGTATCACGCCCCCTCACCCACCGGCACACCCAGAAAGGAGGCTAAGGTGAGGATGGGGAGGCGGGGCGGGGGGGTGTAAGGGAGAGGAGGTCAGCTGGGGAGCTCGAGCAGGCTCCGCGGTGGGTATTAGCATAGCGCTGGCTGCCTGTGTGAGTGTGAGGGGGAGAGCGAGAGAGCAAGGGAGGGAGAGAGAGGCAGGCTGCGAGAGGAGAGCAGAGCAGAGGAGAGGGAGAGGGGGAGCAGCGCTCCAGCTAGCATGAGGACGGGCTTCTCTTTTCCGTGCTCAGTTAATCTGGCTGTCAGTTGGTGTTAACGCTGCAGTTTAAGCGCTCGGATTCCAAGGGAAACAGACAAACCTCGCAGAAGGAAGGAAGGAAGGAAGGAAGCCAGCAAGGAAGGAAGGGACGGAGGAAAAGAAGAGGCAACACGGAGAGAGGCATAAAGGGAAGGGGGGGAACACCAAATCTATGGTTGGACCTGGGCTTCTTTTTCGCCAATGCAAAAAGGAATATGCAGCACATTTTTGCCTTCTTCTGCACCGGTTTCCTAGGCGCGGTAGTAGGTGCCAATTTCCCCAATAATATCCAGATCGGTGAGTGAGAGGGGCAGCCTGGGGAGGGACTTTTTGGGTCTGGCCAGTTTTTGTGTGTCTGTGTGTGGGGTCTGTGTTCCCCCCACCCCCACGACGGGCTCTTGTGCTTGGCTGTGTATCAAAGCTGTCCGGTGATGCTGTCCGGAGATGTGAACACTTGGGCCACTGGCATGGGGAGGGGGCTTCTCTTGATGGGATGAGAGGCAGAAGGGAAGTGTGTGCGCGCGCACACACACACACACACACACACACACACACACACACACACACAGGTCCTCACACACCACTCACACTCTAGGCAGGAGCATGTGAAATGGAGGAACCACTGCTTTGGAGGAAGGAAAAAAAAATCAGGCTGTAACCAGGAAAAGGGTGGTGGGTGTTTAAGGAGTTAACTCCATCCCTTGGTAGACAATGCCCGATTTCATTTATGTCTATAAATATGTGTGGTGTGTGTATTTATGTGTGTGATTATGTATTAAATATGCACATATGTATTTGAGAGAGGCAGTGACTTCTTAGCTGGGGGAGGGGAAAGAGACCCTGTAAAAGGAGTGAAGGGTGCTGGGTTTATTGCAGCCACTGAAATAATGCTAAAAAATGCCCCCACTCTAGGTGAGAGGCTCTCTCTCCTGCTCTGGACTCTTCCAGCTGCTTTCTGTCTGCTGTCTGCCATGCTGGGCGGGTGGTCCCCACTCCTCTGAGATCCCGGAACTTCCTAGTCTGTCTTTTTTTTTTTTATTGCTTCAGTCGCCCACTCCTCCTAGATTTTCTGTCCAGACATTGTCTACCTTTTACACACACAGGAGCACACACAAACACATGCTCCTCTCCCCTCCTCTGAGCCTCCCCCATCGCTAAGCTCCATCCTCTCAACTTGGAGGCAGGTTTCACCATCCTGCCTGCTTTTTTTGTTCCTTATCTCCCCTTCCTGGCTGTCGTGCTTCTCCCCCGTATTTTGGGGGCAGCCAATAGATCCTGCTTCTCCTATAATAATGGGTGAAAGCAAAACAAACAGGAGCATTAAGACCAATAACAATGTGTGTCCGCAAGGGTTTGGGGATTCAGTGTGACCAGCATCTCCGTGCTATTTGTGTCCCGGAATCCAGCAAACTGCTTTGTATGGAGGCATCTTGGTGGGTTTGGGTTCTGTTTTCTGTCCCCTACTAGGGACATTGGTCCACTCAGGAAAGTTCCTGTTACTAGTAGTTTGTGTTCCTTGTGTGCCTGTGTGCTGGTGGGGAAATGTGGGGCGGGTGGTATTCTGCTGGGCACCTCTGTGCTGCAGTACCGATTTCTTTTGGCCTCTCCCATGTGCTGGCTCTGAGGGTGGTTGGAAGAGCCAGGGAGTAACTTGCCTTGTTTCCTGACACCTGTTAAGCCGCATTCTGAAGTGTGTCTGTGTATGCGTATTAGTGCCTTAGACGCAAAACAAAACTTCCTGCCTCCGGAGACACTTCTCTTACAGCCCAGCCTATAGCCACCTACCTCCCCACCCCCACCCTCTCTCTTTCATTCATTGCAGGGGAGGAGGAAGAGAGAAAGGGAAGTGTCTGGGGTGTGGTCATCTGGGAGGGACGGTGGAGCATCAGAATCCTGAAGGAGTTTTTTCGATTTTACTCTTTAAAATGGAGGCATATGAACATGTATAAATCACTTCCTCTTATATGTATTGCCCATACTTTGCTGATTGGAAATACGTGTCTTGAGATACGTGCACTCAATACTTGAGACACAAATGCACCAAGTGTATTTGTGTCTATTGCCATGGATATATATACATATAGGGGAGGTGTTGTGTGTACGTGTATATGATATATGTGTTCATGTATCTCTGCAGATTTTTCATCATTTTTAGCCCCAATTTGCGTGCTCTACTGATTAAATCATTGTTTTTGTTTTCAAATAAGGTTGAAACATTAGATTGGAGAACAAATGCTAAAAATATCACTGCCATCAGACAGTACTTGATCCTACTTGTACTGTCTCTAACGAAAACCTTATCATCTGCTTATTGGTTCTTAAAAACAAACACCTATCTACTGTGTAAGAAGTTAGAAATGCATCACAGTGGGGTTGTGGTTCCTGTTGAATCTGAGATCAGCTTCTATGCAAACATTCATTATAGTTCAATGTCTAGAAATTGCTCATTTTAATTCACAGGAGTGTATTTTAATTGATTTACATGTCCACAGGAAATATAAAGATAAGGTGTGTACTCTTGTTTCTTGGAACAGGAGCCCCACCAGTTACCTTTGTTGTGCTTTTTACTAGAAGAAAATGTTTGCATCCTTTGGACATTCTGAAGCCCCCACATCGTTGAAGCCCAAGGTTCTGCCCCCTGCAAATACACGCGATGGCAATCCCTTATGTAACAAGTCATTCCTAGGTATCCGGGATCATGAGCGGTGAAAGGAGAAGCAGAATGCTGTTTGCAGAAAATCAAGAGTTTTCAGAGGAAATTAAAAAGCTTAGAGGACATGGAATAATGAAAGTGCACACAGGTCTTGCCAGGTTAAAGACTATCATTGTCCAAGTCAAAGCAAAGGGTTATAATGCTGGAGAAGCTCACAGGATCCCAGAGCCAGAGGCCACTCTGCAAGATTTATTAGCACTACTACCTGTAAGGCTCTGAGGTGAGAAGGAAGTCCAGAACAGGAAAAATTAGACACAGTGAGGGTTTATGTGTATGCAAGAGCGTAGTCCGCCTAGGTGGTTTGCACAGGGGAGGGGGAGGAGGAATGCCACAATCGTCCTGTTTTCTCTGACCTGGGCTGAGTTGAGGGGTGAAGAACCATCAAATATCTGGGCAGAGCGACAGATGTTAGAGGCCCTTGTCACATAAAAGCTCATCTGTAGAAATTGAAGTTTCCGTGTCCAGCTGAGTCTATTTGAACCCTTATTCCTGCCGCTAAAGGCAACAACCAGGGAATATGGTGTGGGGAGAAGAAAAGGGCCCATCTGGGGCGTGTTGTGGAGGAAGCACACCTGTCTCTAGCCCAGATACCATGTTGCATTTTCTTTCCTCACAGGGGGATTATTTCCGAACCAGCAGTCCCAGGAACATGCGGCTTTTAGATTCGCTTTGTCCCAACTCACAGAGCCCCCAAAGCTGCTCCCCCAGATTGATATTGTGAACATCAGCGACAGCTTCGAGATGACCTATAGATGTAAGTAATTGCTTCTATTTGTGAGATTTCTTTCTGCGATCGACCAGCAAATGGAGGGCCTGTGTGTAGGTGGTGGTGTTGCCAAAATGACGAGTTGTCATTGGTCTTCATAACAGAAAGCCCTCCAAGAAAAATTTCCAGGGCCTTTTGAGGGATTCCATCAGTTGGTATTTTAGATCCTGCCATGCTTCATAGACTGGGTTGGCTTTTTCACTGTCAGCTAACTTTAAATGCCAGCACGATGGGTACTGGGTGGACTGCCTCTCCCCTACCCCGCAGAGGTTTTCTGGTTTGGCTGAGAGAGTTTCCCACGTGGGAAACTTCTGAGAGATGTAGAATTAAAGGTTCTGACTTGGAGAATGTGGTTTAAAATGCTGACGCCTTTCCTGTGCACGGTTAAAAGGAGAATATGTCCCTGTGGCTTGGTAAGAAAGGATACCTGAGAAGGTGTATATTTGGTTTCCCATATTCTAGAAATGACCAATAATTATTCAAAAATTGATGCCTTGATTATTTCCAAAATGCTTGGAAGTCATTGATGGCTTGCACAGTTTTTTTAAGATGGCCTTTGAGCACAAAGAACAGAGGTGACCTCAAGAAGGAGAAAGGAGAGACGAATTTCTGCCGTCTGAACTGAATGCATTATAAAATGTGGGCAACAAGCAGCATTCTGAGTTTTTCTGACAACTAGGACTGAAAAGGAAGTCTGTGTGGTTGCATGATTGTCATCTTAAGACAGGTGAAAGCGTAAACATTAACCAGTGGAGACAGTTTCCCTCCAGGGATTAAGCTCAGCTGGGAATTCATGGTGTGGAAGCGTGAGCTGAATGGGCATGAACAACTGGAAACTGGATTAAATTGGTACCAGGGGCTTTGTGTGCCACTGTGGACTGGGTGAGTTCTGCTGAGCTGTGGATGGCAGAAGGCATCCACCGTATTTCCTTCATCTCTTTCCCACTTTCCCCTCATAGTGAGCTCTCAGTGATTTGAGCTGAATCTGCTTTGAAGGCTCAGAATGAGAACTTAGCATGCTCTCTATCCCTAACACCACTCATAATGTATATACAAATTCCAAGACTTATGATTATTCCCATTACTTACTCAGCCATAAGAAAGAAGGAAATAGTGCCATTTGCAGCAACGTAGAGGGACCTAGTGATGATCATACTAAGTGAAGTAAGTCAAAGACAAATATCATATGATATCTAAAAAAATGGTACAAATGAACTTATTTACAAAACTGAAATAGACTCACAGACATAGAAAACAAACTTATGGTTACCGAAGGGGAAAGGGGTGGGGAGGGATAAATTAGGAGTCTGGGATAACTGGATACACATTACCATACATAAAACAGATAAGGAACAAGGTCCTACTGTATAGCACAGGGATCTATATTCAATATCTTGCAATAATCTATACTGGAAAAGTATAAAATTTGAAATAAAAATTTTAAAAATATAATACCTGAAATAAAATGTGTATATATTTATATATGTATATCTATAGATAGATACACACACATACATATATATAAAACTGACTTTGTTGTACACCTGTAACATTGTAAATCAACTATACTTCAATAAACAAAGAATTATAATTATCCCAAATTCCATTTATTGAGGACCTAACTGTGTTTCAAGAACTATGATAAGTATTCTGGGGGCAATTATTGTCACATTCATCACCACCGACCGAGCGCCCGCCGTGGCCCGCGCAGTGCACTAACTGCTTTTCATGTGCTACATATTTAATCCTCACAGGAGCCCTGTAGTGCTCTCTGTTATCTTCCTTTTAGAGATGAGAAAACTAAGGCTGCAACAGGTTATATAACTTTCCCAAGGTCACCCAGGAAGTCACTGGTGGTCTTGTGACCCCAAGGCCCATGTTCCTGGGCACTGTGATAGATGCACAGATCCTTGATAACTTGATCAGTTGTACTGAGATCACCAACAAACCAACGGGAGTTTTCAGAATCTTGTAAAGCAATGGTCTGTGAACAGCACCTAAGGAGGAAACCTTATAGTGCTTCAAAGTGGAGCTGTGATTTTGCACAGGAGTGACCCCCTGAATAAATAAAACAGCAATGCTGCATTTTGGTAATGCTGAGGTTAAAAATCTTGTCAACTGTGTTACTCATCACCCTTAAAAAGAGAGCTGAAGTTTAATTGTTGAATTGTAGTTCTCTGAAACCATCTCCCTGGAAAGCTAAAATAATATTGAGTAGGTATTTAGCTAACAGATAACCTCGCATTTCTTTTGATATGGCTCGGAGGAGGATCTTTAAGGGGAGGATTTGGGTGTGGATATCAAGGTATCTAAAAACTACCAGAGATGAAGCATAACTTTTGCATACAGGTATAGATGCTAATTTATTTGTTGGGGAGAGGCTCCATTGCTTTTGTCATCCTCTCAAAGGGGTCCAGTACTCAAGAAGGATCACTCGCTTAGGGAATCCATAATAAATGACTGGCAAATAGAGTCATTCATACTGCTGAGAAGTGTCTACCACAGAGCTTGGTGGAAAGAGATGCTAACTGCTGTTCTAGTGTCAAGATGCTGAGTGACCGGACAAGATAATAAAAGGCAAAAATGGGAGGAAATTTCCTGAGGCAAAAGGTGGTGCTCTGCATCATTAACTTAATAACCTAAGACTTGATCTCTAATTGGGTTGTTGGCCACTTATTGGGAAGATAGAAATATGATCCAATGTTATCCATTGGTTAGTGAACCTGGGTTCTTGAACTTGATTCCTACCATATACCAGAGTATAGATTTCTATGAATTTGGCCATTCTTTAAATGGTTCTTCGATGCTATGAACTGATATGGTCGTTGATTGGGAAAATAGAAATGAAAAAAAGGTCCTTGCTCTCAGTTTACAGTCCAGTGGGGACACTGCTGGGGGCATTGCCTGAGAAGCAATAATGTTATCTTGTTCTTAGACCTTCGGTTTCTCCTGTTTAGCTGCAAGATCTGAGAGGGGACTGGGGTGGTAATGGTGGCATTGTAATTCCCAGCCTGCCCGGAAAATATTCTGTTAACTTTCATATGAATCTAGGGAACCCTTTGGGGCTACATTCACTGTGGCACATTGATCCGGGAAAATTGAAATCTGTCCCATGTCTGTAAAACATGTCAAAGGGAGAAGAGAGGTTTTAGGTAGGATGTGTTAACTAACCATTATGGAAAACCAAGAAAAGCATCTTAATTCAGATTTAATTTCATGTGCTTTTTAAAAACTCTGGACTAGTGGTTAACCTTAAATTAAATGCCCCAGTCCTACCTCCAGAAAATAACCAAATCTTTGTTTTTTCATAATTTTTCCTGTCATTTGATTTTCCCCCCATATGTTTTGCTATTCATTATCCCTCCACCAGAGGGTGGAGAAGGGAAAGGAGAGGAAGTGTAAGAGGAACTATTCCTGCTAGATGTATTTGCAACAGGGGATTGATTGGAAAGGCAGACTGGTCGTCATAGGGTGGGGGGTGCAGGGGAGAGTACTGCTGATACCTCTGGCCAAGATGAGGGTTTTGTGTCTTCTTTGCTTCCCATCTTTCTTGCTTCCCTCTTCCACCATCATTAAGGGATAAAGTGGTGGGGTCTCCTCTGGGCACTCTTCCAACCCCACAGGGGCAGGAGTTAAGGAGCCTGCCCATAGAGCTGGCAGTTACTGGCCAGCTGCTCAGCTTCTCTTGGTGCCTTTATGGTAAATATAAATGAAGGGACAGATGAAATACAAATTGGGGTTTCTATTAGAGGTCTCAGGAGAACTGTTACAACTGAATTCTTATTTTTTTTAAATTTATCCATCCATTTATTTATCCAGCAAACACATGCTGAATGCTTACTTTGTGCCCAGCACTGTGCCAGGTGCTAGGAATATAATGGACAACAAAGAAGACACAGCTTCTTTCCTTGTGGGGCTTAGTTTAGCTCAGAGGTCCTCAAACTTCAGTGCACATAAATGTCACCCAGGGGGCTTGTTTAAAGGAAGAATCAGGGGCAGACTCTAGACTTCCTGAATCAGAATATTTAAGAGCTAGCCTTGAGGAGATTCGGTAGCATTTAGTATGGGGATCACACTTCGAGAATCTCTTTCATCTAAAGAGTCTTCCAATCCTTTAGCAAGAGTTTTTGAACCCTTCACCAAGCCCTGGTGTGGTGTTCAGCACTAGAAATGTAGACAAAAGTAAGACATGTTCCCTGCCCGGGAAGACTTTATCCCTAGTGAGGCCAACTGTCCTGTAAAGAGAAAATTAAAATGTAATGATGTTGGTGTTAGAGCAGCCATTTGTAGGGATTGTTAGAGCTGCTTTGAGAAGCCAAGTTGGCCACTCAGAGGGTGGTGATTGAACTGAGGCTCAATGATATATGGGAGCTTTCCAAGAGGTCAAGGTGAGAGGGCCAGAAACACTGGAGGCAGGTGTGTTCCAGGCAGAGGGAATAGCACATGCAAAAGAAAAGAGAACTCTTCACCCAGTTCTTCCTCTGCTTGGAACCCCCAGGGCACTCCATGTTGAAGATTGAGCCTCTCATTTGCCAGTTACCAAATGCTGCAGAAGTCACCCAATGTCCATCCACAAGCCACTTTCAGCACAGTGTTTAAGAATCATGGAATTTCACATCGCAATGTGGGTATCTTATCTCTTTTTGAAATTTCAAATGATCTGAGAACATTGGACCCTGGTCTATATAGCCCCAATTGGCTAGGATGGGAGTGTCCCATCTGGATGGGCTTCCTTCTCCGCCAGCCCACTCCTCTCATTTTCTTTACCTGCCTGGCTCCTAGAAGCAGTGAGTTTTTAAGCCCCAGTGGATTTGTCCTGCAGTATTGCCTGTATCGAGTAGTGACAGGTCACCTCGACCACCAGAATGTGAACTGCTGTTCAGAATGACCAGGTATAGCTACATTTTGGTGTTGCCGAGAACACCTGGCACAGGGCTATTCCCTTAACACAAATGAACAAATATTTCCAGGAATCAAGCAATCACACAGCATGAAGATGTCAAAGGCCTACATGACAATCAGGTGGAGGGCAACATGCTTGTTTCCAGTGGGTCTCTCTCTGCTGTGGACCTACTTAGGAAGCCTGAGGGCATTCTAACAAGGCTTTAGGCACTGGCAACAGACAAATGGCCTCTTTGCTCTTGCTGGAGCATCCCTCACCATTTTCAGAGGTGCAGACTAACAGTCCAGAGACTTGTTTTGCTTGAGCAGCACAGTGCTTTTCAAACTTTGACATAAACATCTAAATTTCTGGCTTCTCTGAAAAAAGTTAGGGCATCAGGCAACCCTGGACCCACATTCCTGCTCAGCTTCTATTATCTGGAGCTCAGAAGTGCTGCCTGCTTTAAGTAGAAGGCATAAACTCTCAAGTTTACCAAAGTCCTGACCGCTCCTTATCATACATGTGGCCAGTATGACAAAACTGTTACATGTTAGGACCTGTCAACAGGCCAATATGCTTACATGGGACTCACATCCTTCATCACCTGCCATTTTATTATTTCATTCTAATCATATCTATTCCTCCCTCTGCAACATCCAGTAGACAACACAAAAGTTATGTAACTCCTGCTCTCAAGAAAAGCATGCAAGGTTGTTGGTGGGGTAAACAAGGATTATTTTGAAGACCTCCCCTGTGCCAGGGACTTCACACATGTCTTATTTACGCTTGTAATGATCTTGAGAGGTTATTATCCCCATTTTAGAGATGATGCCACTGAGTGATAATGATGAAGTATCTTCTCCATATTACACAGTGCATAAGAGCCTAAGCTAGTATGGGAAGCCAGCTTTGGAGACTCCAAAACTCAGTGAGCTTCCACCCTGTCAAAATATAGGACGATATGGACACACAAAACAGTGACACAGCAGGAATAGAGCCCAACACAAGAAGCGCCCAAAGAGATGGGGTTTATGATTCAGGATTAAGTGCTAAGACTTTGGAGGCAGGAGCAGATGGCTGCAGATAAGGAATCCTTCTCGGGGGAGGTGGAAATGGAGCAGGCATTGAAGGGTGGAGCAGATTTTGATAGTGATGTAGGAGGAAGGTGTTCCAAGTAGGTAAAGTCACACTATTTCTCCTCCCGTCATCTTAACCTCTCTGGCATTGGTCCGTTTCTGCAAGGTGGGGAGTTCAGTTTGTCTCTTGCCTCCCTGCTGGTGTTCTCACTTAAATGATGGATGCCTGTATTTGCCTGGTGGATGTCACAATCTGATTGTGGTTTCTCCACCTTCACCTATGCCCTCACTTTGAAGCAAACAGGCCTCAGCGTTGTCTGTGGTTGACTCTTCGTTCTTAGCATAACATTGATGATCATCAGTGTTTTGTGTGCAGAATAGTGTTTGCAAACATTGCTTCCCCTGACTAGTTTGAAGACTTCGGCTGAGATGGGTGAGATTACTAGTCTCTTGGATGCTGAAGATAAAGTAGTCATATAGGGCTTGGGAAGCTGTTAAGATTCATTTATTTTTTCACGCATTCCTTCCGAGCACTTTTTATTATTGCCCTCCGTGGAGCGTATGGACCTGTATTTCCCTCTTTCAAACCCTTGCAGACAGCACTCATTGATTACAAAATTCTTTCCCAATGAATCTAGACATGGTCTTAAATTCCCTCTCACCAGAGCATTCCAGGAAGCTACTACAGATCGGTCAGAGTTGAAGTTGATGCGAGAGATAAAATCCATTTGCCATTACAAGGCATTACACTAGGAACTGAGGAAAATAAAATGCCTTAGGCATTGATTCTCCCCTTAAGGGGCTCAGGTTCTTACAGAGAAAATAGGTAGGCACAAAAAAAAAAAAAAAAAACTGATGGAATGGAGAGGTTCTCCGCACTTCCTGCCTCTCTCTCTCTAACACACACACACACACAAACACACACACATAAACACACACACACATTCAGAGGAGGGAAGGAAAACCTCCAGTTGGAGGAATTCAGACCAGGTTTCATAAAACAAGAACATCTGAGTTGAATTTAGAAGGGCAGGTAGATTGTAAACAGGAAGATAGATACACACACACACACACACACACCCAAGTTCAATCAGTGAAAAGCATATTGCGTTGACTTGCGTTGGGATTTGAAGACACAGGCTCAAATGCTGGACTATTTTCTGGAACCATTCATGTGTGACTTTAGAGAAGCACCCCTCATGCTCATTTATACAAGGAAGCTTCTCTGATCTCTGAGAGTCCTTCGAGGGCTTTATCTCTACGACGAGAGTGTGTGGAAAATTCCAGGTGTAAGCAAGAGGAAAAGCTCTGAACCTCCCCCACCAAGTTGCACATCCAAGCTATGTTTGTACACAAATGTAGGGGTATTTAAAAAAAAAAAAGACTATGGGCCTCAGGTACATTCATTCAACATTTAACAGGTGTTTATGGAGTGCTTACTCTTGTGAACAGCAGGAAGCAGCCCTGCGCTCCTGGAGCTTACCGGCTAGTCAAATAAACGTACAAATGAGTGCATCATTATAGCTTGGGATAAAGACGTGAAAGAAAGGCCCATGATTCAGTGAAAGCACATGACAGAGGAACCAGCTTCAGGCCAAGAGATGAATGGCTTGAATGGCTGTTTGAAATGAAGGCTTTCAGTGATGTGGTGTTGGAGAGAGAGGAATATTCTAGAAGCTTCCTGGGCCAAGGGCTGATGGAGGGAGGAAGGGATGTGGAAAGCGTGGGGCCAAGCCTGGTGGGCCCTGTGATAGGTTTTGATCTTCAGCCCAAGAGCTGTGGGAAACCCACTGAGGGTTCTAAGCAGAGATGTGGCACGTTCGGGTGTCTGTTTTCTCACCGGGAATCAGATGCTTGGGAGCACTCTGCCACTGTCACGTTCCCTGCATGCTTTTTGCTAATGCAGCAATGATCTTTGTTCCTTTACTGCTGTCACCAATTTGGGACAGTCTGGCAGGCAGGCAGAGGGATGGGGACAGATGTTGGGGGCCAGGGGAAAATGACGGCTGGGTGTAGGGGTGAGTTGTCCTGTGTGGCTCTGTGGTGTGTCCATGGGTGTGCTCCTGGAGACTGGAGGCTGAGCCAGTACCGCGCCTAGAAATCTGGTGAGTATGCGTGCGGAGGCCAGGAATCATCCACTTAGTTTATCAGCAGGGAAGGCCATTCTACACTGAATCTTGGTCTCCGGTCAAGCCAGACAACTCAGTGGTCCTCAAATTCACACAGCTGTTTCCTCCACCTGCAAACTGCTCCTCCCCGACTGCCTTGCTGAAATTCTGTCCTTCTGGTCAGTCCCAGCTCTTGCGTCATCTTTTTTCTTAATCCTTCCTTACTTCCCCGTGTTCACACCCTCCTCTGCTCCTTGGCCTTTTGTACCTTCTCTGTAGCAGGCATCACACTTAGGGCTGGGTTTTAATCACCTGGACTCTTACTATATCTGCCAACAGGACTAAGCAACTTGGGGAAGGGGCCTTGCTGTCTTTAGATTCCCATCACATTCTCCACCAGAGAACACTGTGCAAGAGTGCTGGTTAAATGAATGAATGAGTGAGTGAATGAATGCATAGCTGTATGTTATGTAACATCAGTGGCAGTGATGAAAATAAGCCTGCATTACTGCTGTTTATGGGGTAGTGCTTTGATATTATGAGTTTCGAGAGTGCCAGCCGGCTGCGCTGTAAATTCCCACGGAAGGCTATTATAAATGTGTAGCTGGGAAGTGATGAGGGTGATAACCAGTTATAAGTCAAATCAAAAGCTCACTCCAGCTCCTTCTGGACTACTGTCAGTAAGGGTCCTAAATAAGGTGTAAGGATTCATTTTCTAAAGAAAGGCTCTCTGGTTCAAGGCTGAGCTGTGCCTCTCATGTGTCACGTGGCTTGGGCCAGTCAATTCTCTTTTTTGGAACTTCAGTTTCTTTCCAATGAAGGAGATAATTCTATCAGTGATACGTGGTTATGAGAAGGAGTTAATGATCACTGATTTCAAATCAGCTTTCCACTCCAATGCCATGAGTTAAATCCTTTTATTCTCCCCTCTTCACAGATGAGGAAACTGAGCTCTTAGAGGGACCAAGAGGGGCAATGGCTTGTGTCTCTGGTTCTGTCCCCAGGTATCTGCTGGCTGTGCGGGCCCTCTTCATTCCACTGTCCACTGTGCCTGCCCACTCCCTTGGGGATCCCCTAGCTCCCCACCTGGGGCAGCAGCCCTATCCCCACGGGCAGTGCTTTCTGCTTGCGTCACGCAGCCCTCTGCACTTTCAAGTGGCTCTCTGCTCTGTGCCAGCTGCAGTCAAGGTGTGCAGCGCCCAGAGGTGACCAGCAATCTCCCTCTGCCCCTGACTGCTCCTGTGACCTTGGCCTGTCACGGTCTGCTGTCCTGAGGGCACAGCGAAGCCCAAGGTCATGGGAGGTCCGATCTCAGAGGATGCAGGCATAATCGGGGTTAATGAGAAAGCTGGAGGGAGGCTAATGAAATTATGTGGACCCTTTCCACATAAAAAGGGAGATGAACCTTTTGTGAATAGCTTCTGTTTTGTGTACAAAAGTAAAACGTGTCTTGTAGAAAGCCATGTGGACATGGATACCAAACAAAATAAAATTTGTGCAATTACAATACTAAGGATAAGCTTCCCATCTTTTTTCGTAAACAAATCAATTTTAAAAGAATGGATTTATAGTAATGTCTTCTAACATGTTTTTTTAACTCAGTGTGACATATGTGTTACTTCGAATATTCTACATTCAGCTTTAGTATCTTCTTAAAAGCTCATTGTACATGTGTACCCTAAGTCCATTCTTCTCCTTTTATTAGATATCTAATTTATTTCCAATTTTTTCCCTAAAAATAATGCGATGATGATCATTCCAACAGAAGTTTAGTGATTTGTATATATTATTCTGATTTTAAGAGAATTTCAGACCAGTGGGACATTTTCCAGTGAGATTTAATAGAATGGCGTATATAGGAATTGAACTAATTTGTTCAATGCCAGCTTTGACATTGATTTCTTATATGACCTTGAGAAATCTTTGTGTCCAGTTTAGTTTCCAGACGTATAATATGGTGTGATAATACCATATCCTCAGGGTTATTAGAACAGGCAAATGTCATTACTTACGTGAAAGAGCTTTGAAAAGATCGGAAATACTAGGCAAATGCAGGGTAATATATAGTTAACTAGATGTCTTATCTATTGACATAAATGTACCGTAAGTACAATGTGACTAATTAATCTGCAGTGTTTTCCTATGAGGGTGGTCATTACCCATGAATGAATTTATTTTGTGGATGGGGAAAATTGAACTCTTAAGGAGGCTAAGTTTACCCTGGGTCCAAATATGCAGCAACACTATATCTGAAAGCATTTCTTTTCACTTATGATTCAGTCCATAAGATTGGACTAAATACACAGACTATACAGTGTCTTTGGCTCAAGAAATTACTGTTTATAGGGACAAGGGGGCAACCCCATTTGGGCAGTGAGCAGTCAGGACTCTTTTGGTGACAAATTATAGAAAACTAATCAAGTAATTTTGACTTCAGGAACAGCTAGATTCAGAGGCTTGAATGATATCATCAGAACTGAGATAGACCTTCCAGATTTTCAGGCTTAGCTTTTCTCTAAATTGGCTTTACTCTCACGCATGCATATGTTATCTGTCAGATCCCAGCACAGCCGGCCTTCATTTGCCCATCTCAAAGTCCAATGGAAAGGGAACTTCTCTTTTCCCATCAGTTCCACAAAAGTCCTGGACCTGATGTCACTGAATAAAAATCAGGACACATGCTCACTGCCGAACACGACACATTGGCCAGCATGTTATATTCTCTCAGTCAAGTCAAGATCATTCTTAGAGCTTGGGGCGGTGAGAAAAGCCAAGTGAATTGTTGGTTTCATTCAGTGTATCCAAACTACATGGACATGGGGGCAGAGGAGTTCCTCCAAAGGAAATTGGGACATTATTAAAAAAACAATGGAGACTAGATGCCCAGTAGGCAAAAAAAACACAGATGCCCTCCCATGGCACACCTCTTCAGGAGGGAGAATTCAGAGAGGCTGGAGCTAGGCCAAGGGTCAACATGCTAAAGCAGAGAAAAGCCACCAATAAGAGAGGAGTGTACACGGGATTCCGGTCGGTAAGGCAAGATCAGAGGTCAGTGTAGGCAAAAGGTTTGAATTCTAGGCAGACTCATGAGTTAGTCAAGGCTGTGAGGAGTCTTTGGTAATCCCTGCTCAGCCAGGAGCAAACCTGTGTTGATGGAATAGTTTCAGGAAGTATTGTCCAGCCACGTGGATGTGCCTGGGGGGTATCCCTTCAGATCACTCTTTGTCAGAATGTTGGTGCTGTCAGCCCTAAGAGACCTGGTGATCTTGAGGCACCTATTCTCCCTGCCAGTGATCAATTCTCTGCTCTACTCAGACACTCAAGCTATGGTGCACAAACTCTTTAACAGTCCCAGTTGGAATCTTGGCTGCAATACTGATGAGCCCACACCACCAGATGGTAGGTTCTTCTAATTGGTTCCATCTCTTCTAGTTTTTGGCAGGAATGAAGCCTTCCCTATGCCTCAAGATGGGGGATAGAGAGAGCCAGGATGAAATGAAGGAGGCTTTAACCTCTGTTAAACAGGCTGAGATCTTAAGTTAGTTCTTATCCAAGGAGAACAGAGTGGTATGGTTCTTTCACACCAGGCCACGGATTCACTGTGGACTGAAAATTTAAAACTAACACTGATAAAACAAGATTGTAATCACTGGAAAGTCACTTGGCTAGAAAGGTCAACTGGTCTAGGGGAGGGCATTCATTTATTCAGTCATTGATATTTATGAAGCATTGTGATAGATTAAATTCTTATTTGGTAATGATTCATCTCCTCCCCAAACTCACTGGGAAGAGTATATCTCCCTGCTATTCATTAATGTTATGTTTGGTCTTGTGACCTGCCTTGGCAAATGGGATATTATTAGGCATGTTTCAAGCAGAAGCCTTGAGAACATGTCCCAGAGAGCCTGCTAGTCCCAGAAGAAAGAGAAAGGCAAAAAAGAACAGAGATGCCACAGTCAACCCACAGACAAAAGTCTGAAGCAAAGCTGTCCCAGCTGACTGGGAACATGGTAGTAAATGCTCACTGTTATATATCACTGAATTTGGGGGTGGTCTGTTATGCAGCAATAGCTGACCAATACAAGCAACCACCATATGTTCCACACTTTGCTAGGAACTGAGGGAAACCTGGAGAATGATAGATGTGGTCTTGGTCTCCATGGATCATATGTTCTATAGGGAGATAAGCAATAAATACACTTAAAAATAAAAATAATAATAATAGAGATTGTTACTATGGTCATAAAGAAAATAAGGTGTGGTGATAAATCACTATTGCAGTAGAGAATACCTACTTTGGATTAAGTGGTTGAAGAAGATCTCTCTAAGGAGATGACTTGTGAGCTTAAAATATGAAGTTGGAAAGGAGTCAGACAGGAGTACAATCCCCTGTGGAATGTGGAAAAAAAGAAACAGCCACATGGACAAGTAAGACTGCAAATCTTGGTCTGGGCAAGGGAGAATGAGGGGCTCTGAAAAAATTCCTTGCAAATTGGGTCACTCAGCTGTCCTAGGGCAGATGCTCACTACTCTGCACCATGTTGCATGTGCAAGTCAAGGGCTGACAAAGATGCCCTTGCTGCCAAAGCAAGACAGCCACGGGATGTGGAAGCTACTGAGCATAGTAGAGGCAGAGGATAAGGCTTCCTAGGGCATTCCTAATAGAGAGGTGATGGAATTGGCTATCCTTCCTGTCTTGGCTCCAGAGCAGTCAAGAGTTGTTGCTGTTGCGTCTAAGGATGGCAGGAGATGTGTGTGTGTGTGTGTGTGTGTGTGTGTGTGTGTGTACATAAATTCATTCTTTCATAGAGAAGGGAAATTAACTAAACAGTTTCAAGATCCCCTTCCAAGCCTGTGATTATAAAACTGAAGAATTCTGAGATTTAAATTATGTGTGAAGGAAATGTTAAGTCAGAGAACTTCATCTTAGCTCTGTGCCAAACTCCATTTGTTAACTGAGGTGGTTAATTAGGGCAGTGTCCCTCAAGCAAGCAGGATGAGCTCCAACCATCGCTAACCTATCTGGGAAGAGCCCACGGAGGTGTCACAGCAGCAAGGGAGGGCAGACAACATGTGATGCAAGCCTTCCATTTAGTCTCTACTCCAGACGCTGAAAAGCAGGAGTTTAGGGGATCGGAAGCTCATAAGGGTAAGTGTGGAGTCCAGAGTCAAGTAGTTTATTAGCTTTGGTAAAATTACTTAACTTACTACCTCTTCTTCCTAACTCCAAGATTGTTCTGAATACCTTGAAGCATCATTTCTACTCTAACTATTCTAATGAGCCAGTTTCTCTAGGGTTAAGATGGATTTCTCATCAGCAAATATTATGTTTTTATTTCTTTTAGCCTAAGGCCTATGAGAATCTTCACACCTCTCGCTAAGAACACTTAGCTTTGTGATGCTACGTTCTCCCCACCATCAATGTTGCTCTCTGTGACGCCTTCTGCTCCCTTTTTCTCCCCAGGGTCTACCCTTTCCCCAAGAGGCTAGCCTCTACATTTTGGGTTAAACGTATCAAAGACGGAACTGGGCACCCTTCCTACCAAACCCTTTGCTTATCCCTCACTGTATTTCTGTTGAATTACTCCCTCTCAAAATGTCAGTGTCTGGTTTGATTCCTCAGTCTGTCAACCTCTCCATCCAATACAGTAATCTGTTGATTTTCCACCACTATGACTCTTGAATCTGTCCTTCTTTTTCTTCTTTTTTCACTGGCTTGTGTCTTTAGCCTTTTGACTAGTCTCTCCATGTTAGAATCCACTTGCCACACAGAGGGTGGATCAATTTCTTAAAGACTATTTTAATCAGGAAACTTCTTGATTGTAAACAAATTGTCAGTGGCTTTCCATCTTGTTTTAAGTTAAAACTTAGCCCAGAATATGAGTCTTTTCAATGATGTGGTCTCAGTCTGCCTACTTTTTGAGACTCATCTAACCCTGCACACTCTAATTTCCAGCTGAAGCAGGTACCCAGTGTTGCCATACACATGCCTCTCAATCTCTCACGGCTTTGCTTTTGTTTATGCTTCTCCTTTGACATGGCATAGTCCTCATCACCCATAAATGAATGAAGTGTTAACATTCCATTCATTTATTCAGTCAACTAGTCTTTACTGGGCACCCCTCTTTATTAGACCCTGGGCATATAGCAGAGAGTAAAATCAATGAAATCCTTGTTCTCTTCGGGTCTGTATTCTGGTGAACAAATAAATAAATATCATGACTTCAAATAGTTGTTAAATGCTACAAATACAGCCAAATAGATTCATGGAACACAGAGTAGGCTAGAGAGCTACCTTAAATGGGTGGGAGGCTTCTCTGAAGAGGTAATACTTTAATGGAGCCTTGTTATGACCGACAGAACTTTCTGCAATGATGGGACACATTCTAAATCTGTGCTAATATGGTAGCCATTAGTGACATCTGCCCTATGGAGCATTTGAAATGTGGCTAGGATGACTGAGGAACTAAATCTTTAATGTTATTCAATTTTAATTCATTTAAATTTAAATAGCCACATGGGGATAATGGCTATCATATTAGACAGCTTAGATCTAGACTCTATAACTTTCCAGGCAAAAAGAACAGGAAGTGTAAAGTCTCTAAAGTGAGAGCCTGTGTATTCAAA
Organism: Camelus dromedarius; assembly: GCF_036321535.1. NCBI lineage: Eukaryota > Metazoa > Chordata > Mammalia > Artiodactyla > Camelidae > Camelus > Camelus dromedarius. The sequence continues at coordinate 108,488,041 of NC_087438.1, forward strand.
GGACAGTAAGAAAGCCAGTGGAACTAAAGCACACTGAACAAAAAATTAGGCATCGTATTTTGTAGGCCATGATAAGGAACTGAGATTGATTTAAAATACAATAAAAATTACTAATGGGGCTAAAGTTTTGAGGTGGGTATTCTGATTTACACTTTTAAATGATTATTATCATTTCTCTGTGGAGAAGGGAAAAGTGATAAAGTGATATGAAAAGAGCATGTATCAATCAGTTACTGCCACATAACAAATAACATCAAAATTTTAGTGGCTTTTGCAGCAACATGGATGCTCCTGGAGAATGTCATTCTAAGCGAAGTAAGCCAGAAAGAGAAAGAAAAATACCATATGAGATCGCTTATATGTGGAATCTAAAAAACAAACAAACAAAAACAAAGCATAAATACAGGACAGAAATAGACTCATAGACAGAGAATACAGACTTGTGGTTGCCAGGGGGGCAGAGGGTGGGAAGGGATAGACTGGGATTTCAAAATTGTAGAATAGATAAACAAGATTATACCGTATAGCACAGGGAAGTATACACAAAACGTTATGGTAGCTCACAGAGAAAAAAATGTGACAATGAGTGTGTGTATATGTCCATGTATGACTGAAAAATTGTGCTGAACACTGGAATTTGACACAACATTGTAAAGTGATTATAAATCAATAAAAAATGTTAAAAAAAATTTTAGTGGCTTATACAAAAATTGTTTTAAAGAATCACAGCCTGCAGATTGACTGTGGTTCGCCTGTTGTGGGCTGGATCAGGCTGGACAGAGGGTTTAGGTCTGTCCCATGTGTCTTTGTTTTGGGAGTGAGGGTGAAGGGGCAGCAGCTAATAAAGACTTCATGGAGGCTAAGCCTTATCATGAAAGTACATTTAAAGCCAGAATCTTCTTGTGCTGTGTCTTCTAATATTTCATTGGCTCCAGCAAGGCATGTGGCCAAATCTAACAATTATAGGGCAGAAAAAAATATTCTCTGCCTTCTAAGAGGGATTCCAAAATCACATGGTGATAAGGAGCATAAATGTGTGATTCTATCACAGTAATCCAGTGCACCACAGAAGGAACTCAGGGAGACCAGCTAAGAGGCTCCTGCAATAGTATACATGACAGATGATGATGGCTGGGACATACATGGTAGCAGAGGAGACAGAAGGAGTAGCTTTGAAATCTATTTTGAAGGTGGTAGCAACAGGACTTAGTGATGGATTGAATGTAGCATATGAGGTAAAGAAAACAGACCTACTTTCCAAGATGCTTTTCAGATATTATCACTGCTTTATGAAACTGTTTTTTATTCTTCCTTTATTCATAACTGATATAAGTCATTTCTTCTTCCTTTATTTTATGAGCTCTCTTTTGTGAACTGCTTTTTTTTTTTGGGCCCTTTGGATTTCCTACCTTCTGTACTTAGAGAAAGGTCACATCTACTATTAAGCCTCTGAGTATCTTGAGGATGGGAAAACAAATGATTTGTATTTAAAGCCCAACTGCTCAAGACAAATGCTCCATAAATATTTCCAGGGTAGTCTAATGGTTAATAGCAAGAACTTGGGAGATAGCTTCCTAATTCAGAATCCTGTGTGATCTTTACAAGTGACTTCACATCTCAAGGCCTTGGTTTCTTATTTGGTAAAGTGGCAGTAATAATACATTCCTCTTAGTGTTGTCGTAAGGATTGAAGAAGATAAACTTGAAAAGTGCTTAGCATAGGGCCTGGCTTAGTAAGGGCCCAATAAATGGGAGCTATTATTGTTTGTTCAATTTAATTGTTTGTGATGACAAGCTTCTCTCGAAATGCCCTCTAAACTCTTCATCAGAAAATCCAACGTTCTTATTGAAATGAGGGGCATGGAGAATAAAAAACGCTGTGGATGGGATTTTGTAATTTAGTTAGGAAATATCTAGATCTAAGGCTTCTTTGATCTGAAAATGACAGCAACAACAAAACCCCAAAATAGAGCCACTTTGCTACTTGTTTCCTTTTACCATCTGCCAAGATGATTCCTTTTAGTTCTGCAGGTCTTGCTTGGAGTCAGCTGCCGTTAAAATCATAAAATAAAATAAAATTTAAATCTAGTCCTGTACTTATTTGGGAATGAGAAGGCAAAAAGGCTTTAACTAAATATACAGCTAGTTGCTGCTGGAGTGAAATATAGGGCATTGGTGACTCAAACGTTTGAGGAACGAACTGCTCTGGGAAAGTGAGTTTTAGGATAAAACAGGATTAATAAGAACCTGACTTTTTAAAAACGTGTAATGAGACAGTTTCTGAAGTGTACTCCTCTGCTTTCTTGCTTTAATAAGACATCTGTTTTGATCCTACTTTAATATTGCCTTGACCACAAGTGTCCCATAGACCCAGGGGGCCACTGTAAACATAAACTGTCCAGGATCATAGATGAGAGTGAGTGAAATCACCAAAATGGAGTCCGTGAAAGAGGCAGAGAGTCAACATGATGAGTTTGGGGATTTGGATGAAGTTTCCTGGGGAGCCCCGGAAGATACATTTGGAAAAGTACACTGGTTTCAGACTAGAGAAGGCTCTGAAGCCCAGGGAAAAGTATTCCAGAGATAGAATAATAACTTAAAATTTCACGGCTGACATTCGAAAAGTCTTCTTTCTATACAAATAAAGATTGTTTTATTTAGAAGTTACTAGAATAATCTTCCACCAGAATAAAGTTACCTTTATTTTCTGAGTGCCGAATGACACAGACCCTCCCCATTTCTACGTGACAGACATCGAACAGTTCATTTTTAAGAGGCTTTAGGAACCTATCTTACCTGTGTTTCCCAGTAGAACTCTGATGTTCCAGGGCTAATAGGCCTTCCTTGGAGGTTGGGGTTAGGGAAGGTTGCATGGTCAGAAACTTAGTAATTCTGGATTTAAAAAAATTGTACTCTTTAGGATTTTGAAGGCCCCTTAATATGCTAATGTGTTTTGTTCATTTCTCAGAGGAGGAAAGGGTATATATGTTCCAAATATAATAGTCCTTCTTTTTACCAAATTACCTATATATTAATACCCTGGGTGACTCAATGCCTAGTCTGAGCTTGGTTTACATACCTAGAAACTAAGACCCAGAGAGCACAGAGGGCTTTGTCTGCCAGGTCATGACTCTCATGCAAGACTTCTGACAGCCAAGCAAGGCTTCGTTCCACGTTTCCTGGCTCCCTGTCAATTTTTGGAGCGAGTCCTACAAACAGTATTATCCAGAACAAGGAATTGCCGGTGATTTCAGAAAGAACCAGCCAGCTCCAGGGAAGCACTTGCCAAATTGGCCCAGGTCAGCCTTGCTGCTGTCCATGCTTTTTTTCATCCCTGCAAAGCCAGTTCTGAGTAATCTACGTTTAGATGTCCATCCGGGAACAACACCCAGCCTCTGTACTGCTGTTGTTTTTTTTTTAAGCCCCCCATTTTTTTTAAAACGAGGCAAGTTGAAATAAATTATTTTTAATGCAACATGTAAAGTTAATAGCAAAAATAAATAGGCTGCACAGAGGCTGAGGAGAAGCTGACATACGGCAGGGAAGGTGATGAGACTGGGTGAGGGAAGTTTGCGGTGGCCTTGAGAGAGCAAAATTCATTTTGCTCCTGGCCTTTATCTGACAGACCCAAATCTCTTCTTACAAACAGTATAAAGAAATCTGGTAACTGCATCCACTCTGCCTTGGGTAATTGGACTCTGGGCTTCACGGGCAGGTTACAGGAATAGTGGTCCTATACTTAAAGACCATATTCAGATGGCCCAAGGTCTGGAAAGCATTTCCAGTGACGATGATCTGAGAGGGAAAGTCGTAGACTGAGTATAGTTCAGTGTCCATCCCCAAACATCTAAACAGCCATCTCTGCAAAGAATTGCTTTTATTCTCTGTAGCTTAGGAAGCCAAACAAAGACCAGTGAATGGGAGGTTTAGCTTCACAGATCTCAGCTCAACATGGTAGAGCCCATTTTAAAAATATGGACTGGCTAGTGGTGGAGAGGGTCCCTTTATCTGATTCTGGGCATCTCCTAATCAGCATGGCTATTGGAAACCTGGCCCTTTTACAGAAGTACCTTACCACCTCCACCCTGATGACCCAGTGCCTGTGGTACTGCTGTTAACTGTTGGTTTCAAACTTTCCTTCTCAGCATCCCTGGCCAACAAAGACAAATCTTTCTGAGCATGGCAGAAAGATTCCTTGTAATGGTGCTATGGACTGAATTGTGTCCTGCCAAAATTTGTAGGTTGAATTCCTAACCTCCAAGGTGATGGTATTTGGAGATAGAGTCTCTGGAAGAACATGAGGTCATGAGGCTGGGGCCTTCATGGTGGGATTAGTGCCCTTATAAGAAGAGATACCAGAAAGTTTGTGCTTGTGTGCACTCTTTCTACCTCCCCCTCTAAACACACACACACACACACACACACACACGAAAGGCCCTGTGAGCACACAATGAAATGGTGGCCATCTGTAAGCCAGCGTAAGGACTTTTACCAGAACTCAATAATGTCAGCACCCTGATCTCAGACTTCTAGCCTCCAGAACTGTGAGAAAATAAATTTCTGTTATTTAAGCCACCCAGTCTATGGCATTTCGTTATGGCAGCTTGAGCTCACTAATACAAATGGTAACTGGGGTGGTTCCTCCATAAGAGTGAAGCTAACTTAGATGGTAGATAGGAAGCAAACAGAAGCTTAAGCAAAAAGGGTGGAGGGTGGTGCATTTGGGAGCTGGAGGGAGTCGTGCAGACAAGACCTAGCATTTGACAGTTCTGCTGAGGGCTGGCACTGTGCCCAGCCTCCTCCCACTTCTCTTCATCTCACTCTACCAAGAAAATATGCACATCTGTTATCCACAAATACTCTGAATTCCCCCGCCAACGCAGATCCCCGGGAAAACCTAACACAAGCGGAACAGTGAAGACACATAGGCTATTTGGTGCTTTCTCAGGAGGGCAGCTGATTTTTTCTGACACCCTCTATCTTGGTCTCTTAATTTGTCCCTAGTCAGTGAGCACAGTATGGTCCTGAGCAGGATGGAAATAGGACAATTGGGCTTAAGGCTTATTCTGTCACAGATTAGCCACGGGATCTTAGGCAACTCACATATCCTTCCTACTTCAAGTTCCCCTTCATGACCTGACTACTCTCAGGGCCTCTGTTCCCCCGTGTACCCCTGTTTCACAAGGAACCATAAAGAGTAATGATTATGGACCCAGACTCTGGGGTCACGTAACTCATGAATTCTACACTGGCTACTTCTCACCTGTGAGACCTTGGACCAAATTAGGTAGTAGCACCGAGTTTCAGTTTTATAGCCATCAGATGAGGTTAATAATACTCGGTATCATGAATGGTCTTCACAGGCATGGAAGGAAAACCTGCTTGTGAAAGGCTGGGCACAGTGGCTGTGATGCTTCGTAGACACCAGCTCTGTTTTTCTTCAGTGCTGCAGAGCAATGTGCAGTCCTCCCAACCCCCCTGCGGGAGTGCGCCTCTAGACCTTGGCTATGCTGGCCTAAGAAACTCCTAGTCGCCTTTGAGACCCAAATGAAAATCTACAAGACAGGCTTCCCAGGCTGCACAGGGCATGCTCTTAAGGGAATTGCGCCTTTTTTCCCCCAGCCATTGTTGCTCATAACCCATTGTGTTGTGATGAGTTTTTTTATATGACTGTCTTTCTTGCTGGATCCCACATTTCTCCAGGGTCAAATGACTTTTTTAACCAGTTTTTAACCGAGGTAGCATAGCTTTTCTTAGGCATTAAATGTTTGAAAAAATGCCCTCTAGGTAGATGGACAGATGAACGGATGACTGGTTCCGTTGAATCAATCTACCATATCCACTTCTGAGGCATAAACATGTAACCATTTTCTCTAATTTTACATCAGCTTAATAACTATTTATGAACATCCATCAGCAAGACCCATGTTTAGAGTCTTTGGGTTAAAGAAAGTGTTCACCATTCACATGAACCAATCACAGGAATCTCACCTGATCCTCACAAGCACCCTTTGGGGAAAAAGAGAAGGTGATGATCTGATTTTACTATCGAACAAAGAAAGGCCCAGAAAAGTTCAGGATGAGTCTAAAAAAGGTCACCCACCATCCAGCAGTGTATAAAGACCTGGATTTGAGTCCTCTGTACACTGCTGACTTTCTGTGTGACCTTGGCTAAAGCATTTCCCTTCTCCGGGGTTTGGACTGGTCTCGGAAGGCCCTTCTACTTCTGGAACCATGTGAGCTGGAGAGCCTGTTAGCTGGGAGAACAGCGAGACTGGCCGCTTCCAGATTTCCCTCCACGAGGGAGAACTGTGTACGCACTTTGAACATATCAAAGCGCTTGGGCAGCGTGGAGGAGTGTTACGTGTGGTTGATGGACCCTCCCTGAACTGGCAGTTCAGCATTCCCATGCCAACTGGAGGGAAGAAAATTTAAAAACAGAAAAGCAAAAATTGAACATAAAACCCGAGCATGACCTGTGTCTGATGAAAAGCAGCCTACGGATTACAAACACGTGGGGAAAAAGTAAGAGAATCCTTGGCTGGACTTCAATGGCTGGATCCTAGGACTGGTGGAAAAGGAAGAGAAACTGGGTATGAGAGATGCAGAGGCTGGGAGGGAAGTGGGCTCTGGGGTCAGAGTCCCTTATTTGCAGCAGCCATCAAAGAATACATTGTCCTCAGCAACCCTGGAAACCAGGCAGGACAGGAAGATGCCTTCTGCGTTTTTCCACTCCCCCCAGCACCAGGAGGCCCAAACCAGCAAGACAACTCTCTTAATATTCAACTGAATTTGTTTTCAGTTTCCTGCCAGCATCCCAGATCCCCAGAGTGCCTGCTTGGCTTTATCTTGTCATCCGCTGCCTGCTGACTGGCTGCCCTGCTAATGCCCCACAAGAGGACTTCCTTTGTGTCTTGCAGGGAGCAAGACATCTGGGCTTCTGGGAGGGTAACCACCAGTGCTGGGCTGCAGAGCTACAGAAATCGGGGCAGGGACCCTCGAGGAGCCTCAGAAAGGCCCCTTGGCCCTAAGAAAGGGAGGGATGGGATAAGGTAAGGCAGACAGGGATGAGATGTGAGCAGATGGGAAGCTAAGGAGCTGTGGCAGCTTCTTATAAAGAGTTCACAGCTGGAGATCTGTTCATTAAGTCCCCATCGTGGTCCTCTGTTCCTTTTTCCTGTACCTCCACATCTAGTTCATCAGCATGTCTTTCAGTACTAACTACATAATATACTTTGAATTCAAACATGTTTTTTTTTCCTATCTCCATGTGACCGCATACTTCATATCAGCACAGTCTTTTCCCCGTGTCCCTGTATTAACCTCCCAACTTGTCTTCTTGCCACCTTGCTTCCAGGCTATGCACTACCCACAGGCTAATATGACCTTTTAAAAGTATTATGCTAAACATGTCATACTGCTTTAAAAAAAAAAATGACAACTCTGTACCTAGGTCTCCAAGGCCTTCCATAAACCTTCGCACTTCACCTCTTATCCCTCATTTGTGGAACTAGAATCCATTCCTCAGGGCCTTTCTTTTCTCCTTTGAACAGGTCAAGCTGCTTCCTGCCTCAGGGCCTTTTCACTGACTGCTCCCATCTCTTAGATCTCATTGAGGTTGGTCCTATCTCATTATTCAGGTCTCAGCTCACTTCCTCAGAGAGAATTTTCCTGAACACTTTACCTAAAGGAAATCCCTAATTGCCCTCTACTTCAGTACTTTTTATTCTTTCAAAGTATTTTTCATAATTAGTAACTCTTCTGCCTATTATATTACTTAATCTCTCTCTCGCCTTCTCAATGCAAACTCCAGGAAAACAGGGTCTGCTGCTTCTTGTTCATTGTATCCCCCCAGAGTCTAGCCTGGACCTGGCACAGAGTAAACACATTTGTCAGTTGGAGGAATAAATAATTGAGTGAATGAATGAGTTTCTACAGTGTGTTCTTCCTTTGTGTCTGGTATCAAGTTCAGCCCTGGGGATACAGAAACGAACAAGCCAGGACTACTGCTCTGAAGCTGCTCTCAGTCTAATGAGGGGAACTGAGATGGCAATAGTTTTCAGGATGAGAAGTACATTAATACATACATGCATAATCATGATGACCGTAGTGGTTAGCCTTGAATGCAGACTATGTGCTCAACACTGTGCAAACTATTTTGCAGGGTTGGTTTTTTTGTTTTTTTTTTTTTTTTTCATTTAACCATCACAATAACCCTCTATGTTAGTATTATCACATTTAAACCATGTAACAACCCATTTGACAGATGCAGAAATGGAGACTCAGAGGGGTTCAAGTAACTTGCCCCTGGTGACAGCTGGTAAGCGGCTAAGATTTCAACCCGGCACCTTAGCTCCATTCCAGAGCCTCTGCTCTGAAGCACTAGGCCAGAGATTCTCAAAGTGTGACTCTCCTGGACAAGCAGTGACTTTGCCACCTAGCAAGTTGTTGCAAATGACAATTCTCAGACCCCCAGCCCAGATCTCTTGAATCAGAACTCCTGGGGCTGGGGCTCAGATATCTGTTCTAACAAGCCCCCTAGATGATTCTGGTGATACGTGCTAAAGTTTGAGAACCATTGCCCACTGAATGACTTGCTTTTTCTGGATAATCAGTTAGAGGAGAGTCCGGACTTTTCCTCTAGTAACTCAAATTTCAGCCCAAGCTTTGTGAGTGTGGATTGTTGTTTCTGGTCAAAGACACAGCACCGGGTCAGCTGTGAAGGCTGTGGGAGTGAATGAGGACTCCATCAAATTTGTCTTCACAGGGTGGGGGAGTGCATGAATACCAAAGTGGGGTAGGGTAGGTGTGTGTGCCCAGGCAGAGGGAGGATTAAAGGATGGGAACTTCTGAGATCTAATGCCAGAAGCCCTGTAGTTCTGACCCTGACGAACGTGACGCTGGGCAAGCCTCCCTACGTGTCCAGTCCTCTAGGATTCCTGATTTGCCTGCTTCTCAGGGGCCTTTGAAAATCAAATGTGAGGATTAGTAATAGTACAATAATTATATTAATGGCTAACATCCGCTGAACAATTAGGTGTCCTGCTCACTTTCATTGGCTTATTTGATTTAATTCTCAAAGCATCTCTTTTAAGCGGGTACTGGTTTGGACACCAATTTATAAATGATAAGAACAGGAGAACAATGTTACCCCTTAATTATTTAGTCACCCCTCAAAGTGGTAGACCAAGAGTTTGAATTCAGATCTGTCTGATCCGAAGACCTATTACTATTAAATCACAGTATCAGAGTTTCAAATCAATTGAGAAAATCATAAAGACTCTGAAGAAGTAAGTCACAATAATGAAACTGGTGATATAATAGAAAAGGATCGGAGACGAAAAAAATATGTATGTGTGTATATGTATAACTGAATCACTTTGCTGTACACCTGAAACTAACATTGTAAATCAACTACACTTCAATAAAAAATTAAAAAATTAAAATTAAAAAACAAAGTAAAAAAATTTTTAAATAAGTTAAAAAAAAAAAGATGAACTAGGTGGAATCCAAAGTGAATAAAAGTAAGGGCATGGAATCAGAAGCAGTGAGCTTGGCCTCTGGGAGGGATAGTGGTTCCAGATATGAGATGCTCTATCCATTCACCACATTAGTGCAGACTAAACAGCAGACCGTAGATGGTGAGTCCGTGTTCGAGTCAGGGTCAGCCTTCAGGAGAGGGTTTGTGCACGGTGATTTAACACATGCCATAAACTGCAGAAAGCAGCGGAGACCGGAGACACCGGGAGGCAGCGTTTGGTATCAGGCAGCTGCAGACTCCAAGGGCCTCTAATTTTTTGCTGCAGTTCCAAAGGGGCATTGCACTTAACTTCATTCCCAGCCACCTGGTAGTTGCGGGGGCAGTGGAGGGGAGGTGTTCAGCAGCGCTAGAACTTCTACCTCTGGCTCAGTAGCTGAGGGGAACTAGTTCTCCCCTGGGAAAGAGAAGCTTGCTTTTGTTTTGCTGCCATCCCCTGAGCCTGGATAAGGACCAGATTCGCTGGTGAGCTGCTGACAGCCATTTGGGAGTGGCTCAAGGGACCAACTGTTGCTTCATTGCAGAATTTCAAATGGCCCCTGCTGAGTCTCTGTTGGTCAAAGCTAAGGATAATAATGGAAGTAATATGATAGCTAATATTTATTGAATTCTATTCAGGGGGTCATTTTAAGGCAGTTTTTAGGCTCTTGGCACTTTTACAGGTCCTGCCTCCCCCACGGTATCAAAGATAATACAGTGCACCCACGCCTCACATTAAATCTGATTTATGAGTTGAGTGGTGGTGTAGACTAGTTGACATTATGACAAGTTTTACAGACATTTAAATATTTATTAATTTGATAAAGTTTGCTTTGAGTATTTCAGAGCCAATATGTTGATTTTTCTGGACGGAAATACTTTTGAGTTTCTTCAAACAATCAGAAGCCCAGACGCTGTGCTTATCATGACAAATAACAAAAAAAAAACACAAAAACTCTCCTTTTATTGTGTGCAGGGACATAAATGTTTGCATGATAGCCAGCGGATAAGTGTACGGACTCTGGAATTGCGTTACCTTGGGCTGGAATCCCAGCCCCACTACTTATTAGCTATGTGATGTCTAGCAAGTGCCAGAATCCTGTCTCTGCCTCAGTTTCCTCATTTGCAAAATAGTTACCATGAGGACTAAATCAGATAATACGCGTATAAAGCTTAGACTGCTGCCTATAACATAGCATGTAAAGTTGGCTTGTTGTTACTTTATTACTGTTTTTTACAGTGTCCCAGTGAGATAGCCACAGTGGTTATTCCCATTTTGGAGATGAAGTAAATGAGGCTAGAGAAGTTGTGACTTACCACACTTGGTAAATGATGGAAGGAGGAACTCAGGTGGTCTGATTACTGAGATCACCTTCGTGTGTCAGTCAGAATGGGCCAGGTTATACTACAGTAACTCCCACATTGCAAAGGATGAATATAATGTGGTATTTATTTCTCACTCATGCTATAAGCCCAGCACAGGGTGGCATAGGGGCATTGCTCCTCAGATTCACTGAGGGACCCAGACCAAGAGAGGCTCCTTCCTAAGACATGCTGCCATCAACTACCTGTGACGGAACACACAGGCTCATAAAGCCTCATCTCAGAGGACACACAGACAGCGCCTCCACTCACAGGTCACTGGACCAAGCCAGTCCGCAGGCTGAGCTGAACTTCAACAGGGGCTGGGGAAGGGCAGTTACACCATGTGACTAGAAGGACAACTGGGAACTGAGGAACAGCCCTAATGTTATTTCAGAGGGGACCATTGAGGATCAAGTTAATGATCAAGTTGCCATCCATGTAATTAACATGTAAATGACTAAGAACAGGGACTACAACATAGTAAAAGCTCCTTAAATGTTAGGTGTTAACTCTCATTCATGAACTGCCTCCCGCTGTAACTCTCACACGTAAGTATCTTCCACTCTAATCTCTTGTTCGCGGGTCTCTCTCTCCCAGGGATCTGTTTTGCAGACCACCTGCTCCATTTTGTTCTCCAAATCTCCCGCTCATCCCATCATCTCTCAATGATTCCTCACTGTCTCAGTGGGTGCGATTCACACTAAATGATAGTGATGCTGGGGACTAGAAACTGGGCTTTGAGAAACCTTATGTTGCGATTGTCCCTCTTGACTGGACACAAACCCTTCCAGCTAAGTCTCTGCAAGGCAACCCACCTGGAAGGGCTGGTCCTTCTGGGCTAGCCTCTCTGCTTAACTAATTTATTTAATTCTAGCCCAGAGTATTTCTAAAACTCAAGTCACTAGAATTGAACTAATCTCTGTCTCCTTAACACGCATAGTGTTTGCTTTTCTAAGGAACCCTAGGTTTGAAGTGAAGACAGCGATGAATCTTTAGAGTAGGCTTCTGTGACAGTACTTGATTTTATTTTTATACCCAGTGCCTTCTGTTTGGCGTCCAGCTCAGGGCTCTTTACAGTAATGGCCAACAACCTGTGTTGGTGGAGTGAACCATACAGTTTCCTGACTGCAACTCCAGTGGGCCTGCGATGCAAGATCCTATGGGTCTCTGGAGGAAAGCCTTGTTCTCAAAGTCAAAGATCACCCATTAAGCCTGTCTGAGAGTTGATAGAAGTCCAAGGGAAATATTTGCTATCTTTTGGCAGTTCCTGGATAAATAGTGAACAGACACATTCAGTCTTAGCAATGTCAGTTCAGGATCTCTTAAGGATTCAACTATTTACTTAACTGAGGTACAGCCCATGGGACGTACATCACCTACTGAATTCCAGAGCTTAGCAGTTTATTGGAAGTGTACACAATGCTTACACACAAGAAGAGCCAACTCATCCAACTGCCAAAATAATTTACCTTTTCCTTCTTTCTTTTCAGTCTAGTGCAATGGTTCTCAACTAGGAGTGACTTTGCCTCCTTCCCCTCCCCAGGAGAAATGTTGCAATGTCTGAAGACGTTTTTGGTTGTCACAACTCTGAGGGACTACTGGCATCTAGGTAGAAGCAATGGATGCTGCTAAACATCCTATAATGTGCAGGACAAACCCCTACAACAAAAAATTATCTTGTGCAAACTGTCAATAGTGCAGAGACTGAGAAACCCCAGTCTAGTTTTTTCACTGGCTAAGTGCTGGGCAGTGGTCCCTTCTGATATTTCATTGCATGAAATATACATAGGCTGTTGAGAGGGTTCCTTGTACAGAATCAAGCTGGCTTCCCCTCAGTGAGATGGTAAAGCTTGGGGGACACATGTCGCTCCCTTTCCTCTTTGCCTCAAACCTGAAACAGGTTTTGTATAATAATGGGGGAATCTGTCAATGCCATTTTATAAATCGTGCACTGTGATTCTCCCTTTAGCTGGAATCCACACCACAATGCTCTCGCCTAGTTAGTGGTAGGAGCCAGGCATGGCTTTCTCCGGATACTATCCTCTCCACTCCTTCCCTGGTCTGGCTGGAGAACAGCTCCGTAAATTAAAGAGTCTCTTCGGGTACACAACTGGCACTTTGATGGATGAACTTTGTTAGTTGTGATCGAGGTACAGAACGGCCAGGATGGAAGCCACCTGCCCTATTAGCTTTTTAGCAACAGTCACTCAACACTATGAAACAAAGCCAGTCCTGAGGAAATTAAAGAGTGGGGCTGTCCTATGCTAAAAAGGTCCCTTGGTTCCTAAACCTGCTACTGTTTCTTTATTTGTACCATAGGGTTACTAATTTCTGCCCTGCGATTGAGAGGATCAATAAGATAATTGCTAAGTTGTTCTGTAAATTACACTGTAATTGCTCCCCAAATGTGGTTGGGTTAGGAAATCTCCCATACTGGCCCCAATCTGTGGAGCCATGTTTACAAATCCCTGCATTATAAGAAATATTTTTGTGACTGCAGTAAATCAGAAAAATGAGGCCAACACAGAGATGCAAAATGTATATTTTATGGGGCTCCTTTATTCTGAGATTATGTGTTTTTTCTTTTTTGTTGTTCACGTGCCTTTTCTGTTATGAAATAGGATGGTGGTAGATTGCAGGATGTTTTGTTTTGTTTCAAAATACCATTACATGAAAATATAAAAAATTAACATCCTGTGTCAGTCCCTGAAATGCCTTTAAATCTTTTCTGATCTACAAAACCTAATGAGAGGGAACTCGGAGAATTCACCTCAGCAGGAATGTTATTATGACTGGTGATACAGTGTATTTAAGTTTGTGTGCAGGTGACCTGTGTGTGTGTGGCATGCATTAAAAGGATCTTTCACATCATTTCTTAATCTATATACAGATCTAATTTGCCTAGGATCACAGTGAAACCAGAGAGAGTGAATGGATGCCGGGTGCAGCAAAGCAGAAAGGTCAGCTGCTTTAGACTCACGCATAGCTGATACTTGCTCTGGGCTCAGCCACTTATCGACTTCGTGACTCTAAACTAAGCTTTAAAAGCCTCAGTTTCCTCATCTGCAAAGAGGGAAGACACTAATACTACCGCAGAGGGTGAACCAATGCAGGGAAGGGGCTAGGAGAGAGGCTAGCACTTAGTGGTTGCTCGGGATTGTTCCCTTTCTTCCCTTAAATCATGACCTGTGTCCCCTCGTGTATAAATAGTGAATCTGTAACTCAGAGGCTGTTTGAACTTTTACACCAGTGCTGTCCTGCTTCCCAGCCTCTGAACATCTGCAACCCCAATATCATAACCCCGACATCTGGGGTGCAGGCTCAGAGGGCTAAACTGAGGTTCTCCAACTCCCACGTGCATCAGACCCACTGGTGGAGTTGGTAAACACGTGGCTGTGATGGGCCCAACTGCAGAGTTTCTGACTTGATAGCTTTGGGGTGGAGACAAATATCTGCATCTCTAACCTCTTCCAAATGATGCTGATTTTGCTGGTCCAGGCACCACCTGTTGACAACCACTGGGCTAAATGTCCCCTTCTCTTTCCAGCAACAGTCTGTTCCTGTGGTTCCCGACTGTTGGCTGCAGTTTGGGGGGGCCATTTTCCAAACTTGGCCCTCATCCAGGATCTCCTCACGTAGTACAGACACCACATCCGTCCAGCGAAGGCGCCCCCCTCATCTACCTTCTCCTCTCTACCCCCTTCTCCTCCCGTCCTTCTGCAGGTCTGATCTCACTTGCCCCTGGCCCAGTCTCTCCATCAGCTGACATCCACCCCACTGCCGCCAACTGGTTTGAATCATCCTTCCTCCCCTTAACAGCTATGCGACTTTGTGTAGGTTGGTCCCCAGAGCAGATGTCAGAGAATGAAGGAGTCTCCCCTACCTCAAGAACCTGATGAGTCGCGTCCTGCCTGGAACACTGGAGATGGTTGATCGTCTGCCAACAGAAACAATGACAGCAGATTTTCTCATTAGGGTCATGTTTGCTTATTTTGTGTTAATGAGAATTGTTGTTTGTTTCGACTGAGTCGTCTTTATTCCATTTCTGCCTCACAATAAGAGGCATCTGGGCTTGCGGTCCCGGGGGTGAATTACCAGCCAGTCTTGAATTGTCGGACAAGGCTGTCCCTTTGAGGAGCACCTTTCCAGAATGCCAGTTCTCACAGAGGCGCGAGGGAGGGCAGACACAAATGATGGTCTTTTACAGCACAACTACCTGTGGACCTCAAACTCCTGGGCTCCTCCCTCCAGGACTCAGTTTCACATCTTTGCTCCAGGACTCCCCGTTGCCTGGGAGGCCAGTCCTCCAGGAAGGGGCGCCTGTCATCTCATGAGCTACCTCAGCCCTGTTGCTCAATCTTGCTTCAAATCCTTCCTCAAAAGGAGAGGTGAAACTTTGTTTTAAGTTTCACAGCCTTGGGAAAAGACGAGTTGACCTCGTCACATCAAGGTATTCATGACAAGCATCAGAAACACCTCTGAGGGCAGCTTTTACAAAGCAGATGAGGAAGAACACATAAGAATACCCAGACACTGACAGTCAGGGCCAGGCACTGCAAGGGAGCGGACATGTGCAGGCTGGCCGGCTCAGAGTCCCCAAGAGGCACTTAGGAATGTTCACCAGCCCTAAGGATTGTTGTCATTTGAGCCTGGCCTCGGGGTGGCAGGACATCCTGAGGCTTTGGGCAGAGCACAAACTCCCAAACCTTCTGCTTTGCTTGGAGGTGATATTTGCGTGATGAGAGCAGCTTTCTGGAATTCATGCATTCAGACCCTCTTCTGGGTTACCTTGGGCAACTCATTTTCCTTTCTGAGCCTCAGTTCCTGGTTCCTTCATTTTCAAATTGGATTAGTAACAACCTCTGCTCTGCCCACCTCACAGGATGTTGTGAAGCCAAACTGTTGCTGATAATAATGATAATGATGATGATGATGATGATGATGATGATGATGATAATAATAATAATAATAATAATAATAATAATAATAATAATAATAGTAAAAATAGTTGTTCCAGCAACAACTCTAATAGCATAAGCGCTCGTGGACTGCTTGGCTCTGTGGACTGTCTTCTATGTTGTGTCAGCCCATTCTTCCAGCAGCCCTAGGAGGTGGTTACTGTCATTATACCCATCTTATAGGTGAAGACACTCAGGCACAGAGAGGTTAAGTAGCTGTTTAAGATCACGCAGCTAATATGGTTGAGTCAGGATTGGAGCCCAGCCCTGTCTGATTCACCTGCATTTAACCACTAAGAGACACCGCCCTGTGACACATGTCAAAATTTGGGGGATGAACTTGAAATATCTCTATGGATGGAAAAGAACTTCTTAGCCACACTACAGCTCGCTCTCCAAGTTTTGTGTGGCTCAGAACTGAATCTGACTCCTTGTGGCCTTGGCTGCCTCCATCTTGGTGTCTTGCCCTGCACGAGGTCTCGTGTTTTCTTGGTTTCTCCTCCCTTACATTATGAAAATGAGAAGCAGCTGTGAGCCCTGCCGATCGCAAATTGGATTGTGAGCGTCGCTACCTCTGGTAACAACTAATTCATTGCCAGGTAGTGGACAGTTTCAACGGTGCGAATACAATCTATCTGGCTTTCAGGTGCCATATGGGATCAAAAACAATTTGCTCAGTGGCCCAGCCTCGGTGGCCTTGCATTCAGACAGCGATGCTCCATTTCCCTCTGCTCCAGAGGGGAAGCCCCTCTGGGGAGGAGCCATCCTCCAGGGCAGGAAAGGCTCTGTGCATGAGAGATGGAGACTGGATGATGCATCTAGGCTTGGAAGGGATTCAGTCTAGTCTCTCAACCCTTTCAAGGAATATTCAGCAAATATGTACTGAGCACTCCTGATGTACCAGGTACTATATCAGGAGGTGGGGATGCAATGGGGTGATAAGACAAAATCATTGATCTTATTTGGACTGAGAAGAAGCATGTGATAACTGAGTCAATAGGTAAATGATGGAGATAACTTCAGAGCATAATAAGGAGCAAGAAGAAAATAAAACTTGATGATGTGATGGAGACTTGCTGGGCAGGTACAGATCCTTTAATTAGGATGCTCAGAGAGGACCTGTCAGAGGATGGGATATTTGACCTGGGATGAAAACGTAAGCATATAACTGGTCCTGGGATAAATAATATTAAGGAAGCACATTCTAAGCAGAGAGAACTTCAGGCGCCAAAGTTCTTAGGTGGGTCTCCATTGGGAAGATTCAAGAAATAGAAAGGAGGCTAAAATAGGGTCAGCAGGGGACAAATCATGCAGGGCACATAGGCCATGGTCCTGTCTGGGGGTCTCCTCTTTGAGGAATCTTCTGGGGCTCAGTCAACCAAGGCAGGGGCTGCTTTCTGTGTATTCATCATATCTCTAAAGACTGTCTCTAAACTTCTCCAAGGCTTGGATCATGCCTTTTTCTTTCTGTATCTCTCCACCCAAATGTTAACACAGTTCTGGGTACACAGCAGATTCTCTGGATAGCCTGATGCGCTTAAGGAAGATATTACAAACCACAGAGACAAAGTTCACTTATGCCCAAGGAAGACATTTTTTAATATTCAGCCAAATGATCCATTGCCTCATTAGGTACTGAGCTCCCTGTTACTAGAGGTATGTAAGCAGAAAATGGAAGATCAGTTGGCAGAAATGTAGGAATAGTGGTAGAAGTAGTAGTTACAGTTGTCAGAGTAATAATATTCCCATGTATTGACCAATCAGTATATGCCAGGCACTTTAAACGTATGATCTCATCTGATCCTCTGCACAACTCTGTAAGGAAGTACTATTATTATTCCCACTTCCCAGTCCTGGAAACTGAAACCCTGGGAGTCTAAGGACTGTGTGTCACGTGTGCGTGGGATCACACAGTGAGTAAGTGGTACAGTCCAGACTAGAAGTCTGTACTTAGAAATCCTCTCTAGAAAAACTGGATGATTTGAGTCCATCTTTTGGCATAATAGACTTGGCTTTTATTTCCATCATAAGCATAATCGGGGGTATATGCAGCACCTTTGCAGTCCCCTCACATGTAGAAAGTAATAACATCATGCAGACTTGTAGAACTTAATAGAATGTGTTGAGAAGAATGGCTGAAAGGATGCTTTTCCACCAGCAGAATCATTCCAACCAAGATCTTGTTCCAGTTCCCCGCCCCACCTCCTTCTCTTCATTTTATTTGAACAGTAGGTTAGCTGCCAAAAGCAAAGGTTAAACTATGTCAATGAAGACATAAAAATAAAAATTCGCCAGCCTAGGAACCTGATGCTTCGCACGCTTTCCTTTACAACATGTTAAATGAGGCCATGGCTCCCTGGAAGCTGAGACATAAGTTTCTTGAGAAGAAGGAAAGGGATTTAAAGAGGGGGCAAAAGGGGCTTTCAGGAAAGACCCTGGCCCTGTGTTTGCAGTGTCTGCATTCACTTGGGATTCCAAATAACATGATTTCAGGAGTGAGCAATAGCCCCACCTAACATCTTCGCACTTAGCACATAATGCTTTGGAGTCCTTTACTTGGCAGGGAAAGTTGTTAAAGTGCATGATACACTATTTTTGGAAGATAAGCCTGAACAGTTTAAAAATGTTAAGTTTGGGTGCAATGTTTAACCCTGGAACTGCACCTTACAAACCAGTGAAGTAATAGAATGTTCGTTGCCCGGGTGCCCACTGAAATTTATAAGGAATTCCAGAAGACACATGAGAGTGAGCAGGCCTGTTAAGACAGTATAATCTCTTGACCTGGGAGGCCCGGAGACCCTTTCAGTTTTCCTAAGAGTTGGAAACTGGTCATAATAGCACTAAGATATTGCTTGGCTTTTTTTGTTTGTTTGTTTGTTTTACCATTTTCATTTAAACTGGATTTTGTAACAATGACTAGAAAGCAGATGCCCATGAAAACCTAGATGTCTTAGTAAAGAGATCCGTGTTAGTTTCTAATATTTTCACGAATTATAATAAAGATGACTATAAAAAACATAAATAAGAGTGGAAAAAGGAACTTTTGGCATGAAAATGAATGTATTCAGAGTTCAGTTCCTACAAAGCCCTTCTCAGCCTTGCCTAGGTCCTATTCTCTTCCTTGTAACCTTCTTCACAAGATCCTCTCAGTGCCCAATCCTTCTGAAGGAAGCCTCCTCCATCCTAGAAGATCCATGAGGGTTAAAGCAGCCAGCCTGAGCACTTGGGCTGACCTACAGTGGTGTTTCCTTCGGGCAGCCCAGGGCTTTAAAAAGACTGAGTGGGAACGTCTTTAGAAGGGTGCCCAGCCTACCTCACCCACTTGCCTGACCTCTCTGTGCATTTGCCCTGAGACCCTGGTGAAGGTCATAGAACTATGGGGCCACAAGGGCCCCAAAAGCTTATTTCAGACAACATTCTGTGAGATCTTTCAAAGAGGAGCACTGGGCTTGTTTCATTGGACCTGCAATGGACCTGACAAGCCTAGATTTGTAAAAAGTCAGTGTCTAATTTTTATAAAATTTGATTATGCTGCTAATAACTATAATTAACATTTACTGTAAATGTTCACTAGAATTTTCCAGATCTAAGGCTAAGTGTTCTTCAGAATTGTCTGACTTAGTCTTTACCACACCACCGTGCAGTGCGGGCTGCTTTTCCCTCATTGGCTGGATGAGGTTAAGGTCCTTGCTAAAGGTCACACAGCTGGTAAGGATGAAATGCTGGTGTCTGACCACATAAACTGACTCTACAGTCTGCTTCCAGAACAGGAAACACCAAGAGGCTTAACCAAGATCCTTAGGTCAAGGGTCCCAAATCCAAAGGCCCACAGAAGCTGAATTGATACTGTGGCATAGCAAACCCAGAGGGTGTCACAAAAACAAGAGTAATGATAAATGACAGACGTACAAGAAAGCCTCAATAGTGGAGAGACCAAGGGAGGGCCGTGGGGACCGTGGGAAGTGAAGAACACATCCCAACTACATGGGGGCAGCCACGACTGGCCTCCAGGCTCCTGTGGCCAGAAGGGAGTGCTAAACCTGATTTTTCAAGGGGAGTTGAAACCTGAATTTTTATTTGAAAGTATCCAACTGGTTAATCGTGACAAGTAATTCAAATTTTTTGAAACATTTTGCCAACAAAGCAAAATACACCCAAATTTATATCACCTGTGATCTTATCCAAACCCTTCATCCTTTATCTGGGCAAATGAAGGAAGAAGGAGGAAATCAGAGAGGGAAGGAGACTTGCCAGGGGTCATACAACAAATCAGTGGCAAGGCTGAGTCTAGAGCTCCAGGCTCTTTGTAAGGTGCTACATGCTGTTTCCAAATGATGGAGGACCTCCCTCCACTCTGACCTCCAGCCATGCCTGCGTATCTCTGATGCCCAATTAACTTGATTTATTTATTTTCCTTAGAAGTATTGTTATTATCGCCACTTTGATTTTTGTTTTTTTTATTGAAATATAGTCAATTTATAATGTTGTGTTAATTTCTGGTGTACAGCACTGTGATTTCATACATATATATACATATATACATGTATATATATTCCTTTTCATATTCTTTTTCATTATAGGCTATTATAAGGTATTGAATATAGTTCCCTGTGCTGTACAGAAGAAATTTTTTGTTTATCTACTTTATATATAGTAGTGTGTATCTGCAAATCCCAAACTCCCAATTTATCCCTCCCTACCTCCTTTCCCCCTCTAGTAACCATAAGTTTATTTTCTATGTCTGTGAGTCTGTCTCTGTTTTGTAAATAATTTTGTGTCCTTTTATTTTTATATGTCACATATAAGTGGTATCACATGGTATTTTTCTTTCTCTTTCTCCAAGAAGCTTTAAGTTCATTTCCTTCAAATTCCTCTCATGTTTCCCCAGTTGTTAAGTGGGGACTTGTCCTTCACTGAGGATGGAGAGGAAATTGTAGAATGAGGCACCAGCAGGGGAAGCCAATGAAGGCATCCTTCCTACTGCTCTGCCTTGGCAGTCAGACCGAGAGCCCCTTGGGGTCCTCTTTGAGGACAGACAGCTCGTGTTCTCTTGCTGCAATGAGATTGGACATGCAGAATATTCTTCTCGCCTTTTTTGGTCATAGAGGCCAGCTTGGCACCATTTTAAGTAAGGGTGTTGGCAGGGGCTCCAAGCTAAGCCTTTCTTTCCTACAAGCCTGTCTTGGGCTCAGGACCTGCTATTCCTCACCAGAGGCCCAAGAAGAACTCCCTGATGGATGTCCTGCCCAGATGGAACAACAGAGACAAGATTTGCTCCATGAAATAGCAATTCTGGGGAGCAAATGATAGAGGTACCAACTACGCAAGAGCCCACTGAGGTGTCAACCATGGCCCTGGGTTCTTGACATTCTTTATCTCTGAACTGCCTGTGAAGTAGCTGGTGTAACTCCTTTTACAGCTGAGGAGTCTGAGGCCCAAGCAGTGCTGTGACTTGACCCAGAAAAGTATTTCTGGAGTTGAAAAGAAGAGAGATTCTTAGAGATTGGGGAGCTCAGGGAAGACTTCCCAG
Source organism: Camelus dromedarius (assembly GCF_036321535.1). Taxonomy (NCBI): domain Eukaryota; kingdom Metazoa; phylum Chordata; class Mammalia; order Artiodactyla; family Camelidae; genus Camelus; species Camelus dromedarius. The sequence goes on from NC_087438.1 coordinate 108,509,410, forward strand.
CAGGGCTGGGAATCAACAGTAGACATGAAATCATCGACAGCAGACTTACAGAAATCTTTAAGTGGGTAGGGGCAGGGGAGGGGATCTGGGTTTTACGAACAGAACCTTTTTCTTTTTAATAATAATGTTTTGAGTTTGAATCAGCTTTTGTTCTTTTCAAAATGCTTTCCCCAACTTCGTTGGGGAGCCAGAATCACCCTGAGAAGAAGGATGTTGCTTGGTTTGCCCGAGAAAGACCAGGAGGCATGGGGCTATGAGGGTGGAGAGCACCCCCTTAAACATGCTGTAGGAATAATGGGTCTGGGGAACCCATGCTGAGGTCAAGGGGGAGGGGGAGGGGCACAAACCAAACAGAATCTTCTAAGGAAAGATGAGGTGTGTTTCCATTCTTTGGACTTCAAGTAAGGTCCTAGCAGGCTCTTGGAATGATAGGACTTGCCAGGCAGGATTCCAGAAAGGAACACTGGTTTGTGAAAGAGGGAGTTTGTGGGGCAGGGGATGTGTTTCTTCCCCTTCCTCTGCCAGGAGAAGAGCTATATTGGGCAGAAGCCAGCAGGGCCCACCTTGAACAGGAAGGGATCCCCTGGGAGCAATCTGGCAATCTGCCTGCCTCAGAAAGAAGAACTACTTTCACTATAAGCATTGCTGAGGCTCTGCTCCCCCATCTCTTTCTGCCTCAGTCGAATTCAGCAAAGCTGGGGTACTGGGAACCCTGAGTCTTCTGGTTCTTTTCCCAGAAACAGGAAAGTTGCCTTTTCCAAGACACCTGGGGGAAACAGATTCTGGGAATCCCACTAGAGCCTGATCACCATGAAATGATTGAGTTGGTAGATTGTCATCCAATCTGGGACACACTCAGGCTTATTTGCATCACCCTATGAGCCGAGTGGACCCTACCAGGCAGCTGCAGAAAAGTTTCTCAGCAAATGGTCTCCCACCCACAGGTCATGAGAGCTGGCCTGACCCGGGCAAATGAAGGCCTTCACCCCTTCAAAGGAAGCTTGGAGCAGGGGGAGGCCCTTTGAGATGTCAGGAAGAGTATTAGACTTGGAGATGGGAGATCAAGTTGACATCTTTGCTGCCACTTACTAGCTTGACCTTGAGAAAGCTCTTCTGCCTTTTTCTGAATTCTTTTTTTCTTAATCTGTAAAGTGTGAATGGGAGAGAAACCTTTCATCTTTAAAGTCCCAGATCATGTCACTCTAGAGAGCCCTCTGATATCCTCCTCTTGCAAGTTACCAGCCTCCCCTTTAACATGACCTGCACATCCCAGTGGAATGGAGTCCCCACCCACCGTGCCAGCCTGAGATCCTTGCCCTCTCCTCACCTCAGCTCTACCAAGCTCCTTCCACCACAGAGCCTTCACCTGGGCCATCTCCCCTCCAGAACACTCTTCCCCCAACAGCCCCGCTCCACCTTGCCAACTCCTCTTCATCCTTCAGCCCTCTGCTTCCACACCACCTCCTTAGGGAGCCCCTCCCTCCCTCCCCTGCCCAGGTTAGGTTTTTCTTCCTATGAGCTAATAAACACTGTAAACTTTTCCTCGGAAGCATTTGCAATGACTTGCAACTTAGACCATTGCTTGTGCAATCACTTGCCCTCATCTTTCTCTCCCAGAGAGGAAACTCACTGAAATTATAAACCAGGTCTGTTTTCTTCAACAACCGTTACTTCCAGCAGTAGAACCCACGAGTCTAGACAGGAGGTACTCAGTGACTGTTGAAAGAAGGACTGTGTGTGTAAGTAACCCCACTCCCTTTAGCATTATTAATGAGAAGGGAATAGAGCCCGTGTGGGGATAAGAAATCCCCAAACCCTCACCTCCCAGGCCTGATGAGAAGACAGAACATCTTAAATGTCCCCATTTTTCTCTTCACCTTAGATTGGACAGCACACCGGACTTGTTGGCACAATATAGAACTGATACACCTGGATGTGTGATGAAAATAAAAAGAGATGCTGATGGAAGAAATATGTTCCTTTTGTCTCATGGAAGACTGCCCACAGAGTCGGGTGGAATCGACTAGATCTACCAATATTGTGATGAGGGAGACAGGAGAGTGACAGGTCAGCTCTGTAGCCAGGAGGATAGTGATGGACGATTCACTGTCATGAGTGTTTACTGGGCACCTACTATGTGTTGAGATGCTGTGCTTTGCTTCGTGTTTTTGATATAAATGTGGTGATAGTATTTAATGGCTAATGTTCAGAGAGGATAAGTGTTTTGCCCAAATTAACATAAATCTTAGCCAGAAGGGCAGATGTTTCAATCCAGGTTGGTCTGAAGTTGGTCTTTTCTCTGGACCTCTGGGATATATGGCTTCAGGTCACAAAAGAAAAGATCTGGGGCTTTGAGAGGTTCAGTCTGGTGAGTGCTGTACATAGTGCATTATTCATTCAAGATGCCTTCCCTCTTGCTCCAGCCTATTCCTGACAATGGGATTCTGGAAAGACAGCTGCCTGGGAGGCAGAATGATGCAGTTTATGAAGTGAAGCAGAGAGGAAGCAGGTGGTGGTAAAAGTAATTTTAAAACTGAAGATCTGAAGACTTGAAATCAAGCTGGGAGCCTAGTTCTCGATCTTATTGTATGCCCATATCAAGTTCACTTCTCCCCTGGCCTCCATTTCTTCAATTGTAAAAAGAGGGACAGTCGGTTATTCCTGAGACCTGATGGGCCCAGTGGGAATTGAAACCTTTGGGGCTTTGCCGCATATCCCTAGAATTTAAGCAGCTCTTTCCCTGTCTGAGTAACTTCTGTAGATTTCCTCGCTGACAGCCAGGAGAGGTTGCTGTCCTAAAGATGCTCTCCAAAGGTGACAGATACACCCAGAGCTGTAAAGCCTCTGCTTAGGGTTAAGACTAAAGCCAGGGAGTAACAGAAATCCCTTTCTTGAGGGTTCCTGTCCAGTTCCCCACAGCCCATCCACTGCTGACCTACAGCGGGGAAGCAAAGGTGCTCCATTGGATTTCGGGAAGGTTTGACTGTGTTTGACTTTAACTTGTGAGCACGAAGGTGGCCGCGGACAGTGTGGCGGGTCCTCTTCCACCCGCCCCATCCAGCAGGCATCACACCCCAGCCCCACCAGGCGCAATCACCTCTTTGCCCACAGGACACGTGATTTAATGAACTTGTGACCACTCGCTCTATCGTACAGGAACTCACAGGGGGCTTTCCCACTCATCATGCCGCTAACTCTCACTGCAGTGACCGCTGTGTCCATTTTATAGGTCAAGACACTGAAGCCTGCAAAGCTGAGTAGTTTTCTCATGGCCATGGCTGATCACTCATTTCCAGGGCTTTGGCAAACTCCCTGCTGATGTCACTAGTCTGTTAGCTCACTATTTTTCTTCCTTGGCCCATTTGTGTTTTCCTGAATAATTTAGCCTTAAAAGAGTCCTAGACTAGTAGTTAGTCAATTTCCTCATTTGACATGATCCGTATTTATTTATTTACTCTCACTCGAATGTAGCTACAGCCCTGCTCTTGAGAAAGCTACACTCCAGCCAGCATATAATTCATAAATGTGTGAGTGGTTCATAGGCATTCATTCATTTATTTAAAATATAAATGAATCACCCACAACTTGCTGCAGACTGCTCTAGAAATTAGCAGTTGAGAGATGATCAAGGCAACCTCCTGTTCCCTGATGCTTATAGTCTCCTAGGGGTGGATGGGGATAAAGAGAAATTGTAGACAAACCTATTGATAAAAAAAAAAACCTCAGGTAGTGATTAAGTGCTAGGAGAAATGGTAAAAGGAATGGGAGAGAGTCGAACAGGAGGGGAAAATTATCCATTTAGGAAGGGTGGTCAGGGAGTGAGGTGGTGACGAGTTGAGGGGTCTATAAAGAGAAGTGGTCAGTCATGTAAAGATCCGGAGGCCAAGGGTAGCAAGGGCATGGCTCTGAATCAGGAACAGGCCTGGTGCATTCGAAGACTAGAAAGAAGGCTCATGTGGCTGAAATGCACTGAGCAAAACAAGGGGGAAGGTGGTAGGTGATGCGATCACTGGGGCAAACAGAGGCCAAGTCTTCGAGCACCTTAGAGGTTGAATACGGATCGGTGTAAAAACTCAGACCAGGCTGCAAGCCATAGGATATCTGAACTATGAGTCTGAGAAGCATTCAGAGGAGGGGGAAAACTGCTGGGGCAGTCAGGGAAGAGTTTTCTATGTTTGCAGCATGAGAAGTATGTGTTTGGAAGTCAGCGGGCTTTCCAAGTTGGGGGTCAGTGGGGTTGGCTCGGAGGCAGGAATAGACATAGTGTGTGTGTGTGCGCGCGTGCGTGCGTGTGTGTGTGTGCGCAGGTGTATGGTCGTGAGTACATATGTATGTACATGAGTGTTGGGAAGTGGTGGCTACCAGGAGAAAAGACGAAGTTGAACGGTCAGAAGAGAGTGGAAGATCACTAAGCCGTTGTGTTGGAAAATCAGATTATTCAAAATGATGCCAGTTTAGGACCAGATGAACACTTACACTCTGAACCAAAATGAGGTTTCATATTTCTCCTGAGATATCCCTAAAGCCCTAACATCCTAAAATCCTTTATCCCCTGTTTATATTCCAGGAGAGACAGCCTAGCTAGAAAACCCTGAATTGTGAAGGCTCAGAGCTTACAGTTGCTCAAATCCACCCCACTCCCTCAGCCCAGTATTTAAGACAGATAAACAGACTGAGGCCCAGAAAGGGGAAAGGACTGGTCCACACACAGGTAGTGTTAGAGCCGGGCCTCTGACCTTCATGTTCCTTCCCAGTTCTTCAGCAGGGATCAATGGGTTATGCATCACACAGGATGCGTGACGGTGTGGGGAGAATCTGCCAGTACTTTCCGGTCCACTGGTCCTGGCAGGTCTGCCCTACAGGCTTGGGGGTCCCTCCATCAGATGGCACAAGGGAGGAGAATTGGGGGGTCACTGCTTCTGAACATGGGCCTTTACACGTGTTGGACCCACAGTTGTCTATGAGCTCTGAACAGACATGGAAGGGCTGCCACAAGATACAAAATGCCAGCCTCTGAATGGAAACCTAATTGTGGAAAATGAATCCATTTCCAACACTTCTTTCCCTGCCCTCACCTTTACCAACCACCTCTGTGAAGCCTGTTGCCAGGTGCGTTGATCTGTTTCATTCCTGATTCTTATAGAGTCCTGGAGGTCATTTAGCCCTGATCTGTCCTCACTGCAGGAAATAGAGTTCATTTCGAGGGTGGGGCTTTGGTATGTGATGTGACTGGAGAGATACACACTGTGAAAACTTCCCAGTCGCTAAGATTTCCCCACATGATTAGATTTCCCTGTTCTCCTGGCTTCAGTTCTCCCTATGACTACCTTCACCCCATTTAGTTGAAGGAATTGATACTTTTAACTGATAAGTTCCCCTAGAAAGGTCTAATACAAGAATTATTTAGTGGCTATCTCTACCTGAGTTTGAGAAAGTTGTAATTTGCTGTCCATCTGAGAGTTTACACAGAAGCAAATTTGGACAGGAATATAGTTGAAGATTCTCATGAATTTCAGGAGAGGTTTTCATAAAGGTGAGACGAGGCCCAAAAGAACGGAAGAGATACACCATACATATGCTCCCCACCTACTGACAAATGAACTCTGCCTCCATTTGATATAAGTTTCTAAGCATTGTAGGTCAAAGACCTCACTCACCTCACAGTACAAAGGTCATAAAGAAAGTGGAAAACTGGACAGCAAGAGTAATCTGTCCCATGCACATGTTTTTGCTTAACCAGCAGTGTCTTTAAAAAGCTGCAAGTGGGCTCCTTTAGCAGAGGAATGTACTTCTCTTACAGTTAGCTACTGCACTTGGTTTTCCATGTTGTACAATTTCCAGGCTTTTTTCACTCATACTAGTTACCCATATGGTTCCCAAAGGCACCTGAGTTTGCGAATCCTTCCAAAGCACATAATGAGTTTGTCTTTAAACAAAGACTGAGGGCCTACCATTTGGTGGGCACTGTAGGATATAAAAAGAGGGCTGAAAGAAGCTTTCATTCATCCATTCACTCATTCATCTATTCATTCTTTCAACCAAAGTCCATTGGGTGCCCGCCATTTGCTAAGTGCTGGGGATACAATTCAGGTCCCTGCTAGGAAGATAGGTATTCAGTCATGGTGACTGTGTGCGTAGTGTGACAGTCACAGAAGTGCAGAGCTCTGTGGGAATGAATAAACAGTATAGAGCAAAAGCACCTACCCTCAAGTACTTTGAAGAGCTGAATGGCTTACTCCAATAAAAGTACTGCAAGACATGAGAAAACCAGAACAGTACCAATCAGTGCTCAAAGGAGCAAGACGCTCACCAGTTTGGGGAGGGAGCCGTTTAAGAATACTGTGTTGGGGAGGGAGCATTTGAGCTGATCGCTGAAGGATGGGTGGGTTTCTACTCTTGGTGATAGTGATGGGAAAGGCCGTTCTAAACAGAAACACTGCATGTACACAGGCAAAAAAGCAAGCAGACAGAAGATACTTGGCTAGAGGTTTACAACAGTCAGAACAGCTGTCATAGGGGTGCTAGATACTCTACTAAAGACATCGTATGCATAATTTCACTTACTGCTCACAGCAGTCCTCAGACCTGTGCCATTATAATACCTACCTAGAAATGGCTAGTGTATCTAGGCTCAGAGTAGACTAATGGACCCAAGGTCAACCATCTAAAAAAAAATTCAGATCCAGGAATCAAAGCAAGGTCTGTCAAATTCCAGAATACGGGGACTGACCAACTGACCAGTGAGACCCTCTGCCACCAGGCCACGGTGTTTCTACACTTGGTTTGTGACAGGGAGTCCTCTGAAGGTTTGGGGGATACACTGGTACTTGCCCTGGAAAAGTTCCCTAACCTGAAAATGTTAATTTTGTTCCAAAGTTACTTGAGAGAAGAGAACCGCTCCTTCTTTCCTCTCTTTGCCTCTGTTCCTAACTTTTCTCTGAAGCTTAAGGTCCAAGGAGTATAATTAGCAGGCTGGCCTGTCTTGGAGAACAGTTGAGTTATTTCACTTTGGTATTTGATGCCAAGTGAAGGTTTAGCTGAAAGACTGACTAATAAATGCCTCTCTGGGGAGAAGGAGCTGTGAAAACAGCCTGGATCTATTGGCAGAAACTATAGGGGAAAAACTCCTTAGAAATTCAATCAGAAAAAAAATGTCTGGGGAAAGCAAAACGACCAACTAAAGTAATAAACGCTTCAACAAACCTTGATAATAGCAACTTGAAAAATCTTGCATGTTTAGTTTCATTTCGTAAACCCCTTCGGTAATGGGATGAATAAAGATTTCTTGCCTGGAAGTGTAGCTGGTAAATACACAGATGGTGACGTATCGTCACTGGCTCACAGACAGGCAGTGTCACGTTGTGGCGTGAGCCTCAGGACAGTCACCACAGGCCCTGTGGTCCTGGGCACACCGTATACATTCTTGGGCATCTGTGTAACAGGATTATAACTCCCTACCCTAATGCACAGGCCGGCCTTAAACAAGGGGTCAGATAACTGTCTGACTTTTGTGCGATACATATCAATGTCTTCAGGGGAAGAGGTGTATTTGAAAAAGTTTATTCAACATCATAACATGGTTTCACAAATAGAAAATAATTATATTTATTGGAGTTTTAAAAAAAATACCTAGAAATAACATTTCAAGAAGCCTTTTTGGCTCAGCAGATGCTAAATTCTGCATGAACCAAGCAACTTCTTCACTGGGTCCATATATCCATTTTAGTGGGATGTATCCAAATCTTCATGGGACAGAGAGTCATACGTGAATTTATATCCATAGGCCATTTTTACTAGGTCATTAGGATCAGGTGAGTGGATGCAAAAATAGCCTGTAGGCTTAGTGTGTTGGATGTGTGCACAGAGTAATCCCACTACTCACTCACTCACTATTTTCATTTAATTGCATGTCTGAGAATTGGGATGGTCTTTTAGCCCATCGGAGAAATGATCCATGGAGGTTGGAGGTGTGACCTGTGTCTACTGAAAAGAGCAAGTTAAGTGGCACATGTGATGGAATGAAACCTATCACCCTATATTTGTGTCATTCTCTAGTCAACCAAACAAATAGGTGGTAGACAAGAGCAGAAATGTTTCAGACTGTTTCAGGACATGTGTTTGTACGGTGAGTGATATGAATATAAGCAGCTTTTATTTCTGGGCCTCAAGTTAGCCCTACCTGAAAAGCAGCCATTCCCACTAGTAAGGAAGTATCTACAAATGCCAGCTGTTCATTGCTTGGTCATATCCAAATCCAAGGTCATAATTTTCACCTCCAACACCTTATTCTGTCCACTTCTTGCATTCCCTGTCTCCATGATGGTACTGTAGTCCACTGAGTCACCCAGAAAGAGATCAAGAGTCTTCTGACTCTTCTTTTCCTCCTACTCATGTCTTTGATCTCCACCAAGTTTTCAGTCTGTCACCCTCCTAACAGCGAAGGTTGGCAGTACTGACAGAAGCTCCCAACTGTCCTCTGTGTCTAGGCTGTTCCTACCACCAAATCTGTCCCTATTTCTGCCATCAAAATCATCATCTTGAAATATGTATTCTAGTATGTCACCCCTTTTTACACTCATGGTGACGTCCAGGCTTCACCTGTAATATTCAAGGCTCAGCAGACACTGACTCTATCCCATCACACTTGTCCTTCCATGTCCCTCCTGAACCCTGGCACGATCCCACATCCAAGTTCTAAACCTTGACCAGATCTCCCTTCTTTACTCTCCTACTTCTGCACCTCAGATCAAGTCAATCAGTTTGCCAGCAATGCCTTCCTGTTCTCTCCTTCTTTACCCTTCCCTCTCTCCACTTCAGACTTTTAATCATCCCTCAGGGCCAAGTTTAGATCTCACCCCCATCAATAATCTTTCTTGGACTTCCTACCCTCAAACCCACAAGAATTGGCCCCCTCCATTAAATCCTTTATTATTCTGCCCTACACTGGCAAGATTTGTGTGCCTTACTGCCTCCTTCCTTGGACTGACAGCTCCTCTGGGGGGAGAGGTCCTTATCATGCTCATTCATATGTCTTCTCCCTCTCCCCTCTCTTCCCTCCTCACCGTCTCCCCCAGCCCAGGCATCTAACTGTAGTGCCTTTCACACAACAGATACCCTAGCAAAGTTTGTTGAACAGAATCCATTAGTTTGCACTCTGTTTCCTTGGCGATGGCTGTTGGAATCCTCTGGGCTGAGTGAAAATTTCAACTAACAAGATGGTGGAGAAAAAACCTTAACTTTTATGCTCATATTCCTTTTAGAAACATCTGGCTTCATTCCATCACTTATTTTTCTACCTCTTTAATATGTCCACTCAATTCTCCCTTCTCCATTGCTATTGTCAGTGCCCTCACTGAGACAAGTCACCTTTGTGGTTAAAGTTCAAGGGTCCTAAAATCAGAGCATCTGGATTTTAATACTAGTTGTGCTAAGACAGACCTTGGATGAGTTAATTACTTTCTCTGGGTCTCAGTTTCCTCAACTATAAAATTAAAATATCAACGCTACCCATTTTGAAGAAAGAGTTTCGATGGACCTGACTGATGAGCTTGGCACCTTGGGAAAATAAAAGCAATGGGACCTCTTGGAAACCAGGTAATCTACAAACCTTCCAACGATACCTGCTGTCCAATTTCAACCCTGGGCAGTGTGTGCAAGTAGGTTGTAAACTTGTGAAGCAAGGGATGGCGTCTGCTCCACTCTGCATCCCTGGTTCCTGACACATAAGAAGAGCATAAACAATCTTTGCAAAGCAAAGCCCCCGTCTGGAATTCTGTAGCAGCCTAGACAGCCAGTTGTGCACATTAGGGCCCTGGGGAAAACTAGTGACCTCTCCCCTGCAGAACCTCCGAGTGAAGTGCCCCAGGGATCCTGGCTGGCGAGAGCACCCTTCATTCTCCACGTGCCCCCAGCTCTCCCTCTCCCTGCCACCTCCAGTCTCCCAGTCAAGCTATTGTGTCTCCTGCTCTCTGTTTCTTATTGCCTGGGCCCCTCTCTGCACTGCTGCCGCGACACTGTCTGTGATGTCTTTAGTGTGAAAGGTGATTCACAGAAATAAATTGCATGTGTTTTAGGTCTGCAGCAGTCCACCTCTATAATCACATCTGTAAGGGACATCATAATAGCCTGAGGGCCTTGGTGTCAGAAGCAGGGACTCCAGGGGCTTCAAGATAGATAAATGCTACAACCAAATGCACATGCAGCCAGTGAAGTCATGAATTAGAGGTGAGGATGGAGGCGCCAGAGCTATCCATCAGGTGTACCTCCAGCCTTTTTAACTGCAGGTTGATAGGAATCGAAAGATAAGAGGTTGTTTCATTGTTGTTGTTTTGTTCAGATTTACAAGAAATATTAAAGGGACTTCTCTAAGCAGAAAAGGCCACCACTAGGAATGTGAAATTTTCGAAAGGAAAGATCTCATTGTTTTGTTTTTTTAATAATCACTGGAAAACGAAGGCTTCTTTTACCTAGTCTCAGCTAACACCTTGTGCCCTCATGAGCCCTGTGCTATGATGAAGGTTCAGATGGTTCAGATGTTGCCGAGGAGAAGACAGAAGCACAAAGCAGAGAAGAGACAGGAGGATGGTACAGCTGGACCAGGATCTGGGAGGCCTGAGGCATTGATCTGTTTTAATCATCACACAGCATGTTGAGGGACGGTAAGGACTGTGGATGTAGGAGGGATCTAATGGGATGGACTCAACAGTGGTGGGATGAGTACTGACAGGAGAGGCGGAGAAGGTAAGTTGGTTCTCCCCAAAGATTCAGAAATGATGGAGAGTATGGGGAATTGTGCTTCCTTGATCATGGTACCCAGAAGTAGTCCATCTTCATCATTTTTAAATAGACTTTTTGATATATAAATTACATACTGTAAAGTTCTCTCATTGAAAGTGTATATCTCATGATGTTTTAAGCTTATAAATTTTGACTATGAAAAGGATTTAGGGGAAGCAGCATGAAGCAAAGACCACAAGATGAGTAGAGGTTGGCAGAGGGACGTGCTTTTTTAAAACGTGTCTACTCCCCCAGCAACTAATAATTCAGCCCTCACCCAACCCTCAGCCTCCTCCAGGCCTGGCCTTGCCTGCAGGTTCTCTGCACAATGTCGGAATGTGGATCTAGGTGAGCTCACAGGACCTTCACACAGCTCAATGCTGGAAATCCATCTGAGAAGCCTACTGAAATCTGGGAGATTTGGGATTTGTTCCACTTGAACTTTCTCCTGAACAAGAATCTCTAGATGCGATTACAAGGTCTGGGTTCTAGGCCAGTTTACAGTGTAGGCTCAGGATCATCCTCCTTGAATGTCCCCATTTGAATAGTGAAGTCAGACTCTGCAAGTTGCCAATCCCTTCCAACTCTGCAAATACGATGTTGGGTTGTTTTGTTCACTTTGCTCTGAAAATCCATGCTGAACCCAGGTGGATGGCAAGGGTGAAGGTGGAGATGGCAAGATGACAGCTGTGGTCTACGGGATGAATGTTTCCCCCGTGGAAAGCCAGACATGCCCATGGGGAGGTGCCAGCATTACCTCTGCCCACCTTGCCTTAAGAGTATACACCCTTTGCAGGACCAGCCTGCCCAGGTAAGCATCCGCAAAAACGCTCAGTGTGACCTCTTCCAAAGTTGGATGAGGCCCTACCAGAGATGCAAGAGGAAGAGTTCTGAGATGGCCAAGTGGGGAGAAAGGAGACTGCAGCCAGATAGGACTGGATTAACTCTTCACATCCTTGTGATGCCCAGAGTGAGATCTGAGTCTGTGCTGTCACATTCATTTTTCCAAAACTATCCTTCTGATGCAACATTTATGTCTATCATCTAGAGACTAAAAACCAAACATCTCAACCCAATCTTCATGGTCCCTCAGGCATCTACTAGCCTGACGTCTCTGCCTTGACTCCATGACTGACCCAATTGGTTCACTGATCTACTGATTGATCTCCCATATTTTTGAAATGCCTACTCTGTGTCAGGCTCTCTGCTAGTGACTAAGAATTCTGATCAATGAACTAGGCATCAGCATGATCTCTGGTACCTATTTATTTTCAGCTCAGCTTATTCTGTCCTTTGGGCCACCCTGCCTTCCTACTGCTAATTAAGTCTTGGACCTGAGCCCATTCTATCCCAGGCTTCATTTGCAGTGTGTATTCTAGAGTCCTTGATGTTTTGGCAGTGGCATTAACCAACATTTGACCATCTAGGAGAGTATCCAAAGAACAAACTCATTTTCTCTAATACCATGAGACAGAACCTCTAAAAGTCAAAATACCATGTCTTTCCTATAGTCTCTAATGTGTATACATTCTGGGAGACATTCAAGTGCTCTCTTTTCCTGTGCATTACTGAACAGCTGTGGAATCAGCATGAACTACAATTCTTCCTTCTTTTTGGAGGAATTGCAATGGAGCAGGACTTGTCCCACTGTGGTGATGGACTTACTTCAGATGTATAATAAGTGGTATCCTGTTGGGAATGGCTTGGCAGCAGCTGGCAGCACGTGACAAAGCATTCTTCATGAGCTATGGGGTGAAAGCATCACTTTGCCAAGAGTAGAGTCTTTATGAGCAACCGGAGGTCAGGGACTAAACAAAACAATTCCGTGTTGCAGAATGAGGGGTTACTGAGAACATGCAGTGGAGTGAACTTGCAGTCCCAGAGCTATCTTTGCTCTGCCATCAGCTAGTTATGAGGACTCCACTAACTCAATTTCATATCCCAAGATTCGCCTCATGTGCCTCCTCTAAGAAGCCTTCTTTACCTACTCCCTCTCCCTCAAGTCTGGTCGGGGGGCCATCCTGTGTGCTTATATAGTACCGTCTATTTTCTTCAGTTAGCACATTATAACATAACAGTTATAGAAATACCTCCCTCTCTTACTACATCTTGTGGGTACAGTAGAGTGATTAAGGACATTATTATCAGACAGATAGGGTTACAATTCATAGTTCTGCTGTCTTCTACTTTTGTTTTCATTTTACAGCCATAGTGCCTAATATGATGCCTGGCACACACTGGTGGAAGTGGGGTGTTAGTGACGGTGATGTGGTGATGGTGGTGGTGGTGGTGGTAATGCAGTGATGTGGTAGTAGTGATAGTGGTGCTGATGCTGTGATGTATGATGTGGTGGTTCTGATGGTGGCAATGCTGTCATGTGGTGGTAGTGATACTGTAATGGTGGCAATGGTGTTATACTGGTGAAGATGGTCATATGGTGATCTGGTGCTGGTGCTGGTGGTGGTGGTGGAGATGTCAAGACGGTGGTGATGATGGTGGTAGTGACAACATGTAATGATAATACAATCAGCAACTAGCATTTATTGAGAGCTTAGTGCATGTCAGTCACTGTACTGAGTACTTGCATATTTCTAATTTCATCCTCTTGTTATCTTCCAGATACTAGTATCCCCCATCTTTTAAGAGAATGAAATAAGGTTTCAGAAAAGTTGAGTAATGTGCCTGAAATCCCTACATTTAAGAAATGAAGACAAAGTCAGAATTTGACACAGGCTGTGCGCTATTACCGCATACATACAAAGCACTCAACTGTGGGTTATCTGAATGAGAAAGGAAGGAAGGAAAGGAGGGAGGGAGGAAAGAATTGACTTGTGTTCTGATCTTAAGGTTCCTTTTCTGAAAATGAAGATAATAATCCACGCTTTTATGAAAATCAAACGAGATAAAGGAAGTCGAAGCCCTCTGAAAATTGTCCCGTCCTCTCTGTGTGTGAGGAATGAATCAGCCGCAGTAGCAGCAGCTCCGTAATTACTCATTCATTCAACAAATATGTGACTCTAGGCACCGGGAGTACAATGAAGAAAACAGACTGAAGTGCCTGCCCTGAAAACAAACAATACTGAATAGTTGACCCTTGAACAAGGAGGGGATTAGGGGCACCAACCTCTCACGCAGTCAAAAATTTGCGTGTAAGTTTTGACTCTCCAAAAACACCTACCAACAGCCTACTGTTGACCAGAAGCCTTACCAATAACACAGTTAATTAATACATATTTTGTATGTATGTATATTTGTTATATGTATTATATATTGTATTCTTACAATAAAGTAAGAACAGAAAACCACAAGGAAGAGAAAATACACTTACTGGACATTCACGTATTTACTGAAAAAATCTACTGTGTTGTGGACCCACACAGTTCAAACCAGTATTGTTCGGGGGTCAACTATATTATAAATTTCAAAATTGCTAAGAGGCTGGGTCTTAATTGTTTCCCACCCCAAAAAGAATTATGTGGTGTAAGAGGTTTTAACCAACACTACGGTGGTCATCATATTGCAATATACAAGTGTGTCAAATCAATACGCTGTACACCTTAATACAAAGTTATATGTCAATTATCTCTCAATTTAATAAAATAAAATAAAATAATATAAAATAAAATAAAAGTACCTGCTCCCATGGAGAACCCAGTCTAATGATGGACAATAAACAAAAACAAGAATAATATATATTGCTATGAGGGAGGGAATAAACATGGAGGGTTTGGACGTGTGGGATTGAGGATTCTTTTAAATAAGGTGTCAGGGAAAGCCTCTGATAAGGTCACATTTGAGCAGGGCCTGAAGGAGGTGAGTCATGGAACTGTGCCGGGGAAGACTGCTCTATATCCCAGAAAACAGTTTAAAGTAAAATTAGGAATATGGAGAAACAATGAGGTCACTGTGCAGCGAATGCTGGGAATGAGCTCATGCAGGAACCCCAAGGTCTGCTCCCAGTGGAATACTGAAGAGTCACATTCAGTGTTTTCCCCAGCACTGTTCCTGAAGCCTCAGGCAAGACACGATGCCCTGGAGGAGAGAGATTATTATCCGGAAGCATGATTCCCCTGGCAACAGGCCGTGGGCTGGAGGGAAGTGGCTTCTGCTCACCACTCAACGGTCCATGGATAGGATGACGCCAGACGGGGCATCTGGGCTCAGGGTCATCTGGGCTCATGGCCTACTCACTCCTCCCAGCAGGGAAAGACAAAGGCAAAATCAGGGGTTCTCACCATATCAAAAAGGAGAAAAATTAGCTCAGCCCAGCTCCATGGGGGTCTATAATGAGATCGCCACTGTTTATTAAAATCTATAATGACCTAAGAAGAAGCTAGTTGTACATTATTCAGATTTATGGGTGCCGCCAAATTACACAGAATTGCGAGCACAGGGGAAGATGATGAAAGAAATTATCAACCGGACCGAAGAGCTTAGAGGAATTGGTAAACAGTCAAGGGAAGAGATTTAATTTAGATAAACCTAAGGCAGGTTCTCTGGAAGGTTCCAAGGTCGGAGGAGAACAGAAAGGAAAAAATAGCTACTCAGATGGAAGAGACACAGGAAGGGTCCTGGGAAGGATGTTGGTGGCAATGTGATCAATATCATGATAAATGCAGAGGAGATGAAGTTACTGAAAAATGTGCCTTCTCTTTAGAATCCCAGGAGTAGTGGGATCATACATGGAACAGAACACCAGATTGGGAGCCTGAGGGCTGGAGTTCAAGTCACTGGCCCTGTGACTGGGGGAAGCCTTTTGAAATTTCTGAAATTTAGCTTCCTCTCCTGTAATGATCTGTACTGTGGCTGTCAGCCCCAAATCCTTGGTTCTCTTATGTTTAAGAGGGTGGCAAGAGCTCAGTGGAGACTCTGAATCCATCCCTGCTCCATCCCAGCAGACCTTGGTGGGAATAGTGAAAGATACAGGTTCAAGACAGAGGCCCTACAGAAGAGTGTTTATCTGGGAGATGAACCAAAGGTCCAGGCCTCCTCGGAGACATTACAAGAAGTTTAAAGTTTGCAGAATTGAGGGAGTATTATTGTTATGGTAGCTCGGTATAACTGGGTTGCACTGGAGACTGCAGAGAAAAATCAAAGGGAAGGTTGAGTTCCAGTGGTCAAGGGGTGCACGTAGTGCGGGATGAGGGTTATGCTACGTAAGACAAAACACAGGCTGGGTGTGTTTCAGGATTGGGGTGGAGTTTGGGCAACTTTAAGACGGTGTGGCAATCTGAGATGCAGGGACAGCTGCATTCTGCTGCCAGCCAGAACCATCTATCCATTTCAGAACCTGCCAAAGGAGATTTGCAATGACAAGGATCTCAGAGAAAGAAAATCAGGTTTCATCCTATTTGTTTAAGGTCCCGGGTTAGTCCACCGCTACAGCAACATGGGAGCGAACTCCGTGCTCAGCTGGGTGTGTAGCGGTCGGCAGACTTTTTCTGTCAAAGGCCAGAGGGTAAATATTTTAAGCTTTGTGGGTCACAGGATACCTGTGGCAACTACTCAACTCTGCTGTTGGAGAGTGAAAACAGCCTCAGACCATATGTAAATGAACAGGTATAGCTGTATTCCAGCAAAACTTTTACCAGAACAGCCAGATTCAGCCTACACACCATAATCAACCAATTCATCTTTAAATGTTTGATGACCCACCTAACAGCAAATGTGTCCTCATCAGTATCCTGAAATCTGTTCAATTTTGCAAACAATTTCTTCCTATCAGAGAAGAGAGTGAAGAAGGAAAAGCCTATTTCCAATAGATGTTTGGAAGGATGGAATCACTTACTGAGACATGGGTCAGTGGGAATGCATATCAACATGACAAAAATCCCTGGTATTTAGCCTGGTCACTGGTGTGTGAGGATGAATTGTTAGAACATTAGATGCTTATATGAGCGACGTATTTGGAGAGAGGTTCACCAAGATGGGGGCAGGTTTTGACTTCCTCCAATGAGGAAGAGCTGAAGAAATAGACTCTCGAGCCTGGAGGAGAGATAAGAGAGGGAACGTCAGGGAAGAGAGAGGAAAGTTGGATGGGTGGAGGTCACGGGAACTCTCGTTACGGCTAGTTGTAACAGAGACCATGCATTTGGTGCTATCCATTTTAGAAAATATTTTAGGAAGAGTTTTGTTGACTTGCTTACCAGAAGATGGAAAGGCCTTTCTCACAGGTCCCCCACAGATGGAGGAGTTCAATAATAATTATTTATAATGGTAATTTATGCTTATAATAAAGCGACAGTGCTTCATACCACAGCAGCTATTCCCAAGGTATCACGCCAATGCTTTCCATGCATCACCTCACTGAATCTTCACAGCAGCCTTAAGAAGCAGGTATGAGGAGCATTTTGCAGGTAAAGAAACTGAGAGTCAAGCTGACCCAAGGAAACACAGTTCATAGTAAGTTCCAGAACTCAGCCCTGAGCTCAGAGCTGACCCCACAGCTGACACTCTTAGCCTCCTACTCCAGGGCTTCCAGGAGGAGGGGGAGGGGGAGGAGGAAAACATCCTTCCCAGAACCCTTCCTATGTCTCTTCCTCCTTCTCCTCCTCCTCCTTCATTAGTGGGTATATTCAAGTGATGACTCAGTGTTTGGACCAGTGACCTATACCTATAAGGATCCTTGAAACCAAGTTTCTATTGTGGTCAAAGGGCAGGGAACTCAATTATCAAAATTGTAAACAGAGCTAGAGACCAGAGTGTAATATCCGTGAAGGCAATGACCTCATCTGGTTTTTTCATGGTATTATTCCTAGCATTTAGTTGTGTCTGATAAATAAACTCAATCAATTAATCAACCAATAAACAATTGAATCAATAAATCAATGCGTGAACACTTTGGGGATTATTTCTTTTTTTTAATATAAAGACCTCATAACCATCTAGACCAACGATTTTATGCCTCATTATTTCTCTCTCCTTTAACATATAGTCTAATACCCTGGGCACGGTAGGCACTTAATGACTACTAGCCAATGATGAGGCCTCACTCTGACCATGTGAAGTGCCACACAGTTACAGTAAACAGCAACCTTTTTCTCCCTCCCAACTCCCATGACAGATGCAGCTCCTTCTTGCTCCCTATGTGGGAGTTGTAACTCAACTCTTTTCTCTCCCATTTATGGATGCAGGTTGGAGAGTAAATCGGAGAAGAATAAGCTAAAAACGTGCTCTGATTTGTAAACGGTGCTTTGGCTGGAACTTAGGTGACTGTACTCCTATTAATGGGTTACTTCTAATGCAGTGCAGAGCCATTGACAGAAAATCTGGTGGGACTTTCATGTGGCAGGCACCACGTGGTACAGCTCAGATCTGCGGACGAATGAGGAGTAAGACCTGGAAATCACAATAGCATCCGAAGAGTGACCAGGCGGAGGGGTGAGGTAGTGAGCTCCTGGACCTCAGAGGTGCTGAAGCAGAGGTGGCCAGGGGCAAGGTTTAGAGAGGGCGGCTATGTTGTGGAGATCAGGCACAAAGATCATGAAAGCCCCCTTAAAATATAAACTTTTTGGATATTTGACAACCCCCTGCCTCTGTTTACTGTGACATTATCCTTTGGTAAACAAAACCATTTCTTTTTAACTTTTTACCAAAATGTAATAAACATCACTCGCTTAACGTTTTGCTCCTCCTCGAGCAGTCTCAGCCTGGCTGGCAGCCTTGGCAGGACCCCAGCCTCTGGCAGAGGTGTTCATTCTCTCCCTGCACCAAGAGGACAATGATTCATAATCATCAAAGCTCAGTCTATGTCACACCACATCAGCCCAAGTGTCCAAGGAGAACCACCATGACAATCAGTCCATGAGAATAAGTCCAGCACTTCCTGGTCAGTCCTGGATTGTGCTGGGATGGCCTGAGGTGGGGCCAAGCAGTGCGTATTTTTAAAAATCTTCTTAATTCTGAAATACAGTCCAGAAATAGGACCCCATCATTTAGTCTTCACAGTAGCTTGTAAGGTGAATGGCATTATCCTCATTTTACTTAGAAGTAAACGAAAACCCAGAGCTCAAAGGTCTCTGTGATTAGAGGTACAGCAGTAGTTAGGGGCAGATTAAATCTAATTAAATCTAGGGGCAAACTAAAATCTACATTAGTTTTCTTCAGATACAAAAAAAATCTCTCTACCAGGCAACTTTTGATATAACTCTGTAACTTCAGGACTGAGAATAGGGTTGATTATTGATTGGTTATGGGTACTGGGTTATGTGTAATTATGATAAAAAAACAGTATTGTTTTAAAATATATGAGCAACACATGTTTATCATGGGAAAGTATAAAACACAGGTAAGAAAAGAGGGGAGGAAGCAAAGCACTTATCATTGCATGACTCTGAGATAACCCTTTTAACATGTTGACACATATCATTTTAGACTTACCATCTAGTTATTTGGGTTTTTAAAATTAGGATCATGGTGTATATAAAGTTTTTCACTCTTCCATATTCACTTTCTATATTATGAGCATCTTTCATCCTGGTAAGTGGGTATCCATGCCTCATGTCTGTTAGAATGACTATCATCAAAAAGACAAGAGAGAACAAATGTTGGTGAGGATGTGGAGGAGACAGAACACTTGCGCACTACTGGTGGGAATGTAAATTGGTACAGACACTATGGAAAACAGTATAGAGTTTCCTGAAAAAGAAAATAAAAAATAGAACTACCAGATGATCCAGCAATTCCACTTCTGGGAATATATCCAAAGGAAAAGAAAACACTTTGTCCAAGAGACATCTGTAACTCTTGTTGTTCAGAGCAGCATTATTGACAAAAGCCAAGACATGGAAGAACCCAAGTGTCTATCAATGGATGAGTGGATAAAGAAGCTGTGGCTTATATATACAATGGAACATGAGTCAGCCGTGAAAAAGAACGAAAGCCTGCATTTGCGACAACATGGATGGACCTTGAGGGCCTTACGTAAGTGAAATAGGTCAGTCAGAGAAAGACACATACTGTGTGATCTCACTTATATGTAGAATCTGAACAAACAAATCAAAAAAACTCATAAAAAAAGAGAACAGATTTGAGATTAACAGAGGCAAGGGGTGGGGTGGGGGAACTGGGTGAAGATACTCAAAAGATACAAACTTCCAGCTGTAAGATAAGTTAAGTTCTAGGAAGAAGAAGCTATGATATGTTTATACAATGGAATACTACTCAGCCATAAGAAGAATAAAATAATGCCATTTGCAGCAGCATGGATGGACCTGGAAAATGTCATTCTAAGTGAAGTAAGCCAGAAGGAGAAAGACAAATACCATATAGTATCACTTATATGTAGAACCTGTTAAAAAAAAAAGACAAACAAACTTATTTACAAAACAGAAACAGACTCACAGACATTGAAAACAAACTTGTGGTTACCGGGGGTGGGAAAAGGGGTGGGAAGGGATAAATTGGGAGTCTGAGATTTGCAGATACTAATATATATAAAATAGATAAACAATAAGTTCATACTGTATAGCACAGGGAACTATATTCAATTTCTTACAGTAACTTATGGTGAAGAAAAATATGAAAATATATGTATATTCATGTAAGACAGAAGCATTATGCTGTACACCAGAAATTGACACAACATTGTAAACTGACTATACTTCAGTAAACATATATACACAGAAAAAAATAAGTTCTAAGGATGTAATGTACAACATGATGACTACAGTTAATACTGTATAGTATATTTGAACGTTGTTAAGAGAGTAGATCCCAAGATTCCTCATCACAAGGAAAAAAACACTAGTTTTTTAAAATATTTCTATTAGATGATGAATGCTAACTAAACTCATTGTGATTATCATTTCACAATATGTAAGTCAAGTCATTATGCTGTACACCGTAAACTTGTACTATATGTTGACTCTATCTTAATAAAACTGGGAAAAAATTAAAAATAAGCAAATATCCACACTAGTACTTAAATGATGATGGAGTGCCTTGCTGTACTATAACATAATGTGTTCAGCAGAATCCCTTGTTAGATATTCAAGATATCTGTGTGTTTTAAAAACAACATACTTAAGTAAATAGCATACAGCCTACCAAAGCTCAAAAATGAACTACAATGAGGTATCACCTCACACCAGTCAGAATGGCCATCATTCAAAAATCCACAAATGACAAATGCTGGAGAGGCTGTGGAGAAAGGGGAACCCTCCTACACTGCTAGTGGGAATGCAGTTTGGTGCAGCCACTGTGGAAAACAGTTTGGAGACTCCTCAAAAGACTAGGAACAGATTTACCATATGACCCAGGAATCCCGCTCCTGGGCATATACCCAGAAGGAACCCTACTTCAGGATGACACCTGCACCCCAATGTTCATAGCAGCACTATTTACAATAGCCAAGACATGGAGACAGCCTAAATGTCCATCAACGGATGACTGGATAAAGAAGAGGTGGTATATTTATACAATGGAATACTATTTAGCCATAAACGCTGACAACATAACGCCATTTGCAGCAACATGGATGCTCCTGGAGAATGTCATTCTAAGTGAAGTAAGCCAGAGAGAGAAAGAAAAATACCATATGAGATCGCTCATATATGGAATCTAAAAAACAAACAAACAAAGCATAAATACAAAACAGAAATAGACTCACAGACATAGAATACAAACTTGTGGTTGCCAAGGGGGCGGGGGGTGGGAAGAGATAGACTGGGATTTCAAAATTGTAGAATAGATAAACAAGATTATACTGTATAGCATAGGGAAATATATACAAGATCTTATGGTAGATCACAGAGAAAAAAATGTGACAATGTATATATATATGTTCATGTATAATTGAAAAATTGTGCTCTACACTGGAATTTGACACAACATTGTAAAATGACTATAAATCAATAAAAAAAGTTTTAAAAAAATGAAATGTTTAGGTAATAAACAGCTCTGAAGAATTGAAAGGGTTAGCATTCAGTTAACCAGAAAATGTGTTTCCATCCCTCTGCTTGACTGGATAACTGAGGTGGTGCACAGCAATGGCCCTTATCCCATCACTGTTTAATGACAGGCGTGACCAGCACTTTGACAAATGAGTAATCAGACTCACTGGGATTCTTTTCACCTTTGAAATCGAATCCACACCATACTTGGACATTATTACTTGTAGGTCCTTGAGACATCCCTGCTACCTCAAAGAGCAGAAGTGAGATCTCTAAGGTTAGCAGTCAACACTGAATTTTCACCATGAAAAGGAGAGGAAGCCATCAATTTAAACTCTGGAAAACCTCATGCCTGCCCAGAAATAGCAACAGAATCAGATCAGAGCGTAGAAGAGTCCCATGAACTTGAGAAAGATCAGGTGACAATGGGTTTATTGGAGGTATGAGACCAGAAAGGAAGAGTTCTAAAAATCTCAGGGGTACAGCATCCAAAAAATGAGCAAAACTGACCAAATCATGGACTCTGGTGTCTGTGGAGAAGAAAAGGAATCTGGCTCCTCTTCAAAAATTCATCAGGAAACATATTTGCCAGGCCATCCATTTATGGAATGAAAGCAACTCTCCAGGTGATCCAGAAATTCCAAGAAGATTTTTTTCCTTTCTGTGATGCTCAGGAAGAGACACCAGGGTGGGGGTAAAGTGACCTGAGGTCTACATTCTCGACCTGGCTTCTGTCCTCTCTCTGCAACTAAGAAAATTTTCTGTCTAGGCTTTGGGTTTTTTTAGCCATTAAATAAGAAGCATTATTATATATATACATCAAGAATTCCAGATCTACCACTTGCAAATGGCATGACATTGGATTGCCTCTTTAACATCTTCCGAATCTCAATTTTCCAGTCTTTAAAAGAGAGATAAAAATACATACAAGACCATACTGAGTGTTAAAACAAAATGAAGTGTATAAAAAAGCTTCGCGGAGGACCCATGACACAGCTGATGCTCAGTACTTACAGGAGTTGGCAGCTGTTTTATTTTCTTTGCTCCTTTCTAGCTCCAAAGTATTACTCCATGGCAGGTGTTAGGGGTATACAGAGATGCTAAGATACGTTCATTGCTTCCAAAGAGTTACGTCCACTGTGGGGAGCAGACACGTAAACACAGCTGTACTGGAAGATCAAGTAGAGAGCTGTATCATTGAGACAGAGCTGACACATTCTTATCAGCGGTGAGTGGGGGTGAGCTTTACAGTGGAGGCAGCCATGGAGGTGGGCTGTAAATGATGAGATAAATATGAAGGCAGAGAAGGAGCAGAAGCACTCAGACAAGAAGATAAAAGGCACAAGTGGATGGTTGAGTTGTTACTGTTTTCTTAGCTCCTTGTAATGGGCTAATACAGATGTTAAGGTGGAAAAAAAAACCCAGCATATGTATCTACAACTGAACCCAAATCAACTGCTGCCACAAAATTAAAATTTTGCCCCCTAGTAAATGGTAGAAAGCAGTAAACAGGATCAAGAGGACCCCCACCTCATCCTCACTGAAGCAATTCCATTCTCTCCTCAAAATGCGTCACCCTGTGGAATGGTCTGCCTGTGTCTGGTGTGGTGGGGCGTGTACCCTTGGTGACTTTGCTTTGCTAGTAACAGTCTGACCCTGGACCTACGATGTCACCCGATCCTCAGTTCTACAGTGAGGGTTGTACATTCCACCTGTCCACTGCCATCAGTTGTGAAAATTAACTGAGATGCTATGGGATCTGTTTAAGAATCATCTAGAAAGCTTGTGAAAGAAAGCACAGATTACAGGACTCCCCACCTCCATTGGTTCTGATTCAGTAGGTTTGAGGTGGGACCTAAGAATTTATATTCCTAACAAGCTCCCAAGGGAAGCTGATGTGGCTGTTACTGAGGACAACAATTTGAAAACCACTGCTTTAGGGCACTGTGTTTTTCTCAGCTATTATTTACAATTGGCACAAGAGTAATGTAAGTGTTTATTATGTTTTATTCTGCTTCTTTCCTCTTAAGAGACTCTACAGGGGATATGTACGTGGAAGACATATTTCCTCTAGCTGTCCCTCCACTGTATTGGCCTTGCTTAGTCATATATAGTTAATGAATATGTTGTTTTGATTTGTCCTCATATAGCTTCTAGTCTCACCAGAAAGACATAACAAATTTATTAGAATGAGAACATTCACTGGAATAAGATTAAGTCTTTTTCCAGCTTTACTTTTTCCCTTGGTAGTGAGGCCTACGATTTCTAAAGGACTCCTTAACCTTTGATACAAACTGCATTCTTACTGTGGCCACTCTCCCCCTTTCTGGTTCTATGACCACATATGTCAGTAGTCTTTAAAGGCCCCAGATTGGATGGGATTTTGATTAGTGTAAGAGAAGAGATATCCATGTCAGTAGAGCCAGATGTCTTCTGTAACGTCTGAACTGGGCTTTTCAGCATCAGAACTGTAAATCATCTTCAAAAGGCTCCTTCTCCCAGGAGTGGAGTCTTTGCTTTATTCATGTGCCCATCGCTACAGTACGCTCTTGCCTCGTGACAATTATGGCCAATCACCATGCTTTCACCATCTATCCCCTTCCTGCACCCCATCCCTTTTCTTGGCCTCTGCGCTTTCATGCTGCACAGTATCTTTTGCAAACTCTGTTCTTTATACTTTGGGAACAGCATTTCCCAGGGCCTGGCTCCAGTCAAGCCATGAGTATTGCCTTTCCATGATCAGGAGAAACTGTCAAAGTGTCCATTTCCTCTTTGAAAGAGGAAGAACGGCAGCCATTCTAATTTCTTCCAGGAACAGTATCAAGAGACCCCTCCTCATCCTCACTGAAGCGGTTACATCCTCTCTTCAGAATGTGTCACCCTTTGGAATTGTCTGCCTGTGTCTGGTGCAGTGGGGCATGTACTCTTTCTACACGTAAACTTGTTCCCTCTGTGTCGCAAGTCCCAAACTGGTGTTCCGTAGACCATATTCACCCTGGGGGACTTAGTTTTCTGACTGTTTGTTTTTGGTTTTGTTTTTTCAAAGGAAAAGAAAATTGAGTTTGTGACCAGCATTACGAAAAGAGAGAATTTATATAAAATTTGGATTTCCAGCTTCTCAAAAACAAACGAATCAGAAGCTTTGTCAGCTTGAGCCCCCGTTGTTAAAGACAACACTGGAAGAGCTGAGTGCTGGCCACCTCCTTTGCACAGGGTCCAAGCTCTCTAGTTTGCCACAGTCTACACTGCCTTGTCACTTATTACAATACCTTGGTTCCTGAAGGTATTTAAATTAGTTGCTTAGTTTTGCTCTTCTTTTTTTTAAACTTTTTTTTTTATTGAGTTATAGTCATTTTACAATGTTGTGTCAATTTCCAGTGTAGAGCACAATTTTTCAGTTACACATGAACATACATATATTCACTGTCGCATTTTTTTTCGCTGTGAGCTACCAAAAGATCTTGTATATATTTCCCTGTGCTATACAGTATAATCTTGTTTATCTATTCTACATATGCCTGTCAGTATCTACAAATTTCAAACTCCCAGGGAAGGGAGTGAACTGAGCAGGTAACTCTCAACAGTTTAATTTGAGCTCTGAAATTGCAGGATTGAAGCTGGGACGTTTTCTTCCAGGCTGGCCATTTCTCTGAGCTAAAAATGCCACCATGGTGGATTCATTCTTCTAGATCCATGCTTCTCAAAGTACTGTCAAAGGATGATGTGTGTCAGAATCCCTTAAGGATCGAGTTAATGTTTATTTCCAAGCCCCATTCCCAGAGATTCTAAGTTGGTAGGTCCCGGGTAGGAGGCAGAAATTGACATTTTAGGAGAAATCATCCAAGTGACTTTGATGTAAGTGGAACTCCAGCTGTAGAGAAATAGGGCATGTAGTTAAATGGCTGTCCTTCCCTGTCTGCTAACGTGGCCATTTCCTTCTGAACCTAGACTACAGCCTAGGAATCAGTTCCGAAGCAGCCGCTTCATGTGTTAAATCACGACAGAGATCATGCATGATCCCTTTTGCAGCTTGGAACCCGCAGTTCTCAGTGATGGAGCCATTTTCTTAGCACAGAGCAGCTGGGAGGTTTTCCAAATGTGCTGACCACAGGAGGACAGGAAAGGGGGTAAAACTCCTCTCAGTCTTCAGATGTTGAGGTCTCACTACAGCACTGTTTTGCAAGTTTTTAAAAAAGAACTAATGATCACCCCTTTGGGTTATCATAAAAGCCTCACACCCTGCTGTCCTCCACTAGATGTGAATACATCCTTGGACAATGCCCTTCAATGAGTATCGCTAAATGCAGAGGGTAAATTCCATCTTCTATGCATCACTACCAATGCAGGAAAATACACTGCTTTTGGAAAATCGTATCATTGAAACAATAGGTATACCTAAATGATTAATAATTTATAATGTGTTCATATTGAATATGGTTTTGCCACGACTCCTGCTGCTTCGGAGGAATACTGCGATGTGTTGTTATATAACCTCTACCTTTAGCAAGCACGCTCCCACTTCCTCGTGCCCCTCCAGTCAAGGTCACTGTTACAAAGCCAAGGCCAGGGAGGGCCAGGAGGCAGCGGGGGCGCAAGCCGGTCACCACAGGGAGCCCAGGCCCGGGAGAGAATGACTGGTTCCTGGGTGCCTATCTGGAAGGTGTCTGTGCATCTGAATTGTCCTGTCCAGGCTGGAGTTTCAGCCAGTCTAACAGACTGCTCAAGAGGACTCATGTGTACACTCCAGTAATGTGGAAACTCTTCCCCTGCTGGATGTCAAATGACCTGATCCAGAGGGAAAGAGGCTGAAATTGCCCTGTCTGGCAATAAATAACAACCTGGCATTTTTGGGCAAGAAGAATCTTTCAAGAGAAACAGGAAGGAAATGTAGAAACTGGAATGATGACACTGATGACGATGGCATTCAGAGCAGAGCCAGTGACATTAACTAAGAGATGATAATGTGTCCAGGACATCCATTATCCTGTTTAATCCTCACACCAACCCTGGGAGGCAGAGGGATCACTTTTTGTCTCATTTTACATGAAGAACCTGAAGTTCAGGCGTATTGAGTGACTTACACACGGTGACAGGTAGTCCAGCTCACCCTCAAGTCCATTCTACTCTCCCTCGCTGCACAGTTATGATGCAATTCCTTGTTACAGACACCATCTGGGAAGGCTGTTCATTGCTGCACTACGCCACACTTCTGGGGAAGTTCTTGATCTTTGCACAGTGTGGGAGCTGAAGTTGGTCCTTCTAGAAATACAACTATTTTCTCATCCAACTTTGGCCAAGAAAGGAGAGGCTCAGAGATCAGTTGGTATCACAGAAGGTCACTCTTCCGTGCAGCTCACTTCATCCATGTATAGGTCTCCTCACTTCCAGCCCAGTGCTCCAGCAAGAACCAGAAACTAAATACTCCCTGGAGCCCTGCTTGTCTCTCAGAATAAACTACAGGGTCAAAAACCTGAGTTAAAATCCTAGGACTTAAAGGCAGTAAGTATCATTTTTCTTCTAAGCTGGCATAGCCAGCTAGGTGTGCAACTAATCTTGGTTGCAAGAATGAACATCACTAGTAAGAGATGTGAACTTGGTGAGCGCATTGTACCTCCTTTCTTCAGTTTTCCTATCTCTGCAATAAGTAGGAGTGGTAGGTGTTTGGCAAGGTCTTTCCACTTCAAATTTTGTTTAATTCTAAAGCAGGGCTTCTTACAGACTCACAGACAATAGAATACAAACTTGTGGTTGCCAGGGGGGACGGGGGTGGGAAGGGACAGCCTGGGAGTTCAAAATGTGTAGATACTGACAGACATATGTAGAATAGATAAACAAGATTATACTGTGTAGGACAGGGAAATATATACAAGATCTTACGGTAGCTCACAGAGAAAAAAAAAGTGTGACAAGGAATATATGTATGTTCGTGTATAACTGAAAAATTGTGCTCTACACTGGAATTTGATACAATACTGTAAACTGACTATAACTCAATAAAAAATATTTAATAAAAACGTTTTAAAATTAAAAAAATAGCAGGGTTTCTTTACCTAAGGTCTGAAGATTGGTCAATGTACTCACTGTAACTATATGCATCATATCCTAAAAGTTCAATTTAGTGTAGTCTAATTTAGGTGGACAGTTCCATGACTTCTGACAAATGTATACAGTCGTGTAGCCACCACCATAATAAGATACAGCATATTTTCATTAGCCCCCAGATTCCCCTTATATACCTCTGCAAGCAACTCTCTGCCCCAACCCCAGCCTCAACCACTACTGATCTTTTTCCTCTTCCTGTAATCCTGCCTCTCCCAGAATGACATATAAATGGAGTCGTGCAGGATATAGCCTTTTCAGTCTGGCTCTCTTTCCTTAACACGATGCTTCTGAAATTCAGTCATGTTGTTGTGTGTACCAATAGTGTGTTCCTTTTATAGCTGAGCAAATATTTTGTTGCATAGAGTACCACACAGATTTTTTATCCATTCCAGCTGATGGACACTTAAATTGTGTCCAATTTAGAGCATTTATGAATGAAGCTGTTATAAATATTCATGTGTAGGTTTTTCACACATATTTCTTTATATCTTTCAGGGAAGTATTGTGAGAGTGGGTCCATTCAGAATTACTGAGTGTGTGTATATATACAGTGTTTTTCTGGGGAGATGGTTCATAGTTTTTGTCAGAGTCCCAAAATGGTTAGGGCTCACAAAAGGCAGAGAACCACTGACCTTGTTGCTGCTCCGTTTTATGTGTTGAATGCCTTAAACTCGGTGGCTTGATTTCTCAAATAGAGTATTAACAAACTGCAGGGCAGCTTAGCTTAATGAAATAGGTATTGGATTAGATTTGAGGCACTGCCCACAGTAGTCTAGGCTTTCACCGTGCGACATGTCCAGCCCTCTTTCCCTTTCCAGGACCTCAGCAACCCTATCCACGGATAATGGGTTTGATGGCTAATTTCCATTTCTTCAGCCTACGTGTCCCAGGCAACATAACGCAAGCTTCCTCCCTGGCCCCCTACCCCTTTGGAACTCTGGCTCAGACCCTCCAAGGACCCATCACTCAGACTTGTCCTGCTCCTTGCAGAGACACAAGCAAAGAGCATGACATTTTCTATCCAGTTGCTCTCATTTTTGCTCATTAATGTCTGTACCTGGGAGGATGCATGCCAAGAAGAATGTTTATCAAGGCGTGAGAGCAAGGGACCAGATTTCCAGTCCTGGATTTGCTAACAGAAGCTCACTGGAGGTGGGAAAATCACTTTAACTTCCTTTGCTTATTATCTTGAGTGGCTTTCCCAAATCCTTGGGATGAAGACTCAAAGCCTTCACAAGACCTGTAAGACCTAGCTTTTGCTTGCCTCTCCAGCCCTCACTCCCACCTGCCTCCCCTGCAATGACCTCCAATGACTCTGCCCAAACCAGTGATTTGGAAAATATAGTGGAGGTTTTGGGCATAAACTCTGAGTTCTTCGTTTTGAGGCACTCTAACATTCAGCTGGGCAATTATGCACCACTAAGTAGAGTTCCAAAGGTGCTCCCACGTAAACAACTAAGCCAGAGCAACAGGACAATAAAGGACTGCAGGTGTGGAGAGGACAGAGCAACAGGGCCAGCTTTCAGGCTGCCACTTTCTCAGCAAAGCAAGAAGGACAGATTTAAGACCAAAGAACAGGGAATTTTTTTTGATTGGTTTCCTCTATTTATGTAACTTCTTTCTCCTTTAATTACACAAGTTTCTCTATGATACACATCTTTAGGACAGCCTTAGACAAGTACAAGATTCTTCAAGTGGCCCTGATTTATTCAGTTGGCATTTATTAAACCTTTGAGGGAGGATCAGGAGTCCACTAGGACACCAGATCCTGGTCCCCAAGCAGCTTTTTCCAGTGGGGGTCATGAGAGCTACCATCTCTCTATTACCTTCTTTGTATTCCGCATTTTGCTGAATCTTACATCCATTATTTTATGCAATCACTATAACAAACTTAACATTATCCATATTTCACAGATAAGTAAACGAGGACGACACTGAGACAGTTACTTGGCAAGTACGGACGTCATGCAGCTGGTAACTTGTAGAGCTTGGGCTCAGCCCAAGTGCCTGTGATACCAAAGCCCATCCATGGAACTGCTAGATACTATGTGGGAAATCAGGTTCTTACTTAACCTTCCTAGGCTCCAATCTCCTCTACAAAATGGGATAACAAAGTGTGCAGGCTTATAGTGTTTGCAGGAATTGAAAAGATAATTAATGTAAAAGCATTTATTTCTCATAATGCCTGGCACATTTTAAGTCTCAGTACAGGCTAGTATTGCTACTATCTCATTATCACTACCATCATCCTTATTGTTTGCCAAGAGAGAGGATTATGCAAAGTCCTGCTTAAAGAGGGGGCAATCACTTTCACCAAGGGGACAGTCAGGGTGTGTGAGGATGGGTGTAAGGTTCATCAAAATGCAAATCTGACTTCAAAAGGAGAATGTGTATGTAGGGACAGGGACTCAAAAGGGCCAATATAAGAAACACCATGAGTGAAAACAAAGAGATGGGAGAACACTAGTAGTGACTACAAATGGTGAACAGGGCATTTTGGCTGACTGATACGAGTGTGAATGCAGATGGTGGTGAACAGATGCCTTGGGGCGAGAGTTTGGAGAATTGCATTGAGCAGAGGCTTGGTTTTATAGGAAGAGAGGAAACATCGAATATTTATGAGCAAAGGAGCAACAGAGCAGAGCAATGTCCCAGGAAGACTGGGCAGGCTATCTACACCCACTATGGCTGGGATGCATGTAAGGGAGTTACAGGATATGAATGAGACTTGGGATAAAGTTCATGATAAAGTCTGACCTAATACAATGCTATATCCAATTAGCAAGACCTATGTTGGCTTTGGATGGGGAAGGAGAATCTGAGACCTCTGCGTCAGTCCTGTGAAACGCCTAGGACTTAACAAGTCTTGCAAGGTGCATTTTCAATTAGTCACAGCAATTTAGTAGCAGTCCCCTGCTCTGCTGTGTTAAAGTCCATTGGGTTTTTCAGAACACCCTTGTGAGGAGACGAGGGAAATACTTTGACTTGTGAACTTACTGAAGGTAAAGATTGTGTGTGTGTGATGCTTGATTGCTTGATTGTTGCATACTTAACAAGTAAGCGTGTGAGTGAGTGAATCTCCATTTGACTCAGGCAACTGAAGTGAGGGGACAGGGTGAAAATATCTCAAGGTCTCATGGTTGGGACACATATGACTGGGACTTGAACCCAGGACTTTTCATCTCTCCCAATTTCATTATTTTCACACATCTCCATTTACACTTCCTTAAAAGGGTGCTTTCCAAGGTGTACACAATTTTATGACTTGGAATCCTGCTTTCCTTTTTTGTTTTCTTTCTTTTTTTCTTCCTAAAAGCAACGCTTTGCCTGTTGCCTTTTAAGTCAGTCATGGAGGGAGCATTGGCTTTGTGCCCTCAGAGAGCCGATTTTCCAGCCCCATGCTCTGATTCTGATGTGAAATAATGGAGCTTAACCTTCAAAGACATGAAAGGTACCAACTGTTTTGTTCTCTAAGCATTCAGAGGCAGCTGTTTGGTGTTTGTCTTTTTTTTTTTTTTTTAAATTTCCCCTTACAAAGTTTTCTTTTCCTTACAGCAAGGAGGGCGAAGGATGGAAGGCAGAAGGAGGCAGTCAAGTTCACCTAGGCCTCAGAAGTCTTGAATAGTTTGGGGGAAGAATAAAATAACACAAAACTGTAACTTCACATTGTTCTCTGCTGCTTCCACCTCCCGCTGCCAGTCTACTCTTTCCATCAAATATTTATAATATTGGTTGTGGAGCAGATCAAAAGTTTCTCTTTTCACTGGCATGTGCGGTCAGTCCATCTTGAAGAAGGACCATGGCATCAAAGAAGTTCATTGTCACCCTCACTCCCCCATTTCTAGCCTTCCTCTCCCCTTCAGGGAGAACAAAAAGCCTGGGTTGCAAAGAGATTCTTTCATCTCAAATTGGTCTCTTTCCATTAGTTTCTTGGCTCTTAGGGACAAAAAAAAAAAAAAAAAGCAGATATTCTATAAATAGCATTGTTGGAGACATTAAATGCTAATTAATAAGATTTTATATTTGAACAGTGCAATGTATGTTGCTTTCACAGATACAAACTTAATGCCACTGTTTTTTTAACAATTACATGAAGGAACTATTTTGAGAATGTTGTGTAAAACACGACTGCTTGTTGAAGGGTGTGCCAAAATCAAGGTGTGACCTCTTCACTATTTAGGGTTCTCAAGCTGGCAAAGTCTGGAGTCTCAGTTTTGCCAATACTCAAGGACAATTAGGTTCAAGGCACCTGCATCATGACAACCGAACCCTTGAGAAACTGCCCTATAAACAGCTACCATAGTGGCATCTATCTGCCAGGATAAATAGCCAGTCATGTGGACTGGACCTTGGTGTCTTCAAACAATGCAGCCTTTACCAGTAGGGAAGTCTTCATGGGGAGCCCAGTTCTTAGTGGAATTATTTTTGTTCTGTTTTGTTTCTTGTCATCATGTTTAAGAAGATGGAGTTTGAATCAGACAGATTTTGTGTATTTTTTTTTTGGTTATTATTACTAATGAAGCTATGAGCAGTCTTGTACAAGTTGTCTTGTGGGCACATGTTTTCATTTTTCTTGCGTATGTACCTAGTAGTGGAATTGCCGTGTTATACAGCAACTCTGTTTAACTTTTTGAGGAACTGAAAAACTGGTCCCAGTCTGACTGCACTATCTCACATTTCCACCAGCAGTATGTGGGGGCTTCCTTATCTCCACATCTTCACTAACACATGTTATTGTCTGTCTTTTTGACTACAGCCATTCTTACGGGTGTGACATGGTATCTCATTATAGTTTTGATTTGCATTTTCCTAATGATTAATAGAACTGAACATCTTATGTGCTTAGTAGCTATCTGCCTATCGTCCTTAGAGAAATGTCTATGAAAATCCTTTGCATATTTTAAATTGCAGGCTTATCTTTTTATTGTTGAATTATCTGAGCTCTTTATAGATTCTAGATACAAGTCCCTTATCAGATATATGTCTGCAAATATTTTCTTCCACTCTGTGTCTTTTGTCTTTTCTTGATGGTATCATTTACACCACAGTTTTTTATTTTTATGTTCTTTGGTCATTTATTCATTTACGTGTTTTATTTCATGTTCATTCTTTACCTCTATTTTCCTTCCTTCCTTCATTCACTCATCAAGTGCTTATTATGTATCGGGAACTATTCTAGGTACAAGTGAACAAGGTAAGACAGTGTCCCTGTTGTCGTGAAACTAATGTTGCAATCAGGGGAGGTGTAATCAGCTGAATACACCAAAAAATTTTAGACAATAGTGGATATTTTTAAGAAAATAAAGTAGGGGTAATGAGGTAGAAAGATTTCATGGGGCAAGTGTCAGAAGTGGGGAGCAGCTTTAGGCAGATGAACACTGCTGACATTTCGGGCCAGATAATTCTTCATTGTGAAGGGGTATCCTGTAGGATATTTAGCAGCATTCCTACTAGAGGCCATGGTACCACCTGCCCCAGCTGTGACAAGCAAAATTATCTACAAACATTGCCAAATATCCCCTGGGGAACAAACGTGTCCTCAGTTGAGAACCACTGAGGTTGATGGTTAAGGAAAGCGTCTCTAAATAGAGACCTGCAGAAGTTGATTTGAAGGGAAGCTATAAGGTAAAACCATTCAAAACAGATCGTAGGTCAAATACAGAAGTCTCAAGATGGGTATGTGCTTGTCTGTTTGAGAAACAGAAACCAGGCCTTTGAGTTAGAGGGCAGTGAGTGAGGAGAGGACTGGTAGAGGATGGAATCTGAGACGTGGACAGAGGCCAGATTATGATGAACCTAGCAGATGACAATAAGAAATTTGAGATTTATTCCAAGCGTAATTGTAAGTCAGTGAGTTGGGGATGCTGTCATAGTCCATTCAGGCTGCTATAACAAAATACCATGGACTCAGTGGCTTAAACAACAAACATTTTACGTCTCATAGTTCTGGAGGCTGGGAAATCCAAAATCAAAACACTAGCAGATTCATTGTCTGGTGAGAGCCTACTTTCTTTCTGTGTCCTCACAAGACAGAAAGGAGGGAGCCCTCTGGGGGGTCTTTTATGAAAACGCTAATCTCATTCATGAGGGCTCCACCCTCATGATCTAATGACCTCGCAGGTGTCTCACCTCCAAATACCATCACTTTAGGGATTAGGTTTCAAGGTATGAGTTTGAGGGGGGAGGGGACACAAACATTTAGGCCATAGCATTCAGCCCCTGACCTATCCCTCCAAAATTCATTCTATCCCAATAGCCCTAAAAGTCTTAGTTCATTCCAGCATCAACTCAAAAGTCTAAAGTCCAAAGTCTCATCTAAATATGTAAAACTGACATGGGTGAGACTCAAAAGTACTGTTCATCCTGAGGCAGAATCTCTTCTACCTGTGAACCGATGAAACGAAACAAGAGCTTCCAAAACACAGTGGTGAGGTAGGTATAGGGTAGACATTATCATTCCAAAAGGGAGAAATACGGAAAGAGGCAAGGAGTGACAGGTCCCAGGTAAATCTAAAACCTAACAGGGCAAACAACATTAAACAATAAGACTCCAGGATAATCCTCTTTGTCTTGATGCCCTGCCTTACAGGTCCACTGGCATGGCAACCTCTCCATCATGGCTCGGTGGGATGGCCCTGAAGCAACTCTCTGTTGGCATCCTGTCCCTGTGACTCCTCAGGGCTGGAGTCCAATGCCCACAGCTCTCCCAGGTTGAGGTCCTGAACCCCTGGTTCTGCCAGGTGGCCCCATTCTTTGAAATCTAGGAAGCAGTCATGTCCCCAGAGCTGTGCTAGGCACAGCCAATGCCACAACACTCTGCAGGGGCCCCAACGCCAAGGGACTGAGTGGCAGCATCTTGGCCCACCCTTTGAAAGCACTACACCCCCCTTGCACTCTGGGCCTGTGATGGGAATGGCAGCTTTGATGATTTCTGAACCACCTTTCTTCTGTTATCTGGGAGAAGAGTTCCCAGCCTCTGTTGAGTGGGCTGATCCACACTAATCTCCGTATCAAACCGTCACTTGGCCACACCCTTAGTGTTCTCACTTTTTGCACTATAAATAGGCTGAGAACTTTCCAAATCTTTAAATCTTAGTTCCTTTTTGCTCAAAGATTCCCTCTTGTAAATCCTTTCTCTCATCTCACATTTTACTATAAGCAGTCAGGAGGAGCCAAGCCACATGTTCAACACTTTGCTTGGGAAATGCTTTAACTAAATATCCAGTTCACTGCTGGTGAGTTCTATCTTCCACAAAACACTGGAGCAGGAACACAATTCAGTCAAATTCTTTGACGCTTTGTAGCAGGGATCACCTTTCCTCTGGTTTCCAGTAACACGTTCCTCACTTCTGTTGGAGACATTAGAATGAACTTCACCATCCATATTTCTACCAAGACTCCGGTCATGACTACTTTGGCATTCTCTAAGAAGATGGAGACTTCCTCTACACCTGTCCTTTTCTCTCTGAGTTCTCACTAGAATCCCCTTTAAAGATTCAGTCAAGGCAATACAGACGTTTTCAAGCATACACCTGAACAGTCTTCCAACCTCTACCCACTAGCCAGTTCCAAAGCCACTCCAACATTTTTAGAAACTTGTTACAGCAACACCCCCACATCTGAGCACCAATTTCTGTCTTAATCCATTCAGGCTGCTATAACAAAAATACCATAGACTCAGTGGCTTAAGCAACACTTATTCCTCACTGATCTGGAGGCTAGGAGGCCCAAGATCAGGGTGCCAGTGGGTTTGGTGTCTGTAGAGAGCTTGCGTCCTGTTGTATAGACAGCTATGTTCTCACTGTGGAGCAAAGGGCAGGAGAGCTCTCTGTGATATCTCTTATAAGGGATCTCTAATCCTATTCACGAGGACTCCCCTCTCATGACCTAATCACTTCCCCAAAGGTCCTCCACCCCCTCCAAATACCATCACATTAGAGATAGTTTTCAGCATCTGAATTTTGAAAGGGCATAAATAGGCAGTATTTAGCAGGTGCTCTTGCATATAGGAACTGAGCAGTGGACTTGGGTTCTTATTCCATGTTTTCTTGCTCAAGGAACTATAAACAGTGATAGAGCTAAGACTAATACCCATGTCTGCTGACTCTTGGCCTAACAGTCCTCCCATTAAGGGACACTAAGCAGTCCTCACCTGTTAACTAAGGTGAAGATTGCAGGTGACCATTAATACGTTCGTTCCATCAATTCATCTGATTTAAGAAGTCCTAATATAGTTGTTGACACTGGCATGAAAATCAAAGAAAAGAAACTCTAGCCTCTTGCTATGGTTTATACCAGCAGCATCAGTTTCACCAGGGAACTTGTCAAAAACGCAGACTCTCAGGCCCCACCTCAAACTTAGTGAATTAAAATCTCTGTTTTAACAAGGCCCCCGGGTAAATTCTGTGCATGTTAAAGCTTGAGAAACACTGATCTAGTTTATCAAAATATCATCAGAAGCAGTTTAGTGATTCAGAGGGTTTCTGATGGGTTTTCACTGAGTCAGAAGACTAATGATGCTGTCATCAAGTTCTTATTATAATGCCATCCTGATTCCTTTCTTTCCTTTGTTTCCAGTAAGTCTTCACTCACAAAGTCACAAATTAAGGAGATTTCCTCAATTACAACACACATCCTTTCCTTTCTATTTCTACAGCCACCGCCTTTGTCTTGGACCTCACTACCCTGCACCTGGACCACTGCAGATCCAAACTTATTCCCTGAACCCTCTTCCTACCCTTCCATTTGCCTAAAGTGCTCTGATTTTTTCATCTTTTCTGGCTTTCTCTTGCCTTCAAGGTAAAATTCGTATCCTAACTCCGACTTTGAAGGCCATTTACGTTCAAGCCCCGAAACACTTCACAGAGAATCTGTTGCATATATGTTCTTATGAACATATGTGCCTTTGTTCATACCCTGGATTGCCCTTTTCCATCTTTTCTACTGCCTTCAAGGCTCTGCTGAAATCCTGCTTCCATCATGAACGTCAGATCCACCTGGGTCACTGTCACCTCCCCTTGTTCTGAGGACCTGTGACATTTGTTGCCTATGCCAGTTTTCGTTCAATTGCATTATAATTTCAGGTAAAAGTGTGTATCTTACAATTAGATCTTAAACTCACAGACGACAGGGGCCACATCATTCCCCTTCTCCCATCTTCAGCATCTGACAAGGCATTGAGCACATAGTGGTAGTCAGTAAATATTTTGCTTCTGAATCCAGTGGAGCTGTGGAGTATTGCCCAGATTTACAAGCACATCATTCCTAATTTATTTCCTCCAAGGGTCCATGCTACAGTTCAGCAGTTACGTAAACAGCGTGGTTTATAAAACCAACCATGGGTAGGCAGCCTCTGATCAGCAAGGTGACAGGCACTGGATACCATCTGGAATTTCAGGCCAAATAAAACCCGTGAATGTTTATTTTAAGAGCCTCTGTATTCCGTGGAACAAAGCTCTGTTCTGGGTGTCAGAACAACAGGTATCCCTTCCCACTGCCCTGCTGAGGCACCCAAGGCCAGCTGCTCTGAACAGCTGTGTCAGGCGTAGAACTCCAGCCGGACTGCCCCAGCTGAACCAGGGGCAGCCAGACACAAAATGCTGATAACATTAACCCTAATCCTGTATTTTGCTACATTTTTGTGTTTGCTTGTTACTTATTTCTTGAAGTTGTTGGCAATAGTGTCTGCTGGTCACTTGGCTCAGTATATTATCAGCTTTTTGTATACAGTTGTCCCTCAGTATCCACAGGGGAATGGTTCCAAAATGGATATGGTTCCCTGTGGATACCAAAATCTGTAGATGATCAAATTCCTTATACAAAATGGCACAAGACAATAGCATAGTTTAGTTTTCCTATTCCTGGGCATTGAACTGTAAATATTCCCATGAGTAGACATTGCTACAAACAATCTTTTCTGTAAATATAGTAGCTCTGTTGAACCTCATAAAGCCAAAGAGATAGAGGGAAAGTGCCATTACTCCCTTTTTACAACTATGGAAACAGAGGCCCAGACAAGTGATCTGACTTGTCCAGGGTCACAAGTGTTTATTTCAGAGCTGAGACTGCAGTTCATGCTTCAAGAACCCAGGGCTAATATTCAGTTAACAGGTTCAGTGCAGCCTTTCCGATTCATAGTAAACAAAGTTGAGATTTGAACGCAGATAATCTATTTCTGGAGTCCATGCTTTTAGCCAACTATCAATGTGGCCTGTCAGACAATCCACATTAATTCATGTAAAGGAATGTATTTGCCATTTCTGTTCTAAGACAGGTTTGACAAAATTGGGAGCAGTATCCTCTGTCTTTGAGATTCATTGCCTCAAACACCTATCTACTTTCTTTTCAAAGTTAACCCTCTAATGATGATTTCCAATTCTGATTATATCTGGGAAAGAAATAAGAAATCTATTTAGATGCTAATTGGCTTTAACATCTCACTGAGTCAACAGGCTATGTGTTTCCTACAAGAAGCCTCTAGAACATGGATCATGTAGTTATTAAAGAGTTTTGCTGACCCACCAGCTTATAAGTGGTTCAATGCACTTGAAT
Organism: Camelus dromedarius; assembly: GCF_036321535.1. Classification (NCBI taxonomy): domain Eukaryota; kingdom Metazoa; phylum Chordata; class Mammalia; order Artiodactyla; family Camelidae; genus Camelus; species Camelus dromedarius. The sequence goes on from NC_087438.1 coordinate 108,547,731, forward strand.
TTACAAAGCAATTTTATAGCAAAGTACATCGGTGCCAAGCACAGTGTCTTAAAGGCAAGGCTTTCGGGCTGCCAGTGATTTTCTTTTGCCTCATGGCAGAGATGCAGGATGGACAAGTTAAATTATTTTGCCCACATCAAAGGAGGGAAATGATGAGTCAATATGTATTCTAGCAAGTTCATGGTATGATGTTAAAGTTGTACTGCTTAGGTATGAGTCACTGCTCTGCTCCTTGGTAGCTTTGCGACCGTTGACCATTAACTTTTCTGAGACTCAATTTCCTCATCTGCATAATGGGAGTCATAATGATCTCACAAGGATGAAATAATGACTAAGTAAGAGGATAAATATAAAATACTTAGCTCAATGCCTAGCACATAAGTGCTTCATAAAAACTAATTATTATTATGTTTACATATTTATTAATAATTCCTGCAGTGAAATAAGAAGTCTTCCTCATCCCTCATAAATATTTATGGAGTGATTTTCTCCCAGGCCTGAATGAATAATCCCCTTAGATTTACTAATACCAAGAGTCAGTTTGAGTTTAATGGAGATGAGGAAAGAAATGAAGGATGGAGACGGAAGTCACCCTTCAGCATTAGGCGGCTTATACCAGTGTCTCTCAGTTTCAGCAGTACTGACAGTTTGGATCGGGTGAGTCTTTGTTCTGGGGGCTGATCTTTCCACTGAAGGGTGTTCAGCAGCATCCCTGGCCTCTGCTCACACTTAGGATGCCAGTAGAACCCCCCCTTCTTCCACTCGTGATGACCAAAACATCTCCAGACATTGCCAACTGTGCCTTGGAAGGCAAAAGTGCCCCCAGTTGAGAACTACTGATTTACACAGCGAACTCTCCCATGACGGGGACATGTTTGGTCACAGGGTAGCCAGTGGACAGATCAAGACAGAAGTGGGAGACTTTTTTCTGTAAAGGGCCAGAGAGTAAGTATTTTAGGCTTTGTTTCTGTCACAACTATTCAATGCTGTCTTGGTAGCATGCAGCCACAGATAATACACAAACAAATACGTTCCAATGAAATGTCTTATAGACACTGAAATTTGAATTTTACATAACTTTCATGTGTCACTAAATATTCTTCTTTTTATTATTTTTTTCAACCACTTTCAATGATTAAAACCACTCTCAGTTCACAGACTATAAAAACATGTGGTGGGCTGGATTTTTCTCAAGGGCCATTGTAGCTGACCTCTGTGTGAAGGTGTGTGTGGAGCCTGGGATAAACGTGTCACTTCTCCCAAGAGCATCAAATTAACTTTAAAAATTGGGAGAAAACTTTTTTTTAAATCAAAATAAACATGGCTATAATTTGAAGTAGAATCTAAACCCACAAGAATTTTCAGGATAATATACGATATTACAAACTAATGTCTTGCTTCCCATGAATTGATTGGAACTATGCCTCAGATCCCTGAAGGCCATCCCTGACATCCTCCTTCTCTGCTTTTATGTGACTTTGGTGAAAAATTTGAGAAGTTGCCGTCATAGGTAAGAAACCAACTCACATCAAAGCCTTTTGGACTTCTCACAACTGATTACCCTTGGGTGAGGTCCAATTAGGCACCTAGAAATATTCTAAGTGCCTTAGTGGTTCTCTAATGTATTTCATCCAGAGAATGTTTGTGTAATGTGTAATTGTTTAATCCAAGGTGGTTCCTATAAATCCTTTTTGAAATTTCCAAGTGTCTCCTTTATATACTTGGGGTCTGGTGTCTGTCTACTCATTTCTCTTGTCAACTAAGTAGCCTGAATACATTACTCAGCAAAATGAGTACCTAGGAGATTAACAGCTGACCCAAGCACCACCCTCAGGAAGCTGAAAATTTTCTGGTGATGTTCAGGCTTATTCACATGAGACGACCCCCAAAGAGGACATCGTCAAGAAAGTTACAGCGGCAGAAAGAGAATTGAATTGGCAAGCAGGGGGCTACTTTTCTAGCCCCTTCTATGCTTTCCATTCTGAATGGGAGAGTTACTTTTCTCTTCTGCCCAGAGTGCTTTTTTAAGAAGGATTCTGAGGCACCATCCAAGTTCGGCAGGGAAGAGAGTGTCACAGTCGATGAGAGCTGTCCGCTGTGGATGGGGATTCAGGGAGTGGCTGGTACCAACGTCAGGGTGTGGCCACGCTTAATCCGACATCTCTATGGTCCCTCCTGACTGGAACCATATGGCTGAATTCCTCAGCTGTCATGGTTTTGTGACTGGATCCAAAGGAGGCATCATTGTGGGATGAAAGGTTAGGGGAAGCTTACATGATGGAGGTGAGAGGGTGTTCAGGGCTTCGAAATGCTCATTCTTCCTCATGGCTGGGCTCCAGCAGAGTACGTTTTGTCTGACTTGGGTTTCGGTTGGCTCTAGGCTGAGCGCCTTCTATTGTGATGTTGGCATGGCAAGGAGGAGGCGTGCGGGAGACACTGCGTCCCTGCCGTTCTCCCCGGCCCTCGTGAAAGGGAACGTCTTCTTAATGAGCCTATCCCAGGGAGTCTGGCCTTTCAGATAAACAAATAAGCATCACCAGGAGATGCTCACAAGAGGGAGGACTGGAAAAAAGAAGGCCACGTTGAGTGACAGCCCGAATAAAGGAGACCTAAGAGGTCTGGAGCTAGCAGCTAATGAGCATGTCTCCTCATACGTGCTTTCTTGGCCAGGACGTCCACTGTTGAGGATGCCAGGCATCTGCGTGTCGTAGTCATACAGGAAGAGGCCTTCTGGTCCCTGTCCCAGTACTGACTTTTATTTCATTTTTTATGTTGGGGGTGGGAGCCTGCCTGGAGGATATTTGCAAGGTGAGAAGAAATCTAATTGCGACCTAAAACAATTTATATATATATATATATATATATATATATATCAGTTTTCTCACTTAAGAAGTGGGGATAAAAATATAACTCTCCTCCAAGAATTACTGGGAAGATCAAATGGGAAAGTACTTAGCACAGTGCCCGGCGTTTAGTCAGCATCTGACTCGTGGTGGCTGCAGCCGTTATTAGTAGTCATGATATCATCATCATCTACCTCACGCATAGAAATACACAGGGAAAAAGTCTAGAGCTGGGACATCTAGTTCCAGTTCTGCCCTCAGCTCCCTATGAGATTTTTAGGTAAGTCATCTCTCATGTCAACCAAGAGTACTGGACTGGAGTCTTGATACATTTAGTAAACATACTTTGAAGACCTACTAAGTGCTAGGCTCTGTCCTAGCCACAAGACACCTAAAGGTGAATAAGGTGCAGCTTGTGCACTCAAGGGGCTCCAGGTGTAACGGGAGAGACAGGAAAGTGAAGCACGAGACAGTTCAACAAGAGAATTACTCTTACTGTGATGATGGATGCCAAGTGCTCTGATGAGGCAGGAAACCAGCAAGACTAAAGCTCTGTCCCAGTGCAGCTCTCCACAAGTCTGTAACAGAAGCACACAAGAGACAGGGTGGATGACTGAGGGAAGAGGAACTCACCCAGCTGGCAAGGGGCCCAAAACCCAGGTTCTCTCCCTCGAAGACCAGAGTTCTCACCAAATAAAAACATTCAAGAAAAAGACAGGTGACTTGGTGATAACAACTGGGGTTTGGGAACAGGAGACTTCATTTCGAGTTTCAGAACTGTAATTTTGGTAGCTTGATGACTTTGGGAACGTTGTTTAATCTCTTTGAGCCTCGACTGTCTCATCAGCAAGAAGGGCATGACTGTCAAACCTACTTCACCACATGTTGTCGTGTGCAGAGAGGAAGACTGCGACTACTGTCAGTTCTAGTTTGTGACTGTTTCTGTTGTTGTCCTTAATAATAATAAAAATGATAAATGCCCTGCTACGTTATAGAACAAGGCCAGTAATTGCATTTGGGCATCCAAAGAAGTAGGTATGGGTTTTTTTTTTCTTTCTACCATCAATATCTTTTTCCAGAAGAATAGGCTAAATGCAGGCACTTTTAAAAATTTTAATACAAGGCAATCTTAGTGTCTATATCTTGGGTATATGTGAAAAACAGAAAGGAGGGATGAAAGGAGAGAGATTATCTATTTCTCCTTAAAGCTAATCAGAGAAATAATTCAAGGTTTAAGAGTCTTGTAACCTGATCTCTGATTAATTGACGTTTCAGTAGGCTGCTGTGAACCCCTGAAGGGGGCAACTGATTATTTACTGGAAGAAAGAAGGAATAAACAATTGAAGTTAACAAAAGCCTTTGTTTGAGGTAAAGAAAGGAGAGGGGATGGGAGAGAAACACAATACAGATGGGAGTGAGAGAAGAAACCACCAGGCAGGTGACCTTGAACAAATCTCTTGCCTCCACGTGGTCTCAGTTTCCCTATCTGTGCCACCCAGGGCTTGGTCTAGGTCCCTTTCAAGCTTGCTGGCTCTGCCTGCGCAACCCTGAAACCATAGCGGGGTGGGGGAAAGATTGAGAGGGAGCTAGAGACAGGGAGAGAAAGACAGGGGATCCGGCTGATAAACTGAAAGGGAAACAGACTCATAAAACCCAATGATTCAAATTAAATGGAGAATTCATGTTGATTTAGAGCTGGAAATCACAGGCTTCTAAATCACAAGGAGACTCTATTTAATCCTGGGATAGTCTCTTGGGCCTTATCTTCCTCAGCTCAGTAGTGCTACGCACAGCGCTCCCTTGGAAGTCAAGATGAGAAATAGAAAAAGAGAGAGAGCTGTTTAAAACAAAGAATAATATGCTTGAATTATCTGGGGAGCTGTCCCCCACCCCCCACCGCAGACACAGACAAAGGGACATGAAAGCCTCAGCCAGGCCTGAAACACTGCTTGCCTATCTGCTTAACTCTTCACTGCTTGATTTTCATTCTTAGCAGAAGTCATATTCCATGAGCTTATGTAGGGAAATAAAAACATTTTGCACACTGCCTGTTCAGCAATGCTGTTTACCATTTTGAGGACCTATGAAGGGTCAAAAATTCAATAGCCCCACAGTCCAGCACCTCAGATTTTGGGAACTTACTCCTTGAGAGTCTGGGAGGTCCTAAAGGCTGAGAAAGGTCACTGAACATCAGCAAGAGGAGACACTAGAGAGTTTCCAAAATCTGTGGTGTTGCAAATAAGAAACGGAGACCCAGCGAGGATGCAGGCCTTTTGCGAGAGTCACCTGGAATTCTCAGCAGAGCTGGGACTAGTACTCAGATCTAGAACTTGAACTCTAGTAGAGCTTCATGAAGTGTCCTAGGGCCACTTCCCACTACCTGGCCCCAGTGACTGCCTAACCTTCCCTGAGAGATATGGGCCACTCAGCTTTCTGGTTCTTTGCAGTTTAATGTCAGAAATGAAGTGAGGATTTTCCTCGGGCATGAGGGTCACCAGCCACCTTAGACTGATGGTTACACAAAAGGGATGTTGGATCTGGAGGCTTTCGTGACCTGTACACAGCAGGTCTTTACGTGTACCACCAGCACTGGAAGAAGTACACTCATCGAGACTCATCTGCCATTCCCAATTTAAATCATACTGATTCACATACAGGGAATTGTGCTATAAAGAGAAATGGACTGATAGTTCAAAGACCTAGTTTCTAATCGGACGTCCATCACCTGCTGGTCACCTAATCATTGTACTCCATTTAAATTGTGTGAGACTCATTCTTCCCATTTTTAAGACAGAGATGATGATGACAGTATTCACTAAACAAAGTTAACTTGATCTAAATGAGAGGAAAAAAAAAACCCAAGAGGCATAGAATTAACTATGAATTTCTAGGATTTAGTTTATACATCGTGAGAATTTGGAAAGAAGAGGAAAATATGCAAACATCCTAAGGAGATTAGGAAATGCTTCCTGGGAGAGATTAGGAAGCAGCAGAGTCTTAAACAATCATATTGTACTTGCATACTAGAAGAGGAGAAGGGGAAGAGGCCAGAGGAAGAAGCAAGCAGGGCAATAGCCTGTGCACCCAATGTTCATAGCAGCACTATACACAATAGCCAAGACATGGAAACAACCCAAACGTCCACCAAAAGATGACTGGATAAAGAAGTTATGGTACATTTATACAATGGAATACTACTCAGCCATAAAAAAGAATAAAATAATGCCATTGGCAGCAACATGGATGGCCCTGGAGATCATCATTCTAAGTGAAGTAAGCCTGAAAGAGAAAGAAAAAATACCATATGATATCATTCATATGTGGAATCTAAAAAAGATAAAAACACAGAAAGGAACTTATTTACAAAACAAACAGACTCACAGACATGGGAAAAAACTATGGTTACCAGCAGGAAAAGGGATGGGAAGGGCTAAATTGGGAGTTCGAGATTTGCAGATAGTAACTACTATATATAAAATAGGTGAACAAGTTTCTTCTGTGTGGCACAGGGACCTATATTCAATATCTTGTAGTAATCTGTAATGAAAAAGAATATGAAAACAAATATATGTATGTATATGTATGACTGAAACACTATGCTGTACATACACCAGAAATTGATACAATGTTGTAAACTGACTATACAATTAAAAAAATTATTCTAGTAAAATCATAGAACGGTAAAAAAAAAAATAGCCTATGCAAATGTCCAAAGACATTTGCTGACTATCGTAATGCTTTGGACTCTGTACTTCCATTTTAAATAATATTCCAATCATTAACACCTACTTTCAGCAGTATTTTCTATTTTAATTTTCTGAATTATTCCCCTGGCAAAGAGTGGGGACTATTTATTGAAACAAGTCACATCACAGAAACCTTTCTTCCATTTCATTGAAATTTTTGTAGAATGTATTAATTGTTACAAAAAGTAAAGACTATGTCCAAATAATTCCCCAAATGAGCAGCCACATTAGACTTTAATTGTATTAGTTTCCATCTCTCCCTTGCTCTCCACTTGCTAAGTCACATTGCTAATAATCATAATTCCTTCTATGTGTTCTAGACTTGACTGTTTTAATGGGTGTTACTTATGTTGCAACCTTTGACCCTCACAGCAAGCCCATGCCATACTTTAGGTTGTTTGTGTTTTAGAAAGGTTACTAATAGTTGGCCAGGTTGCCTGATACATAGTGAACTCTCAGTGAATACTGGATGGCTGGACGGATGGATGGGTGGATGGATGGATAGATGGATGGATTGATCAATCAATGGATAGCTGAGAGAGAAAGAGGGATTGAATGAGTTGACAGCTGCTCTAAGTATTTGCCAAATTTTATAATTTTCCTCAGTGATAATCCAAACTTCAGCAGAAATCCAAGGGCACAGAATGCAGGCATGCCCTGCAGTCATTTACCTCTAGGCAGCCTGGGAGTCTGTCAAATGGGGATGGGCACTGAGCCTTTCTGCTGTAATTTTGTGATATAGAAAATTAGTAAATTTCCTATGAAGCAAGGCCCTCAATAACCAAGGCTATTTGTAAAAGAGACTATCCTCTTTCACATGCTGTATGTTAGTGTGTTTGCAGTTCCTCCCTCATACGAGAAAAAATAGACCTCTTGCCTATTCCCATCCTGAGGCACAGAGTTGAGGGTACCAATGCTTGGGTTGCAGGGAGATCATGTAGAATAAAGGGAAGGACCAGAAAACCAGAAGTCACAAGACCTGTGTTCGAGACTCGGGTCCAAAGTTTATAAACTTCACTCATTGACTCATTCATTATATGTTGAGTTCCTATTCTGTACCAGGCTCTGACAATCTTTGGGAATACAGTAGTGAGTAATAGGGACAAGACATCTGACTTTATGGACCTTAGTACTAATGGTGTAAGACAGACAAAGAAGATACACACACACACACCTGCATGCACACACAACAAATAAATGTCTAAATACATGGCATAATTGTGAGACATAAACGCCCTGAAGAAAAGAGCAATGTGTTAAGAAAAGTAAAAGGGGGTATTGTTTGAATACTGTAGTCAGTCAAAACCCTCTCTGAAATGGTGAGATTTAAGCCCAGTCTCAAAGGCTGAGAAGGTACTAGCTCTACAAAAATTTGAGGGAAAAATATTCTAGTGAGGGGAAGCAATGCATGCAATGGTCCTGTGGTAGGAAGAAGCCTAGTGGTGGAGTTTGAGGCACTGAGAGGCAGCCAGGTAGCTAGAGCATTTTTGGCAAGGCACAGAGTGATGGAGGATCAGACTGGGAAGACAGGAGAGAAGGGGCAGATTAGGCAGAGCCTGAGAGGCCATGGAGAGAAGTTTGGATTTTATTTTAAGCGCATGAGAGGCCACTGGAAGGTTATAAGTAGACGTGTCATGTGACCTAATCTCTGTTTTAAAATTTGACTTTGTCCCATTGTCTCAACTTCTGTGTTCCCCTTTCCTCTCCTAAAAATGGAGGAAAAACTTCGCAGGCTGTGTCCTTCCAAGAGGTTGCTGAGGTATCGAATAATGTTCATTATAATACGTTGCTCCAAGTAGCATTTGATAAATATTTAATTGACTTGAATTTTTCAATAAAAATATGAACATCCTTTATAAACTATAAAGTGTCAGGCACATATAAGGTTTTATCAATAATCATTTCCCCAAAGCCTGGCCTCCTTCACAGGTCCAGATCAGAAATCAGCCACAAATGCTTTGAGAACCCCATCCCAGTAAAAAGTACTTTCTATGTTTTTTGTTTATTAGAGTTTGGATTTGGTTTCTTTATTCCATGGGACCAACTTATTCTCTATATTTGGCCCAGGAAAACATCAACCAGACTCAAATGTGCTATTTAACCCTAAGAAATAAAAGTCTCCAGAGAGAATTATCATGGGCAAGACTGAGGGTCAAGTCAGCAGGTCTTCGCCTGGAACCGGGCACCTTCTCAGCTCTCTTTCTGCAGTAGATGGAAGCTGGTTCTCATTAGTCATAGGTCCCCCACTACCTACGAAGGAGTTGTGAAGAATAATACGGACAACGATGATAATAACAAATGATTAATAATGCATACAGATATATATATATATATATATATATATATATATATATATATATGCGCACACACACACGTGTGTATTTATAGCCCTTTGCTACTTTTCTCAACGCATTTTTTCCCATCTATTGTTTTAATTTAGCTCACACTCACCCACAGAGGTAGAGTGGGAGTGTTCTAATTGGGGAAATGGCCATGAAGCACGTAAGTGGTTTGCCCCAAGGTCACAGTGTGAGTGACGGAGGAGGTGAAACTCGGTCACGGAGCTCCCAGATCCTGTGCCAGCACACCGTGTCAAGACCCCCTCCGCTCCCCTGGGAGTCTTAGGAAAGAAAACTAGGATCCTAAATCCCAGATTAAATAAATAGGAATTGGAGGATTTTGAGACTGTGGGAAAACATTGGATCCGTACAGTCCAGCCCTCTTCCCACATTTTGCACACAGAGAAACAGGACCACAGCAGGAGCCGCATGGGCAAGTGTTCTTGGTACCACCCGTTCAAGCACCTACTAAAGTTCCTGCCATCCTGCCTCTCAGCCTCATACAGAGCTGAGGGCTGCCATGGATGGAGAAGATACAAAAGACATGAAGGTAGTCCACAGTTAGCGGCATTGCCAAAGAAGGAATAGGACTGGAACGGACGTTCAGTAAGTTGAGAGTTTTCCCTTGTGGTTGGAAAAGAGGTGTCTCTGACCTTGGGGCTGACTTTGTGCCCACCATGCATTTGCCTCAGGCCTCTCTTGCTCTCCCCTCAAGGGTTTGGATAAGCTGAATCTTCGAGTTCCTCCCAACTTTAGCATTCTTTGATTCAACCATGTGTGGGCTGGATGGGATATATTTGGCCATTTTGATTATACATTGAATTATTTGTAATACAAAAGGCTCTTATAGTCTGGCCCATGGAATACACTGTGTTTCCTTAGTTCCAGATATGGACACTCTCCATTGGGAAAAAAAAGACAAACTCCCTATGATCTTCCTGGAGTCACTTCCTTCTCCCAAACCCCCACCTTTACCTCCAGTAACTAAAATAGAGAATTTTTTTCATCTGCCCTAGAACATTATCTCTAACTTTAAAAAGCTCAATAGTCAACAAAGCAGTTGTGTATTGTACATCGTGCAACAGGCACTAAGAAACCAGATATGTGAAGTATGTATAAAGAGTGGGCACAGGACCCAACGCAGAGTAAATGCGCAATAAATGCTAGTTCTCACTGTTATCACCATCAGCATCAGCATCAACATCACCATCACCATCATCACCTTCATCATCACATCAGAGCTGGTAATTTTGTGGTAGAGGTTGCTTTGTCTCACCTACCAGAACAGCATAGAAACTATTAGTTCCCACATTTTACATACGGGTTAAATGGAACAGAGGGAGATGGCATAACTGGCCTGAGCTCACACCGCCAGCCCTCAAACCCAGATGCACTGGGCCACAGACCCAGCTTTAAATCATTGCACTAGTCTCACTGACCTTCTCTACAACTTGGCAGCTGTACACATTATCCTGTCCAATTTGAGCCTAAGCTGTGGCGCATGTCAGAGGCAGCCAAGTTCAGTGGGATGTGTGTGAGTACCAGGGTGGAAATGTGACGCCCAGGTGTGAGCTTTTTGGTCTTGGTCAAGTGCCTGCCCTGGAGCCAAGCTTCTCTTTGATGAAATGGATAAAAATACCCATGCAGCCCTCATCCTAGGGTGTTCGTGAGGTTTCAACGGGATCATGGAAGAGAATGCACTTCGTATTTGGTAATCTTCTACTCAGATGCATGTGTTCATCTCATTAATATTACACGCTGGTGCCAGTTTCTGGGGGTCAGCCACAGAGAACTAGCTCAGGCTGCGACATCTCATTAGAAGCTGAAATTTGGATTCAGGGAGAGGAGAAGGGAGGGGGCGAGAGCAGCCCTCCGCTGCCTGGGTTCCCACCGCTCTCTGTGTTCAGAGCAGCTTGCCGGTGCTTTGGCAGTGCCGCTCAGTGGGGCATCTCTGGCTTTGATGTTGCATGTGTCAACATCCTAATAGGGAGGCAGCTGAGATCCGGTGTGAGTTTGGAGAGACATCTTATGACAGGTTTTGCCTAAAGATGTCTCAACAGATAACCCTTTAGAAATAACAAAGGTAGTTTATGCATTTCACAGGGAAGCCGGGCTCAGTTCGAAGTTTGGCATGCAGACAGCTTCCTGCCCTCCCTTTCTTCCCCGGCTGCACGTCTGTGAGATATCATTGCTTGTCACGGTAGCGCAGTACTGTGTTCAGTTACATTGACATTCTGTCCACATTGGCAGCAATGATGGAAGGACACGAGGCTGTTTCTTTCTAGAAAGTCCACAGCGGAAAACCTTAGAAAGTCACCCCTCCCTCCTAAAATGTAAATCAGATCACCTCATTCTGTGGTTTAAAAATCCTCTCCTGGCTTCCCATGGTGCTTAAAATGAAATCCAGATCCCTCCCGTGACCCAGACGGTGAGCCTGACCTGATCTCTGTTGACCTCTCTGACCCCACCTCCCACACAGCTCCCAGCTGACTGTGCTGGAGCCACACTGGCCTTCCCTCTGCACCTCCTGTATGCCGAGCTTTCTCCTACTTTAGGGGCGATGCACCCACAATTCTTCCCGCCTGCACCTCTCTTCCCCCACGTTGTCTGTGATTGGCTCTTTCACATCACTGGGTCCCAGCTCGGCTCAGAAGTACTTCCCTGACCTCCCTGTTTGGCCTCCACTCCTATGCACAGTCTGCCCCCACCACACTGCCTTGTCACATTGTCTTCCTGGCACCTACTGACTCATTTACCTGTGGGCGGTCTTACTATAAGATCAGTGCCGTAACACTCAAGATTCTCAATGTCTCTCAAACCTGGAGCAAGAACAAAGGTGCTGTGACACAGAGTAGATGCCCGGTGAACATGTGTGGGGATGGATGAATGAAGCCCCTCCTTCCACAGGTGGAAAAGGTAGAACCAGAGCAGAGTAGCCATCACTGCTTCCTGTTTGCTCTCTGAAGGTTTTAGGTTAGCACCAATGGGTCATGTCGAGTTGCAGCATCCAGAGGTTCTTGGTGGGATGTTCATGGATCCCTGGAAAGTCAGCAGAGGGGGATCAGGGTGTCTGGAGCTCTGTGGAAGTGTAGGCATATTTCTGGCAAGGATCTTTATTGTTTGTTATTAGTAGCTCAAAGGGATCATTGACTCACTGGTAGCTCCCATCAACTTTGCCTTTTAAGTAGTTTATGTCTGGGGGGGTTGTGAATGAGCCTAGAAGGAGGATGAACCCTCAGCACCACCCGAGATTCTTTCTCTTTGTTCGCTGTCAGCGGGACTCCATTGTTCTGCCACAGAATGCAGGAAAGTTTCCTTACCACCCAAGCATCTCTTTCCTAGTTCATTGTTCCGGTGATGCATCTCCAGAGCCAGAAGCTGGAGTCAGATTTCTACACGAGTCAAAGAATTCCACAGTTGGGAAGGCACTTAATTCAAAGTTCATAAACCACGATGTGCACCAGATTTTTTTCTAGGGAGCTTTTTATAACTGTGTTTCCAGGCTCCTCCCCTGACTTTTTAATTCTGTAAGATTAGAAGTGAGGTGTATTCATTTCCTAGGAATGCTATAACTAGGTACCACAAACAGGTGGCTTAAAACAACAAAAAGTTATTGTCTCACAGTTCTGGAGGCAGGAAGTCTGAAATCAAGGTGTCGGTAGGACCACGCTCTCTCTAAAAACTGTAGGTGAGAATCTTTCCATTCCTCTTTCTAGGTTCCCGTAGTCGCCAGTAATCCTTGCCATTCACTGGCTTGCAGTGACTGCACCAGTCTCTGTCTCCACTGCCACACAGTGATTCCCTTTGTGTGTCTGTGTCTTCTCTTCTTAGGAGGACGTCAGTTGCACAGGCCCACCCTACCCCAGTGGGACCTCATCCTCACTAATTACATCTGCAGTGACCCTATTTCCAAGTAAGGTCACATTTTGAGGTACTGGGGGTTGGGACATGAACATATTTCGGAGGAGGACACAGTTCAACCTCTGACAAAGAATCCCGGCATCTGGATTTTTAAAAAGCTCCACCAGTGATTCTCGCTGAGGAACACTGCTCATACCCATCCTTTCACTGGGAAGATGGGAAACTGAGGTCCAGGGAAGGGATAAGCCCAGGATCACACGGACACTCAGCAACAGTGTCCGAGCAGGATGCCCGGTATCATGATTCCCTCAGCATCTTTTCCAATATGCCAAACTGCCTCTTGTCGTCCGGATCTGGTGGCCCTCTCACTGGTTTACAAAGACAAGCATTTCAGTGGGCATTTCTAGCATTTTAGTGGGGCATCAGTGAATCCTTTGGTCCTGTCACCTGTCTCCATCGCGAAGGATACGTGTTTAGGGCAAGGTGGTCTACCTCAGCAGCCATGGACATGCACCCCAGTCCCCTCCCAGTTGTGACCATGTTGCCTCGGATTCCTGTGATCACCGACCGGTATTTGGATGAGGGGTGGGGAGCCTTCCTTTCTCTTCTGTCACTTACTGAGAACACGACCATATGGTACGTGCTAGCACAGTCCTCTCACTTGGGTTCTCATGTTCCAAATAAACATCTGGAAAGACATCCCAAGCCTTGCACACAGCATTAGAGTTGTTAGTCAGTGGCAATATTGGTTGTCATGCTCAATTTGTGTCCCCTCCCGTTGTATTTTTATGCTGGAAGTCGGCGTGATCTGTCGATCTCCATCTAAACCTGTTCCCACACAGCAGACGCACTTAAAGTCACGGATTCCAGAGTAAGCAAATATAAAGTGTTTAATCTATTATTAATCAGCCAGTTGCCAAAATGATAGAGATCTAGGGGGGGTCTGAGGAAGACATCAATATTTATGGCCTCGTTAGTGATCGCGTATTTCTCTCTCTCTCTCCTTCTTCCCCTGGCCCCTTAAGATGGGAACATAAATACGGAGTCTGTTCTGTTTTACGCGACTGTACGGGGCAGGAATGTCACATTCGGGAATGAGATGACTATAGTGGTGTTGCATGTTTGTTTGAAAATACTGGCTGTTAAGAGCTGCGGTAACCTCTGCCAGGTGGGTTAGCAAAACCAGTCTGCAATCCATGGTCATACAAGGGGAGCGCTTAGGAACAGAAGAACCTGGGAGAACATCTATTGCAAAGAATTTATTTTTCTGATGAGGCAACTGAGGCTTGGAAAGGGCAAGGTGCTCTCTTGTGACCATACATTTATTACTCAATGAACTTTAACCAGATACCTTCTTCGTGCCCAGCAATGTGTGAGCTACCAGGGACACCAAGATGAGTACTAACAGGCATGGGTGCCATTTCTAGAGCATATCCTAGGTGTTGGGTACATTCTAAGTCCTTTGAATAGTCCCTCCTGCTGAAAACCCCCCGACAGCTGCCAACTGCACTTGGAATCAATGCAGGTGATTTGCCAACAAGGATCTATGTGATCTTGCTCTGTCCTCACCTCACATCATTCTTTCCCTCAATCCTTATGCTTCAGCCTCAGTGGCTTTTACTGTTCTTATTCCTGGAATAAATACCAGCCTATTGCCCCTTTAGGAGTTTGAACCAGCTGTCCACTCAGCCTAGATTACACTTCCCTTCATCATTTCTACATATTCGTATTTCAAGCCTGAGCATAAGCTTCACTTTTTCAGAGGTTCCTTGACAACGAGTTACCCCACTCTTACCTCCTTACTGTCTCTTAATCAGCCTTAGTGCCTTCCTACTCAGCGACTGTCTCTTAATCAGCCTTAGTGCCTTCCTACTCAGCGACGTGCTGATAAATGCTTAACACTTGGACAGAGTCGGGTAGAAATAAGGTGTTGCTAATTTGTTGCATTTGCCAATTTCCTAGTGTAAATACCTCCACTATGGCTCATTCAATTGTTCACATTAGCAATGTGATGTTGTTGAATGTTAAGCTGGGAAGAAATACACATAGTTCGCTCTTGTGAGCCAGTGTAAACTAATCCTGGCACGTGTCTTACTGTCTGAAATTATAGTGTTTGTCTATTTGTAATTCTTTTTCCCTCCCATGCAATATACGCTCTGAAAGAGGAGGAACTTTATCCATTTTATTTACAGCTGTATTTCTAGTACCTAGAACAGAGCTGGGAATTTGGAACTCAGTGAATTAATGACTGGAATCGATTATGAATGATTGGGTGAATGAGAATCCTCTCAATGACCTTGGAATCCTTATTTGTCAGATAAGGAAACTAAAATGCAGAGAGAGATTAAGCTGCTTGTCCAAGCTCACAGTAGATGGAAGAGCCAGGATTTGAACCCAGGGAGACTGTCTCCAGAGTCCATGCTACATGAAGTTGATGAGGTCCCCACTCTCAAAGAGCTCATAATCTAGAGGAAAAACAAAAAGAGGAAGAACAGAAAGAAATAACGTGACCATGGTGGAGGTATGCCTAATATGCACAACAGGACCTGGGTTAGTGAGGGCAGACCTAATGCTTCTTGGGAAAAGCAGGGGTGTCATGGTGGTCAGGTGAGGCCATGTGACTGACAAAGCTAACATCTGGTCGAGGCCTTGGAAAATATTATCAGTGTTTTCATCTATCATGCTGAGTTGCTTCCCACCTGGGGCAAGTGACATGAGGAAATCTCCTTGGATCCAAAAGAGGAATCAGGCTTCACTCAAATGTAAAGGAAACTGCAGATGCATTTTTGAGATGGCTTGAGGGTCAACTGGATAGTTTGGTGGTCAGGAAATCTGATAATCCCCCTGAGGCACACTTCCACAAGGGGACTTAACTTCTCCCGCCTGCTGTTCTCTCAAGAAACTCTTTGATTAAGGGTGTGTTTCGCTCTGGGCTACACTGTTTGCCCATTTCTGCTTCTGATTCTTCGCCTCTTGCTTCAGAATCTCAGGCAGCTACTTACCCGAGATGGTAGTGAGTGCGAAGTCTACAATTGAAGGCTGTCTGATTTTTCTAGTAGCCAGGCTTGAACACCACAGAGCCATCATTGACAGCTGTCTCAACCTCGGCGTGCCCTTCCTCTCTTTCCCCCCTCCCCAGCCCCAGATCAGTCACTGGGGCCTCTTGTCAATGCTTCCATCATACCTGCCCATTCATTTGCACTGCTGTCATCCTGATGCAGGATTCATTCATTCACTCATTCCCGTACTCATTCAACACACGGTGAGTGCTCACCGTGTGATAGGCAGTGCAGGAGGCTCTGAGAACACAATGATGAGCAAAAGCAGGCATGACTCCTGCCCTCAAGCAGCATGTATTCTAGAAGAGGCTAGCAGCTATTCAGCAAATAAGCACATGGATAAATGGATCATTCTACCTGTGAAGGATGTTATAAAGGAGAGGGCACATGGTGCTGTGAGGGTCTCTGACAGGGCATTTGACATAGACAGAAATGCCAGGAGAGACTTCTCAAGTGGAGTTACATTTAAACCAAAATCTGAAGGATGAATAGAAGGATAAGTTAAGGAATAAAAAAGAGGAGAAATTATTTCTGCTGATTGGAGCAACATGTACAAATGTTCTTCGGTGAAAGGGAGTGTAACTCCCACCAGCACAGGGGAAGTAGGCTGGTTTGGATGGTGACCGAGAACCAAGCTGGAAGGTGGTGTAAGACAAGGTTGGGGAGCTACGGAGAGGCTGCACTGGAGCACTGGGAAGCCACGATAACCTCCATGTCTCGCTGTTGGAAGGAATCAGTCTTTGTTCTCCCTCTGCGTCTCATCTTCTGGCTCAGCCTATGCACCCACAGCCAAATTCCTCTTTCTAAAGCACTGCTGTTTTTCCTATTACTCTTCTAGTCTAAAAATCATCCGCTGTTTCTACAGCCTAGAGCCTGAACCCTCCGACGTCCAGAACGTCTATAATAACCCAGCACCAACCAACCTTTTAGCTGTCATCTCTCACTACTGGGAAATCACATGATGTTTGAAAACAGGGGCTTTGGAGTCAAATAGCCAGTATGAATCTTGTTTCTTCCACTTTCTACCTTTGTGACCCAGGACAGATGACTTAATCTTGCTGATTTGTGTGCCTTTAAACTGGATCAAAGTGTTAAGACTAAATCAGATAAGTACATAAAGCCTCGTGCATAATACATGGCATACAGAATTACTGACTTAATGATAACCTGTTAGACTCAATGCTGCCCGTTCATATCTAATATCTCCCAGACAGTCTATGCACAATCTCTCTTGCCTAGGACAGCTGCTTCTACTTCTGTCCAAAATGTGTCACCCACTAGTCACCAGATCAATGTCTGTCTCCTATCTGGTACATCTGGTGAATCTCCACCATCTCTGACCCAACCGCCCCTCTACCACCAGCCTTCTAGGATGGGCCCCTTATCTAAATTCCTAGGACAGATTTTTGGGTATTTTTATTTGTACTAAATTATTTTATTTTTAAATCATCTTTCAGCTTTTGTAGGAAAGTTTTCCTTTTCATCCTCTCTAATGATTAGCTTTGCAAGGTCGTGCCTTGTATTCGCCTTACTACTCTCATCACACCCACCAAGTACAATGCATAAAAGACTGCTTTTTATGCAGATTCCTTGGGTGAATGAACAGGAAAGGGATAAAAAAGTGAAAGAGAAGAGTGTGGATTTTTATAGTGCTGCGAGTGGGGAAGAGAAGAGAAGTTAATCCAAGTGTCCAGGAAATGAAATTCTATCCCTCTCTTTGAGCTTGTTCATTTATTTATAAGCCGGGGACCATGTCACACACCATCTATTTAGTCTCATGGGTATGTTAACATCATTAGTATGAAGTTTATGAAGTGCTCTGTACTGCTTGGGGGAAAAGATGGTACAGAAATTTAAAACATTATAGATAATCTCTCCAGGAAGAAAAGAAAGAAAAACATGCATTCTGTGTGGTGCCTCCGCTCCGAATCACTCTAGTGGAAGTGCCCAAAGGAGTTCATACACCTCTTGAAATATGCATTAATTTGTACTTTTCACAGCCCCTGATGGATCCCCTTCATTTTAATTAAGGGTACTTTTGAAGAATTTTGACTTTAAAAAGTAGTAAAATAGTTCCCACATTAGTTCTGCAAAATCTATATAGCTTTGGACATAAATATAATTATGAAGGAACATATTAGCAGCTTCTCAGGCTAATGTCGGCCCCCCAGCTCCTTTTTCTCAGGGATCTGAGTACTCTGATGTATGTATGTTTGTTTGTTTGTTTAATCTGGTGTCTTTATTCTGATTATCATTAAAAACAAGGAGGGTATCTTAGTATGATCACTTCCTAACTGAGTATTGTCACAGATTAAGTCCCTGCTGGTATCTTCACTTACTATCCCATCGGCACAGAAGTGATGCACCCATAAGATAAAGCAGGGGGAAGGCGACATGACGATGTACTACACGGAAAAAGAGGAAAACCACTGGTGAGAGAACCGAATCTTCACCCAGCAGACAGCGCTTTAGGCATGCTGAACTCATAAAACCTACACAATAACACAGCACAGTACTGGCGTCACAAAGAGTGTTCTGGAGTCAGCAAATGCCACAGTCAGTCACATTAAATATATGCTGGTAATCCAAAACCCGTTGCTCAAACCACTGCGTTCACATCCCATTTATAAATTTTCTTCATTTTTATCATTCTAAGCTAGAAACAGAGAATTGACCTCTGTTTGAATGTTTATACATCTTTAAGTATCCTTAAGATAAAAATAATTTGCCAACATTGTGAGTTCAGAAGAACAGTTTCCCTCCAAATGGGCCCATAAATTACATAAGTTTGAGAAAATCACAGTAGGAGGTGACAGTAAAAGCCTCCAAGAAAGTGTTGCGTTATGGCCAAGCTTTATTGTACCAAGTCCACAAATCATAAAGGATCCAAGTACGGAAACCACAGCTTTTCAGGTAAGGGTGAAATACTGAGGTTCTAGAGAGGTTTCCAAGGTTGGATGAAGTAGAAAATTCAAGATTGAGAAAGAAGTCCAAAGTCCTGAAAATGTCACTGATGAGCCCCTAAAATAACCTGCCTCGACCAGCCACTGAGTCATGTGAGTGTGTGTGTATGCGTGAGTGTGTATGTGTTGTGTGTGTGTGTGTGTTTGTATCTCTTCCTCGGTACTTTGGAGACCCCTTCCCTACTAGGCTGCTTTCCTAGCTTTCCAGTGAAAAACTGTAAAAAGGGTACTAATTTTAAAGAAATTCACTTTGCACCCATATTTTCTAGAAAACATTACTTTTGCCAAATAAGGGAATCCTCATTCCACCTCTTGAAATCTGTTTTCTATGCCAAATTATAGTGGAAGCAGTAAACCTGTATTTGCTAGTTTCAAAACTTTATTTTCAGCTTCCTGTCTCTATAAACGTTTGTTCTCATTTAGGGTGTGTACAGTACTTGTGAGAAGCACACCCTATCTTTTTTTTTTTTTTCTTACCCTTTCAAAGCTGAGAAGCCTATCTCTGAGAGTGTGAAAAGGTCTAAGTGGTGTACCTTGGATGGGGCACTGTGTTAATTGCAAGCCCTACAAATGTGGGTTGCTGTTTTCTGGTTGTTGTCCCCCGTGTCAAAAGATTTAGTTACATCCTGACCCAAGCCTAGTTCTTCAGGAGCCACTAAGCAGAAATTTGAAATTTGAAATTGCTTTTCAGAACAAATTTGAAGATGGCAAAGGAGTAAGGAGAGACGTCAGCTTGATCTTTCAGGTCTAGGCAGAATCCTTCCCATCCTTTTCCCCCAGTCAAGTTTCACCCTCATTTTATATCAGGAATTTTTCCTGACTTTTTATTGAACTTCCTTAGGGTAATAAGGTTAATAATAAGGTTAATTTGTAGATCACTTTTTACTACAGTACCATTCCAAGGATATTTATCAGGGAAATGGTCAATGTTTTTTAGGCATTAATGTGTCACTCAACTCTGCGGCAGGCATCCGAGGTGTCCCACTGGGTCTCACACAACAGCCTTGACCAACAGCTGCCATCTCAATTAGGTTGGATTTTCATTCACAAGTTTTCATGGTACCCAGATTCCCTGCACAACTCTCTGTCACACAAATGCAATAATAATTCATTCCTGCCTTTGCTTTTTCCACTCAACTGAGAGCTCGGGGGATAGAGGCAGTATCTGTTTTGTGCACCACTGAATTCCTAGATTCCTGTCTAGTGTCTATCATGCACACACAGACAGACTTACACACACATAAAGTTATTCAATAGAATTGCACCGGAATGAAAGAAAAAAAGGAAGGAATGATGATCAAGGAGGGAGTTGGATGAGTTTGAGACGCATACTATCATTTGAGGAAGGAAGGAAAGCATCTCAAGAACCTGGGGCTGCATGAAGGCACAGACCTGCTATAAGAATCCCACACCGGGCAGAAAGTAGGGCAGATTCTTAAGTACAAACTAAGAAAGTAGAACAATCTTTTGTGATGGCAACATGAAAGCAAAAGCCCAAACCAGAATGCATCTCACAAGACAGAAGGTATCTGAGGAAAACACGCTTCAACTGCACCAGGCAGGAAAAGAAATGGGCTATCCCCTGTACTGTGACGGAAAGGAAAGCAAATGACTAGTTTAAAAATGCAAAAACATCTATGGTCTCATTCTTTTGTCCCACTGTAGTTTTTCTTACCCAGAGTAAAAGTAGTTATGTTTATTGAAGCATGCGACACCGGGAAGGGGCTAGAGAGCAGTGCGGCAGTAAGACACAAAGGGCTGATGGAAGATGATTTTAGGATTTGGTTCCTTCATAGCAAGAGGCTGTCCTCCATGAACTGTCCAAGCCTGTTGTTTTCCAGGACTCACAGAAGGTGATAGAGGTCAAAGCATATCCCTGAAACTAGCAGATGACTCTAGATTCTACAGAATCCCTGCCCACGGGGCTGACAGGATAAATTAAGTCTACTGCTCCCTGCTTCTCTGTCTAAATGGACAGAGCACCGGTCTGCGAGTCAGGAGACAGAGTCTAGTCCTGGCTGCACCACTGCCTCTCTTTGTGATTCTGAACATGTCACTGTACCTCTGACAGCCTCCGTTTCCTCTTCTGTAAAATGGAGAAAGATGATTACTCATTCTTCCAGGCACTGGACGGAGGACATGAATATTTTTAAAGATCTTTTTTCCCCCTCAAATAATACATAAAACCAAATGGTATTCTAAGTAATAAAATAAAATTCAGCATCGCCTTCCCTCATCCTTTTCTATCCCACATTCCAGCTCTCAGGAATCACTTTAAAACTTTTTTTTTTTTTTGCTATTTCTTCTGATATTTTACCTTCAAATCCCTCATACTGCCTTTTTCTGACTTTCTAGTTTTAGATATTATTTATTGGATTCTTACTGTGACAGATGAGGATTGAGCTCACACATCTTTAACCCTTTCACCACCACCCCATTCACATAGCTCCCTTTTTCCCAATGTTATATTTTTGTTAAATCAATATCCAGCATTTACAGTATTATGACTAGGTAAATACCTTCACAGCGGAGCCAAAGAGTGAACTCTGAAACTTCCTGTCTTCCTGCTTTGTTTGTTTATGCCACTTTGCTTGTTTGCTTTGCTGATCTCGTTCTCTGTATTTTATCACTGATTCAGACCTAAATTTGCAGAGCAAACCACAGCACGTCTCTCAGTTACAATCACACATAGAAGGAGGTCTCTCAGTTGCACTGTTCTCCAAGAGACCTCCTTCTTGGACACCCCCAACACCACCCCCTCCCTGGTCCTTTCTGCTCCAGCCTGGCCTGGACCTGGTGGGCCAGCAAGGAGAGCTGTCTTCCGGGGACTGACCCTCCCATTCACCCTTATATATGTCCTCTTCTATCTCATTCTTCCTCAATTCTCCATTTACTCTCCCATTTCGGTGGACTGTATCCTCCGGTACCTTCCTAAGAAAAAGTACATGGGAGATAAATTTGTACGTCTTGCATATCTGAGATGGTTTTTATTCCACCTCAAACTCCACTGATTGGGGATGAAATGAAAGCCTGGAAATAATTTTCATTCAAAATTTGCAGGCATTCGTCCCATTATCTTCTCTTTCTCTTAGGAACCAAATCGTAAAATCGTCTTCCATCCACTGGAACTGACCAAAACCCAATGCCATTCTGAGTGCTCCTTCTTTTTATATGATTTGCTCCCTTGTCTCCTTGCAGAAGCTGTTATGACCTTTTCTGTGTCCCTGGAATCATTAATCGATTGGATGGGCTATGGTCTGGAGCATATTTCACTCACGGGTCATTCACAATGCGAGGCACTCGGTGAACATTTTCAGTTTAAAATGCAGATCCTCCACTTTGAGATTTTCTGATGTAATTTACTTGATAGTACCCTTCCCTCCTCTTCTCTTTCACTTCCATTTCCTAGTAGTTTTAGGTTGGACTTTTAAGATTCTGTTTGTGAGACTTTCAGCTATTTACTGGGTGATGTCTTCAACTCTGTATTTCAGCATTTTTGTTAACTAATGCGTTTATCTGTTTTATTAACGTCCTTATTTTTTATTATTCCTTTGTTATAGCGTCATATTCATGCCTCTTATCTCCAAAATAAGAGGACAGGTTTTTGAAGCGTTCTTTTGGCCCCTGAACTGTACTTTGTTTCCAGTGATTTGTTTTTTCCTGTCTGTTAATTTTAATTTCTAACCCCACCCCCCATATTTAGAGACCCTTAGCTATCTGTTCTTATAAATGCCAAAACGGCAATAGGACGGTCTGCCTGAGAGGAGGAAGATGGCCAGTGGCTGGACCTCACCCTCACCCTCACCCTCCACCGTACCTGGTGTTCCCAGTCTAGAGTCCCTCCAATTCATGCTGATTGTCAGCCTGGCTGAAAAGGAGGCAGTCACCTCATTGCATGAGCTAGGAGAGGGGTCCTGGAGCTTCCTACCAGTTTTCACCCCATTTCCTGTGTATTTCAGTCCTAGTGCTTCACATTCCCACTCCTTTTCTCGTGGCCTGTGCTGTTATTGGCTTCTTTTACTGACTCCACCCACTTCCTCTACAGATAGTTCAGCTTTAGCTTTCTTCACTTTGCTAAGTCAGCTACCCTTCATTCATCCACTTTCCATCCTCCAAATATTTTACTTTTTTGCCTGATCTTGCCTTTTCTCAGCATCTCTTTGTTCTATCGGGTTTGTACCTACTTTATCACTTTGCTGTGATTTTTGTGGGTTTGGGGGAGATAGCAAAGACAACCATGTATATTGAATATGACAGGCATTAGACAAGCTCACATTTGTGAAACTGCTTTTTTTTTTTAATAAACTTTTTATTGCAGTTCTTTATTTATAGAAAGGTCTCAAAGAACCAGATATCAAAATCCATAGATGCTCAACTCCCTTATATAAAATGGCATAGTGCACTCGGCCCTTCAAATCTGAGGGATCCGCATTTGCAGACACAGAGGGCTGACTGTAGTTCAAAGAGTTCCCATGTACCCACAGCCAGTTTTCTTCTCTGTAGTTAAAATCTTACATTAGCATGATGAATCTGTTAAAATTATGAACCAGTAATGGTACATTGTTAAGTAACACTAAATATTGGGCTAACTCTTTGGAAAGAAGTCACTATGTCCAGCCTACATTCAAGAGTAGAGAGTTAGGACCCATCTCTTTAAAGGCAAAGAAGTCACATAAATTATTTGGAATTCTGCCTGGGAGACTGTCAGTTCTCCCCCATTTATTCACTTATTTAATCAATTTATTCATATTGATATGGATCTGTGGATATTTATTTTATACTTTGGGTATAATCCAATACTACTTCAATGATTTTGTGGCTCAAATTGAAAAATGCTTTTTTAATTGTAAACCTCTATTTAAACGTAAGATATGGTTTAGATAATATAATCCTATTCTATTTCTTATACTGCTTAAGCTCCTTATTTCCTAACAAAGTGCTAGACACATAGGACTTGAACACTAAATACTTGTTTGGCTGACTTACTAATGTTAAAGATGTACTGAGCCATTTCCAAATATCTCGTGCCATGGTCTATAAGAAGTCATAGATGCATAAGGCCTCCCTCAAGGACCTGTAAGTATATAAAGCAAATAAACATATACAGAACAATAAGAAACCAGGTCAACACTTTACAAAGTACTGAGCTGTGTCATTTTCACAGTGTGAAAGCAACAGATCTCAGTGGCCTGAGTGATCAATTTTGATGAATCCATCACAGCATCCCAGAAGAGGCTGGGAATGATTTAGAGAGAGAAAGGGGAGAGGGGAGAATCTTTTAAGCACACAGAGTATGACAAGTTTGCATCTGTTCTATCTGAACATGTCCCAGAATTGTAAAACGGAAAGCATTTAAAAATATATTTTCCTTTTAGAAGTGTATCCTACAGCCCTTTTATTTTTGTTTCATATTTATTTTTGTGTCCACACGTACACTACAAAAATCCAACAAATGACAATCCTTTGTATATCCTATTGTGGTCTCCAGATGACAAAACCCATTCACGTGTTGGCTGAATGATCCCCACAGCAGCCCCTGTGAAAGAGGCGGCTACAACAGACATCACCTACAGCTCTATTTTGCAGACAGGGAAATGGAGACCTGTGATTTGCAGCAGGTTATACGAGTTGCAAATGGGAGACAGGGGTCTAAAACCTAGAGTTTCTGATTCCAAATCCAGGGATCCCTATTCATGACCCTGGGAGTCCCTGTTTTGACACTGGGAGAGCTACGGGGAAGGGAGGGCAGGACACAGAGAGACCCTCAAAACTCAGCTTATGGTTAATCACTTCTCTTGTGTCCTTGCTCTCCCTTCTCAAGTGACATTTGCTATGACGACCTCAGAGGCCAGAACAGGTCACTACCACTTCATCCTCCATTCTGCATGGGTCTTCTTTGCCAGTTTAACAAGACCTTTAAGGATAAAACACACATGGCTTCCAAACCCGGTCCTATCTGGGGAAGCCAGTCCAGGTGCCGCTCAGCTGTCATTCAGGCCAGTGGACCAGGCTCGAGGGAGAGACAGGTCTCTCCTCACCTGACAGAGGAAACATTCCGAGCCCACCTGGCTCCTTGGCCTCCCCAGGCATTTTGCACACTTGGCTGTCTGCTCGGAAGGGAGCAGAGAGAGTGAGCCGACACCAGCAGGAACACTTCTTTCAGGTCCTTTGAAGAGTTCACGCTGCGGGAAAGTGACAGTTTTGAAAAATTCAGCTCAGCAGAGCCTTGAGCTGTTTTGAAGGGGCGCTTTGGTCAATAGAAATTTGGTCCTTAGAACTCGCTTTCCCTCTTTCCCTTTGTATATTTCAGCACTTAGCACGTTTGGGGACTACCTGAATACGAATTGGTTACTGAGACTTTCAAGAGTCAGGACCTCTGGAGGTTTGTGCCATGGATCCTGCACACCCCCTGCCTTTTTCTATTTTTGACTGTTTTTGAGAGTCTGTTCTTCTCTCTAGGATGGCTGCCCGTGGCGGGGGGTTGATGGCGGTTGTTGCCAATTTTTTTTCCAAGAACTCAGGCTCTGTAGTCAGACTTCCAGGGTCTGTATTCCGATTCCTCCATCTCACAGGTATATGATTTCAGACAAGCTACTTAAAGTCTCTAAGTCTTAGTTTACTTATCCAAAAAAAAAAAAAAAAGAAAAACAACGCTAAGAGTTCTTGCTTCAGAGGGTTACCGCGAGTATTCACTGAGATAATACGTGATGCCTAGCACCCAGAAGTACTCTTAAAATGTTAGCATTGTTATTAGCTATTATTGAGCAAATTTTGCTATTTCTAAGTGTCACAGGAAATATCAAGATGGATAAAAGATCACTCCTGTCCTTCAGGTCACAGCCCAGGAGAAGCTCTTGAGAATGGCTTGTAAATAACCAATCACAAGCAATATACATGAGCCGAAACATACAAAGCCTTGTCAAAGAGGTAAAATCATACTACTTGAGGGAGAGAGAAGTCAAGACAGGGAGATCACAACCTGCTTGGTCTGATCCCTTTCCTCTGATTCAAATTGTTTCAGATAGGAGGTTGCTGGAGCTTAAGTTACAAGTTTAGTACATCTTAGAGGGAAGGGGGAAAAGTAAGGAAAGATAATAGCAGGGAACTGAAACTATATTTTGAAAACACCAAACAGTCCATTTGCAGAAACACAGGGGCAAATGGAGAAAACTTGACGGATGAGACTGGAAAATCATTTATGCTTAGAACATGGAGAGCCTTGAATGCCACGCTGCAGAGCTGAGGAAGAGCTGGGATCCAAGGGCGGGATCAAAAGGAAGTGATTCTGATCATGTATTGTATGTATCAGCCTTCCTTAACTGCATGTGAAATTATACTTCCTCTTCAGGAATTCCTTCCTCTTTCCCTTCATTCAGTAGATATTCATTGCACTCCTGAGATTATGATGTGGCCCACTGAATCTGTCCTATGATACTTTAACAGAATTAAATGAAAATCAAACCATGCTAGGTGGTACTAAACAGCATAGGTTTAATCAAGGTTCACCAGAGTGGGGCCACTGATTTTATATAATTTCCCTCCTTTTCAGCATACTTGAAATCTATGGCTAATTTTAGCTTAACACTTTTTATCAACTCAAATAAATTATTTTGTCCAGAAAAATTTACTAAGCGTCTACTAGGCTGGGCACTTTAGAAAGTATGAAAGAAGTGTAGGTCACAGTATTTAACCTAAAAGACCATAATCTTGCAAATAGACAATACTCGTGAAATTATTTCAGAGGGGTGCAAGGCTGCCCATGAGTTTGCCATCAATTCAGGAAACTAAAGTGACTGCATTTGCAGTGCGGATAGATCCTGGGTGGGTGGGAAGGGTCAAGATCATAGACAGCGGAAGGTCCAGAGACAGTGGGACTTGGAAGTAGGTGAAAGTCAGGAAAGAAGAGGTGCTATGCCTGAGAAATAGCGTGGGTAAAGGCACACAGAGCCACAGGGGAACATGAGGAAGGCTTTTAGCTCGACTAAAAGGTCTGTGCCCGGTGGTGAAGTTGTCTAGATAAAGTAGGCAGGGTACCGAGAGCCCTGAGTGCCAAAGAGGGTTGGTCACAGCTGGTCTATAGGGTGAGCCATGTCCTCCTGGTTGGAGATAGAAGTATGGAGATTGTAGGGGTAAGTTTCCAAATAGTAGGAAAAAAGAGATGCTCTCTAGTCCTGAATTTCTTGAGGAATGAATTATCATGTGTCCACCAGATTTTTCACCGTGGGGGTGGGGGGGCACAAGGATCTCAGGTCATTGTGCCTGAAGGGCTCACATTTATAGAAAATGATGGTCTAAAATCTCAGACTGAGAAAGAAGCACCCCCAGGGGACCCCCTGGCCTGCCAGGCCAGTGTCTGGAGAAAAACCAGGAAAGGAAGCAGGTAGATGTCTGCCACCTTGGAACTTTGCTGCTAAAAAATTATTTCAGAGTTTTCCTGTGTCTGGCAGCTTAGTAATTTGGGTTTAGGTGAGCTTTGCACAGAGACTGCTAACCTGACAGACTTGGAAGGTGAAGTCTTCTGTTTATTTCAAGTTTAACTATAGGCTCAACTCTCAGAGAGGCATCACACCCCAGGATCCCACCTGGAACATTCTCATCTTGGCCTTCAGGGACTGCCTGCCTTGTCCCATAAGGAAAGTGGAAGTCTGAGCTGATCAGATGCTTGAGGTTGAAGCTGATTCCCCTTGAGGTCGTGAGTTCTCCATTACTGGAAGTTTTTAAGCAGAGGACCATTTGGCACGCATATTGTCAAGAGAATTCATTCAGCAGCTGGCTGGTCAGAATGATAATAGCTAACAGTGATTGAGCACATCTTGGCTGTCTGCCTCTATATTTGGCATTTTATACAGTTTCCCACCCCTCACCTCCCCACCTCCGCATCTCCATGAGGTAAAAGATGCTGTCATCCCCATTTTATGAAAAAAGGAAGAAAGAAAGAAAGAAACCTGAACCCCTAAAGAGTTTGGGATCTTGCCAAACATCCTCTAGCCAATGAGTAATAGAGTTAAGATTTGAACCAAGCCCACCCACACTCTTATTTTTTTTTAACTTTTTCTTTTCAAAAAAGTGTCCTCGAGTCCACAGTCTTCACAGTGATACCCTCCTGGAAATGACCTTTAGATATCCTCCAGCCCTGCTATTTCATAATTCCCCTGCTAAAGATGAAGGCATCTTTGGTTCCCGACCTTTCACTGGGACATAAAGGGCTTGGGATTAACTTTCATTTAGTCTCATGTGTGTGTGTGTGTTTCCTCTCATCAGGGTACATGTCCAAGGCAAAGGTGACAATCAAATCAGAGTTTAAAGGAATATGAGAGGAAGAGCACAGAACACCTCTCCACACAAACCTGTAGAGCTGGAGCTTGAACTGGAGAGCTCACAATGGAACCAGCCCATGGTCAAAGGGCCAGAGAGTGACCCCTGGGACCCTGGACCGCCACATGGGAGAGCTAGCTTTCACTCAGCTCTGCCCCTACCTTGCTCCCAGGATGCTGTCAGGCAAATCCCTTGGGTGACTAGAGTTTTTGAGTTAGAAGGGACCTTAAAGTGCCCTACCCAAGATTGTTTTAAATTATGCTCTCCAGAACAAAGAATATTCAGTTTATTCTTCAGATCTTCATTGTGAACCTACTATGTGCCACGTCCTGGTCCAGAAGCTGCCTCTAGGGCTGCTCCACAGGGAAGGAGGAACAATGAGACAAACTTACCCTCTCCTCCTCACTACTTAACTGCCTTATATTTGGAATTGCAGTTAAGATTTATCTTAAAGGAAAGCTTAAAATCCTTTTAAAAACAATGTCTATTCTAACATTTCCATTTGACAGACAACAAAGGCCAGAGAGATGAAGTGACTCGCCCAAGGTGCAGCCATGTCACTAGCTAGTAGTCATGTGTGAAGTGAAACTCTTCCCACTATTTCCCCATCTTCCTTATCACCCTGCTCCTCAGTTCCCACATTCTAGGGTAGAGGAGTATGACCAGATCCTCTACAGTGGAATTTTCCAAGGCTAGAGGGTTTTATTTTTCTGAATTTCATGAGCACTCACTATTCGGCCAGTATAATCCTTGATCATGTACCAATCATGGACTGAAGACTGGCTCTTCAGTCCGTGATTCTTACAACTCCTTTTCTCTCTGTCTCTTGGTGCCCTTTGTGTTCAGGCAGGGGGACTGGGCTGGGCTTTGTTGAATTGTACTGAGCTTGTACCACAGGTCTCAGGGAAACTGGGAGGATGAACAGATTGTAACAATCACCTGTACTGATTGAGTGCTCAAGGTAGTGAGGGTTTAAGCAGCTGGAGCCCTTTTTCAGGTTGAATATGCAAATACCTATGTCTCTGCTCTACAAAATCTAGGACATCCTGGAAGAATGTCTCTATATCTCACATGGGGACGGATGGCCTCACAAGTATGATGTATGTAACGGTTAGTAATAAACAGCCCTGAACAAGAATCCAGTCTCTGCCATTTGCCCCTGGCCTGCAATGTTCTTGAGCCTCAACTTTCTCATCTCTAAGACAGATCCAATAATTCCCTCGGCATAGGAACATTTCAATGGTATGATCATTAAGTGATAGGCAGAGAATTTTGTACAGGGTTGGATATAGAGACAGCTCTCCAAAAATGGTAATGCTATTACCATATTGTTGCTCCTCTGGTTTACAATCCCCAGGAAGCCTCGGCAGCCTCAGAATGAGTCCTATTTCATTTGTGATGTTGTTTTCACGCATGGACACGTCAGAAACAAGCTTTTAAATTTCTCCCTGGAGCTTTCCTTAGGGAATCTGCTACCACTGGCAGAGAGAGGAGAGAGAAGTAAAAGAAAGAGCTGAGAGAAATTTAAGTTTGACTTGCTACTTTAGTCTAACTCTGGTTCTCTACATGGAAACGAAATTGGTGGCCCCAAAATTCTTAGACTCTTGCACCGGAATAGAATCGAATCCAGTGCCCATAACTTCCTAATCAAACAGGAGTTACCTTCAGAGGTTACACAATAGCAGCTCACAGATGCACTGGGTATGGTCCACAAAGATTTCTAAATTTTTAAAAAAATTAGTTGGTAACATTGTAAAAACCCAGGCATCTCATTTGAAAATCTCAGTTTCTGGCTTCTCTCTCTCTTTTAACTTTCATACATTGTAAAGTCTAACACACATACTTAGAGCAAAACTATATCGCTCAAAGAATTATCACAAAGTTAACGCTCGAGTAACCATCACCCAGGTCAAGGAATGTAATGTTGCCATCATACTTCCTTTTACCCTTTTAGGCCAAAACAAACAAACAAACAAACAAAAAAACCCACTGTTCTGCCAAAGAGAATCTCTATCTGACTCTTACAATAATAACATCTTTTATAAAAAATAAATTTATCATCTAACATAGATTCCTAAATGTTAGAGTTTAATTTTGCCTTCTTTTTGAAATTTATGTGGAGGAGATAATTTGGTACAGTTTTATGTGTGTATATGTTTTCCTTTGCTTGGTATTACACGTACGGGATTCATCCATATTGCTGTTTTTGGGTGTAGTTTACTCATTTTCATTTCTGTATAGGATTCTGTTGAATGAGTATGTCACAATTCATCCATCCACAATTCTGCTGTTGATGGACAGTTGAGCTGCTTACACTTCTGCATAATGAGTCTATAAATATTCTTGGATAGGTCTCTTGTGCACAGGTGCACGTATTTCTGTTGGAAATAATCCTAGGAGTGGTATGAGGATGTTCAGTTTTAATAGGTACTGCCAAATATTTCCAAAGTGACGGTGCCAGTTTACACTCCCACCACCAGTATGTGACGATTCTCCTTGCTCCAGATTCTCTCAAACACTTGGGATTGTCAGTCATTTTAATTTTAGCCATTCTGGTGGGGGTGGAATGATAACTCATTGCAATTTTAATTTGTATTTCCCCTGATTATTTGTGAGGTTAGCTTCATGTCTATGTTTATTGAAATGTTCATATGCTTTTCAAAATAATAAGACAATATGCCTTTTCCCTGTTTTCCTCCTGGGTTGTCTGTGCTTTTCTTACTGATTGGTAGGTGTTCTAGATATAAGCCTTTGGTCAAATGCGTATGTTGCAAATATCTTCTTCCTTTCTGTAGTTTGCATTTTCACTCTCTTAATGATATCTCTTGATGTTCAGAACAGAAACTATTCAGTACAATTTATCAGGTTTTTTTTTTTCCTTTTTGGATATTTCTATCCTGTTTAAGAAGACTTCTCTCACCCTGAGGACATCATGATAGTCTGTATTAACTTCTGGTGGCTTTATGTTTTCCACTTCGATTAATCCATCTGGAATTGACTTTTTATGTGGTGTGATACAGGGGTCTTGAATAATTTTTCCATTTAGATATACAACTGGTGGGTAATGTCATTTATTGAAAAGTTCATTCTTTCTCTACTGAACTGCGGTGGTGTCTTTGTCATAAATCCAGTGACCAGGTATATGTGGTTCTGCTTCTGGTCTTTCTTTTCTATTCCACTGGTCTGCTTCTGTAAGACTGGTAGTGATGTTACCTGTTATATCACTGACGATGGTGGGTTTTGTGCCTGTTTGCTCTGGTACTTTCTCTAAGATTCTTTAGGGGTTAGTTTTGAGTTTCTTGATCTTTCTATTGTACATTTCCTATTTCATTAATTTCTACACTGTATTTTCTTCTCTCTTAAGTTCTTGAAATGTATACTTAACTCACTAAGAAGTCCAATGCAACCAAAGCATAGTAAATAAAAGAAATCACACAGAGACACAATATAGTAACATTGCTGGAAACCAAAGACAAACTCTTAAAAGCACTGAGTGAGGAAGAGGTGGAGAAACAGATTACTGTGTAGTGATCAACAGTAAGACTGACAACTGACACTTCACAAGAAACGACTGAATTACATCTTTAAAGAGCTAAAATAAAATAACTGCAAATGTGGACTCTATATCCAAAAAAAAACTTACTTTCAAAAGAGATTATAAAATGAAAATATCTTCATATAAATGTTTATAAAAGTATTTGTCAACAATAGATTCACACTAGTGGAAAAACTAAAGGATAATATCCAAGAAGAAGGAAAATTATTCCAGATGGAAATTCAGAGATGCAGAATGGAATAAAATAAAAAGGAATAAAAATTATAAATACATGCATTAATATAAATAAATATGGACCGAATAAAACAGCAACAATAATTTTTCATCCTTTTCTCTTCCTATGCTTTGTTATTATTCTTTTGATCTACCTTAAAGTTTATTAATTCTCTTTTTAAGAACCATCCAATCTGCCATTATGCCTGTAAAATTCTTGATGTCAGTCTTTGTACTTTTCAAATTTGAAATTTTCTCTTGCTTATTTTACGTGATTTTCAGTAGCCTGCTGAAATCATCAATCTTTTACTTTACTCCCTAGAAGGTAGTAAGCGTAACTGACTATAAAATATATGTCTGATTAATCTAATGTCTTGTGCCTCTATGCGTCTGTCCCTATTTTCTCTTCTTGTCTGTTCATTTTATCTACGCTGTTTTACCTTCTGGTGTAACTGGTTATTTTTTTATTGTGTGCTGGACATTGTATTGCAGAATTTTTCTAGAAATAATTTGAGGTATATGGTTATTGTTTTTTTCCCCTGATGGATATATATGTTTGCCTTCTTGATAGCAGTCCCTCTTCATTTCAATCCAGTTTCAGAGACGGGGGTGATTTGAAGCTAAACTGCAGTATCTACAAGCATCTTTTTCCAGTTTCATCCTCACTCCTACTGGGCAGCTCTTCTGGGTCCAACCCCAAGTGATCATTGTTTAGCGGGCCTCTTTCCACTGCCACTACGTTTTGGTTCTGAACTCCGATCCCCACCTTCTTATTCCTGCCTCCTCTTAGTTTAGCTGCTCCCTCTAGACTTGGTTAATGTCTGCAGGGCAAAAATAGCTCCAAACACAGTTTACACACTGACTTTCCTCCAGCCCCAGACCCTGACTCTGTGATTCTTCACTCTCTTTTTAGCTCCTCTACATCATCAAGCAGATTTTTAAGTATTTTGTCCAGCTTTTCTGTTTGTCCTCATAGGTCCAAATTACATAGTGTCTCATTAACACAAGTGAAAGTCCTGTGCCTTCTCTTTAAAAATCGACAGACATGTCCACAATAGGCTGACCCTAGGCAGTGGTTTCTCCCTTTGGATGAGGCATGTATTCTCCTAATCATCACAGTGTCCTGCTGGTCACTTCTCATTTACATCAGTCCAGTCACTGTTGACATTTGGGATTGAGACTCTTGCCTTAAATCCTTTCTAAAACAAACCAGAAGATAAACATTCCAGTAAGGCACTATTTGACCTTCCTGGGTTTATTTCTTCTAAATTTGGCTTTATATACTAGGGAAATGAAGGTTAGTTTTTTTATCTTTTCTCTGAAAAAGAGCTCCTAAAGATTTTACAGGGTTGTTATCATTCTCTTCTCCGTGTGCCTGGAAGATCTAGAATGTTTAATGGTCCCAGGATTGACCTGTGAGGACAGACTGCCAGACTGTCTTGTGTGGCAGAACATCTGCACTAAAAGCTGGTTTCTAGCCTCAGTCATGATGTGAGACCAGGACGTGCTGAATGGAAGACTGAAAGCAGGATGACTTAGAAACAGGTGGTGTATAGCTCCCGCGGGGTGTGGAGTCCACTTCCAGAGCTAGTGCAAGGAGTGTCAGTGCCATCTACGGGGCCAAGTAGAGAGAAAACAAAACCACAAAAAAAAAAAAAAAAAAAAAAACAAACAGAGAGAGAGATAGAAGATTCAGCTCTTCCTGTCAGTAATCAGGAAATCTGTCTGCTCAAGGACTAGTGGATTCAAAATAGACTTTGTCAAAAGTCACTAGAATGGAATAAAAGCCTACAAAGATTTCCAGATACCCTGGGAAAGACAGAAGGGTATGATATTTTTTTTAATGAACTCCTGTCCTTTACTCGGTCTAATTCAATGAAAACTTGCTGAGTACAGCTACTCTACGTAAAATAATCTCTACCTTCAGGAATAAGGTGCTTTCCCTAATTGTGGCTGAAAGTGTAGTTTCCAGATCCAGGCTGCCTGGATTCTAATCCCAACTCTCCTGTATACTAGCATTGGGACCTCAGACATGTCATTTATTTTCTCCATTTATAATTTCCCCGTATATAAAATAGAAATAATAGTGATCCTCACCTCAAAGGGTTCTTGTGAGGATTAAAAAAAGTTATGCAGGGAAAGTATCTAGAACAGTGGCTGAACTCAAAAACTACTATGAGTAATTAAACTTGTTTTATCATTATAATCACTTTATGATATTTAACATGCTTATCTCATGTCTCTTCAGAGCCCTGGGTTTATCATCTCTGTTCTATACTTTCACTTAACTTTCTAGATAGGCTGTCTTCCTAAGACTATTTCTTCCCTAGTTGGATATGGGGATTACATTGGGGATTTCCAAATCTTATTGCTCATTTCAGAAGGCTTTTTGAAAATACAGCTTCCTAGGATCCACCCACAGACAGTCTGATTTAGTAGATCTGGAGTGGGCCCGAGAAGCTGAACTTTTAAAAAGCTCACTGGTGATTATCATATGCAACCATTTTGGAATCACTGGCCTCTGGTGTACCCATTGTTAAATATCTGGAACCAGTTGTTACTAGTCATGAATTTTGCAAACTGGTTGTTAAACCATCAGTAGCTATTGGCCATGGTGGGAATACTGACATCATGAAAATTGGCAAATGCTGCAATTTTTTTTTCCTGGAGAACTGGTTCATTATCACACCACAGGTCCAACCTTCTCAGCAGCTGGGATTTGGAGTGTCTCTGTCTGCCCTCCTTTGTTTGGGACCCCGACTCCTTACTGTTCTCTGAGGTTTGACTGATTGACATTTGGATTCTCCCAAGAAATGGGCATTCCCAATGGTTGAAAGGGCTGTCAGCTAGACATCTCTGCAACCATATTCAAACCCTCTATCATTTCTTCCTTGGGCGGCAGAGGTGGAAAACTGCCCAGTGGTTACTCCAGCTTACAAATGTGTGGTAATCAGCTCTCAAGGAGAATTAAAACAAAAGTTTGAGGAAGCTTTTAAAAAAAATCATGGAATTGCACATAAAAATCCATATTCTCAGCCCCTCTTGTTTAAAATGGAAACATCTAGACCTTTTCACTTGGTAAAGTCTGCCTGAAGCTGAGAGACCACTGGCAAGGGGGAAAGTGTTCCCTCACCTGCCCATTTGTTCATTTGTGCTTCCTGCCTGGCCCCTGAGTTTGCAACTCAGTAAAGCAGCGTGCTTTGCTGGAAAAGGTGACAGACCAGGAATTAGGAGATGTTAGCTTGTAGTCATGACTCTGCTTTTAACACATTGTGTGGCCTTGGCTGAGTTATTTTCCCTATAGGAGCCGTACTGTCTCATTTGAAGTCTGGGAGAATGCTCATCTTGTCTGTTTCTCAATGACATTGGGATAGTGCAAAATGTAAGAGTAAGTCCTTGACTACCACCTGCAGAAAAGTAAAGAACTATTGCTAAATGTTAATTTCTGTGATCTACCATTTGCACCTCAGGGGATGTTGAATGATCCCAGAACAAGTTCTGATAGGAGATCTTTGCATGCACTGGAGTGCTGAGAATGGATGGGGAGGGGGGGCTCCGAGCTAAGAAAAGCACATAAAACACAAATACTAGTGAACTTGATGAATCTGTAGTCTTCCTCAGGGAGATTTGGAAACATGAGGATTTAAAGATTATATTATTAACCACCTCCATTTTATAGACAAGAAAAAAAAAGTGGGCTCAAAGGGAAAATGGGCTTAGAATCAGA
Organism: Camelus dromedarius; assembly: GCF_036321535.1. Classification (NCBI taxonomy): domain Eukaryota; kingdom Metazoa; phylum Chordata; class Mammalia; order Artiodactyla; family Camelidae; genus Camelus; species Camelus dromedarius. The sequence continues at coordinate 108,583,353 of NC_087438.1, forward strand.
TCTGCATATCCATCCCAGCAACACATGCCTTTGCCCAACCTCCTTAACTTCTCTGAGCCTCTTTTTCCTCCTGTGCAAAGTGGGAATGCAAGAATCTATCTTGTAACACTTTGTGAAGATTCAGTGAAATAATGTGCTTTAAGTACCTGAAACATATTGTAAACGTCCATTAAATGGCAGCTGCTGTTATTAACTCAAATTAGGCATATGCTAAGTGAACCACTCACTAGTGGCTATTTCCTTACCAGAAAAGAACTACTCAGCCATAAAAAAGAATAAAATAATGCCATTTGCAGCAACATGGATGGACTAGAGATCATCATTCTAAGTGAAGTAAGCCAGAAAGGGAAAGAAAAATACCATATGATATCACTCATACATGGAATCTAAAAAAAGAGGACACTAATGAACTCATCTACAAAACAGAAACAGACTCGCAGACATAGTAAACAATCTTATGGTTCCTGGGGGAAAGGAGGTGGGAAGGGATAAATTAGGGAGTTTGAGATTTGCAAATGTTAGCAAATAGATTAAAATAAAATAGATTAAAAAAACAAATTTCTTCTGTATAGCACAGAGAGCTATATGCAATATCTTGTAATAACCTTTAATGAAAAACAATATGAAAATGAATATATTTATGTATATGCATACTGGGACATTTTGCTGTACACCCAAAATTGACACAGTGTTACTGACTGTACTTCAATTAAAAAAAAAAAAAGAACTTTGCATAAACCAGAAGAGGCTCCTTTTACTTTCCATTGCACTGAAGTAACACAAATCAGTATTTTTCCTAGCATTTGCTAGGAGAGTCATAAGATACCCAGCCACACATGCCCAAATCAAGGGCAGGTACTGAAAGCTGGAGTGGTATTAGCGTTATAAAGCATTTGCAGAGTGGAACCGGTGTGTATGTCCCCTTTAAAAAAATTTAAATTTTAGCCCTACTCAGCTGGAAATGAAAAATTGGGCCCAAAGAACACTTCTTTATTTTTGATTTTCACTGCCTTGCATGCCTTTTTTCACCGCCACATCTGAATATGTAGCCAAGAAGTGTCCCAAGTTCCTCTGAGCTCCTGAAGGCTGGAACAAATTAGAATTCCTGGAGTCAGTTCTTCTTTTGGATGAAACTCCTTTTTCTTTTCCTTCTTCCAATAAAATTTTCTGTTCCAGAGAGTACTTTCGCAGCCACTCCTTTCCTAATGCAATTCTGTTTGATTTCCACCAAGCAGCTCCTGACAGAAGCCGCTGGGCCAGGCTGCAGCCCGCATTTCAATTCCTGAACACCAGCTTTCTGGCAGAAGCTGTTCCAGATGCATCTTTATATCCAGTAATCATGCATTGAACCAAAATGATTGACACCCCATTTTCCCCCTTTTCCAACATTCCCAGCCCATTAGTCTTATTTGTCTTCCACCGAAAGGCTCCCCTGGTTTGGTTTCCTGCCAAATCAGTGAACGTACCAATATGTGTGTAAGTCAAACACACCTACACGCGCACAGATGTGATAGGTACTGAGTCTTGTCTGTGTTGAATATTCAACATTTCATCTCTAGACTTCATGTCTCCACTGAAGTTTCAGTCACAGCATCTTTCCTTCTTTCTTACACCCCCTCCTCCCTCCTTTCGTTCTTCCCTCCCTGCTTCCTTATTTTTTTCCTACTTTTCCAAGAAACAGTCTCTCTTTTGGTAGTCATCACAGAATCTCAAATTCTTTAGTGTTAAAGAGACTTGAGAGAGTCTTTCATACAATCCCGTGTGCCAGAAAGGAAATGGTGCACCACCGATAGCTTTCCTTTGTCCTTAGGAAAACTTTCAAGCTCCATAAGCATCACCCAGCACTGCATGGCCTGGGCCCTGCCCATTGTGTCAGCCCCCTCTCCACCTCAGTCTCCACACTGCAACCACACAGGCCCGTCAGTCCCTGCCTCAGGGCCTTTACGCATGCTTTTCCTTTCTCCTGGACAGTCCTTCACCCATAGGCACACATGCCTTCTTCACCACTGGACCTTCTACTTTTTCTTTTGGTCTTAGCTCAAATAGCCCTCTTTAGTCCACACACTGTGCCCTGTTCATTTCCCTCATAGCACCCATCAAATCTGTAACTATGTATGTGAGTGTTCAGTTGTTTTAATGTCTCTTCACCTATCAGAAAGCAAGGTCTCTAGATACAAATACCATTCTCCCTTGTTTCCCCCACTATTTCTTCACTGTCATACACAGTGCCTGGCATTTGACAGTAACAACAAATACTAACAAAAAAGTAATCGTGTCTAACATTTATTGAGAACCTGCTAGTTTCATACACGCTGTTCTAAGATTTTTACATGAATTAACTCATTGAATACTTACAACTATCCTATGAGGTGGGTATGATTATTATCCTCATTCTGCACATAAGGACACCGAGTGGTCAGGTCACTCACCTGCTATTAGTTGGCTGCAAAATAGCAGAGCTAGTTTCTAACCCAGGCATTCTGACTCCAAAGCCTGAACCCTCAACCAGGCTGTGCTCTGTCTCTATGAGGTGCTCTATTAATATTCATTGAAGGAATAAATGAAAAATTTATCCAAATTGATTAGCAGCAAAACTGAATTTAAAACTTAAATGGCTTGATTGATAATCCACTCCTCTTCCTATGCAAACAGAGAGCCTCTCAGGTACCAGCGGAATGCAGTAAAAAGAAAGAGAAGCGAATTAGCAAACTGGTCTGTTGAGGACAAGGACCATGGGAGGGACCCTGTGATGTAGACTGTGGAGTGAAGTGGAAATCATCATTTTAGATTCAGGCAGGACCCAGTGCCAGGTGGAAAAACACTGAATTGGTTGAAGAGGTCTTAAGACAAGGGATCAGTTCCTCCAGAAACATCAAGTGAATTTACAGTTCTTATCGCTATCAATTTAGGTAATTCGCATGCTTGGGATGATATTTTCCAAACCTGATTCTTAAGCGTAAGTCACCATCTATTTTACAAAACTGCTGGTCAAAATTCTAAGATGAAAGTTCCGGGAATGTGCCTTGTTCGCTGCTGTACCCAAAGTGAAACAGGGCCTGGCACACAGTAAGTGCTCAGTAAATATCCGTTTAACAGCTTAATGGAAAATTCACATCAACAAATCCTTCAGCAGGTACTCACTGAGTACCTGTTATTAAGTCTATGCAGTTCAAGGTACAATGAGGAGCACAAAGAAAAATAAGTCAGATTTCTTTTCATGGAGAGGTCCTAATCTAAACAGACCTAGTGGACCTAGGAACTCCTACTGTTACCAAGTCCAAACTCGTTCTGCTCGCTGCACGACCGGCCAATAAATCATCGGGAGACGAGGTGCTGGGGCAAGGAATAGCGACTTCATTCAGAATGGCGGCAGACCGAGAGGATGGCAGACTGTCTTGGAGAACCATCCTACTCTGGTCAGAATACAGGCTCCTTTTATATAAAAAAACAGGGGATGCAGTGTGGTTGGTTGTTGCAAACTTCTTGCTGTAGGAATTCTTTGTTCTTGCACTACCACTATTAATAAAAGCCACCACCACTGGGGATTTGCCTGGTCCAGGTGCTGCGCTATGTCCCTTTATGTATTTTTTCTTACTTGCAGGTCATTTTCTTACTTGAGGTCATTTTCTTACTTGCAGCAGCCTTAAGATGACGGTATGACTACTGATCTCCATTTCCTATGTAGAAACTGAGGTTTAGAGATGCTAATCCCTTCACCACAGTCACAAAGCCAGGAACTGGCGAAGCCAGGATTTGAACTCAGCTCTGTTTGACTCTGGCACCAACTATGCCAAATGTATTCATCCCATTATTTCAAGGTCACCATCGACGTAGGAGAGGTATGTTGTGATTATGGAGTTTGCAGTACTAGCGGGTGGGGGCAGGGACAGAGGAAGCAGTGCACCACTCAGCCTCTCCAGGTCTACATATGCTGCTTACCTGCGTCTGAAATATTCCCATTCTTTACCTGCCACAATCCTACCTGCTGTGTAGGTCCCAGATTTAGTGACACTTCATCCTGGAAGCCATCTCAGAAACACTGTATGAGTGGGTTAGTTATACCCTCCTTTTGTTTCCTGGCTTCTAATCATAATACTTCTCACCCCACATTCTAATCACTTGTATTGCCCACTCATCAGTCTTTGAGTTCTTCCAGGAAAATATTTTATCCTCCCAGGGCTAGCACAGTGCCTGACACACAGTGTGCCATTTAATAAATATTTATGAAATAAATGAATTTTGCGTAGAAAGTGCCATCATACAGATCCCACTAATACACAGCAGAATTCAAAGGAAGGACTACACTCCTGGGCATTCATTGAAGCTTTAGCGCAAAGAACTGCTGAGATGCCAGGTAAGATGCACGGGCAGGGCTGCACTGCGCAGGCGTTCGTGTAACAGCCTCGGTGGATGAGCGGTGCGCAGAGTGGTCCTGGAAACGTCAGCGCTGCAGAGGGTTCTGCGGGTACCTGCGCAGCCAGGGGACTCTTGCAGAGGACACTGCTGTCGCTGGAGCTCAGCGCTGCGAGGGCTCCAGGCCAGGAGAGGCTCAGGAGCTGACGTCCACCACGGTGATGAAGCTGAGCCCAGGGCTGCATGTGGAGCTAATCTTACCCTAATGTGCAGACGTAAAGCAATCTTTAGGAAATTCAAGACCACAGAACTTGCTGACCGAAATACACTGCATCATTCATACCAAGAATGAAAGTGTGTGGAGAAAGACCGTTTTATTCCGCTAAGTCGTGGTGGAGGCAGAAGAACTACCACAGCCACGGACACCGCCTTTTACTCAGAGCTACCTAAAGCAAAACCTCACACCCACTTGAATGGACCCATTAGTTCTAGTACTGGAAGAAATTATTAAGAAGCCAGATCTTAAAGTCCATAATTGGGTGACTGTGATTCACAGGGGAAAGCAAAGAACTGTAGAAGAATGTTTCCAGATGTATCACCTGATTCATCAACTTACAACTAACCCTGAAGACATTTTAATGGCGACAAAAGATGTCATTAAAGAATTCCAGCTGGTGGTGTCAGGTGCCTGAAACTTAGGAGCACACCCAGAAGAGGAAATGCTACAGGGATGACTTAATTTTTAAAAAAAGGGATTTATGTGGAATATGTACTTGAGAGTATTAAACAGTCTGAAGAAGAAAACTTAGACATTGATGTTAGGTGTTTGATAGGAATCCACAGAAGAGGTGGCCCTTCAGTAGCCAAGGAGACTGTTAAACTTGGCCAAGAGTTCTTCCTTTCTACTGAGGATGCAGTTTTGGGGCTTGACCTCAGTGGAGATCCTACTGAAGGAGAAGCCAAAGACTTCTTGGAATCTCTTTTAGATGCTAAAAAAGCACATCTCAAGTTGCCATTACATCTTACAGAGATTCGAAGGAAGGAAGGGAGAGAGGAAGGAAGGGAGAGAGGAAGGAAGGGAGGAGGGAAGGAAAGGAGAGAGGGAGGAAGGAAGGGAGGAAGGAAGGAAGGGAAGGAAGGAAGGGAAGAAGGGAAAGAAAGAAAGAGAGAGAAAGGAAGGAAGGAAGAAGGAAGGGAAGGAAGAAAGAAAGAGAGGAAGGAAGGAAGGAAGAAGGAAGAGAAGGAAGAAAGAAGGGAAGTAAGGGAGGAGGGAAGGAAGGGAGGAAGGAAGGGAAAGAAGGAAGGGAAGGAGGGAAGGAAGGGAGGGAAGAAAGAAGGAAAGAGAGAAAGGAAGGAAGGAAGGAAAGAGGGAAGGAAGGAAGGAAGAAGGAAGGGAAGGAAGAAAAAAGGAAGGGAAGGAAAGAAAGGAAGGAAGAAAGAACCCCTGTACTCTTGGATATTCCTCCTGACAGAATCGGGCATGGGACATTTCTCAGCTCCCCTGGGGGAATATCCCTGAATCTCCTGGATTTGATGGACTTTGTAAGGCAACATCAGGTACCACTGGGTAAGGCTTGGGACTTCAAGTCCTCCAGACATTCCTCTGTTCCTTCTTCCCCTAGCTCTTAGGTTGCAATCCATATATAAAGAAATACTGTTCTAAAAACATAAATATCATTTAGAAGAAAAAAATTTTTGTAAGTTGAGTCAGGAGCCATGCAGTCAGTAAGATTCCTGTCTGAATGTTTGGACTCTGTGAACCTAGGAAACTTATTCTCTTTGAGCCCCAATTTTCTCATCTATGCCTTTGAAATGATAAAAATCAGATTGCTGGGAAGGCAAAATGAAGTCACACGTTAGGAACTCAGCTGAGCGCTCTGTTCTTTGTAAATACTCAAATGTTTGTCTTGGCCACTGCGGCTGCTGCTACTTTGATGATGATGATGATGATGATGATGATGATGATGATGATGATGATGATGATGATGATGATGATGATGATGATGCAGCAAAGGTGGGAGAGTAAGGCATTTTACATGGACGTGCACTTCTGAGGAAAAGGACAAAGATAGGAAGAAACATCTTGCCCGCGGGTAAAAAGAGGATTCATGGCATTGGCGGAAAAGGCTGTAGATAGTTCATGCTGAGAGATCCTTCCTAACCGAGGAATAGAATGCTCAGAAAATGAGAGAGCAGGTGAAACAGGAATGCTCAATGCCTATTTTTATAAGCACTTATCATCAAGGTGAAGGTATATGCCTGAGTTCAGTATGTGTGTCTTTTCCACTAAACATACAGGTGAGGCTCTGCACGGCTGCTGCCACATTGTTCTCAGGAAGTGGCCCCCTGGGAATGTGGGCTGCTGACTCTGTTTCTTTCTTTCTGGGGAAGAGTTGTGTGTCATGAGCCATCTTTTTGTCTGGAAGAATGACACCAGTTCTGACTATGGGTCTACCAGTCTAGTCTTTTCCGAAGATTGCCTACATAGAAATGTGAAAAGACGTGACTTGGTCCTTGTGACTGGGATTAGGGAGAGCAGGTGTGCTGGAATAAATGGTCCCTTAATTGGTCTTCCTGTCTTTGATCTTCACTGAAACACCTACTCTCCATCCATAAGACCTCACAGAAGTAGCCAACTAAAGCACCCTCCAGAGTAGTTCACTCTTCTCATCCCATACCTACAGAGGGTCTCCATGGCCAATTAGAAGTGCTTATCCTTCTGTGTCTGTCATTTGAGTTTACCCTCCCTTCCATCTTTTTTCCCTTAAGTCCTTCTGATGGACCCTATGCTCCTACCTCCCTATCACTCTTTTCTCCCCCAAAAAAGCTCACATGCACCCTATAGTTTTGGCCTCTGTGATTTCTCAAACTGATTCTTCAACTTAAATGCCCACATCTTATTATGATTATTGAAAGAGTCTGGATTTATGTGCAGGGTGGATATAGTAATAACTGGGAGATAACAGGATTGTTTTGGTTTCTTGTGCATCGGTTTTCTTCCCAGAGATGACCTTTTTGCTTGAAAATCTGACTTAATTTTGTCACTTTGGCAAGAGTGGAGGTGGATGGACTAGAAACCTCTGTGGGGCAAGGATGCAGAGTTTGCTGAACAGAATCAAGTGCTTACAGTGTCTCGTTAAGAATATCACAACCTGTGAGGGTGGTTTGCATTTTCACCTATGGACATCCTCATTTCACCAGCTTTCAGGTTTTACAGAATCTGAAAGTTCTGGAAAACTTCTAGTATACAAATGCAGAATTAAAAGTTTTCTACGTCCAATGAAAGAATTATCATCCTTCTTGCATCCTGTAGGCAAAGGCATGTTGACTGTGAAACTGTATAAATGTCAGTTGAGTGATTTAACGGGCTTGGTCACTGGACTTGTTAACAACAGATGCCAGGTGAGAAGAGCAGGTGAGTGGAGGCTGGAGGAGTGCGCACTGGCTGCCGACAAGGGGAGGAGGGACAGGTGACAAGGGGGGAAGGTCCAGGAGAGACTACAGACTCACCAAGTATGAAGCTGTCTGGGAACCAAAACCAACAAACAAATACCCTACCCCCTCAGGAGTCCTTAAGGGAGTTGTCATGTACACCAGAGGTCACAATTATTAATCAGCAACCAGTTATCATATGCCTACTATAGACCAGCTTCCATTCCAGGAAATCGAGAGTGGAAAAAAGTAAGAAATACAGCACTCTGCTCTGAAAATATTTACCATCTGCAGCACCACCACATCGGCCAAGGTAAAGCTGTGTATATTAAGCTCTTTTTACAAAAGTAAGGACATGTGTAGAACCTATTAGGAGTTCTCTTCAAAACATGTAAAATTATTTAGCTACTTACAAGATAAATCTGTTTACTACTTTCTCAAAGATGCCATTTCCTGACAGTGCTAATAATGGAGGCATTTCAGAACAATGACCTCACACAGTTCATGCAGCTGATCTGTCTGTGCAGACTTAGATAACACACAGCCATGACCTCACTTAGGCCAGGGGCAGGTCTTAATAGCTTGCTAGAAATGCAGTTCGGTTTAAACTGTTTTCTCTCTTTATTCTGTTAACTTAGCTAATGAAAGGACATATCTCATTAAAGATGTATATTTCCTCATGATTCCATGGGGATGGAGCCATGGTACCCATAGGTCATTAGGCAAAATCAGAAAGGAGTCTTGAGACAGATCAGGAACCCTACCTCATCCTTGTTCTTCAGTCATTTGAACTCTTTTTGTTATTGAATCCATCAAACCAGTCATCTAGAGTTGAGGAATCTTAAGTTCTGACTCATTTCAAAAGGCTGATTCAGAGCAGTTTCCCTGGGGAAAGATCTCCTCTTTAAAAGAACTTCAAGAAGCTCAAGAAGATGGGCTTTGTGTCTGCAGAGAGGACAGGAGAGTTAATCAGGCAGGAACACAGCCCATGGTCTTGGGGAGTAAGATGCATAGCTGCCCATATAACACAGAAGGTATGGGTGAGAGGGAGTGCAATGGAGCTTTATAAAAGCAACAGCCAGAGCCAGGACCAGCCTTTTTTATCCCACTGTTCACCAGACTTCTTTCAGGAAAAAAAAAAAAAAAAAGAAGAGTAGGAGGAAATTAAGAGTGGGAAAATGTCCTACAACTGCTTGACCTTTCAAGTATCTTGAAATCTGAGGCAGGTCAGGAAATACATGGTGAGGATGCTGAATGTAGAGTCAGGAAACGTATGTTCAAGGGTAGACAGTAGTCTGACTCAAGGACAATTTCCCCATCCCAGAGCACCTACCTCCTGCCTGTCACATAAGGGAGTTCGATGAAGCCTCTACAAGTCCTTCCATTCCTGGCATTCTGGGGTTTAATAATAAGCTAAAACAAGGATCTTGTTTTTTTATGTATAAGACACAAGGAAATGTATACAGTGAAGTGACCTATAAATTCTGCTGAACTTTAAATGTGAATTAGATGCAAATACAGAATGAAAACTTAGGGTGAACATCATTACCCTCTGTAGATTAGGAAGTATAATGTGCTTCCTGTGCAGTGGGAAGAATGAATCTTGCACAGGCTGAAATAAGAACTGAAAAATACTGGGAGAATTAGACACGACCGTAATCTGGGCTTTCTTCCCCTTCAGTGAGACATTTTCTTTTCTATATTTGCACCCATGCTTAGAGAGGGGACAAATGTCCTTGAGATTCCACATGGGGCAGTGGTGCAAGCACCTGAGCACTGAGCACAATCATAAGTAATGAGATCATATGTAAGTTTATATGATCCAGAGGACCCAGGGGTGTCTACCTGATCCCCCTGAGGTAGTATCGACCTGCTCTGAGAGAAGGGAAAATTTATCCAATTGTTGCACTTGAGCTGAGAAAATAGCCTGGGAGGCAGGGGATTTCCAGCCTCCCGGGTGTCACAATGTGTGTTAGCACTTGATGTATTTTCTTTCATTTGATCCTTACACTAAAAGCACCCTATCAGAATAGATTTTAAACAGTATTTGATTTTCTGATTCCTATGTGTAAAATGAGGAGATTAAATCTTTCAGAGGTTAAGCAAGGCCTTACAGCCAGTAGGTAATACAAGCTGAGACTGAAAGATTCCCTGACTCCAAAGCCAGTTTCCTTCCACAGCCCTGCATTGCCTTCTGGAAGGAGCCTCGTTTCCACCCTAGTTCTGCCTTTATTTAACTGTGATACCTGAGAAATAATCACTCAGGTTCTTGAATCTCAGTTTGCTCATCTGTTAAAAATCACAAAAAGCAAGCAAGCAACCAGCCAGCCAAAACGGCAAATGTACAGCCTCTGTCCTTCTGTAGTTTACGGTTGGAAGTTACAGGACCACAGTTATTTCACTGGGAATGGTGCCTCTCACAGTCATGAAACATGGTGGCCCCCGACTTTGAGAGGTCCTTTTAAAACCTGAAACTGTATGTAAGTTGTATTATATGTTAAGGCGTCTGAATTGTTTTGGAAAAGAGTCCAAAGCTTTCCTGAGGTTCTCAAAGGAATCTGTATCCCCTAAGAACCTTCTGATTAGCAGATCTCCTTCTGTTGTCTTCTAGCTCAAACCATCTGTAACAAGCTGAAATAAATTAAGGTTTGTTGCATGAAGGGGGTTCAAAGGCAGAACTTACATGTGCACCAAAGACTATGTGGTATCATGGAAAGAGACCTGGCAAAGAGTCGAGGATGGTGGATCCTGGTTATATTCTGCCTTGTCATTCAAAGAGTGATGCTAATTTCTACCTCCTTCTGCCCTTGTAAGCAGTTGTTCTAAAACCAAATGTGATGATACAGATGAAAGCGTTCTGGAAAAATATAAAGTATCTCACACAAGTATGACATTTACTGTAAGATATTAAAGTATCAAGTCGTTTCACTGGTTGTCAACTGAGAAGGAAGGAAATGCGTAAGCACCATCAGCAACATTTAGAAGCTCTGCTTTTTCATCCTTCAGCAAGGTCCTGCAGCTGCTACTTGGGTGTAAGTTTCCTTGACTTTAAGGAGAATCGGTTGCAAATACAGCTTGCAGGATGCGGGTGGAGATCATCATCAATCTGGGAGCTGGTAAATAGAACTTAAGGTTTCTTCTCTAGACAAGGGTGTTCCTTTCTCATCTCCTTTATTCCATTAGTCAGTGAATCTCCAAATATAGTCTAGGACCAGCAACAGAAGGATTATCCAGGAACATGTTAGAAATGCAAATTCTCCAGCCCCACCTCAAACTTATTGAATCAGAAATTCTGGGGGTGGGCCATGCAGCCTGCATTTTCACAAGCACTCCAGGGAATTCTGATGCACACTGCATGCTCAAGTTTGAGACCCACTGCCGTAAGTGATTATCCCAGGACACACCTCCTGGGCTGATCCGTTGGCCAGGGGTACTCAAAAGAGAATGGCAGGGCTCCAGTAACCTGGAAGAGTGTCTAGTGTAGGTCCCTAAAGGGCTGGTCTAGGCCAGGTCGCGCTGGGGTACACCAGTGTTAGCAAATACGGTAGGTGTGGCCCAAAACACGCTCAAGTAGACCCCTTACGTACAAGGCCCCATGTTAGGTTTTACAGGTCTGAGAAAGGAAAACATGGCTCTGTTGCAAGAATGCATCTCTCAAGATTCAGAAAATACAGATACCTTGGTACCCTTGCAGCTGAAGAGTCACAGCGGAACAAAATGAAACCAAACGTGTACAGAAGTCGGCTCTGGTAAGCCTTCTCCCCTGAGCCTCCAAGTGACGGAACATAACAACAAATGTGAAAATAACAAATGCTTTTAAAGCATTTATCACATGTATTCCTAGCACTGTTTTAAGTGATTTTTATGGGTCAGTGGTGTTTTGAACTGTTGACTGTACCAAGCCTTTTACTGGGCTCTGAAAATCCAGCTGTCAAAGTCTAACTGCCTTCAAGGAGCTCATACACCAATGGGGGGAATTAGACGAAATGCAGAATTATGAAGAGCAAGCTCAGGGTGTTTTCAGAGGTCTAGGTGAGGCATCTACCCTCAGTCTCAGGTAAATACAGGTTTCTCAGAGGAGGAAATACCTAAATGTAGGCTTCCGAAGCATGAGAGGACTTGGTCATTTTAAAGTGGAGAAAACTGAGATTTAGGGCACTCGGGCTACTGTACTTCATGCCATGTAACCTGTGCATCAATGGCAGTGTTGGGATTTGAATTCAGGTCAGTCCAATTCCAAAGCCCTGGCTTGGAACCATTAAGGCTAGACCGGAAAATAGGTTTTTATTGAGCCTGTCAATCCTGATAAATTGGTAATGGCTTCCAAGAATGCTGATGATGAGGACTTGGGAGGCCTTGACAGGGCGCACCAGGAAAGGATGCCACGATCGATTAGTGATGTCTGGCTTGGGTGCAGGAAAGGGGAGCATATGTGTCACGCATTTGCTGACCCTGCACTACAGAAGTCACTGCCTCCAGGACTTAGCACAGAGAGGGACAGACCCCCAGAGCTCTTTCCTATTAGTGTAAGGCTGTCTCTGACTTCGAGGAACTTAGAGCTCAACGGCATCAGTGGGGGCATATTATATGTTCCCAGAAGGTCACAAGTGACAGCCCAGGGTGTTATGAACTGATGGAACATTCAGGGAGAGAGGGCATAAGGTTTTCATTAAAAAAAGGGAAGACGTTGATTAAGCGTAACAGTGAAAACCAAACAACAATGAAGAACAATCAGTCTTATGAATCCACTAGACTTCAGAATTTGTAGGCCAATTCCATTTTCATATTTTACCTCTGTTACTTCCATCAACGTGGAAGATGTTGATGGGACAGGAAATGGCTCTGTTCGCAAGTAATGGGTTCCCTATATGTCAAGTCAGCTCTGTCCTTCCCAAGGGAAACCTAAGTCTAGAAATGCCACCCCAAAAGGATGCATCCAACACACCTGATGGCTCATCTGTGGAGTAGTTTGGAAGTTGATATTGATCAGAGACACTGAGAGGGTGGCCCTTTAAGACAAAAATGATAATAAGTTAGTGCCAGTTTGCTTTGCATATGGTTTATGGTGGTGGTGAGATGGTACGTGAGCTCTTTGAAAGATAATCAAATATTGTTCTCACAGTATATTTGACAAAGCCACGTGTGGACTGAAATAACAATACAACAACAGCAACTGGTCCTGATAAACAGCAGGAGACTAATTGGTACCACCACATCAGTCAGCGGTGGGAAAAGACTTCTGGATGAATTTCCTTTGCAAAAAGTCTTTTTCACTTCTCCCCGTCTCAGCTTCACCTTTCACTGTTATAAGCACTTTTTATCCTGGACAGTAAAAAAAAAATGTTTAAGTGACTCATGCATTGGACATAGAGATCAAAAGGAAAAGGTGACTTCTCCTGAAGTCCTGAAGTTCTAGCTGTTTGCCATCTGGGCATTTCTCTCCAGGACGGCTGTGCTGTGAACATTCATCTCTCACTAACCTTGACTTGGCAAACTAACGTGTCCCCCGATTTTCAGAGGCTCACACTGTGGTTAAGGGCAGACTTGGGTTTCATTATCTGACCAACTGGGGTGTAAGCCTCAGTTGTCCCCCACCCTGGGGCTGTCTGCTTATAGAGCTCCCCTAAAGCACCCCCTGCAGCCATCACAACCTGGGTTCTCACTGGTCCTCCTCCCCCAAAGCATTTGCATCTGAGATGATGGGGGAGCGTTATCTTCTTAAGACTTACATATCTTACTTTGGAAGACAAGCTTTAGCAGTACCAGGAATCAAAACATTTCTCTGCTCAAGTCATGGTGACCAGGGAAGAATTATCTCTGATTCTTTGTACATTTTAAACATTATCTGAAACCTCAGCAAGGGGAAAAAAACTTGACAATAGTCTGTGGAGACGAGACTCTGGGGGGCAGGCTGATAAGGACTATACCTTTCTCATCCCTACCAGATTAGATCATCCCACGGAGAACTGTAAGAAATGGCCTCCGTGTACAGGGACTGAGTATCTCTGTATCTTAGCATCTTCAACGTACATATCCCAACATGAAGAAGGTGACCTGGAGTCCAAGGTTGGAGGACTCCAGTTTAGATTACATGGTAAACAGAAAGAGGCAAAGAACCACTTAAAGGTTTGCGCTGAATACCCTGAACCCTGAAGCTTCTCCTTCGCAGGACTCCTGAACCATTCATGCAGCAGAGAAATACCAGTCAGTTCAGAGGAACTGCCTCATCGGCTGTGCAATTTATTCACGTCCCTCCCCGCCGTAGGCTTCTGGACGTGCATCCCTAATACATCCCTATTTTTTGAGCAATACTGGTGCTGAAACTTAGCTGTGTGCTGTCATTTGCCCCATGCTTCTCTCTTTAATTCAGGTACATGGCTATCTTTTCCTCCATTCCATGGAAAGAGACACAGCCCGGAGCTTTGGGTGAAGCCCAGGGCTGCGGGTAGTGGCAAGATCTGGTTTCTATTCCTACGGCTGCCACTAATACGCCATATGACTCTGGACAAGTATCTTCCTCCTCCAGCAGCCCAGTTACCTGGCATTAGTGCAGGATTGGCTAATCTCTTAAGGAGACTTTCTAGCCCTAACATTCTGGGACTTCACAGGAACTGGAATTCTGGGTGCAACTGAGTTCAGTGTCACCAGCAGTTGCCAGTCGTCTTCCTCTTTGGCATCAAGCATCACGCTGGGCTCTGCAGGGGATGTGCTTCCATCAGAGCTGCCTCTCTGAACCACAGCACTCACAGGCGAGGGGTGAGCAGGACGAGAAAAAACGAGTTCACAGACCTCTCCAGCACACAGCAGAGCATACACACGTGTGCTGTGAGCAAAGCACAGATGATTACAGGGTCTAAACGAAACAGGAATTGCATGTATTTACGAAAAGTCAGAATTGCGCTTCCTGGCATTCCAGATGAGCCCTGGCAGAGAGGAAATTCAGACAGGACATGGCCTGGTTCCTATGGCAACATTTACTGAGTGGGTGTTTTGTGTCAGCCGCTGTTCTGAGTGCTCTGCACACACTCACTCGTTTCCTCCTCTCAGTCTTTTGAGAGCGAGGCTATGATTACTCCCATTCTGCATATGAATAAACTGAGGCACAGACTCTCAGAGGCAGGCCACAGGACCGTGGCGAGTGCCAGGATTCAAACCCAGGTGACGACGTGGTGCCCAAGTCCAGTGTCAGTCCAGTGGAGTTCTATCAGCTCGGTCATGTGGGAAACCAATGACCCTGGAGAGCAGAGAATAAAGAAGATGTGACTGCGGGGATGAGCCGTGTGGCCCGAGGCAAGTCCTTTCACGACTCTGATCTCCCACTTTCTTGTCTGTGAAATATCGGCGACACGTACTGGTCTCATTGTGTTGTTATGATGACTGAGCAACATGGCGGACATAAAAATACTTTTTAGATGCTACAAAGTCCTATATGGTTTTTTTTTTTTAATTCAAGTACAGTCTATTTACAATGTTGTGTTAACTTCTGCTGTACAGCATATGATTCATGTGTACGTACATACATTCCTTTTCTTATTCTTTTTCACTATAGGCCGTTACGAGGTGTTGAATACAGTCCCCTAAGCTGTACAGTAGGACTCTGCTATTTATCCGTTTCATATATAGTAGTCAGTAGCTGCAAGTCCCAAACTCTCAATTTATCCCTTCCCCGCCGGTAACTATAAGTTTGATTTCTATGTCTGTGAGTCTGTCTCTGTTTTGCAAATACGTTTGTTTGTGTCCCTTTTTAAAAACTTTAAGTAATAGAGGAAAGCAGAAGAAGCAGCGTGAAAAAAAATCTGGAGGCGGTAAAGTGCAAGGCACATTTGCGCATGCATTTAGGGCAGAGTGACAGAGTGATTGTCCAGGGGCTCCGCGACTAAGCGCTGCCTGCCGGGTCAGGGCGAGGGTCTCTTTCCCAGAGGTGCAGCTTGGTTGGCTTCCACCCAAGATCTGGCCTTGTCTCACCTCTACCAGCTATGCTAGGCCTTGACTCTGCTCTCTCAATGTGGAGAATGACAAACCTAGCCTGTTTTCTTTATATTTTGTCCTGCTGAAGCCCATCCCCAGAATGCCAGCGCAGTTCTCATCAGCATTTGAGTTCAGTCACAGCCTTTGAATGAAAAGACTAGAACTTTAACCCTCAGGACCAATACAGACATTGGCACATTGGCTTTGGCAGAATTAGCTCACGTAGAACTAATGCTAAGGGACAGTTAGAGTGGAGTGGAAACTTATCTGCATAAAGAAATAGACTCATCTTAGTAATGATTGTGTAGCAAGATATGTTACTGTCATCTTCTCAATCCTGGGCAAAGCAGCAACTTCAGATGGTGCTCGGGTTACCATAGGAACTGGTGGAAAAGCTAAAAGAACGCACGATGGTTAAATCTAAGAAAAGGGCAGTAGCTCAAGAGATACTCAGTGGGAGCTACACTGGACTGGGGTCTGAAAACCTGAGTTTGAGCCCCAGCACAGCTGAGTTTTGGCTGATCGACCCTGGAGGTGTCATTCCACCTTTCTGAGCTTCAGTTTTCTGTAAAACCGCACAAGTGATAAGGGCACTCTCCAAAGCGTCTTCGTTCGATTCTGAAAACCTAAAAACGTGCAGGTTATTTTTAAATAGAAAGTTAACTCCAGCTATTCTTAGGCAACCAACTAGAAGCTACACGTGATTTTGCATTTCCTACTAACTGCAGAGGTCAAATTTTCAGCTGCATAATCTTATCTCTCGTAGTGGCCAGAGGATGCTGTTTATAAAACAGCAACAACAATGCAACAGTAGCAACTGTAGCAACAGACACAGTGTTATCCAGGAACTGTGAGGAAAACACATTCCAAATGCACTTAGTTCTCAGAGCAGCCCCACTAGGTGGGTAATATTATTATTTTTATGATACAGATGAGGAAGCAAATGTTTCAGAGTTATTAATTAACTCACCCAAGGGATGGAGTGGGGAACTGACTCCAGTCTATCCATCGTCAGACTCTCTTAACTACCTCGATGTCCAGCCAGGAGTGAACATGGGCATACGAACCTAAGTGTTCCAGGTGGCCCTTGAAGCCTCCCTCCTTTGAAAAATGATCTCTAAAGATTTTTTCATAGGGATCAGAGCCTTTCTTCCCCAGGAAGAAGGAAGTCAGTCCCTCCAGAGTAAGAGAATGAACAAGCAATCCTTTCCCTCAAATGAACTCTGAAGACACGAAAGCGGACAGGCCTCCACTGGAGGAGAGGGGACCACAGGGACAAGAGAGTCATGAGAAAAGACAGCAGCCCCGCCTTCTCAGTTGTCTGAGAGATACTCCTCACAGGAGTCCCTGACCTCTGCCTGACCTTGCTCAATGACCCTGACCAAGGGTGCGAGGAAAAGCACACCAGGCACCAGAGGAGGGTCACAGTTGACAGATCAGACAGAATGGAGACACCAGCTGCGTGCACCAGCCTGAGTTAGAAGGCATGTTTCCAAAGCTCTGTTGAGTGCCAGGCACACAGAAAAATTTCTAAGACACAGCTCCTGTGCTTAAGGGAAATGCTCATCACAGAAGACAGGAGACAAATCCAGTCTCGGCGAGCGTTAATGCAAGACTCTAGGTGCCATACCAAAGTCCAAACAACTTGCTTTCAGTGCAGAGTAGAGGGAGGCTCAGACACAGTTAACTCCAACACGAGGCAGAAAGTGCCAAGTGTGCTAATGGAAGTACAAGCTAAGAGCTCTGGGAGCCCAGGATGGATGATTCCGACGGGGGCTCTCACAGAAGCGGTGGCGTCTGACTGGGATCTTGAAGGACTGGAATGAGTGGAGAAGGGCCGTGGCGAAATTCTCTTCATCACTGGGGAGCCGGTGTAAAGAGGAAGTCACGACGTCCACATTTGCTTTTCTGAAGGCAGAATGGCTCCAAGCATCAAGTTGAAGCTCAGGATGACCTGGGTTTTTGACTCCCAGATCTACCATGTCTGTGTGACCTGGAACCTTGGCATCTCCATCTGCAGAAGGAGACACTAGTACCTTCTTCTTGGGATTGTTGTGGGAAATAAAGAAATTAATTACTGCATATGTTTAGTAATGCAAGGGCTTAGCAAATGCTCAATAAATGGTAGCTGTTACTACCTGTGTGATTACTACTGAGTGGACTGTATCTAGTTCATCTGGGCAGCACCTGAGGCGAGCCAGCCACTGTTGGACATTTAGACAACTTCAAAGATTAACTAAACACACCTACATGTTCCTTTGCATTTGCCTTCACCCTGTTTGCATTTTCCGTCCCCCAGACACTGGCCCACCAGCACTTTCCTGTGCTCCTGAATTACAGTTTTGCCTTTTTTTTGGCTTCGTGTTACTTTGGTGTTCTTGTCCACATAATAGACCAAATGACTGAGTTTTGTTTTCTCATTCTTCACACAGTGCGGTTCTACACTGCAGGGTATACGTTTCGAGGCATTTCAGATTCAGCAGTGAATACACAAGAACCATTATCAAAGTCAGCTTCTTGGGTCCAGCCCTGTCTGGTCCACAGCCCAGCTTTGTTCCGTCTCCTGTTCATCCTCCTGCTGATAAGAATGTTGGAACCACAGGGAACTGCAGCCAAATCTTGTGCTTTACCAGGGAGGCCCACAGGAGCCAGAGACAGGAAGACACTTGGCAAGTTTATGTAGAGAGGCAGGCAGGGGTGGGACCCAAGTGTGTGGAGGCTCACAGGCCAATGTGCCCTGGATGGCTTCCCAAGTACCTCTGTGCCTCTGCTCTGCAGACAGGCTCTGATGAGGTCAAAGATGCATTTCCTTCTCTTCCTTCACCTCCCTCCTGGCTCTGGGTAAAGCTGGAAGGGGCAGCCCTCCTGGAGGTCCACGTGGTACACGCAGCCCCTGCTCGTACAAGGCATCTTTGGATGTCTCTCACACACCATGTGATAACTTGGGGCCGTTGCAGCTCAGAACCCAGTTGACAACCAGTGAGGTGAGAAGACAGAAAACACTTTCAACTGCCTCAGCATTAAAAAGTGAGAAGCAGGCAGGCGGGAAATGTTTTGTGATGACCGACGTTGTAGGAAGTTGATAAAAATGAGTCAAATTTAAGGCTTGCCTTCTCCTGCTCCCCTGAGAACAAGGGTGTAAATGCCTTTTTTAAAAAATTATTGAAGTATAGTCAGTTTACATTGCTGTGTCAATTTCTGGTGTACAGCATAATGTTTCAGTCATACATATACATACATACATTTCTTTTCATATTCTTTTTCATTATAAGTTACTACAAGATACTGAATATAGTTCCCTGTGCTATATGGAAGAAACTTATTGTTTATCTATGTTATATATAGTAGTTAGTCTTTGCAAATCTGGAACTCCCAATTTACTCCTTCCTACCCCTCTTCCTCTCGGTAACCATAAAATTGTTTACTATGCCTGTGAGTCTGTTTCTGTTCTATAGATAAGTTTATTAGCGTCTTCTTTTTTCTTTTTTTAGATTCCACATATGACTGATATCATATGGTATTTTTCTTTCTCTTTCTGGCTTACTTCACTTAGAATGATGATCTCGTTTCATCCATGTTGCTGCAAATGGCATTATTTTATTGTTTTTTTATGGCTGAGAAGTGTTCCCTTGTGTATGTAAATACCACAGCTTCTTTACAAGGAAGCAAAAGCTTTTAATCTCACATGACAGCTCCAGCTGTTCGGTGGTGGTGACCAGGCCGAGGAGGATTCCAAAGCTGCACCTGAGCTCTAATGGGAAGGAAGGCTAGGTTCCAGGTCCACCTTGGTCTCGGTCTTGAGAAGGAATTGTCCTTTCCTCTCAATGTGCAGAACGTGCTGTCTGTCTATGGTAGAATTTATTTCATTATCTCATGTCTGTTTTTTGTTAGTGGTTCGTGACCTTGTCTTCCTCATCACATTAGAATGTCCCTCTTAAAGGCAGGGGCCTTACTTCCTGTTTTCCCCATACTATATCACATATGGTGTGTTGAGTCAATGTGTTCATTACTTAGTGAATGTTAGGTTAGATACAGGGCAAGGCACTTTAGCATAATGGCATAACAGAACTCACCCTGTGGGATCAAACATACATAGGTTTGAATTCTAGCTCTGCCTTTATCAGTTCTGTGACCTCCACCTACCTGTACCTCAGTCATTTTTTTATAAAGTAATAATAATAATAATAATAATAATAATAATAATAATAATAATAATAAATACCTTCTAGGACTGTTACAAAGATGAAAACTGTTAATTAATATAAAACATGTAGTCTAGTTCGTAGCATTAAAGGGCTCAATCATATGCAATATCAGGAATTACCATCATCATCATTTGTTGACACTGCTATTATGCTGGTAACCAGAATCCCCAAATCCTCAAACAGCCCCTCTCTCTCCTTAGATATGAAAGGGAGAGATGCTACGGAATAAACTGAAGGGAAAAAAAATCGAAACCCAATGATTATTATCTTGTGGCTGTTGCATCAAACCACAGCTTCTGTAAGCTGAAGAACCCATGAACGCTTCTTTCCTTGAGGTGCTCACCTAGTCTTGGCTCTATGGATCTCAGCACTGTGGGGACCAGAAAAGACCAACCCAAAGCAATGCAAGGCAGGGGGAGAAGTTTTGCCCAATTTCTTGAGTAAGGCAGATCCAAGCTCTCCACTCAGACCTTCAGGGTGAAAATAGGTCCCTCCTACCTATGCTCAAAACACCCCAAAGAAACAAATCCAGCAGCTCCAGCATCACTGCCCAAAGTGACTTTGCCACCTCCTTACATGTCTTGGAAGAGGCAATGGGGGAGGGGGTCATCCTAAACCAACAAACGGCCCCAGGTGGGAGGGTAGGTAGTGACACGGCTGTAGTGGTTGTTCGAGGTGTGTGTATGAGGGAGGTCAGTAACACAATGCTGTAAAGTATGTGCAGACTGTACAGAGAAAAAGAGAATTTGAAGCATAGAGGTGTTTGTTGGATGTGGTAAGTGGTAACAGAGTTTGGATCTGAAAATGACCATGCATTCATAGTCTATGCTTGATCTCTCACAGTTGAGTAAACAAAATTCTTCACTTAAGAAGGGCAACAGCCCACTCACCTGTTAATTCATTTACTTGGCATTGACTGTACTTCAAATGCTAAGGATTATGTTATGTGCTGGGTAGGCATGCTGGAAAAGAAGAAAGAGGCTCTGTCCTCACAAACTTACAGCCTAAAATAGGGACAGATAATCAACAAGCCAACAACCAACCAGATGCAGTGAAGCTTCTCATAACCAACTTCCATTCAACCGTCTCTTTGGATTGAACTGCATTCTCCATTATCTCTACAGACACCACACCTGATGCCCCTGGTGAGCTGACAGCTTCTGGTCAGTAGCCTCTTCTCTGATCAGCCCATATGTTTCTACTCACATCAACTTTGTTCAAGGTGTAGTAGGAATCAACTCCATTTGTTTCCAAACCTATTTATACTTCTGTGTTTTTATTTTATTTTTGCAATATAACTAAAAATTATGTACTGGTGAAATATCAGTGCAAAAAAACGTGGTCTTATTTCTTTGGAAACTAACTTAAATGCTTTTGAAAGGCTCAAAGATGAATCAGTGAAAACACTGTAATACTCGGTGTAGGCAAGATGGCTATAAAAGTCTGGGGGAAAAACACACACACACAAATTTTGTGCTTACATTTATAACTGTCTTCAAGTTCCCACTACATCAAAAGATGGATAAATACATGTGCACTTAGGTGTTTTAAGCTAAAAGAAATACCTGCTATGAATCATTTTTTGTGATTCTCTTTTAATCATCTTTTGGAAGTAAAAGTCAGTAATGAAGGCCTTATTGCTTAAGCCACATACACACAAAAACAATCTTTTCCAGATAATCATCTTTTAACCATCTTTTTCCAAATAATCTAATCACAGTCCCCATTCCACCAGGTAAAAAGGTGTCTACTGCAAGTACAACTTGATTAAAGTGCTGTGAAAGAAACAAACTGAGTGCAGTGATAGACAACAGTGGGTGGTGGTCCTTGGAAGATGGGAGGAAGCCAACTGAGCTGAAGAGTTGTAGCAGAGGGAACAGCATGGGGGTGGGGGCTGGTATGTGGGAGGAGCTGCAGCAGTGGATGAGGGAAAGGGAGAGGATGAATGAAACTTCAGGTCAGCAGGGTTCAGACAAGGCGGACCCTCAGAGGTCATGCAAAGAGTATAAACATTATTGACAATATGATGAGGACGCCCTTGGGGGCTCAGCAGGACAGTATTGACAGGACCCCCTCTCCATTTTCAAAAGAACATTCTGGCTGCCATGGGAAGAACAGATGAGGGTGTGAAACCGGGAAAAAGGGCAGGGTGGAGGCAGGGATAAAGAAAAGTGATAAAGGAAGTAATAAAATGCAGTCAGTATTATAGTCATTCCTCAGTATCCACAGGGGACTGGCTCCAGGACCCTCCTCAGATACCAAAATCCAAGGATGCTCAGGTCCCTTTTATAAAATGGCATAGTATTTGCACATCCTCCCGTATATTTCAAATCATCTCTAGATTACTTACAATATCGAATACGATACTATAAATGTTGTGAAGTGGTTGTAAATACAATGCAAGTGCTACGTAAAGAGCTGTGGCATGCGGCAAGTGCAAGTTTTGCTTTTGGAGCTTCCCAGATTTTTTCCCCCAAATATTTTCAATCCACAATTGGTTGCTCTGTGGATGCGGAACCCACAGATACAGATACGGAGGGTGTCTATGCAGGGTGAGTGGTGACATAGCACAAGCCACGGTGGAGGGTGGTGGGTAGTCATAGTAGTAGCTATGTTTGTGGCATCTTTAGAAGGACTTATATCTGTGTTTTCTTTAGTCAATCAATCAGCATGGCTGAACTTACAGCCAATTTTTAAAATGCATTTGTGATCTTATGGGGGAAAAAAACCCTACCAGAATTCAAGCAAGTTGGTTTTCTTTTTCAAGTTTGATGTTTATTGGCTGAGCAAGTCAGAGCAAGCCTCTTAACCCTTGGAAGTTTACCTGAATAAAATGAATAATAATGTTCTGTCTGGTCCACATCACATTTGGGTTGGATCAATTTGAATAAAATGACGGCTTACTACACTGTATAGTGAATTTAGGACTTTGGTAATCTCACAGCAGGTAAGACAGGTGTCATCGTCCTCATTTCACAGGTGGGAAAACCAAGATGTATTCAGTAACTACTGAGCTTCTACTATATCAAGACCAGGGCTAGGCTCTGAGACTTCAAACACAAATGAGACCCAGCCCTACCCTGCAGAAATTCACAGTCTAATGAAGAGACAGACATGAAAATGTTGAACCATAGAATATCAAGATAAGCAGTGAGGAAGAAAGTGCACTAGAAACTCAGAGGAAGAAGTAATTAGTTTTATCTGGGAGGGTTGGAAGGCTTCCCAGTGAAGCTGACATCTCTGATTGGGGTCTTGAAGGTTGTGTAGGAGTTTTTCAGGTGTTGAGGGGCATTTTTGAGGAATGTGTGCAGAACCATGGAGACCCAGAAGGAAACGGCTTGCTGCGCACAGCATTGTAGCCTCCAGCATTCAGTGGACTGTTCAGAATGAGGCTTGAGAGGTGGACAGGGCCAGTGTGGCTCTCCCATGTGGAGCTCTGTGGGTGCAGTACACCAAAGCAAAAAAAAAACCAAAAAACAAAAAAACTAGTACATTAGCTTCATGTTCATTCACGCTTTCCTCAAATGCTCTCAGCAGTTCTACATTATGTCTGTGCCTGTGCCTTCTACTCCCTCCTTCCTCACTCACTGTTTTCCCCAGAATTAGTCCAAATCTCAGCCTTTCCCCCGCCACACACACGCCTCGATCTTAGTTTAGTGGAGACAGACAGAAAGAACATCCCTGAACATTTTATTCGCAGAATCTCTTCTAGAATTCAAGGCACCTGGACTGTTTCTTAGCAGGAGCTGTGTCACCCGATGTTTTGAGAAACCTTGAGAAGTGATTCAAATTTTGGTACAAAGGCAACAAAATACGAGAGGTGGTTGGCGCAGGGTGGGGGTGGGGGCATCTCTGCAGAGAAGGCAGGTGGGCTTCTGCTAAAGAGACTCATTTGGTAGAAATTGTCTAGGAGACCTGAGACACCTGAGTCTTCTGGACAGCTGGGTTTTTTTTATGCCTCAACTCTCCAATCTGTCAAGTGATAAATAAGAAAATGTGTATTTTTTAGCGGTGGAAGAGTGTTAGAGCTGATTGAATCTCACTTCTGTTACAAATGAGGAAATAAACTCCAAAGGCGGGAAATAACTTGCAGAAGGTCATACAGAGAACCAGCAGTTTGTCTGGTCATCGGTCATTCATTCATCCATTCCATTCAGCAAATGTTTTGGTGCCTCCCTCCTGCAAAGTACTGTGCTAGACACTAGGACTGGAGTGGGAGATGAAATAGTCATGATCCCCGCTGTATTTGGGGAAATGAAATTACACAAGCAAAACCACTAAAGAGGATAATTAAAGACAGGGATAAGCTGTGATGGAAATAAGGTGCCACAAAAAAGTAAATAAATAAAAGGGCAGGAGTATACATTCAAGAAGGCATCTCTGAAGAAAGAACACTAAAGCTGAGTCCTAAAGAATAAGGAGTGAGCTGCATGAAGAGGGTTGGAAGAGCTTTCTAGGGGAGAACAGCATGTGTAAAACCCCTAAGGCAAAAAAGTTTGCCTCCGGACATAGAAAACAAACCAATGGTTGCTAAAGGGAGGGGAAGGGCTGGGGAAGGATAAATTAGGAGTTTGGGATTAACAGATACCACTATACATAAAATAGATAAACAACAAGGACCTACTGTATAGCACAGGGAACCGTATGCAGTTGTAATGAGCTATAATGGAAAAGAATCTGAAAAAAAAAATACGTATGTGTATAACTGAATCACTCTGCTATATATCTGAAACTAACATTTGAAATCAGCTACACTTCAATAAAATAATAAATAAATAGATAGATAGAAAATGAAGTAGAAAAAAGTTTGGACTGTCCTGAAAGGTAAAAAACCAGTGTGAAGCGAGGCAGAGAGGGCGTGGCCTGGGAGCAGGTGTGATTGGAGAGAGAGGGGATGGGCAGCCCTAAATTTCAGTGCACCCTCATTGGTAGATTCTTGATTGACCTTCGCACCCCCGTTGGAATGGAAAGGCAAGTACACGTTTTTAATAAGACTCTACTGGTTGAGCATTTGTTTAAAATTCTGTATTCTCAGTATGCTTTTCTGAGATCATGGATTCGAAGAGCAGGTGGGAAAGACAAAAGGACTGAGCTTTTCTTCTGTATCCACCGCCGTACTTGGTTAGTGTTCAGCTCAAGAAATCAGCCAAGGACGGGTCAGGAGAGAATTCAGATATGAGATGAGGTGGAATTTGGTTTTCTGGTGGTGTCATTCGGTTCTGAGAGCTGGAAGTTCTTGTTTCTGTAGCCTTAGTTCATCCTTCATTTTTGTCCTTTCACCTCCTCAGCCGGAAAAATGAATTTCACTGATTTAGGGCACCCTCAGGCAATCATCTGCGGATCAGAAAAACTTTGTTTGATTGACAGGTGCCAGTCAAGTTCATGGGTGTGCAGTGCATTGTAAGTTTCCCACTTGGCTTATGAAAATCCATTTATATGTATGATTTTCATAGGGAAACAATAGCAAATGAGAAATAAAATATTTTTCCCACTCACCCAGGGAACAGAATCAACACAGTCAAAGGGCAAGTCTGGTTTCATTTCATGACTGATTTACCTGGTGTTCCTTGCAGTGATAGTTCATTCTGCTCTGGTTGGTTACTATGCTAGTTCCCAAAGGCTGCACAAAGGCTGCTAGGTAGATGGAGTCCCTGCCTGGACTCTTCAGTGAACCCCACCTTTCACCCCCAAGTGAAGGTGAGTGAGCACTCACCCCAGCCCTGCTCTGCAGCCTTCATCTCAGCCCCAGGACCCAACCCCAAAATGAGCCTTGATCTTGGTGTCAAATTCAAGTTCAAACCTCGTCCAGCCCTTCAGCCCAGCCCCAGAATGAGCCCCTGACCCAGCACTTTTGACTAAGCTTCCACGTGTGCCTGAGACCTGGCCTTATAGGGTCCATCCACAATACTGTCGTCTTCTGGTACATACCAATTTTTAAAATAAACCTCTGAAAGCACCTGCCCTCCCAAGTCTTGAGTTCCCCTGCTATCTCATCAGAGACACCTTTGGCCATGAGGAAGTGGGACAGCCTCCTTTAGCCCAAAGCCAGCCAATGCATAGGAGAGGACACCTGGAACTCAGAACCACCCCACCTACTTGGTGTATTACTGTCCTGTGTCAACATTTCAAGTGGACTCTGTGAGCTTAAGTGCCCCACTGGCTCTTGGACAGAACCAGCAAGCAGCGGCCTCAGTCATATCAGGGTGTCATTGATTGACTTTGACCCTCTCTGGGTTCCTTTCCCCTGCCCTCCCCACAGTGTGAATACAGAGCCACTGCAGAAGAACCACGAGACGTGGAAAGGAAGACACGGGCTCACACCTGTGTCCATCGTTCCCCAGGTGCACGATCCTTGGTTCCTCATCTGAACGCAGGCTCAAAGGCCATCATTCCTCCCTGACCTGCCTCGCTCGGTATTCCCAAGAGAAAATCGATGTGAGCAATTTAAAAATCGTGTAATACACTATGAGCTATTATGACCTCTCTCAAAATGTAACACTTCACCCTTCTTGCGATGCAGTAGCAGGATCGCTTAGAGGAGGAGCCGACCACTGGCCAAATCCAGCACAATGCCTGTCTTTGTAACCAAGGTTTACATTGTATATAAAATTTCCCACCCAGCTATTTACATACAGTGTTTGGCTGCTTTTGTGCTAGAAAAGCTGCAGAGAGCAGTTACAGCAGATACTGTGGGACCCTCAAAGCCTAGGACAGTTACTATTTGCTCCTTTGCAGAAGAAGTTGCTGAAACCTGGCACAGAGGATCAGAGTGACGGCTCTGAAGTTGGAATTCCTCTGTCCGGATTCTGAATCATCCACTGAGAGGCTGTGTGACCTTGGGCCAGTTAATTAGCCTCAGCTTTTTCTCCATAAAATGGGGATGGTAATGGTAAGCGAGGAATTCATGGAAAGCACGTAGCGGAGTCCCTGTCACGCAGGAAGTGCACAGTGTTGGCTGGCGTTATTATCAAGGGAATGAAAGCTCTGGTTTGTGATGACAGACTTTCAGGGGACAGAGTTAACATGGTTCAGGGAACAGGCCGGGGAGTGGGACAGAGCTGGATGTACATCCCAGCTTTGTCACTTATCACATGAATGACTGTGAAAAATTAATTAATCTCCCTGAACTTCCGCTTCCTCATGCATGAAATAGGAAAAGAAGAATTATAGAGCTGTTGTGAGGCATAAATGATAGCGCTTAGAGCAGAATTTGGCACACAGTAAACACTGAAGAGGTGACATAACTATAATAATAAATAAGAAGAGTAGTGTTTCCCCCAGCTAGTGGCAGCCACCCAGAACAGCCGGGTAGTGGGCAGGATGCCAGCAATGTGTGAGGGAGGGGGTCTACCTGTGGTTAGTGATACTCTTGACACCGGGTTCTGCATATTCCCAGCACATGTAAATTCAATAGACTTTAAAGTGGAGTTGGTCAGACAGCTGTCTAGGAGGAGGCTTTTCTCTAGGCTGATAGGCCCTCAGACCAGGTACCCTTCAGCACTAACAATCTATGAGCCGACTGTTCTTGGGTTAAGCGATAGGTCTGGGAGGACAGCACACACATATATATGGGTGTGGTTATATGAAATCTCTCTGAAAGGTCCTCTTCCCATGAGACTACCTGGTGCTAGTGATGCTGAGCCGTTTGCTGTGCAGGATGGGAGCGCCCTCGTTCTGAATCCTTTCGACATCCTCGGGGTTAAGTTATGTAATGGGATGTAAACCTTCTTGCCTAGGGAGCACTGGCTAAGGAGGCTGGGTGTTGTGGGTGGAATACATTAAGGTTGGCTGGGTTTCGGATGCCAGCCGGAGATCATGGCTCTCACTCTCTATCGGCTTAAGATAACAGGGAGTGAGTGACAGAGTCCACGGGGCTGAGCATGGGGAGGTTGGATGAGGGGTGGGCAATGCAGCATATCCCTCAAGTTCATGGCTGCTACATGGTCAGCTTAACTTAGAAGACTGTGAAACAAGTAACATCGCCAAGCACTTATGCTCATTCCCTACCCAGCTCTGCCTCGGATACTTTACATTGCACATACCAAGAAAAATAAGAGTTGAAGGACGTCTGCCTTCAAGGGAGCTTACACATCAACTGTGGATGAAAAGATATAACTACACAAGTCATTTGATAACACAAAGGAAAACTAATGAGACCACCCAATGCAAGAAATGCTGTGGAAGCAAGATTAGGTCAATTGTCAAGAACAGTATCAACAGATTAATATAGGTAAATGATTTGTATTCATTCATTCATTCCTCATTCTCTCATTTACCAGAATATTGTGTCATCATTATGTGATGCCCTCTAGGGACTGTAAAGAATAAGCTTTATGAAGGCAGAGACATCATCTGTCTTATTCCCACTCTACTCCACAGTGTATAACCCATAGGAGACAGGCAACAAAGACTGAATTAGACATAGCTCCTTACTTAACCTTTGTGTTTAGATGTATGTGACATTTATGGAGCTCCTAACATGATCTCAGGCTTTTAATTATATAAAATACTAGCAAACAGAAATGTAGTAGGCATCTGTTAGTTTGATATGCCTGACCTCCATCTTTCTCTACGTCCTCAATGTATCCATTTTCCTTTGGCTGACATCTTAGTAAGATGGTTACTGAATCTTAATAAGATAATCAGCTAGTTTCTCTGCCTTCCCTTGACTAAGGGATGACTCCTACCCTGAATAAGGCCAGTCTTCAGCTGTATGGGACAGATATCACAAATGGCTGGAGCAATGGTGACACTCTGAAGACATGTCCATGAAATCCTCACAGCTAGATTCCCAGAGCTGATGCAGTTTCTGTCTTCTCCAAGGTCCCGTCTTCAAGCTGGGGAGTGCCTCACATCCTTTCTTCTTCTTGTCTTTAGTTAGCATGCATTAATTTCTGTTCTTGCAATCAAAGAATTCAAACTAATAAAGCATGAGTGCTGGATAAAAGCGGGTAAGAGGCACAAACTTCCACGGACATGTGAAAGAAGGACAGAGACCTTTAAACACAGCTAGGAATGGGGAGGCACAAGAACTTCGTGGAAGAAGTGGCATTTGAGCTCAATGTTTAAAGAATGGAAAGAACTGGAGAGGGAAAAGGCAGAAGTTGGGAAGGCTGTACAGGCTGGAGCAAGAGCATGAGCGAAGACCCAGAACCTAAAGCAAGCCCAGACACACCCAAGAACAGCAGTGTCTGTACTAGAACCCAATGGACGCACTGTTCCATGGTCGTAGCCCCGTTACATCTGTGTCAGAAGATGTTCCCTTTCCCATTTTCCATTAAGTCAGAACAACCTGCCCCTCTATGTGTCTCTCCTCCACTGCCTTGAGCTATATAGGATGTTAGAGCCAAAAGGTCTGGTAGGATCAGCTAGTACTGACCATCTCAGACCCAGCCGATGCTCCGGAGCCCTGCAGGTGCCCAAGCCACACATGAAGTACCATGTACCTTAGGGGAGCATTAAGTTTACTCCAAGAGTTATATGATCAGTTTTTATTCACCTTCATCTCTACTGCTTTTCTCCTTTTTTCTACACTACATCTATGCTGGCCTTCTTTCTGTTTCTCAAACTCATCAGTTTTTTCCTGAATCTTGTTATAAAAAGCCTTTGTATTTCCAATAGATCACAGTGGGGGTGCTCTGCTATGTACAAAACCCTGACTCAGGGCAGGCTGGCTACGAATAGTTTAGCTCCAAGTTCCCCACGAATCTGTGGTGCATGATGGGCAAGGGGGTGGCCACCTTTCCACCACACCCCATGTCACAAAACGAATGGCTCTCTGCACCGGACCCCGGTCCTGATGGTTCCTTCTGCCTGAAACTGCTTCCCTGGCCCTTTGCCTGGCCATCTCCTTCTTATGGTTCACTTCTCAGCTCAAATGTTAGTACCACAGAGAGGGTCTCCCTCACCATCTCATCTAAAGTTGCCCCGTCAGTCACTCTCACATTATCCCATGTGATTGCTTTGTAACACGGTAAAATGATCTTGCTGATGTGTACACCATCTCTCTCCCTGCTCTACATCCTAAGCTCCATGACAGGGGATTCTTGTCTTCTTATCCAGTGCTGCATCCCCCTGGACCACCACTGCCTAACATGCACCACATGTGCAGTAAACATCCACTGGACAGGTGGATGGGTAGATAGATACAAGAAAGATGGATGGAAGAAAGAAGAAATCCCCACCTGTAGAACTACACATCTCCAATGAGTATAAAAGTTCTATTAGAGGTATTTCT
Organism: Camelus dromedarius; assembly: GCF_036321535.1. Taxonomy (NCBI): domain Eukaryota; kingdom Metazoa; phylum Chordata; class Mammalia; order Artiodactyla; family Camelidae; genus Camelus; species Camelus dromedarius. Next base: position 108,613,548 of record NC_087438.1, read on the forward strand.
CCCTCCCTCTCTCCCTCCCTCTCTCCTTCCCTATCTCTCTCTCTCTCTCTCTCTCTCTCTCTCTCTCTCTCTCTCTCTCACACACACACACACACATACACACACACACTTGAGAAACTGATTTACTGTGAAATCCACTGTCCAGATGGGGAAAATGCAGCCCAGAGAGGGGAAGGGGGTTGTTCATACTCCTAGATTTGCTTCTTTGCATTTGCTTTTCCAAACCCACGTCAGGCACTGGAACCTATGATCCATCAGTCAAAGTTCTATTTGTCCTTCTCCCTGGCCCTGGTTTTATATGTCAGCCCACAAGGTGAGTCTAATTCCAGCCCAGCCTTTATCTAATTCTCACATAGTGTCACATCTCATTGGCTTTCAGTGCCTGGTAATTAATACTAGTGTCACATAATTAGCACACGAGTCTGATCAGGGGAGGATGCCTCCCCTTCTGCATCTCCCTTTGCTGCCATGTCCCAACTGGGCTCCAGGGCCAGGGTGAAGAGAGGCCCCAAGAAGCTGAGATGAATCCAAAGCCAAAGGAAGTGCAGCACTGACATGGTGGCTTAACTCCCCAGTCCTGGCAAGGCCTTTAGCAGCCTGGTGCCCCCCACCTCCAGTTCTGTGCCACATCCTGCCCCAGGTGTCCTGGCTTTTCTACAGTTTCTCTAAGATCCCCTCCTCTCTCTCACCTCAGTGCCTTTGGATAAACTGGTCCCTTTACCTGGATACTGACACAAGGTGCTTAGCATTGTGCGTGCCTATAGTAAGTGCTCAGTAAGCACTAGCTATAATGGGAGTTATGATCATTTGTTCTATGTTTAACCCCCTTTTTACTCTCTCAAAAAATCCTTTCTTTCCATTAATGTAAAACTGAACTCCTGGTCTAAGCTCTGAGAGGGCAGAAAACACGTCTGTCTTGCATCATCTCTACATCTCAATTTTCTGGTAACATTAGTTTCTGGTGCTCAATAAACGTTCGTTGGCTTAAACCAATGAACAATAAGATTTTATCTAATAAATGACAGAGAAGCCCTGGGCATATCTCAGCACCCTGAATGATTTTTGGTTATTGGGGATGGGGACAATTCATTTCTATTTTGGTAATTCATTGCATGGCACTCTTAGATCATGCACACAAGGGAGTAGAACGGGCTGGAGGAGCACTCTTATTGTCCTCTGAGTGACAGACATAAAGCACATTTGATGTCCCAAGGTTAGAGTCAGATCAAGAAGGTCACTCCCATCTGTAAGAATAGAATTATTCGAGGAGCAGGATGAGTGTCTAAAAGTACTCCTCACCTACACACACACGCTTTCTGTCTCTCTTCCCCAGAACGAAGCTGTCCTGAAGCCTCATTACCCACTATTTAGAATGAAGCTGCCACATTTCCAGGGACTGAAGTCAGGAGCCAAGGAGAAATGTCAGTGTGAGGACTTAAATGAAGTGACAATAAAAAGGGGGTTGCTAATACCAGGAGTTCCCTTCCTGGGAGAGAGCTGTCAGGGCGAGTACTCAGGGCTGGGAGATTTACTGATACTAAGTGGATGGTGCCTTAACCAGGGGTGATTATCAAAGACATTTGGGCGAAGCGAGGATGGAATTGGACAGCCTGTGCCACACAGCATGTGGGTTTTCCTGCCCTCACCAATGCCTGCCCTCCTGCCTCCCTGAGAGGGAATTCCTGGCCTCCTTTTTCACTCGCTCTGACTGTTGGAAACATTCTGCTACAGAATCTCTTGGAGGCAGGAATGTCAGAATCTGACACTCTGGCAGGGTTCCCTGAATGTGCTGCGGCTCTTCTCTCTTAGCCAGGTCTTTGCTGCCACTCTCCCTGCAACCTGGAACCTTCTTTATGCACCAGAAGCTACACCATACCCCTCTCCTGGCTGATCCCTGCTTATCTTTCCCTGTCAAATCTGGCTTTTCCTCTTGGAAGCCTTCTCTGAGGTCCCTATCTGTTGGGGTTAGGTGTCCCTGCCTGCACCCTAAACTCATCCCTGCCACCACACTTATACAGAAGTGTAATTGACTGGTTCAGTGTTGGTCTCTCCCACTGTCAAGGTGACGGTCCTTGAGGTTGGGGCTTGTCTAGTTCAGCACTGTGTGTCCTAACATAAAGTCTCAACGAGTGGTAGACGCTGGATGTCAAGTGGTGGATGGGTGGGTGGATGGACGCATGGATGGACCAATAGAAGAAGAGTTGTGTGTATATATGTTGACTCCCTGGGATGGAAGGGGGATGCATCAAGGACCACCCATTTTTTTTTTATTTTTTTTATTGAAGTATTGTCAGTGTACAGTGTTGTCAGTGTACAGTGTTGTGTCAATTTCTGATGTACAGCATAATGCTTCAGTCATACATGAACATATACTCCACCATAAAAAAGAATAAAATAATGCCATTTGCAGCAACATGGATGGACCTGGAGATTGCCATTCTAAGTGAAGTAAGCCAGAAAGAGAAAGAAAAATATCATATGATATCACTTATATGTGGAATCTAGACAAAAAAGACAAACAAACTTACTTACAAAAAAGAGCACCACCCAGTTTTGAATTTTGTTTTGTTTTAATATCAATGGACCCTAACACATTATTGCCTCCTGATCCGTCGTCAGCGGAAGGCAGTGTGCCCCATGAGAGGATTCTCCAGAAACTGAAGCTGACCCACATGCCAGGACTGTTTCTTTCCAACACTGCTGGGGGAGAGGGGGCGGGGCATATCGCAGAGGTCAAGAGCTCCAGCTCTGTGGTCAGCGTGGTGGAGTTCAGATCTCAGCTCCGCCTTGTGCTGGTGCTGGGCCTCATTTCCCCAACTTGTAACCCACTTTATGGGACAAAAAAGTCAACGCAAGGAAACGTCCTTGGTAGGGTGTCTGGTACTTTGTAAGTGCTCAAACGTCAGCTCTTGACTATGACAGTCAAAGGCACTGTATGCACCACTGGTGTCAGTGAAAGACTCTGCACATAGTCCAGCCTACTCTGATTCAACATGAGCCCAGGCGTCTGCCTAGCACACAGCAGGGTTCGCGGCTGCTCTGCGGGTTCCCATTTCTCCCCTCCTGCTTGCTGGACCTGACCTGCCAGCTCCACCTCTAGCCTCCGTTCTGAAGTGCCTTCTCTCATCTACTCTCCACTAGGTAACTAACTCGCACATCAAGTTAAGAATTATATCTGAACTACACTCAAGACCCTGAATGCATCTAGATTTAGTGCTGGGGTTCACTTACCATCCCAGAGCTCAGAGCCTTTATCTGATTTCTGGGTTCGAAACAGTGCACTGGAGGTTGCTACAAGTAAGACCAGCAAATAACCAAAGTGTGGTCCATCAGTAAATGTTTTCCAACTAATTAGACTAGAACATAGGATGCTGGAGCCTGAAGAGGCATTAAACATTATACAGTTCCCACCACCATTTTATAGATGGCAAACGGAGGCCCAGGGAGAACCTGGGATTGACTCAAGGTCACACAAGTACTGTGTTGTGACAAAACCAAGAAGAGACTCTTCCAGGTCTTCTGGCATCTAGTCTGGTACTTTTTCTACAAGACCATGTTATCTTTTCTAATTGAATATTCACTGTGACAGATTTAAAGGAATGCACTATAACTAATTATATTTCTGAACATTTAACCAATTATACATTCCCCCACAGGCCTTGGGCCTACAGAGTCTTAGTCCCCCCCCCCCCCCCCCACTTCTCTCTCACTGCGATGCTCAGGCTTAGCTGAAATGAGGAGCCAGACTGAAGGTCAGATGCTACACAGTTCTGGGGGCCAGGGTCCATTCGTGTAAAACCAGGCCAGGCTACCTTCAAGCCATGCTCTTTTAGGAGCAGTAGGGAAATATACCCTCTCAGCCTTAGAGAATAAAACACTCAGTTTAAGGGAAACGAGATTTGCACAAGGGAAAAACAGGGAAATAATCTGAGTGGGAAAAAAACATCCTGGCCTCTGTGTCTAAGGAGTTAATCATGTCTACTCTGCACCCATTTCTTCCGCCCCATGCCACCTGTTCCTCCTCGACTTCTAAAGTTCCAGCAAGAAGCACTAGCCACAGGGGCCCCAGAGGCCCAACTTAAGGTGCGAAGCCGAGCAGATGACATCAGGGAATAGATGGGGAATGTGAGATTTATATTCCACCAGACAATATTTCATTGCCGCAAGGAAAGAAGAGCTCCTAAAAATACTGCAGACAGCATATTATAATATTTTAACGGGGTTTATGCACTCCCCATACACACTTCACCCAGTAAGATGGAGCGTGCTTTTTGACAAATCTATATTTAACATGAGAGGACTAATACACAATGTATGCTTCCTGGTGGAGAAATCCATAGCTATGGAAATCTTGATTCTGGTGATTACAATAGACATTTAAAGACAGTGCTTATTGTCGGCTGCAAATGGATGGAGAGCCCTCATTAGGGTGAAAGAAAAAAATAGTGTGAGTGGTATAGAATACACCTACCCAGCACAGGGGAGCAGGAGGTCCAGGGTGACCCAACTGTCATGTCTGTTTGAGTCCAGCTCCTCCTCATCCCCTCCTGCAGGTCATGTGCCCCTCTCTTCAAGCATTCATTCATTCATTCATTCATTCATTCAACAAACATTTACTAAGCACCTACCATGTCCCAGGCACTATGCTGGCTTTGGGACACAAATGAGACCCCTGTTTTCAGGAAATTGACAGTGATCCCAGCAGCCACAGATATATACAAGCCAAAAAAGAAAATGATTTCAAGTAATCATTGAATTATTAAATTCAAGTATGAAAGATAAGATGAGGGGGTGATAGAGACCTACAGGGAGATAAGGGGAGGATGGGGTCATTATTTAGAACAAGTGATGAAGAAAGGCCTGTTCAAGGAGGTGAGATTTGAGTTGAGAGAAAACTTCTGGAAAGGAGTGAGCACTGCAAGGAGGTAAGGGAAGAGCATTGCAGAGTGTCCTAGGCAGAGTGAGCTTGGAGCCTTTAGGAACAGCACCGAAGGCCACTGTGGCTAGAGCAGGGAGCAAGGGGAGTGGTGTGAGAGAGGAGGGGGTTACAGGTGCAGGTTTATCTGGCTCTGAGTCATGGTGAGATGTTCAAGAGTTTTTCCTGTGTGCAATGGGAAACCTCAAAACTTTTGAGAGATTCTGTACAAGGAAGGGAAATAATGTGTTTCATTTGTGGTTTTTCTCTGTTTTCTATTTTTTTTTTAATTAAAAGGATCCCTCTAGCTTCTAGGTGGAGGATGGATGTCACTACTGAAAACCGAATGCCATAATGCTGGAGTTCATGAGGGGCACCTTCAGATACCAGGAGGGTCATGAAGTGGGTTAAGAGCAGGCATACGAGGTTCTGATTTCAAAGAGTGGTCAGTGAGTGGACTGGGCACCTTGAGAAGTAGTGAGTGCCCAGGAACTACAAGCATGCAAGCAGATGTTAAAGGCCACCTGCCAGATCCCCTATAGATAGCATGCTGCTTTACATTAGAAGTCAGACAGATGATGTGTGTGGTTCTGTTACAATCTTTAACAGATGATTTTTCAAGGGCATAAAGCGAGGGTCTAGGAACTGACTGAAAACTAAGATGCAGAGTAGGCAATTGGGTCCCAATGGCTACTGGAATTCCTCAGTGCAGCATGGCCCAGTGCATCAGTAACATGTTTAAAAACATTCACCAACAAAGGGTCTGGGGGATGTAGGAATTTGACAAAATTTGGTTAAAATTGATCAGGATCCTCACAATCTTTTATGTAGCTAGTAGCAAAAACCAAGAGGAGGACAGAGTTTGGCCATTTCCCAAATTTATTTGCCCAGAGAAGCCTTTTCTTTTTTAGGAGGCTTTTTTATTTTATAGGGCTACAGTTTCATGGATCACATTTGGGCAATGCTCATGCAGCATAATTTGAGACCCCCATCTACAAAGGCAGTGTAGGGTCATGGAGGAAGGTGATGTGGTAAAGAGAGCAGAGGCTCTAAGAGCACCAGCTTTTTCATTTTAAAATAAAATTTATAATATCAAAGTCACAGGGTTGTGATGAGAACTAAATAGCCTAGCATATGCTGCAAAGCACCCTGAAATACGGTTACTGTGATGAAGATGACTTGTCTCCCTCACCATCCACATTAAGATGGTAATTTCCAGGTATTGCGGTGGCATTGGGGTTGGGCACTTGACTGCAGCAAAGACCATGAACCCTCATCCTACATCACACATTAAAGTGAAGTTTAGTAGCTGAATGCCTGCAGCTTGGTGCCCTAACTTTGGTCTTTTTAGCATGATATTCTAAGCAGCAGTGTAACCAGACACAAGCCAGTATGGGTAACTGTACAGGAATCTTACAATGTGGCACCTGTGGGGATGTTCACAGAGCTATTCTACTACTATGGCTGACACACTGTGGGGCCTGAAAAATCAGCCAGCAGGATGAACAAATACACAATGCGCATCGCAGAGAAATGTACACTGAAAGCTAAGGGTAGGCTGAGAAAATCAACATCTGTTTTCTTAAATGTGCGTCAGCAGCAAGCTGGCAGACCTTCTTCCTGTAGCATCTTATTATGCGTTGCCTCAAAGCAATGGGCAGTGTCATAGAAAGATCACTGGATTAGGGCCCAGATACCTGCCCAACTCAGATATGTTCCAGCTGTGCTACCTTGGACATGCTCATTAACTTTCTGAGCCTTGGTTTTTCCCTTTAAAAAAATGACCCAGCCTTCCTTTTCCTGCCTTAATAAGGTCATTGTGCAGATAAAGTGAGTGAACTTACAAAAATGCTTTGTATACATTTATAATTAATAACCATGACAACACCAGGCATGGAATTGGTACCTAACAAGCATTTGCATTAGACAGATGGATGGGTGGGTTGGACAGATGTATGGGTGAATGGATGCAAAGATGGGTAAAAGGGATGGACAGTTGGAAGACTGGTGGGTTGAAAGGATGGATGGATGGATTGGTTGGATGGGTAGATGACAGATGGATGATGGGTTGCATGGATAGATTAGTGGATGAATTAGTTCTGGAGTCATCTGACAGCATGTTCGCAGCATCATCTATCCATTAATTTTTTCTCTTCTCCTCTTCCAGTCTGCTCCCAGTTCTCCAAAGGAGTCTATGCCATCTTTGGGTTTTATGAGCGGAGGACTGTCAACATGCTGACCTCCTTCTGCGGGGCCCTCCATGTCTGCTTCATTACACCGAGCTTTCCCGTTGACACATCCAACCAGTTTGTCCTCCAGCTGCGCCCCGAGCTGCAGGATGCCCTCATCAGTATCATCGACCATTACAAGTGGCAAAAATTTGTCTACATTTATGATGCTGACCGGGGTAAGCCAGGGGTTAGGGGAGGGAGACTGTTGAGGGATGGAGAGAAAATTACCAGGAGGAAGAAAAATGATACCTCCCTGCCTTCTCAAAAGCATGGAGGACTGATCCAGAAATGCTTTATGTCTGTGCACTGATTTTCCCATAGCTGATCTATAACTCACAGTGTGGAAACACATCCTTGAAGAGAATAATCCCCTTAATGCACCATGTCTCTCTACTGCTCACTAAGCTTCCATGGGTCCTGAGCCCAGACTCAGACGTCAAGGACCTCAGCTGAATGGCTCCTGGCTCATGGCACAGTTTTTAGGAGTAGAGACTCTGGAGTCAGACAGACCTGGATCTGAATTCCATGTTTTTTCCTCTCCGGCTGTTTGACTTTGGGCAAGCTCCCTCTGCCTCAGTTTGATTATTTATGCAGTGGGAATAAAATCCTCTATTCCTTCATTTCCTCATCTCTGTAATGAAGATAGAACTGGTCCCTACCTCATAAAGTTGTGAGGATTGGACAAGACGATGACTAGAAAGTGACTGGAAAGTTCCTACGACATAATGAACGTGTAGAGTCTTCTGTACGTGGTAACTGCTAATATCATCATCACCACCATCATCACCATCAGTCCTTTCTATAATTCTGCCTCCACCTAAGTCTTGAATTTTCCATCACATTTCCTAAATGTTTCCAACACTTCTTTTTTTTTTTCTTCTCTACATCTTTGCTCGGGTAATTCCAGTTTCTGGGATTACACTGGCCTTCTCAGATCTGCACACGCAAATTCCTCCTTTGTTTTGCAACCTCCTCAAACACCACTGTGTCTATTTCCTGACCTCCTAGATGGAAACACTCTTCTTTGTACTAACTCCTGTGGTGGGTGTGTTGTACCAGCCTTCCTCCCCCGGTAGACTAAACAGTCCTGCAAGAACTTAGCCGTTATTGATGCAAATAAATAAATGGATCATACAAAGTCTGGGAAATGAGGCATAGGAGTTTTGCCCTCAGCAAAAGGGAGGTTTTATAGGAGGCTGCCTTTAAGGACGCTTAGAAGACTTTTGATTAGGAGAGTGGCTTGTGAAATGGTTTTTTAGGAAGAGTTAGGCAGGCAGTATTCAATGAGAATTAGCTGGCAGAAGAGACCAGAAGCACTCTATTTTCTTCGATTTTCCCTTCCCTCTGTTTTGATGATTTCCCTTCTCAGACAAGAAGCCATTATAAGGATGACCTGCAGATGGGCTATTTCAGGACAGCTTTGCAGCATAATGAGGCTTGAGGCCTGGAAGCGGCAAAGTCAGAAAAATGTCATTTTCATCACACAGGATCATCTCTGGGGTCAGTTAGCAAAAGTGGCTGTACTCTTAAAGGGACTCCGCCTACCTCACAACTCTGAGCTCAGAGCCATTTGCTAGCTGTGTGACCTTGGGTCAATGACTAAATCTCTCTGAACCTCAATTTCCACATTTGTGAAACATGGATAATAATGGTACCCACCTGACTGAATTAAGTGAACTGAAGACAAGAAAGCTAATAGAGCAGTTCCAAACACATAGTAAATTTTCAGTAAATGTGAGGCTTAAGCACACCAAACGTGTACTAAAAAGAAAGAAAGATAGGAAGAGACAGCAGAATCAGTCTACAGATGATTCTTTAGATCAGGCACCACACTGGTCACTGTGGGAGGGATCAGCAGTGTTATGGGGAGACAGAAATGATATATGTACAAAGACGGATTAATGATGCCAGAATGAAAAAAAACATCTGTTGCAGGCAGAATAATGACCTCCCTTTCCCCGCAAAGATGTCTGTGCTCTAATTCCTGGAATCTGTGAATATGTTACGTTAAATGGCGAGAGGGATTAAGGTTACAGATGGAATTCACGATGTTAATCAACTGACTTTAAGATAGAGATTATCCTGGATTATTTGGGCGCCCTCAATGTAATCTCAAGGGTCCTCCAGTGTGCAGGTTGGAGGCAGAAGAGTCAGTGTCAGAGTAAGATGTGAGAAAGACCTGACCAGTCACGGCTGGTTTGGAAGATGGAAGAGGCTATAAACCAAGAAAAGCAGACATCTTCTAGAAGCTGGAAAGGCAAGAAAAGTTTCTCCCCTAGACCCTCCTGAAAATAACACAGTCCTGCCAATACCTTGATTTTAGCCCAGGGAGATTTATTTCAAACACTGGACCTCTGGCCATGTAAGATAATAAATGTGTTAAGTCGCTAAGTTTGCGGTGTGTTACAGCCACAGTAGGTAACTAATACACCATCTGTGTCTCAAAGATGAAACAAAGCAGTATCGAGTAATGGACTCCCCTATTACTTAGCTATAAATCAGAAGAGAGTGGTTTAATTGAGTGCGCACTGATTGAATACTTACTGTGTGAGAGGCAAGTACTAGGTACAGAGATGTACCAAACATTCGCGGATCTGATTGACAGTTATTAGGTGCTGTTGATATCAGATTGGCACATTTCACACGCAGTTGCTAAATGCCTAATAGTAATCCATATTTATAAAACCCTTGCCACGTGGGAGACATTCTCATTCAATTCTCATGATGACACTGTGAGGTGGGCATTATTAACAGCACCGTTTTACCATTGAAGACAGTTCAGAGAGGCAAATTAGTCTGTACAAGATCATTTAACCAGAATAGCGTAGCTTCAAGATTTGAGCCTCAGATTATATTTTTAATCTCTTGCTCTGTTGCCTGCTATGTTCTGGAACCAGAGACACAAAAGAGACCCAGAGCCTGCCCTGAGAGAGCTCAGACTTGCCCAGAGAAAGATGGAGCTGAGCTTGCTGGAGGAGTGGGGCTGTTGGAGGTGGAGTGGTGCCTGTGTGTCCTGACTGCCACCTCTCTGTCCTACTCACCCGACCTCCAGGTTTGTCGGTCCTGCAGAAAGTCCTGGACACAGCTGCCGAGAAGAACTGGCAGGTGACAGCTGTCAACATTTTGACCACCACGGAGGAGGGATACCGGATGCTCTTTCAGGACCTGGAGAAGAAAAAGGAGCGGCTGGTGGTGGTGGACTGTGAATCAGAACGCCTCAATGCTATCTTGGGCCAGGTAGTGGGGGCAACAAAGGCCTGGGGGGATGTGGGAGATGGTTCAACAGGGAGATGGATGACCTTTCGCCCTGGGTGTTATAAAGAGAGTTCTTGACTAGATGAAACCAGACACCTTCCTTCTTACATTCTGGAATTCATAAGACTTAATTCTGACACGTTATGAAATAGCATGAACAGTGAGAGCCTTCACATAGGGCTTCAAATGGTTCTCAGATCAGTTTACCAAAAACTTGCCTCCAGTGCTTCCTTTTCTTGCTAAAAAGCAAATGGCATTGCGTTTTAGGGTTTGTGAAGTGCCATCACATCCTATAGAGCCAGATCCCTGGGTTCGGCTCTGGATCCCGTCACCACCGATGCAGAACTTGGTATCTCATCCATTTGACCCACTGACTTGTTTTAAGAGCCCAGGAAGGCCCCAGGCATCTCCCTTTCTACTGTTTCCTGGAACACATTCTTCTGTCCGAACCATCAATTGATTTTACAGTCTATGAAAGGGCACTGTAACCTCAACAGTCTTCAGCCAGATGTCTAGAAGCCACAGTTCCTCCAGTTCCCAGAAGTAAAGCCTGTCCCCACCACAGAAGGAGCAGGTCTTTGTGTAGATCACTAGTCTTTTTAAATTACATTTTTGCATTCAGATGAGCTAGTAAGGAAGGAGACTTTGCGATCATTTTTGAGCAGTGCTATACAATCAAAGATGGCAGTTTTAGGTACTTGACAACATGACAGAGCTTGTTAATGGCTCTCAAGACCCCTGGGGCTCCCACAGGGAATCTCAGCGCCAGCTCAGCAATTACTCAGAGCCCTCAGCAACTGAATAGGAGAGATTTGGAAAGTCAGGGGGTCTTTGAGGCATTAACTCTATGTTCTACTTTACAAAGTGTGGATCTGGCTTCTCAGAGAGAGAAACCAGCAAAAACTATTTCTATTGAGATAGGAGTTCTCTGAGCTGGAGTCAGAGGGTTGGAATTCTAACTAAGTAAAGAACAGAGTAATGGTTTAAATTAAAGACACTGGAGCCAGACTGCCCGGGATTCAAATTCCTAGTTCTCATGTTTACTAGCTCTGTGACATTGAGCCAGGTTTTAATATTCCTGCAGCTCAGTTTCTGATCTGTAAAATGGGCATCATCATCATCATCATAGTTACCTTTAGAGAGCTTCTTGTGAGAGTTAAAAGAATGTGTGTGTATGTATGTATATATATATATACACATACATGTATACATACATACACACACATGCATACGTGTAAAGCACTTAGAGCCAGCCCCACAGAAAGTGAGGTGTGTAAGGATTTGCCTATTTTTCCTGTTCATAGTGTCAACTTATACTGGTGTTTTATTTTTTCAGTTAAACTTTTAATTTTGAGATGCAGATTCAATACACATGTAAGAAATAATACAATGAGATCCCATGTACCACATATCCAGTTATCCCAGTGGTAACATCTTGCAAAACAATAGTGCAATATCACAACGAGGAAACTGACAATTGCACTTGGCACATTCGAGGTACTGAACATTTCCATCAGCACAAAGACCCTGTGTCGCCCTTTTGTAGTCATACTGCTTCCCTATCTCCTTCTCTTTTTCCCTTTCCCCAAGCAATCACTAATGTGTTCTCCATTTCTATAATTTCCTTATTTCGAGAATATGATAGAAATGGAATCACACAGTGTGTAATGTTTTGGGTTTGGCTTTATTCACCTGGCATAATTCCTTGGAGATTCATTCAAGGTGTTGTGGGTACGTACTGGTTTCTTGAGTCACTTCCTCTTTGGCATAAGTGTACTCATCTGTAAAATAGGAATGAAGGCCCCTGTTCTACAAAGCTGATAAAAAGATTAGATGAGATAGGAGGTAGAGGAAGTGCTGAATGATAATTCGGTATTCTTAATAGACTGATGACTCCTGCTATATTGCTGTATAAGAAAGCGAGTGCTTACCACACACCAGATACTATGCCAAGCCCTATTCATATATAATGCTACTTCAATCTTGCATCATCTCCATAAAACAGCTTCTATCAGTTTCCCTATTTTATAGATGAAGAAATAAGGAATTACACTTGCTTGGGGTTTTTCACAGCTGTCATATAAGAAAAGCATGAAGTCAAACCCATCTTGGTCTGACTACAGGGCCCAGCCTTTCAAAAATGCAACTTTTAGCATCTGCTGTCTATAGCCACCCACTCTGTAAGAGGACAAACTTGTGTTTTGTAGGGAAGCAATATTTTAGATGGTAGTATATAAACTTTTTTAATTGTTGGATTCTTCTAAGCCAAGATGCTGAAAGGATCTTACAAAATTCACACTTTACAGACGGAATGACTGATGGTCACATTTGTTGAATGATTTGTTTCGAGTTCAGGCAACTGACTATTGACAATGACGATGAGTCTAGAATTGACGTCTTCTGATTTGCAGTCGCACATCTTGGCATCATCCTAGACTATCTAACACTCAGTTATTGGGATCCTCTCAGTCTAGCACAAATGTTCTGCCTAAACTGAGGAGGAAGGCAGTGACTCCAAATTCCAAATGGGGAGTTAATTGCCTGTCTCTACCTCTAGAGTTCTTACTAGAACAGAAGCACTATTCGGGCAGGGGCTTCTGTTGGTTTTCTTTCGTGCTGTATTCACAGTGCCTTGAATGGTGCTTGGCACCTAGTAGGTATTCAATAAATGTTTTTTGAATGAATGGCAAGAATAGGGAATCAGTGAATGCTCTAAGAAAGAACCCAGATGTGAGATGGGTCTGGATAGCGACAGGTAGCCTTTGGATGGATAAGAGCCTTTAAGCTGGAGGTAAGAGCATGTAGGGAGGCCCAGAGGGCATGTGAGGGCCAAGATTCACAAGGTGGTTGAAGAGACCAAGTGGAGGATGACAATTGTCTACTGGGAGACAATGACGGGGAGAAGAACATATGATCATGATTATCTTTGGAAGCCATTCTAAAGAGTTTGGGGTTCATTCTGTAAACAGTGGAGAGGGCAGTGAAGGTTTGTGAGCAGGGAACAGGCTTATCAGAATATAACGCTTTAGGACTGTATAAGACACCAAATTATGTAATACAGTCATTAAGTTCAGGAAAAGTTAGAGACGGATGAGAGAGACCAGGAGGAGGCCATCCATCACATCACCCTGTTTTATTGTCTTCACAGTGCTTTTCACCTGCTGAAATCTTACTCATTTATCTGTTTATACACTTACCATCTGGCTCCCTGCAAAAGTGTCAACTCAGCTCAGTGAGGGCCTGGGTACCTTGCCTCACCTGTTCATAGCTTGTCCTTAGCACATAGCATGGTGCTTGGCATATGGTCCGTGTTCAGTAAATATTTGTTGACTGAATTAATTAATCATAGATAGTTTTACAGAGTAGTTGGGATTAGAACTCAGCCATAAAGGTTATGAATAATTAGAGAGAATGGGAAAGGGCCTTCTAGACACAAAGACTGTGAGTTAAGGCAATCCAGCAGAAATGAGCTTTGAAGGAATGGGGTTAGTGAGGCAACGGACTCCAAATGAAATTGCAGGTCACCTTTATAATGACCTTCTCAGTCGGTAATCCTGTCTGCATTTCTCTCTACCTGTTCCGTGCAGGTCTCCTCCCAGTAAACGGTGACCCCCAGGACAGCAAGCACCATGCTTGTTTCACTGTCCGCTCTACCCCCAGCCCAGTGCTTGGTAGACAGTCAGCACTTAGTCAATGTTTGTGAAAGGGTACATAGGCCATTGGGTAGGTAGCTAACTAGATGGTTAGGAAGGTGGGTGTTAGGTCGAACCGTGTAAAATTCCTAATTTTTATCAGTCAAAAGTCATTCGTCATCAGCTGTTTCCTGCATTTCAACCTATAATTTCCTCTTCAGAGACTTTTCTTATCATTGCCTGGATGCAGTGGGTTTCCAGTTTCTTTTATTTGCTGCTCTGTGTTTATTAGAAGCTGAATAGGTTTCTGATCAAGGTGTCTCATTGTCGAAAGGGCGGCAAACCATTTGACAGAAAATGAAAAAGTGATGAAGAATTACTAATAAAACTATCAGCCCAACAGTATGTGAGCCCCACAGAATTTCACATGCTAACCACTGTTTCAGAGCGTTCACTGTGTATGCTTGCATTTAATTATTCCCTACATAAAAAATATGTGGGCTGCAATGCACATACACCCAATTAAGTAGATGTCTGAATGTGGATTTTAATAACCTTGAAATTTTATTCAGTTAGAGAAGAAGCCCACGTGCTTCTCATACGTTTTGCACCTCCTTGAAGCAGTGCAGGGGGAGAGGCGCTGAGCAGGGTGTACTAACTTCAATTTGATGATCAAAAAGAGAAAGAACTAGATCAAGTTAACTTGAAGGCTGAATTAGGGTACAATCTTAGCTGTTTGCATGTTGGGTGGTGTGTCTGGATGCCTAAGCAAACTTCTGGGTAGTTCTTTCTAGAAATATTTTTCCTGCCTACAATGATTAGGGGCAGTGTGAGCATTCAAGATGGAGAGGTGTCTGGGGCCCCTCGCTCTTAATCAGGCATCATGTAGAAAGGCTCACAATAGTCAGGTTCCTGTCCTGACCCTGCTATCAGACTTCTGTGAGATCTGGCAAATCACCCCCCATCTCTGAGCCTGGACTTCCCATCTGTACAGGGAGAGGTTGGGCCAGGTGATCCTGGCATTCGCTTCCAGCTTCTAGGCTGAGTGGCTCATTGATGTCAGAGTACTAACTGGGTTAGAGAAGGCACAAAATTCAGGAAAGAAGGAACTGTATCTGAATATGGCCCATGCGAGGATTTGAAGGTCAAGAGCTGGGCTGGAATTACCCACCTACCCATTTGACCATCCATCCACCCATCCACCCAGCTGTCCATCCAAGCAGCAGCCACTGTTATAACAATGACAGGGAATTCAACACAAGATTCCCAGTCTGCCTGGGAAGAATCTCCATGTACAGGGAAGGTTTTACGGAAGAAGCAAAGAGAGCATTTCAGCTGGTTCAGCTGGGACCTTGGGATTATGATAACACTAGTCTACCCCTGGAATCAAGCAAAACTGATTTCAAATCTTGCACAAGCCATTTAATAACTGGGTACCTTAGGGAGTTTATTTAACTTCACGATGCCTCGATTCTTCATCTGTGAAACAAGGATATCAGCAATGCCACCATCATTGGATGGCTGTGATACTGTACTCTGAGTACTTAGGGTAGGACGGGGCACAGAGTCAGAACTCAATTAGTGTCAGTTGTAGCTTCAATCATCAGTATGATTAATGGAGCCCCTCTTGTGTGTCTTGTAGATTATAAAGCTGGAGAAGAATGGCATTGGCTACCACTACATCCTTGCAAATCTGGTGAGTAGAGGACACTGCAGGTCTCAAAGACGGAGTCTTTCCGTGTTTGGGAACTGGCTTGCTTCTGTTGTCCCTGGCTGGTGGGAATTGTGTGGGTGGGAGGAAAGATTCTGAGCTTTAACCTTCTTCCCTCCACATCATGACTTGTCAAACCACAGCACACTCATGGTGAATCTCTAAGCTTCCTTGGAAGAGATGGTGCTGGGGGGCAGGCCTTCATCAGTCATCACAATTCCAGCTTTAATTGGCTCTGCCACTGGGCAATAAGGACAAAATCACCACATGTTTAAATGGATACAAGACGTTTTGACTCCACTGATTTTGACCTTCTGTTTTGACACTGATGATAGTTTTACTCTTTATAAATACAAGCATTTAAATCATAGTGATACTAGCACTGACAAATCTTTAGCCAGAAACAGTTTTACAGCATAAACGATATTATGTCAATTTAGTTTTTATCATTTTTTATGTGGCATAGCTAAGCTCTCTTTTACAGAAGATTTTTATTCATTTTAAGGTACTGCAGTTATTTTTATTGGGTGCAATTATTTCCCATGGCATGAAGACTTGATTCATAAAATAATTTTTTGTACACAGTAAATTTTACCTAGTAGCATGCACCATTGTGAGTTTTCTTTTGTGGCCGATGTTTCTGGCAAGTTTCTTTTTCCTGGGTCATGTTTTGCTCATCTACCTTTTTTAATCATCAAATTTGATTCTGGAAGTAGTTTTTTCCCAGAGCCAAATGTAATTTTATTTTGCCTTTGTCTTTTTCTCCCCAAGAGTTTTACTAAGATTCACATGCCATACAGTGCATCCACTTAAAGTGTACAATTCAATGATTCTACATATATTCACAGAATTGTGAAACCATCACCACAATCCAATTTTAAAACTTTTTCATCACCCCAAAAAGAAACCCCATACCCACTAGCAGTTACTCCTCATCGCCCCCTCTGCCAAATTCCTACAGTCCTAGGCAACCAGCAATTTACTTTCTATCTCTATGGATTTCCCTTTTCTGGACATAACATTTAAGTGGACTCATACAATATATAGTCCTTTGTGACTGGCATGTTTTCAAGGTCATCCATGTAGTATGTGTATCAGTACTTTATTTCTTCTTATTGCCAAATAACGTTATGTTATATGGATGTATCCATTTTGGTTTATCCATTCATTGGTTGATGGACATTTGGGTTGTTTTCACTTTTTGACTGCTGTGAATAATGCTACTATGAACATTTCTGTACAGGTTTTTCTCTTGAGCATACCCCTAGGAGTGGAATTTCTGGGATATATTGTAACTCTATGTTTAATACTTCGAAGAATTCCTAAACTGTTTTCCAAAGTGGCTGCATCCCTCAGCAAATTTTAATAAATAACAAATTTTGCCATGTGACAGTTCGAGCAATTGTGAGAGTTCCTCAATGATAGCTTTTTCTATGAAATTTGCTTATTATTCTGGGCTATCTTTATGATTTTCCGTGTTTCCATTAAGATATGACTTTTAGCTTTTTGTCTTTTACAAATCACATCACTCAATTTTAGCCATGTTATTTTGTGTTGATTATTTCTATGAGCAATATTTATTAAGTGAACAAAAGACGTATTTTCTACTTATTTTTGGAATAAATATCATTAGTAGAACAAAGACACAGGGTCTGGGTATAAAACAGCAGGTTCTAAAAATGGGACCAAAACATCTTGCCTATTCTTAAGCTCTGACTCTCTTTCTGGGCTGACCTCCAGCCTCTGACAAATCCCTGTCTAAACCTTCTTTCCCCTTCAAAACTGCTTTGCCTTGGCTGTTCTAGTATTTCAGGATCAGAACTGGAAATAAGGAGTTATTGAGACAGGTTAATTTACAATCTGCGATTAATAGATATGTTACTTTTCTCAGAGATATTTGCATTTTAAATGGAATGGAACTGTCCAGAGAATTTGGGGGAACCAAGGGTTTCACCCTAAAAGGCCATTTGCAAGGATGAAATGTTTTGACTTTGTAATGAAGGAACTCTTGACATTCTTCAAACCTCAGGTCCTTAGTGCTAGAAGGAACTTTGGAAATCAGCTCAATCTCAATCCCATTTGCCGGCAGGGAAACATTTGCTTGTAGTCAAACCAGCGAGGTGGTACGACTTGGCCAGGGTCACACAGCAAGTCAGTGATAGAGCTAGGCCTAGCACCAAGGTTAGGAGCTAGCATCCAGTCATCGAGTGCCTTTTCCACTACCTCAGGACATCTCTCTGTACAGACCCGTGTGGGCACCCTGCTGCTTGAGAATACACAGAACAAGGCTGGGGGCACACATTATCACCTCTCTAGGGTAAGACAGAAATTACACATCAGTGGCCTCAAAGCCACTGAAAGACCTCAGGTAATTACATTGCCAGCCTCCATCTGTTGCCAAGTGACCCCTCGGTCACAGCATTACCAAGTCAGCCCTTTGGGTGTCTGTATCCTTCTGATCTGTATTCTTTTTTTTTTTTAACTGACCTAATGAGCTCTCAAATTCTTACAAATGCCAGCTAATAGGATGCAAATTGCATATACCATCCAAATACAAAAGGCTTGCATGTTCCAATAGATTAGTTGATAATTAGGCTTCAGATTACTAATTAATTCACTTTGAAACATAGTTGAGTATGTAGTGTTGAGTATTCCTTCAGAGGAATAACGCAATTTATAAGATGATAACAGTTTTAGAAATTCCACCACGTAATTAGCCCACTGCTGCATGGAACTGACCCCCTCCTTCCGAGTGTTTCTGATTAGGGTGTAATTATAGAGTTAGAAACCAAGGAAGCTTTTGAAAGGTTTAACAAAAGGAGGGAGCTGCACTTTATTTTGCAGTTCTTTCTGTCCCTGTCAGAATGCATGAGCTTCAAAGTAGCCAACGGCATTCCTCTAACAGATCACTTTGGAGGGATGCCTTTTCGGCTTTAGTGGGTTGCTAGAAGGGAGGATGGAAAGAGACCATGGATGAGAGAGGAGAGCTTTGTAACAGGGAGTCATTAAAAAAAAAAAGAAAGAAAATCCTTGCTTTCTGTCCAAACACCACCCTCAGCTAGTGATCTTGGGCAACTCTCCAGCCCTCAGTTTCCTCATCTGTATACTGGGAATAATAATTCCTACTAGACATGCTCATGGAGTCACTGGGGAAACCGAATATGTTGCTGAATGTTAAGTGTTCTTCATAGATGGGGGATCCTTACTTCATACACCGAATTGACCCATCTGTACATATTCACCTATTGCGTGTATGTGTATGTGCATATGTTTGCACGCACATGTATATGCTGATATATGTATTCATACTTTATATATGCTAGGATAGATGTGTATTTATGTTTCCACAGCACTGGTATGTCCATAAAGTGTACTTGAACGATGTAGAAAATGGTGAACTGTACTATCATTTCTTAATGAAGTCCCTGGGCCCCAGAGCCCACCGGAGAGCCAAGCTCTCCTGTCTGGCTGTCAGTCCTGCTCTAAACCCAGCAGTGACTCTGCTTTTACTCCCTGCTCTGAGATTGTGATCAAAGCAGACACCTACCAGCCGGAGCCCTCTAGAGTTATACGTCTTATCTTTGTGATGCAGCTGCAGCAAATCTTAGACCAAACTAGTATTTCTCAAAAGGGGGATACATGGACCCCTACCCTGTGGCCACAGAGCTAGTTTGGGAGACAATGAGCTAATGGTTAAATTCTTTGTTTCACTATCCAATTCGTTTATTTGAAACATGTTTTATTGAGTGATAGAATAAAAAATTTGACAAGGAGCTTTTGAATTAATTGCAAAAAATATTTAACAGAAGGTAACATTTAAGATAACATTTCAATACAGTGAAGTAACCTAATAGTTTAAGGGGGAGGGTATAGCTCAGTGGTAGGGCACATGCTTAGCATGCACAAGGTCCAGGATTCAATCCCCAGTACCTCCATTAAAATAAATAAGTAAATAAACCTAATTACCTCCCCTAAAACAAAAATAAATAAATACATACATACATACATAAAAATTTTTTAAAAGCCTAATAGTTTAAAAAGCAAAAGACAAAGCTGGGGAGCAACTGAAAAACAATTTGAATTCCTATATACTGAGTCATTTCCGTTCTGTAAAAGATTATTTTGTTTGTCGCTTATCTGGACGACAATCTGTGTGGCAGAGGTGTGATGACATGGCTAATAGTTCTATTCTTCAGGCCACTGAGACTGCAAACAGGAGTACTCACATGGTGGGGCACATGAATAGATTATTAACATGAATGATTTGAGTTTCACTGAAATTAAAAAGAACAACATTTAAAAATTCTTGTAGAGAACTAGCAAACCCCTGAGAATTTATAAAGCATCCAGCAGATCTGTCTACACCTCCTGAGGGGTTCGTATCAACAGTAATAACAGCGATCCCTCCCGTTTTTTCACCATGTTGTAGCTTATGTGACATTTTTGCATGAATCGCACCACTGGGTTTTGAACCTCACGCTACTCCTGTGGAGTGAGCAACGTAGAATTCATCATCGCCATTTTACAGAGGTGAGTACTGAGGCTCAGAGATGTCACATGACCGAGCTGCAGAGGAGGAAGGCGAGCACGAATCAACAGAGTTTGGCTCTCAGGAATCTGACAAAAGCCAAGTGATGTGATCGTAAGAATAGGATGGCCAGCCTAACCTGGTGCCCAGCATTTGGCGCCACTGAGCTAGAATTCCTTAAACCCTTAGTGATAATGACAGTTCACTGAATGACTGGTACTTTCCAGACACTATCATATATGCTTAAATGATGATGCATTAAACCCTCACAATGGTCCTTGAGGTTGGTACTATTATTCCTACTTTTCAGATGAAGAAACAGGTTCAGAAAGATGAGTGAGTTTTCCAGTCACAAAGTTTATAAAGTTAAGGAGCTGGGCTTCCCCTCCAGGACTACAGAACTCTAAAATCCATATTCTTACTACTGTGCCATGTGACTGCTGAGCACGGGGGAGTTGGGGGCAGGTGCAAGGTGGAGGGCGGGCTCCTGATAAGAGGGCTTGCGTTTGAATCTTGCCTGCAGTTGCAGCAATAGACCTGGAATTCAAACTCCCATTGGATATATTATCCATTGTACAATGATGGAATTTCATTATAATTATACAGTTGGCCCTCCGTATCTGTGGGTTCCACATCCATAGATGCAACCAACCACAGGTCAAAAAGATTTAAAAAAAGAAAATCCAGTGGGGAGGGTATAGCTTAGTGGGAGAGCACATGTTTAGCATGCATGAAGTCCTGGGTTCAATCCCCAGTACCTTCATTAAAAATAATAATAACAAATAAATAAACCTAATTACCCTCTCCCCCAAAAAATAAAAAATTTTTAAAAATCCAGAAAGTTCCCAAAAGCAAAACATGAATCTGCCACACACCAGCAACTATTCACATAGCATTTGTTTGTATTTATAGCTATTGACATAGCATCTGCATTTTATCAAGTATTATAAGTAATCTAGAGATGACAAAGTATACAGAGGATGTGCATACATTATATGCAAATACTGCTTCATTTTATAAAAGGAACTTGAGCATCCGCAGATTTTGGTATCTCCAGGAGTTCCTGGAACCAGTCCCCTTGTAACAAGGGACGGCTGTAATTTCTACTGCATAAGGTAGCTGAGGGAGAGACAGAGGTCAGGTCATCTCAGGTCTTACCAGGGTATTTGGGGACCAGGGTGGTCAGCCATGTCCACCATCTGGTTGCAGATTGCCTCCTGTGAAATGTTATAGAGTTGGAAGTTCTGGACCGTGCACAGCTCATCAAGCCCCCAGCTCCATGCTGCCGCCCCTCTGCTGTATCAGTCCTGAGAAGAAACTGCTCTTTAGGCTCCTTTCTCACCAGTGGTGAGAGATCTGTCTACACCTTCTGTAAGTCTGAGCTTGCCCTCCTTCCACACACGGCCCCTCAGGACCCACCCGGCCATGTTTGGTTTCTGCATGGTTTCTTTGTTAGGGAGGTGGTGTAGTAGTTAGGAAGGGTGGCTCTGGGGTCAGACAGACCTAGGTTTGAATTCTGCCTTTATACTCATTAGCTGTGTGATATTAGAAGTTATCTACCCTCTCTGAGCTTTTATTGCCTCATCTGTGGAAAAAAGAATATGATATCGTTTACCACCTCATGGGCTCTCAAGTGAATTAAGTTAAATAATACTTTAAAAAGTGCTCAGAGTAGTATCTGGCCCCAAATCAGCACTCAGTAAATGTTAGTAATTACCACCATATTAATCACAGCCATCACCATCATCATTGTTGTTATTAACAGGGAAAGAAGACACTTAACATCTGGGGACAAGATACTATCCTTGAGGTTCCTCAACCTCTTTCCAGACTAAATCTCTTCCACAAATAATACCCAGTTACATAATGCCTTCCTCCCTGTTGTCGATAAGCTCCTGGAGGAAGGACTGTCTGCCTTTCTCACCGATGAACTCCCAGTTCCCCAGACAAAGTGAGGTGCATGTAATGGTGTTCTCTCAAAAGTCACTGAATGAGAGAGTGAGTGAGTGAATGAAATGACTTCTTGGGAAAGAAACAATGTTGGTACCAACTTATCACATGCATTTAAAGGCAAATTCCTTGTGTCTGTGCAAAAAAAATAATAAAACAGAGATAATGGGAATATGAATACAGCTATGAATATGCAAATGAGGAGGCAGAGATGGGCCTCAGAGGGCATCCAATCTACTTCCCATAAAGGGCCAGATCTCCTCTACAACATTGCTAGCAGAAGCCCATCCATCTGGTTCCTGCTCAAACAATACCCAGTGATGGGGAACTTGTTCCTCTGAGGCAGCCCTTTCTCTTCTCAAAGGGCTCTGACAGGTTCCACCATCTTCCTTGAATGGGGCCCAGCCTGCCCTGTGTTACCCTCTCCTCACTGCTGGCTCCACCCGCCCTCTTGGGAACCTTGCGGAGCAAGTCTGCTGCCCTCCCTCCACAAAGCAGCCTTTGTGTGTGCAGAACCGACTACCCTGCTTGCCCTTGGCATTTGGCTCCTCCAGCTTGGACACCTCCTGGTTCCCCCAGCACCTTCTCACAGGATGGTTCTAACAGCCAACCGAACGAACATTAAGTGTGGACCAAGCATATCCGCGTGCCTGCCACTGCACTGGGCTCATACCAGAAGCACAAAGAAGAACGCAGCTTGACTTCTGCCCTGGGAGCAACTTGGCTTTGTCTTCAAGGTAGATTGGAACATGCAAATAAAGTTTTAAAAGAATGCCAGGGAAAGGTCACAGCGTGTGACGGTAACACAAGTCCCATAAACGGCCACTCAAACTGCCAGAGCATGGTGGTCCGAGGCTCAAGAGGCCTCGGGAGGCTGCAAGTTCCAAGAAAGATCATGATGGTGCATCTGTGCGGCCAGGGCTCCTGTGAAGAGTGTGCCTTTGAAGAGTCCAGTGGAGCTGGAGCTGAGGGGTCCCCAGAACTCATCTCATCCAGCCTCTCCCTCATTCTGCAAAATGGGCTCTCGACGCCCAGAGAAGGGACATGACCTGCTTGAAGTCACTCAGAAGTTAAACAGGATAGCTGGGCTGGGATTTGCAGAAATCCTTTGCTCTGTTCCTTGTTTCTTCTTTTGTCCCTTTGCGGCCTCCCACTTGCGTGTGTGTGTGTGTGTGTGTGTGTGTGTGTGTACACAGCTATGCAGTAGCAGAGCTGAGCTGTGAATCCAAGACAAAGAAACAGACAGAGACAGGAGACAGACAGAGAGGCTCAGAAGCACCCCCCCCCCTCCCCGGGGCCCTCTTCACTGATGGAGTGAGTCCATTCCAGTTTCCACTCCTCCCTCCAACACACAGCCCTCCCTCTCCCCCTCTGCTTTCACCTCACCCTTCTGTAACAGGCAGAACACGTGGCTACTTTATGATCACCAGAGCTGACACTGCAGAGAGCCTCTGGAAGGGAAGAGGAAGTGGGTGGGTAGAAAGCCAAGTCCTATTTGCTAAAGGATGCTCACTTCCCAGGTGGTCCAACCGTCCCGTCAGGCAAGGCCAAGTCTGTGTTACTCTTTGCATTCACACTCCATGCTCTACAATAATCCACTCTAGTAAATGCTGAGAGTTTCTGAATCCCTCCAGGAAAGGTGAGATTATATTCCCATTTTATGAGTGAGAAAAAGGAGGTGCCACTTACTGAAGAAACTTTTTCAAGTTCCTATGACTAAAACTGGAATTTGAACTCAATCCTCTCTAATTCCAAAGACTATATTTGTGGTCCATGGGGCCACACTGACCAAATCAAGGAAAGCTTTGCAATTCTCAAGCCTGACAGTACAACTGAGAAAGCTGAGAAATAAATTCATTTTCTTCTGAAACTTCCTTGGATTGAATTTTGGCTCAGCCACTTACTAGCTGTGTGACCCTGGACAAGTCACTTCACCTGTCTTTAACTCAGTCTTCTCATCTGTAGGTAGGAATATTAATGCACAACTCACAAGGTAAAGATAAAATGAGTTAATTTATGTTCAGTTTTAGAACAATGAGTGCAACAGAAGCCTGGGGTCTCATCCTAACTCTGCCACTGATTGATTATCCTTTGCAAAAAAATTACACTCTTTTGAGGGTCTCAATTTGTTCAAGATTTGGTACAATGTTTTCAAAAGGAATAAATTATCAAAAGGACCTTTCCAGAAATGCAACTTATGGTTTTAGTTTTCTTGCCTCTCTCTGCAATCCAGAGGTACCAAAATAAAATTCTTGAAGCCACATTGACCCCCTCCCTCATAAGGGAGAAGCCACTCCATTCATCTCAAGCACTCAGTGTTTACTTCTTTTGCTCTTGCGAACCCTGTACACCTTGGCTGACCTAGAACAGCCCTTTCCATGCTGAGTCAGAGGACTTTTTCAGATATCCAAGCCGGTGGCTGCAATTGCTCTTCCAGAGCATGGATGCCCCATGTCACCACCAGCTTAGAAGCAGGAGGGACAGACCCCTCAGCACCCATTTTGACAGAAGGTTGGGGTAATGTGTAACTAGAAGGGTTCAGTCCTCACTTCCTTACTTGTCCCTCTTTTTAAGACAGAAAAGCAAACTAAGAGACTCTGGAGTATGCTAGGTGATTACTTACTATGTGCCAGGCACTGTTATAAGAATTTGACATATATTCATGTAGTTAATCCTCACAACAGCCTCAAGAGATAGACACTGCAATGATTCTTATTCTGCAGTGAAGGGTGCCGAGGCACAGAATGGTTGAGTAGCTTGCCTGCACTCACACCCTAGGCGGTGGCAGAGCTGAGATGTGAATCCAAGCTGATGTACACACGCATTTCCTCTGATTCACCACCCTCTGTCACTCCGACTCTGAGCCTAGAAGCATGTGTGCTTTCTGATTCGAGGGTTCTGCCCCGCACTCTTCACCCAACCAAAGCCTCCTCTTCTTCTAGCCTTCATTGCTTCCACTAGGAAGCCTCCCCTGAATTCCAGGGTCAGGTTTTGTTCTACTTCATTTGCTCTGTAATCACATGGGTAATATCAGCCTTTCTCACGAAACCTTAAGTCACTTGAAAACAAGGACCAAGCCTATCTTATTCTCTGCTGCATCCCTTTGGGTAGAATGTGCTTGGCAATACTAGATACTCACAGATGAATGAATGAATGATTGAATGAACGAACAAATGAAAGGATAAATAACTAGAATATTCCTTCCCTCATTCCTAGTAGGTTTCAAATATATCAAATGTTTGGACTTTCATTCATTTTTCACCAAGCATTCATTGGGTGCTTACTCTATGTGGTCCCCTGAGAATGTTTAAGGATGGCATTTCATCAAAAAGTGGACTTGCTATATATAGCCTGACCCGCCCTGGACAGGAAGGTTTTGATCATGTGAAAGGAAGATATTGTTGGTTTCAAGTCTGCCGGGAACTCCAGCCCTGACAGCTCACCCCACATTAGGCTGAACTTTGAACTGACCTTCAGCTCTTGCTCCAAAGTGGCCCCAGCCAGTTGTCAACCCTGAGTGCAGCCGGTGAGAGCTAAGATGAAGAGAGGCTCTGGAAGACCAACCAGTCCCAGGCCAGATAACACACTTCTTTGCTCATCACTGACAGCCCGGTCTGGGGGCCCCTAACCTTCTGCCACAAAGTGCCAACATTTTGTCCTAAGCCCCTAGACTGGGAAAACTTAGTTTGTGAGACCCTAATGGCATTTTACAGTGATCTGTCAACAGTGGACTCCTGTTTGCAGGATATATCTGTTTTTGTGTTTGCAGATATCCAAGTGTACAGGTGCCTGCGTCCCTGACTTCAAATGTACTTAAACTGGAGTTAACACTAGTGCTTTTTTCCCAATGCAAATGGTGTTTGTGCTGGTTTAAGCCCAGCTACAATAAAAAAAAAATATTGACTGGGTGGGAACCAGATAAGCCCATGTTAGAAGGGATTATATCGGGTGAGGACACATTCAAATTTCGGTTGGTTCAAGTGGCTAAAACAGGAAAATCTGAAGACCTTATGCAGAGACATGGTTATTTGAGGACACAACTAAGTCCTCAGCCTGGGAATATTCCATGAACTCATGTATATCCATATTCATGTGCACACACCTGTGTGATCACAGAATTGTAGATCAAAGCTGGAAAAGCCCTTAAGAAAGAAATCAACCGGCTCAGAAGTTTCCAGACTTTTTAGTTTAAAGCTCTATTTTCAAATGGAATCTGGGGGAGAACCCCAGTAAGTAAAACAGATAAAAAGCAGAGCTGCTTTGTTGGAAGAGGGAGGGTGCGGATGTAGGACCTCATCCTTCTGCCTTCCGTCTAATTCTGAAGTAGCCTCTGAAACACCTACAACCTGGGGCAACAATTTGAAAGACTGAGCCAGTGTCCCCACTTTGCAGATCAATACTCTAGGGCCCAGAGAGGGTGAGACCATTGCACAAGGATATACAGGTGATGACGTTCAAAGACAGGGCAGAACTATGCGGTAATTCTTAAAACTCTTTCCCTGACACTTCTCACCTAGCATCCAGTTCAGAATATACTACACAAAAAAATCAGTAACAAGACCTCTCGGGTCCACATGCTGAGAGAATGCCAAGAGGCTGAGAGGTGACAGGATGGAAGCTTATAAGAAAACCATGAAAAGGGTGAGCAGAGACATTTGTTGCCCATCCCTTCATTCCCTGGCATGAATTAAGCCATCAGCCTGTTCCACGTACCATGCGGCAGATACTGGGGGGACCGAGGCTCCTGCCCTACAGGATCCCAGGGTTTTCTAGGCCTAGGGCAGATGGGTAGCAAGACTGCAGTCCGAGAGGAAGCCAGGAGAGGTTTGTGAGAGAGAGAAAGAAAGAGCTTTGTGTTTCACATTCCAAGTATGAGCACACATTAAAGGAGCTAAAGACGAACGCCCTGGTCTCCTAGAAACCCACTAATCCCTTCTTTGTATTAAGATGCACAGCATCCCAAGGGCTTCATTGCAAGACAGGAGATAAGTGAATCAGCTTGATGGGACCAGTGGCGAGGAGGCAGAAGGCACAGTGGTTAGCAGACAAGCCCAGAGTCTTGTCACTGGCGATGACTATGGTCTCTGCCCCTCACTAGCTGTGATACGCTGACCAGAAGTTATTCCATCCATTTAAGACTCAGTTTTCTCATTTGCAATTTGGAAATAGAAAACTACCTGCTTCACAGGATAGTGATGAGGATTAAGTGAGATCAGACAAAGGTCTCAGCCCAGGGCGTGCTATGTAGAACAGCTCTGATACACACGAGGCACTGTGGCTGCTGCAGTCATTATCATTTGAGCCAAAGCCTGCCTCCCCTGACTTCTGTCCACTTGTTGGTTCTGGCCTACCTTCTACAGCCTCAGAGAACAAATCTTCCACCTCTACCTGAAGATAGCCCTTCTGGGATTCGAATACATCCTTCACGTCCCCACTTAGTCTTCCATTATTTTTCAGGTTGATCGTCCCCACTTTTTTCAAGCATTTCTAACGTAACAAGACTTTTCAATCCGTACTTCCCTGTAACTGTCCTCCCTGTGGAGCTGTCATCTAAGACTTTATCTGACAATTTGGGGAAACTTGGCACATTCAACTTGTACCACTCAGAGCATAAAGTGCACGTTCTTCAATCTGTTCTAACCTTAACTCTCCTAGACCTCAAGGAGACGAGACCGAGGGAGTGCTCTTTCCCGCGTTCCAGGGTTTGTTTGATAAAACTTCTCCCTCGCTCCTTTCCCTTAACAATGCTGGCTGTTCCTTTTTCCTTCTAATGGGCATAGTGTTCGCATAAACAGGATGATAAGGGCTGAACAGCTTGTATGTGACCCCTTGAAAGGATCCCAGAGAGAAATGAAGTCTGGCTTTGAAGATGAAGCTTTTCATCCTTTAAAAGCTGTGTTTCTGTGCACCTGCCTCCTGGTCACTCAGGTGTCTTGCCTGACCCAGTGCCTGATTTTGAAGCAGTGCTCACAACATCACCCTCTTCTGACCCAGTGATAATGATGATGGTGAATGTGAGGACAATAACAGCTAACATTCATTAAGTACTTACTCTGTGTGCTTGGATGTATTCTTTTAAATCTTACAGGACTTCTGTGCTGTAGGTACTGTTTTATCTGCATCTTGAAGACCAGAGACCTAAGCCTCAGAGAGGTTAAATAACCAGCAGTTAACATGTAATCAAGTTCTTTTGTTTCCAGGCACAATGATAATTAATAGTCATAATGATAGCCCAGAGCCTCCTCATGATCTTTAAAGCATTTTCTAAATCTTTACTGCAACATGAAAGCATGTCTAATGTAGTTATGGTATTAAACATCTCTTTAGGATATCGTAATTACTTGAAACGCCTTTTCATTCTAATCCTGGGGAAATCGTAATAGACTTATGACAGAAGGAATGACTATATTAACTAGTTTACTTAACTGAGCACTTTTTCTCCCAGTCATGCTATTCCAACGACTGGTCAGCATGGCATTACTTCCTACAACGAGTACAGATCCTAATCCTGGCTAAATCTGCAACCAGCAACACAACTTGAGGCCATGACTCCCTCCTCTGGACAATGAAGGGTTTGATCTGATTTCCAGCATCTTTGTGTCAGGCATCAGTAAATGTCAACTATGGCCCATGGGTTAAATCCAACCGCCACCTGACTTTGTTTGGCTCATGAGCAAAGAGCGGTTTTTACATTTTAAAATTATTCATATTAAAATTATTATACATATTAAAATTATACATATTAAAATTATTACATAAATAAAATTATTAATTTTATTTAAAATTAAAATGAAAATGAAAAGAAAATTGGTATTTCATGACGTATGAAAATTACATGGAATCTAAGATTCAGTGTCCATGAATAAATTTTGGGGGGAACGCAGCCATGCTCGTTCCTTTCCTATCGTCTCTGGCTGCTTTCATACTGTAATGGCAGCACTGAATAGTTACAACAGAAACCTCATGGCCCACAAAGCCTAAAATAGTCACAATCTGACCCTTAAAAAAATTGCTGACTCCTGGTATAAATGTGGGGTAGGTGGGCACTAACAGACGTAAGTCAGAAGCTTGAGAAACATCTGATCAACCTTAGGTAGGTTGGTGTCAAGAGGAGAAACCTCGTGTACTCTTCCACAGATGTTCCTTTAGCACAGAAAGCTGTATGGGAAGGCCCCTCTTTGGCAGTGAGCCGTTTGTTCTAGGCTAGTATCTGTAGCCACTCTGTTGGAGCTGCTTTGTCCCTCTTTGTCTGAGGCCATCTGGAAATGCCATCCCGAAGCTACGCTCATATGCTTCTCCACTGACAAAGCAGTGTGACGCATAGAGGAAGAAGACAGATGTGATGGCTGGACCACAGTTTGAATCCATGCCTGCTGGGTGATCTCGGGGGAGTTTCCAAAGGTCTCTGAACTATAGCTGCTCACACGTAACATTAGGATGGATGCGCACTCATTTATGCAAATGAGTACCCAATGCCTACTGCCCACATGCACCTCTCAGGGTTGGGGGCGGAGGGATTAAATAGGATTATGTATATAAAGCATTTAATAGAATGCCTGGCTCAGGATAAGAGCTTGGGAAATGTTTAACAAATCTAAGGGTGACTGTCGACCGATTATTTCATTTTTCAATTTTAAATGACAACAACTTCCTAACTCTCAGAAGGCTGTACAGATGAAGTTATATAACGCATAAGAAGTGACAGTTTTGCCATCACTGTCATTTCTGTTATTCTTATAAGCAATGCTTCTGAAGCTGTGTTTCAGTAGAGCATTTAATAGCACCAATGTTCTTTAATTCCAGACCAAGAGACAACAAACTAAGCAGGGCTCCCTTAACACACCGTAAAAAAAATGCAATGAATGCAATGACTTCTTGTCCTGTTCCGCCACTGCCACTCCCTCCCCAACTTTCCAGGGACTAACAGATGATTCCGAACCAAGGAATTTCATTAGGATTATCTGATGATCTATTTTTATTTTTTAATAGTACTAAAAAGAAAACATACTCACATAGTTTAAAAAAAAGAAAAAAAATATTATGGAAGGGTATAAAACAAAAGGCAAATGCCTGCTGTCTCCAATCTCATATTTCTTAGAAATAACTATTTTAAACCTTTTCTGTATTTGGTGATTCTAGCGGTTTCCTCGACACATCTACATAATATGTCTATGTCCCTTTTTCTTGATTTATCAACTTTAATCCCATGTGTAGCTCCCCAGTTCAAAACATGATGACCCGCTTCATACAATTTCCCACATCCTGGCCTCAGTGTTTGTTAGTTACGCTATTACCTGGAATTCTAATGAGTATCTTTATAATATATCAAACCTTTTCGATTGACAAGCATTCGAGCTTTGTAAAAATACAGACATCCGGTTTTCTCTCCAGGGCTACTGAATGACAATCATTAGGGAGGGCTATTATGCAAAAACTCCCTAAGGTGTTCTGACAGGTCCCTCAGGTGAAGGACCTTCCATCCTAGGAGACTGAAGTATACCAGCCAGCTCATGTGCACCTGAATGAAAATGGTAGGCAGAGCATTTCCTCCCATCACCTATTCATCAGAGCACATGGGACAGTGTGAAATGCCATAGAGGTGCTGAAGAAGCAGACAGGAACACAGCAATCTGACCTAACAGCTCCAAGAGCTCACTCATCACCAAGTCCCATTTTAGATGAGAAACAGAGTCACTTTGTGAAGAGCAGCATCTGGTACAGAGCTGGAGGGACAGTGGGAGGCATCCAGGTTTAGGAGACCTGAGTTCTCATGCTGAATAGAAGCATCTTGTGGATTCATTTTATTTTTTTTCTTTACTCATGGTGTACCAAGCAAGGGACTCAGTATTTGGAGGCATGTCATAAAACAGCCAAAATGACTCAAAGAGAATGGTGAAGATCAAATTTCATAGTTTAAATCTTTTATAGAATGTAATTAGCAATGTTGCATCCTTCTACAATGTTCTGTAATTAATAGCACAGATAAAGCAGATAAAGAAAAATGTACTAATCACCAAATATTACCCCCCAAGTTTTTTTTATTAAAATAGCAAAGAAAATTAGAGAATGATTTAATTAAACTTTGTTTAATTAATGTGCTCAGGGGAATAGAGTGGGTGAGTTGAATTTCCCAGTTAACTGGTAGGCAAATAGTTAACACCTTTATTTCCTCTTTCTTAGTCAAGAGCACTCTTCTCTGTTGGAAAAGTCCATTTTCTTGCATTATGGAGAAATCAAGTCTAGTAACTCTAGGAGACTTTCTTCTTAGCGAGTAAACACATTGTGGAGATTCAAGATTACCGTTCCAGCATGACTCTTACATGGAGGGGAGGGGAAGATGTCCTCTATTAGATGAATGCACACTGATCCCAAGTTATTCCCTTATTTTGCATCTTTTATCTAACAGCACAGATAAGAGCTTGTTTTTTATCATTTTTTGTGCCTCCCTTCTCAGGGGAGCTGAGGAGTTCAGTTGGAGGCCCCATCAGTTTGATTAGATGTAACTGAGGTTTGGCTCCAGTAACCCTGTAGTCAGACATTCTGCTGATGGAGTTGAGTGGCATTTATGTTTGAATAAACTCTGCCATTTCCTTTGGCCCCCATTACATTGATGGGGGCAGTCAGTACAAAATGCCCGGGAGCTTGTTACAGATTTTCAAGCGACAGAATCTGACTGCAGGAGATCACTTTCATTTTACTCTCTCAATAGTTATTTTATGAACAAGATGTTCTTGCTAAAATCTCTAAAAATTATGTGAGATATCTCAGCTGTGCATTAGCGGTTAACAAGTGGTGGGATGGTTGTGCTCTTAGGCAGCAGAACATCTTGGAATGCACACTGGGTACAAGAACCTAACTGACTTCATCAATACTAACAGCTTTCTAGAACCTTTGTGCAAATCAGTAGACCTGTCAAAGTCTGTAAACTGTAGCTATGGGAAAAGTTAATTGCAAAATATATTTCCAACACAACCTTCTCTTTTCAACCAATTAAAATCATCCACTGGCATCTACTGCCTGCCAAGCATATTCCCTCTGGCTAATTAGCATTCTTGCTTGAGGAAAGTCTTCAGCTTTTATTCATTCGCTCAACAAGTATGTACTGAGCACCTACTCTGTGCCAGGTAGTGTTCTAGGTACTGGGTCCTAGGACACATCAGTGAACAAAACAAAGGTCCCTCCTTCATGGAGCTGACATTCCAATGCAAAGAGCAAGGACAAGGGAACAAATGAGTAAACAAGATCATCTCAAATGGTGATAAACAGAGCGCTGACAAGGAACTGACTGGACTTGGTGTTGGGGGTGACTGGGTTCTACTAGAAGCAGGTCTTAACAGAACGATTCAAGTACAAGTAGCTTCTTTGGATGCTAATTCTAGAAACAACAGCAGGGAATCAGGGATGTTAGGTAGGGAAGGGAAAACAGGCAGCTGACAAAGATGCATAATCAAGACACCACTGGGGGATACAGAGCATCATTCATTAGGGGAGCCCTAGACTTGGGTGTAGAACATACCTCAAGGTTATCCCTCCTGGGGGAGAGGATTCTGGAGTATTTATCCACTAACTACCCATTGTCATTGGTTGAGAGCTGCTCTGGATGTATGAACCCCCTGGCGCATCTGGCTTACCCTGCACGTGGATGAAGCGATAGGTATTTGCTAGTAATAAAGTGGATTATCAGTGTCTAAAGGCAAGTGGAAATGAGCAGGGCACCAACAGTGTCTACCATGGGGCCGGACTGAGAATTGGGTCAGGACAGACCTCTCTGATGAGACTGCATTTCAGCTGAGATCCAAAAAGTGGAAAGGAGCTGGCCAGGGAGAGCACACCTCCAGGCAGAGAGACCAGCTGGGCAAAGGCTCTGAAGGGAACTGAGCTCAGTCTGTTTATAAAATAGAAATAAAAAGGAGTCGCAGAACTTTAGAGGCATAGGGGGAGTGTCTTTCAGTCCTGAAGTGGTAGCTGACTATATCTTTTAGATAAGGAAACCAGATCAAGACAGTGAGAAATTAAAAGACGTGGACAGTCTCAGGAGCCCCAGGCAAGCTGAGACTAGCACTCAGGGCTCTCGTCTGCCAGTCCATGGCTCTCCCCACCCTCAGTCCATCAAACTCCCGCCCCTGCTTATTCCTGCATTTCCCTCTTTGGGATTTGGCAGTTTCCCCCAAGCCATGGAGCTGAAAGCGCAATGCCTTTATGATCCCTGCTCAAATTCCTGCAGCAGGCCCCCGACTCCACCTAAAAAGAACCCCAGGTTGTCACAAGGCTTTATGTGATCCAGCTTTGGGCTGCCGCTGACTGCATTTCCCACCCTGTCTCCCTCCCTCAGGGTGCTACAGTCACACTGGCCTTCTTGCTGTTTCTGGAACATGCTAAGCGTCCTCCCACCTCCGGGCCTCTGCTCAGCATGCTCTTCCCCAGATTTCCCCAGACTGACTCACGCGGCTTCCCGGCGCTCAGGTCCCTGTGCCAGCACCACCTCCTCAGGGAGGCACACCTGGGTCATGCCTTCCAGGGCACAGCACCCACCTCCTCTCCCCATCCTCTTTCCCCACTTTACCTTCCTTCACAGGACTCGTAGCTACTGCACAGTGTGCTGTACTGAGCTATGCTCTACACACTTGCTACGTATTTACTTTTTATTGAAGTATAGTTGATGTACAATATTATGTGTTACAGGTGTGCAATATAATAATTCCTAATTTTAAAGGTTATACTCCATTTATAGTTATTGTAGAATGTTTTCTATATTCCCTGCATTGTACAATATATCCTTGTAGCTTATTTTATACCTAATTCTTTGCTTACGGTCTATCTTCCCCACTAGAAAGTAAGCTTTGTAAGAGAAGGAACTTGTTTTACTATAAGAATAGTCCACTGTAGGTTCTCAAAAATGTTTGCTGGGTAACAGGTGAGTAAGTGAGCGAAGACCTTCACAAGACCTTAGTTCTGATCCCCTTTCTGCCACTAAATCACTGAATGACTTTGTGAAGTCGATTCTCCCACTGTCTCTTTATCTGGCAAAAAGACATATAATTTCTATCTTATAAAAGGCATAAAGCCAAATGAGGTCATGAGTTTCAGAGTACTGTATTCTACAGAATATATTATACAAATACAAGGATTTCTTTTTAAGTGGAAGACTTCCTGAGTTTGAATAAACTCCACCAAATGGGGAGGATTTTCATTCCCAATAAAATATCCTTTGTGGATATCAGAATTGATCAAGCCTCACTGGGTAGAGAAAACCTCGTCTGTGGCACAGGGAAGAGCACGGGGTGAGGGATGATCAGATGCCAGCCTTTTTCACAGACTCGCTGGTGACCTTGGGGAGCCCGTAGGCACTCGCCCCGATGGACTTCAGACTCCTCTCCTCTCTGAAGGGAGGGGAGCGGTGGTGGTAGAGGAGACAATGCCTTCCTTGTGTTTTTTATTCTGTTGCAAATCTGTGTGGTCATAATCACCCCACATGTATGCTGATCACTTGGTCTGCACCACACACTTGATGTCCATCATCTCACTGCTTTTCTCCCCAGCCTCCGTTAACCTCTGTTATTCTGACAAGAAACCATCAGGGAACCTGGTCCAACAGCTGTGAGTAGCAGAGCCAGCACTTCAACCCAGGCATGGCTGGGCCCTGAGCAAACGCTCTAAACCACTGTGCTCACTTACTGCACAAATGAAGTGCTAACAGAGTTCAGAAGGGAGGGAGGCACAACTGTCTCTCCATTAAGTCAGTTCTACCATAAGTCAGAACAGGGTGGGAAATCCTGTGATTCTGTCACATGGTTAAATGGATGGATCCAGGTAGCAGATTCTGACTTCTTTCCCTTCCTCCCCGCCCAGGGTTTCATGGACATTGACTTAAACAAGTTCAAGGAGAGTGGAGCCAATGTCACAGGTTTCCAGTTGGTGAACTACACAGACACCATCCCGGCCAAGATCATGCAGCAGTGGAAAAACAGCGATGCTCGGGACCACACCCGTGTGGACTGGAAGAGACCTAAGGTAAGACAATGGGCAGCAGGCAGCAAAGGACCAGCCTGGTCCCTCTGCCTGCCCCAGATTCCTGGGCAGCATTAACCTTTAGAAAGGGATGCACATTCTAAGACAAACAAGCTAAGGAAAATATGTCCATAAAGTCTGAGGGTACCTGCCAAGGGCAGGCAATCCAGAATGATGACAGTTTCAATAAGGCAGACATTTTGTATTTCTTTCATATAAACAAAATTCAGAAATCAGCAATCCAGGGCTTGTATAATGGTTCTGCAATCATTAAACACTGAGTATCTTCTGTCTTGTTGTTCTGCTATCCTCAGCATAGGGCTGCTACCGTATAGCCCAAAACGGCTGTAAAAGCTCCAGCAATCACCTCCATATGCTACCCAGTAGAAAGGGAAAAAGGAAAATAAAAGGCAAAACTGCTTCCTTTAAAACTCTTTCCAGGAATCACACGCAGATCTCGTACACACATGCCACTGGCTGCATCTTAGACACTTACCCCAGCTAGCTACAGGGGAAGGTGAAAAATGGTATCTCTATTCTGGGCAGGACCACCATGTCGCACAATTCCAGGGAGATGCTATTTAGCATTTATTTCTTCATGGACTGCCTCCTATATTAATGCAGTAAGCTGGCCCTTATTCTGGTTGGCCATGTATCTAACTAAAAATTCAGGAAATCTAAGTAAGCACCATTCAGCACCTCACTGCGTCAGAGTCAACCCCCAATTATCATGCAGGCTACCTGCCTTTCACTTTCCAGCAATTCAGCTTTGAATCCTGCAGACAAAATCTGTTTGCTATGTGATAACGGTTTAGAATAAGGATAGTGGATAAATTTTCTTTCCCAGGTCAAATCCAATAGCTTGGCAGTGGCTGTGTGGAATGCTGTGTTGAGAAGGACTCTGAGGCTAAATTTGTTTATCTGGGACAAACTGAACGCTGAGTAACTTTCTCTTGCCACTCTGTCAGTTTCTTTTTGTAAATGGCAAGCCACTTAACTGAGATGCTTATCCCACTTTTGCTCCAACTGATTAAGCCATTCAGAAATAAAGATTTGCTTCAACATGCGCTTAAGCAAACGAGACCACAAGTGTGTTTTAAAGCAATGAGCAAACCACATAGCAGTTAATTCATTAATGTGTGACTATCCCACCCAGTTTCCAAAAGATTAGAACAGGTTATAAAAGTAACCAAATCTAATATACATACTTTTTAAAAGCAAGAGAATCAAAGTCAAAAATTGGAAAAGTATATCTTAATTCTACAGTTCTCTACTGTGAGCTTAGAGTGTGCCAGCGATTAAGCAAGGCATTGGGGACAAATTCATGAATAAGACGGACATGAGTTCCAAAGCCAGCAAATGCTGTTCTAGATTGTTATCCTGCTCTTGTTTCATCAACATTAGAGCCCCACTTTAGGTGAGTGGGGAGGAAAACTGAGGGTCATCATGAAGAAGCACAAGGGGAAACTTTGCGGAATGTAAACCCGTCACTCAAGTGAGCCACAGGTGGAAATCATTAAGGGTTTACCCTTCTTGGATTATTGTTTTTCCTTTTACTGTCACCAGGGATAGAGTAAACAGTGTTTCTTGGTACCCAAATGATGACTGTTAACACAGAGAAAATCAATTGGTTCTCCATGGACTGTATCAGACAGATACAGCTGTGTTGTATTTAATCTATGCATTCCTTTTCCAGTTGAACCAACATTATAAAATGGCAAGATTGAACACAAAATTCTAGAATTCTCTCTGAAAGTCACAGCTGAACTCACAATTCAGGAGGACTATACCAGCTAGCAGGGTGGAGCAGCAGCCCCCATCTAAGAGGCAGGCACTTCCCGGTTTACCACTGCTCCCCCGACAAACACGCCCCACTTCCCACACCTGGCATTCTCATTACCAGGAAGCGCATTCCCAGACACAGCTCCCGCCTTCCTCCCTGTCAGCCCGCTCTGACGCTGAACTGTCTCTGTCTCTCCCACCAGTACACCTCTGCGCTCACCTACGATGGGGTAAAGGTGATGGCTGAGGCTTTCCAGAGCCTGAGGAGGCAGAGAATCGATATCTCCCGCCGGGGGAATGCTGGGGACTGCCTGGCTAATCCAGCTGTGCCCTGGGGCCAAGGCATCGACATCCAGCGAGCTCTGCAGCAGGTGAGGCTGGTAATGGCTGCCCCATCGTATGGGAGCCTCGTAGGGGGACTTCAGCATCAGTTTCAGAAGGGACATAGATATTTAAAAGAAAATGTAGAGCGTGCCTGAAGTTTGGATCGCCACTGCATTGTGTTTGTGGCTCTTGGCATCCATGGAAGTTCATGTAGAAGTTTGAAAATCAAAAACAAACAAACAAACAAACAAAAACCCAATAGTATGGAATAGTTACTCCTAATAGCACAAAAGCTCTATTTTCTGCTTAGAGATTATGCTAAAAAGAGGAAGGCAGTGATTCTGTACTTAAAAAGGGGACTTGAGAGACACAAAGATGAAAATGAATCATTTTAGCAGTCTCTCGGGGATTCTCCCTCTTGCCCTGATTTTCTGAGTTTCTTCATTACCTTTGTCCTCTGCACACACTTTATGACAGGACCCTGAAAATGTTTCTAAGTACCTCTGACTTTATTTTCTTGTTTCTCAGCATTGCAATCATCAATTTTGTTTGCACTTAAGAACAGGTAAAGAACAGGGATAGAAAATGGTCAGGCCCCCTCCAATCAATCGGCTATGCAAAGGATTCTGGGACTGAATCCAGATTCAACAGGAGGAGTATACACAGTTGGTGATTATGTCTGCAGTGGAAGCAGGATGAGACAGAGGTCCACATGGGCCATCTGTTTATCGTTCGTGGTTTAGAAGATTCTGGGGGATTGCCCCCAGCTTTATTACTCTCTGAGCTCCTAGAAGTCTCTAGAAGTTTCTAGAAGCACCTCAAGCCCAGGCTGTGCATAGAGGGCAGTGCTCACTGCCAAGGAATGTCAAAGTATCAGACACAGTGGCAAGCCAGCAACAGCAAAATATTTTGGTGTAAATGCCCTTTAGGACCCTCCCGCCCCATCCAAGAGTTGTCTAGATAAGACCAGCTCTACTTTTAAAACTATATTCAACAGAAAGTGAACTTGGACTCCCAGGGGAGGAGAGGAGTGTTTCTGAATGAGGGAGAAATGTAGAGCAAAATGTGAAACTCTTCCCATTTGTTTGCCAACCACACGTGCACAGCCCTAGCAATTCACAGCCTGCAGAAAGAGACTAAAAAAGGGAACATCAACAGCGGTTCTCCAGCTCAAATGAAGTGCCTTTACGTGGAGGAGAATATGTACTTCTGTCCTTTGGGATGAAGCAAAGCTCCTGTGACTACAGGAGGTCCACCTGCAGCCCTTTCTGCCCTCCCCCCGTCTCTGCACAGGGTGGGGGCCTGAATCACTTCTAAATGACGGCCTGGAGGTGCAGCGCCCGCCTTCTGGCTCATTTAAAATGCTCTTCCAGATTTCACAGTCGAGACAAATTCTGTTTGCAATGTGAAACTGGTTTCCGAAGGTCCCAGGGACTTGCCCTCAGCTTCACAGCCCTTCCAGCTCCCTCGCCTCTCCCATCTTAAGGACATCCCTGGAAGGATACTCTGGTACCATTGTGCCGGTGATGAAGCCAGGAGACGACATGGGTGGCAGGAAGGGCTCTGAACGAGGAAACAGGAGAGCTGGGGTCCACGTCCAGCTGGGCCGCCTGGTCTCTGGATGACCATGGCGTACTCGTTCAGATCTCCTGCACCCTCCCCTTTCCTCATCCATGACAATAAGGAGGCTGGAGAGATGACTCCCAGGACTCAACTGGCTCTAAGAACTCTGAGCATCTAATTTATTTAATCTTGTGGCCTAACCTACATCTTTCTGGTTGTAAGATGCTCATTCTTCTGCTCTGCCTTTAGTGGGGTTTGTGAGGAAGCAGTTGCCTTAGTTGAAAAAATGACCTCCTCTATATTGTGCTGAGTCAAGACGCGTGTGTGCCTGCCTCTCCAGCAGCCAGTCAGCTGCTCCTGAGAGCCTACTGCATGCTCTGGCCTGGGGCCGAGCTCTGGGGACAGTAAGACAAGGCAAGACCGGCCCTCAAGAAACTCCCTTCAGTCTCTACTGGGGGTGGGTGTCAGGTGGGGAGAACTAGCCACAAAACAAGCCAAAAAATAAAACCAACATTCTGATCCTAAGATCAGCTATTCAAACTGATAACTTTCAAATTTTTGTTAATCACCTAGAATCACAAAAATGTATTGCTAGAAGAGACCTGAGAGATTACATCTCCCACCTTCCTTTACATTATAGATGAAGCAGCCGACCCAGAGTGGGCAGTGACTCACCCAGGGTCACACAGCAACTTAACAGCAGACCCCCATCCTGGGCTCCTCCTCCCGCCCCAGGCCTGTCCTATGTCCTGAGGGACCTTGGCTTGTATGCCCTGAGCTGCAGGGTTTCCACACACAGTCATGACCATTGTCTAGCTATTTCACCCACTAGACCCCTCTCTTAAAATAGCCATGCAATTAGGGAGCAACTGTGTGCCCACAGTAGACTGGGTAAGACCCAAAGACATTCGGTCCTTGGAACCCAAGGTTGGAGGCTCAAATCTCTTCTGTTCTAACCACCAGCCTCCAGGACACACAGTGGGAGGGACCTGTGGTTCTGTTTGTGTTAGAGCTGGCATGTCTGTGAGTTAGGCCAGGAGGAATAAGCACATTATTCTAAAAATAATGGTAATACCAGTTATGATATACTCAGGGCTCTCTCGCACAAGGTTCTGAACATATTTTACATGTCTGATCTCGTTGAATCCTCAGTATAACACTCTAAGGTAGCTGGTTTTATTAATTGTGCTTTATAAATGCAGAAACTGAGATTCAGAGATGTTTTTAAAATTTCCTGAAATGATACAGCTAGTTAGCGGTAAAGCTGGGACTCCAACCCCACCTACTTGCTACCTCACTCTGTATATGTAACTGCTCCGCTCTGAAGCCTTGAAGGCCCAGCCCAGGTGAGACACAAGAGCTGTGGCCCAGCCAGCAATGGCACATGGCCTTGGGTAACATCTGTGCACCCCCAACCCCGCTCCCCCTGCTGTAATTTCCCCAGCAGCAGAGTGAAGATAGCTGCCTGCCTGTCCCTGCCTGACATCCAGGGAACTGCTCAGAATATGAATGAGCCCACATCCTGGAAGCCCTCAGTGCCCCCAGAAGGAGGAAGCATTAAGGTGCGCAGAGTCAGCTTCTGGCTAGCAGAAAAGATTCAGCTCCCCAAGTCAGGCTCTTAGTATTTGAAGGTCATAAGCCCTTTGGCAATGTGACTTTTTAAAAAAAAAAAAAAAAGCTTTGAACTCTTTCCCAGAAAAATGCATGCAAGTACATACATATATTTTTGTATTACCATGAGTTAGG
Source organism: Camelus dromedarius (assembly GCF_036321535.1). NCBI lineage: Eukaryota > Metazoa > Chordata > Mammalia > Artiodactyla > Camelidae > Camelus > Camelus dromedarius. The sequence continues at coordinate 108,654,193 of NC_087438.1, forward strand.
GGGACCATAGACACTTTTGGAAGCCCAGCTCAGGACCTCAGATGAAGATTATCTGCCCTAAAGACCAATCCGCCCTCTTAGGCTTTGTGGTTGCAGGCTGGCAGCCAGTGATCACAGATAGCGAAGTGAAGCTTTACCCAGCAGTTTGCTAGATGAGGGCTGGGGTGGGGTGAGCAATAGTGGTGCAAGACACAGTCCCTGGCTTTTGGGACTCAAGACCCAGTTATGAAGGGGAGACAAGTTCCTAAAAAATAATAGCTATAGAGGCATGGATTAATGGATAACTAACATAGCCAGGCTCTCGGTGCTACGGACAGTCAGAGCAGAAGGCCATGACTCAGGAACGTGGATGCTGGCCGGGCCTCCTATAGCAATGAGACTGGGGCTTTTAAAAATGGTGACCAAATAATTTATCATCCAAACTGGGACACTTGAGAGTGAAAGCGAGAGCTAGTACCAATTATTCCAGGTAAGAGATGTACCCTGGAATGATCTCAAGCAAACTGAGATGGATGGTCATGTTACACCTTAAAAGAAGGGTGAATTTGAACAAAGAGGGATTCAGGTTTTGGAGGGTCTGGGTGATGATGTAAACGACACCCAGCAGGAGACTAGAGCGAGGGTGCTGGTGAGGACTTGTGGGCATCGGGCTTAGCTGTTAGGGAGTTAGGAAGAGAAGAGCTGGGTTCTCACCATGGCTCCACCAGGCACTATCTAGGGGATCCTGGGTTAATTAGTCAACTTCTCTGGCATTAATTTCCTCATCTCCTAAATGGATATAATCCTCTTAGCACTGCCTCCCTCACTGGTTTGTCACAAGGCACACAAAAAAAATTTTTTTGAAAAGGACGATATATAAGCTTCTTTGAACCTCAAGGCAACTGCATGAGATAGTTACAGCCGGGATTATTCATCCCATTGTCCAAGGGGGAAAGTGGAAGTTCAGAGTGGTCCTAAGACTTTCCCTGGCTAAAACAACTGGAATGTGATCCACTGGGACCTAGTCCACAGGCTCTGATTTCCCATGTCAAGGCAGCCACAAAGAGGTTGTAGAAGCTCTGGTCCAGAGATCTCTGCTGCCTCTGCTGGGGATGGGGCTGGAGGAGTTGTCAGTGTTGATGGCTCAAGTACTAGAAACACCAACCAGCACTCCCCCAGCACCAAGCAAAAAGGAAAATGCTTCAGCCTCTCATGGGTGGCTGGCACCCAGTACCATTTACAGGAAATCCAAGGTTAATGCTCCATCTTTTACAGAGGGAGTCGGCAGGTGCCAGGACAGTGATGGAAGTTCCAGGAGGCAGGGACTAAAGGGAAATTCCAGGTCTCCCTCAGTCTGACCCCAGCTGCCCCAGCATGGCGGTGGGGCTGAGGAATGAGGACTCAGTCCTCATGGAAAGACAACAATTTTCTGATCTGTCCAAAGCATATGTTTCTGAGAAGCTTACTCCTCTGCCTGTGAGACTTGACTGTCCTCATAAATGGTTTGGAGCTAATCCATTCTCTTGACCTCTCCTTGCTCTGCAATCATAGAAAAATAGTTCTGGGACATCTTCTTTCCCAACTTTATTTATTTCAGTGTGTGTAAGTCTTGGCTTCTCCAACTAGACTGTAAGAGCTTTCAGCTACTTCAAGCCTCTCATGACTTCCTGTGAATCCTGAACCCAAGTGCCGTAGCTCTGAGTCTCAATAAGCCTATCGTAAAAGGAGCAAGATAATCTCTGCTTTTGCTCCTCACTGGGTTCCTGTGAACATCAAACATTGTGACAATGCAAGGGGCCCTTTGCTGCTGATTTTTTTTTTTGGAAACTGAGAAAGGCATGCAAAAATAACAGTGATAAGACCCTTAGTTCTGCTGAAAGAGTCCCCTGCTCTGAGACAACAACTTCTCAGACCCAAGGCCTCAATGTTAGATCTTCTTCGCTTCCATCCCTCTTACCCACTGTACACATCACAGTGGCAGTAGTAGTAATCATCATCATTATCATCATCATCAATATCAACATCGTTACTTAAATAACAGATACTCTCCACTGAACATTTATGTCCCAGACAATATGCTAAGCATGTCAGTTCCTTGAAGAGGAAACCGAGAAACAGATAGGCATGGTGACTTGTACATGGCCACATACTTAGGAATTAACACAGCGTGGCCTGGAAAATGCCCAGCTAGAGTAGTGGGTAGCACTAGTAGGCATGTAGAACACATGGCTTTGCTCATTTCTGTATCTTCCCTTAGAGCCTAGGACAGGAGCATTGTCCTCTAAGAGGCCACTTGGTATATTAAGTGAAGAAACCAGAATATATCAGAAGCTCTTGATTTTAGGCCTCCCTCAGACCCATGTAAGTCCTAAGTCTTGAGCAAATCACTTTACCTTCTACTTATGGTTTTCTCCCATGTAAGTGAAGATCCTAATCTCTAAACAGCCTATCTCAGAAGGTTCCTATGACTGGAGATGAAGTAATATATGTGAAAATGCTTCATGAACACGAAACACTTGGAAAATGATGGTAGTATTAATAACACTAATTAGTAACAATAAAAATAACAGCTGGCCTTTGTTGAAAACTCACCATGAGGCAAGCATTGATCAAAACATATCTCATTTCATCCTTAAAACAACCTTAAGACATAACTAACTCTAACTGGTCCCATTAATCAAATGAGGAAACTGAGTCATAGAGACATTATGCAACTTGCCATACCAATATGACATGATGATAATTAGTATGATATTTGAGATAAGAACCAAAAAGTAGAATCATTTGAATCATCAATGACACTTCTGGTTGGGCAGATCAGTCCACCACCCAGTCATCTATACATGTATCCCAATCTGTTTTTCCAAATGAGTCACATTAGCTGCTACTTAGCAAATCTATCCTGAACCTGAATGAATGTGAAACAAGAGGTGGGTGAGAAATGACCAAGGAGAGAGGAAAGTGAAGTTGCTGATGGATCAGCTCTCTTCTAATTCTTTGTAGCAGGACCTTGGCTTTGTTTTCTCTCTGAAAAGGAAAACCAGCCTGGACTTATCCAGAGCGAGAATTTCTCCATATTTCCTCTGACAGAGTGAAGACTTGTTGTAGAATTTGTTGTGTGCTCTGGGCCTATCATGGCCTCCCCACTGAGACTTCCAACCAGAAGGTGATGGGAGGGTCAGCCTGAGAGAAGAGACACACTCATCTATCCTTCCTTCCTCCCTCCGTCCCTCCCTTCCTTCTTTCCTTCCTTCCTTCCTTCCTTCCTCTCTCCCTTCCTCCCTTCTTTCCTTCCTCCCCACCTTCCTTCCTTCCTCCCTCTCTCTCTACTGCATACACCCCAGCTATTCTTATACCTTCTTAAGGCAGAGGGGCTGGTCACTATCAGAACATCATAAAGCCCTTTAAGGCTTCCTTTTAAGTTATTTGAAGAGGGGGAAATAACGCTTGGTTACAAGGCCCTGTTTACATTGGTTATAGGTAGAGACTCATCTCACTGGCCTTAGGCCAGACTGATCTGAGGACACATGGTGGGACAGCATTGGAGAATGTGATTTCTTGTACCTGAGCCGATGATACACAGTCAGACTCATCCCCAACTTGAGGGTGGACCAATTTTATTGGTCACTTCCAGAGCCGCAGGCTTGGTCCTCAAAGTCTTGGATCCGCCATGTTGACCACTTGGCCTTCACTATGAGCTTGAAGATAGGAAGCCATGGAAGTTTAATCTGACTCATTTGTGGAGAAGAAATCCCATGTGTTGTATTTGGGGGGTTTCAATACAAATCTTGTTTCAGTCAGCTGAGACCTGTTTAATGCCCTACATGCTCTGGTCTTATCATAAAGGGTCTCATCAAGTGCTTTAAAGTTTGTACAGCACTTTCACATTTGCTGTGTCATTTAAGGTAGATGGGGCAGGAGTTTTGGAAACTAGAGGCTTAGAGAGGTGAATCATCCAAAGTCACTTGGCTTTTGAGAGGAAAGCTGGGGGTAAAATCCAGGTCTCCCAATTCTAGGCCTTTAGATTGCCAAGTATCATATTTACTGGCCTCTCAAAGGAATTAAGAAACCATACTGAGGCATAGCCCAAGGCATCACAAGGCCAGCTTCTGCTCCTGGGCCTTCTGACTTACTAGGGATAGCACACCAGTCCCTTCCTCAGGGGGCTTCCTTCAGTTTCCACACCTGAAGATGTGTGTCTGAGGGGCAGTGGTGCTCATGGTGGTGGTCATGATAGGAGTGTGTGATTGGAGATGGCACAGAGATTTCCTATTAGGACTTACTTTGATCCACTGTTACTATTCACCTAAAGCAATGGGCACAAAAGTTTTCAGGATGAATCTCAGTTTAGTTGGAAATAGGACTGTGCTATAACAGTGATACCCACTACAGGCAAGGGAGGAGAGAGGTGTTTAGTATTGATGCTGCTCCAAGACCTCATCGCGTGTAACATTCTCAGGTTTCAGGTTTTCACTTCAGCAGAAAACAAATCAACAAACATGAAGAGCAACTTCAGAGTTCACTGTTCACCACCTGGCTTTGTTTTCCAGGTGAGGTTTGAAGGCTTGACAGGAAATGTGCAATTTAATGAGAAAGGCCGGCGGACCAACTACACCCTCCATGTAATCGAGATGAAGCATGACGGCATCCGAAAGGTAAAGGTCCCTTTGCTTCCATTCCACGGGGAGGAAGGGGCTGAGCAGAGGCTCAGGCCAGAGCCAAGGGCCTGGGGAGCCCCTCTTCCCGAACGGGCTCTCTTCGAAGAGACTGAGGCAATGAGGATTCTAGTCTCAGCTCTGCCACTAATCAGATGGGACTCTGGGCAAGTCAGTTCCTTCCTCTGAGAATCGATTCACTCATGTGCAAAATGGAGATTTAAAAAAATCTCTACCTTTGTCTCAGGGCGCTTGCAAAGATCCCAGGGATGGGAAAGTACTTTGAAAATACAAAGTAATAGATGTGCACAAAATACCACTGCTGTTCCGGAGGGATTCCAAAGTAAGTTGAGAATGATGGTTACTGATGATGTTAACCGTCTTCTAATCCACCCTTGGCCATATCCATTCCATCCTCCACACAGAAGCAGGAGTGAAAAATAGTTTGTGTATAGGTATGTAATATCTAATGCATATGTGTATTAAAAATTTTAGGACATTCAAATCCTCGGGAAAAAACACTCAGAATTCTACCAGACTCTGTGTGCTCCCACCTCTGCCAATTTCTCTGACTTTGACCCTTGGACACTCACTTCCTTCCTCCCTCCCTCCACTCTTCATTCTGATCAACTTTCATTTCCTGGAATACACCATGTTCTCACCTCCCAGCCTTCATGCATGTTCCCTCTGCCTAGGACTCCCTGTAACCCACCTCCTTCTTGTGCCTGGCCAATTCCTCCTCAGCCTTCAGCACTCAGAGTAAATGCCACTCCCCAGAAAAGCCTTTCCTTGGCTCTCTTGTTCTGCCTCGTGGCAGCCTCTATTTTGCTGTCCACGATCTTCATCACACTCCTAGCTCCATGGGGTGGCCGGTGTAGCGGGTAAGAAGCATCACATACAGAGTATAAAGCTAGTAGAGTCTCATGGATCGGAGCGTTAGCTCTGGAATCCTGGCATCATCACTTTCCAGTCTGTGATTCCGGACAAGTTCATCTGGTTCTTTGTGCCTTAAATGAGGGTCACCATGACAATGCCGATCTCATAGGCTCACTGAGAAGATTCAGTGATCTAACACGTGCAGCCATTCTGAGGGCTGGGCCTGGCATATCGAACATTAGGTCTTAATCTCTTAAACTTGATGTCCTCTATGCCTGTACTGTCAAGCACAGTTACCTCTGGCCATGGATGGCTATTTAAATTGAACTGTAAATGATTAAAATTTAAGAATCAGTCCCTTAGTTGCACTAGCCACCTGTCAAGTGCTCAACAGCCAGTCTGTCTGGTGGCTGCCACACTAGACAGCACAGATGTAGGTCATGTCCATCATCACAGCATGTTGTACTGAGCAGCTTTGCTGACGCTCTCCATCCCCACACTGTGTGGTTCATGGTGCTCTGAGTGTTTTGGTGAGAAACACCAGAATGTGGCAGAATGGTTACAAAGTCTCTGCTTTCCCCTCTACTGGGCACATGACCTTAAACAAGTTAGTTAGTCTCCACGGACCTCAGTTACATCATCCCCAAGTGGGGATAATGCCTGTTACCTCTCAGGGTTGCTGTCAGCCTTAAGTGAAACAAAGTCTGCTACCCGCTTGCCTATAGCAAGGGATTCCCAGAAGTAGCCCCTGGAATGTAGTGGACATTTAGCCCCTGTTTTGTCTACTTTAACTGCCTTCTTTGGGCCACAGAGATTTTTATGCCAGCCTGGAGTTGGAGTGAGTCAGGCTGTTCAAGCCCATGGAATGGATAAGCCAGCAAACAGAAATAACAGAGGAACCTTAAAATCCACTGGCAAATGGTTGTGCTTTAGTTTTCAGATCCTGGGGCTGTTATGCAATTTACCTTCCAATGACTAAATCCTTTCTTAGAATGTGGGCTTAAGCATCCTTTGTTTACAGGGAAACTTTCAGAAAATCAATTCCTCCACATCTGTGGCTTCAGGCTTTTTACTCAATCAGCCTCCTAACAAAACAATTTCTCAGCTTCACGGGTGACCTCGTGGTGCTGGTTGCAGTGAACTCTGCATGGCCTCACCTGATGTATGTAATAAAGAGATGCTGCTGCTGCTTGACTGGGGGCCCTGGGGACTCTCTCCGGATCTTTTGGCTCATATCCTGGCCACTGATCTGCCAACACACCTTCTGGGTATGTGGGTCCAATCTGACATCCTACTGAAAATTGTGTGCTCTAAGCATACATCCATCACACACTTCGGAGCTTCAAATGCCCAAGTGGCACTGGCCCCACTGACGCGAAATCCTCAGGAAATCCCATTCAGAGATTCCACTTCACCGTGGGGTGCTGATTTACAGATCTTTATCCAAATAAAACACCTTGTCAAATTCAAGTAGGAGCACAAATTCTGACAAGTGGCTGCCAAGAGAGAAGTGTAGGGAAAATTATCCAAGGTCTTTCAGCAAGGGACCAGCATTGTTGTTTTAACCATCTTTGCCCATCACCATTGGTTCTATAGATATTTTTGGACTTGAAATGGACAAGTCTCATTGCAACTTGATGTGAGTCCCCCTGCCCTGCCCCAAGTTTCTCATCCCCAGCTCCAACTCAAGTATCACTGGAAAAAGAAAGACTGGGCAGGAAAGAAGACTAAACTGACACAAAGTCCTACTGATGTCAAAAGTGATTTGAAGTCCCGACAAATTCACAGCCCTCCAGTCCACATGTCCTTTGAGAATTTTTCTTTGAGTTTTTGCTACCCAACTTTGGACATACTGAATCCTGTTAGATCTCCAAGATGGAGCTTTAACCCATCCACTTCTCTCCACTTCCTCGGCTCAAGCCTCCTTCCACACTTGCCTGCCAGTCACTAGTCCTGCCGGCCATGTTCTTGGCCCTCTACAAAGCCATTTTTCCAACATGAGAGCTGGGATCATCATTTTCAAATATTCATCAGGTTGTATCATTCCTCTGCTTAAAGCTTTTGGCTGGCTTCCTATTGTAGGTAAAATGCATTGTAACTCCTCACCTTGGCCTTCAGAACCCCAGGTGCTGCGTCCCTCTGACATCAGCTCCTGCTGCTCTTTCTCTAGCCCCTGACCCCACAGCTACCCTGACAGCTTTCTGCTCCTTTACCTGGTCTCTCAATCAATGTAGTTTCATGAGCGGTGTCTCTCCTTGTAATGCAAGTTCTGGCCCAAATGAAGCCACCGCAGAGAGGCGATCCCTGAGCAAGCTATCTAAAGCAGCCCCCACCCACCCAGCGCAATCCCATCATGCCATTCTGGTTTTATCACAGTCCTTACCCCTTCTGATATGTTCTTGTTGGTTTATTGATCTAGACTGGTGTTGGCGAACTTCAGCCTGTAGGCCCAATTTAGCCAAACGCCTGTTTTTGTCCAGCCCGTGAGCTAATGATTTTTACATTTTTAAATGGTTGAACTACATCAGAAGATGACTACTTCATGTCATGTGAAAAGTACATGAAATTAAAATTTCAGTGTCCATAAATAAAGTGGTTTTTTTAATCACAGCCAAACTCATTTGTTTAGGTATTGTCTATGGCTTCTGCACTGTAACAGCAGAGATGCGTAGCTGCAAAAGAGGCTGTCTGATCCACAAAGCCTAAAATATTTACTCTCCGTCTCTTCAAAGATAAACTTTGATGACCCCTGGTCTGGATAAATAACATTTACTTATTACTTATTGTCTTTCTTCCCCTCTTCTCCACCTTCTTGCCACTAAAATGTCCGCTCTCTACAAGCAGGGACCATAGTTGTGTTATTATATCTTCAGTGCCTCCAATATATTGACACATGGTAAGCAGATACAAACTAGTGGCTGTTCATTAAATGAATGGGCAGTGTATTGAATTTTGCTGGGCAACCAGGGAGCATACTACTCTGACCCATGTTTCCATAGATCTACCAACAAGTATGAAAAAAAAAACGCTGGCAAATTTAATGAAATAACACCTCAAGCAGAACTCAGAAAAAGTCACACATATACTTATTATTCTAAGTTCCAATTCTTTAAGTGTGTTAGATAAGATAACCCTAAGTTTCCTTAACTAGGCATAGTAACAGATCAATTCTAAAATCTCAGCTGTTTAATGCAACAGAGGCTTAATTCTTGCTCATCCAGTAGCCACTTTTGGGGCTGGGGACTCTGGTTAAGACTCAGGCTTATGGAATTTCCACTGTCTGTTTGGGTCTTCCGTGGTGGAGTCAGGCGAGGAGATATGTGCACCACTTCTGCTGTGTTCCGCTGGCCAACCCAATCACCTGGCCCCCCTAGACACATGGCAGGCTGGGAAATGCAACTGCTGTCTAGATAACTGCTCCCCACCATACCTGCATGCTGTGGAAGGTTAACAAGAATCCTTGGTAGTCATCTGGTCTTTGGTGGTCTTTGCCACAACAGGCAACTTTTAAAAAAATTATTATAATGATCTCACTTTTAGAGGCGAGGGGTTGTGGCTTCAGAGGAAGCCTAGAGATACAAGTGTATAAATTTGATTTGATGACTGTGCAAGGTAGATCAATTGAATTTACTGTTCTGTGATCAGCTCCTTTTTAGACTTCATTCACTTAAAAAAAAAATCTCCTCTATCATCTAGGTTCATTTCCTACATTCAAAGACTCTTCAGAGGTAGGTGGGAAATAGGAGATCAAAAATTATAGCTGGCCCCAGGAGAAGACCTCACTGTCAGAATTTTTAAATCCTCTCCTGAGCGGTGGGCTCCAATTTTGACCAAACTACTAGCTCTGATTTAATTTCAGATAGAATCAAAGTTTCTGCATATCCTCAGTAGAGAATCAAAGTGCTGTATAACAATCCAACCCATTTCTCTAAGAAAGGGAAATTTGCTCTCATCTCCGAAGTGCGATGTCTCTTCAAAAATCTTTGCCAGCTTTTTTTCGTCAGAATGTGGAACCAGATTTCTCAGCCTGCTAGCTGACATGAGGTGCAAGCTGGCATCACCCTGCTCTTCTGACTGGTGCTCTTATTTCTCTACAAAAGGGCTAGGAATAAAATGAGCTTGTTTATAACATTTAACTATTTCTCTAGCTTTTGATAGCAAAGGCACTATCTATAAGCCAAGTTATATAATAATTTTTATAAATACCAACTTAATATTAGAGCTATGATACTAGCTCTGAAGGATCACTATCCTTAAAAGTTCAGGTCTCTTTCTAAGCCATGTAAATCTGGTCTACACAAACTTACCTTGATTTTCCCCTCTTTTTTCTCAAAGCAACCTGAGATTTTAGAGCGGCGTTTTGTGGGTTTTGCATCACTTATCCTAGGACATTCTGCACGTAAAGAGGGTTACACTGTCAAATGAGTTTGAGAAAAGCTCCATAAGGCATACTTCTTTTAGAGACTGGCAATGTTCAACAGCAAGTTGAAACTGAGATGTAGTGCAGTATAGAAGCCTGTTAGCCTCCAACGAGGCACTACCCTACTGAGGATCATTTTTTAGTTTAATGACAACTCACCATGAACCACACTCTGTGCTTACTGTTATTCGTGCGTTAACTCACTTGGCTCTCCCAGCAACCCTGTGAGACAGGTACTCTTGTTGTAGCCATGCCATAGCATAGGAACTCAGGCCCACTGAGGTCAAGTAACTGGTGCCAGTCCACACACTTTGTAATTAGGAAAATACACCTTTTAAACCAGGTCTGTCTGATGCCGGAGACCAATCTCTCGACCCTCAAGCTCTCACTTTAAAAAATAATAACTATTACAACACAGTAGATGTTCAAGGACTTGGTTGCATGTCAAAGGAGGCAGTTTCCTTGATACTGATGGTTGAATAGTTTTGAGTAGGAACAACTAAACCTGTGACTAACCATGAAGAGGAGAGAAGAAAGAAAGGAGGGGAGGGATGGAAGGAAGAAAAGTGAGGAGGAAGGGGAGGGAATGAGAACACCTTAGCATCATCTATAGAAGAATAAATGACAATTACATTTGCCAGATCATCTCCCAAGTTTGTATTAATTATATTAAATAATTTTACCTTTGAGGTCTATGACCTGGCTCCTATGCCCTGCCATTAGTCTGCTATATATTCTATACAAGTTAGATCATTTGGTCTCCCCAAGCCTCAGTTTTCTCATCTGTAAAACAGGGGAAATAATCCCAAGTCTGTCTGTGCTGTCTGCATAGTATGAGGAGCAAAGAGTTAAGTGTTGTGAAAATAGTTTGGAAATCATTTTTTTAACATGCATCATGGTATACCACGACAATGGTCTTGAACATTAATTTTTCACCCAGAGGGCTCCTTGTGAAAACAAACTCTCAGTGGGAATCCCAATGAGTGAAACAGATGAAAAGCAGGGCTAACTGTTGAAACGGGGATGAGGAAACCAGAGCTTCCCCACCCGCTTCCCTGAGCCCTTGCCCACCTCTCAAGAAAGTGGTGAAGGGGCTCCTCAGTTGCCTGAGGGCCCCATGCAGCCCTGGCCTAGCAAAATGAGGGGCGAGAGACTGCATTCCCATCTTCAGCAAGACCTCTAGTCTCTGAGCCTCTGTTTCCCTCTCTGTAAAAGGAAGAGGTTGGCAGAAACGGTTCTTCAGACTTCTTCTGGCTCTGATATCCTGGAAATCTAAGTTTCTAGTTCTTGTGTCATTAGACAGAAGTGTCTCTTTCCAGGCTGACTAAAAGTGCCCCACACAGGCAACTTGGTGCACATGCCGGCATGAGGGCAAACTTTGACCCTGTGTCCTGAGACACAGCTGCCACCCCACCCCCAGGCCTCTGAACTGTCTCAGCATCAGTGGGGTCCTATGTCTCCACGCTGGAGACATTCATTTTCTCAACAAACGTTCCCTGGGCTGCTTCTCTGTGGAACAGTCTGCTCCCCTAAGAAAGGGGTCCCAGAATGAATAGACCTCCAGCTTTGTCCCTGAGGACACTGTGCAGAGATGGGGACAGGTGTGCCAACAGCTAGACCATGGGGCCAGTGACAACCAACACGAGGCGATCAGGGTTTGCTGGCAGCCTTGCGGAGCAGGCCCGACAATCGGCCTGCCTGCCACCGATCCTGGCTCCACGGCTCTCCTGTGGCCTTAGCAGAGCCACTTCACTTCCCCACATCCCAGTTTCTTCACATTTAAAATGGGAGTGATAATTAATTACCCACTTTCCAGGTTTTTGTCAGGATGAAAGAAGTTAAAACATAAAAAGCACTTAGAAGATTGCCTAAAACACAATAAGCACTCAATAGCTGTTAACTAAAATGAGTCCCAGCCCAGGGCCGGGCCCCTCTCAACAAGAACAGCATCATTGTGAAAAGCTGCCTCTGGAGACAGATGGCCAGGGTTCCAGGCCAAGTTCAGGCTCTTCTCTGCTGCGTCACCACCATCACCTTCCAAGTTAGCAAACTCTCCTAAGCCAGACAAAGGGGCACAAAAGCAATCAAACACAGCCTCTGACAGCCCAGGAGCACGGTCGGTGCTGGAGTTATTATTGTCGTTCACGGCAGCGAGATCGCAGGCAGAATTGTTTATTTCTACCCAAGGGGACTGGAAAAGACATCAAGGCAAAGGTGACATTTGAGTGGACCACTGGCCTGGGCCTCGGTTTTTGTGAACCTGGGATGAGTTCCGGCTGGAGACCGGCTCACCCCTCTGCACGTGTACTTCCATTCTCCTTCCTGTTTGCCCTTTACAACAGCCAGCGGAGGGACCACGGATCAGAACACAACTGTCTCAGATAGACAGAACAGACAGAGACAGAGATAGAGGTAGGGGTGTGTGTGTGTGTGTGTGCGCGCGCGCTATGCCATTCTGCTCTTGGTAAACCTTCCATGACTCCTGTTGCCTTCAGGATACAGTCTAGACCACCTAGCCTGGACTTTGAATCCCTCTGCTAGCTAGAAACCCAAGTGCCCATGGCCCTTTGGGCTAAGCCTGTCCTCTACCCTGGACCCCGTGAACTCACACATCTGGGCAGATTCCTGCCTTCACATCTTGGCCCATGTTCTCTCTGACCTGAAAGGCTTGGGCCCACCCTGTCCATCCCTCATGACCTCAGTCCTCTCCTCCTGCTGTTTTGCCTGGCATAGGTTCCCATACTTGACTTCCGCTTCTCTGAGCTCCTTAGGTCCCCTCATCACGTAGGGGATGACATGCGTGTGTGTGTCATGTCTCCCCAAGCAGACTGGAGGGACCCTCAGAGCAAGGACTGTCTCTTAAGACTTCTTTATATCACTCTCAGCCCTGCCACACGACACCACGAATGTTTTAGCTCAGAGCTTTACACACAATAGGGATCCGATAAATATGCGCTGAAAGACCTTGGAAAAATGAGTCAGGATAAATAACCTACTCACTTTTAAAAAAAAATAACATAGTCAGCCAGTATTTTCAGGCACGGCCATATGCTCAGTATTATAATAGATTAAAAATAGGAAATAAGAGAAATAAATAAAGAATAAAATAACCATCACCTAGGAAGTTAAATCTAGCTGGAAAAATACAGTTAACCTAAAAAGAAAGCAAAAGGAATGTAAGGTTTAAATCATAAAGCTCCAACAACAGTTCAGAATGAGCTCAGGAAAAGAGAGGTTAACAGGCATCAGGGAAAGACGAGTTTGGCCTTGGGAACAACTTTAAGAAGTTAAATCTTCCTGGCCGGGCTTGACTTGCATCATCCAAAACAGTTTAGGTGCCTGAACAGTTAAACCCTCACCCCTCAGAAGGGGCAGTTTTCAGGCTTAGTGCCTCCTCGTGAGGATTTTCATGGGGGTGGCGCTGGGAGGACCAGGAGGGCATCTTGCCTCTTGCTGTCATCATGCACCAAACCTTCAGAGCCCAGCGTGTCCAGTATTGCTGGTGTGATGCTCAGCTCCTCAACTCCCTGTCTGGTGTTGGCTGGGAGGCCCAGAGTGGGCAATTCCTGAGGAGCCTGGCTCACCTTCCAACCCCGTCTTCCTCTCATTCACAGATTGGATACTGGAATGAGGACGATAAGTTTGTCCCTGCAGCCACGGATTCTCAAGCCGGGGGTGATAATTCAAGTGTCCAGAATAGAACGTACATCGTCACTACAATCCTAGTGAGTACTCAGTCCTTCGTGGAGGTTATCTGGGATGTGAGTTAGACCAATACAAAGGTTTTCCCCGGGAGTGAGAGCTGGTTATTCTTGCCAAAACTGTGTGGTAGGTAGAAAGAGGGAGTAGAAAAAGGAGTGCCCTGGAAGTCAGAGGAACTTTTGCTCTCTGGTACTGCCATGATTTCACTCTGTGCCCTGAGACAAGTTGCATACCCCCCTTTGAGCCATTGTTTCCCCATACATAAAACAAAAAGGTGAAACTAAATTGTGGTGGTTCTAACTCTATCCATCCTCAGTATAAGCCATTTTCGAAGAAAGTCTGCTAAAGTCCAGCACCTAAAGTCGATATACGTAAAGCTGCAATGATTTTAAGTGACTGATCATGGGAAACCTGGAGCCAGTTTAAGGTCTGTTTCCCTAACACAGCACAGCCAGAGGTACCTCCAAAAATTACAAGAGCTCCTGGAACATAATTTGAAAAGCTGAGCACATCTCAATGAAACATTCTTATTTTAAGAGTTTGCTTCCTTAACCCAAGACGTTTTGTAATGAGGACTGCAGAAAGGCAGAAAGTCGACTTAGGAGCCAGAGAAATGTCTCCCAGTTAACCGATGCTGGAGACCTCCTCCTTTGCCATGCCAAAGGCTTCCCTCCTTGTGAGTTGAACCCAAACCCACATTCTGCGTCTCCCATTTCTCCACCAGGAAGATCCTTACGTGATGCTCAAGAAGAATGCCAACCAGTTTGAAGGCAATGACCGCTACGAGGGCTACTGTGTGGAGCTGGCGGCAGAGATTGCCAAGCACGTGGGCTACTCCTACCGTCTGGAGATCGTCAGTGATGGAAAATATGGAGCCCGCGATCCGGACACAAAGGCTTGGAATGGCATGGTGGGAGAGCTGGTCTATGGAGTAAGTTGGTGGGGAACTGGAGTCAGTGGCAGAGGGTTTGATGGGAAATCATGTGGTAGCTGGCTGTCCCTGCCCCTAGATGCCTACTGGACCCCATCCTGCGGTACTGTTGCTTCTGAAAAGATGAGTCAAAAATCCAAAGCCTTAAGACATATTTTTGTTCAAGTTCCTTCAGACAAACTCAGCTCAGTCTGTGACTTCGGCTGATCATCATCCAACAAAGGTGACAGTTAAGCTTGAAGATCAGTTTTCCCCAAGGCAGGCTGCTGAGTTGTCACTTCCCTGCTCAGTCGCTTATGGCTCTCTCAATATAAATTTCCTCCCTGGTGTTCGATGCATCCCAGATACAGCCAAGCTGTCTAGTCACTTGCCCTCTCCTGCACTTCCCATTTCAGTCAGACCACCCCAAGCCACCCTGTTCTGTAGAGTTCCCCCTTCCATTCTGCACCTCTAAAATCCTGCCTCTCCCTCCGAACCTGTACCAAACACTGCGCTTCCCAGGGTGTCATTTCTTTCTCCCCACAATAGTATGGACTCCCCTTATTAATTGTTCTTGCTTTCCCTGTTCTTTGATGGCTTACCCTGCCTTGTGTAATGGCTGTCTGTGTGTTAGGGAGAGGTCTACTCCATTTACCACACTTGAAATAAGACCATGCACAATTGCTATAAAATCTTCAATAAACTGAAGCATTTTGGAGAACACACTGAATGCCCTGAACTGTTTTAAGTATTGAAGGAACCACTGAGAAGTAAAAGTTTGATCCTTATCTCCAAGGATCTTAATATTTAACGGGGTAGGAAAGACAATGAAAGAGAATGGTAAGATAGCAGAGAATCAAGGTTCAGGAAAAAGGCTAACATGAGTTTGTCTAGCCCTCAAGAAGGATGTGGAATTTGAAAAGTGGCCATATTCAAATAGAGAGAAAGCCAGCCCAAGAATTTTTCAAGTATTAACTGTGGAATGGTGATGGAAGTAAGGTGCGAAAGGAGACTGAGAAAACACTGATAATATTTGTAGAGGGCTTGGGTTGGGTAGTCAGGGATACGTTTGAGTTAAAAAATGACAAGGGAAAGAGTGTGGATTGATTGCACTGGAAGAGCATGAAGGTACTTGAGTAGGGGAGCAACAAAAGGCAATGGAAGAAGAATGCTGCTGTCCCGTGCAGGAAAGGGACCACCATAGCTTCACTCACAGAAACTGAAGAGTCCAGGCTGGGTCTCCGAGCTGAAGCATATACCAAGTTGATACTGAGTTCTGGTCAGGATGAAGCAACTATTTAGGGGCTTTTAAAATCTCATTCTCAGACCAAGGCAATAATGTCATGATGGTCATGAGAGCCACACAAGGGAATTCAAAGAAGAAAGAGATGGAATAAATAAAGTCCTTTCTAGGAAGGTGGCTTTTGAGGTGACCTGGGAAGATCATCCCCCCCTGAGAAGGGGGACGTTCTTCTATGCTTTATCCTCCTTCGACTGCCTCTGGTGTTGGAAAGTTTCACTGATGCAAGATAGAGATCTGGATGGTTAACGTTGCATCTGGAGGCTGGTTTCCATGGGAACCTCCACCAAGCTCTTAAGGTCATACCCATGGCAACTGCTCTGAACTTTTCACCTCCACCAGCATTCATCTTCACCTTCACCCCCATGTAATACATTTCCCTTAGTAAAAGGCCTGTGATATGGGCAGAACAATGGTATGATTATCCCGGGGGCAAGCCCCCCAGCAGCCAGCTATCAGTCATGGGTCCCTGACGCATCAGTGACAAACCAGAATTGCCTCTGAATGCCTCAGCTGCCAGCCCTCCCCCAGCCCCTCCCCTCCCCCAGACCTATCCCTCTGCCCAGTAAAAACTGTATTCTGAAGACTCCATGATGGGCCCAAATGGATGCCTTCTCTTGATTTTCGGTTTGGCTTTCCTTCTCTGCTCCCCTGAGGAAGAACAGAGGAATCTGGGGAAGCTTCTCTCAGCCACAAATGACCAGCAAGTTCAGAAAAAATTTCACTTGGAAGCCTCCAGATTTCTCCTTTCTGTGCCTTTTAAATCAGCGAAGTCAATCAGGGTCTCTCTCATCTGCTTTTCCCTCCCCCTTGCTCTTATTTTCATAACAACCCCAGAAGGTGGATATGATCATTTTCCACATATTATAGATGAGGACACTGAGGCCCAGGAAGACTAGGCAGGTTGGCAAAGGACATGCAGCAGAGTTGGAACATGCGGCCCTGGCTCTCACACTGCAGGCTGGGACACCACATCCGAGCACTGGACTGTAAGGCTCGTATTAACTAGCGGCGAGAACAACAGTGTCTGTTTTCTCAGATGCCGGACCCTGCAGATGAAGTTTCTGTTCCTTGAATGGGTATGGCTTTGTATCCGAATTACACTGACTTTCTGGCCTGCCCTTTGTCTCAGTGAATCAGAAAGAGAGTGAACTTTGGAGGCAGACAGCTGGATTTGAATTTCAACGCTGCCAGGTTACTGGCTGCATGGCTCCTATAAGCCATTGAATTCCTCCCAGGGTCACCCTCGCAAAAACAGGGAACATGAATCCTTCATCCCACGGCTGGGGTGAGGATTATTTCCCCACACAGTGCCTGGCTCAGAGTGCATTTCCATCCTTGATAGTTTTCTTCCCTCTTTGCTTTTACCCCCTGTACCAAAACTGATCACTGCTTTCCCAAAATTGTTTCTAGACATATTTTTCTTTCAGGATCTCCTAGGGCAGTGGTTCTCCAAGTGGGATGCCTGGACTTGCAGCATCAGCATCACCTGGGAACTGATTAGAAATGTGAATCCCCAGGCCTCCCCAGACCCACTGATCTGGAAACTCTACTGTCTGTGGTTTAGAAAGCCCCCAAGGTGCTTCTGATATACTACGTGCTCAAGTTTGGGAGCCACTGTCATAAGATGTCAGTTTAAGAAAATAACTTCGAGCACCTGTGAAATGCCCACAGTTCACGGTCCTCTCACGTATTTGAATTCTTTTGACTCTCACAAAACACTCCTGTCAAATAGATAAGCAAAAATTATTATGCCTTAAAAAAAAAAAAAGAAATTGATATCCAAGAGGATAGCTATCTCACTTGAGGCCACACGGACAGCAAAGCATCCAGGTCTACTTTCCCTGATTAGAGTTGCCCAAGACTGATCCTGCAGCAATCCGGGAACTTCCTCAGGCGCTGAAAATCTACTCCTGGGACCCCTCAGTCAACATCGAACAAGCTACCACACTCCTGCTTTGTACAAACCACCTTCTCTCTCTGGACCTGAGTTTCTTACCTGCAAAGTGAGGTCCACTGAACTTAGCATCTCCCACTGGTGGGCATCCTACGCCTATGGTCAGGGATCCATGGCCAAATAATTTTGGAAACACTATGCATACCTACCCCTCTTGGAAATTCTCAGCACATAATTTTCTTTACAAGATTCTGAGAAGTCCTGCCTCAAAGTAGCCTGCTTAAAATCATGTTTATTTTCATGTCATACTTATGAACATCCTTCTAAAAATAATGTTCCATGGGATAAATCTTGGAACTGCTAAAATGAACCAAGCACTGTGATGATGTGGTTTTGTGATTTTTTTTTTCCAGTCCACAGTCCCTTTTATTAACTCACATCAGGAGGCATAAAACAAGTCCATTCAATTCCCTTTATGACTTTCAAAGCTGGGCAGCATCCACCCAATTTCTGGGTAACTTGTGGTCACTGCCTCTAAGTCATTTCCATTACTTTTCTCCTCCCATTCCTCTTCTACCTATGTTAGGTTACAGAGAAAAGGGTAGATATCTCCTCCTTGGCAATGGCTTGTAAGTGTTTGTAAAAAGTATCAAGATTTATGCAGTGGGTGTTAGGAAAAAAAAATAGAATTACTATGAAATACACACTTGATCCCACAGTGCTTTATGGAAAGTTTCTTTCTGTAAGTGAGAAACTTAAGTCATTCTGAAGCCAAGCTTTCTATTCCACTTAAAACACCTTCTCAAAAAATCCCAGCCATCGGGAGTAACCAGAGGAAATCTCTCCAAAGCAACACCAGCCAGCAGTTGGGCGGGGCCCGGGTCTGCACAGCATCTGTCCCAGCCTCACATCTGGGCTGTGATGCAGCACCGTAAGACAAAGCCATCTATCTCGGACGGACTTGCACAGACCTGTCTCTCATTTCAGAAATGAACATTATGACATCTGTTCATGGAGTCATGTTCAATTTCCAGGACCTATTGATCTCAGGCCAGCAGAGCAGTGGATTTTTATAGCTTAGATGCCATGCTTCTGCTGTGAGGTAGAGGTAGGAAAGACAGAAGAGCGAGGCTGGTGATTCCACATGATGGATGCCCAAAGATGAACATTCCTTGCAACTACTATATGTTTATCTACATGACTTTTAAAAACGAAATTATTTGTGCACTTCTTAGTGGTCTCCCTGCAAAAAAAAAATATATATATATATCTGTGATACGGCTTCACTTTCTCTCTGCCAGGCCTTGAGTCATGTGAGTCCCTCCTCTGGGAGTGTGTTCTGTGCTGGAGCAACCTGTCAAAATCCTACCCCCGCTTCAATGCCAAACTTACATGTCACCTTTTGGATGACATGGTCCCTGATCTCCCCAGCCAGTATTAATTCCTCCCTGATCTCCTGCAGCATTTTGTATCTCTAAATAGCACGTATCAAGCATACCCTGTAGATTGGAAAAGTTGTGTGTGTGTGTGTGTGTGTGTGTATACCAATCTCTCCCACTAGTTTGTAATTCCCTGACTGTAGAGACCACAGTGTACCATCCAGCCTAGGGCTTGCACATAACAAGTACCCAATAAATGTTTATTGAGTTAAACTTGCCTTCACTACCTTGTTAGCCAAGGCTGTCTTGGTTGTAGACAAAATAAACTCAACTCAAACTGACTTAGGCAAACAGAAGGGTTGGTTCATGCTCCTGGGGACAAACAAGAGCCTGTTGACACATGTCTCTAGGCAGTTGAGGGTAAGCCCTGAATTTAGGGTGGCCCGAATTATTTCATCATGGATAGCTTCTGCACCTCTCACTCTGACTCTCAGGGCCACTGCTCATTAAAGAGTCTCGGGTCCTATGCCATCCTTGAAGGAATTGTTCTGGCCAGGGGAGTGGAGTCCATCAATGGCCAGACCTGGGTGATGTGCTTCACCCTGTAACCAGGGTGATGGGCCTCATTTGAACCAGGAGGACTGAGAGTGGGGCAGAGGTAGTTCTTATTCCAGAAGAAGGAGGTATGGCTGCTGCTAGGCAGGCAAAAAAAAGAACAGATGTTACAACAGCTCTTCCAGTAAGGGGAGGAAGACACCTCTAATGATTAAAACTGTCAAACAACGGGATAATCCCTCCCATAAGATACTGAGCTGGTCATCCATTTATCATAAACATTTTATAGCGAGTTGGACAGGTTGGACTTCTAAGGAGCTTTACAACTCTCACATCCTTTAAGATACAAAAGAATATGCATAGCGAAGAGAAAAACAAGAGAAGAGAGCTGCTGAGCTCAAGAGCATTTTTTCTTCTCTTCCTTTTTTTTTTTTTTTTTTTTTGCAGAGAGCAGATGTGGCTGTGGCTCCTTTAACTATCACCTTGGTCCGGGAAGAGGTGATAGACTTCTCCAAGCCATTTATGAGTCTGGGGATCTCCATTATGATCAAAAAGCCACAGAAGTCCAAGCCGGGGGTCTTCTCCTTCCTGGATCCCCTGGCTTATGAGATTTGGATGTGCATCGTCTTTGCCTACATTGGAGTAAGTGTCGTCCTTTTCCTGGTCAGCCGCTTCAGCCCCTATGAATGGCACAGTGAAGAGTTTGAGGAAGGGCGGGACCAGACAACCAGTGACCAGTCCAATGAGTTTGGGATATTCAACAGCCTGTGGTTCTCCCTGGGAGCCTTCATGCAGCAAGGATGCGACATTTCTCCCAGGTCAGTCAGCTCTACTCAATTCCTTTGCTCAATGCTGTATTTTCTCTTGGAAAAAACAAATAGTGGAAAGGATGGGGATTATCTCCAGATTTTTATTGGATGCAGTTTTTCAACTACACTTTACTGTTAAATGTCCATTGCATGCTGTGGATTATCTGGACATATCCTGTGTCTGGGTGATGTGCTCTGTCAATATGAACAGGTATAATCACGACTCTAACATCCTGTAGCTGAAAGGTGCAGAGAAAGGAGGCGGGATCTTACAGGTACCATTAGCATTTATTGAGCACCTACCATATGCTAAGCAAGTTTTGGGTCCTCTGTGTGCCTTATCTCATCGAATCTTTGCAGAAGCACAAAGTGGGACTCACATTACATCTCCTTTTACAAATGAGGAGCCATAGAAATGTAGAATATCTTTCCAGGGCTCCATAGCTTGTAGCCAGGTGGGTTGAAATTCAGACCACCATCCTGTACCACCTCTGAGTGGTCGAAGGAGCACTGAATTATGAGTGTGTTCTCACTCTGGCTCTAGCACTCTGGGTGGCTCTGGGCAAGTCACCTGACCCTTGTAGATCTCAGTTTCTCCATCTTTAATGGATAAAGAGTTCTTCTTTTCTTGGTTCTGAGTTAAGAGCTTGGAAATAGTCGAGTTCCCATGGTGGTATAAATTTGTTTCCTGTGGTTCAAAAATGAAGTTTCTTGGAAGTGCCTCCAATGTCATATTGCGAGTCCTGGGGTGACAAAGTCAGTGAGGTTTCAGCCCCGACATGGGACATGGGTAGCTCCATTTTTTCCTGTTTTATATATTGGACTTGTGAATACAATTTCTTTTGAGAAATGGATTCTGAAGGTAAGAAGGAAAGGAAAGGGGAAGGAAAAGTAGAAAGGAGGGGGGAAAAGAGAAATTTGAAAGCCACTGACCTATACCAAGTCCCACATTTGAGGACCCCCTTTCTGTCTCTGCGTGTAATGTTCTTTCAGCTATATTCTGGAATTTTAATAGCACAAATCCCCTCCAACTGACCTGATAAATAAGTGCTGACTGTGTTTCCCTTTAGTTGCTTAATGTCTATGCACTGTTTCATCAGTAGGCGGACCCTTGTAGCTTACCAAGCTTGTAAAGCACGCAGGGAGGCAAGGCTTAGAATTTGGCTGCCATGGATAGATCTGCACACACTCTCACTTTCCAGGGGCATGAGTGCATGAATACCAAGGAAGGCCTCACAGACATGTGCTGGAGGCATCCTGACCACCCATCTGCTTTGCATTTGGATGTCAACGAGGACCAATGTTCCTAAGTGGCAATGGAACAAAATCTTCCCTCAGGGCTCATTTTTGCCTGCTGTATAATTTAGAATGTCTCATCGTTCACCATGATAATCTTGTTTTTCTTTAAATAAGAAGACAGTCGGGGGGTTGCGTGGGAGAGGAGGTGTGAGACTAGACGCTTGGCCACTCCTGGCAAACACATGGCGAAGAGTAGATAAAACCAAGCAGGGGAAGGGCTTGCTAAAAATAAGTCAGGCCAGCGGACAAACAGTGGGAAGAGATCATTCTTCACTAGTCAGTGTGGTAGGCCATCAAAACACACATGCATCTTAAAAGGCCTGTGGGCTTGATTTTTCTCCGTTATGTCCTTCATGAGTGGACATCTTGCCTCCCGATGGCACCCTTGCGGTCTGACCGCAGGGTGTGTTTTCACTCCCCACCATTCCCCCTGCAGTCTCAAGTCAGCGGCCCACGAGCTGACTCTCTGCCAGGCATGTTCTTATTTGATCCGAAGTTTGGCAGTGGTTGTCCACAACTGAGTGACAGCTGCCCCCTTGTGCTGATGCCAATACTCCCCACTTTTCAGCACAGCCCCCAGCGGACCACCTTCATTCCTCTGTGACTCAGCTGGCCCCTGGGAGTATGTGAGTTTGTGACTTCTGGCTACAGAAGGAGTTTCAAACTGTGTTCCTGGGACTTCTGTGGGTTGCACCAGGGTATCTCAGGAACTCACGCTGAGGTGAAGATGAGACCGAACAGGAAAGTACCCAGCCTCCTTCCTCCCCATTTTTATGAAACAACTCTGCTTTATGCACCTGTATTTCACTGGTAAAATGGGAAACAACCTCAGATATCATTGTGAGGTTTAAAAGAGACTGACATATAAAGAACTCATAACGCAGTATCAGCCAGCATATAGGAAAGAATAAAATAGATGCTATTTTTAATTATTTTATCAATTTTCGATATTGGACTTCCGCTAAACTTCACTAGAAGAAAGGGTGCCACCGCTCACACTGATTTACAAGTCACTAGACTTCTCTCTCCTGGGGAAGTCCATGGACAAATCAGAGCAGCAGTTCACCCCTGAGACCAGCAATGTCCAGATTCCTGAGGGCCCTCCCTCCTGGGAACTGGGAGGAAGGACTTGTTGTTTTGGATTTAAAGGTCTGACAGGCATAGGGAGGAGTCAACCTGCCAGAATAAGGAGTGTTATTCACTTGAGTTGGACTCTTGTTTATCAGGCCTACCCCAGCCAAGTCCAGAGCTCAGGGTCCTGCAGGAACCCCCTTAAGAGTCAGAATATGCACCACGATGTTTCTTGGGGATATATGCTAAAGAGAAAAGGCACACCCTTCATCTCACTAGGGCCAGACTAAAACACAGGAATGCTAAGACAGCGATGAGAGCCAGGACCGCGCGGACAACTGCAAACACCAACAGAAGTGTGTTTACATTACTTTTGTTGTTGTTTACGTATTTTCTGATGAAGTCAACGTGTTTCATGAGTGTCTGATGTGCACAGCACTGTGTTAGACACACTAGGGTCACTGCAGGAGGTACTTTTAAGGGGCTTTTTCTATGCAAACAGTCTTTTAAATGAGCTTCAATTAATTGTTCTTGCAATTTCCTAACAAAATTTATCGTAAATCTTCACTAATTGAGAATTTAGGGGGCTAAGTTCCATCTGAATTGCATGTATTTGCATGCATATGCAAGTAGCTTTATCTTTTTCTACTCTCTTCAAAGTTTATATTAATGTCTATTAAACAGAGGTCAACAAAATGTGGCCAAACATGGTTGTCTGCAAGTAACACAATAATCTGACCACAGTAACATGATCAGAGAGTTCTCTTTCTTACACGATAAGGAAAGTGGGCAGACCGTGGCTCACGGTTCAGTGAAATCCGGATCTGCTGTTCCGTGGTTCCCCCAGGTGGACGTGGCCTTTTCTCGTGGGCACAGGATGGCGGCTCCCAGATGTGGTGACCATGTTCGAGCAGCAAGAAGAGGAAGAAGTGTTGCAGCTAGCTCTGTCTCTTTGCATCAGGAAAACAAAAACTTAGCAGAATACTCCCCACCCCATAGTGGCGGAAGTCTGCTCCTATCTCATTAGTGAGAACAGTGGCCCCTGATCACTGCTAGCAGCAAGGAAGGCGGGGAGGCAAGAATTTAGGTTTTCTAGCCTCTCAGGTAGAATGGACACTGGGGAGTCAACCAGCAGCACTGGCCCTAGTGCGTAAGGTCGATGTTTTCTACACCAGCACCATGAATAGGTAAGATAATCTCGACTTAGCACCTTCAGTGATGTACGCCAGGAAACACTACTGGTTTGCTTTAAGAGCTTCTTCCCTCCTCCCTTTAAAATGTTTGTATGAGAAACCTATTTTAACATTCAAAGTTAAAATTCAATTGATCTGTGATCACAAACTACAACTTTTTTTCATTACGTTGATGGTGAGATAAAAATGTCATCTATGAATTACATTTGTATGCCTTTTTCTCGTGCCCAAAGACCTATTTTTAATAGATATTTTAGATTTCCATAGGCAGGAACATTTTGAGAAGGGATGTATTAAAGGAAGGACAAAAATTGTCCCAGGCAAAATTTATCTTCTGTTCTCCCAGCTTTCCTTTCTGTAGTTTTCCTCCCGTTTGTGGCCAATGCCATTCATTTATTCAGCAGATAATCACCTGTCAAGTGCAGCACATGGTGCTCGGTGCCGAGGCTATGAAGATATACTCATGATGGAGCACGAGGGGGTGGGAATCTTTGCTTCAAGGAGCTGGCAAGTACAGGGGTGTAAGACAGACATTAAACATACAACTGTAAATGTATAAATTGTGAGGCACGATAAACGAAACAGCTGTAGCAATAAGGGAAGTGGAATTAAAGGGGACTCAGGGTGTTCTGACAAAGTTTCTCTGAGGAGCAGATAAGCAAAGAGCTAGACTTGTACAGAAATGGGAGACATAATAGCTGTGTGCCAACGCCCTTGGGTGGAAAAGGGCTTAGTGCTTTCAAGGATGGATGGAGTAACTAGTGTGTCTGTCTTGTTGTGAAAGAAGAAAAACGGGGGTTTAATGCAATATTAGAGAAGTAGGCAGAGGCCAGAGCATGCATGGACATGTGGCCAAGAGTATAGATTGAAAGCTTTGCTCTGAATACGATGGGAAGACACTGGAGAGTTTTAAGCGAGGGGAGAACTGATTTACATGCTATAATACCACTCTAGGGAGCTATAAGGAAAGTGAAGGAAAGCAGAGGATAGTCAAGAGTGGAAGCAGAGGGCCAAGCAACAGGTTCTTACAGATGCTTGGGGGAGATCATAATGATGGAAATGATGATGGTCGTGGAGACGGATGAGTGCTCTACTCTGAAACTAGAACTGACAGCACTTGTTGACAGACTGGATGTAAGAGGGGAAGGAGAGGGGGGCATCAGTGATGCCTCCAAGATGTGGGAAGCATTTGGGAAACGTGGACCCACGCAGTTGCAGAGAAATTTAGGTCTGGCTGTGATCCTCAAAGTGATCTAGTTCATCCATCTCATGTTACAGATGAGGAAACCACAGCCCCGAAGGGGAAGGGACTGTCCCTGAGGTCACCACGGGCTGTTGACACCCAGTTCAGTGCTGTCCACCATGCTGTCTCAACCCAGGCTCCACTGCCCGCAAGTCAACTTAGAGTGAGCCTTTCAACTCCTTATTCCCACAGCCCCCACTTCCCCACTGGCTTCTACTTTTCTGGGATCTGATGACCTTAACAAGAGAAAGAGGGGTTTGGAAGGTCCTAGGGAAAGAGAGGAAAATGGGGAATATGATTTCAGCTTTCAGACATCTTTCATTCCTGATCTTAGAATGTGTCAGAATGTATAATTACCTCCACCGAGTGAAGATAATTACTCTCAGTGAGAAGAAGGTTAAAGCAAGGGAGTGATAGCACTTTGGAGATCTCTGGGAACCCTATTCCACAACCCTCCCCCTGTTAATGTGCTTGCTGGGGGCCCTGAGACTGATTCACCATGGGAACAGGGTAGCCAATGAACAGAGCCCAAACAGATAACCAATGACAGCCTGACCCTCACAGTCACACACAGATTCCATGGCAACCAGTATGCCAGGGCACTGAGAGGTGACGAGGAACCCCCTCCCCCTTCCACCTCCTGCTGTCCCGCTTTCCCTCCCAGAGAGGGCCCTGCAAACCCCGTCCTCTTGCCCAAACTGATAACACTGGAGTGTCACAGGAGAAAGAAGGGAGTGAATGTTCAGGGAAGTGGACAGAAGCAGCCTGAAATTAGAAAAACAGTTCATCTTTAGAAAACATAAGCCTCATTCAGGACACAGATTCACTACTGCAAGGAACAGCTTCCCAAGGATGTGTGCCCAGGGTGATGATGCAAGAAACGTGTGTGAGACGCTTTGGGTCTCGGGACTAGGACTGAGGGCTTCCGCTGGCAGCCCTAAGTCAGAATCACCTGGGATGCCTGTCAATATCAGATCTCCAGGCCTCACCCTAGGTCTGTGGAATTGGAAATTCTGCAGTTGGAAAGAGGAATACACGTTTCACAGCCCTCCGCCTTCCCCCAGGGCAGGTGGGAATTAAAGTTTAAAAGCCATTGAACTAGGATGCTGTGCAGGGAAGGCAGTTTGGAAGTATGAGACATAAGATCTAGGGGCCAGCCAGAAATCATGCCAATCAACACCCATAAATACTGAGTGAGCCCAGGGTCGGCCTGCTCACTGCCCTGTGGTGTGTTACCTGCCAAGGGACAGAGGCCCTGGGTGTGGCCACTGGAGGCAAAGGCTTAGCCGGTGAGCCTGCTCCCCCTGCAGGCCAGGCCACCAGGAGGAGCTCATAGAGGATGCACCAGACTACATCCCCCCTGATTGCGTTTCCCTGGCCGTTAGCAGGTAATGCAGCTGTGACAGGTGTGACCTGTGCAGGGACCATGAAGGGTCCCATCCCTGGGGGACTCCAGCTCAATGCCTCCTTCCTTTTCAACTTTAACCCTCTG
The DNA here is from genome assembly GCF_036321535.1 of Camelus dromedarius. NCBI lineage: Eukaryota > Metazoa > Chordata > Mammalia > Artiodactyla > Camelidae > Camelus > Camelus dromedarius. The sequence continues at coordinate 108,680,973 of NC_087438.1, forward strand.
ATGGTGAGACCCAAGGCCAGGCTCTGATACTGCGCAGTTTCACAGACCATTGGACAAGCACAGGAGTAGAAATTTCAGAGCCTCCACAAACCACACGAAGTATTAAAATGAAGGCAGAGTCAGGAGGATAAAAGCTTTGCTGGACACACAAATGAAAAGCATCACTTTCTGCCTCTCAGCCAGGAGTTCTGGCCATCAGCCAGGGGGAAGTCAAACTGCTCTCCCTTCTCTCTAGATGGCTGTGAAAGTCCAGGGCATGAACAGTTTAATTGAAGGAGACTTTTTTTTTTCCTTCAAAATCACAATAGACAAATATTCAGACGGTGTTTCACAGAGACGAAAGGGATTGGTTCAGGAACATTTATTCTCTCCTTTAGCACCTGCTGTATGGCAGGCATGGTTCAAGGTGCTATGGGAGACATCACTGAACAAAGCAGACAAAAATCCCTGCCCTCCTAGAGCTTACCTTCTGGTGACAGGAGGCAGGCAATACACAAAATAAAATGTAATCAACACCCCTATCCCAATTTGGTAGGTGAAGATTCTGGCTTACAAGGAGGGGAAGGGACATAGCCAAGGTCACACAGATAATCAATGTAAGTTCAGTCACACAAAAACTGGGTCCACTGGGGGCTGTGATGAACTTGGCATGCATATGTCAGCTAAAAAGGGGCAGCTCCCACTTGGTCCCGGACAGTCACTGCCAGGGAAACTCTGTGCAGGTGAAACTAAAGCACACCTAGATTCAGCTTGTGGAGCATCAGTTGGGGACCCCAGGAAGAAGGATGGAGAATATGAAAGACCACTGTATCTTTAACACATTTAGACATACTTGGTATATCATATTTACCTATTTTTAAAAAGGAATTCTCCTCCCTCACCCCAGCCACCATTTTTGGTTCCAAGGATAAAATCTGATTACTATGTTTTTCTTTCCTTTCACATACCCTGGAAAATCCAGGCCTTGAATGGGGCTGCGCTGAAAGAAAGATGCTCCCCCCAGCTCTATATCCAGAAAGGCCCGCCTACATCTTCCTAGGATCTACATTTCCTGGAGAGAACCCCCTGTTTCTTTTTAAACCCTCTCCGGAAATATAGCATCTGAGATCCAGAGACCAATTGTTCATCTGGAAAGAACTACTGAGTTCTAAAAAAGGGGAAAACGAAAGCGTAATTAATTGAATTGATGGAGAAGGTATGCTCAGAGTCCCATGGGGAGCCTGATGGTTTTGAATATGAGTTAAGTACCACCACCCAACGGTGGCGAATGAATACTTTTACCCTAGCTGTATTCAAAAGAGATGAGAGGTGAATGAAGCCCAAGGTAGCTAGCAGAAAATAAATGCGTTCCACTGACACAGAAATGACAAACCTACGTGACAACAGTCACCATGTGTATCTGGTGGGATAGGCCTTGAAAGAGAGAGGCACAGCACCTGCTGGGAGCTGAAGGCAGCCCGTCCCAACGGGGGACACAGAGCAGCTGTGTCACAGGGGGCGGGCCCCTGGGTTGGAGGAGGTGGTGAAGATCTTAGAAAGCAGCTCAGTCTCTTAGCCCACCAGCTGAGTCACTCCCTGTGTCTCACTTTTCCCTCTTCAAAATGGGAGCAACGTGGTGCCTAGTATGGCCCCAGCCCCAGGCTAGTGTCCCTTTGATTCCCAGACTCAGCCAGGGCTCTAGCCAAGCCACGTAGTGCCTCCTTCCATTTGTCCAGCCCCAGGCTACATCCATACTCCAGTCACTCCCTCTATGTGGAGGGCCATCTCCCATCTTTCTCCTTCTCACCACTCCCCTCCCAGCCCCATGCACTCCCTCCCCTGAGGCTCAGCTTTGCAGGAACAGTTAGAGCCTGAATTCTGGAATGGGGCTGCCCGCAGTTGAATCCTCCTTCTGCTGCTTAATGGGCTGTGGGCACGTGGGAAATTAATGTCTCTGCACCTCAGTTTCTTCTTTTGGAAGATGGAAATAAGAAGAACACCTACTTCAAAGGGGTATTTTGAGTGTGACATAACGCATGGAGCGCTCTCCCTTCACACAGGGCTGACACACAAACAGTAGATGGTGTTGACCTTGCCGCTGCTGTGGCCACTGCCATCTGAACCTCTCTGAGGGCATCTTGTGTCTCCAACCCCAAGCTACTGTTGCCCATTTCTGTTGCTTACCAAAACGCATCCTAGCAAACTCAGCTCTGCTGCTCGTCCAAAACCTGACATGGGGTGTCGTGCGTTCTAAATACTCAATACATGTTTGCTGAGTGAATATGCACATTTTCACAAGTAGCCTTGTAAGGACCATGTCATGTTCATTTAATGGAGAAAAAGCAAACTCAGAGAGTGTCTGGCTGTCACTAACTGTGTCACATGGGGCAACTCAGTCCTGGTCTTTCAATGGTTTTGGAGGAAAAGCAGGAAGAACTGGAAAAAAGGAAGTTAACAGACAAACCCAGAAAATAAAGTTCCCTGTTATCTTAGTGTTGCCAGTTATTCTGCTTTTCAGGAATGTTCTAATCTCTTTGCTGGGAAACTAGCAGTAATAATTGCTTTTGTTTCTGGCACCTACTACTTATCAGGCAGTCTAGTAAGTGTCAAATCATGTTGCCTGTAATCATCACGCCAACCTCTGCTCAGGGACATCAACACCATTTTAGAGATGAGAAAACTGAGGCTCAGAGCAATTAACTCTCTTGTTCTTAGTTACCCAGCACAGCTGGGATTATAACCTGGGTCTGTTGGATTTAAAGACTCATGATCTATCTTTGACATGCCTTTGTCTTCAAAGACCAGAAATCTTCTGCAGGTCTCTTAGGGATCCCTGTGGATTGTTAGAATTCATTTTTTTTAAAGTCATCCTTTTTCTTCTGTAGGGTTCCCTAAGTTTTTTTTAATGGACTTTTTCTGCTTTGGGTTTTCTTCCATTATTATTCCTGACAGTCTCTTTGTCTTTAAAAGCCACCTCCTGGGGAAAATAGAGGTAGACCCTTAGGGATGCATTCTGCTCCACCCAGAGTGAATGAAATACAGCCAGTTGGGTGAGGGAGATGGCGAAACAAAGACATGAGCAAAGATGTAATTGGTGCCACTGTGGAGAGGCCAGCCTCTGGGTTTCAGCTGGATTCCACAGAGCCAAAAGCTGGAGAGGGCATGTTTTTAACTAGTGCTTTTGATGTGAATGTAGGGGGAAAGGAGGTAAAAAGGATGACAAAAGGTCTTAAAATTATGGTCCTTCTGGACTCTACACATATATCCTACAGAAATGGTTGTGCAAATGTAGCAAGATTTATGTTTAAGCATTTTCATTTCACTGTTACTCTAAAAAAAAATGGCAGGAGCCCGCTGACCTTCAGCTGAAAGAAGTGATGGCTCGTCATCCACTGGGACACAACGCAGCTGATAAGGCAGAGGAACAAGGATGCCTGTGCCACTTCGTAAAGATTTTCAGGATTGCATAGCAGGGAAATAATGGGTTCTGGTCCCACTGATCCTAAATTATAGGCACTTCTCACTGCACCATGCTGCCTCTCTGGAACACTGGGGGTAATAAGTAACTGAGGGCTAAACTCTGTGGTACGCAGAGTTGATGGTAGGTTTTTTTCTGATAAAGGAAATATTAGTGTGGGTTGCAGTGAAAAGAGACCTCTGGGAAGCACTGGACTGTGGCTTGAAAGATGAGATAGGATTTTCTACAAAAGAAAAGAGAAATGAAGAGAAAACTCTGTGGTGGGGGATCGCCGAGAGCAAAGGCACTGAGGTAGGCACGTGTTGAGCCACGGGACCTGTCCATCAAGGTCATCCCTAGGAACTCATTAGCCAAGGGTTCAGGGCTCACATTCAGTATCATGACTTTTGGGGTCCTATATCCTGATGTGTAGCCATTAGAGTCTCCCCTAAGAAACACAGGGTCTAAAACGGGCGATGTTGGGCCAGTCCTTTACTTGCCACCAGGAAGTAACTCCCTACTCCCCTTGGAGCACCTTACTGATCAGTATTAAGACTTGGTCTACCATGGATAGAACCATGTCAACCAGGGTCTGATTTCTGGAATTGAGAGGATCCTGGCACTTGAGGAGTCCCTGCCACTGTTGCTGCCAGGTTATTTATCTCCTGAGCGGCAGACAGAAGGGGCTGTCAGGCAGAAAGATGCCTTCCCTTCTGTGGAAGTCTGGCTGGGCGCTCACCTGGTATTCATCTTCTCTTTCATGCCCTGTCCTCTCTGTAGGGACCCATTCTGAGAACAGGGAGAGAAAATGAGCAGGGAGTTGATTTTGCTTTGTTTCCAGTTACTAGAGGTTTCTATTTCTACAGATACAAGAGAGGATTAATCAATCAAATGTTTCAGTTGAGTACCATCTAGGATATAAACCTTGCCTTAGGTATAATGCTAAGCATTATGGCAGATGTGAAAAAGAAAACAAAAAACAAAAACAAAATAAACAAAACCCCATGAGACTAGACCTCTGACTTTGCAAGAACCAAGATATACAAGAAAAAAAGGGAGATAATAAAGCAGAATGTGTATTTGAATAATTCCCAAGCACAGGATTTATAGTCAACAGGTAGAATAGAGAGAAAGATCACAGACCAGGGCTAGCTTAGAAGAAAAGGAGAGACGTGGGCTGGTCCCAAGGGAGATAGCTAGACTTACAGAAGGAGCCCCAGGTAAGGTGGCTGGTGGTGGGGAGCCCAAGCAAAGAAGGTGAGATGACTGTGTTTTGAGACCAAGTGTACCATTAATCACACAGTCCTGGATTTGGATCATACCCCACCAGTTATGAGCTGTAAGACTTGAGCCAGTAACTTAACTGCCAAGCCTGTTTCCTCAGCTTTAAAAAAAGGGCCATGAATACCAATATCATAGGATTCTTGTAAGTATACATGAGCAAACAGAGGCTAAAGCATGTTGCCTTGTGCCTAGCATACACCAGGGGTTCAAAAAAATCTTAACTTTTCTTTCCCTTCTTTTGTGTTATCTCTTTACTTCCTTTCTGCTTTGTCCCTCGCGTCCCACCAACCATTTATTCTCTGCTGAGAGCTTTCAGAGACTCACTGACATGCATCTTTTTATCTGGCTGTGCTCCTGGCCCAGCACCGGCCAGAGGGAAGTCTGAAGGCTGTTCCCACGAGAAGGGGGAAGGCTGCCAGGCGCAGTGTTATGACTCTAGGATACTGGCAGCATCACTCACTCCAGCCCAGGGTTATTCCACAGCTCAAGCCTGAACAGGAACTGGATCCAAGTTCCACGCCTGCTTCCCTGGCAAAACTCATCACCTGGGTGGTGACTCTGCCTGCCAAACCACACTGTCCACCAGTCCCCTCCTGACCTGATTTTGTTTCTTAGCGGTTGGCATTATGATGGTTTCCTCTGTATCCTGGAGTGACAGATACTGGTTTTGCAAGACTTTTGAAAATACGTAAGGCTTTTTCAACAGAGTAATAGAGCTCTGGAGTTAGACCTGGGTTTAATTCTACTTCTTACACTAATTTGCTATGTGACCCTGGGCAGCTAGCTTTGCAACTCAGAGCCTGTGTCACTATCACCGCATAACAAGCCATCCTGAACTTGTAGCATAAAACAACAGCCTTTTTTTTTTTATTATGCTCAGAGATTCCCTGGGTCAGAAACCTTGGAAAGGGGCAAAGTGGGACGGCTTGTCCCTACTCAGAGACGTCTGGGACCTCAGATGGAAAAACTAAAATGCTGCAGATGACTTGACAGCTGGGGGATGGAACCCTCTGAAGGCTCGCTCACTCACACGGCTGGCAGTCGGGTCTGTTGTCCTGACCACCTGCATACGCCCTCTCCATGCTCCATGTGGGCTTCCTCGCAGCACAATGGCCAGGTTCCAAGAACAAGGGACCCAAGGGAAGCAGGCAGAAGCTGCATCACCTTTCATGACCTGCCCTGAGAAGTCACACAGTGTGACCTGCCACAGTCACCAGTGCAGCCATATCAAAAGGGAAGGAATATACACTCTACAGCAGGACAAGGGTCAACATCAGACTGTAAGGAGAACACATGGGATGGGAGAGGTTATGGTGGTATTTGGAAAAAACAATCAGCCACACTTTATATATAAAGTGATGGTAATACTTTTTTGGAATCATTGTAAAGATTAAATAAGATGAGGAATTTAAAAACTCAGCATGCTGCCTGACATATAAGTGCTCAATAAAAGACACATAGTCATTCATATTCTCTTTTTCTCTCGCTCTCCCCCCTCTTCCCTGCACTCCATCTCCCTGTCTACCTCCCTCCCTTCCTCTTTCGCTCTCTCCCCAGTAAAGGTATATATATACTTATATATGACACTTACGGTCAGTGCTTATTAGTATTTTGTGTCTATAAGAGATGCCAGTAATTGTTTAAGTTAATGAATCTATAGACTAGAGCCCTAATGAATCTACAGAACAGAACCTTGAAAGTCAGGTAGTTTCTTGTCTAATTATCTCATGCTTTTATTTCGGGAAACCAGCACTGAGAGAGTTCACACAGTGGGCTAAATTGACATTTTATGATCCAGACTTGGATGAGGTCTTTTTGTTGAACATAAATCAGGTGACCCTTAACCAACAATGAGCAATTTTTCAAAGCTGAGTTTTCAGCACCCTTCAGGGTATGTAAAGCCTTGAACTTCATCATCACCCCTGGAGGTAGATGTAAAGGGACAGGAGGTGCACCGGAGCTTGACGTGTTCTTTTGCAGGTCCAAACACTGACATGAGCCAGCTCACTCACTGTCTTTGCTTTTTTAAGACCACACATATTGTTTCTGCTCCGTGGTGCCAAGGGTCCCCACACTTAGGCGGTGTTTGCTCAGTGAGTCAACAAGCAGCACAATCAGAATTTGCAAAATAGAGTTGCTGTGCATTACACCTCTGCACTGAGAAGTAAAGGCAAAGGCAACAGAAGAAGAAGGGATGTGGTTTGTTTCTCCTCACCAAGGCCATGTGGGGTCCTGGCCAGACAAGACATAACTGTGGCCAAGTGACCTTGGGCAAGTGACTTCCCTTCTCACATCTCAGAGTCCCAGACTGAATGAGCTGACTTTCTACAATGGAAAATGTTTACTGAGTCCCCGTGATCAGTTCTCTCCTTAGTATGGTGGAGAATACACAGAAATAAGAAACACCAGGTCTTGACTTACATGATGTCTGTAATCTAATTGGGAAGATAAGACTAACACACAAGCAGCAATGAACTTACCAAGCTCAGGTGTATCTTGAGCACCAAGTACCATCCACGGGTGACCCAGAAGGGAGAGATGGATCTTAAGTAGAAAGTCAGTCTTCATCTATCCATGTGGCTGGAGAGGGAAAAACGGCAAGCACATCATTAAACCAGAAGCAAATCTGTCAGGCCTCCCCACAAAGCCAGTGGCTCTTACATTTCCCCATAGCTACTACATCAAGAGTCAAAGAGGGGAAAAGAATTTTCATACTTCCCCAGAGAAGACTCATAATATTTTTTTCACTTCAACCTCTTTTTCAGCCAATGAATTCTTCCTTCTTAAATTTTATATTCTGAACAAAGAAAGATTTTTAACTAGAAAATGGTTTTCTTCATATCTTCCCCCTTTGACACACAATTGATTTAATTTTAAAAATTTTGTTGAAGTGTAACACGTAAGTGCATAAATCACAATTATACCACTAAATTAATTTTCATAAAGTAAAAACACCTGTGTAATCAGAACTCAAATTAAGGAATTGTAGGACATTAATGAACTCATCTGTAAAACAGAAACAGACTCACAGACATAGTAAACAATCTTTTGGTTACCAGGGGAAAGGGAGTGGGAAGGGGTAAATTTGAGAGTTTGAGATTTGCAAATGTTAACCACTATATATAAAAATAGATTAAAAAACCAAATTTCTTCCATATAGCACAGGGAACTATATTCAATATTTTATAACAACCTTTAATGAAAAAGAATATGAAAATTAATATATGTATGTATATACATGACTGGGACATTGTGCTGTACACCAGAAATTGACACATTGTAACTGACTATACTTCAATTGAAAAAAGAAAAAAGAAAGAAATTGAATACCACCAGAACCTCAGGCATCACCTCCCTCCTACTCACTTCTCCCTACAAGACTAACCACTATCCTGGCTTCTGACTTCATAGATTAATTTTACTAATTGAGCTGTCTTTGAATCTCAGAGTGGAATCATACAATATGTACTGTTTTGTGTCTGGCTGGTTTTGCTCAGTATTATGTTGTGAGATTATCACATGTAGCTGTACTCCATTCATTCTCATTGCTGCTTAGTATTCCACTTTGTGGATTTACCACAGTTTATTTATCCATAAATAAATCCAGAAGTGGACTGTCTTTATATTTTGGTTGCTCCTAGTGTGAGGCCATTATAGAAAACAGCACTATAAACATTCTTATAAAAGTCTTTTGATGAACATACTTGAATTTCTCTTGGGTACATACCTAGGAAAGGAATTCCTATGCCACATTATTTATAATTTCCTTTTATAGGTTGCGCCAAATTATTTTTCTGAAAACAAATTTATAGTCTCATCAGCAATGCAAATGAGTTCCAGTTGCTTCACATCTGCCTTTTCCACTTGAGCAAGTGGACATACTATAATATCATATTGTGGCTTTAATTTGTATTTACCTGATGACTAGTACCTTTTTGTTTCTTAGTCATTTGTATAGCCTCTTTCATGAAATACCTTTGTAAATCTCCTGCCCATTTTTCCATTGTCTTTTTCTTATTGTTGTGCAAGCATTATATATCCTTGACATATGTCTTTTCTCAGATATCTGTTATATCAACATCTTCTATTTGATGGCTTCTCTTTTCACTATCCCTACAGTGTTGTATGAAGAAGAGAAATACATAATTTCAATGTGAGTCACTTAGCAAGGTTTTTCCTTTATAGCTAGCACTCTTTGTGTCTTGCTCAAGAGGTCTTTGCCTACCTCAAAGATATAAAGGTATTCTTCCATGATATCTTCTAAAATTTTACCTCTCACATTTAGTTCTATGTGTCTTTGGGAATGTGCAAGGTGCAAGGTCAATTTTTTTTTTTTTTTTTGCACATGGATATCCTACTGAACTAGCATGATTTATTGAGAAGTCCATCCTTTCCCCACTTCATGCTCCTCTCTCATAAATCACCAAACGCAAGTAGGTCTGTTTCTGGACTCTTGATTCTCTTCTGTTGATATACTTGTCTATGCTTGATACCACCCTGTCTTAATTACTATAGCTTTAACATATCTTGATAACTAGAGACCAGATGTCTGGAGAAGCCTGCTGAGGGTGGTGAAACAGAGGTTGGATGATTCATCAGGTGTGGGAATGTAGTGTCAAAGGGAATCTTGTTGAGGTCATGTCTGCAGTTTTTTTCTAACTGTGACATGCTATGATTCTGTGGGAGCACCAGTGATTGGCGGTTTTCTCAAAGCTCTCAAACAAATCAACAGCTGAGACTCTGTCAGTGACTTTATGGACAGTGTTTCAAAACACCTAAAAGTGATGCTTAAAGCTCAGGACAATCATGAGAAGAAAAGGCATCCTTTAGCACCCAAACGTGGAGCATGTAAAACTCTAGATATTACCAGAGAAAAGGCAGAGAAGGATTCTCTTTCACTTAAATTAACCTAAAAGTAGAAGGGGCATTTCTAATGAGGTAGAAGGTAGTGGGGAACAGAGAGGAATTTGTTGTGCACTCAAAACATAGTTGCTTTTATTAACCCTGAGCCTCAACTCGATGTGTGAAGAAAGCAGTGCCTTGCACTGGCACAGCATTAGAGAGATGACAAAGCACAACATGTGGATTTTTTTCAGGTATTATGCTTTGCTCCAGTTGAGTCTAAGGGTATACTAAGTAACAGATGTTTGGGGCAGTTAAACTAGGAGTATTGACCCAGCTGTGAATCACCTTGCTCTCCATACATGATAAAAACAAAATTAACTTAGAGGAAAAGCAAACTTATCCACAGCCTTGAACTAAAGAGCAAAAACTGTCCTGTGCAAAATTTCGTTCCATTTCATCTTATCAAATTTCCACTCTTGTTTATGTCAACCATAGTGAAACGCTGCAGCTTTGAAAAGGATAAACAATGTTCATTTTCTGTTTCAGCAAAACAAACCCCCCCCAAACTCAATAAATCAAAACTGTACTGGCAAAAATTGAACAATTCCATCATTTGCTGAAACCTCCAAAATCCTCAAATTTGTCTGAGTACTTCCGTAAAAAATCCAATCAATCAGTGTTAGCAAAAGTATGTGTCCGTTACCCAGGGTGGACTCAGGACTGAGCTAGGTCAGTGGGAGATTCTGAAGGAGAATAACATGTGGTCTCCACACACTCACACCATTATTTCTTACTTAATTCAGTGGGAAAAAAGTACTCGTTAAATAACTGAACATTCATCAATGTGGTGTGACTCCCTTATCCCTGCCCCTCCAGCATCGTAGCAGTCTATATGCTATTGTTACAGCTGCTTGTTCGGTTCCGGTCTCCTAGACCATTGCTTCTGAAATTCCTTTGTGCATAAAAATTATCTAGGGACCTTGTTAAAATGAAGTTTGAATTTGGTAGGTCTGGAGTTGGGGCTAAGAGCTTTCATTTCTGACAAACTGCCAGATGAAGCCAGGGCTCCAAGGACTGCATTTTGAGGAGCAAAGCTCTAGGCGGGCCCTGAGCTCCATGAGAGTAAGGACCTCATTGTCTTGCCCACCACTATAACTCCAGCACCTACCACAGAGCCTTGAAGAATAATGTTAAGTGAAGGAGTAAATGAACAGATGTTTAAATAAATAGTGCTTATGATGTGCATTTATCAATGCATTTTCATATGGGTACACATGAGAAAAGTTTAACAGTGTGGACATAAAGACAAGAGCTAGGAATCATCATAGTCTGATGAAGGAGGCATGATGGAAAGGTGTAGGCTGTGAAACAGACAGAAAAGTAGCATTAAATTACAAAGGGTTTTAGAAACCAGGCAAAGGACTGAATACTATGCAGGAAACAAAGAATAAATCAGGAGATTTATAAAGAGGAGAGTCATGGCCTGAAAGTTTTCCTTTAAAATGCTTAACCTGATGGCAGAAAACAAGCCAGGCAGAAAAGCAGTAGGCAGCATACTGTTGCATTAATCCAAGGGAAAGCTCAGAAGGTCCGAGACTTCCTTCTAGACAGTTAGGAGGGAGGTGGGACTGATGAATAAATACCACCCAGATTTCTACAATGTGATCCATTCTCTTTCTTTATGTCAGATAGCGATCACTCTGACTCAGTCAAGTCAGCAGAGTGCTGCAACCAGCTTTGTCCACGTGAAGGTTTAGAACGCAGGTAGCTAGCACATAAGGCTTTATCAGTCATGAGGTCAGATGTGTCTAGAGACAAGGTTCAAGAGAGAAGTTCTCCTTCCTTCCAGGCTCTCGCCCTAGAGTTCACTCTGCACACTTCAAATCTAGCCTTTTAACCTATCAGACTCTATCCATTCTTCCCCAACACTGTAAGATAAAGCCTAAGCCTATTAATGTGGCCTTCAAAGCCCTTTAAAATCCGGTCCCTCATTTTCTAACCTCTATACCCTTCTCCTTCTCCCTCCCCTATAATTTGGTCTCTCTTATGTTCTGTTCCATTCCAAACTCTTGGACCCTCTTTAAGTTTTCATCTCACTGTACCTTTGCCTGGAGAGTCCATCCCACCCTTTCTCAGTCTAGTGGACTCGTTCTCCACAATCCAGGTCAAATATCACTTTCTCAGGAAAGTCTCTCCTGACCCCCTCCACTCTACCTGCTAGGACAGTCCCTAGCTCTTAGCTCAGAATTCCTATGTATTTTTCACACATTTTCGTTAATTCTTAGGACATTATCTATGATTCTACAATCCCTCTCTTTCCCTCCACTGGAATGTGAGCTCCCTAAGAGCAGAGCCCAATTTTCACTCATCTCTATATCTCAGTTTCCAGCAGAGGGACTTGGTGCATGGTAGTCATGCTGTAATGTTCTGTGTTTGTATACGGCACTCATGAAAGTCCAGCAGAGTCACTAAATTTCCCGATAAGAAAACAAAAACATATGCAGGGGTACCTTGATTGTGACATGCCATACAGAGTGTGAATAATCTGAAGCAGAAGCCAAAGGAATCCACACCATAGGACTCAAATCAGTAGACCTTGTAGATACCATTACGGACCCCAGGACCATGGAGAGCTCCCAGTGAATGGGCCTAACTTGGCCCTGTAATCTGAATTTGCCATGATCACTGTCTTATTTTGGAAGACCAATGAAACTTAGGGGAGCAGTATTTGCGAGACACTGACATAAACCATGTAAATTACTATAGAAATTATATATCATATTGTGTTACCTAGGCTGGCTACTGCCACTTCATTACTGGATAAAGAACAGACAACAGAGTTTATTCGTATGACACCAACTTATTTGTTTTCTGTAAATATCAATTAAAATTAAGTGATAATAATACAAATGGACTTTACTCTGAGATAGAGACATTCCTAGAAAGCTGTATGAACAATCAAATTTCGGCTAATTAAATTCTGGTCTGACTGCATCGTGGGAGTACAGTATTTAAATCAATCTACTCTTTGATAAAGGCCTCCGACGTCTCTATCATTCCAATCTCAGTTTTCATGTGTTTCAGTGTCTCAACTCAGAGGATGCCTGTATTAAGGGATCCATCAGAATCTCAAAAGGTGCATGTTTTACAGCATTTCCCTTTGCCAGATTCTCTCTCTCAAGGGAAATCAAGTGAGCGAAGGAGATTTGACTTATGTTTAAAGGCTCAGGAAGAGTTACTTCTCCTTGGCAAATGAAACATTAGAAAAGACCTGGTGATCCCCGGATTACCTCAGTTTCCCTCACATTACCACAGTTCTTGGTCATTAGGCATCTTGGGTCACCCTCCCAGGAGGCAACTGTAGTTAAATTAGGTCCATTTCCCTGTAATTCTGTTGGTGTTTTCTTAACAGTTGAATGAAAGAAGAAAAACAGTTGCCATTTAAGTCTTTTTTCCAACCATTAAGATCTTCCTTATCTTTGGAATTTTATGTAAATTTGGCACCAGATTTTCTTCCTAGTCCCATCCTAATTTTGAAAAAAAATGCAGATTCTCTAGTAACGAATATCATTAGCCCTCAGTGATGAACGTTAACACAGTGCTGGATAGCTGCAGGGGAGAAAAATGTCTATCCAATATTCAATGAATATTTACTGAGGACTTACTAAGTGCCTGCAGAAGAATTGAGAGACATGGTCCTTGTTTATAAAAGAGATTGGAGGAAAAGGGAGACCTTTGCCTTTATTAATTACCATGAACTATACTGTGTTCTAGAATTAACACATTATCTCATTTAATAAACTTGCAGTTTAGAATTTAGTTAAGAAAGAATGAAGGATGGTGATGGTAATAGTAATAATGATAACATTTGTTTAATATTTACCATGCACATGACACTGTTGTAAGTGTTTTGCATGCATTATCTGTTTAAATCCTTAGTAATACTAGGTTAATCTGTAACAACCCTGTATCTAGGTAGGTATAATTATCCCTGTTTTAGAAACAAATAACTGATTCAAAGAAGTGAGAGAGATTTCTCTAGGTCACACAGCTAATAAAGTAGGGAACCCAGATGTTAAATCAGGTCCGACTAGCTCCTCAAAGAGTGTCTTCTTAACTGTCCACTATATTGTCTCCCTTATAAATCACTTAGAAATCCCAAGATCTGCCATTTGCAGAACTGAGCTTCATAAAAAGGCATCTTTTGTCCCATTTAAGCTGAATTATTCACCATTCCCAATCCTATCTGTGTCCTTTTTTGCTCATTATCAGTGGTCACTCTGAGTTCTGGTTCTTCATGGTGGAGAAGGAGCCTGAGCTTGGCATTGAAGAATGAATAGGATGTCAGTGGTGGGGGAATGAAAAGTTGGCTCAAGTGAGGAGCATGCCAAGCTCACAGTTCTCAAGAAGGAATAAATACGGCGTATGTAGCCTGAAAGTGAAGCCACTAGAGATAATTTGGGGGATTGTAGGGTGGAGGGAAGGTGAAGGACCCAATCTGTTCTGGCCCCTACCTGTTTCTCCAGCCTCAATTCAGAGCACTTCTCTCTCCCTCCCTCTCTGTGCTGCAGCTGCAGCAGCCTCCTGTTGGCTCCTGAAAGGCACCGTATATTGCCTTTTTAGCTAAGGACCTCTGATTTGCAGTTTCACCTGCATGTTTCCCTCCCCTGCGCCACTTTCTCTGATGTTCACAGTAGCAATTAAGTAACTTATTACATTATTATGCACTAAATGACCATCAGCCATGCTGGAATGCAGGATCCACAAATCCTGTGTATGTAACTTCCTGTCCACCAGCAGATGTCTGGCATCCAGCCCAACGTCCAGCTCATGGCAAATGCTCAGAGTGTATTTGTTGAATGAGGGGTTTCTCTTACAAGGATTCCTCTAAGAGCAGAGACTGTCCTTAATGTTTTACCATAGTAATTGTGTAACTACCAAATTGAAAAAAGAGAGAGAGAGAGAAAAGAAAATTGCTAAGATATGATAGTATCTATCTCAGAGCTGTATCTACTTCCAAGGTCTCAACCAGGGTGGATATGATATCCTTATCTGTAGTGCAAGCCAGGCTCAGCTGCAACTCCAATCAGGCCACCATATTGTAACTTACATGCACTGTTCCAGACCCTATGCTATGCACAAGGGAAGGATGCAGCACTAAGTAAGGCACAGTCCTGCTCTGAAGGAGTTCACAGTCTAGTAACCAGGCAATTATACTCCAGTGTGAGGTGCACTATGTCAGAGGAAGAGCAGGACATTGTGGGCGCATAGAGCAGTGACCTAAACCCAGATTAAGGGAAAGGCCATGGAAGGCTTCCTAGAGGAAGTCGCCTTTAAGCTAGAACTGGGAGGATGAGTATATTAGTCAAGTAAAAAGTCCAGGGACAAGTGTTTCTGGTAGGAGGAACAGCACATGCCTTGTAAACCACTGTCAGGAACTTGGATTTATTTTATTGTGATAAGAACACAAAATCTAACCTCAACAACTTTTAAATGTACAATGCATTGTTGCTCACTACAGATACAATGTTGTATAGTAACTCTCTAAATCTTATTCATCTTACTTAACTGAAACTTTATGCCAGTTGATTAGTAATTCTTAATTTCCCCCTCCTCCAGCCTCTGGCAACCACCATTGGGAATTTTTGAGCAGGAAAGTGATTTGATCTGACTTACGTTTTTAAAGGACCTCTTTCTAACTCAATGGTTCTCAATCAGGGATGATTTTGCTCCCCAGGAGACATTTGACAAGGTGTGGAGGCACTTGTGGTGGGTGAAACTGGGAGAGGGGGCTACTGGAGTCTAATGTAGCCAGGCACACTGCTAAACGCCCTACAATGGACAGGGCATCTTCCCACCGCAAACAATTATCTGACCCCAAAGTATCAATAGTCTGGGGGTTGAGAAACCCTTCAAACTGCAGCGTGAATAATACCAAATTACAGATTCAAAGAAGGGAGGCCACTTAGGAGGATACTGTATTCATTTAGGCAAGAAATAATGGGCTTGGGGTATGATGATAGTTGTGAAGTGGATGAGAAGTGGTCTGACTCACAATGTAGTTTGTAGGTAGAACCAACGGGATTTCTGATGCATTAGAGATGGGGTGAGGGAGGAAGAGTGCTTAATGCATCAGGTGTCGGCAAGTAAAAGAATAATGATGACATTTACTGAGATGGGTAGGGAACATTTGTGGGTGAACAGATGTGGAATGGAGGGAAATCGGGGGTTCAGTATGGGACACTGTAGGTCTGAGATGATTGTTAGAATCCAAGAGGAAATATGGAACAGACTCATGAGCCTGGGGGTGAGAGAGAAGGTCCAGACTGGACTTCAACATTTTAGGAATTATGAACATGTACCACGTAAAGCCATGGCACTGGATGAGGTTACTGTTGGGGTGAGTCTAGACGGTGAAGAGGAGAGTTCCAAGTCCTGGACCTTTGAGCATTTAGAGGGTCAGTCATGAAGAGCCTTCAGAAGAGACTGAGAAGGAGCGACCAGTGAGAGAGGAGGAAAACCCAGAGAGCCTGGTGTCCTAGAAACTGAGTGAAGGGAGCGTATATTAAAGAGGAGGGCATAAACACCTATGTCAGAGGTTGCCACGAAATCAAGTAAGGAGAGAATAGGAAATTGGTCACCAGGCTGTGGCAAGAGTTATGAGCTAGTGTAAGTCACTGTGTTTAGTAAACTGGAACAGGCATATAATATAAAGGGTTATTTGCACAATTCTTTCTGTAAAAAGTCTGACTTCAAACTTCAATGTCTTCTTATAAGAAATGCATGTGTATATGCTGGTATGTTATTCCCCTCTGCAATCGCTTCCATGAGAGAAGAGAGGAAGCAGTAAGCAAATGAAACCTTAATTAAAACTTGCACAGATTGAAGTTGTACAGAGAACCTGGGCAGAGGCAAGAATCTTTTGCAACTTGTCAAGGTGTGATTAAACCCATTATGATGGTGATTCATGGTTCATGGTTCAAGGAGACGGACTCAGCCTCTAGCCTTGTGTATGACCTCTGGGGTCTGGGAGTGGCTGAACCCAGAACTCATTTTAATGACATCTCCCTGGATTCAAAGAATCTTTGTTCTTCTCTGGTGCTTCAACTTTGAGAGGCTCATCCTGATTATCTTGAATGGGGTAAAGTACAATTCCCTAGAGTAAAATCTGATCACACCTCCTGTGTTCTCTTAGTTTTCCAGTCCCTTTACATCTCTGAATAAGGATTTCCCTGAGAAAACAGAATGGACTCTCTTAGCCTCCATCAATCAAACTCCATCTCCCATCCCCAACCTTCCTCAGTTATTTGCAAAAAAAAATATTCAACTAGGCTACAATAAGGTACACACATAACCTCTTGACCTGGTTTTGAACTACGATGGATAATTTCAGTTAGGGGTAGGCTTTGGGGGTGGGCTTGAACAAGCATTGAAGATCATTAGGGAACGGTCTTCTCTTTGGCCTTACTTCTTATTCTATCAGTAAAATATGTAGGAGACCAAATTAACAACAGGAATATATTGGTTGAGTTGGAAAACTCTAAAGTTAGAATAGATCAACCTTCAGTTGGAGGGTAGGGGTGATACCATATGACAAACATGCAACACACAATCTTAATCATCATCATCATCATCATCATCATCATCATCATCATCATCACTATCACTGTTTACCCAGTATCTGCAAGCATTACCTCATTTAATCTTCATAACAATCCTTCAACTTAGCAATTACAACTATTCTATTTTTAAAGATAAAAAGAAAAAGTGAGACTCAAAAAGATTACATAAATTGGCCAAAATCATACAATTAATAAGTGGCAAAGCTAGCAGTCAAACCCCAGTCTGACCTTAAAACCCAGTGGGTCAATTACTGTGTTATTCTTTCAAAGCAATACAGTAGAAAGAACCCTCAGCTTAGGGCTGGGGATTTGCCTTCTAAACCTAGCTCCAAGATTAATTTTGAGGGTGACTTTGGGGAAAGTCATTTAATCTCTCTGAGCCTTAGCCTGGTTTTCCTCATCTGTAGAATAATCAAGATGACTTTGATGATCCCCAAGGTACCTTCTAGCACTTGTGTCTCTGATTCTAACTCATGATATCCAAACTTTGTGTCCTCTCATTTGCAAGGAATGTTTTGATTTTCAAAGTATAGTCATCTGCTATTGTATTTGATCTGTGCAACAACCATGAGGCAAGCAAGCATTGTCCCCTCTCTTGTGTTTTATATACAGATAGGGAAACAGACTTAAAATGAAGTAGGTACCATGTCCGTGGTTAACACAGCTACTCCCCAGTCAACTGCTCTGATACACCAGTCAGGTATCTCTCCCCCTCCTTTATCTCAGGCATCTTTCTCCCCTCTGGGTCCTACCCCATTTCTCTTTCCCAGGAAGATTTTCAATGCTAGTTTAAATGTTAACTGCTAAGAAGCTAAAGGAAATGTGTACACAGAGGCCCCCATCCACACCAGGGTACAGGAGCTAAGGACCAGTTCCAGCTCCCTATTCCAAGAATAATGCCTGAGGAACAGGGACTCAGACTGAGCACCCATCCTGATGAGAAGGATGAGACGAAGGAAACAGTGGGCACTTCTATAGGGAGAGAAATGCAAGGTTGTAGATGTCATTGTCCAGGGCAGCGTGGTAGCTGGTTCTAACAATGGCAAATGCAGGAAAGATCCTACTAGAATATTTGATTTTCCTAATGCCCTGCATTTCAGAAAATGCCTCCATTTTCTTCTGAGATGCTCCAACCAGAATCCTGGGGGTAAAAGTGGGGAGACAGTACAGTCTAGGGCTTAAGGATAAACTCTGGACTCAAAACTAGCTGTGTGCTGATGGGAAGACACCTAACCTTGCCAAGCTTCAGTGTCCCCATGCATAAAATGGAGCTAAATCTTCCTTCCTAGCATGTGATGAGGAATAAATATGAACATCTTGCAGAATGTCTGGCACAAAATAGTCACTTCAAAAATAGAGCCCTCAAAAAATTAGCCCTCTGCTTCACCTTCTATATCCAATCAATCTTCAAACAGAAATTCTACCTCCTAAATCTATGGAAGTCTATTCACGTTTTCTCCACCCTTGCTGTGACCACATGGTCCAGGCACTCATTACCTCTGATCTGGGCTCCTGCAACATTGCTTTTTCATCTCCATACCTCCATTCTTGTTGCTACAAGATCCCCAGTCCATCCTCCATATACATAGTAGAGTGATTTTGCCAAGTACGTGAACTGACTCATGTTACCTCCTGCTTTCTATCCCTCACTGCCTTTCTACCAGACTTCCTCCAGTACCCCAGAACCCTGCAGGGCCTCCTCCTCAGCCTCATTTCCCATTGCTCTGCACTCTCCCCGCCAAGGTTCCTACTGTATTCCTCTGCCCTTCCTCCCCTGCAGGACCCATTATCTCTTTCACTCCCACATCTTTGATTCTTATTTTCTGGGCCCTTAACAACCTTCTCTGCAACACAACTCTCCCTAGTGAACCATTTCTCAGCTCAGACTGTCCTTCGCCAGGTAAGCCCAAGAAGTCTCACCAGCACAACGCCCAGCACACAGAAGGTAACTGATAAATATCTGTTGTCATGAGTGACAGCATTGGGGCTGATTCAACATTGACTCCTTAAATTCCCTACAGACGAAGACAAATTGGCTCCCAAATTGGGCCAGTGTTCAGCTTCTAGGTTATGTCAGGACCCAGAGCTATGAGACAGTGCAGACTCTTCCCTGACATTCCCACTGGGTCAAGAACACACTTGCAGTAAATGACAAGTGATCTGCTTAACCCCTGGAGGCCAGACAGGTAGTTAAGACACACGTCCTCCCCCCTTTATCTTTTCCCAACTTCACCTTCCTTCCCACAGGCTTTCTGTTCTCACCTAAACCCAACCAGTGAGAAACAAGACATCCCTTATGGGAAGAAATTTTATCACATCTCTGGAAAATTCTTTTCTTATCAGCCATGGCTTTAAAAGCTTGCATTTTCATGGCTGCTAATTAGAACTGTCAATTTAGTAGAAATCACTGGAAGATGTGACATCTCTTGGAAGAAAAAAAGAGATTAAGAAATTTCTTTGGCAATTTTCAGAGTGATTTATGAGGTGTATTGTTGATGATTTTTTTAATCTTTTTTCAAATATATGCTGATAGATGTTCGCTATAATAAACTGGCAAAACACATGCAAATCCCTATTACTACAAGAGTTTGGGGAACACCATGTTGGGGGATATAAAAAGAGAACAAATGTTTGGCATCTAAGGTGAATTCTGCTTTCCATTTTGTGTTTAATCCCAGGAACATTTGTTGAGTGCTTAATACATTAGGGATTCCAAAGGAATTGAAGTTGAAGAGCCTACCCCTGTCCTCCAGTTGCTTGTGATGTAGTTGTGCAGGAGTGGAGGACAACTCTAAAAACAGGCAGCACATGAGGCAGAGAGAGTGAAGAGAGGAAGGCATGGAGGACGGGAAGGAGACCTGGGCACAGCAGTGGTCTGGAAGCACTAATGCCGGGAGGGAAGAGAGTTTCTTCTCTGCTGCATCCCCAGCACAGTGTCAGGCACATAACAGCATTTTACAGAATTGTAGCAGGGATGAAAAAAGGATGGAAGGGCTGTTGGGTCCTAGTTCCAATCCTGTCACTTAGGAAATATGCGGCCAATCACTGAGCTTCAAGCTCTTCATCTATAAAGTGGTAATTGTGATGAAAACTTCTTCCAAGGAGACTGTTGTGGGTGAGAATTCATGGTTGCCATGAACGCTGTCCACCAGATATACCCAATTCTCTTCCTCTTTCGCACAGGGTATGATTGATCATCGCTTTCCCTACTGATGCTAGGTGTCACCATTTTATTTCATCTGCCCAATAAAATGTGAACAGAAGTGGTATGTGTTACTCCTGGGAAGATACTTTAGGAGCCAGTATACAACTGGGGATATTCCAAATGGCAGCTGCTTTGTCAGTCCTGACTCTAAAGGAAGGGTGAGGTGAAAACAGCCCTCAATCAACTTGCTGTGTTCATGTGTCATGAGCAAGAAGCATACCTTAAAAGACGAAAAGTATTGCCAAGGATACGGAGAAATTGAAACTCTAGTACACTGTTGGTGGGAATGGAAAATGGTGCAGCCACCATGGAAAATAGTACGGAGGTTCCTCAAAAAATTAAAAATAGAACTACCATGTGATCCAGCAGTCCTACCATGGGGTATTTATCCAAAAGAACTGAAATCAAGATCTAGAAGAGATATTAGCACTTCCATGTTTACTGCAGCCGTATTCACAATAGCCAAGAAATGGAACAATCTAAATATCCACCAATGGATGAATGAATACAGAAAATGTAGTATATACATATAATGGAATGTTATTTCGCCTTAAAAAAGGAAATTCTGCCATCTGCAATACATGGATGAACCTTGAAAATATCATGCTAAGTGAAATAAGCCAGCCACTGGAGGACAAAAGTTGCCTAATTCCAATTATATGAGAAGTCTAATGTAATCAAATACATAGAACCAAAGAGTGGAATAGTAGTTTCCAGGGACTGGGAGGGAGGGGAAAATGGGGAATTGCTAATCAATGGGCATAATGTTTCAGTTAAGCAAGATGAGTAATTTCTAGAGATCAACTGTACAGCATTGTATCCATAGTTTACTGCACTGTACATTTAAAAATCTATTAGGAGGGTAGATCTCATACTGAGTGTTCTTGCCCCAGTAAAATAATTTTTTTGAAAGAAAGAAAGAAATATACCTGGTTGTTTTAAGCAAAAATTTAGGGATCTTTTGCTATCACAGCATAAAGAATTTAATAACAAGAGAAAATCCTTCATATAACCTAGGGTTTAAGTAAATATAACAGCTAGCAAAGGGGCAAAAAAAGAAAAAAAAAAGTGCTGCATTGGAAGAGATTGTGCCTGACTGAAGGGGTTGGGGAAATCTTAGAGAAGATGTCATCTGGGATGGATTATGAAGATGGAAAGTGTATCTAGGGACACACATGGAGAAGCAAGAACAGGAAGAGGTATGCACAAATGACAGCACTCAGAATGGACAGGGAAGATGAGTGTGGCCAAGCAGTGAATGACTGATAAAAATAGTAGTAAGAAGAAATAGCATGTGTACACCAGAAATTAACACATTGTAACTGACTATACTTTACTTTTTTAAAAAGTCAAAAAAAATAGCATGGATTAGGTATATACTATATGCCCATCTCTGTCCTGTATGATGGACATGTATTTATTTTTCACACAGTGTTCCCATATTGGTTATCTATTGCAGCCATAATGAAACTTAGCAGCTTAAAATCACACATATTTGTTATCTTATACTTCTATAGATCAAAAGTCCAGCATGAGTCTCACTGGGCTAAAATAAAGTTGGCAGCTGGGCTATGTTCCTTTCCAGGAGCTCAAAGGCAAAATCCATTTCCTTGCTCACTGACGTTGCTGGCAATTTTAAACTCCTGTGGTTGTAGGACTTGGGTTCATGTTTCCTCACTGGCTTTCAGCCAAGGGCTCTTCCCAGCTGCCTCATTCCTTGGCTCATGGCCCTCATTCCCTACCTTCAAAGCCAGAAACTGAGCATCAGGTCCCTTTACATCTCTCCTAGCTCTTCTTCTGTCCCAGGTCTTTGACCATCTATCTTCCCCTTTTAGAGCCAATGTGATTACACTGAGCCTACCTGGATAGTCATCCTGCTTTAAGGTACTTAATTCTATCGGAAAAATCTCTTTTCCAATATAATGGGACACATTCACAGGGTCTAGAGATTGGGGCATGGATCTTCAGGGGGCTGATTTTCTGCCTACCACATCCCACTTTGTAGGTGAGAGACTGAGTCTTAGTGTGGTTAGGTAACTTGTCACCACCCAGATCTTGGCAGAATGGCTTTTGATCCCAAGCAGCCTGACAGTAGAGCCTTTACACTTAACAACCAACTTCATTCAGAGAATGTAAAGGGGAAAAGTAGAGGACCAGGCTAAAATGGAACAATGGGACCAGCATCTATTGTAGCCATCCTCAAATGGTTTACCCAAGACACGGTTTAAAGGAACACTGCATAGTGATTTCCAGTCATACTTCAGTTTTCTATTGCTATATAACAAATTACCACTGTCGACTGAAAAAATTTGCACAATCTAAAAGTTGAGAGTTATGTTTTATTCGGCGGACTTTCTGAGGACTTAAGCCTGGGAGACAGCCTCTCAGATAGGTCTAAAAGACTGCTCCGAAGAGGTAAAGGAGGAGCCAGGATATACAGGGGGTTTTGCAACAAAGACCAGGTAGTCAGGACATCAAAAAGATTACTGTTAATTAAAGAAAACCAGACATCTCACGTTAAGGAATTTAGCACTTTTCTATGTATGGGAAGATGCAAGAGTCTGGGCTCATTGAATCGTTCCTCTGATATGCACATTAGCTATCTAGGGCCAGTGTCCTGTGCTTCCATCCTGAGCCTCCTTGATGCCCTGCTGGGAGTGGCTGTCAGCTGATACACTGATGGGGGTGTTTCCTGTTTCCATACTGAGTTCCCTCAGGGCTCACCATAAGGGTGGCTGCAGTGGCTGATAGCTTTTTGAACTGACAGGCAGGCAGCATTCATTGCTCATCCCACAAACTTAGTTTAAAACAATACCCATATATTACTTCATAGTTCTGTCTAAATTTGTGAGCAGTCTTTTACAGCATTTTAAAAGAAACTCGGTTTTATTATTTTAACTTTATGCAATCATTTGCTCTCTGACAACCATTCTGCAGAGCAGCGATTTAGTGGAAACATGATTGTATGGTTATGTAAGAATTCTGGATACATCTGAGATACCAGTTTCTCAAAATTTGGTGCTCCTAAAGTTTTTGAAATCAGTTTATGAACTCATAGAATAAATGACTCCTCACACAATCATGATTTTGCTATTAATAAGCTTAAGAAATTTTCTTCTACAGATAGCTCAGAGGAAAGCACTACAAATGCCTATGTGTGGAGTTTCACATTCACTCCACACATATTGAGAGTGTACTGGGTTCTAGGGAATTATGAAGACACCTAAAAATCCCTTAATGATTTAATTATTTATTGTAGCGCTAACAGTGCAAAAGAGCAGAACAAGGAGTGGTACTGACAGGAAAAGCAGAAGACTTCAAAGAAATAGGAAGTGAGGAGACGGAGCAGCACCCAGGCAGGCTTCTTGGAGGAGGTGACGCTAGTAGCTGGACTTTTAATAATTAAATACAGAATCCAAGCCCTGGCTTCAGATGCTTTGCTTGATCTAGTCCTTTCCTTACTCTCCAAACTCATCCTATGCTGCCAATTACCTTGAAGACATGATGCCTTTTCCTGCCTTCAGAACTTTGCTCTGTCTCCTCTGTTTAGAATGTTCTTCCTCCAGATTCTTCACACATCTACATCATTCTCAACCTTAGCTCTCAGCTTAATTATTACCTGCCCAGAGAGACTTTCACTCACCTCCCTGCCTACATCAGTGCCTTTCTTCCCTCTTCCTGATCTTTTGCCACCCACCAAATTAGTGATGAAAGAACAACAATCTTCGATGGCTAACATAAGGAGGTAGTGCTATTGTCTCCATTTTACAGAGGGAGCTGAAACTCAGAGAGGCTAAGCCACTGTCACAAGGTCACACAGTAAGAGAAGACGTTGGGATTTGAACCCAGGTTAGATGATCCCATAGTCCATGATTTTAACCACTATGTTATAGATTTTCTACATGTTATAAATACTAAAGGTATTCATTTAGCAAATCAGAAAATAGAAGAAGGTAGAAAAAAATCCCATACTCTAGCCACCTAGATGACTCTTGTTGTAGCTTAGTTCACATACATACAAACACTTATCTCTGCCAAAGATGAGTTTTCAGATGTGGCCATACAGCTTAGTCTGTTTTGTAACCTGCTTTTCCCACTTAACAGCAACTGACATCTTCTTGCCATGACATCTTGCATTTCAGAATAGTGGCATCTGCTTCTCCCAGGCATCTCCTCTGGTCCAGGCAGCCAGGGAAGCACACTACAGCTCATCCTCACAACAACGCTTTAAGGTTGTTCCTGTTAGTGTCCCCATTTCATAGACAGAAGAAACCGAGGTTCAGAGATGTGAAGTAACATGCCTCAAATTACACAGTTAACACAGGAGGTCCGTACATCTTCTGAACTCCTACTTCAGAACTGTCTTCACTGTCTCAGAAACAGCTGAGGGTCCTTTTGATAAAATGATTGGGAGGGTTTGGGGTCAGGAAAGGAAGGAAGGCTGTTCCCTACCTCTGGGGCTGCCCTGCTAGCTTTCTCAGGGATACATGGGAGGAAGGGTCTGAGAGCACAGGGAACTGGGGAGGCTGAAAAATACCTGACGAATGGAGGATTTTCAACTGGTTCTTTTAAGTAAAATCCTTCCTTGTGATATGTGCCTTGTGCTGGAGCAAACCAAGCATTAATCAAAGCAGAAGCATGCATTGTGGTGCTTTTCACTCCTATGTGCTAATGGATCGGGGTCTATTTTTAAACGCCTACAACATCCCACATTTAAATCTGCTGCCCACTCTGAGGACTTCAAATGCCAGCTATGTTTGGCCACAGAAGACAATTCAGGCCCTCATTGACCCAATGAGGCAGGGACCCAGGCCCCAGAACCCGTCTCCCTTCTGAAACCAGCTACTGGATCAGCAAAGAGTAGGAGCTCTCGGGAGGGCTCCAGATCCAGGGAAAACATATGTTTTGGTATTATGGGCTGGCCAGCAGGCAGCTAGCTGTAAAAAAAAGAATGGCTTCTTCTAAGAATTTACCCAAAGAAATACACGTGGAAGAAGTCCCATCTTTAACACCAGTACAGTGCTACATACTCCTTTGTGCCCAGGAACTAACTGGGTAAGTGGTGCTTGGGACCTGAGAAGGTCAACCTTGAGAGAGGTCACCCTTGAGAGAGGTGGTAGTCCTGGTTCAAGCTGGACCCAGTTTCAGCACAATGAAACCGTACCACAAGAATTTGCCTCCATCACTTGCTTTGTGACCTTAATTATTTCATCTCTGGACCTCAGTTTCACCATGTGTCACAAGGTCAGGGCTGGGGGTAATTCCTACCTGGTCTAGAAAGAGTGACAGGGATCAGAAGAATGGATGTCAAATATTTTAGGCAGTACTCAGTTCAAAGTAGGTACTCGGAGAACGGTGGTGGCTAGGTGGCTAATACGTTTTGGGTAAAGTGAAAAATTCTTGCTTTTTCACATTCTTGTTCCATCTCTACACCATAGCACAAGCTGTTCCTGCTCCAGGAAATAGTTTTCTATTTCAGAATGCTCAAAGCCTGCCTGCCCTGCATATCCCAGGTAAAAGCTTCCTCTTCCACGTCACCTTTCCAGATCTTTCCCAGTTGGATGTGGCTCTTCTCTCTTCCGCAATTTCACAGCACTTAATCGTTAACTCCCCCTGCTGTCCATCCCAGCCCTGGCATCAGAGTTGCTTGTGTGGGGGTCACATTCCTTCTACTAAACTGATTTTCTTGACAAGAAACTTCTTAGGTATTTCTCATCAGATTCAGTATGTAGCCACTGCTCAGTCAACATTGTGTAATTATTCATTTATTCAGGACATGTTCAATGAGCATCTACTATGTGCCAGGCACTCTGGTAGGTGCCATGGATATAGACATGAATGACAAAGATGCCTGCTCTCTCTGAACTTACAGTTTAGTGGAGGAAGACAGATACTCATGAATAAACAAATAAATATGTGATTATATAAAGATCACATTAGACTTTGATAAGTAGAGAAGACTGAGGAAAGTGTGGAGCCTAGAAGCTAAGAGGAGTGTTTCCAGAAGAAATCACCATCACCATCACCATCATCACAGGTGACATCTTTCGAGTCCCGTTGTGTCTGTGCTAAGTGAGAAACATGACTTGTTCTTTGAATTCTCACAAATCATGAGCTGGAATTCAGTATCTTCATTTTCAGAGGTGGAGACCAAGGTTTACAGAGTGAACCAAAGCACTCTGTAATATAAAATTATTTTTTAAATCAATTAATCTACACTCATTCTTTTGCAAACTGTGCCCACGCTATGCTCCCATAGCTAACCTAAATGGGAAATAACAGGAACGTAAGACCATCCTTCTTTGAAACATTGCTCTGCAAGTTCTAGAACAGTACACTGGCTTACAGAGTACCAGGCTTTCCTTGGCGCCTGCTGTCCAACCCCCAGTCCCCCACCCCTGGGACTCACTCCAGGAGTCCAGGCCCGCCCCTCCTGCAGTGCTGGAACACACTGACCAGCAGCTGGGCAATTAACACGAATCACTCCTACTCTGCCAGGGAAGCACTGAGCGATTTGCAGCTGGTGAAAATGGGATGATTTGCCAGCCAGACACAGTATCTTGGATGAAGTGACCTCATCAGTGGAATTGTTGCATTTGGCCAGAGCCTTGATGCCTGATACCAAGAAAGCCTCTCTCTGAACACTGCACAGCCAAGTAATTAGTTAAGATGGACCCTTTTTCCTCCCAGTAATTTAGAGTTGGGTCATCTGAACCTCTGCCTTCACACCCCTGTTTCCATTACTTTTTAAAAAATAGCCATTTGAAGCAGATGACCAAGGGAAGTAGGTTGAGCTCAGTGACCTCTTGAGCTTAGCTGAATGAAGGCACCCAGGAGGTGTCCCTCTGTCCCCTTCCTCTTGGGGAGGACAGGACACACTTTGGAAATAAAGAACGTCCATACCTAACTCCTTGTCAGAGACGTCCTGGAGAGGAGGTTGGAGATCAAAAGCTGATTGCTGTTTAATAACTCTGTACTCCCCACTCTGGTCCCAGGCATCTGCTTTCCCGAAGGCCCCCAGTCACGGCACCTGCTCCCCCACCTGCAGCCAGGTCACTGTTCCTCCCTCCATCTGCACACCTCCATCCTGAAACACTCCCTCTGCCAGGCACTTTGCTTCCTGCTTCATTTGTTTTCCTTTGTAATTCTTAAGAATACCTTTCAGATGAGCACTAATACTTCAGTTTGTAAAGAAACAAGCACGAAGGAGATGCAGTGGTTTGCCCAAAGTCATACAAGCAACAGATAAGAAGGCAGGACTCGACCCTGTCTGGTCTGACTCCCGAGCCCATTCTCTTGACCAATGCCTTCTAGCTTCCCCCTGAGGACAGCACAGAAAGGAACTGTCAGATAAATCATTCCAATGTTTTATCTGAGTGTGCGTGTGGAGGTACTAATGCCTGGATAGATGATGAAAAAAAAAAAAGGCTAAGCTGCATATGAACTTCGATCAAAGGTCTCTGAGATTCTCTGTATGGTTGAGGGCAGGAGTCATTGAACAACAGGCCGCATGCTAACTCCAGCCCACTGTCTGTTTTCGCAATGAAAGCTACACAGGAACACAGCCACGTGCACGTGTTTACATACTGTCTGTGGCTGTTTTCATGCTCCACCAGCAGAGACGAAAACAACAGAGACTTCGAGCCCCGCCAAAGCCTGAAATATTTACTCCCTGGCCATTCACAGAAAAGGTTTGCCCATCCCTTGTCTAGAAAGACAAATCAAAGCTGCAAGATTAGAAATACACAGAGGAAGTTCTGTGGTGAATCCCAACCCATGACCAGCACAGGAAATGCCCAACTGTCAGAACTTAGAGAATGCTCCAGTCAGATCCTTACTGCCTTCCATTAGCATCAAGTTATGCACTTAACGATACACTCAGTGTCTTGTTAACAAAAGGAAAAAGCATCATTTGCCAGAAGAGTCAGCTTGCAGCCAGGATCTACCTCCGGAGACCGTGTCAGAATTCATTTCCTCCCCCACTGCTTCTGCCCCTGTAAGTCATCAAATCCTATCACTTTGACCTCTTCACCTTTCGATCAGCCTGTCTCTCCCAATTTCTGTGGGCTCTGTTTGAATTCAACCCATCATCATCAATGTTTATCAATAAACACCATAAGTAATGATCAAAGTGACATCTTGAATCATTACAGCAACATGGTTGAAATTCTAAGTGCAGAATGATCATGGTGTGTTGGGAATACAGAATGAGTTGCTCAGTGCTCTGCTGGGAAAGGTGAGGAGGTTTACAGGGGACACGATCTCCCACTCACCTCCTCCTTTTTACCTCAGTCTACTGTGCTTCCTCCCACTCCTGCACCTATTCCACTTGGCAGTCTCCTACTCATACTTCAAAACCCAGCACAAGTTTCTCCTCCTCTGGTAACTTGCCCGGACCTCTGCCAGCTGAGTAGACAGCAAGTCCTTCTGTGTTCCCTAAGTGCTGCTTTCTCCCTTGTCACATAGTTAAGATGATACTATAATTACTGTTGATGATATTATGTAAGATGGTGAAGATGGCATTTCCGAGTGCTTACCACGCTTCAGACACTGTGCCAAGCACTTTACAGAGAATTGGGGCGTCTGACCCCAAAGCCTATGCTTTCGTCACTGGGCTACATTACCTTCCCTTCTCCCTGGGAGGGAGGAGCTGTGCTGTATTCACTGTCATCTCCCCCATGCTCAACAGTGCCTGCCATGTAAGCAATGCTTACAAAATGAATCAGTCAATCAACAGTACGGTAGAAACAATTTTAAAGACTCCTGTCTCTTGGTTATTCAAACACTAACCTAAGTACTCCTATAAAGAGATTTTACAGATGTAATTAAAGTCCTAAGCCAGTTGACTTTAAGATTATCCAAGTGGGACTGACCCAATCCCATAAGCCCTTTAAAAAGCAGAGTTTTCTCTCACTAATGGAAGTCAGAAAAATTCAAAGAATAAGAGGGATTTGCAACACTCTTGCTTGAAGGTGGAGGTGGTGCAGGATGAAGAATGCAGGCAGCTCCTAGGAGCTGAGTCCAGCCCCTGGCTGACAGCCAGCAAGAAAACGATGACCTCCGTCCCATATCCACTTGGAGACGAATTCTGCAAACAACCTGTGAGCTCAAAAGAAGACCTCGAGCTCCACATGAGAACCACAGCCCCAGCCAACACCTTGATTTCAGCCTGGTGAAGCCCTGAGTGGGAAATCTAGTCACCGTCTTGCAGACTTCTGATCTGCAGAACTATGAGATAATAAATGAGTGTTGTTAGAAGCCACGACATTCGTGGTGATTTGTTATGCAGCAGCAAAAAAAACAATACAAACAGATTTACAATTCTATGGAGAGGCTGGTGGTCAGACTGCTTTGGGCAGATCCCAAAGGTTCCAGTGAGCATCACAAGAAGCGAGTGTTGACTGAGCCAACATCCTGGCGAGAATCATGGGTGGAGGAAGTCCATGCCCATCTACTGAATCATCAGTTGGTGAAGGAGGGAGTGCTCTGCAGTGGCTGGAGGGCTGGACCAGATATATGAAGTCCTGGTTTCTAGTCCCAGCTCTGCCCCTGCCTCACTGTGTGATCCTGGGCAAGTCCCTCTAGTTATCCTAACTGCAGTTCTTTCATCTGTGAGATGTGAGTATTCACCCCTCTCCCATCCACGTCACAGGGCTATGAATCCAGTTCAAATAAGACAAAGGTCCAACCAGCCACACAAATTGTGGCCAATTCTGGAGGCACATGAGGAACTCCCTCTATCACCCAGGAAGTTTTGGGAAGAGCTTTGCCAAGTTATGAGACAAGTAACATTCAGGACTAGGCAGACCTCCAAGGGATTCAGATTATAGCTGTTCCATCCCTATTAAGAAAAATGCTGCTTTGCCCTGCAGCTCCCTGGTGGAATCATCATCATCATAAAAATAATGTATCCTGTTTCAACAACACTTTGCAAAGTACTGCCCCCTCTACCATTGTAATTCCAACAGCTGGTCTAAGTTAAAGGAAAAGGATAGACTAAGAGTCTTCCTAGTTCTGAAAGTATGGGCTTCTCCCCATGAAATCAGGTTAGTCTCACCCATTAAACAGAGGAGGAAGACTGAGGTCCAGCCGAGTAGTCAAGTTGCCAAGGTTACGAAGCTGGTCAGTGAAAGAGCAAAGACTCTAACTCTCAGTCCCAGCTTTTAAAAACTCCAGCTCCGTGCCTCTGGGATGGAGCTGGGACAATACGGAGTTTTCGGATGAGGCCCCCCTTTGCCTGTGCCGGGTCTGAGCTGAAGGGGGTTGCCTCATACTCCACTTCCATTTTGTGGATCAGATACCAGTGAAACATTGGAGTCATGTCCCATTTTGAAGAGCCTCTTCCCCCATCCCTCCAGTTATTCCATGATGACTCTCGCTGGCTATTGAGCAGCACAATTTTTCTTCAATATCTTCATTAATTAGGTGGGAAGTGAGGAATATAGTGGAAGGTAAGCTGATCTCAGCATCTAGCAGATAAATATTAAAGAACAGAGAAGAAGGAGCTGTAGGCCTGGAACTGTCCTGGGAGGCCTTTGAGCTTCACTGGATGATCCCCAAGTTGAGATCCCGTAGCTGGGTCACTCAGTTCAGCAATGTTGGAAAAGGAGGTAGCTATCCTGAACCTGTGCTTTGAGGCCATGACTCCAGACATCCCCATAAGCAGGTTTGAATTCTCTTGGCCCTGAAAGTTATTCCCAGGCTCTAGAATCTACTGTGAGTGGAGCCATTGGGTTATAAAAGAGGTGAGATTCATGTCTTCACTTGTTACTAAGGCTAACTGCGTGCTGGGCGCTGGAGATTCAACATTGCACAAAAGAGCTACAAGGTTCCTTTGCTCTCAGAGGGCTTGTGGTCTAGAGGAAAACTGACAAACAATCACACAGACAGACGTCACATGTCAACTGCGATGTGAGCTGCCTGGGGCTCTGAGAGTCGTATGCTTGATTGCTGAAAAACTGATGACTAGGATGAGGTCTGAAGGATGAGTAGGGCTGATGCATTCATCACGGGGAGGAGCAGCATGTGACAAGGGTGAGAGCCTTCTGAGTGTGAAGGATCAAATAAAGTCCAGCGGGACCACAGTTCCAGAATCCATGTTGTGGGAGGGCCCTGGAGAGCAAGCCTGGGGCCAGACCATACAAGGCCACCTAAGGAGTTGGATTTTATTCCAAGTGTAAGAGGAGGACTTTGATGGGTTTTAAGCAACAAAGAAACATGACATAATCAATGTTTCTAAAGAGCTCATTCAGGTTGCCTTGCAGAGAACTGATTAGGCAGAGGAGTGGGAGGATGGGGGGTAGCAGGGTTGAACGAAGGCAAGAAGTCGGGTCAGATGCCACTGTGACTTCCCAGAATTGAGAAAGCAGCAGCATCTTCCAGCAGCCTGAACCCTTGTATCTGCCGCCTCCTGTGGTGAACAGAGCCCTGGGCTAGTGTTCAGGAGACTGGTGTGACCTAGACTACAATTGTGCATTAGTCCTGGGGCATTGGGAGAATGATCTGCCTCTGTGTATCTCATTTTGCTTGACTGACCAATGGAAGCCAAGCATCCTGGCCTCCTTACTTATGATTTCAGACCACAGAATCTCAGAGACGTGAAGAGGGGAAGAGGAAGCAGTTAGCCTCTGGCTCCATGTGACACTTGGCCCTTTCCCTATCTTACTGTGGTGTCCCCAGCACTCAGTACCCTGGAGGACCAAGAGCAGGCACCAAGTACAACATCTCCATGAATGATTTATCACTTGAACATCTACAGAAATGGGGAAACTCCACTCTCACCCGCAGGACAGCCATTGTTGCCCTATTGCCTACCCTGCCCGTCAAAAATGTCTTCCCCGTATTTGCTTAGTGTTTGTTTCCTGTCACTTCTACCAGACATGCCCAAATCAGGTCACATGGTACATGCTTTACCTCCATCCTTCAGTGAACACATCTCTCCAGGTCTTTTCTTCCTGTAAAATGTGCCCTCTTTCCTGCAGCTGTTCTTCAGATGACGTAGCTTTGTTCTGCTCTCCAGCCCTCATTTCTTTGGACCAGTCTCCCCTTACTTCCCTGTTTACGTGAAGCATCTAGGAACGGTACTGTCCACAGAGCAAGCAGTAACAAGTATCCGCTGGATTTCTTGGGGTGAAAACTGTCCGTCTAGAGTGAAAAGGAGACTTCCAGGAACCGAAACAAAGTGGAACACACGGGAACGTGGGAATAACGCAGGGAGGGCCAACAGGGTCTTGAAAACAGAGCAGAGCAGTCAAACAAGCCAGCAGGTGCGGGATTGCTCCGGGGTCAGTGCGATTTGGGACCCTGGAGTTTATCTGTAAAACTTACGGTTTGGACTGGGGATTGATTGCTCTGGTTGTTGAGTGTCAGGTTCTAGTTAAGCACTGTCACCTCGGAGCTTGAGACTGTCAGAGCACATGCAGCTTCAGGATGGTACTTCCTTAATAAACTGAGCCAGATGGGGGAGAAATGGAATGAAAATAACTTTATCGCACTCTCTGATTCAGTATGACTTGAGGCCATGTCTGGCCACCCCACAAAATCACCCCATATAACATGTAAGTCTTTGGTAATGTCTTTGGGAAGCCCTGGACTTGAAATCTCCTAGCCACATCCAAACAATCACAGTGGAACTTCACTTCCACGGTGAAGAGTGGTTTCTCTTCACTATTTTGGGCTTAAGAGAGGAGAACAGGACTCTAATTAGATCAAGGACAAATTTCTCACCTCCTGTATGATCGTCTTATTTTCCATTTTGATCCAGAACAAGCTCTCCTTTGTCTTTCATTTCAACCAAAGTCTGTTTCTCTGTGGTAAGGAAGGGAACCGTGCCCGCACTCAACAGTGACATTCTCCAAGGTGGCTGGAGTGCTGTTGTTGTCATTTATTTCCAGTACATTCTCCCTTCCCTTCCTTCTGGTCCATCATTTTGGCGGCCTCTGTGAGCCAGGGAGGCAAGAGGGAGAAGGCAGTCTGAAAACATTCCTGGTCATGATCAAATGTGGGCCACATGTGTGCACATGCGTTTGCGTTCACGTATGTATATATGCAAATACATGCAGACACATTTGGTGTCTATGTAACTGTCTTTAACCAGATGTTGATCCATGTTTGTGAATTTGTGGGTAGGGGCTGACCTCTCTGTGTCTTTGCTGACACATGTCTTGATGTGCATGCACGTGTGAGAGTGGATGTGAAGATGTACCTGCAGGGCAGGACAGCAGCCCCACAGATTCTTATCCATGATAAGGAACAAAAATGGGCAGGAGCCACTGATGTTTGAGTTCTCACAGCCTGCTGACAGCAGAGAAGGGTGCAACAGGGCTTGACAGCTCTGCTGGCTCAGGCTGGCCCTCAGCCCCTCCTACAGCCCACGGTAATTGACGTCTGTGCTTCTGACGCCTCTTCCCTTCGGCCTGCAGGTCCCTGTCCGGCCGCATCGTTGGTGGCGTCTGGTGGTTCTTCACCTTGATCATCATCTCGTCCTACACAGCCAACCTGGCTGCCTTCCTGACCGTGGAGAGGATGGTGTCTCCCATTGAGAGCGCCGAGGACCTAGCCAAGCAGACAGAAATCGCCTACGGGACGCTGGAAGCAGGATCCACAAAAGAGTTCTTCAGGGTAGGGACCTCCCTTGTCCAAATGCACTTTCTCAAAAGGGAAACACTATTGTCATTAGAATATCCTTCTCGTTAGAAAACATGAGATGACAGGGGACTGCTCCACTGAGTGTGAGACAGGGAAACTCAGAGCATTTCTCAGCTTTCCACAGATCCCTGAGAAACCTACACATCTGCATTTGCAGGAACACCAAAGCTCTTGCGTTGAATTTGACCCCTTATGTACACCAATCTGTGACAAGTTCTCTGAGGGCTGCGAAGGAGATGCCCCAGTCTGCTCGTGCAAGGACCTTCAGCCTTGTTAGCCACTGATTAGGAACAGCCTAGGGACAAGGTCCCAACCTGATGCATGTCCTTTGTGTCCCCTCCTGGTGTCTTAGTGAATAAGGAGATGTTATATGGGAAATAACTACTGGAATAGGTGTTCTATTAAGTAGTGCCAAGAGAGACAGAAAATGTGAAGTGGAGCTGGAGGTGGTGGATATGTCTTGTGGCTGGAGGCAGAGGAGCAAAGGAGCATAAGCCTTAGTGTCAGCCACACTGAGGTCCAGAAACTGGCTCCATCCTTTACTTGTTCTGTGGCACTTTTACCCTTTTGACACCATTTCACCATCAATAAAATGAGGAAAATAATGTCTATCTCAAAGAGTCATTAGGAGATTAAAAGAGATGAGCCATCTCAGGGAGGGTATAGCTCAGTGGTAGAGTGCATGCTTAGCATGGATGGGGTCTTGGGTTCAATCCCCAGTAACTCCATGAAAAAGAAAGAGATAAGTCATCTAAAATATTCAGATAGACCTGTAAACATTTCTAGACAGCATGAAACCAAGTCAGATCTGGGTAGGCTCATTACATTCCAGGCAAAAGCAACAACTTGAACAAACATGCAGTAGTGGAAAAACTGTAGGTCCGTGGACTTTGGGCATGTTCATCCTGGGAGTTGAACAGACAGCACATGGAGGCACCAAGATCAAACATAAATAATAAAGATTTGCTACCACTTCC
Organism: Camelus dromedarius; assembly: GCF_036321535.1. NCBI lineage: Eukaryota > Metazoa > Chordata > Mammalia > Artiodactyla > Camelidae > Camelus > Camelus dromedarius. The sequence continues at coordinate 108,715,989 of NC_087438.1, forward strand.
TTAGCACATACTATGAATGAGGTCCTGTGGTAAGAAGCACACATTACATGACTTAGCTCATTTAATCCTCTCATTAGAGGCCAGTTAGGGATTTGTTGTTCCCACTTTATAAAGGGAGTTCAGAGAGGTAAAAGTAATCGCCCAAGGTCACACAGCTAATAAGCAGCAGGAGGAGAACAGGGAGCAAGGCTCTGCATTGTCTCTGGCAAGAGGCTGGGGATCCTGTGCATACCCCCTGGGTTCTCACTCCAAGTTCACCGAGGAAACCCCAGGCTCTGCGTGAACCCACTCGATGCTGTACTCAGGTTCTTGATTGTGGGCTCTGCATCCCATGTGATAGGCAGAAAAGAGACTAAAGTCTTAACTGTGACTGATACAGCTGCCAAGGTTAAAATCACCCATTTTTAACATATTGGAGCAAGATGGTAACTTAGAGGTCACTTGGTCAAAGTCTGTCATTTCAAAGAGAGACATGACTTACTTAGGCTAACCCAACCAGTTAGTGAAAAACCACTTGCAACCTCATTACAATTCTCTGACACTTTTTAGCCCACAACCAAAGTGTGAAGGAGATGCCAGGTATTTGTCCACGAAGCCAGTCCTATGCCCCAGGCCCTGAGGGTACAGCTGGGGAACCACTCAATCCACTCCCCCATTATATACCTCTGCTCTCATCCCCGGTATATCAGCATGTCACAGTCCCCAAAGCTCTTCTCATCCAGGTCTCATTCATGTTTCACCCATGACCTAAGGCAGAACAGGGATGATGTGACCACTTTGTAGATAAGAAACTGAGATGCAGGGAATTCGTGACGCGAGCGTCAAGGGTGGGTACAAAGCCTGAGCTTCCTTAATCCAACCCAAATATTCTTGCCACTGAACCACACTGTCCTAATGGGTGGTGTCTTTAACCAATAAATGGTTTTTTAACGTATCACTTAGGTTACTAGCTGGGCCCATAGACAAGTCTCATCTAACCCTCCCCTTTTGTAGTTGGAGAAAGTGAGATCCAAAGAAGAAAATGTGCATGCTGTAGCTAACTTAGAGGCGCAGCTGGGACTTAAGACTTCCAAGCTCTCTGTTAAGAACTATAGCAATTGACATATTACTATCTCTCGTCCACAGCACTAGGTTAGGCCCCTAGAAGCAAGGCAGCGCATATTCTACAAACCCTGCATCCTAACCAGGCCGACAGCCCTGGTGGCAAAGAGGTTGTAGTCCGGTGCTAACTCTGAGAGATCAGTAGTCCTTGCCTGGAGTTCTATGTTGACATGGATTCTGAGGTCACATCTGGGCTCAGTATGAAAGAATTCCTTGATTGATGCCAAAGTCTGCCATGTATATAGGAAGGGAAACTGGTACCAAGTCAAGCATGGACTAGGCATTCCTACCCTAAAACCTGACTAAAGGGCATCATTGTTAGTAGTAATTGTACCACTTATGGAACACCTACTATGCGCCAGGTGCTGGGTTAGGCATTGATACCTCTGTTCTCATATAATCTCCATGGCAACACTGGACAGTGGGTACTATTATCGCCACTGCCACTGAGGCTCAGAAAGGTGATGTTACTTGCCCAAAGTCCCGCAACCAGCAAAATATAAAGCCTAAAATGAGGGAGGCAGCTGGTTGCAGCGGAAAGACACCAGATGTGCCGTCAGGAGACGAGGTTCTACTACTGCTGGCTCTGCCACTAACACACTACATGACACTGGATGGTTCGTGGCCACACTGTGGGTCTCAGTTTCTTTACCTGTAAAAAGAGGGCACTGCTGAAGATATGCCCCATGAGCCCCCCCATCTCTGTGACTCTGACCTTGAGAGTTATCCCACCAGGACTTTGGAGGGTGGGGAAACAAGATCACCTACCACCCCCATCAGGCAGGGGGAGGGAATCATAAGGCAAGAATTCCACCCCAGTCTCTGAAAAATCCGGCTTCTAGTCTCCATGGCAGCCCAAAGCATCTTGGCAGCCCAAACCCAGCGTCACTTAACCCTCCATCGACAGTTTAATTAAGATGTGTGAAGGGCCGTGGGAGCTGCAGATGATAGAAGAGATCCAAGAACAAATACCCCAAGCATGTTTCCAATCCTCCCCGCCACTCCCGCCACCTTCGCATTCCTGGAGATTAGATTTTCCTGATAGTCTGCTCCGAGTGCCTGTGAGCACGGGCCCCGGCGTTTGGGGCCCTGGGGGGAGGCTGAGAGGACATATTAATTTTCTGCATGCTCCTCAGCTCTGCCTGTCAGCGGCCCAGTTCCCCCTGTGGCCGTCCTGTCAGGTCAAATTGCATCTTGCAATTGCCCTGCTGTGTGTTTGGTTGGTTTTGTGCCTGGAAGATCATCTGCCAATCTGGTCACAGCTGAATTTATGTATTTCTCTGTTTCCTGGGAGAGAATATTCAATATATTGTAGATGCTAGGATTGGTCCTGGCTATTTCTTTCCCTAACTTTGAAAGCCTCCCTCCCTTTTCTCCTTTCTATCTTCTTTTTTTTTCGCATGGACATTGTTGCTTGAATGATGAATCTTCATGTAAAGAATCAAATATTTCAAGCTAGTGAGTAACTCAAAGGTTACCACGTCCAAACTCCTTATGGAACAGATAGGGAAAGTTAGCAATAGACCTAAGACTAGAACCCAGGGCTCCTCATCCCCAGTCCAGTGTCCTTTCTAGACTGTAAACCATACCATGAAACAAATCATCAAGTTTATCTAATTACAAGCTATTAAATCTTACAACTCTATTAAATGCTTCCCTGACATTCTCAATAACTATATCCATTCATTTTTCCTTGAGACCGAGTATTTTCCTGGGCCCAAATATCTTTGTAGATCAGTTGGCTCAAACAACAACTGAACTGTACATCAATATCTAGCCAACACTTACTGCTATCAAGAAAATAAATCTGATAATGTGCACAAAGGAAAATGACATATTGCATGTATAATGGTAATGTGATACTAAACAAATCTGTAATCTCTGTATCAACCACTGGATTACATAGCTTGCCTGACACTAGTAGTAACTGTTTTTAAGAAAATAGCCCTTTATATGTGTTGAACACTTGTCTACTTACAAAACATTTTCAAAAGCCAGATACCAGGATCCCTAAAATACATCTATTTGTTGGGGAAAGGATGCTTTTTAGGAAGAACATCTTAGATAAGAGAGTTGATTTATGGTCCTGGATCATAGCCCCTAAGAAACTGCTGTATGCAAGGTTAGACTCTGTCAAGGACCCACAGAAGGGAAGATGTTCCCTACCCTCAGGTAGTGTCCACATACTTGAGACCTATGCACAAGGATGGATGACGCATAGTCCTAACACACTAGCCGGGCCAGCCAGTGAGTTCCTGGACAATGGGTCCTAGAGGAATATCAATCTTCACAATATTCCTTCTAAAGTGAGAGCCACACAGGTCATACAGATGAATCATCTGGTCTAAAAGAGATTTATTCTAGACTCCCCACCAGACCAGCTGAATCAGAATCTGGAGGTTTAGAGCCAGGGAGTAGGCATATTTACAGTCTCCATACATGACCCTGGTTTCCACTCGAGTTTGAGAACCATTGTCCTTGGAACCGAGGCAGTCTCAGAATACAAAGGATGTGTTCTGATGTTGAGACGATGAGTAAGTAAGGAGGATGTGGTTAGAGAGAACCAGTGTATCAAGTGGTGTGAACAAATGAAGCAAAGTCACAAAAGAAGGAAGGAAAGAAGGCTCGAAATGAAGCGAGGGAGAAATGAGGAAAGCAGTTTGGCTGGATTCAGAGGCTTTTGAAATGTAAGCAGGAGACAATATTGGGTCCCAAGTTATTAACTTTATCAAACAATTTACATCCATACACGATGACTGACTAGCACTTGGCACCTGATCCAAGGTTCTCCGGTGTTGTCCTTTAACAATGACATCAGATTCCACTGACAGTCGGCTCTCCACTTCTGGGCTGCATAAATAAGACCGTACTGAAGAACAACTAGGTTCTCTGCTGTCTTAAAAGTCAGACAGGGCCCTGGGTTCTTAACTCTCCCCATATTTAAGCCGAATATAACTACTCAGCAGTAATTAAAAGAGTCTGGGTTTTTCTGTTCATTCTGTATTTGCAAGATATTTGTACCTTGGAGCCTACCGGTACTAATTAGACCTTCTTATTTTGCAATCACTCATAATTTGTTCCTTCCTGGGCTAATCTCGCTCATGAGCAGGTGATCAGGCCACACTCAGCTGTTCATGAGCGTGCGTGCCAACCTCGCTTCCACGCACAGCCAGCGCTTAACTCCAGCTTTTGCTCCTGTCCCCCGCCAGAGGTCTAAAATCGCCGTGTTTGAGAAGATGTGGACGTACATGAAGTCAGCAGAACCATCCGTTTTTGTGCGGACCACGGAGGAGGGGATGATCCGAGTAAGGAAATCCAAAGGCAAATACGCCTACCTTCTAGAGTCCACCATGAATGAGTACATTGAGCAGCGGAAACCCTGTGACACCATGAAGGTGGGAGGTAACTTGGATTCCAAAGGCTATGGCATTGCGACACCCAAGGGGTCCGCCCTGAGGTAAGTAGCCGAGACTTGCTTCCTTGGTACCCCCTCTCCCCTCCCCACCTCAGGAATGAAGCTGCTGTGTCTGCCATATGGCTCCAGTCCTCAGATGCAAGCTGGCAAGAGGTCTCTTCTTGGACATCTGTGGGCCTGGAAGATTCCAGCCACCTGAGATCTTCAGCCCTGAGGTTGGAAATTGACCCAGGGGCCTCAGCTTGCTGTGACTGTCACTGCCCCTGGGTCCCTCCCCACACCTCGCCTCACCCCTCCCAGTGTGAAACACTGATGAACCTTGTGTTTCTGTCCTGTGATCTGTAACATACCATCCTTTACCAGACACCCCACATCCAATGAGGCCACAAACAGGGCTCTCCAGCAACCTGGATTCTTTGACAGTGGTTTGTAGTGTTTGTCACCAAAGAAGCCAACACGTTGTCCAAATGAAAAATCAAGTCGTTTGAGTCCTGAGACTCGAGGTGTGGAAATCAAAATAACACCGAATGAAAGGAGGCACCCATTCTTGCCTAGATTCTGAGTTATTTAGCAAGAAACAGGTAGTTCAGTGAAGAAGCAAAGTGGACTTTATTTTCACATAAAGAAACCCTGGCACTCATTCCAAATAGCTAACGTAGAATACTGTAGACCTGGAGTCAGAGGTCCTAGATTGAGCTCTGGGTCTTACGAAGGTGAGGCATACATCTCCTCGACCTTCAGCTTCCTCATCTGTGAAGTAAGGATAATCATTCCAGCCTTCCTAGGTCCAAGGTGGTTTGAAGTTTAAACGGGATAATCTATACAGAAGGTTACTGAAAAGTGTGAAGTCATCTGACAGACATTATGTCAATTACAGAGCGATTAAATCATTTTAGGGAAGGAAAACATTCAAGGAAAGGTGAAGAGTGTTTTAAAAGGTTGCAAAAAGATGGAGAGGGGCTCCTAACCCATCTTGGCATGACATCCAAGGCCACCTCTGCCTTCAGTTCATTCATATATCTCAGTAATATTGAGCCCTACAACATTCTAGGCACTAAGCTAGCAGCTGGAGCTACAGTTTTGGGGTAAGATATATAGTCCCTGTCCCCAGGGCACTACATTCTTGCAGAGCAGATAAACATTAAACAGATGATTATTGGTCAACAGTTTATGGAAATTATGATAGTCTACAAAAGGGGGCCTAGAGGACGCGCACTTCCAGCAATTTGGGAGAATAAAACTCCCACTATAAAACACCTAGATACACCAGAGGAAGATATAACAAGTAGCCTTTTAAATGCAAGTTAGGAAATCTCTAGGCCAAAAAGTAAAAAGGAAATCAAAACTAGGGTGAAAAGCGCAAGCTAGTTATTCTGGGGCTGTCCTAACCAGGGCAAAGTTATAAATTACATAACAACATACATGAGCAAGAAACAGAAGTATAAGTAAAAACATAAAAGTCACCAAAAAAATTTTTTATGATACTATCATGAAAGAAAAGACATATTTGGAAAAGTATCAATTAGGATTTAGAGAATTTTTTTAAGTAGTTATTTATATAAAATCTCAATGGAAAAGTTAAACAGCCAATTTGACAGAGTTAAAGAGAAAATTAGCACACTGGGGGAAAACAATCAGAGAGAATTCCTTAGAATGTCACACAGAAAGATTAAAAGACAGAAAATAAAACAAAGAGGTTAAGAGACCTGAGAGAGAAAAAAATTCCATGTGCATCTCCTATGAGTTTCAGGTGGAAACAAAAGAGGATGGAACAGAGGAATATCTGAAGGGAATTTTTCAGAATTTATGGAAAACATAAATATTCAGATTTTAAATTCTGAGTCCCAAGTAGGATAAATGGATGAAAATCAGCAGCTGATTCAATTGAAACTGCAGAACAATAAGCACAAAGAGAAGCTCTCAAACACCCCCAAAGATAACAAGGTCCAACCTGGTGTGCAGGCTGGATGGGATGTGGCTAACTAGACTTACCCAAGGATGCTTTTTTTCAAGCTGAGATATGACAGATTGACAGGAGTTAACCAGGTGAAGTGAGGGGAGGGAACAGAGGAACAGGCCAGGTAGAGGGAACAGCATGTGCAAAGACTCTAAGGCAAGAAGTCACCGTACAGTTGGTAAATGGAAAGAAGCTAAGTGCTCCAGGACACAGGTTGTAAAAAGGAGAAACGTTTCACCTAAGACTGGAGAATGGAGTAAGGGAGAATTTTGAAAAGGATTTTTGCCCTTATTTGAAGGGCAATAAAAAATGCACTGAAGAATTTTAAATAATCGTCCAAATCTGAGGAAACTAAAGACAGCTACAGGTGTGTAGAAATAATTGAATGTGACCAAATAAAGGGCAACCAAGTGGCCTGGTATTTACCAATCATAAATTTTTGCCGAGAAGAACTTAGAAAACTCTTTCTACAAGTTTAGGCAAGTTTCAAAGGAGATCTGAAGAATAGTGCTTGGCAAGGAAGAGACTTTTCTCTTTGACACCCATAGAACATCACCCTAGAAAGGCCCAAAGTACAGAATGAGTTCTTACAGGTCCAGGAACATCAGTGATGCTGCAGTATTACAACTGATTGAAGGCTTTACGAGTCAAGGACATCATCTGATCTAAACACTTGTATGCAAAGTTGAAAATACAAGGTACAGCAGGTGGCATGATTTGTCCAGTCAACAGAGTACCTCTACCACCCTGTTCCATGCACAGGTGGCTGGAACAAGGTGACAAACTCAGTAATACGAAGGTAAATCTCAGGTCAGCTGGCACTCAAATGACTTTCCACTGTAATGAAAGCTACCATTGAGTGAGAGGCTACCACAGGCCACACACCATGAGAGGTGTGTTATCTCATACAATCCTCCTTATTTCCCTGTGAAGTACCATTATCCCTCATTTTACAATGAGGAAACAAAGGTACAGTGTTAAGTGACTTGACCAGGTTGACGCACATAATAAAGCAGGAGCCACATTTCAAGCTCAAGCAATCTGACTCCAGCCCTTGGCTGTAACTTACTCTAACATCGCAGTGGGCTTTATCACTGACAGCACGATTAAAGCCAGGAGATTGGACATAGGCCAGGTTCCCAGTGCCTATTTATGTGGGTCAAACAATAACCATCAACTCAAAAATTAAAAAGCAGACTTTTAGAGCCCAGAGCATCTTCTCAGCACTCTGAAGGCAAATGGTGAGAGTGGATGCTCACTTTCATGTACCAAGCACGACTTCTTGAACAATAACACTGCTTTTCTGGGTTTTGGATGCCCAAAGATTCTTCCTGGGATAAATACTGAAAATAGATCAACTCCATAATAAAGAAAAATCTAATTCTATTGCATAAATCTCTGTAAGACATAACAAGTCACTTACTGATTTTGAGAAAGAGCAAGAGAAAGGGAAAGAGAATGAAAAGAACACATCCCAGATACAGATCACTGACGGTTCATACACAAGTGAAGAATACCTAAATGACGGCCACACCCCTCAGCGCTCTCCCAGTGCTCCCTTCTCTCCATTGCCAACCTATATGATAGCTGTGGGGCTCCCGGACTCAAAAACAGAAGAGCAATGCTCATTCTAAGAGAGCCTCGAGTTCCTGGTTTAGTAAAAGTCCCTCTTTCCTCTATGGGATTTCACTTCTCATCTCTGCAATAAAAGGAATTTTCCTCGCAACTAATAGTGGAGAGGTCCCATGAAACATACCATTGCAAAATGCTTACACAAAATATGAGTAACCACAGAGGCATGCACACAGTCCAGCCAGGTTTACATCCTATCTCTGCCTCACATGCCCCAAATAATGCCTATTCCCCAAGGCATGGTCGAACACCAAGGAGTCATGGCAAACCAAAAGCCACAGACACACGTGCCTGCTTCAGCGATCTTAGCTCCACTAATCTGATCCTAGCAAAGCACTCTGCAGGACAGAGGCAGAAAGTGAGGAGAGGAGTAAAGGGGCAGAACATGTTTCCTCTGGTCCCCACGGGAAAGGGGCTTATATGTGCTTAAAGACGAGATGGCAGAGAAATCAGTGTTGTCTTCAAATTACTTAGAATTGTAGAGAATACCTTTTTAATGAATGTCCACCCATTCACAAAGCTGCAAACTCTTCAGAAGTGTTTACACTACAGAAAGCTGTTCTAGTACACTAGACATTGTTATAAACTTCTCCTCTGCCCCATGAAGTGTGGGGTTTTTGCAGCCTTCACAAGGCAGATGTGCTCCAGACTGAATGCCAGTGCCCACAGCAAGAAAAGACCTCCCTGCCAGTCTCTCCATCACTTGCTCTCCATAAAGCCAGACCTCAGCACACCTGCAGGGTATTTGCTCCCTTCCAGCCCGCCTGGAAAAAACTCCAGGTTCCTCCAAGGCACATCACCCAGCTCTGCCCCAGGAGGTTAGAGAACTGGTATCTAAGACCCAAATGTTCCCCTAAAACTCGCCAAATTTACTTGGCAGAAGCCAGGTGTGTCCCTACAGAGTGTTAAAAGGCTGTGACGGTGACAGAATGGTGTTTTTGTCTCTTCTGCTCTGGAAACAAATACTCATGAAGCGAGATGGCTCAGTGCTTGATTTTCCACTTGGACAGGTGGTGTTTCTTTGAAACAGATGCTGTTTGTTGGCTGTCACTGCATGTTTGGGGTTGGGTGAGGGGCTGAGCTGTGTTTCCGAAGCCCTGAGGTTGTGGATAAAGACCTACACGGCCAATGTTTGTCACTAGGGAAAGGCAATTGGTAAATCCACTAATTATGATCTATTCGCCCTTTTGCTGCCAACTAAATGTATCTGCTGGTCTGAACTGAAGTCTCTTTTCTTTATTATGATGAATATTCCCTTCAGTTAGAGACTATGTGTTCAAATTTCCTAACTAAGGGAGCATAGCCCCTATTTCACCAGCCCAAGGAGGAATCTACACCAGATGGGCCTGAGTTAAAATCTCAACTAACGATTCTCCTTCACAAACCGCCTATCAGGAGTTTCATGGATTTGCTAAGAGTTGTACCCTAGTCAGGACATCGGTCAAAGTCTGGTCTTTACCTGTGACTGTTGTTACATGGAGTCTTCTCTGGAGTCTGTGACTGTGACATGTTTGTTCTGTCCTGTGTCTCATCCGTGCCAGACGTGTGGGCCAAGGTGACAGGGGCAGGGCAGCTTCCTCCTACAGTTTCGTGGGCGAGGGTCTAGGACCACCCCCTGTGGTTTCCAGCAGCTTCACAGATTCCTTTCCCAACACATATCTTCTCCACATAAAGAACTGTGCACTGCCCTTCAGGGAATGGTGCTGAGGTGCAATCCCAGCCCCTAAATGACACAGAATCAAGTGCTATTCATGAGCAGCACGACGCAGACACCTATGATTCCACTCCGTGCCACACAGTCAAACACTCAAGAGGTGGAGAGTTAACATTTGAACGGGAGGATTTTCAAAGATTTCATGGCAGAGGTAACATCCGAGACAGGCCCTAAAGGAATTGTGATAAATGAGGAGTGGGGTGCTCCAAAAGTGAGCAAACAGAAAACACAGGGCTTGCTTTCAGGAACCACGAGGGGTCCACTTTAACTAGAGGATGCATTAATAATTATGAGCGATTGGTTGTGGTCACACTGCGAAGGATTTCAAATGTCTCTATATTTTTTTTATTTGATGCCAGTAGGGGCCATTGAAGGCCCTGATGGAGGAAATCATGATGAGACAGACTTCCAAAGATAATCCTGGCAATGGTTTGCAACATGAACCAAAGAGAGGAGTATGGGAGGTTGGCCAGCAGGGAGGTCATTTAGACAGCTGCTGCGGTCATTCTGGTAGGAGATACCGAATGTGGTTACAGATCATAGTGAGATGGGGACAGGTGGAAGGAGTGGCTCTCTGTTTGTCACCAGCCATAGCCTTTACTCTAAGACTTGGGAGTCTGGGAAAGACGTCTGTTATGGGAGCTCTCTGGGACTTCCGGTCTCCTGCCTAAGGCCCAGCCAGGTCCAAAGTGATTCGGGCAAGGACAGGAAGTGGGTAGATATGGGGTTAACCTCCCAAAGAGAAATATTGCCCCCACCTCAATTTTCCCTCTGGGGCACCTAGAAGGGTGAGAAAGGCATCACCGGGAAGGATACAGAATTCCCGGCACACGAGGAAGAATGACAGGGCCTGCGACTCACCCCCGCCTCCTACTGCACTGACTAGCTTGACCACATCCGTTTTATTTTGTCATCGGACATAAGCTCCAGATTGCTCATCGACATCTTAGTCTCAACAGCATTTCCACTGAATGTATTTTCCTCCCTTCACACAACCCCAGGCTGGAAAATATCTACTAAGAACCACTTGTCTGCATTGGCATCTGGCCAAAGAAAGAAGGGAGATTCAGGCCATGACTCAGGAGAAGACAGCACAAGGTTTTATGGGGGGTGGTCTCACCTCCCGAGACTGAGGGCCCCCTGTTGGCCCACCTTCACGCTGGGACCACATGGCATGAGTGTGTCTTCCAAGCTGTGGAGAAGTTTCCCATCTTTAGAGAATCCTGCTGATATCCAGAGTGTAACTGGGGAGCAAATAAGAAAGTGCTGCTTTGTGTAGTGTTGAATCTATTGTCATAAAGAGCAATTTGTCAACTTGAGTAGCACTGACGTCTTCTAGGGAAGCTGGCTTAAAAGGCCCCTTTCTAGACTCTGATTCCTGAGACTCCTGATGAGGCAGGTCCAGGTGGGGTCCAGGAATGCGGACCACAAGTCCCCGCAGTGCTTCTGTCAGAGGGAGACAGCAGTCCACCTTGGGAGACAGGACGAGAAGTCAGGGAAGAGAGAGGAACATGTTTTCACTGAGGAGGCAATGGCTTGGAAAGGAAAGGAAGATTAAGATGAGGTGAGCAGACAGGAAACCTGCACTGAATAGCATCAAAACCACGATCCTTGGAATCAAACAACATCAACTGAAGGTCAAGGGCCATTACTTTACCAGCAGCTTGACCTAGCTTGGAGAGTCACTGTAACTTTATGAGCCTCTGTTTTCTCCTCTGTAATGGAGCAATAACAATTCATTGCGGTTGCTGCAAGCTTTGATGAAATAGCATAAAGTGCTTGTCACAGAGGGTACTCATTAATGTTAATTCTCCACCCCATCCTCCTCCCATTAGACCTACTGAAAAGTTACTTTTAAGCCAAAAAACTTATTTTTTCTGTCTTTTTGAAACCAACTGTGTTCCTCAGAAATACATATGCACCCCACCCTCACCCCCCTACACTGGCTGTATTAGAAATAAAATGTCTCTCTCTGAGAACAATTTGTGGTCCTCCCCCACAGGGAACACACTAAAAAAAAAATAAAAGCCTGGTATTTCTTTCTCTTCCTCCCTCCCACCCTCTTCCCATAGCATGGTACTGGTGCAGAGCCTGCTGCTGAGAATAAACACAGTACGTCCCAGGGAAATGACAGTCCCTTTCAATTGGTCCTCGCCTCCTGATGGGTAGCCAGGGATGCTTGTTGTCATGGGAACCCCATGAACTCTGTGACCCAGGTCGGGCCTGATCAGAGACAAAGGTCTCTAAGCAGAGAGGGTGGATTTACATGCATCCTCAGAAGAGCTCGAAAGAAAGGAAGAGAGGGAGGGAAGGGGGTGTAGATAAAAACAGAGAGAGGAAAAAAGGAAAGGAGGGCCAAAGAGGGAGGCAGAAAGAGAAAGTGTGTGTATGTTTGAACAGAGACTAGAGGTTTGCCAAAGAAGCGCTACATCAGTACAGATGCTTCTCAGGTCAGAACACGTGGGATGGATTAGGGAGACAATCCCACCGGGAGACTGGTGCCATAGCCCAGGGCCCAAGTCCCAGAGGGGGATAAGGGGCTGATTTAGCACTTGAGGGCGGATGATAAGGCCTATTGTTACATTTACCAAGCACTCACTCCTCCCAGGCACTTCTCTGGAGCATGGATGTGTATTAGCTTAAGTAATCCTAACAGTAACCCGGGGAAGGTATATTGTGTTCATCTTGATTGTACAATTCGGGAAACCAAGGCAGAGAGAGGTTATGCAAGTTGGCCAGGATTACCTGGCGTGGAAACTGGAGAGCTGGATTTTCAATGCAGCCAAACTGATCCTAGGACCTCTTCTCAACCACAAGGCAAGAGGGAAACTGAGAGGAAGGAAAGATTATTTGGAGAAAAGAGATCATTTATCCTCCCCACCTACCCAACACACACACACATGCAATTTCATTTAGACCTACCCAACCAATATACAAATATGAAACCGAGGTTCCACCAAGGGAGGTGGCTTGCTGTCTGTGCTGCCTGAATTCCCTGGGGAATCCTGCCTTCCTTCTTGTACCCTTTCCATTTGTTGGGCATATAACACAAGGGTCAGCGTCACACCACAGGCTGACATCACTGCCCTCTGTCTAACATGCATTGGGTATGTCCCTTTTACAAAAAGGGACATATCCACTGCATGTTAAGAGTCCCTGCTTAGCCATGACAGATTAAAACACAAACACCTCTCAAGAGTTTTGTGCTTCCCGAAACTCTATAGTGCTTTTGACTCCTTTCAACAATAAAAAGCAAGGGAGAGAGGAACAGCTCAAAGTGGTAGAGTGCATGGTTAGCATGCATGAGGTTCTGGGTTCAATCCCCAGTACCTCCTCTAGAAAGTAAATAAATAAATAAGCCTAATTACCTCCCTCACCTCCCTCCCAGAAAAGTGAAATAATTTTTGAAAAAGAAGTCTGTTAGAAAAAGAAAGAAAAGCAGACAACTTGAGACTAACTGCCCCGTACGTGTGGCAGTGGGAAGAAGAAACTTGTGTTCATTTCATCCCTACGACGTGCAGGGCCGGTCAGATGCATCCAGTGCCCTCGCCGTATCCAAGCGTTCATCCTCCCCTCCCCTTTGGATTAGGATATTGTCATTTTCCTGCACAGGTTAGGAAGCTAAGATTCAGAGTGGTGACACTTTGCCCACGTTCACAGTGATTCACTGGATGGCACTTAAGTGCAAACCCTGACTCCAAAACCCCCCTGCTGTCCATATCCCCACCTCTGCGCTGACAGAGGCATCCCTCACTGCCTTTGCCACCTTGAAAGGCTTCCTTAAAACCTCAGGGGGAGATGAGATATAGGCGGCCTCCAGGGCGGAAGCGCTCCTTGAAGCACGATGCTAGGCTGGAGCTCCACGGTGCGGACTGATCTGCGGGATGCTGCGGCCCTCACAAAGACAAACGCACACTAATTCTGGCTAGGGCTCTGTTTTCATCACGCCTGGTGGAGGAGCTCGCAAACGGCAGAGCAACACATTAAGGAGAGAGAGGAGGAAAGTAGAAAGAGCCAGGCGGCCAGGATGGATCGGAGATGAACCACACGGGAAACAAATGGCCTTTCCCGCGGCGAGAACAGCATCCCAGAACCGGCTGTGATTTGCCCGGCCGAGCACTGCGTTCTCCCGCTGACGCTGACTGACGGACAAATTGCATGCTGCTTTCTTTTAAGAGGCTGATGCGGTCAAAAATAGCACCTCTTTTCCCTTTCCCCTCCTTCTCCCCTCCAGCAACTTTATTTCAGACTCGCCCAGCCTTTTGCCTTTTCTAAGAAGGCAGCTGCTGTGACACAAAGGCAGATGAAGCCGGGAAGGGCTAGATCCTGTCCCAGCTCTGCCACTCGGGGCTTGTGGGTGTGGGAAGCAATGTGCTTTCATGTCGATCAGATCCTTTTCACACCTTACGTCCCACATTTACAACCTGCGTGATCCTGGGAAAGTAGCAAGCAGCTGTGTGGAGCGTCGACTGATGGATGGGACCCTGAAGTCAGGGCTGAGTATGAATCCCAAGTCTGCCAGTTAAGGACAAAAGTGGCTGAGAAAAGTGGCTTCACCTCCCTAAGCCTCGATTTTCCCAGGTATAACAAGGGGAGGTGGCACTAACATACACTTCGGAGGGTAGTAAATAATTAAATGAGATAGTATGAAGTTCTTAGCACAGTGCCTGGTACAAACTGAAGTCACTAAGTGTTAATCAGCCTTACTTCATCTTCTGAGGCTTTGTTTTCTCCTTTTCCAAATAGGAATCCTGAAACAGGCTTCTCAAGATTACCTTGAGAATAAAGGAAGTCACTAATGAAGAGCTCACAGTCCGTAGGTCCACAGTTGTTAAATATGAATTCCCTTCCCTCCCCCACTTCTCCCTCCCCCACTTCTCCCTCCCCTTGCTGCCTCCCCTTGACACTCACCATCTATTCTGTTAGTTTGGAGATCGACCCAAGTAAGTGGTGATGGCCTTCTCTGGGCCAGACCTCTCTTGGCTTCTTTTCACTGCCATGGACACCAGGACACCAGGAAACAGAAATGTTCAAACGTATAGTCTTAGTCCCTTTACACTCAGCAAACCCATTCAGCTAATAGCTACATTGCTTCAATCCATTTGTCTAGAAAGGAAGGGGTGGGGGGGTAATCCTGAGTTGAGCCTCTGCACAGAAATGCTGGACCATCTGTTTCAGGAACATTTTATGAATGGCTCTGTGGACTGAGATCAAGGCTCGATCATTGTATATAATCAGCCTCTTTCTCAGGGAGATAAGGGACAAGGCCCCGGTGAAGGTGAATCCCTAACCAAAGGAGACACACCCTCCCAGTTGGACAGAGGTGGTAAGCCGGCAGTTTTCAAACAAAAGAAAGTCAGGTGGGGAAATTTACATATAATATTCATCCCTCCTCAGCATAGACATCTAGCAGAAAGAGAGAATAATGACCTCTTAATCATATTCTCTTTCCCGTGGGAATGAAATTTATTCCTCCGGAAGAATGTTAAAAAAAAAAATTTATAGCACCAGTCAAGCCAGTCTCCTCAGATCCCATAAACACTACTTGTCCCCCACCTCAGTCTCTTTCCACTTACTGCTTTTTTTCTTTTCTCCACCTATATTTCAAGGTACAGTTCAGTGAATCAAGGACCAACTGTCCCACAGAGCCTAATAGAAAATTTAACGTGTGGGAAACACCTATTGATTGCGTGTCGCACGGACTGATTTCTGCCCAGCCGACTTTCATGTGCGCTGTGACTTTACGAGCAGGCTACCAAATCCAGTGATGTGTGTGCTCTGTCTGCTTCATGAGAACCAGGATATACTGGTCAGACTGCATAGACCATATGACACAAATTAAATCAGCCCGCTCTTAAAGGGACTTAATGGTGTCTTTGGCCATTACTAGTGAGCATCTTAGAGGCAGCATGAAACTATATGACCATGATCATGCAATTGAATTCTACCAACATTCCGAACATCATATTTTCAAAACACTAAGTACCTCTAAGGAAGGCAAAGATGAATAAATCACAC
This sequence comes from Camelus dromedarius, assembly GCF_036321535.1. Lineage (NCBI taxonomy): Eukaryota > Metazoa > Chordata > Mammalia > Artiodactyla > Camelidae > Camelus > Camelus dromedarius. The sequence goes on from NC_087438.1 coordinate 108,731,826, forward strand.
CATCAGATCCCAAAATCTAACGCAGGGACTGTAACGTTACATGCCCCCCAGGGCCAGGAAAAGAAAATGAATGAAATGGACCAGGAGCAAACCCCTATGTGGTTTCCTCATTTTTAATAAAGGCTTGAGTGTAGGCAATGCTTCTTCTAAGAAACAAAACCACAGTGCAAATACTAGGGTAAATAATAATGATAGTGAATATTTATTGAGCACTTAACTGTATACGACAAGACTAAGTCCTCGTATACACTCCCTAATTCATGTAATCCTCACAAAAACCCAGTGACATAGGTACCATTAAGAACCTCATTATACAGATCATGAATCAGTGGCATAGAGAGGTTAATTATCAAAAGTCATACGGCTAGTAGGTGGCAGGGCCAGCATTTGAACCCAGGCAGTCCAACTTCAGAGCCTATGCTCTTACCCACTGCACCACACCATGGATGGAAAACTGACAGTCTGGGGGATCCCAGGCAACAGTGGGTGGGGACTCAGTGAACACAAGAGTGTGCACATGCCTGTCTAGAGGGAATGGCCTCCACTCAGTTCCAGTCTACTATGGCCGTATGAGAATGTTGCCCGATCGTCTCGTTTTTCAAAAGAAACTAGGAAATCTCGATTTTTGTGGGAACTGCTGAAATTTTTGAATGGTAGTCACAGTGAACAGAGAAGGAAAGAGGTGATACAACCCAGTACCAGTAAAGTAATACAAAGAAGTAATACAAAGGAGAGAGGAAGTACCATCACAATAGACAGACGGACAGATGGATCGACTGACTGAGCAATCAATAGACAAGACACTGTGGGAAAACCACACAGCTAGGGGTTAATATCTTGCCCTCTCCCAGGGTGGAAGTTCTAGGCAGGCCTCCAGGAGGAAGCAGCAGTCCCTGAACAGAGGGGAGAGTGTCTACGAGCAAGACAGGGAGAAAGGTATGTCAGGAAAAAGATGCAGCAAGCGTACTGTATGAGGTGAAAGAGACAGTAATTCATAAGGACGGCATCCTTTCTCCATCTTTGTTATACTATTTTCGCAGGGGAGTTACTTCCTCAGAGAAAAATCTCTCTTGGAATCCTGTTATACAGGACGGATAGGAGAGGAGCTGCTGAACTAAGATGAGGAGCTGGAGGGGAAGTGGAAAGGGGGAGGAGGAAGAGAGAGGGAGGGCTGGAGACAGGTTCAGGCCAGGGTTGGGGGCTGGGGGAGCAGAGCTCTCCTCTCATCCCCGGGAGCCACTCTCTGTAACTGGAGGAGCTCATTCTCCTACATTATGACCCTGTGTATTTTAAAGTCCACAAGTAAATAATAGTCCTGCTGGTCTGCCCAGCACTCTGGTCACACTGACATCTGTCTTTTGGTGGCCAGTCCTTAGAATGAGTCCCGCTTTTCTTTCTTTCACTGAGCCAGAGGTGGTGGAGATGAGACCAGCAGGCTAGCTCTTGTTCTGAACAGTGTTTCCACTCCCTCTGTTAATTGTGGGGAGACTTTCATTCACTCCTTCCATTACCTTTTGTCAAGCATCTCTGAGGTGTTTGACACAGACCCCGTGCCTATGGCTGTGGCACACAGTCCTGCCTTAACAGGACCAGATGTGGTTTTCCGTGAGCTGCACACGAACTGGTGACACCTGCTTCTCACAACGTGGGGCAGCCTGCAGATCCTGAATGCCTTCAAGATGCTTTCTGCCTGCAGAATCCCTGCTGGAGGGGCCAGACTCCAGGTCCCCCTCCAGATCTCTGCGCTGCATCAGGCAATCTTAGCCACAGGACCCTAAAGAAAGTTGCAGGGCCAGAAATATCTGCCACGCAGGTAAAACTGGTGTGCAGTTTCTGGGGGTTTAAGTACCATGTGGTTACAACAGATGACTCAGACATTTAAAACCACTCCATCATTCAGCAAATGTGTATCAAACAGCTCTGTGTCAGGTATTGTGCTGGGAGCAGGGTCTCTACCATGCAAAAGCTCCCCACTGGTAGGAGGAGTAGATGGTGGATAATGAAGTGTTGAGTTTGCTGAGATAGGGCAGCAAGTACAGCGGGGATCAAAGAAGGCCTGATCCATTCTGCCTGGGCCGTGCTAGGAAGTGTTGCAGAGAATAATATACATTAGAGGCTTGACAGCAAAGTGCACCATGCAGGGCTTGTCCCAATATGGAAGTGTGGCTTTCTTGGCACATCCAGTCCAGCCACCTGGATTTGTCCAGAATCAATCTCAAAGCACTTTCAAATCTGTCACCGCATTTAATCCTCACATGATGGGCAGCTGGAGCAGGAGAATTATTCCCATTTTACAAGCGGAAAACTGAGGCACAGTTCAGGTGATCAGCTGTCGTGGCTTGCCCGGCACTGAGCAGGCTCCCAGGAGGTGGGACTTTTGGTGCTAAAATCAGGAAGGCCTCTGGTAAATGGGGACCGGTTGATTACCTTAGGTACGGTTATAGGACTTGTCACATAACTTGATCAGAGATGAGTGAGGGACTCAAATCAGGCCTTCAGACTCTTTCCTCCACCCCAATGTGGAGAGATTGAGAGAGTGCTCTACCTGGGTCAGCTCTCTGAAAACCCACTACAAAACCCTTATCTTTCATCATTTTCCCATTGATAGGTGAAAATTTCATTCCAAACTAGCCTGGCTCATTGGACCAGCCTTTTGGGAACCACTGGCTGCATCCCAGCTTTGTCTTTATTTCATGAATTCCCTCCATGTTTTTCCTGACAAGCAGTTGTCCCACCAACAGTGTCCTACCAAAGGGGCACTTTTCAAACAGCAATTCCCGAAAGCTCTAACAGCCCCAACGTCTGCCCCCGTGCTGAGCAGCAGTCCGTGTCCCTGTGGCTTTATCCCCCTGATCTAATTCTGCCCTCCAGCATCTCAGAGAATGAATCTAATTCCTCCTCCACTGATAACCTTTCCCAGGTCTCCAAAGGAGCCCTGTTTACTTTGCAGTGACCCATTATCTCTGTTTTCCTTGGATCCAGGACTGAAACTTTTGATGTTGTCTGTTTATCTTATATGAACCACTACATTGGCTAATTAATTGATGTGTATTTGCTTAGGACTGACTGCTGAGTGTAGAAAAGCTGCTTGTCTGAGGCTTCTCCCTACTTAAACACTTCTGTACCTCCCTTGCCCACAGGTGAAGTGTTCACTTTTTAGTATAACGTTCAAGAACGTTCACAGTTTAGACTCAGCTGTTGTAATCTCATTCTCAGAAATCCCCCTCATCATGACCATACTCCCCATGCCTGGTGCTTCCTAACCCTGGACTTGTGATTTCACTTTTCCGTTTTCATAGAGTACTCCCTGAAAGTTTTCTAATTCACACCCACTATTGGAATTAATCTCTTTTTGGTACTTCCATAACCCTTTATCTTAAAAATCAGATATAGCCTTCCCTGAACAACTGAGAAGAATTTTGCCTCCCAGACCAGACTGTACATTCCTGGAAAGATGAGGCTTATAACTGTATTCGTATTAAGGTATTCTTTACTCCTACTTAATACAGTATTTGACACTCAGTTGGCCCTCATAAATGTTTGGATAGCTGACCAGAAGACATCAACTCTTTACTCCAAAGGCTTTATAATCAAGTAAAGGCTAAAGCTAATCTACGTGAAACAGTGTGGACAGGGCAGTGAATTGACTACTAGTTGCCAGGGAAGTTTAAAGAAAAGGTCAAGAACAGATCAAGGGTTCAAGGAAAAATCCAAAGCAAACATGGGGAGCACTGCAGGGCAACCAGGTATTAGGAGAGAAGTTCATGAGAACAGTAAGTTGTAGGTACATAGAAGCAGGAAGAAACCCAATGGGTTGAAGGAGAGCAGGATGCCTAGCAACCTAGTCTGATTAAAACTGAAGCTTCCTCAACCTCAATGTTCATCAGCAGATGAATGGATAAGGAAGATGTGGTATATATACATGATGGAATACTACTTAGCCATAAAAAAGAATGAAATAATGCCATTTTCAGCAACATGGATGGACCTAGAGATTATCATATGAAGTGAAGTCAGACAGATAAAGACAAATATCATGTGATATCACTTATATGTGGAATCTTTAAAAAAATGATACAAATGAACTTATTTACAAACCAGAAATAGACCCACAGACATAGAAAACAAGCTTATGGTTACCAAAGGGGAAAGGTTGGGAGGAGGAATAAATTAGGAGTTTGGGATTAGCAGATATAAACTACTATATATAGAATAGGTAAACAACAAGGACCTACTGCATAGCCTAGTGAACTATATTCAATACCTTGTAATAAACTAGAATGAAAAAGCATCTGAAAAATTAATATATACACACATACACACACAACTGAATCATCTGGCTGTATACCAGAAACTAACACAGCATTGTAAATCAGTTATACTTCAGCTTAAAAAAACACAAAAAGGTCCATATCTAAGGATTGTCTAAGAGATGAAGGAACTTGCACTATTACAGAAAAAATTTTGGAACAATATGTATCATTGCTGGCTAATAATTACTTCTGTGGGATTTTTAAATTTTACAATATTAATGTACTATTCTTGTAAATTATAAAAATCACTAGGACTTTGGAATGTATATGTAGGAAAAGTAAATTAAATATTATTTTTATTTTTTAAAAAATGAAGCTTCCTTTGAGGAACAGAGAAAGAGCGTATCATTGCAGGCTGGGCGTCAACTCCAAGAATTGTTTCACCCAACACTCTTCAAATGCCTGAATTCACGATTTTGAGGGAAGAGGTGGAAGTGTGGACAACCGCTTGAGAATTGAAGCCTGGAGTTCAGTCCTTAGCCTTTCATAAGTTGAAGCTCAATTAAAATCATCTCAGATACCTCCCTTGGCTGCTTTTGCTTTTTCCAAACTTTAATTTCCCTGCAAGTACATGATAATATACTTCTTCACAGTCGCAAAGTTAAATGCATTGACGCTTAATGACTACAAGATCACCAGAGAGAATATCTTTCCAGAGTCCCAACCCCTCCCTCCCCAAGACTTCCAAAGAGAATTCATGGATTCAGAGGCTCCCCTGAACCCATCAGCTCCTGTGGCTGAAGGTCAGGGCTGAGATAGTGAAGAGTTTCTTCTGCTCATCGGCCCTCTCGGGGAATAAATGTCACACATATCACCATGTCAGTGATTACTGACCTAGCTGCATTGTCTGATGGCCCAGGACCATCCCCTTCTACTGAACATCTGTCTGCATCTGGGAATTTCCAGGTGACTCTTACCCTGCTGAATGAGGACCATACCTGATTCTGTTTTCTTTGTTTGCTTTATGTTTGTGTGTTTTTCTTGATTCCAAGAGCAGGACTTGGCATAGGAAAAGTTCTACTGGAGATTTGTTTAATCACATAAGTAAATGTTATAACCATCAGTATCTGAGCCCTTTATAAATGCCTTGCCAAGATCCTTGCAGTTCTGTTTTTTATTCAAATTATAGAGGAAAATAAGAACAGTGTATCCAGATGCATTCAGCCTAAAGGACTTTTCTTTATTCTGAAATGTCGTCCTTCTTATTTCTTTGATCCTTCGAGTGTCCTTAATTCAATTAGAGGGAGGTGACGCTAGATGGTGATTGCTCTCTTTAAACATTTCTATTTAGCACAGTTAATACTTAATACACACCCGTGTCAGTTCTCTTACCTGCACTTTGTTTTTCCCTCATTCATGAAATATAGATGTCTGGACACTACTGCTAGTCTGGAGGGTGGCCTCTGTTATCCAGGACCCTGGATTTTGCGCATACCTGGGTTTTTACCTTACTAAGTTCTTGGCTTCTATTTTACTGTAATATTTTTAGAGGGGGATATTTTTAAATCTTTAACTTCTGTTTTGAACGTATTGAACATAACCTTTTCTTGAGGATTCTATCATTATCAATGGCACTTGGTTACAGTACAGTGGATCTTCTGGAAGAGACATATTATAGGGCAGTTTTCCAAAACCAGAATAGCCCCGGGCTATCACCCTTCAAGGACCATCAAGTTTTAAAAATGACTGCGTAAGTGTGGGGACAAAAGGCCTAAATGAGCACTGGAGGGGGGCTGTCAATGCATACAGCACCCCAGCTTTGGAAAGTCCATGCTCATGGATTTTAGTCACACAGAGCTGGGTTAGATCCTCAGGCAAGTTATTTATTTGTCTGTGGAATGGAAATAGCAATAATATGACAACCAAATATGATGTGAAGATTAAATGAAATGATGCATGTAAAGCACTTAGTACAACGCCTGGCCCATAATAAGCTCTCAACAAAACAAATGTTAACTACAGGGTCACCCTGTGACCCTATGTATTTTCTTTGCACACTTTCTGGTCCTTATCTGTTATATTCTGGATAGGTAAGTTTGCTAAAGAGCTGAATTAGAGACACAAGATGATATTGCATTTAATTTTTGTTCATTCATTCATTCATTCGGGGGAAAATACATTATTTCTCAAGCTCTCACACAGCATGGAGCAGCTTGTACTAAATATTTCAGGGGAGGGGGTCTAAAAACACAGGAACCATCATCTGTGATCTTGGGAACCAATGGTCTATTCGAGGACACCCAGCTCACAGCAAAATGAAAATTAAGAACCTCAGTATTTACTCTCTCTTTCACTTGCTCCCTGCACCTTCCCCACCTGAGCCCAGCTCCCTTTGTCCCTGCACCAACACCCACCCCTACTTTGAGTCTTTCTACCTATATTCTCTTAAAATGGAGAGGTAGGAGAGAGAGGAGAAGGGTGGGTCACAAAACCTAGGCAGTGACTGCACTGAAAGCGATCTCAGGACCAGTCAGTCCCCTCTGCGTGTTCTCAAACTTAGAGTGCATTTGGTTTTTGGTTTTTAGTGGGGTTTTTTTTTGTTTGTTTGTTTGTTTGCTTTTTGAGAGCAAGCATGAGAGAAAGACAAAGAGTTGGTGCACAAAGTTATCTGAAAGACTAAAGAGTCCATTTCCAAAATCTGTTAATGGCAATTGTTTTCTCAGCTTGAAAATTGCCACATTTAAATTCACCATGTGGGGTAGGCAAAATCATAAATATGAACTCCTTTTCAGGCAGCAAACAGCATTTGGAGTCTTTCTCTTTTGCCTTCAGGGATCCATATGCCACAGTCTAGTTAGCTGCCCAGCAACTGACAAACATAAATAAAAGGTAATGGTTGTAGTAAACGGAGTTCCTGTGAGTCAAAAAGTGTCTTCCAGGGAGGGATCACCATGCTTCCTAACACACTAGAGTCGCCAAATAGCAAAGGGTTAGCTCTTTCAAAAACAAACTAACAAAGGCAATAACAATAAAAAGTCTGCCCTGTCCATGGTCTACACTTTACAGTGGGGTAGAACAGGCATCAGAAAGTTCAGAGCAGTAGAAGGATCAGAGAGCGAGAGGCCATGGGGAGAGGAATGGACCCAACGGCCCATTTGCCTTCCCCTGACTACCCCTTCTGCCTACTGTCAATGTAGCTCCTTTGAACCCCTCTCCTTCATCCCTTTATTGCTTCTTGGTGGCCTGTGAACCCATCCCAGCTGAGTTAAGGTAAAAAATTGAGCCTTAACTTAATGTGCCACCATCAACAGAGAAATCCTTAGAAGGAAGTAGTAAAATGAGAGATGGTACAAGTTATGTCCTGAAATACGGCCAACTCCTTGCCTAAAGAACTAGATGGCGGATTGAAGGATGAGGCGGTAAATCCAGTCAACTACAGTATTCCAGCCACTAACTCATGCACCAGTGGGCCTAGCACATAAACCTTTATAAGCAACACATGAACAGGGTCTCAGTGGTACAAGTGAGGATTGTGGGTACAGGAATTTAGATCCACTCCCTTGGCCCTCCCAGATGGCCCTGGATATGTTATCTGTACATGTTGTCATTGATGTGGCCAGAAACCCCTGCCTTGGGATGTGCTGAGTACTAACTTGATTTACTGGAGCAGGTGTCTGTGGTTCTCCAAAGCTGTCAACTGTTGAGCATGATGATTCCAACTAAAAGTTTCATAACCCTTCACTGCCTTTCTCTTTTAACCCTAAGCAGCAGTCAAGTATGGGAAGTCAGATTATTTTGAAAGCCTCAGGAAAATGACTCTACCGCGGCCTTCTGATGAATCTGTTTTTGTGTCCTGAAATGTCTGAAGTGTTTAATTACATCTTAATCTGATTCTGTCCTCTTCTACTTCTTAGGTTTTCCT